>NC_142466.1:83737342-84987342 GCF_049115385.1 Moschus berezovskii
CCTGGGCTTTTGTTTGCTGGAAGCTTTCTGATTACTTCCTCTATTTCCGTGCTTGTTCAAGGCAAAAATTTTGAAGCAGGTGATGTTTATCTTTTCTACCTCTGTTCCCCATTGTCTTTCTCGGGCTTTTCTGTTTTTTTTTTTTAATTATTTTTACTTTTCTGGGGTTGCGCTGGGTCTTCACTGCTGCAAGCAGGCTTTTTCAAGTTGCAGAGTGGGTGCTACTGTCTAGTTGTGATGCACGGGCTTCTCATTGTAGTGGCTTCTGTTGTTGTGGAGCACAGGCTCTACGGCGTGCAGGTTTCATCTAACGGACACTAAAGCACAGGCTCAGTAGTTGTGGCACATGGGCTTAGTTGCTCCACTGCATCTGGGATCCTCCCAGACAAGGGATCAAACTGACGTCCCCTGTATTGAAGGTGGATTCTTAACCACTGGACCACCAGGGAAGCCCCTTTACCTTTTTAACAGGATCTCTCGACCACATCCCACACTCTCACTTCCCATTTCTTTATTAGCATTTAAGACATACAAATCACCCAGGGACCTTGTTAAAGCACAGCTGCTTCAGTAAGTCTGTGGTGGGGCCTAGTGTCTGCATTGCTAGAGAAGCTCCCAGGGGTGGCCAATGCCCCTGGTCTGAGGCCTCAAGCTGCAGAGAAAAGATGTGATTTAAAAACCAGTGTCTGCTGAGCTCCTGGGAGCGAGATAATGCCTGGTCCTGGGAGTCTGAGCATGGAGCTCATCGCTTTCTTATGGCTGAATTTTAGGACCTAGATCTGGTGGAACATTCTGGGCTTCCCTATGCCTCTTGGATTGCACCCCTGTTATTAAGCTACCAACTCAGGGACAAGAACTAGTAGCTGGGGACAGTAAAGTAAGAACTGTTTCCTACCCTACGGAGTTCTGTACTGTTTCTCATTCAAGGACTTCTGAGCACAGTGCTTTTCCCACAGCTTATGCAGAAGGAAGGGAGGAGGGGAGGGAATTAAGGTGGGGAGCAGGCAGTTCATTTGCCTGGGGGAGTGTAGCAATGGTAAGTGCTGGTGTGACTTGCCAGATGACTGAGGCTGCTTAAATTCAAGATGTGTCTTCCATGAGGGGCTCAGCGTGGTTATGGACATTTTAATGAGTGAGCTTGGAGGGTGGGCATGGAGGGGTGGACACCAGGGTGAATAAGCCCTCTTCTCCCTAGGGGTCACCTCAGAGCCATGAACACAAGGAGGCAAAGTCTTTTCTTGGCAGATAGAAAAATGTTAATAAACTTTAAAGCCGCCCCAGAAAATTGGAAGTGTTTAGGCATTTGGAAACAGTACAAGGGGAATATAATGTACGTGGGATTTTTTTTCAGATTTAAACAAATATTTGAAAATTTTCTAGTGCACATTTTCTAAGTTGGGAGCAATAAAAAATGCTCTCTGATCTCTCCAGAGGTGATTCCCATAAAACAGGGAATCTCAAAAACAGAGTATCTGGAGAACTTTTGTTAGTAGCTACAATGGTTAATTTTATGTGGCAACTTTGCGAGGCTGCAGTGCTTAATTACTTGCTTATACATGTCTGGATGTTGCTATGAAGGTCCTTTTTAAATTAAATTTATTTTTAATTGAAGAATAATTGCTTCATGAAGGTGTTTTGTACATGAGATTAACATTTCAATCCATTAAGACTTTGAGTACAGCAGATTACCCTCCAGAATGTAGGGCAGGCTTCATCTAATGAGTTGAAGACCTTTAAATGAAGACTGAGTACCCCCAAAGAAGAGGTAATTCTGCCAGCCCACTGCTTTGGGGCTCAAACTGTTGTATTACCTCTTCTCTAGGTCTCCAGTCTGCTGGTCTACCCTGCAGATTATAGACCTGCCAGCCTCCACAATGGTGTGAGCTAATTCCTCAAAATAAATCCAACCTTGCCCCCCTTGCTCCCCCCACACTCCCCATACTCTTCCCTAGCCACTACATCTTATTGGCTCTATTCCTTTGGTGAAGCCTACTAACACAATGGCTTATATCATTGTACTTTCACTGGGGTTAATCACACAAACAAATGTACCAGCTTCACAGTGAATATATGCTGCTGCTGCAAAGTCACTTCAGTCTTGTTTGACTCTGTGTGACCCCACAGACGGAAGCCCACCAGGCTCCCCTGTCCCTGGGATTCTCCAGGCAAGAACACTGGAGTGGGTTGCCATTTCCTTCTCCAATGTGTGAAAGTGAAAAGTGAAAGTGAAGTCGCTCAGTCGTGTCTGACCCTTAGCGACCCCATGGACTGCAGCCTACCAGGCTCTTCCATCCATGGGATTTTCTAGGCAATAGTACTGGAGTGGCTTGCCATTGCCTTCTCCGGAATATATGCTAGCACTGCTTAAAACAGTTGAATCAAAACTGAATTCAATAAGAACTGAATTATTATTCAGTTGTTGAATAAGAACCTTAATTTTAAATATTACTCAACAGAATAGGTCACTTTTTAATGGTCCAAATGCTCACCTACAACATAATATTATAATAATTCTCATCAGAGTTCATCAGGATTGTAACAGCCTATCTAATAGATCTGTGGACTTTTGTGGACTGATATCTATTCACCTGAAGACAGCTTATTCACTGTAATCTTTCGGCAGACAGGCAACGCATTATTCTTTTCAGTTCAGTTCAGTTCAGTCGCTAAGTCATGTCCGACTCTTTGCGACTGAACTGAACTGAAAAGGATTAGACCAATGTAAAACCTCTGGACTCATACACACAGAATCAGTCTAACCTTCATTTTTGGCTTGGTGCCTTGTTTTAGTCTCCGATGAATTTGTACCCACGACTAGGACTGCTCAGACACAGTGCATGTTCCTACAACATCAATTAGCTTTCCCCTACATTAATAGGTGAATAATGCAGAACTGGAAGTTGCATTTCCCAGCATGTCAATGCTCTGTGCCCAGGTAACAGCCACCCAATGCAAGCCCATTACCACAGCTGAAGGCAGCTGGCTGCAAGTGGACATGGTGCTAGACACGATGCCCACTCCCTGGGGTCTTCTTGGCACAAACTGTCCACATGCTTTGTCTTTGTGCATTTTGTCTTGTCCCCATAACTCAGCAACCAAAACTCATATACCTCCATCCATGAAGCTACCTTCACCTTAAAAAATAAACTGCAAAATACTATACTTTTATTGTTTAAAACAGTAACAGTTTGTACTGATATTCTGGACTGTTGCATGTTTCTATTAGGCATCTGTGACTTTTTAAGAATTGTGCTATTATTTTTCTGAATTTTATGGATACAAATCTGTATAGATACAGAGAGACTGGCCCCATCCCTATTTTTTCCCTCACACACCCTTTGTGTGTTTGCAGAACATCAGGTTCTTCTGAAATACAGATACTGTGTTAGAGCAGAAATGCGTGACTATACTTCACTCATTAATATCCCCAACCTAACTATATCTGCCAGACTGAAGTACATGCCATGCCAACATATAGCCAAGGAGGAAAAGAAAACATATTTGCATCACAAACATGAACACTAGTTTATGGCAAGTCCATTACAAAACATGGCATACGAATGTCTTAAAACATGGATTTTCTTTTTTGTCTTTAGATACTTACATTGTCAAGTCTGAGAGGAGATCCAGGAATCTGTAGTTTTTTTAAAAAATTAATTTATTTTAATTGGAGGCTAATTACTTTACAATATTGTGGTGATTTTTGCCATACATTGACATGAATCAGCCTCAGATGTACATGTGTCCTCCATCCTGAACCCCCCTCCCACCTCCTTCCCCATCCCATCCCTCTGGGCCATACCAGTGCACTGGCTTTGAGTGCCCTGTTTCATGCATTGAACTTGGACTGGTCATCTATTTCACATATGGTAACATACATGTTTCAATGCTATTCTATCAAATCATCCCACCCTTGCCTTCCCCCACAGAGTCCAAAACTCTGTTCTTTGTATCTGGGTCTCTTTTGCTGTCTCGCATATAGGGTCATCGTTACCATCTTTCTAAATTCCATATATATGGATTAATATACTGTATTGGTGTTTTTCTTTCTGACTTACTTCACTCTGTATAATAGGCTCCAGTTTCATCTACTTCATTAGAACTGATTCAAATGCACTCTTTTTAATATCTGAGTAATATTCCATTGTGTATATGTTCCACAACTTTCTTATCCATTTGTCTGCCGATGGACATCTAGGTTGCTTCCATGTCCTAGCTATTGTAAACAATACTGCAGTGAACACTGGGGTACATGTATCTCTTTCAATTTTGGTTTCCTTGGTGTGTATACCCAGCAGTGGGATCGCTGCATCATAAAAACATGGATTTTCTAAGCAAATGTTGGTTGACTCCTCAGGAATTCTTCCACCTCAGCCAGGGAAGACTGTCACTCTATTCTACAGGAGCAAGAATTATGAGGTCACACCAGGAGATAAAACTGCAGCCATCATGCCCACAGAGATGGGCAACAGGCTGCCACCTCCTGCCACAACCTCCCACCACTCCTCCACCTTGGGACCCGGTAGTCACAGGAGGCTTACAGCAGGTGAGACTTCCACCACTGCATCCGGATTCAGAATAAGGAACTGATTTGTGCTTGTTTGTTTTCTAACCAGACATTAAAGAAAAAAACACTCTAGGTCAGAGGTACCATTATAACAAAATGGCCACTTGAGCATGCTCCATAATTGTAATGCTCATGAGGGAGTATCATGGCTGAACATTCCCATAAAATGTCCCCTAAAACTAAAACTGAAGAGAGTGGTTGTTTTCAGTATGTGTGGTGGGAAGGAGCACCCAGAATGTGTCATTATCACAAATGTTTCTGCTCAGTTACCTAAACATGACAGCTGTGAGTACATTTAAGGGGCAACCCTTGAGGGAGCCTATATTCGGGACTGATCCAAGTAGATATGAGACACAGAGCCTTTGTAGCTATCCAGATATCTTACCTCTGTAAAAAAAAGAAGTTTTACATTCTACATGTTTGCTTTTCTTGTGGTTAAGAAGCATATAACATAAATCTACGTTTTTCACAAACTTTGAAGTGTGCAGTGTTGTTGCCTACATACCTATTTTCATGCAGATCTGTAGAGCCTTTTCCATGTTGAACAACTGAAGTTCCATAACCCACTGAACAGCAGCTCTTCATTTCCTAATCCCTGGCCTCTGGCAATCACCATTCTACTTTCTAAAAGTTGTCTACTTTAGATACCTCATATAAGTGGAACTGTACAGTATTTGTCCTTCTGAGACTCCCTTACTTCACAGCATAATGTCCTCAGGTCCATCAGGGTTGTCACATACTGCAAAAATTCCTTCTTTTTGTATAGCTGAGTAATATTCCATTGTAAGTATATACCACATTTTCTTTATTCATTCATCTGTCAATGGGCATGTGAGCTGTCTGCACCTACTGGCTATTGTTACTAGTGCTGCAATGATCATAGGAGTGCGGATAGCTCTTCAAGATCCTGATTTCAATTTTTTTGGATATACATGCAGAAATGAGATTGCTGGATCATATGGCAGTTCTCTTTGTACTTTTCTGAGGAACCTTCATACCATTTTCCATAGTGACTGCACCAATTTACATTCCCACCAACAATATACAAGGGTTGCGATTTCTCTACATTCTCACTAGCACTTATAATTGTTTTTTTGATAACAGCCAATAAGTGGCAATTTCCATTGCAATTAAAAAAAACATTTATTTTTAATTGATGGGTAATTGCTTTACAGTACTGTGTTGGTTTCTACCAAACATCAACATGATCTACTGCAGTTTCAATCTGCATTTCTCTCATGGTTAGTGATGAGCATCTTTTCATCCTCACAAAAATCTTTTGACTGAAAGACAAAATATTCCAATAATGAAAGGATATACCACTATGTTGCCAGAAAATATAACCTCTTATCACTAAATTCCCTTATTTTTATTCCATGCCAATTGATTTTTTTCTATGTCTTAAATCTGTGACAAATACTTTCAGCTTCAAATGACAAGAAGGAAAGACATCAAGGTAAAAGGTGTTTTGGACATCTCAGTGCTTTCAGAGCTCAGCCCTCCTTCCCCAAGGACACACTTACCAGAGCAGCATAACTGGGAGATAGAAAATACTGAACAGTAACATCTGATGAGCCTGAACTTGGTAACTGGGGAAAGTACAAGAACATGCAAGAGCAAAAAAGAGAGTACAGATAGACTACCTTTGAGTCAAAATACTATCCCACAAACCTGGACGGGGAGGAAGTAGCATGGTTAAGGTTCTCAGTTAGAGTGCCACGGAACCACATGTTCACATCAACACGACCTTCAAAGCAAAGATCACATCTGACACTTGAACTTACAAATGCATGTTCTCAGGTAGGAAACAGGAGCTGCAAACTGGGAAAAGTATCTTTCCCACTTTTGCGCTCTGTCCTTCACAGAGAACACAAAATTGGAAATTCCTACATAACATCTGGATATCTTTCCATCCTTTGTAAGTTGGCATCAGTGACAACACCAGGCCTACCTCCTGCATGGCAGCATGTGCGTCTATACTCCTAGCAGATGATGCAGAGGTGGGTACTGGGCCCCAACTCCATTCCACCAGGTCAGTGTTACCAGCCTAGCCCTGGAGGCCTTGGTGTCCATGAGCTCCCAGTCCATTACATCAGTCACAGTCCACCAGAGGGACTGAGGAGATAATCTGATCAGAGCCGAGAGTCTCTCTTGTTGGAACTGTAACACTAACACACACGATGACTGCTCCACTAAAGAGAAGAACAAACTCCCTGAATTAAGTTCATCTGCTTGTTTCCTGACTCCCACTGAGAGCTGGACCCAGACTTTGTGATTTTCCCTCTTCATTACATTCCCTGGTGCCATCACCTCTGGAGAGAGACCAAATGGCCAAGAAATTTTGATTTTTTGACTGGATACAATTTTAAAGCACCCAGTTTCTAGTGTAGTCCCAGGCACACATGGATTACAAAAGTATTTTAAATGAAACAGTAAATGAATGACATAGGAAAAAGGCAGGAAGAGTTTCTTCTTTGGGCAAATAACAAAAATGATCCTTAAGACTGAGAGCAATTTAAGTTGAACTTCTTCCACAATATTGATATTATGCCTTCAATTTATTATTTTTTTAATTAATTAATTTTAATTGGAGGCTAATTATTTTACAACATTGTAGAGGTTTTTGCCATACACTGACATGAATCAGCCATAGGTGTACATGTGTTCCCCCTCCTGAAACCCCCTCTCATCTCCCTCCCCATCCCATCCCTCAGGGTCATCCCAGTGCACCAGCCCTGAGCACCCTGTCTCATGCACTGAAGCTGACCTGGTGATCTGTTTCACATATGATAATATACATGTTTCAATGCTGTTCTCTCAAATCATCCCATCCTCGCCTTCTCCCACAGAGTCCAAAAGTCTGTTCTATATATGGGTCTCTTTTTCTGTCTCGCATATAGTATCAACATTACCATCTTTCTAAATTCCATATATATGCATTAGTATACTGTATTGGTGTTTTTCTTTCTGACTTACTTCACTCTGTATAATAGGTTCCAGTTTCATCCACCCCATTAGAACTGATTCAAATGCATTCTTTCTAACAGCTGAGTAATATTCCATTGTGTACAGGTACCACAGCTTTCCTAGCTATTTGTCCGCCGATGGACATCTAGGTTGCTTCCATGTCCTGGCTATTGTAAACAGTGCTGTGATGAACACTGGGCTACACGTATCTCTTTCAATTCTGGGGTCCTCGGTGTGTATGCCCAGCAGTGGGATTGCTGGTTTGTATTATGCCTTCAATTTAAATGATGGACAAGACTGATATGCAATGAAAACCAGGGAAGCTAATGTTTTCCATCTTATATAGTTCTTGAGGATTTCAAGTCCTTTTGGAACGGTATTTCTCCCACTTGATAAACATGTAGGCCTTACTAAAGAAAATGTCTCCTATGGATTCCAGAGGTTACATAAACATTGTTTATATCATGTAACTTAACTATGAACAAACATAAACCAGATATAAACTCCTTATCCCTACAGCTCCCAAGCATTTATGTGACCAACACATGTTTGGAAAATCAAGGGAGTAAGAATGAGCAACATTTATTTAATCTGACAAGGGACACTCCGCTACTGAAACCACAGCCCCAAAGCCAATAGCATCATGGTCCTGGAAGCCTGTGTGCTGCACTCTCCAGCCACACTCTCAGGGTCAAAACCCTGTTCCCCAATTACTTATTGACTGAGAACGCAGACAACCCAACACTCTGTGTTGCTGGTCACTTTCAATTTACATGGACACGTCATCTACACTAGGCCCACAGCTGTGCCTTCCTCACCAGCCCATGACAAGGAACAGAGTGCTGTGGATGCCACACAACCTTAAATACCACAGAGGCAGGTTCTGAAACAGTCAAATCTGTCATGTCACAGTCATCTAGGTGATTCCAAATCTGCTCAAATTAATTTGTTTTATATTATCAGATAATGATAACATAAAATGAAAACAAAACTGTTTAGACTTCTAAGATTCCCAAGCACACACGTAAAGACCCAAAGGGCCCTCAGTTTGAGAAACTATCTTGCCATGAAATTTCTACATTTTGGAGATATGCCCCGAGGCATTTTTCTGTATTTATTATACTGCATCTCAGCTCCTTTGGGTGTCAGAAACTCCTAGGTATTCAAAAAGGTGAGACAATAAGCTCCTTGAAGGTCAAGGTCAGGTCTGCAAGGGAGTCTCTCTAGTGCCTGGGACACTGGCAGGCACATGAATACTGGGGGAATTAGAGAAAGAATGAAAGAAACATGCCTGAGCTACTGCATCTATTTGTCTTGCTTTTATAAGGCATATAGATGAAGGCCACAAGAGTTAAAATTCACCTTTCTCTTTTTATAATTACTCTGACATAAGCAATTATAATTTGGAAGACCCCACATATTTACCAGTTGAAGCAATGAAACAGTTTTTTTTTGAGGAACTAATATCAAAGAAATCATACATGTCATTCCATCATTACAACTTCCCTCTGGGAAACAGTATTTACTTTCCATTTTACAACCTGATATGAGACTAAGAGTTAGATAGAAGCAGCCTGAATACCCATGATAAATCGTCTCTTCCCATTTCTTCCCTCCAACAATAGACTGCAGTCAGGTACAACTAAACTTTAACAAGTGATATGGGAAGCAAGAAAGGATCTTGTGTATATTCTCTTAGGAGAAAAATGCTGACATCTGAATCACCTTGGCACCCTAACCTCACCATCATCTAAAGGCTCTGCCATCAGCCTCTACGCTTCCATCTCAGGAAGATTAGCCAAATTTGGCTACTTCTGTTTTACAAATAAAATCAAATCATATAATCTGGGAAGAAATCCAGAAACAGGTTTTACACGCAAAGTGATAGGAGTAGCACGACTGAATTTCAACAATGATTTAGGAGAGGAGTAAATGAAAAATTCAGGCTAAAAGACAAGCTAGAGAAGAGTCTGTAGTTCTTGGAGAGTAGTCTTCCAATGGCATCCCGTCTTAGGCATTTTACTTGGTACCTACACCATAAGGGCAGAGCAAACAATTTCTCCTCAAAACCTGACAGCAGTGCTTTGAACAGTCAGTGAGATCTGAGGTTCAGAGCAGCCCCCTGTCCATATGGCCAAAGCTGACAGTCCCCTAAGGCTGGGAAGGCCAGAATACCTTTCTGGGGCCAGGAGGCCAAAAAGAAGCTACCCTGAGATGAAATTCCAATATCAGAACCAGAAGGGGCCACCACCAGCAAGCAGAGCTCATAAAAGGTAAGCCACACAGAGACACCTGCCGGGCCCAGGAGTAAGGTTTGGAAGGTTCAAGGAAGGGCTGTGGTTTTAACAGACAGGTTTTTCCCACTCAGCAGTAGGGTAATGACACAGATAATTGTGAAAAGAAAAAACAAAAAGCAACAGACAAGCAACAGTTAGAAATAAAGACATATGTAATTTATATAGAGACAGACAGACACATAAAAATATATAACATATATGTATTATACACACACACACGTGGGCTTCCCAGGTGGCTCAGTGGTAAAGAATCTGCCTGCCAATACAGGAGATGCCAGTTTGATCCCTGAGTTGGGCAGATCCCTGGAGAAGGAAATGAAAACTCACCCCAGTATTCTTGCCTGGGAAACCCCACGGACAGAGGAGCCTGGCTAGGACACACACACACACACACACACACACACAGACACACACACACACAGACACACACACACACAGACACACACACACAGACACACACACACACAGACACACACACACACAGAGACACACACACACACACACAGACACACACAGACACACAGACACACACACACACACACACACTCCCAGTTCTGAATGAAGAAGAGTCAGAAAATCTCTGGAAAGCTTGGGGCTAGCACTGATAGGCCCCAAAGTTAGTGCCAAAGGTAAGCATCACACATGGTCAAAAACATCTCTGAACGTCTTCCAGGACTGAGGTCCAACCCAATCTTTATTTCTGGACGAACACCAGACATGATTAGTCACATGAGTGACAAATATGTTTATCTTTAAACACTACAAACACCATCCAAAGCATCAGATGCTCACATATGGAAGATACTTTTAAGAGCAGCACTCAAGCAGAGAAGAGCTAATTTAACTCTCGCACCTCAAGCTGGCTCAGGGCCAGAACCACACTGAGTGGGAAGAGGGGGAAACTCAGGTGCTAGCTAATCAATCATCAGTGTCTCTCCATCTGCCTCCTGGTCTTCTGCCTCCTCTCACCCTGCCCTCCTCACGCTGGCTCTCCAGCCCTCTCCCTGTGTTTACCTCTCTGTGCATCCCTCTCTCCTCTCCCTTTTCCATCTTGCCAAGCACCATATCATGAAGTGGTGAAGTGGGCTTAGGAAGCAACTGCACTGTTACAAAAGAAGACAATCAGAGCCCGAAAGTGGACCCCAAGAAAGGGAAATGTAAAGGAAACTATGCCTCTGCCTACTGTAGCTTCGTCCTACAAGTTAAATGGGATTGGTGTCAGCTGCTGTATTTCCACTCCATTTTAGTTGTCATCCTCATAGTTATACAGACATGCTGAGGCGAGCTGTTTTAATGATCCACGTAACAGTTCACACGTGCATAGTTCTGGTTCTTCTCAATTAAATTTCTTGTTTCTAAGTCATTCAATGGAAGACTTCTTCAACACTGTGCATGTAGAAAGGGCACAGACCATGTGAAACAACTGACTGTGTGGGTCTAATTTTGGTGCCTGAACAAATTCCACCCTAACCCTGTCTGGCAGGTCATCAGCTGTGCGAACCCTTATCACACCAGAGGCACTCACTCTGGGTCTGCTCCAAACACTGTGGCAAAACTTGTGCCCGTTCACAAGTCCATTGTGGTTTTGGTGCCAGCCGGACCCTTGTGCTTCTGTTGATGAGAATGTGGGGTTCTAAATTATTAATCAGTCCACAAATGACACTCAAAATTTCTACAGATGGAACTGAGAACACCCTGAAAAGTTCTGGCTCTGACTAGACAAGGGAGATGAATTCCTGCCATGCCCCCTCCTCGGTCAAATGGTCAATGCATGCATACACACACACACACGCACACACCTTGTATCCTTCTCTCCTTGCCAATCTCAGGACACACGAGCTCTCATCAGGAACTTGCAAATAAAGAGAGGGAACCAACAAAAGAAGAGAATGCATACAGCATGAACTAACTGCATTCTCAGGATATGAAGCAAACAATCAAAGAACACTGAACAAATACTTATTGAGTACCCACTGTGTAAAAACCTTCCTTTCACCAAGATAATTCCTGTGGCCCCAGAAATTGGCTCCACAAGTCTGCTCTCTGTTTCTCCCTAAACATTCTCTCTCTACTTCATGAATTTTTCTTGGCCTGATGCAACCCTCCTTCTGGAATTCTCTTACATAACTACCCTGCCTTGCCCATTCTGGTTTCACCTGCTGGCCGACCTTGTTCCAGCTTACCAGGAAGTGGCAATGGCCCATCCTGACCCTCTGGACCATTTATATACGTCCACCTCAGGTTAACAGGTCACACGGCTACTCGGGACGCTTCCCTCCCCAGGCTTGAAGGCAAAGACTCCCTTGCTTTTCTAAGAGAAAACCAACTTATGAGGGTATTAACACATATCCCAGAGACCATTTTTATTCTTTCACAGTACAAATTATTTTTCTCTAATATCACAATTATCAATTACTGAGGAGTTTAATCCAAATTTGCTTAACATTTTGGTCTAAGAGCTTGAATGATCTTTGAAGTGAAAATCACCAATCACTCCCAGTTTTGTCTCTATAGGAACCAAACATTCCTATATCTGATATCTGTTCTCCTTAAAATTGTACATGAATACTCCCCAAAGACAGGCATGGGACAGGGTGCTATCCGGAGGAAGACGGAGTGCCAGGTGGGAAATTAAGGCACCAGGTGAAATGGCACACTTCCCAAAAAGAGAGTTTTTTCTCTGGAAGAAAATATAATATTTTATGTTAAACCAAGTCCCAAGACATTATACAGTAAAATGAACAAATATATGACTTCTTTTTTGAGATAAAAATTCAAAACTTCAAAGAAAGTTCCTGCTTGCCGGCAGTCTGTTGGGCTATGCCCACAAGTCGTGCTGTGCTAAGTCACTTCAGTCATGTCTGACTCTTTGCGACCCTTTGGACTGTAGTCCGCCAGGCTCCTCTGTCCATGGGATTCTCTAGGCAATAATACTTGAGTGGTTGCCATGCCCTCCTCCAGGGGATATTCCCAACCCAGAGATCCAACCCCAGCCTTGTGCAACTCCTACACTGCAGACGGATTCTTAACCACTGAGTCACCAGGGAAGCCCACCATATGTGGAGTTTCCTGCAAATAATTTTTCCGCTTTTACATGCCCTCTAAGGAAATTTTTGAGAAACGTTTTACTCACACTATGAACTTCTTGAGGGCATGAACCACGGCCTCCTGCTCTTTGTCTCCAGGGGCCTAGGACAGTACCTAAGACAGTGGTTGGCACAAAGGAGGCACTCAATAATGTTTGCAGAATTAATTTGGCTAAAATAATGACAATGGCATTGTCAATAACAACAGATTTTTATCAAGTTTGAATGGGAGAAAGAGAAGGTGAATAGCTATATGAGGAAGTGGAATAGAAGGAACCCAATTTACCCAAACAGCTAATGGCTGCCATAGAAACAATCAGATGAAGTGACTCAGTTTAGTTCTTCAACAAGTACAGGAAGGCAAATATTGTATTTGTTAATCTCACAGAAGTCGGGGTGGGGCTTAGGACACAAGTCTACCAGGTGACACTGGTGCCATTAAATTTAATAGGTTCTCAAGAATTGGAAAGGCACTGTGATAAGAATAATGCCACCAATAATATTAAATCCTGGTTGTATGCTGACCTTAACAAGATAATTTTGATCATTTAGAGGCTGAGTCAAATATCTGCTGCTGAGACTTGACAACTCTGAAAAGTAGTTTTGTGTGCGTGTGTGTGTGTGTATAAAATATGGTATGGGTGTGCCTTTTCTTATTCTTAATATTGTTTCCTTTTTTACCTAGCTGGACCCAAAACAAGTTACAGATGGAAGCTGATTCAAAGTATATATATATATTTTTTACAAAGTTTTTTTAACTTCCCTGATGGAGACACTGCATTTTCACTCATTTGTACATAATAGGAGAGATGGGTATCACACCCACTTTCTCTACACCATCCCTCTTATACTGCAGTGAGTCACTTTCCATGCCCAGTATTCCCTGAACTTTTTAAACTGGAGGGAGAAGAAGCTGGGCGGTGGAGGAAGTGAGAACTCCTAGCCCTGTAGGTGTAAGCTGTGAATGGGTGAGCCAGGTCACTGCTGCCTTTCAGAGCTATTTCCTTTTCTCAGTCTTCGGTCTCAGATATGTGAACTGTCGACCAAAGTGATGCCTTTCAGATCTTCCAACAATGACAGCCAGAGACCCATACAATTTCAATGAAAATCCAGAGAACGGAAAAACATTTTGTAGTATTAAGATGTTTGCGCCCGAGGAAGATGTGAGAATGGCTCAAGACATACAATGACTCCAAGCAGAGACAGACGCAAATTAATCTCAATAAAACCTGAGTATCTTTCCCACCAAGTCCTGAACCTGCAGGCATCCCCCTTTTGCCTGAAAAGTAACTTGATCCTATGCTATTTCTGTCAAAGCCACAAGAGTAGTTTATTGTGTTATTTTATCATTTTATTCTGTGGTATAAAAAGTGACAGTTTTTCAGTTCACAACATCTGGGATCAAATACTGCTCTTTCAGCAACTGGACAAGTCCGTTAACGTCTTTAGGTCGAAATTGCTCCATCAATCAAAGATAAGAAAGTCCATCCCCAAAGTTATTCTGAATATTAAACGAATGAACTTGTAAATGCTCAGCACGTAGCAGTGATGAATATTTGTGTGCAGCAAAATAAACGCACACCAAGGTTTTGTTTTCTACGTAGTAGGAGAAAATACCAAAAACTACTATTGAGAATGCCAAATTGGCTAGCGGCCCAGGTCACTGCTCCGGGCTGCCGCTGCGGGTGCAGCTTGGAGGCCAGGAATAGGAGACGATATAATCAAGTCGCTGAGGTTTGGGGAGCACTCCTAAACCAGTGTCCCGGAAGAATCCCCGGACGCTGCGGGTTTCACTGTGGCCTGTGTAACTAACAAAGTGCCCTTTGCAGCTGAGCGGATTCTCGTTCCTTAAAGGGTCTCATCTGGGAAAAGTTAAAGTGAATCAGTAAATGGAGACAAGGGAGAGACAGAGGATCCACGGGGTCTGCACACTCCGAAGGTAAGGGGGAGAGATGTCAGGGTCCCGGGAAGGACAGGAAACAACACCACCACCTCCCGCCCTCCAAACCACACTCGTACCTGGGGATGAACTTGACCTCGTCCCCGAGTCGCGCCTGGAAGTCCTGCCAAGCCTGGCCGGAGCTCGCCGGGTCCCAGGGAGCGGCCAGAGCCGCTGCCGCGTCCTCGTCGCCCTCGCCCTCCTCGCCGGACCCGGGGTCGGACCCCACCTGGGCCGCGGCAGGCGCGGGCTCGCGCGGCCCCCAGCCCCGGCGCGGACCCCCGCGGCGGGCCCCGCGAAAGCCGCGCGCGAACTCCTGGAAGGTGATGGCGCCGTCGCGGTCCGCGTCAAGCCGCTGGAACACGGCCTCGGCGTCGGCCGGCCGCACGCGCAACTCCGCGCACAACGCGCGGAACTCCTCCCGCTCCAGGCGCCCGGAGCGGTTCGCGTCGCAGGCGGCGAAGACGGAGCGCAGCCGGGCCAGCTCCTCCAGGTCCCCGTCCGCCTCCATCCCGCTCGCGAGGGCTCCGGGGCGCGTGGCCCACCTCGGCTGCGGCGACCGCAGGGAGTCCGGGGCCACCTGCTGCCGCTGGGAGCTGAGGCGAGTTCGGCGAGTCTGGCAGGTTAGGCCACTGGCGCGGACGTCGGGGCGGGGCGAAGCGCCTGAGTGGGTCGGTACTGTGCGCTCCGACGCGGCTTCGCGCGCCGACCTGGGCCGGCTCCGCCAGTCCCAGAGCCGTGCGAGCGCGCCTCTGGCCACCCTCGGCCCGCTCAGCAGCGCCTGCCGCGACTGAGAGCCCCGCGCGGCCGCACGCACTGGCTGGGAGGTGCCCGGCTCCGCCCCGCCGGGGAGGAGGAGCGACCGGCTCCAGTTCCCACGTTTTCGCGTGCAGGGCTCTGGAGCCTGGGTTTGGGGCTTCTGCAGTTGGTGGACCCGGTTGGAACTGGGGGGAGGCAGTAGCGTTGCCAGGCCCTTTGCGTAAACAGTGTTTGCTCCGGTAAATCGAGCGCTGGTATGAGAAGCTATCTACTGGATAGAAAGAGGAAAGGAAGGTTAGGGGTAGGATTGCAAATTAGTTAACGTTATGTGTATCGTATTATTTTCTGATTTTGGAAAATCGGTAAACATATGTATATCCCAAACCAAAGTGTGAGATTTACCAGAAGACCCCGTTCTCTGAAGTTACGGGCTTTCTTTTTTTAAAAAAAAACATTTATTTTTGACTGCGCTGGTTCTTCGTTGCTGTGTGCTGGCTTTCTATACTTGCCAGGAGATGGGGGTTTCTCATTGCCCTGGCTTCTCTTTTTGCAGAGAACGGGCTCTAGGATGGGGGCTTAGTTGCCCTGGCCATGTGGGATCTTTCTGGACCAGGCATGGAACCCGTGTCCCCTGCCTTGGCAGGCGGATTCTCAACCACGGGGCCACCAGGGAAGTCCCATGGCCTTTCTTTAATGCATGTCGGTCCAACATCGAGTTCCAACTAGTTGATGCACATTAGGAATCACATAGATCTTCCAGATCCTCGAATCCAAGTAATTTTTCTCAGTCCTTGTCTCCTCAACCTGAGAGAAAATTAATAACCAGAATCTTTCAGGCAGCAATATTTAAACAAGGACTGAGGTATTAACAGCTTTTTTTCCCTTTAAACAAATCTTATGGAAATTAGGCAGCTTATGAGATGGCTGGATGGCATCACCAGCTCGATGGGCATGAGTTTGAGTGAACTCCGGGAGTTGGTGATGGACAGGGAGGCCTGGCGTGCTGTGATTCATGGGGTTGCAGAGTCGGACACGACTGAGCGACTAAACTGAACTGAACTGATGTTATCCTTTGATCTTGTATTTCAACAGTGCCATTGTGTCTTTGATATTGGCTGCTTCCTGAGTATCAGATCTTTAAAATTCATCTATTTTTATCCTTTTAAAAAATTTTTGTCTTATTTCTGAGAGACCCTCACTTTGTCGTATGACTTATGTGTATGTGTCCTTTGGTGATTCTTACAGCCTGTGAAAATGTATTTGGATAATTTTTACTTTATTCATATAAAGTCCCTCCACTCTTAAGACTTCCTTTTATTTATTTTCACTTCTTTTAGTTATGACTCTGTATTTCATTTCTTTTCATTCTCAGTTCAGTTCAGTCACTCAGTCATGTCCAACTTTTTGCGACCCCATGGACTGCAGCATACCAGGCTTCCCTGTCCATCACCAATTCCTGGAGTTCACTCAAACTCCTGTCCATTGAGTCAGTGATGCCATAGCTATCTCATCCTCTGTCATCCCTTTCTCCTCCTGCCTTCAATCTTTCCCAGCATCAGGGTCTTTTCCAATGAGTCAGTTCTTCACATCAGTTCAGTTCAGTCGCTCAGTCATGTCCTACTCTTTGCGACCCCGTGAACCACAGCACGCCAGGCCTCCCTGTCCATTACCAACTCCCGGAGTTCACTCAAACTCATGCTTTGAGAACCCCATGAACAGTATGAAAAGGCAAAATGATAGGACACTGAATGAGGAATTCCCTAGGTCAGTAGGTGCCCAGTATGCTATTGGAGATCAGTGGAGAAATAAATCCAGAAAGAATGAAGGGATGGAGCCAAAGCAAAAACAATACCCAGTTGTGGATGTGACTGGTGATAGAAGCAAGGTCCGATGCTGTAAAGAACTATATTGCATTCAGTTCAGTTCAGTTCAGTTCAGTCGCTCAGTCGTGTCCGACTCTCCGTGACCCCATGAATCACAGCACGCCAGGCCTCCCTGTCCATCACCAACTCCCGGAGTTCACTCAAACTCATGTCCACAAAGTTGGTGATGCCATCCAACCATCTCATTCTAGGTCGTCCCCTTCTCCTCCCGCCCCCAACCTTTCCCAGCATCAGAGTCTTTTCCAGTGAGTCAACTCGTTGCATGAGGTGGCCAAAGTATTGTTATGTCCATGAATTAAGGCAAATTGGAAGTGGTCAAACAGGAGATGGCAAGAGTGAACGTCGACATTCTAGGAATCAGTGAACTAAAATGGACTGGAATGGGTGAATTTAACTCAGATGACCATTATATCTACTACTGTGGGCAAGAATCGCTTAGAAGAAATGGAGTAGCCATCATAGTCAACAAAAGAGCCTGAATGTGGTACTTGGATGCAATCTCAAAAACGACAGAATGATCTCTGTTCGTTTCCAAAGCAAACCATTCAATATTACGGTAATCCAAGCCTATGCCCCGACCAGTAACGCTTAAGAAGCTGAAGTTGAATGGTTCTATGAAGACCTATAAGACCTTTTAGAACTAACACCCCAAAAAGATGTCCTTTTCATTATAGGGGACTGGAATGCAAAAGTAGGAAGTCAAGAAACACCTGGAGTAACAGGCAAATTTGGCCTTGGAGCACGGAATGAAGCAGGGCAAAAGCTAAAAGAATTTTGCCAAGAGAATGCACTGGTCATAGCAAACACCCTTTTCCAACAACACAAGAGAAGACTCTACACATGGACATCACCAGATGGTCAACACCAAAATCAGATTGATTATATTCTTTGCAGCCAAAGATGGAGAAGCTCTATACAATTAGCAAAAACAAGACCAGGAGCTGACTGTGGCTCAGATCATGAACTCCTCATTGCCAAATTCAGACTTAAATTGAAGAAAGTAGGGAAAACCACTAGACCATTCAGATATGATCTAAATCAAATCCCTTATGATTATACAGTGGAAGTGAGAAATAGATTTAAGGGACTAGATCTGATAGAGTGCCTGATGAACTATGGATGGAGGTTCATGACATTGTACAGGAGACAGGGGCCAAGACCATCCCCATGGAAAAGAAATGCAAAAAAGCAAAATGGCTGCCTGAGAAGGCCTTACAAATAGCTGTGAAAAGAAGAGAAGCGAAAAGCAGAGGAGAAAAGGAAGGATATAAGCATCTGAATGCAGAGTTCCAAAGAAGAGCAAGGAGAGATAAGAAAGCCTTCCTCAGCGATCAATGCAAAGAAATAGAGGAAAACAACAGAATAGGAAAGACAAGAGATCTCTTCACATCAGGTGGCCAAGATATTGGAGTTTCAGCTTCAGCATCCGTCCTTCCAACGAATATTCAGGACTTATTTCCTTTAGGATGGGCTGGTTGGATCTCCTTGCAGTCCAAGGAACTCTCAAGAGTCTTCTCCAACACCACAGTTCAAAAACATCAATTCTTTGGTGCTCAGCTTTCTTTATAGTCCAACTCTCACATCCATGTATGGATGTGAGAGCTACTGGAAAAACCATAGCTTTGACTAGACAGATCTTTGTTGGCAAAGTAATGTCTCTGCTTTTTAATATGCTATCTAGGTTGGTCATAACTTTCCTTCCAAGGAGCAAGCGTCTTTTAATTTCATGGCTGCAGTCACCAAATGCAGTGATTTTGGAGCCCCCCAAAATAAAGTCTGTCACTGTTTCCCCATCAATTTGCCATGAAGTGATGGGACCGGATGCCATGATCTTAGTTTTCTGAATGTTGAGCTTTAAGCCAACTTTTTCACTCTCCTCTTTCACTTTCATCAAGAGGCTCTTTAGTTCTTCTTCACTTTCTGCCATAAGGGTGGTGTCATCTGCATATCTGAGGTTATTGGTATTTCTCCCGGCAATCTTGATTGCAGCTTGTGCTTCCTCCAGCCCAGCGTTTCTCATTATGTACTCTGCATAGAAGTTAAATAAGCAGGGTGACAATATACAGCCTCGATGTACGCCTTTCCTGATTTGGAACCAGTGTTGTTCCATGTCCAGTTCTAACTGTTGCTTCCTGACCTCCATACAGATTTCTCAGGAGGCAGGTCAGGTGGTCTGGTATTCCCATCCTTTGAAGAATTTTCCACAGTTTGTTGTGATCCACACAGTCAAAGGCTTTGGCTTAGTAGGTAAAGCAGAAGTAGATGTTTTTCTGGATTCTTTTGTCTTTTCGAAGATCCAGTGGATGTTGGCAATTTGATCTCTGGTTCCTCTTCCTTTTCATTTTCTTTTCTTTTCATTCTGGATTCTCTTTATTCTTATCACTTGATTGTTTTCAATACAATAAAAATAGAGGATTTGACTGACACACTTCCTCAAGCGGATGTTTTTAAACAGAAAGCTAAGTGCTAAACATCCGAGGAACTGTTTCTTTTGAATAGTACAATAGATAAAGTCAACTCACAACATCTGTCAAGCTGTAATTACCATTGATAATTGCCATCTGTAAATTTAACTGATAAATTATGTGTGCATGCATTGCTTCAGTCGTGTCCAACTCTTTGCAACCTTATAGACTGTAGCCTGTCAGGCTCCTCTGTCCATGGGATTCTCCAGGCAAGAATACTGGAGTGGGTGGCCATGCCCTCCTCCAGGGGATCTTTCTGACCCAGGGATCAAACCTGCATCTCTTAAGTCTCCTGCATTGGCAGGCAGATTCTTAACCACTAGTGCCACCTGAGAGGCATTCCATTAGAAGCCCTGGCCTTAGCAATCTAATCAGTAAGTGAATATTGTTCTATACAAGTAGATGGTAGTACACTAAAATGAGTTTTATTATTAGTTCAATATAGATTGTTATTGATTTTGAGTTTATGTGCTTTCTTGCTTATTCTAAAGGCTGATATTTTTTTTCCCTATGAAGAAATGGCTAGCTTGGTAATACCTTTAAAGCTTTATAAATATACCTAAGTTGAATGTTTGAAATATTATCATTATTCTGTTAACAATTAATAAATATCGGTGTTTTTTAAAATAGATAAAATTAATGTTATTTTTTACTGCTTAGGCAGAAGTCTTTTTTAATGACTGCTCTTGCAACTTCCTTCCTTAACTCACTCTGATCTTTGCACTCAATTCTGAATTCTTGTATTCTTTGTCCTGCTCTGTCCTTCCAGTTAACCCTTGTTGAAAAGTCATCAAGAAACATGGATTATTACAAATGTCTGTGTACATCGTCTCATTTCCACTGATTCAAATCTATTCCAGACATACTATAACAGTTATCTCTCACTACCTAACAGCACAACAAACACCTAGTGATTTAAAATATCAACCATTTTATTTGTTCATAATTTCATTGCCCTCAACTTGAGCAGGGCTCCAGTGTAGGTGGGTTTTCTGCTGGCCTGCCTAGAATCATGTAGTCATGGTAGGGTTATCATGGCTGCATGGTTTTAGAATGCCTCATTCATATGTCTGAAGTTGGTGCTGGCTGTTAGCTGGACATACGTCTTCAGGAGGTTGGCGCCAGCTTTGTCACATGGTGGCAGTGTCTCAAGAGGGTTAAGTCCCAATGCACAAATGCTTTTCAAGCCTCAGCTTGTATCATGTTTGTTGATATTCCATTGATCAAAACTAGTCACATGGCCAAGCCCTAAGTCAGTAGAGGAGGAAATTATACAAGGTCATGGGTACAGGGAGATGTACTTCATCGGGGGCAATTATTATAACAATATACCATGCCCAGCCTCTGATACATTCTCTCAGGCTCCTGTCCTGCTGGTCTCTCTCTTCATTCTATTGGGTTGACCAAAAAGTTTGTTCAGGTTTTTGTAAGATATTATGGAAAAACTCAAATGACCTTTTTGGCCAACCCAGTACAAACACAGCTGGACAGTCCTTCTAAAATGCCAGTTATTCCGTCATTCTGGAGCTCAGTGGTTCTGAATTAGTGATAATTTTGTTCTCCAGGAAACATTTGGCAATATTTGGAGATATTTTTGGTTGTCACAATTCAAAAAGTGGGAGATCCTGCTAGTATCTAGGGGCCAGGGATGCTGCTAAACATCCTAGGATGTACAGGCTCAGCCACCCATAACAAAAAAATAATCTGGTCAAAAATATCAATAGTCCTGAGATTAAGAAAGCCTGCACCCTAGCTCATCAACCCCTAGTAGGGGTTCTTCCAATAAAAAGAGAATCCAAGGTAATCTCTTCATCTGGGCGTCCCAAATCCTCTACAATCTGACTCCTTACATATCCGAACATCTTTCCCTTTAATCTCCATCAGGGCTCCTACTGTCCCCTAGATATGCCACACTTGATCATATGACTACTTAATAGCTTCTCATTGTCATGAAAAAATGAAAATATCAAACATCTTTTAGTTTTTTTCTCTTCTGCCAAATCAAACTGTATCTCAGCCTCAGGGGAAGGGTTGGATCTTGCTTTTCCTACCAGAGTTTCTACAATTTTATTGTGACCCGTCACTTACAAGGACACTGCTGAGTATGTATTATGTCAGCTCAGGCCACAGAAATGCTTTTTCCTTTTCTTTATTAGTCTTTTTCACAGTTTTATTTTTCATATTAAAACTGATTCATCTGGAATTTATTTTGTGTTAGGTGTGAATTGTAGGTTCAACTTTATTGTTTTCTGACTTTCTACCTAGTTTATTTCTACACTGTTTATTTAACAGTCTCTTATTCATGGATTTAAATACCACCTTTAGCATATACTAAATTCCTGTACATATTGGAGTTTATTTCTAGACTTTCTAGTCTGTTTGTTGAGAAATCATTCACATCTTGAGCTTATAAAAAGATTCCTAAAGGAGCCCTATTGAGTTGCCTTTTGTATTTTTAAGTGTTTAAAGTACCTCACCAGGTACTTAGGAATGCTTTTGAATATTTCTAGCAATATACTCAGGGGAAGGCAAAGGTTATATAATCTGTCTCTAATTTTTGTTTTTTGAAGAATTAGGGGAAAGAGAGGAAAAGAAAGAAATAGAAGGCATTTCTTTTCAGTTTTAGTGTCCAGAAACAGCTAGTGAGGAATTGGAGATAACAGAGCAGCCTTTGAGAGCCAGTGAATTGGTAGGTAAGGAGAGCTTGCTTGTAGCTATCAGCACGACTTTTTAGAAAGATTAGCTTGCTTTATGGCTGCTCAAGGATTTTAAAAATCAGAGATAATCTTGTTAGAGCTTGTTTCTCAAGAGTGAAAGATACTATTGTGATCAAATACGTTTCTAAAACACAAATACATTTGGAAAAGAATCCTACCATATCCCTTCTAAGATAAAGAATGACGTTTATACTTGTTTAATATTTTCTAAATGTATTTGACTATGGAAGCTTTTAGGTTTTTTTTTTTTTTTCCCATTTCTGTGGGTTATCCACAGAATTAGTGCTCTTGAGAACATACTTTGGGAAATCTCGTGATAGACAATGACAAGCATAATGAGTCATGAGAAATTATTCTTTGCCGCTGCATCCTATCCTAAATAGCCCCAACTTCCTATAACAGGGAATGAGCACTACCACTTAACCTCTTTTTCACCCAGTAAATGGGAGAGGCTTTTGTTGGAAGCCTGTTGTAATCGACCCGCAAGGACTCCTTGCGGGTACAAGACCCTTCCTCAGAGCTTGACTTAACTCTGAAGTTACTCTGCCCCAGAAAGATCTGATAAGCCTATTAAGATGGAACTAGATATCCAAGTAATGGCATACCACTGAGGGACCAATTAGTAGGTTTAGGAACTCTCCTAAACAAACATGGTCCTGCAAGAACTTCTGAGTTTTCACATGAGCCCTGAAAACTCAAGGCTTCTTATTCCTAAGGAAGTCATAAGGAAATTTTGAAAAATTTACAAAGAAGACTGTGTCAGCAAGTTTACATCACAGTGATTTACTCAAATTTACTCAAAGTGTAAAAAGTAAGTGTGTACTCATATCCCACTGTGGTCTTAATTTGCATTTCCCTGATGGCTACTGATGTATACTTTTCATATGCTTAGCCTATTCTTGTATCCTCTTGAAGGGAATGTCTGTTCAAATTATGTGCCCATTTTTTATTGAGCTGCCATCCTAATAAGTTGTAGGCATTCCTCATATATTCTAGAAACAGGTTTTCTGTCATCTATACACTTTGCAATTTTTCTTCCATTCTATGCTCTGCCTTTTCCTTTTCTTAATGGTGTCTTTTGAAGAGACCATGGTTTTAGTTTTGATGAAATCCAACTTAATGTTTTATTTTATGGTTTATATTTTTGTGACCCACCTAGGAAGTCTCTGTCTACCCAGAGTTGCAAAGATATTCCTTCTGTTTTTTTTTCTAGAAATAAAGATTTGTCATTTGCTATGACACCACCCTTATGGCAGAAAGTGAGGAAGAACTAAAGAGCCTCTTGGTGAAAGTGAAAGAAGAGAGTGAAAAAGTTGGCTTAAAGCTCAACATTCAGAAAACTAAGATCATGGTATCTGGTCCCATCACTTCATGGCCAATAGATGGGGAAACAGTGGAAACAGTGGCTGGCTCTATTTTTTGGGGCTCCAGAATCACTGCAGATGGCGATTGCAGCCATGAAATCATAAAAGACGCTTACTTCTTGGAAGGAAAGTTATGACCAACATAGACAGCATATTAGAAAACAGATATATTACTTTGCCAACAAAGGTCCATCTAGTCAAGGCTATGGTTTTTCCAGTAGTCACGTATGGATGTGAGAGTTGGACTATAAAGAAAGCTGAGCACTGAGGAATTGATGCTTTTGAACTGTGTGTTGGAGAAGACTGTTGAGAGTCCCTCGGACTGCAAGGAGATCCAACCAGTCCATCTGAAAGGAGGTCAGTCCTGGGTGTTCATTGGAAGGACTAATGTTGAAGCTGAAACTCCAATACTTTGACCACCTGATGCGGAGAGCTGACTCATTGGGAAAGACCCTGATGCTGGGAAAGATTGGGGGCAGGAGGAGGAGGGGACGACAGAGAATGAGATTGTTGGATGGCATCACCAACACAATGGACATGGGTTTTGGGTGGACTCCAGGAGTTGGTGATGGACAGGAAGGCCTGGCGTGCTACGGTTCAACTGAACTCAACTGAACTGAATCTGCCTCTCATTTCCGATAGTCTATTAGTAAATGAATAGAATGACTGTTTTTGTATAACTGTTCTTATTCATTTCTGGACCTAACCTAGATGTTAACATAAAAACCTCGTTATTGCCCCCACAGATTTCTGCTGAGTATTTTCATGAGCACAAGACTGGTGCTTCTAGGAAAACAAATTCGCTAATGTGAGAAACGCAATGCAAAGACAGGTTTTATACTGCTGTAACACTTTTCTCTCACATTATTTAATGGTCTCTGGAAGTTCTCATCACTATCACTTTTAGAACAAAACATTCTTTTCTCTCATCATTGAGTAAATCCTGCTAAAATTAGCGAGGCTCTGCTCAAGAGGTATCATAGCTCCAAGAGTTGTAGTAAAACAATGAGACATTTATGTTCCTGAGTGCCTGGCATACATTTATCTACTCAGTCACCGCTCTGTAAATTAAACTACTGAAGTACTGGCTTGGGTGCAATAAAAATACAGTGTACTTGTTTTGAATGAACATTTGAATCAACAGAATGTTTTAAGAAATGGGAGTAAAATATTGGGTTGGTCAGAAAGTTCATTTGGATTTTTCCGTTGCATCTTACAGAAAAACCTGAATGAACTTTCTGTCCAAGGCAATATAAATGCAAGACAACAAGGAGGCCTGAAATACTCTAAGAGAGTGCCTGGAAAGCCAACAAAAAATGGAGATGTTGCCATAGTTTCCAGGAAACACACACTGCCTAAAATCTCAGTGTCAGAAGGAAACTGAAAATGCGGCATAATAAGCTCTTAAATTAGGGGTTATTCTCTCCTCTGTGCTTTAATTAGTGTGATCTTGGCCTTTGGAGACAAGCCACAATGAAAAAAAAAAGTGTCTTCAATTCTGCCTGTTGGCAACATTCTATCCTTATGAAGCTCTCTTTGGAGCTTCTGCTGTGTAATGAGAGACACAACCTCCTCCAAAATGAAGATGATCTCCTAGTTAGAGAATTGATCTGACTTTCAAAGCTCAGCACTATCTGTAACCCAGGAAACTGTGGTTCTAGCTGAATCGCCCTTTGTTAGTTCTCCTTCACCCAAGGAAGCTACTTTATCTCAGAGACAAAATCAGTAGTAAAAATCTAACAGTGGCTTATCGTTAGCCCCAGCATACCCCATATTCAATTTTTTCTTCATTATATGTTAATAAGATAGTTATAAGTGAAATTCAAGAATCTATAACAAGTTCATCAAAGGGATCATAACTGCAATCTTTATCCAGATATTCACAGATGAAAGACAAAAAGAAATGCAGAGAGAGAATTTCCATCTGTAATAGGACTTAAATCAAGTTGGGCCTAAATTCAAATGAGTCTTCAGAGCTATAATTGTGTGCATTCATGCTCAGTCTCTTCAGTCGTGTCCGACTCTTGGTGATCCTATGGACTAAAGTCCACCAGGCTCCTCTGTCCATGGGATTCTCCAAGCAAGAACACTGGAGCAAGTTGCCATGCTGTCCTCCAGGGTATCTTCCCAACCCAGGAATCAAACCCACATCTTCTGCATTGCAGGCAGATTCCTTACCCACTGAATCACAGTAAATTTATTATATCTTTCTTTCTATTTACTTTGATTTTTCTCATATAAAAGTTTGCAGGACTCAGAAGTTTACTCCGTCTACCACCTGCTGCATAAATGATGGAGACCATGGATGGAAGTATAACTAGAAAGAAGGGCTTCCCTGGTGGCTCAGAGAGTAAAAAATCTGCCTGCACTACAGGAGACTGGGGTTCAATCCCTGGTTCAGAAAGATCCCCTGGAGAAGGGAATGGCTACCCACTCCAGTATTCTTGCCTGGAGAATTCCATGGACAGAGGAGCCTGGTGGGCTACGGTCCATGGAGTCACAAAGGGTCGGACATGACTGAGTGACTAACACTAGCATTAGCACTGTAAACAGCAGGGGAAGCATATCAATTTTGTAAACCCAAGAGTGTGTTGTGAGCATACTAATGTGCAAGTACAGTGCTATGTATGTGCAGTAAATACATCTATGATAAATGAGTGAAAAATACCTGAGTAGTTTGATTTCATGTCTCTCCAATATGGCCCAATTTTTTTTCCCATTCCGATCCATTCCTGGACCCTATATCTAATTAAACACACAGTTCCACAGGAAGAAACTCAGTACAATAATTTTCTCTCTTCTGGAACATCAGTGGGTCACAACTTAACTGCCACCTTAGAGCAGGTGAGTTCTGTAAGAGCTTTGTCTGTGACTCTTGAATTGATAAATGATTATCTCACATATTATCTTTAATTAGAGATTTTTGAGTTTAAGAGCTTTATGGTTTTATCATTTTGACATATCTAAAAGCATGTATGCTTTATATATCCTCATATATTCTACCTTAAAATATATATCATCAGCAAAACAAAATAAGACACTCTTGACATAATGTTGGCTAAATATTTGAGAGCACTGAAGTCCAAAGGTGTGGCAAACTCAGCACTTTCATACATCACTATTAGAAGAATAAAATGTATAGCCTTTCTGAGGGCAACATAGTATTATTCATTTGAAATCCTTTAGGCTGTTCATTTTGTAACTTTTGAACTAGTAATTTTGTTTCTAGGGCTTTATACAAATTAAGTAATAAAATGTAAATGTGCAAGGGTATTTTTTACTGTTATATATTCTTCATGAGTGAAATCAGCAATCTATATGCTCAATAATAGGATAATGTTTAAATAAATAATATTGAATTTCTATAATGGAATAGCAAGCAAGCATCAAAACAATGATTTTGAAAAAATAATACAGATATTATACTACAATAATAGTATACTATAATAAAAATACTATAATAAAAATATTTCAGATGGAAAGATACAAAACTGTATTTACAGCATGACACATACTTAAGTATACTGTACTAATTCCATATCTTAATTTCATTACAATAACCTAAAAATATTTTATTTGATTATGAAAATCCTAAATCAGTGGTTGACACACTTTCTTAAAAGGCCACATTGTAAATAGTTTAGGCTTTGTGGGATGTAATTTGTATTTGATCACAGGCTAAGAGGAAAAATAGCAAAGGTATAATAGAGGTTTTTATACTTTTATACAACCGTTTAAATTATAACCATTTAAAGTTGTAAAAACCGTTTTTAGCTTGTAGGCCATGTAAAATAACCTGCAGCTGACTACAATTTTCCAGTTCCTATCCCCACATTAGTAACTAACTTGGTAAGCTCTCAAGTTACTTTTTGGTTTAAAATGTCCTATTCAGTAGGTGGGAATATTAATACCTGCCTGAGGCACTTCGCAGGACTGTGCCAAGAATCTGATGTATAGGGAAACTTTTGGCAAATGTAAACTCTAATACACACACACACTTTTATGTATATGTGTATATATATATAAAATATATCACAGTGTAGAAGAATTTTCTCTCTTCTGGAGTTTCTTTTCATTTTTTCTGCCTACCTAAATCCTACCAGTCCTTCAAGGTTAAACCCTTTCCCAAAAAGCCATCTCCACTCCTAAAGCTCTAACAATCTCTTTTTTTCTTCAAAGGATGTGCATGCCATTTAGATTTCTGTATGTGTGTGTGATTTTTTTTTCTCTAATTAGATGACAAGTACCTCAAGGGAAGGACTTGTCTTAGATATTGTTTTCTATCCCTCACTACAAATAGCTCATTGTAATTATTTTGAATTTATTATATATTTAAAACATATCAGTTAAATGAAATGACAGGAATTGTATTATTGCATCTTTTTCAGCACACTCAGCTTTGTGATTCCACAAAGAAGACAACAACAATGCAGTCTTTTATTTGAAATTTTAAAAATGCAACAACAAATATGTATAAGAACATCATTTAACTTTCCAGGAGAGCAAAATTGCCTCCAGTAACTCACAGCTACCACCATGGCCTCCTACTTCACTGAAAACTAAGAAGTAGTAATGGTGATAATACCTGGAATCCAGGGAGTCCATGGACTTCTTTTAATTATAGGGAGTTGATTGTCTATATTTAGGTATCCTAAACTAGTATCATTTACAGATATAAAATCTCCATTTTCACAAGATGAAATCACTGAAGCACCGTTAAAAAGAAGCTGCACAACTTCAAACAGTAATTAATAATGTGCATGAGATGCTTCACACTGCACACATTCCAAACTGACACCTGTTCTATGTTTTTTATTTCATTATTAGACATTATTAGACAGACTTCTGCTTCATTGACTATGCTAAAGCCTTTAATTGTGTGAATCACAACAAACTGTGGAAAATTCTTAAAAAGATGGGAATACCAGACCACATTACCTGCCTCCTGCGAAACTTGTATGTGGTCAAGAAGCAACAGTTAGAACTGGACATGGAACAATGGACTGGTTTAAAATTCGGAAAGGGGTATGTTAAGGCTGTATATTGTCACCCTGCTTACTTAATTTATATGCAGAGTGCATCATGCGAAATGCTGGGCTGGATGAAGCACAGGTTGGAATCAAGATTGCCTGGAGAAATATCAATAATCTCAGATATGCAGATGACACCACCCTTATGGCAGAAGGTGAAGAAGAACTAAAGAGCCTTTTGATGAAGTGAAAGAGGAGAGTGAAAAAACTGGCTTAAAACTCAGCATTCAAAAAACTAAGATCATGGCATCTGGTCCCATCACTTCATGGCAAATAGATGAGGAAGCAATGGAAACAGTGACAGACTTTTCTTGGGCTCCAAAATCACTGTAGATGGTGACTGCAGCCATGAGATTAAAAGATGCTTGCTCCTTGGAAGAACAGTTATGACCAACCTAAACAGCATATTAAAAAGACCTTTGCCGGCAAAGGTCCATCTAATCAAAGCTATGTATGGATGTGAGAGTTGGACTATAAAGAAAGCTGAGCACTGAAGAGTTGATGCTTTTGAACTCTGGTGTTGGAGAATACTCTTGAGAGTCCCTTGGACTGTAAGGAGATCCAACCAGTCCATCCTAAAGGAAATCAGTCCTGAATATTCATTAGAAGGACTGATGCTGAAGCGTCTATACTTTGGTCACCTGATACAAAGAGCTGACTCATTGAAAAAGACCCTGATGCTAGGAAAGGTTGAAGGCAAGATGAGAAGGGGATGACAGAGGATGAGATAGTTGGATGGCATCACTGACTTGATGGACATGAGTTTGAGCAAGCTCTGGGAGTTTGTGATGAACAGGGAAGCCTGGTGTGCTGCAGTCCATGGGGTCACAGAGAGTCGGAAATGACTGAGTGACTGAACTGAACTGAAAATTCATATGTTGAAGCCCTAACTCCCAGTGAGACAGTATTTGAAGATGGGGTCTTTGGGTAGTAAACATTGGATGAGGTCATGAAGGTGGGACCATCATGATAGGATTGGTGCCCTTATAAAAACAGACACCAGAGCATTGCAGTCCCCCCATCCTTCCACACCCTCTTTAAGAATACAGCACAAAGGCAGCAATCTGCAAGCCAGAAAGAGAGCTCTCATTGGAACACAACACTGCTGACACCTTGATCTTGAACTTCCCAGCTTCTAAAACTGTGAGAAATACATTTCATTGTTTTCTTGTACTGAGTCTATTTTGCTATGGCAGCCTGAGCAGAGTATTCACACTTTATGTTATAAGGCCAGGGAGCAGTGGTTCTGGATATACCAGTTCTGGGCTCTGGAGGTGAGAAGGGTTTGAAATAAAACAAAAAGAATATATTTCTAGAAACTCCAAGAGATGGTAAAATTGAAAGAGCTATATCATTAGGTGTTCAATAAACCAAATGGAATGACTTTTTAAAAGCTATGCCCAAGAAATAGAAGGCTTTCCCTAACTCCTAGAGAAAGAAGTAAGTGACCGAGGTCCCAAAGATAATATCAAGGAATAGCAGAGTGGCTGAAATCAGGAATAGTTCAGCTTCACAGTTTGGGTGTCCAAAGAGACAGGGTGGTGGCCCCATCACCATGGCAAGTGGAAATTAGGAGAAAAAAGCGGAGGAACAGCATAAGCAGCCAGAGCAGAGACAGCAGAGACAAAGGCAGCTGCTGGACTCTGCAGACAGACGGACATATCACTGGGTCTTCTTTGAGAGACACACACTATAGATGAGTGGGAGTGTGGCCACTTGGCTAGTGGGAATTACAAATCTGGCAGATTTAGGGGCAGTCAGTTAAAGGAAACTTCCCCAGGAGACATGAGCTAGCAGAATGTTGGGGCCATTAAGATTTTACTTCATGGGGAAGATCTGCTGGAGAAGGGAAAGTCTACCCACTCCAGTATTCTTGGGCTTCCCCTGTGGCTCAGCTGGTAAAGAATCTGCCTGCAATGCGGGAGACCTGGGTTTGATCCCTGGGTTGGGAAGATCCCCTGGAGAAGGAAAGGCTATCTGCTGCAGTATTCTGGCCTGGAGAATTCCATGGACTGTATAGTCCATGGGGTCGCAAGGAGTCGGACACAACTGAGGCACGTTCACTTTCACCAGTCAGTGTCCGAATAAAAACATCAGGTTTGTAGAGGAGGCATTCGTATGTGATAAGAAATGATAGTTTACCAAGTGAAAGTGAAAGTGAAGTCGCTCAGTTGTGTCCGACTCTTTGCGACCCTATGGACTGTAGCCCACCGGCTCCTCAGTCCATGGGATTCTCCATGCAAGAATACTGGAGTGGGTTGTCATTTCCTTCTCCAGGGGATCTTCCCCACTGAGGGATTGAACCTGGGTCTCCCTCATTGCAGGCAGATGCTTTAACCTCTGAGCCACCATAGAAGCCCTCCAAAAAATGCAAGTTTAAATGTAAATGCCCAGCTGTGTCATTTTATAAAGGAGTAAAGAACCCTTTGCACCTTTATATCCTGCAAGGCCTCAACCACCCATCCATGTGTTGATGAACAATTATGTTGCTTCTTTATCTTGGCTACTGTAAATGACAGTCCTGTGAACACTGAAGTGCATATATCTTTCTGAATTAGTGTTTTCATTTTTTCTGGGTGTATATCCAGGAGTGGAGTTGCTGGATCATATGATAGCTCTGTTTTTAGGTTTGGGGGAACCTCCATACTGTTTTCAAAAGTGGCTGCAGCAGTTTACTTTCCCACCAACGGTGTATGAGGGTTCCCTTTTCTCCATATCCTCGCCAACATTTGTTATTTATGGTCTTTTGATGATAGCCATTCTGACAGGTGTGAGATATATCTCATTGTGGTTTTGATTTGCATTTCTCTAATAATTAATGTGCTGAACTCCTTTTCATGTACCCATTGGCCTTCTGAGTCACCAGGGAAGCCCCATTAAATTCACCTAGTAGTAAATATTTACTTAACTACCAGTGCTCTTTATTTGTTTCTGTTGATTCACATTACTCTTTATTGTCTTTTCACTTAGCTCAAAGAACTCTTTTTATTGTTTCTTGTAAGGTAATAATTTCTAATTTTGCCTTCATTTTTGAAGGATAGTTCTTACTGGATTTAGAATTTTTGGTTGAGTTTTATGTGTGTCAGTACTTTGAATATGCCACCCTACTAACTTCTGGCCTTCAGAGTTTTTGGTGCAAAATCAGCTCTGATGCTCATTTAATCTTAATGAACATCATTTATAGATGATGAGTTTTTCTCTTGTTGGTTTCAAGCATTTCTCTTTGTCCTAGTCTTTAATGATGATTTTATCCAGATATGGATCTGTTTGAGTTTAGACTACCTGGAATTTATTGAGCTTCTTGGATGTATACATTAATGTTTTTCATCACATTCTAGAAATTATGGGACATTAGTTCTTCAAATATACTTTCTGTTCTTTTCCTTCTGTAACCCCCATTATATGCATGTTGATCTGCTTTAAGATTCCCCTCAGGTTTCTTAGGCTCTGTTCATTTTCCTTCATTCTCTTTTCACTGTTTTCCTCAGACTAGATACTCTTAGTTAACCTATCTTCATGTTCATTGATCCTTTCTTCTGCCTGGTCAAATATGCTGCTAATTTTGCATTTCAATTATTATACTTATCTATTGCATAGTTTCTATTTGGTTTCTTTTTATACTTACCTTTATTGGTATTTTCTAATTGATATGAATATTTTCTATTGATATACACATTATCATCAGACTTTTCCCTTAATTCTTTAGACATGGTCTTTGAGTATATTTAAAATAGCTGAATTAAAGTCTTTGTCTAGGAAACCCAATGGCTGAGATTCCTCCAGGACAGTTTTTACTAATTGATTTAATTCCCTTTGTATGGGTTTTACTTTTTTGTTTCTTTACATGTCACATAATTTTGGTTAACAAAAATTTAACCAAATTTGGACATTTAAAATAATATAATAAGGCAACTTTACAATTCAGATTCTCCCCCTTCCGAGTCTGTTGTTGTTGCTATTTATAATTCTTGTTGGTGTTTATTGTTTAGTGACTTCTATGAAATAATTTTTAAATTCTGTATTCTTTATCATTTGCAGCTGCTGAAATCTCTGCTCAGTTAGTTTAGTGGTTAGCCAATGACTTCACAAAATGTTTCCTAAACATCTGGAACCATTACATTCTCCAGGGGACTCCCTGTGTGTGTCGAAGCATGCTGTCAATATTCAGTCAGGTAAGTAACTCTGCCTTAGCTTTTACTTCATATTTTCACAGACCCTCAAGTCCTGTGAGTAACATGGACCTTCTCAGGTATTTTTTGATTATTAACATAGCTTTGCACATGTACATCTCTTTCCTTTTGAGCCTTTTGGTTAGTGTATTATTTGTGTCAGCTGTTCTCCACTGCCTCAAGAAGCTGTACTGTAAAAATATTTACCAAATGCTCTCTTAGGAGATGCTTCTGGTACTCAAGTTTGAATGAGGCCAAATAAAAACAAATCTTTTGATTGAGGTCTTACAAGGAATCACTGGATAGGTGAAATAATGACAGTTCTTTGGGAAGGAACTCCTGTCTGCTCTTTCTAGTATCAGAAATGTGGACTGTTATTTTCCAGGTGATCACTAAGCTGGGGGTGGGTAATTAAACAAGAGAGCTCTTCAAGAAAATTAGAGATTCCAAGGGAACATTTCATGCAAAGATGGGCTCGATAAAGGACAGAAATGGTATGGACCTAACAGAAGCAGAAGATATTAAAAAGAGGTGGCAGGAATACACAGAAGAACTGTACAAAAAAGATCTTCACGACCAAGATAGTCACGATAACGTGATCACTGACCTAGAGCCAGACATCTTGGAATGTGAAGTCAAGTGGGCCTTAGAAAGCATCACTACGAACAAAGCTAGTGGAGGTGATGGAATTCCAGTTGAGCTATTTCAAGTCTTGAAAGATGATGCTGTGAAAGTGCTGCACTCAATATGCCAGCAGATTTGGAAAACTCAGCAGTGGCCACAGGACTGGAAGAGGTCAGTCTTCATTCCAATCCCAAAGAAAGGCAATGCCAAAGAATGCTCAAACTACCGCACAATTGCACTCATCTCACACGCTAGTAAAGTCATGCTCAAAATTCTCCAAGCCAGGCTTCAGCAGTATATAAACCATGAACTCCCAGATGTTCAAGCAGGTTTTAGAAAAGGCAGAGGCACCAGAGATCAAATTGCCAACATCCGCTGGATCATGGAGAAAGCAAGAGAGTTCCAGAAAAACATCTATTTCTGCTTTATTGACTATGCCAAAGCCTTTGACTGTGTGGATCACAATAAACTGTGGAACATTCTGAAAGAGATGGGAATCCCAGACCACCTGACCTGCCTCTTGAGAAACCTGTATGCAGGTCAGGAAGCAACTGTTAGAACTGGACATGGAACAACAGACTGGTTCCAAATAGGAAAAGGTGTACGTTAAGGTTGTATATTGTCACCTTGCTTATTTAACTTATATGCAGAGTACATCATGAGGAACGCTGGGCTGGAAGAAGCACAAGCTGGAATCAAGATTGCCGGGAGAAATATCAATAACCTCAGATATGCAGATGACACTACCCTTATGGCAGAAAGTGAAGAGGAACTCAAAAGCCTCTTGATGAAAGTGAGAGAGGAGAGTGAAAAGGTTGGCTTGAAGCTCAACATTCAGAAAACAAAGATCATGGCATCTGGTCCCATCACTTCATGGGAAATAGATGGAAAAACAGTGGAAACAGTGTCAGACTTTATTTTTTTGGGCTCCAAAATCACTACAGATGCTGATTGCAGCCATGAAATTAAAAGACGCTTGCTCCTTGGAAGGAAAGTTATGACCAACCTTGATAGTATATTAAAAAGCAGAGACATTACTTTGCCAACCAAGGTCCGTCTAGTCAAGGCAATGGTTTTTCCCATGGTCATGTATGGATGTGAGAGTTGGACTGTGAAGAAGGCTGACCGCCGAAGAATCGATGCTTTTGAACTGTGGTGTTGGAGAAGACTCTTGAGAGTCCCTTATACTGCAAGGAGATCCAACCAGTCCATTCTGGAGGAGATCAATCCTGGATGTTCATTGGAGGTACTGATGCTAAAGCTGAAACTGCAATACTTTGGCCACCTCATGCGACGAGTTGACTCACTGGAAAAGACTCTGATGCTGGGAAAGGTTGGGGGCGGGAGGAGAAGGGGACGACGGAGAATGAGATGGCTGGATGGCATCACGGACTCTGTGGACATGAGTTTGAGTGAACTCCGGGAGTTGGTGATGGACAGGGAGGCCTGGCGTGCTGTGATTCATGGGGTCGCGGAGAGTCGGACACGACTGAGCGACTGAACTGAACTGAACTGAAGTTAAAAAACACTACAAAGCTCATTGTTCCTATAGAGATTCAGCTGTTTTGTTTCGTATAAATGTGTCCAGGGTTGCTTCAAGTTAGAGTTCTGAAAAAGTTGATTCTGACAGTTGTTGCCAGTTTTTTTCATTGCCTTGATGGAGGGGCACATTTGAAGGTCTACTTTGTCATTTTTACTCATACATCTTGGAAACTTAAGTTATGAAAATCTTCAAATGTGGAATAAACTATTTCCCTCAAAATGCCAGATAATAAGATATTACCAGCATGAGATGGCATTTTGAAAGCACATCTACACGTTGATAGCTCCATGAATGTTAATTGATGTTTTACCCCCAAAAGTCTCATAATCAAGTAAGTTGTATAACACTAGGTTGGACAATATTTAGTAAATGTCCTCATTGTAGAATATCTCAGGGATTTTGATATACAAGTCATTTATCATAAATCTCTATGCAGAAGATAATGTGCTACATTTTTTTTAATGTGCTTAAAAATAACGTATTTTTCCCACAGGTGCTTTGTGGGACTAGAGTTCCAAAGAAGAATTAAAACACACTCTCTGAGATGTTGTTCCTGTCCTCTAAGGTTCTGTAGTCTAGATTTGTATCATTTAATATCACAGGCAGGTTTTCCAGGTGGCTCAGTGATAAAGAAACTGCCTGCTAATGCAGGAGCTGCAGGAGATACAGGTTCGATCCCTGGGTCAGGAAGATCCCCTGGGAGAGGAAATGGCAACCCACTCCAAAATACTTGCCAGGATAATCCCATGGACAGAAGGAGCTTGGTGAGTACAGTCTATAGGGTTGCAAAGAGTCTGACACGACGGAGTGACTGAGCATGCAATATCACAGGCATTAGCCATCAGTTCAGTTCAGTCGCTCAGTCGTGTCTGACTCTTTGTGACCCCATGAATCACAGCACGCCAGGCCTCCCTGTCCATCACCAACTCCCGGAGTTCACTCAAACTCATGTCCATCGAGTTGGTGATGGCATCCATCCATCCATCTCATTCTCTGTCGTCCCCGTCTCCTCCTGCCCCCAATCCCTCCCAGCATCAGAGTCTTTTCCAGTGAGTCAACTTGTCGCATGAGGTGGCCAAAGTATTGGAGTTTCAGCTTTAGCATCAGTCCTTCCAACGAACACCCAGGATTGATCTCCTTTAGAATGGACTGGTTGGATCTCCTTGCAGTCCAAGGGACTCTCAAGAGTCTTCTCCAGCACCACAGTTCAAAAGCATCAATTCTTCGGTGATCAGCTTTCTTCACAGTCCAACTCTCACATCCATACATGACCACGGGAAAAACCATAGCCTTGACTAGACGGACCTTGGTTGGCAAAGTAATGGCTCTGCTTTTTAACATACTATCTAGGTTGGTCATGACTTTCCTTCCAAGGAGTAAGCGTCTTTTAATTTCATGGCTGCAATCAGCATCCGCAGTGATTTTGGAGCCCAAAAAATAAAGTCTGACACTGTTTCCACTGTTTCCCCATCAATTTCCCATGAAGTGATGGGACCAGATGTCATGACCTTTAAATAAAAACAAAGAAAAAAAGCAAGTTATTGTGTATGTCATGGACTATATACTCTTCACCCTTGTCAGATGACTTTCCAATAGGGCCAAGAGGACTCTGAATAAAAGCAATAAAAATTCATCACTAAGTGTGGAAATGAATTTTAAGTACTTTGACTTAAAATCAATTAAGATTAAACGGCTCTTGCTTTATGGTCAAACATTGTTATCATTCTGGAGTATTTATTTCTAAAAGAGGTGCCCTTTTCTCATTTAAGCCTACAGTTCACATGAGTGAGATATTAAGTGGAAGCTTGTTCATTATTTTTAGAATGAGTGACTGTTCCTTAGACTAGGCTTAGCCTGAAAACAAGCTTGTGTGAAGAACATCTGAGATGGGAAAAAATATTTATGAGGCAGGGTAGCCAAGTTTTGAGAGACATATCACCAAGTCCTCCATTTCTGAGGAGATGGTTTTAGTGTGATGACTAAGATTTTATCTAAGCCCCCAACTTTCAAATGTTGAAAATCTAGTACCTGATGTTTTGGGAGTCACCTCCAGCTGGGGGATACTGTTCTCAAGCTAGCTCTCTTGAGTAAATTACTGCTTTTCAATCGAACAAGGTCCTTCCATTTCTCTAACAATGCATTTAATAATCTTTCTCCCCACTCTGTTTGCAAAATTCAACTGATTTTCTCTGTGCTATTGGTGTTGGTGCAATTCCATACACAATATTTCAAATATTTAAGTATCAATACTTTTCCACTCCTAACAATGGTATATCGTAGTTTGGGTTGTCCCATAAGTAGACCCTGGGACAAGAATTTGAGGGTTAGGAGGTTCAGGAAACACCAGTAGCTTATTGGTATGTCTCTCTAAAACACCAGTGGCTTATTGGTATTTTTCTCAAAGACATTCAGTTTGTTAAAGACCCACTTTACTTGCAGAATATTGTCCAGGGCCATTATAGATTATAGTAGATCACTTGTGAACCTACTGCAGTCTAGAATCTAAGTGCCAAGAGATTCCATACAACCTGATTCAGTCACTGGCCCCAATGAAGAAGGATAGAGTATTAACCTTTTCTGAGTCATGAAATCTAAATACCTAAGTGGGTACATCCACATAGGATATCTTTTTTTTCACGTAGGATTTTAAATAATGTTACCTTTTAGTACAGTCATGCCAAGTAATTCTTTTGTGATTTGCATATCTCGGTATCTCCAGAATCTGTGAAGACAGATGTTTTTGACCAATCAGTCTGTCTTTCTACTTCTGCTTCCACCAGAAGCAGCTCTGGTGATAACTGCTTAAAGCAAATTCACAAAGTATGTTTCATGGAACCAACACTGAATAGATACCATAGGAAAAACAGGGTTCTGTATTTTCCAAATACAGTAGCAATAGTATCTTCTGTCTACAGGCTCTTATGGAACTTTGCCACTTTCTCAGAAAGATGTGGAATTGAATTCCCCTGTTCTTGTGGTCTTATGACTCACCTGTAATTAACAGAAAGCAGTGAAAGTAATGCTGCATAATTTCTAAGGTTATTTTCAAGGTTATATCACTGTGGCTTTCACCTTGTGAGTTGAAATACTTTTTTGGAACTCTGAGCTTCCATGGAACAATCCTGCTGCCCTGAGGGAGCCATGCTGTTGGGAAGCCCAATAGAGACTAAATTGAGAGACCACAAGGAGAAGCCCTAATGAGATATGAAGAGAGATTCCCATCTCTCCTACCTGCTGTTCCAGCACCAGTCACCACCTATCTGGACTACATGAAAGATTCCAAGCCACAACGACCCAGTTGAGTCCTTCTAAAATTCCTGACTCATAGAAACTATGAAAAACAAGGAAATGATTATTGTTTTGAAACTCTAAGTTTGGGGGCATTTGTTTCACAAAAAAGTTTCTATAACAAAAAATTGGGTTAAACAAAATGCTATAGACTTTTGTTTCCCCTTGAAGGATTTCTCAGAGCCTTCCTATGCTAATGAGGATGTACATTTCCAATACTGGCATTTAATATGCAGTATTTTCCAATTCTTTTTTCCAAGAAACCATTTTTATAACTACCCTCAAGGGATAACTTTGGAAAATGCTGGGCTAAAATGATGCTCTCTTCTCATGGGTCTGTTTCTTTCTTCCCCAGTGATCTGAACTACAAAAAATAAAGATTTTATTTCATTGTGATAATAAACTGAAGAACAAATAGTTATTGGTCAGCCCAGAAAGAGTCACCACTTGGTAACTCCCATGTGTGACGTAAACTCGTTCCAGCAGTATCAGAGAGCAAACAGCATAAACTCTGAATGTCACTCATTATTTGCTGTACCAGTAATAGCTCCAGGATGTGCTGTTTGTTTTTCCAATGGGTTTGACAAACATTTCGATGCACTAAATTTCCATAACCCTCTGGCCCTTCTATCTTACTTTTAAACTGAAAAGCTCTTGCTGCTGCTGCTGCTAAGTCACTTCAGTCGTGTCCGACTCTGTGTGACCCCATAGACAGAAGCCCACCAGGCTCCCCCATCCCTGGGATTCTCCAGGCAAGAACACTGGAGTGGGTTGCTCTTAGGAGTAGGCTAAAAAGAAAGATTCAGAGATTTTGGTCCCTAATCTCTCTGAAAGGAATGAAGGAATTATGCAGAAAAAAATCCAAATTCCACTCCAGTGTAGTATTAATTTCCTTCTTGGTTTTAAAATAGAGTGCTTATCCTATACAGAAAATTCTAAAAGGTCAGGAATGAGGAATGAATTGTTAGTGATTGGGAAATTTGTACTGATTTTGTGAGTATTAAAAAATTGGAGAGGCAATATTGAAAATGTTAGAAATATTTCATTTTTCTAATCGAATATGTGAAATTGGAATTGAGGTGAAGGGATCAGACTTCAGTAAATATTTAACAAGGGAGTATCACCTATGATTTGATACAAGACTAGGAGTGAGGAGAAATTCTTCTGATCCCCAGTTAGGTCACTGTATGACTACAGCAAATAATCTAATCTATGTCTTGGTTTCTCCATGAATAAATCGCCACTCAGTTTTCTAGTTCTTTTACCTAAGAAACTCTAAATAGAGTCAGTGTCAGAGCTGAGACTAAGGTGAAGCCAATGAGGCACTCCCCTTGGGCACACAATTTAAGAGAATACCAAAAATCTCAGTTATCAAGATACATAATATTTAGGGCAATATTTTTAAAAATCAAAGTTAATGCAAACAAAATCCATGATGAACAAAACATCAAAACCTTCAACAAAGTCAGGATCAATATTACTGAGTTTTCTTTTTACCCTCAGGCTCCAGTATAGCTCAGCACAGAACTGTTACTGAGCCCTAAAAGTTACATAAATTGAGCTCCACCAGTTTATCACACATGATGATTATGACAGACAAGAAATTGATGCTTACATTGGTTTAGGTTCTCCCATGCTACTCAGAAACATACTTTTACATATAGGTTATAGTATTTATTTAAGCAAATCACTTCCGGACTTTGAATGAGTCAAATTCTGATAGCCGTCTTCAACAGATATAGTTACAGACATAAACACGGGTATACAGACAGACGTATATAGATAGATAGTTGTATAGACAAAGCAACCTATCCCAAACGTACTGAAATGGATTTTTTCTACTCACAGGTATTCCCATCCCTCTTCTCCCCTTCCCTATCCTCAGTTTCCTGATCAGCAGAGGTGGTTTTAGTGTACTTTCACAGGTAGGTGTAAGAGAGAACACTTAGGATAGGACCTTAACAACTCACACAGAGAAATCCTGTGAAGAACATTTAGCGCACACCTCTTTGCAACAGGTCTGTAATTTTGGATAAATTTATTGGGTGCAGATTCTTTCCTCCAACTTAGAATCTGTTTCCTTTTGATCACAATAGCTTCTATATACAGCATAAGTGGGTCTTTGCTCAGTTTAAAGACAAAACTGGTACCCAAATGGATTAAAAGCCCGTTGCAACTGGCCTGGGACCTACAGATTGGGGTTTGCAAATTTTTAAAAATCCCTCTTGTTTCCTAATTATTAAAGTAATATATGCCCACTATAGAAGAATAACTAAATGAAAGAAGAAAGGAAAGGCCAACTGCAACGAGACAGTAAAATGATGTAGCTGCTTTGGAAAAGAGTCTAGCAGTTTCCCAGAAATATCAAATATAGAGTTTCATATGATTCGGCAATTAGATGACCAGGTACCTAGCCAAGAGAACTGAAAACAAACATACGTCCACACACAAATTCATAAGTAAATGCTCATAGCAACATTGTCCATGGTGGACAAAAAGTTGTAACAATATAAGTGTCCATCAACAGATGAATGGATAAACAAAATGTGGTATCATCAATTAACAAAAGAGTTACTTATCCATAAAAAAATGAAATACTGATCCATGCTACAATGTGGATGAACCTGAAAAACATGATGCTAAGTGAAAGAAGCCAAATCCACTTTTTATGCATTTCCATACAACTGCCTTGTAATTCTCAGCCACAACATAACCCATAAACTGGGCTTTGGGATTGAAATGCATACCCTGCTATATTTAAAACAGATAACCAAAAAGGACCTACTGGTAAAAAAATATGTATATATATACAACCCATACACTGAAACTTCAGTCATGAAGACGATTCTCTAAAGAAAATACTAGAATAAGAAAGTAATTGTGCTGGAGGAGAGGTCTAGGAAATAGTGGATGACAAGTAGGCAGGGGGATCAAAGCAGTCTTACCCTGAAAATTAACTCTGACTTAAGTCTGACACTATGGAAATGTCCAAACTGGCAAACAGAACACTACAATGGAATCTATTTTGAGGGGACTTCTATAACATATCATCCAAATTGACAAGGGCATTTATTTTTATTGACTGTCAAATCTTCCAGATCAAAAGGGTATTTATTTTTGGAATTTTATGGAATGTTAAAACAGCCACAACTCAGTTCTTCTAGAGCAAAGCCAACTTTCTAAACCATAGCTCCAGACACAACCTTGGCTATTTTCCTAGGAAGATTACATTCTTTTCAGAAATCCTTTTGTGAAGCTATGTAATCTCTTGCTCCTCAAAGGACAGTCTGAATTTTTACAGCATCACTTGCTACACAACAAACTCAAACTCTTAGACATTTTAAATAAATAAATATGATTGGTGTCATGGAAATGATAAGTCTAATCTGTGGCTGTCACCTCCTTCCTCTAACAATCTCCTCCCAGATTGAAAAAAAAAAGGCCATGAGTATTTGAATGTGAAATGGCACACATTATTGACAGAGTAATCACTTGATGACAGTCTCTGCTTTGGGGGGAGAGGTCATAGAACACTAGGTTATAGAACACTGGGCCCTCAGTGAGTCTGGAAATGGAGATATTTCAGGATTTTCCCTGTTTGTATCTTCCTGAATGGTAACCCAAATCCAAGCTAGCTCCAAATCAGGCCAGCCCTTCCAGCATGTTACTGCTGTTAACAGCATTATCTACATCACCAGGGAGCTTGTGAGAATTGCAGAGTCTGCATTTTAACAGCTTCCCCAGGGGATCTGTGCACACAAAGTTTTAGATGCCCTGTATATTAAAATTTGAGATTTGCTGCTCTAGTATACAATCCTCCAAGATACTTCTTTGTATACAAATTAGAGCAGAAAATGCAAATTTTTAAGGAACTTAAACTAAAAATATTAAGGGTCATAGAAAAACATTTCTCCTGAACAAGAAAACATTTCATTAGTTTAGCCAGTATTTGGAAACTTTAATTACATGGTAGCAGGTTGCTAATTTTCCACTTCAGCTTTAAAATAGCAATGTGGTAAGAAAATAAAATAGCAGTAGAAACTAAATCAATGATATCAAGGATGTTTTTGCATCACCGAGAGGAATTAGTTCTAACCGTAATGTAGATGAGTCATACTGAGAAATGATGGCTGGTGAGCTCATATATAAAGGTCTCTGAAAGACAGCAACACAGACATAAAAAATAACCATTGTATTAGACACCTAGTTCCTGAGGAGAATCTTCCTCCCTAAAAGAATTCTTCCTGGAGGATTCTTCAGTGTTTCATTCCTAGGGAGACTTATAACAACCAGTATTTGAACTTGGCCATGAGCTCAAGGGCCCATCAAAATTATACTCTGTCAGGTTAAGACTTGAGTAGGTGGGGGAGAAAGAGGAAGGAATCCACTTGGGAGACTGGATGTTCTACTTCCAACAAAGCATGAGCTATATGCTGATTCAAAGTTTTAAGTAATACATACACTATAGTTAGAAAACCAGGTAATGGGAACAAAAATAGTCACACCTCAATAAAGTAATATTGAACAGGATAAATGTCTTCTAGACATTAAAAAGTTAAATGCGAGGGATGTATGCATCTGGTTGGCCTCTAGAATATTTCCCAAAAGGGAATTCTGATGGTGCATTGGTAGATGATGAGAGAATCCAAATAGAATATGGTCCTCTCAGCGGGCAAATATCAGACTGGAATCTATTCTTCCTTGTTCAAATTGAGTACTTTGGAAAGTTATATAACATGGGGCATTTGCAAACTAAAAAATATTCTGGCTGTAAAAATACAGAAAAAAATTATTAATATTACAAAGTCAAGTAAAAATTTTAAAAGCATATCTATTTTCAAAAAATTGAAAGCATTTCCCCTAAAGTCAGGAACAATACAAGGGTGCCCACTCTTAGCACTACTATTCAACATAGTTTTGGAAGTTTTAGACACAGCAATCAGAGCAGAAAAAGACATAAAAGGAATCCAGATTGGAAAAGAAGAAGTAAAACTCTCACTGTTTGCAGATGACGTGATCATCTACACAGAAAACCCTAAAGACTCCACCAGAAAATTACTAGAGCTAATCAATGAATATAGTAAAGTTGCAGGATATAAAATCAACATACAGAAATCCCTTGCATTCCTATACACTAACAATGAGAAAACAGAAAGAGAAATTGAGGAAACAAGCCCATTCAGCTTTGCAACAAAAAGAATAAAATACTTAGGAATATATCTACCTAAAGAAACAAAAGATCTATATGTGGAAAACAATAAAACACTGATGAAAGAAATCAAAGAGGACACAAATTGATGGAGAAATATACCACCTTCATGGATTGGAATAATCAATATAGTGAAAATGAGTATACTATCCAAAGCAATCTATAAATTCAATGCAATCCCTATCAAGCTACCAACGGTATTTTTCACAGAACTAGAACAAATAATTTCACAATTTGTATGGAAATACAAAAAACCTCAAATAGCCAAAGCAATCTTGAGAAAGAAGAATAGAACTGGAGGAATCAACCTTCCTGACTTCAGGCTCTACTACAAAGCTACAGTCATCAAGACAGTATGGTACTGGCACAAAGAGAGAAATATAGATCAATGGAACAAAATGGAAAGCCCAGAGATAAATCCATACACCTATGGACACCTTATACAAAGGGGGCAAAAATATACAATGGAGAAAAGACAATCTCTTTACAAGTGGTGCTGGGAAAACTGGTCAACCACTTGTAAAGACTGAAACTAGAACACCTTCTAACACCAAACACAAAAATAAACTCAAAATGGATTAAAGATCTAAACATAAGACCAGAAACAATTAAACTCGTAGAGGAAAACATAGGTAAAACACTCACTGACATAAATCACAGCAGGATCCTCTATGACCTACCTCCCAGAATATTGGAAATAAAAGCAAAAATAAACAAATGGGACCTAATTAAACTTAAAAACTTTTGCACAACAAAGGAAACTATATGCAAGGTGAAAAGACAGCCTTCAGAATGGGGGAAAATAATAGCAAATGAAGCAACTGACAAAGAATTAATCTCGAAAATATATAAGCAACTCCTGAAGCTCAATTCCAGAAAAATAAACGACCCAATCAAAAAATGGGCCAAAGAACTAAACGGACATTTCTCCAAAGAAGACATACAGATGGCTAACAAACACATGAAAAGATGCTCAACATTACTCATTATCAGAGAAATGCAAATCCAAACCACAATGAGGTACCATTTCATGCCAGTCAGAATGGCTGCTATCCAAAAGTCTACAAGCAATAAATGCTGGAGAGGGTGTGGAGAAAAGGGAACCCTCTTACACTGTTGGTGAGAATGCAAACTAGTACAGCCACTATGGAGAACAGTGTGGAGATTCCTTAAAAAACTGGAACTAGAACTGCCATATGACCCAGCAATCCCACTGCTGGGCATACACACTGAGGAAACCAGAACTGAAAGAGACACGTGTACCCCGATGTTCATTACAGCACTGTTTATAATAGCCAGGACATGAAGCAACCTAGATGTCCATCTGCAGATGAATGGATAAGAAAACTGGTACATACACACAATGGAGTATTCAGTTCAGTTCAGTTACTCAGCCATTAAAAAGAATACATTTGAATCAGTTCTAATGAGGTGGATGAAACTGGAGCCTATTATACAGAGTGAAGTAAGCCAGAAAGAAAAACACCAATACAGTATACTAACGCATATATATGGAATTTAGAAAGATGGTAACGATAACCCTGTATTCAAGACAGCAAAAGAGACACAGATGTATAGAGCAGTCTTTTAGACTCTGTGGGAGAGGGTGAGAGTGGGATGATATGGGAGAATGGCACTGAAACATGTATATTATCATATGTGAAATGAATTGTCCGTCCAGGTTCGATGGATGATACAGGGTGTTTGGGGCTGGTGCACTGGGATGACCCAGATGGATGGGATGGGGAGGCAAGTTGGAGGGGGGTTCAGGATGGGAACACATGTATACCCATGGTGGATTCATGTCAATGATGTCAATGTATGGCAAAACCAATACAATATTGTAAAGTTAAAAAAAAAAAAACCACACACACACAGAAGAAAGTAACTTCACAAAATTAAGAAAAAACCCAATAAATACAGAACTGAGATACCAGGCTGATATTAAAAGGTAGACAACAAGGAAATGACATAAATGTAAATAAATCTAGTGTTGCAATAGCTAACTACAGCCCATCTTGAAGGTGGTACAAAGCAAAGGAAACAGATGTAGACAGGTAACATAAAAAGAGACAGCAATAGATTACAAAGTTCCAATTAGCTGACCATTGATATCATCCAGAAAAACAATAGAAAAGGGAGCCTTCTGGCTAAAGGCTGAGTGAGGAGGTCAATAAACCCTTTTCCCCCAATAGCATCAAACAATAATATATGAAACATTTGTGCTTAAAAAAAGAGCTGACCTTTAAGTAGGAACAGTGGGAGTCTGAAGCATTCTTGCCTGGAGCCCCTCCAGCTTAGTAGGCAGGGGGCAGGCTGTGCTCTGGGGGGAAGGGAGTTCGCTCTACTTGTAGTGATGGCAACACCCTTGTCCAGTAGCAGTGGTGGTGGAAGTGATGAGGTCAGGACTGGCGCAAGTACTTCATACGTATTTCAGGCTTTGCTAGGACTTGGTGGGTGGGAGGGAGAAGGGATTAACTGCAAGTGAGGACAAAGGGATTTTTGGGGATGATGAAAATGTTCTGAAGCCAAAAATCACTGAACTCTTTACCACTAAACATGTGTAAATTTTATATGAAATTGATACACTAATAGAAGTTTTTAAAAATCATATAAAGAAAGGAAAACTTCCTATGGTGAAAAAAAAGCTTGAATTTATAACTCTAATGAGCTCACCATGCCTCTGGCAGAAATATTGTTGCTCAGACTTCAACTTGTCTTGCCAACCATTTTATTCTCATGCCAAAAACTTTATAAGAACTATGACTTTATCCATGCAGGAAAAGAAAGCCACACAAACAGATTACTGCACAGGAAGAACAATCACACTAAACCCAAGCTTCCCCTGTGCAAAAGTAAATAATAAAAGAAAAAAATTTTTATAGAATTTTAATAGGACAAATTGAGCTCTCAGAATTGTCTGCCAAACTGAGCTGTAGCTTTTGTCATGGTAACAGAAATGCAATCAAGTGTGCTCAAATGAGGGTTCAATCCCTGGGTCAGGATAATCCCCTGGAGAAGGAAATGGCAACCCACTCTAGTATTCTTGCCTGGACAATCCCATGGATAGAGGAGCCTGGCAGGCTACAGTCCATGAGGTCACAAAGAGTCAGACACGAATGAAGCGATTTAGCAGTAGCAGCAGCAGCAGCAGTGCTCATCTGATGAAGAGTTAGTTTACAGTTACAATTGATTCCTCTAAATAGCAGAGTATAAGCATTTCAGAAGGAGTTTAATTTGTAAACAATATCCCCCCCAATACTTCATAGAAACCCATCTACTGCAAATCTCTGGAGCCTCAAGTTCAATAGCCAGACACATCTACTGCAAATCTCTGGAGCCTCAAGCTCAATAGTCTTCAGTGATACTCAAATAACACGAAGGAAGAAGCCAGGTGTATTTCTATGGTGCCAGAGTCAGCATTTGGGGAGTTTAGTACTGCTCTTGATAGTTTACTTCTGCATCAGGGAGTGGTGAGGACTGTGGCAGGGGTTCCAAGAAGATTGACACTTTTCAAAAATGAGAAACTGAAACCATGTTGCTGGGACTTTTAATTTTTCAGAAGAAATCAGACTACCTAGATTTTATATTAAAAGATCTTATTTATTCATCAGAAAATAGTTTGTCCAGAATAAGTGGCTTTCATGTTGTTCCATGTTTACAGAAACCTTCCTTCAAATTAAATTCTTCATAGAACACAAAATATGAGCTAGAACTAGATTATCTTTCAAATAACTATGATTTTGCTTGTGCTCACTAAGTTGTGTCCAACTCTGTGAAACCCATGGACTGTAGCCCACCAGGCTCTACTATCCATGGGCTTTCTCAGGCAAGAATACTGGAGCAGGTTGCCATTTCCTTCTTCAGGGTATCTTCCCCACCCAGGGATTGAACTCATATCTCCTGCAGGCGATTCTTTACCACTGAGCCACCAGGAAAGCCCCCTGTGATTCTATGAGATCCTCAATAAGAGTTGGCTGAGGAATGAATGGTCTGTTATCTAGCTGTCAGCATATTTAACTTATGCCAATCTAACTCACTTGGTTAGCTCAATTTAATATGTATTAAGTGATTATTATAGACTGGACATTGCGCCTTTATGGATGCATGAGCACACCATTGACAGTCAAACATACTTATTTCAGGGCAGGGAAACCAGAACACACAGAGGACGTAGAAAATCCTTCTTGTAGAGGAGGAGGTGGAAGATGTCAGTCAAGGAGACTTTTTCACTGTGCCTTCAAGGGTGGGTTAAGTTTTTCCAAGCAGAAACAGGACAGGGAGTGTCCAACAGCCTGAAGAAACACAATAGGTGTGAAAGTGCACAGTACCTCCGGGGAAAATAAGACAGCTGGCACACAAGAGGAAACAGCACCTAGAAATTAAGCATTAACCTATAAACTGGTAAGTAATTGAGTTACACTAATCATTTTCTTACAGTGATTTGCAAGGAGGCAAAAAGAAATCAATAAAGAAAACAATTTAAACTACTACATCCCAAACTACTTTTCCAATCAGTTTTTGGGGCTGCTTCCTCAGTTTTCTAAAAATCCCTAACAACTGGAATGATTAGCTGAAATGCAGACTGAAATCTTGTTCAAAATCAGGTGAGACAGAGCCCTATTTATATCTTTAACAAGGACTATAAAACTTACAGAAGAGACACTGAAACATTCCACATTTCTGGGGTTGAGTCATCGCACAATATAATTTTCAGGTCAGACTTAAGCCTATAACTGCCATTCAGGGCTACTAAACCACTTGAGGGAATCCTGGGTTACGTTCACTCTTAATAGATTACAGGTGACCTCTGAAGCAGGTTTCAACTGTTTGGGCCCACTCACATGAGGAATTTTTTTTCAGTAAATATTGCACCTGTACTTTCATTTTATAGATCTTTAACTAACTGGCAGTGGCAGGGGGGAAGTCTTTGTTTGATTAGAGATCACAATATGTGGAATCAAAAGAACTAGGGTTTGAGTTCTGATTCTACAAACTATCCAGCTTCCTGCTCCATCCGCACACTCCCACACTGTTCAGCAGTCAACTGTATATTTCTAAGGTATACCATATTTTTAAATATGTGTTTAGTACAATGTTTACTTTCCCGTTTAGCGTCCCTTTGAAGTTGAGAGAACCCTCTATTCTTTTTATATTCTTTCTGCCTGTTGTTATTGTTGTTGTTCAGTTACCCAGTTGTGTCCAGTTCTTTGTGACCCCACCTATTCAGTTCAGTCGCTCAGTCATGTCCAACTCTTTCCGGACACGCAAATTAGGGCTCCCAATTTTTTTTTCCAATACTAAAAAGACAGTGTAATTGGATTCTCCATCTTTTAAGTTTGTCTCACCACAAAGTCTACGGTGGGTCTATTGACAGTGTCCCACATACTTTGATGTGCAATAAATAGTAGAAGACGCTTGCTAAGCATAATATTGAAAAGGATCTCATACAGCTTCAAAATATCCATAGTTCAACAAGATAAAAACAAGAAGGGAGAAAATAAGAATAAACAGGAAAAAAAGCCAGAAAAAACTGAGGGCAAAGTTTTTGGTTAGTTTACAAAATGTAAGTCATAACATGCTATGTCTTATTAAGGTGTTTAATTTCACTTACAGGGTTTAAGAACTACCATATACACAAAATAAATACTTATTTTTACATTAAAAAACATGTTTAATTTCACAAATCTGAGTCTGGATTTCCTTACAGCAAAGTTGAAGAAGAAAGCATAATCATACTTTCCATAAAGTAAACACAAACAAGTTGTCAGAAGAATGACAAATATTCCTCAGTCTGAGTTTCTTGAGAAATTTATTTCATGGACCCTTATAAAGAGGACAATTTGTAACATAACTATAAAGGATATTTTTCCTTGAAAGTTTAATAATCTATGAAATTTGAAGAGGGCAAATAAAGTGCTAAAAAAGCAAAAAGCAAAGCGTTCTTGACAGTGATACTCCTCGGGGAGCCACACAGTGACTCACAAGTTGAATCCTTAAAGACATCGGTACAAAAATGCAAGATGACTGCTTTTTATAAGATCCCTCAAAACAGGTCAAGTATTTGAGCAATCACCGGCAACTCAGTCACTCTCTTAGGGCCTCAGGATCATCATTTATAAAACGGAGGGGGCGGAGGGCTGATAAGGAGATAGAATAACCTAGATAATCTCTAAGAGATGTCTTTCTAGCTCTGAAAAAATGTTTGTAATTCTTGATTAAACTCTTACTGAGCTCCTACTATGTGTTCTATGTGCTGTTTCCTGAATAAAAACAATTCTAAACACACACACACACACACACATATACAAAGACACACATGCCCTCTGAGTATTTTCAGTTCAGTTCAGTCCAGTCTCTCAGTCGTGTCCGACTCTCCGCGACCCCATGAATCACAGCACACCAGGCCCCCCTGTCCATCACCAACTCCCGGAGTACACTCAAACTCATGTCCACAGAGTCGGTGATGCCATCCAGCCATCTCATTCTCCGTCGTCCCCTTCTCCTCCCGCCCCCAACCTTTCCCAGCATCAGAGTCTTTTCCAGTGAGTCAACTCGTCACATGAGGTGGCCAAAGTATTGCAGCTTCAGCTTTAGCATCAGTCCCTCCAATGACCATCCAGGATTGATCTCCTCTAGAATGGACTGGTTGGATCTCCTTGCAGTATAAGGGACTCTCAAGAGTCTTCTCCAACACCACAGTTCAAAAGCATCGATTCTTCGGCGATCAGCTTTCTTCACAGTTCAAATCTCACATCCATACATGACCATGGGAAAAACCATTGCCTTGACTAGACGGACATTGGTTGGCAAAGTAATGTCTCTGCTTTTTAATATACTATCAAGGTTGGTCATAACTTTCCTTCCAAGGAGCAAGCGTCTTTTAATTTCATGGCTGCAATCAGCATCTGCAGTGATTTTGCAGCCAAAAAAAATAAAGTCTGACTCTGTTTCCACTGTTTTTCCATCTATTTCCCATGAAGTGATGGGACCAGATGCCATGATCTTTGTTTTCTGAATGTTGAGCTTCAAGCCAACCTTTTCACTCTCCTCTTTCACTTTCATCAAGAGGCTTTTGAGTTCCTCTTCACTTTCTGCCATAAGGGTAGTGTCATCTGCATATCTGAGGTTATTGACATTTCTCCCAGCAATCTTGATTCCAGCTTGTGCTTCTTCCAACCCAGCGTTCCTCATGATGTACTCTGCATATAAGTTAAATAAGCAAGGTGACAATATACAACCTTGACGTACACATTTTCCTATTTGGAACCAGTCTGTTGTTCCATGTCCAGTTCTAACTGTTGCTTCCTGACCTGCATACAGGTTTCTCAAGGGGCAGGTCAGGTGGTCTGGTATTCCCATCTCTTTCAGAATGTTCCACAGTTTATTGTGATCCACACAGTCAAAGGCTTTGGCATAGTCAATGAAGCAGAAATAGATGTTTTTCTGGAACTCTCTTGCTTTCTCCATGATCCAGCGGATGTTGGCAATTTGATCTCTGGTGCCTCTGCCTTTTCTAAAACCTGCTTGAACATCTGGGAGTTCACGGTTTACATACTGCTGAAGCCTGGCTTGGAGAATTTTGAGCATGACTTTACTAGCGTGTGAGATGAGTGCAATTGTGCGGTAGTTTGAGCATTCTTTGGCATTGCCTTTCTTTGGGATTGGAATGAAGACTGACCTCTTCCAGTCCTGTGGCCACTGCTGAGTTTTCCAAATCTGCTGGCATATTGAGTGCAGCACTTTCACAGCATCATCTTTCAAGACTTGAAATAGCTCAACTGGAATTCCATCACCTCCACTTGCTTTGTTAGTAGTGATGCTTTCTAAGGCCCACTTGACTTCACATTCCAAGATGTCTGGCTCTAGGTCAGTGATCATGTTATCGTGACTATCTTGGTCGTGAAGATCTTTTTTGTACCGTTCTTCTGTGTATTCCTGCCACCTCTTATTAATATCTTCTGCTTCTGTTAGGTCCATACCATTTCTGTCCTTTATCGAGCCCATCTTTGCATGAAATGTTCCTTTGGAATCTCTAATTTTCTTGAAGAGATCTCTTGTTTTTCCTATTCTGTTGTTTTTCTCTATTTCTTTGCATTGATCACTGAGGAAGGCTTTCTTATCTCTCCTTGCTATTCTTTGGAACTCTGCATTCAGATGCTTATATCTTTCCTTGTCTCCTTTGCTTTTCGCCTCTCTTCTTTTCACAGCTATTTGCAAGGCCTCCTCAGCCAGCCATTTTGCTCTCTTCTTGCATTTCTTTTCTATGGGGATGGTCTTGGTCCCTGTCTCCTGTACAATGTCACGAACCTCCGTCCAGAGTTCATCAGGCACTCTATCAATCAGATCTAGTCCCTTAAATCTGTTTCTCACTTCCACTGTATAATCATAAGGGATTTGATTGAGGTCATATCTAAATGGTCTAGTGGTTTTCCCTACTTTCTTCAATTTAAGTCTGAATTTCGCAATAAGGAGTTCATGATCTGAGCCACAGTCAGCTCCTGGTCTTGTTTTCGCTAACTGTATACAGCTTCTCCATCTTTGGCTGCAAAGAATATAATCAATCTGATTTCGGTGTTGACCATCTGGTGATGTCCATGTGTAGAGTCTTCTCTTGTGTTGTTGGAAGAGGGTGTTTGCTATGACCAGTGCATTCTCTTGACAAAACTCTATTAGACTTTGTCCTGCTTCATTCCGTGCTCCAAGGCCAAATTTGCCAGTCACTCCAGGTGTTTCTTGACTTCCTACTTTTGCATTCCAGTCCCCTATAATGAAAAGGACATCTTTTTTGGGTGTTAGTTCTAAAAGGTCTTGTAGGTCTTCATAGAACCGATTAACTTCGGCTTCTTCAGCATTACTGGTTGGGGCATAGGCCTGGATTACTGTAATACTGAATGGTTTGCCTTGGAAACGAACAGAAATCATTCTGTCATTTTTAAGATTGCATCCAAGTACTGCATTTCGGACTCTCTTGTTGACCATGATGGCTACTCCATTTCTTCTAAGGGATTCCTGCCCACAGTAGTAGATATAATGGTCATCCGAGTTAAATTCACCCATTCCAGTCCATTTTAATTCACTGATTCCTAGAATGTCGACGTTCACTCTTGCCATCTCCTGTTTGACCACTTCCAATTTGCCTTGATGCATGGACCTAACATTCCAGGTTCCTATGCAATATTGCTCTTTACAGCACCGGATCTTGATCTATCACTGGTCACATCCACAGCTGGGTATTGGTTTTGCTTTTGCTCCATCCCTTTATTCCTTCTATAGTCATTTCTCCACTGATCTCCAGTAGCATACTAGGCACCCACCGACCTGGGGAATTCCTCATTCAGTATCCTATCATTTTGCCCTTCGTTACTGTTCATGGGGTTCTCAAGGCAAGTATACTGAAGTGGTTTGCCATTCCCTTCTCCAGTGGACCACATTCGGCTGTGGTCCATGTGATCAGATCGGCTAGTTTCCTGTGATTATGATTTCAGTTTGTCTGCCCTCTGATGCCCCCTAGCAATACCTACCGTCTTATTTGGGTTTCTCTTACCTTGGTGGTAGAAAATGTCTTCACAGCCGCTCCAGCAAAGTGCAGCCGCTGTACCTTACCTTGGACGAGGGGTATCTCCTCAAGGCCGCCCCTCCTGACCTTGAATGTGGAATAGCTCCTCTCGGCCCTCCTGCGCCCGCACAGCCACCGCCTGTTGGACGTGGGGTAGCTCCTCTCGGCCGGCGGCCCTGGCCTCAGGCGTGGGGTAGCTCCTCACGGCCGCACCTCTTTGCGTGGTTCGTTGTGCCGGGGCCGGCGTCTCTCGCGTCGCGTCTGCGCCGCCGGGGCCGGCGTCTCTGGCGTCGCGTGTGCGCCGCCGGGGCCGGCGTCTCTGGCGTCGCTGAGTATTTTATAATATTGCTATTCTGAAGAGTAGACTTGCTGTTGTTTGTCTGTTATTATTATTGTCACCCTGCTTATTTCACTTATATGCAAAATGCTGGGCTGGAGGAAGCACAAGCTGGAATCGAGATTTCCAGTAGAAATATCAATAACCTCAGATATGCAGATGATACCACCCTCATGGCAGAAAGTGAAGAAGAACTAAAGAGCCTCTTGAAAGTGAAAGAGGAAAGTGAAAAAGTTGGCTTGAAGCTCAACATTCAGAAAACAAAGATCATGGCATCTGGTCCCATCACTTCATGGCAAATAGATGGGGAAACAGTGGAAACAGTGGCTGACTTTATTTTTTGGGGCTCCAATATCACTGTGGATGCTGATTGCAGCCATGAAATTAAAAGATGCTTACTCCTTGGAAGGAAAGTTATGACCAACCTAGATAGTATATTAAAAAGCAGAGCCATTACTTTGCCAACCAAGGTCCGTCTAGTCAAGGCTATGGTTTTTCCCGTGGTCATGTATGGATGTGAGAGTTGGACTGTGAAGAAAGCTAAGCGCCGAAAAATTGATGCTTTTGAACTGTGGTGTTGAAGAAGACTCTTGAGAGTTCCTTGGACTGCAAGGAGATCCAACCAGTCCATCCTAAAGGAGATCAATCCTGGGTGTTCATTGGAAGGACTGATAACTGAAGCTGGAACTACAATACTTTGGTCACCTCATGCGAAGAGTTGACTCATTGGAAAAGACTCTGATGCTGGGAGGGATTGGGGGCAGGAGAAGGGGATGACAGAGGGTGAGATGGTTGGATGGCATCACCGACTCAATGGACATGGGTTTGTGTGAACTCCAGGAGTTGGTGATGGACAGGGAGGCCTGTTGTGCTGCGGTTCATGGGGTTGCAAAGAGTCAGACACGACTGAGCGATTGAACTGAACTGAATAGCCAGAAAGAGTCCAATATTTACACACCCAATGATCCATGAAAGTCAACAGAGAGCAGAAACCCTCTGTCCTTCTGTTTATCTCTGAACTTAGATGAAGCCTGGAAACTCTTATTGAATATTCAAAACTCTTTGTTGACAGCTTCTGTCAGACAATTTTTCAAGCTAATTTGTGCACAGGTGCACATGCTAAACAAGGCATTTAAGAACCCATTGTTTTAAATGGACATTATGTTCAAACTCCCAGGCATATTTTCCCCTATTATAAATCCTTAACTGAAGACATAACTAAAATGTGTTGGGCCTTTGAAAGCTTGGGGCAATACTGTGCAGAAAAGGCATAACCTCCAGTAACTGGATGAGAATAAATGAAGGGAGAATAGCAAAAAATTTAATAATCTAAAAAGGAATTTTAAATGGTAATAGCAGAATCTTCAAGGCATTTTATAATGTCATTATGCTCAGCACCTCCCAGATAACACAAATATGTATCTTTATATACATATCACATATACAACATATATATATTTATATATATGTGTGTACAGGTGTGTATATTATAGGGCAACAAAATTTGCCACCTCAAATTTCTTTTTGGCTTGCAGATTATTTTGAGTTAAAAACGATCAACGCCTAAAAAACTCAGGAAGAAAATTTGACCTTCCACCTAACTGCCTGAAGAATTTAGAAAGAGGCTGTGATCTCTTACAGGAGTAGAGCTGTCACCAGAGACATCTGCAGTGAATATGGGCTGGGTGTGGTGGGGAGACTCTTAGAGATCTGAGTCCACTCTGTGTCCCATTGTATCTCGTGGCCCAGCAAACATCTGTTTATAAACATCTGCTTTTCCATCTTTATGGAATTTACCTTCCTCCCCTTTGAAGTCCCAAACCACTACCCTTAACATCCTATTTTATCTTTAGTTGAGATGGTATTTAAAGTGAGGGTTTTATTCATTTAGGGGAGTTACTCAGTCTTTCTGGGTCTCTCCCACGTATACATGTTATTATCATTTTTTGTGATTGTCTTCCTGTTACTTGAATGCCAATTTAATTCTTAGAGCAGCCAGAAGAACTTAGAAAGGTAGAGGAAAATTTCTTCATCCCCAACAATATACCTATACACACACGCGTGTCTTTCCCATAATGTTTTGGGAGGAAATACCTATAAGGCTTCCCTGATAGCTCAGTTGGTAAAGACTCTTCTTGCAATGCAGGAGACCCCAGTTCGATTCCTGGGTCGGGAAGACGTGCACATAGGGAGAATGCCATGTGATGATGAAGACAGAGATCAGGGTGATGCTTTACAAGCCAAGGAATGCCAAAGATTATCAACCAACTACCAGAACCAAGAGAGAGGCCTGGAATGTATTCTCCCTGACAGCCTCAGAAGGAACCATCCCTGCTGACATCTTGATCTCAGACTTTCAGCCTCCAGAACCATAAGACAATAAATTTCTGTGGCTGAAGCCACTCAGATTACAGACCTTTGCTAAGACAGCTCTAAGCAAATTAATGGTCTTCTGGGGTGGCACTAGTGGTAAAGAACCCCTGGGTTGGGAAGATCCCCTGGAGGAGGGCATGGAAACCCACTCCAGTATTCTTGCTTGGAGAATCCCATGGCCAGAGGAGCCTGGTGGGCTACAGTCCATGGGATCGCAAAGAGTCAGACATGACTGAAGCAACTTAGCACAGCACACACAGCACAAGCAAATTAATACAGTGTGAATGAGAGTGACACTTCTCAAAGGATGCCTTTTTATGCTATGTTCATTTTTTAAATTGAGTGAATATAGTGGCACCTTCACTATATTACATTTTTATATAATTCCATGCAAAAGAGATACTGTTTTATCAGGAGGGAGGGGGAAAGTGGGTAGAAAGTCATTAGAATCCAATCCATGCAATTCCCTGCAGGGCAAAAACTGTTCTACAAGGGGGCCTGTGGTGATACCTGAAGAACATGCCTGAAGTGCTGGAAAAGTCGCTTCAGGCCCTGGTCTGTCACAGCCTGGCCAGCATGGCGGCAGCGGTGCAGAGTGAGAGAGCTGGGCTGGCGGTGACCAGAGCCACCAGCCAATGATCCTCCAGGACACAGCGGTCTGCAATCTGACCTGCTTCCCTGGGAAGGTGAGAGGGATTAAAGAACAATAATAAATAAACCTGAAAGCCCTCCCTTCAACACCACCACAGAAAAGGGCTACTCGTGCCACAAAGGTTCCTAAGCACTGACATGTGTCAGGAATTCAGGTCATAGGGAACATGTAACCACACAGAAATGGTGCCGGCCCTCAGGCCACTCAGAGGTAGTGGGGAGGCTGGCCTTTATCATGTGGTCACATGCAAAACTGAATTAGCAACCCTGATAAATGCTAAAGTATAAGACACTGACCGATTGTATTAGAAGTGTCAGGGTTCTGAACCCAATTACTGTGTGTTTGGGAGAGTTCCCAAACCACCAAGCAATTTCCCAACACCAACTGGGTGTCCTACAATTTAACTCAGTCCTGACACTATCTGGAGCAGTGTCAGATCCCACAGGCTAAGGGTTCAGTCCCACAAGACTGTCCCTGACATCAGATGATAACTGCAAGGCCAGGGGCTACCTTTGCTTCTGATCAGCTGGCTATAAATCAGAGGCTCCCATGAACCCCTCCTTGGGCTCAATTAAGTTTCTAGAGTGGCTCACAGAACTAGGAAACCATTTTACTCACTAGATTACCAGTTTATTACAAAGGACCATCAAAGGATACAAATCAACAGCCAGATGAAGCGATACACTGGACGAAGTCTTGAACAAAGGAGCTCTGTCCTCAGGCAGTTTGAGGCCCAACAGGTGGTATTTGGAAGAGTTCCAGTTCCCCAACTTGGAAACTCTCTGAAAAAACCTTTGGGATTTTTATGGAGGCTTCATTACAAGGGCACAATTGGTTAGATCACTGGCCGTTGGTGTCTGGTTCAGAGTCCCGCCATTCTTCCCTTTCCAGAGGTCACGAGTTGGAAGTTCCAAGTTCTATGGTTAGTTTCTCTGCACCCAGCCCCTATCCAAACATGTCTCCAAAAGTCACTCATTAACTAAACCAGTTGTGATGGAAAAATTATGAATAATAAGATACCTGTTCCACTTTTATGGCTCTGAAGTATTTTCACGAACTGAAGACAAGAGACCAAATATGATAACAAAATATACTCCCGTTGCTCTTATTGCTCAGGAAATTCCAAGGATTTGGGGAGCTGTGAGCCAGGAACATGGACAAAGACAAAAATATGTAACAAACATTTTTGCCCATCTGAATGACCAAATGTACATTTCTTACAAATCACAATATCACAAGGTGACATTGGAAAGTTAGAGAAGCCTTCCCTAGGAAAAGATACTTACACTGAGAGGAGGGGTGGAGAGATATTTATACTGAGTGGAGGAGGATGAGAATTCACATGTCAAAGGGGGAGGGTGGCAGGCGAGAGAGGCTCTGAGGCCAGAGGGCTTGGCACAGAGAAAATAATAAAGGCTGGCATGACTAGCATTTAGGAGTGACCCAGGACAAGGCTGTAAGATAGGTCAGGTCACACTATGTGTGCTTTGCAGAGCATGATGAAGGTTGAACTCAATGGGATTAAGCAAGGATCAGATTTGAATTTAACAAGATTTCACTCTGCCTACCTCATGGAGGTTTTATAAATAATTTTTAACAACCTCCCCTCCTCTATAGGGCAAAATTATTTTCAATAATAATTATTATTTTCTGGACTTGTTTAGCTTTAGGGCTGTGCTGTGTGCTGTGCTTAGTCACTCAGTCATGTCCAACTCCCTGCTGCCTCATGGATTATATCCTGCCAGGCTCCTCTGTCCATGGGATTCTCCAGGCAAGGATACTGGAGTGGGTTGCCATTTCCTCCTCCAGGGGATCTCCCTGACCCAGGGATTGAACCTGTATCTCTTAAGTCTCCTGCATATCCTGCGTCTCTTATGTCTCCTGCATTGGCAGGAGGGTTCTTTACCACCAGCGCCACCTGGGAAAACCCAGTAGCTTTAAAAATGTATTTTCCATTTTAACGACATTATTGAAATATAGTAAATCACTTCATGTATGAACAAAAAAGTACATGCACCAACGTTTTGCTGTTTTAAATGTTAAAATTATGAAGTCTCTATGAGGTCACATAGAATAGTAGAACTGAAATAACTCAAGTTCTGTTTCCTTATCTTTATAATCCCTATGCTATTGTTTAGTTTGGATCTACTGGTTAAATGCTTGAATGTGTAGTCACATAAGGACTAGAGACATGAACTAGAACTAATCCACAATTTCTGAACCTGATCCATCATGAACTCAACTTTCAAATCAATGCAGATTGGTCTGAAGTGTCCGCTATGTTCAGGAGACTACTATGTAACTAGGACAACTCTTGAGCAATTTCCATGTATCAATAGAATGGAATGTTTATTAGAGGATAAGTATTAAAATGGCTAACTAAAGCTTATATAATCGTTATTAAAATTATTAAAATTCAGCAGCTACCACATCAATTGAACTTACATCTTAAAAAGATTTTTTTTCAGGGATTAGTATTTCACTGCCAAAATTATTTAGAATTTCCTGTGCATGCTGATAATAAACAACAGACTGACTTTTAATACATATAATTACTGCTTTTCAATCCTTTACAGTCAGATTATCCAGCAACTGACTGCACCTGGGCAGATCTTCCCTTTCCCCGGTGCTCGGGACACTACTGGTGTGAAAGAGGCATTGAAGGAGAGCCAGGGATGTGGAGGAGGCCACGAGGAAAGAAGCCCGTGGAGAGAAAACAGAGATTTAACTGAGATGGCGAATTTGAGAGAGATGTAGGTGCTAGGTGTTAGGGCTTGGTGACTACGTGGATATGCAGGTGGGGCAGGAAGACGAGCATTCTAGCCACTAGTGTTTCGGAGGGGATACCCAGTGGGATCGCTGTCTCACTGGTATGGAGAGGGGGACTGAAGCCATAAGAATGGATGCAATTGCCTGGGGAGAGGCATTTGTTCTCAATCATGTAATAGTTCTCAATCATGATGACTCTAATATTTAGAAGAGGATCCATTGCCAAATATTATTTCCAGTTTGCAACTGGAAAACCAAAGTGGTTCCATCACTTTTCCACAGCAAGTTAGAAAACCCAGGGTTAATTTTTGGCTCATCACATGCACGCAGTAACTCAGCCAAATTGCATTTTAGGAATATCCTTTGGAGATGCTGAAAAGAAACATAGGGCTTGTCCCTCTGCCACACCAGGGAACAACTGCTTACAGATGTCACGGTCTCTGGGACAGCTGGAATTTAGACTTAAAGAGCAGGTGGTATGAAGGCAGCAAGGCAGAGTTCTTTTCTCTAGAAACAGATTTTTTAAAAAAATTTAAGGATGGTTTCAGGAAGCCTGCAGGAAGATGTAGAAGGAAACCAGGAGAGCATGGTATTACTATAACCAAGACAAGACAGAGGCCACCTGTACTGTGTTAATGGCTCCCTCCTGAAGCAGGTATATTTTCTCTCCAGTTAGACCAAGATCTCCTTGAGAACAGGACTGGGTTTCCTAATATCCCCAGTGCCTAGACACAGGGTCTCACACATGGTAGGTGCCCAGTAATTGCAAAATGATGGGAAATTAGATGGACTAGAAGGAACTCTGGGCTAGGAATCAATTACCTGGACCTAGATCCAGCTCTAGGAAAAATCAAACATGCAGCCTCAATCAAATAATTTAACTCATCTGAGACTGTCCCAAACAGTGTCTTTTAGCTCTAAAATTCTACAGAAAGGATAAACAGTTCCAGGATAAGTAGCATTTTGCTCTCCATTCATCAGAATGAATCACAGATTCAAAATTCAGAACTTGAAGGGGCCTTACACACCATCTCTCTGCTTTATTCCCCTTATTCTATGGAAGCCCAGGCTGAAAATGAGCGTTTATTAGAAAAGATGTCAGGATTTGAATCCACATCTCCTCCTTCCCAGGCCACTATTCATCTTACAAGTTCACCATCTTTCTTCATGTATAGAACTAAAAAAAAACTGTTTTTATAGGGCTTCCTCCCTGCAATAGTTTCTCTTTAAAGTGTCATTTTGCTCAGGGAGCTCAAACTGGTGCTCTGTGACAACCTAGAGGGGTGGAATGGGATTGGAGGGATGTTCAAGAGGGAGGGGACATATATACACCTATGGCTGATTCATTTTGATGTATGGCAGAAATCATCACAATACGTAAAGCAATCATCCTTCAATTAAAGATAAAATTTTAAAAGTGTCATTATGGTTCATTCCTGGGAATTTCACATTCATGTTATAACAAACTAAAAATGATCAGTGAAGGCCATTTGATTCTCTGAATATGTATGTACATACATACACAATGGAAACTGTAACTGAAGCATCACTCAGAAACTCTGCTTATTTACTTCCCGTCAATCTTTCCAATCCCTTGCACAGTATTAAAAGTGTCAGTTGTGACAAAGAGATAAGAAAATTCAGCACTGTTAACAAGACTGAACCTTGCTAGCCACATACACTCCTTCCACTGCAGTTAGTGACACTTCAACTCAGAACAAAATAAAACAGACCATTGGAGAATGGAATAGACCAATGTTTTCTACTCTGGCCTAATCAAAAGACTCTGTGCTGCTTAATCTTGCCACACACACACACTCAAAATCAGCTTCAGAAAACTTGTTTTGCTATATAAAATACAGTGGAAATGAAAAGCAAGTTTGATCAAATCTAACTCAACTGCTGCTAATTCAGTCAATTTTCTCTCCTACCGTGAGATACTGGGCTTCCCTGGTGGCTCAGATGGTAAAGAATCCATCTGCAAAGTGGGAGATCTGGACTTGATCCCTAGGTTGGGAAGATGACCCTGGAGAAGGGAAAGGCTACCCACCCCAGTATTCCTGCCTGGAGAATTCCATGGACAGAGGAGCCTGGCGGGCTATAGTCCATGGAGTCGCAAAGAGTTGGACATGGCTGAGTGACTTTCACTTACTCACTCACTCACTCACAGTGAGATATTATTGTTAACATCATCACTTCCCCTGACATATCCTAGACAACCCCCACCTCCCATCCTCCTTTTCTCTACTTCAGACCTACTGCTCTCCCCATGACATTTATTAAATGATCTTGACCCAAAAAAAGACATCTCCCATTTGACTATGTTATTGCTTATAAGAAACTTATTGTTCCCTGTGCATTCAAGGGAACCCACTACTTACTTTAAAATTTCCAAGGCACTATGAAATTGTCCCCATCTTTACGCTGTCAAAATCTCATAGGGGGGTCTGTACCCACAGCAAGTTACTGGGGCCCCTTTTGCTTCATTTCTTCATCATAGGGACCCTGAGCTGCCTTCCATACTTCCCCTGGCATGATAGAGGCCTTTCTCTTCCAACCCAGCAATTCAACTGTTTGTCTAAAACTCTTGAATTCCACCTCCACACCACTGTGTTCTCATACCAGACAGATTGTATGAGGCTGTTTGATTTATGTTCTTTTGATATTCTCTTCTAGTCCTTAGTAGCAGACTCCCTAAGATGGGACATAAAAAGATACAACTTCAAAAGCAGCACCTAACCATGTGGTGAAGGCCATGCGGCATGTTTCCAGGCAGGGACAGCAGGCCCAGGTGTATCGCCCAGTGTCATGGAATGCCGTCTCACTGAGGCTGGGATGAGAGTACCTGCTGAGTGCAAAGATGTTGTCAGATAACCTTTCTACTGCCTCTTGGTGAAGCTCAGTGATAGTGGAAAGTGCAGTGCATGGGATACAGAGTCTGAATGCCTGCGTGAAAGTCCTGGCTCCACTATTTATTGCTCTGTGACCTTTCAAAAGTCACTTAACTTCTCTAAGCTTCAACAAATATGGACCTCAGATGGCTTGGTAGGCAAAGAGTAGACTAAGACAGCAGACCAAAGAGTAGACTAAGACAGCAGACCCATGCTCTGGTCTCCATTCTGCCATTTACCAGCTCTCAGTCAAAATGGTCTCAGCAGCCTTAGTTGTAAAATAAGAACAATTATATCCACCCTGTTTGCATAGTGTTACTACTACAAGGAAAGAAGTGATGGGATGTGAAAAGTCCTATGAGCTATAGTCTTCTGCAAACTGATTTGAGTGACAGCCTCCTTGCCTTATCCATTTGCCTATAAGACTCTCTTTTGTGAAATCTAAAATTTGACAGAAATGAACTTATCTATGAAACAGAAACAAACTCACAGACATAGAGAACAGACTTGTGGTTGCCAAGGGTAGGGGAGGGATGGAATAGGAGTTTGGGATTATACAGGATGGATAAACAACAAGGTCCTACTGTATAGCACAGGGAACTATATTCAATTTCCTGTGATAAACATAATGGAAAAGAATATGAAAAAGAATGTATCACTTTATAAATTCAGTCAATTTGAATTACTTTGCTGTACAGCAGAAATTAACACAATATTGTAAATCAACTGTGCTTCAATTTAAAAAAAGACAAAAAAGTCTCATTTAAAAGTTCAAACCTATCTAGAACCCTTCCGCACACCACTGAAATTACCATCCATAATCACATTTTCAGTCCTGTTATTTCGGAAGAGCCGAGAACCCCAGAACATTGGCTCCCTCTCTGCTTTAGAGTCACAGTGAGAAATCTCACAGCTGGGCAGTCAGCAAGCCGATCTCCTCCCTTCCCCTGCCTTGACATTGTGTTCTTACTCCCTGGGTACACATGACCGCCTTCAAAACACTAAAAATTCAAAAACTTTTAAAGTCTAGAAAGGTTGGAGTTAACTCTCTGTCAGCTCTGTGTGGCTTTTGATCTAAGCTGGCCATCTTTCTCTCTCCCCTTGCTCACAAATCTCTCTCCACACTGGCATACTCCTTTTCCCTCCTTGCTCTTAAAATAAGAATCCTTGTGCTCACAGAGTTAATCAAGTGTTCTTCCTTAGACAAATCACAAACCACCTAAGGAAATAATGGGAAAAGGTGTTTTTATCCTTATTTTAGAATTAAAAAATATAGGGGCCAGAAAGACTGGGTGACTCGCCTGAAGGCCATATTGATAGTATGTGGCCAAACCTGGCCCCACACACCAGCCTGCTGACTCAAAGTCAACATGCTAACCACTACCCCTAGTGGGTTATATAGGGAAAACAAGAGGCATAGCCAACACGAACACCCGGGCCTTCTGTTATAGACAGACAGCCAGAATCCAGAGATAACCTGGAATCCAGAGGTAAACCAGAAAGGAAATTTTTTAAAAAAGGTCATTAACTCCAAGAACAATGGGCATTTTGGGGTCATTCAATCCTTCAGAATCATCTTAAGGTAGTCATTAGCACTCTATATGGCCCTTAAGATCTCTGGGTGCTTCTGCAATTCTTTTCTTACATCTGTGGCCCTACGTTCTATACTTTTTCTTCAGACTTCAAAAATATGGGACTTCTAGTGAAAAATAAATTTTACAAAAAGTGTCTCCATTTTCTATTACTTGGATGGGGTAGGAGTAGAAATACTTAAAAGCTATCAATGAAAATATTCTGGAACAAATAAAACATAACTTTCTCCACTTTTGCATTCATCTCAACGGACATACAGATGGAGCCAGCTTGATGCTTAGATTTATCAGTCAATTTCTAGCAAAGTTTGGTTGGCAGAAATTCCAGGATAGCAGTTTAGTGCAGTGAAAAGAATGCCAACTTTGCAGTCCACTGACTTGAGTTTCCAACCCTGGATATGCCAGTTAATAGTTATGTGGCCCTGGGATGCATTTACCCTGCATGGAAACATGGGAATACCTTTATGAAAAGTTTTCACATGTAGCAGGTGTCACAAATTTAGGGCCTGTGGGCCATATCTGGTCCACAGACAATACTTCCTTGATTCTCAAGGTTGTTAAAAGTAAAAGTATTTTATACATTCCTTTAGAAGAAGTCTGCTTTTACCTGTCTGGCACACTCACACTCCTCCCTCTGCTTTAATACTGACCTGCAACGGGGTTTGTGCTCTTTGCCCAGGCCTGTAGGGTATATCTGAATTCAGCTTCTTCTCCAGCAACCCTCTAAGGATAGGAAAGCTCCAAGCAGATAGCAAGCACTCAGTGAATACTCTGGCTCTCTGAAATCCAAGCACTCTCTGAAATCTGGTAAGTGACACTCTGCAATTGTTTCAGTCTCTGTTGCTGGTTCCTCGTCCTCATCTCCTTCCCCACGATGGAGTCTACTCAGCTTGGAGTCTTGGGCCTCTCTTCTTCCCTGATTACACTTATTCCCATAGGTGACCCCATCCAATCTACAGCTTTAAATATGATCTACATACTGATGATTCCAAAACACACAGATTCCCAAATGTGTTCTAGAACAGATGCCTCCCAGGAACTTCAGGTTTTTTATCTAATTGCCTACATGACTATCTCTACTTGACTATCTAATAGTGGGGTAATCATACATCCTTTTCTCTAGTACCTTCTTGGTTTGCTTAGGACAATCCTGGATTGTGGCTATAGCCCCAGTAGCATCACATCTGATTGGGAAGGAAGAAATTACACTATCTGGGTTTGCAGATGATATGATTGTGTATGTAGAAAATTTGAAAGAACTGACCAAAAAAAAAAATCCCTCATGGAACTAATAAGTGATTATAGTAAGGTTTTAGATACAGGTTACTATATAGATACAGGTTACTATAAAAGTCAATTGCTTTCATATATAGCACCAATGAAAGGTAGAATTTGAAATTAAAACATAGTATCCTGGTAGCTCAGTGGTAAAGAATCCTCCTGCAATGCAGGAGACACAAGAGTCATGGGTTCGATTCCTAAGTCAGGAAGGTCCCCTGGAAAAGGAAACGGCAACGCATTCCAGTATTCTTGCCTGCAGAATCCCATGGACAGAGGACCCTGGCAGACTACAGTCCATGCAGTTGCAAAGAGTCAGACATGATTGAGCGCACACACACACACACACACACACACACACAGTTTATACTAGCACCTTCCCAAAATGAAATACTTAGGTATAAATATAATAAAATATATAAAAACAAGATCTGTATGAGGAAAACTACAAAACTTTGATGGACAAAATCAAAGAACAATCAAACAAATGAAGAGATATGTCCTGTACATGAATATGAACACTCAATATTGTCAAGATGTCAGTTCTTCCCAACTTGATCTATAGATTCAATGCAATTCCAATCAAAATCCCAGCAAGCTAGTTCATGATATTGATGAATTGATTCTAAAGTTTATATGGAAAGAAAAAAAGACCCAGAATAGAATATACAATATTGAAGAAGAAGAACAAAGTTGGATAACTCTTACTGTCCAACTTCAAGTCTTGTTATGAAGCTACACTAATCATAACAGTGTGTTTTTGGTGAAAGAACAGACAGATTGATCAATGGAATAGCTGAGAGGGTACAGAAATAGACTTCCCTAAATATAGTCAACTAATCTATTAGCTGCTGAGCTGGGACAAAGGCAGGGACTGCCCTGGCAGTCCAGTGGTTTAGACTTTGCCTTCTAATGCAGGGGATATGGGTTTGATCTCTGGTCTGGGAGCTAAGATCCTACGTCTCTCACAGCCAGAAAACCAATATATAAAACAGAAGCAATGCTGTAACAAATTCAATAAAGACTTTAAAAATGATACACGTGGAAAAAAAGGTGGGAGAGTATATAAAGGCAATACAACGGAGCAAAGACTGTTTAACACATGGTTCTGAAACAACTGGACATCCATAGGCAAAGAGATGAAATCTAGACACAATCTTACACAATTCTTTAAAATGGACATAGAATGGATCTGACTGAAATTTAAAATGCCAAACTATAAAATTCCTAGAAGTCATCTTAAACCTCTGTTTCTCTCTCACACACCCGACACTAAATTCATAGGCAAGTCCTTTTGGGTCTACCTGTAAAATACATCCAGAATCCAATCACTTCCCACCTACCCACTGCCAGCATGATGAGCTAAGACACCATCACTTCTCACTTCTCCCTCTGTCCTTGTTCCTCCCAAGCTACTCTCAACTCAGAGTGAAATCCTGTTTTGAAAAATATAAGTTTAACAGAATTTAACTATTACTGTTTTGCAACACCTAATAAATGAATATCAACAGCTACAAACATCATACATACAAAAGAAACATTAGACATTATATATTTCCTGCTGGAATAATGCAACCATCTAAAAAAGCAATCTGAAAAAAAATCAAACCTGAATCTGATAGACCTCTAGTTCTAATTAACAATCGATAGGAAATACAGGGGGCAAAAGAGATATGTCAGGGCGCACCAAAATATACAATCTCAACTTCAGGATGTGGAATCTACACATCCAGCAACCGCAGCCTGGATTGTTTCCACAAATAAACTAAAAGGTTAAGAATATAAAAAGAGAATGAGAGAGAGACAGATACAGGGAGAGAGAGAGAAACTCACAGATTCAAAAGGATTAAAAGACATATCAACCAACTGCAAGGTTGGTTGTATCAACCTTATTGTTGGTACAACTTATTGTTGATAAGTATCTCTTATTTGGATACTGATTAAAAAAACTTCAAAGTATGACATGGGATAATTAGAAGTATGAATATTGGTAAGGTGTGTAATGATATTAATGCTTACTATTAATTTTGATTTATTAAAATTAATAATTTTATTATTAGTAACTATTAATACTTGATTTGTGGGGTATGATTATGGGATTGCAAGTATGTTTTTTATATGTTTGCTCAATAATCTCCAATGTCTTCTTATCTCCTTCCACATTAAAAGCTACAACTCTTATAATGGTGTCATAAAACCTTTACAAACTGGTTCAATTTACCTGTCACTTTATCTCTTATCACTCTTCCTCTTAGCTAACTAAGAGCTAAGTGAAAAACAGAGAACAGTTCAGAGGGTGGTGGAAGTTGCAGTCAATAGAAACAAGGATAAACTAGAAGTAATATAAAACTAAATGGTCCTTTCACTCTACCAGCATTTCTAAGCTACTCTTCAACTTTCAGTACAGAACCACTTATAAACGTTTTTTTCTTAAAATCACAGCTCAAATTTAAGTTGGTTTCGAAATTAAATAAAGTGTAAAGAGGACATCAAGGAGATGATATGCTCAGGTATATTAAAGGGAAAGGGCTTCCCAGGTAGCTCAGCTGCTAAAGAATCTGCCTGCAATGAAGGAGACTCCAGTTCAATTCCTGGGTTGGGAAGTTCCCCTGGAGAAGGAATAGGCTATCCACTCCAGTATTCTTGGGTTTCCCTGGTAGCTCAGATGGTAAAGAATCTGCCTGCAATATGGGAGATCTGGGTTCGATCCCTGGGTTGGGAAGATCCCCTGGAGGAGGGCATGGCAACCCACTCCAGTATTCTTGTCTGGAGAATCCCCATGGACAGAGGAGCCTGGCAGGCTACAGTCCATGGGGTCGCAAAGAGTTGGACACGACTGAGCGACAAAGCACACAAACTGTAGAAACACCAGATTATACAGAAACAAAGTCTTGTCTCTAAAAGGATGCTCTTAAAAGGCACTAAGTACTAATCCTCATGGAGGCTACACACTGTCCCCTGAATAATGAAGAGCACTGGATTTAAGGGTCCTGGATTTAATCCCACCTGAAAAGCAAGCATGACAGCTTCTAGCGCAGGTGAGTGCAGCTCCTCTCCCAAGTCGGTGCCAGGAGACTGTCCATTCCTCCATGCCAAGCCTGGAGCTGCACGTTTAACTGTTTGTGTGCCCCATCATATCATGAAAGAGGCAAACTGGCCCTTGTCCACAAGGCAAACACAAGAGTGGTTAGGCCTCCCCGACAGTCAGGTGCAGACTGTGTGACCTGGTAAGAATTCATTTGACACGGAGAGTTGCTAATAGAGATGAAGGTCACAGGAAAAGCACTATTATACCCGTAAGCCTTTTCTAAACAACTAACCAGAAAGACAAGTCCAGGAACTAGCTGTGGGCTGCCCATTGACGCAGGATCCTGGGAGCCAGAGTGTAAAATAATATGCAAGTCTGTGGCCATGTCAGCAGTTAGACACTGTAAGGACTGTATTACTGCCATCACAAGAAGTGCGTGTGTGTGTGTTTACACATGCAGGCACACACATACGTGAAGTGAGGGAGATTTGAGTCTCATAGCTGTTGTCAGGCTTCTTCTTGAGTGGTGGTGTGTTTCTAGGTGGGATTTTCTTAAGATTGAGTACACACTTATCAGCTTTGCCGGGTCCTCCTCTCCCCTGCCCATCCCACCCCCACTGCAGCTGGATCACCTGACAGATGAAGGATTTGCTTAGATGCAAAGCAAACACTGCTCCAGGCTTTGGGCCTGGAAGTTATTAATTCTGTGATCCCACCCACCTTTGCCCCTAGTGTTGGTAAAGCCAGTGCCACTAGCACCCTCAAGTAGGGTTACCAGGGTCAGAGCTAAGTACACCTGCATAAAGAGAGTGGCTCTCTTCATCGCTTTCTACAACTGAGGTTTAGATCCAAGATACAACATCAAGGAAGAGCAGGTCTCCTCAGAGTGTAGAGGTTTGAGGGCAATAGAGCCTGGAGCCAAACTCCCTGGGTTCAGATCCTAGTTTTGCCACTGACCAGCTGTGTGACCTGGAATAGTTCATCTCTGGGCATCCATTTTCTAATCTGCAAGTGGGGTCAAGGTAGCACCGTCTTCAGAGGGTTGTTGGAAGAAGTTAATTATCTTGGCTCTCTGTATCCATGGGTTCTGCATCCACAGAGTCAACCAACCATGGACCAAGAATATTCAGGAAAAAATTTCTAGAATTTTCCAAAAAGCAAAACTTGAATTTGCTGTGCACTGTCAACTATTTGGGCTTCCCAAGTAGTTGGTTCAGTAGTAAAGTATCTGCCTGCCAATGCAGGAGACACAGGAGACATGGGTTCAATCCGTGGGAAGCAAAGATCCCCTGAAGTAGGCCTGGGAGGTTACAGTCTATGGGGTCACAAAGAGTCTGACAGACTGACTGAGTGGCCTCTCATGCCAACTATTTACATAGCATTTCCATTGTATTTACAACTATCTACATATCATTTACATTGTATTAGAGTATTATAAGCAATTTAGAGACATAGGAGGATGTGTGAAGTTTACAAGCAAATATAACACCATTTTATACAAGGGGCATGAAAGTCCATGGATTTTGGTATATTTGGGGTTCTGAAACCATTCTCCCATGGATACCTGAAGACAACTGTGGTTAACATACCTGAAGGACTTAGAAAGTACCGGGTACAAAGTGAGACTAATTTATGATTCCCTAAATAAGGTAATTAAGTAAGGTAATTAAATAAGGTAACTAAGATCATGACATTCATGGCAAATAGATGGGGAAACAGTGGCTGACTTATTTTTCTGGGCTCCAAAATCACTGCAGATGGTGATTGCAGCCATGAAATTAAAAGATGCTTACTCCTTGGAAGGAAAGTTATGACCAACCCAGACAGCATATTGAAAAGCAGAGACATTACTTTGTCAGCAAAGGTCCATCTAGTCAAGGCTATGGTTTTTCCATATGGTCACGTATGGATGTGAGAGTTGGACTACTGAGCACTGAAGAATTGATGCTTTTGAACTGTGGTGTTGGAGAAGATTCTTGAGAGTCTCTTGGACTGTAAAGAAATCCAACCAGTCCATCCCACAGGAGATCAGTCCTGGGAGTTCTTTGGTGGGACTGATGTTGAAGCTGAAACTCCAATACTTTGGCCACCTGATGTGAAGAGCTGACTCATTTGAAAAGACCCTGATGCTGGGAAAGATTGAGGGCAGGAGGAGAAGGGGACAACAGAGAATGAGAAGGGTGGATGGCTTCACCAACTCAATGGACATGGGTTTGGGCGGACTCCGGGAGTTGGTGATGGACAGGGAGACCTGGCATGCTGTGGTTCATGGGGTCACAAAGAGTGGGACACGATTGAGTGACTGAACTGAACTGAACTGAAATAAGGTAATTGAGGCAAAGTAAATGTGTGAGCAGATAACCCCAGGGAGAAAATAGCACAGTGGACATAACACTGGACTTGGCTATAGGGATGAGGGCTGGTGTTTCTTGGCTTCCCCATAAATCAGCCAATATTTTAGGTAAATCACTGAAAGTCTTAAGGCCTTATTTTTTGCAACTTGTTTAGTTTGGCAATAACCAATCTGTTTCTAAGATGGTGATAAAAGCTCATGAGATGTTAGACACAGCAACATTTTGTAAAATAGTGTTCTATAACTGTTGGGGATCCATCACCTATATTTCTTTTCTCTATTGATATAATTCTCATACAACTCACTCATGTAACATGCAGAGGTTGTTATTAATTTTGTAAAGTTGTACACACTCATCACCAAAACCAATTTTAGAATGCTTTTAACATCCCCCAATAGAAAACCAGTATTCTTTAGCAGTCACTCCCCATTCTCACATCTCTCTCAGAGCTAGGCAGCCACTAATCTACTTTCTATCTTGAAATTTAACTGTTCTGGAAATGTCATGCAAATGGGATCATACAATGCATGGTCTTTTGTGAGAGGGTTCTTTTGTTTTTTATTTTTTGGCTGCACTGTGGCTTGCTGGATCTTAGTTACCTAACCAGGGATTGAACCCAAGCCTTGGCAGTCAAAGTGCAGAGCCCTAACCTTGGGACGACCAGGGAATTACCTGTGATGGGGTTCTTTGATGGAGGATAATGTTTGCAAGGTTCATTCATGTTGGATCAATAATTTATATTGGAGTCCTTTATATTACTGAATATTTTATTCAGTGGTATAGGTACACTACATTTTATTACTCACTCATCAGTTGATGAGCACTTGGGTCGTTTCTAATTTTGGCTGTTATGAATAATGCTGCTATGAACATTCATGTACAAGTTTTTGTGTGGGTGTATGTTTTCAGTTCTCTTGAATATATATGTAGAAGTGGGCTCATTGAATCATAAGATTAATACTATTTTTAACCTTTTGAGGAACTACAGAAGTATTTTCCAAAGAGCCTGTACCAACATTGCCATCAGCAGTGAAGTGTGTTAGTTGCTCAATCATGTCTGATTCTTTGCGACCCAAGCCTCCTCTGTCCATGGGATTCTCCAGGCAAGAATACTGGAGTGGGTTTCCATTCCCTTCTCCAGGGGATCTTCCTGACTGAGGGGTTGAACCCAGGTCTCCCATATTGCAGGCAGATTCTTTACCATCTGAGCCACCAGGGAAGCCAGCAGTGAAAAGAGTTTCAATTTCTCACATCTTTGTCAACACTTGTTATTTTATTTTATTTTTTAATTATAGCCATTCTGTTCTGTTCTGTTCCGTCGCTCAGTCGTGTCCGACTCTTTGCGACCCCGTGGACTGTAGCCTACCAGGCTTTTCCGTCCATGGGATTCTCCAGGCAAGAATACTGGAGTGGGTTACCGTTTCCTTCTCCAGGGGATCTTCCTGACCCAGGGATCTAACCCGGGTCTCCCGCATTGGAGGCAGACGCTTTAACCTCTGAGCCACCAGGGAAGCCCCCATAGCCATTCTAATGGGTATGAAATGTTATCTCACTGTGGTTTTGATCTGTAGTACCCCAATGGCTAATTGAGCATCTTTTCATGTGTTTATTGGCTATTTAAGAGAGTTGGACTGTGAAGAAAGCTGATCGCTGAAGAATTGATGCTTTTGAACTGTGGTGTTGGAGAAGACTCTTGAGAGTCCCTTGGACTGCAAGGAGATCCAACCAGTCCATTCTAAAGGAGATCAATCCTGGGTGTTATTTGGAAGGACTGATGCTAAAGCTGAAACTCCAATACTTTGGCCACCTCATGCGACAAGTTGACTCACTGGAAAAGACTCTGATGCTGGGAAAGGTTGGGGGTGGGAGGAGAAGGGGACGACGGAGAATGAGATGGCTGGATGGCATCGCCGACTCTGTGGACATGAGTTTGAGTGTACTCCGGGAGTTGGTGATGGACAGGGAGGCCTGGCGTGCTGTGATTCATGGGGTCGCAAAGAGTCGGACACGACTGAGCGACTGAACTGAACTGAACTTAACTGAACATAGCCAGATCCCTTGGCCATTTTTAATTGAGTAATTTGTCTCTATATATTTGTGATTGGAATTCTTTAGGTATTCTAGACACAAATCCTGTATTAGATACATGACTTGAAATGATTTTTTCTTAATTGATAGGTTGTCTTTGCACTTTCTTGATGGTACTCTTTGAAGCATAACAATTTTTAATTTTTATGAAATCAAGTTAATCTATTTTTTCTTTCTTGTTTGTGCTTTTGGTGACATAGCTAAGAAACCACTGTCTAGTCTAAGGTCATGAAGATTTGCCCCCATGTTTTCTTCTAAGTTACAGTTCTTATGTGACATCTTTGATCTATTCTGAGTTAATTTTTGTGTATGGTGTGAAGGAGTCCAACTACATTCTTTTGCATATGGATATTCAGCTGTCACAGTACCACTGACTGAAAAAGCAATTTTTTCTCCATTGAATTGTTTTGACACTCTTGTCAAATATAAATTGATATAAATGTTACAGCTTATTTCTGGTCTCTCAAATCGATTCTATTGATCTGTAAGTCGGTCCTCATGTCATTATCACACCGTCTTGTTTTTTAATCAGACACCTGTTTTTAAATCAGGAAGTGTGAGTCCTCCAACTTTGTTCCTTTTCGAGAGTGTTTGGGCTATTGTGTTCCTTGATTTTCCACATGAATTTTAAAATCAGTTTCTTAATTTCTGCAAAAGGAAGCTAGCTGGGATTTTAACAAGGAATAACATTGAATTTCTAGATCAATTTGGAGATTACAGCTATTTTAACAATGTTAAGTCTTCTGGTACATGAATATGGGATATCTTTCCACTGACTTAGATCCTCTTCAACTTCTTTCAACAATGTCTTATAATTGTAATATTCTAAGTTTTGCACTTCTTTTGTTCAATTTATCTCCAAATGTTTTATTATTTTGATGCTTTTGCAAATGGAATTGTTTTCTTAATTTCACTTTCAGATTACTCAGTGTAGGATTATAGAAATAAAACAAAATTTTGTATATTAATCTTGTATCCTATTAGTAAACTCATTTAATAGTTCTACTAATAGAATTAACTATTTTTTAAGTGAATTCTTTGAGATTTTCCAGGTTCAAAAGCATGTCACCTGTGAATAGTTTTTATTTTTCCTTTCCAATCTGGATGCTTGTTTTTTCTTTTTATGTCCCCATTTTCTGGTTGTTAGAATAGAAGTGGTAAGAACAGACATCTTTGACTTGTTCCTTATCATAGAGAAAACCATTCAGTTTTCCATCACTAAGTTTTATGCTAACTGTTGATTTTTCATAGACACACTTTGTTCAAATTTAGCAAGATCAAATCGCCAACATCCGCTGGATCATGGAGAAAGCAAGAGAGTTCCAGAAAAACATGTATTTCTGCTTCATTGACTATGCCAAAGTCTTTGACTGTGTGGATCACAATAAACTGTGGAAAATGCTGAAAGAGATGGGAATATCAGACCACCTGACCTGCCTCTTGAGAAACCTGTATGGAGGTCAGTCAGGAAGCAACAGTCAGAACTGGATATGGAACAACAGACTGGTTCCAAATAGAAAAAGGAGTACATCAAGGTTGTATATTGTCACCCTGCTTATTTAATTTATATGCAGAGTACATCATGAGGAACGCTAGGCTGGAAGAAGCACAAGCTGGAATCAAGATTGCTGGGAGAAATATCAATAACCTCAGATATGCAGATGACACCACCCTTATGGCAGGAAGTGAAGAGGAACTCAAAAGCCTCTTGATGAAAGTGAAAGAGGAGAGTGAAAAGGTTGGCTTGAAGCTCAACATCCAGAAAACAAAGATCATGGCATCTGGTCCCATCACTTCATGGGAAATTGATGGGAAAACAGTGGAAACAGTGTCAGACTTTATTTTTTTGGGCTCCAAAATCACTGTGGATGCTGATTGCAGCCATGAAATTCTTGGAAGGAAAGTTATGACCAACCTAGATAGTATATTAAAAAGCAGAGACATTACTTTGCCAACAAAGGTCTGTCTAGTCAAGACTATGGTTTTTCCCGTGGTCATGTATGAATGTGAGAGTTGGACTGTGAAGAAGGCTGATTGCCGAAGAATTGATGCTTTTGAACTGTGGTGCTGGAGAAGACTCTTGAGAGTCCCTTGGACTGCAAGGACATCCAACCAGTCCATTCTAAAGGAGATCAATCCTGGGTGTTCATTGGAAGGACTGATGCTAAAGCTGAAACTCCAATACTTTGGCCACCTCATGCGACGAAAAGACTCTGATGCTGGGAGGGATTGGGGGTAGGAGGAGAAGGGGACGACAGAGAATGAGATGGCTGGATGGCATCACCGACTCGATGGACATGAGTTTGAGTGAACTCCGGGAGTTGGTGATGGACAGGGAGGCCTGGCGTGCTGTGATTCATGGGGTTGCGAAGAGTCGGACATGACTGAGCGACTGAACTGAACTGATTCCTAGTTTTAGTTTTGATTTTTTTCTCATGAGGGGTATTGGATTTTGTCAGTCACTTTTCTGGATCTATTGAAATGAACATGTGTCTACTGTCTTTATTCTATTGATACAGTATATAGTATTAACTGATTTTTCTTTCCTGTGTTAACCAACTCTGCATTTCTGGTAAATCCTACTTGGTCATGGTATAAAATCCTTGTTAGATGTTACTGGACTTGGTTTTCTAGTACTTTGTTGCAAACTTTGTGTCTATATTCACTTAGTTTCAGTGTGGTTAAAGAATATACTTTGTACTATTTCAATTCTTTTAAATATCTGAGGCTTGGTTATTGGCCTAATATCTGATATATTCTGGAGAATTTTATATGTGCCCTTGAGAAGAATGTGTATTCAGCTTTTGTTGAGTAGACTGCTTTATAGAAATCTAGTTTGTGTAAGTGTTGTTCAATTCTTCTATTTATGTGTTGATATTTTTCCCAGTAATTCTACTATTGAAAGTGGAATTTTTAAGTCTGCAACTTTTACTGCTAACTTGATTATTTCTCACATTGATTATGCTGGGTTTTGATTTATTTATTTGTGGCTCTGTTGAGTGTTTGTGTTTATAACTGTTATATCTTCCTGATGGGTTAATCTTTTTACTGTTATAAAACATCCCTTTCATCTCTAGTAATTTTTTAGCTTCAATATCTTTTTGTATGATATGAGTAAGGCCACTTCTGCTTTCTTCTGACTGTGTTTTGCACGACACATCTTTTCCATCCCTTTATGTCATGTCTTTGAATTTATAGTATGTCGAATAGATAACCTACAGTTGGATCTATTTATTTTATCCACTCTGACACACCTTTCTGCCTTTGTATTAGATTGTTTAATCTGTTCACATTTTTTTAACTATATATCTTATATCAATATCTCATTTATGTATTTTGTTTTCTGTATATATCATGCCTCAGTTGCTCCCACTGAACTCCAGCACCATGAATCCAACTGCCTACTGGACATTACTTTTATGACTCACAGACACCTCAATGATAATAATAAACACATCTAAGACTGAACTTCTCTTTTTCTCCAAAGTCTGTTGGAGACAGTAGACAGTTATCTACTCCATATTCTGCTTAGCTATATCCAAGGGTCTATTCACCCAAGCCAGGAATCTGGGAACCTCCCTCAGGTCCTTCTCCCTTCTCAATTCACATTAAATTGTTCTGAGAGCTGGCCTTTTTTCAAATAATGTTTTTGCATTAATTCAAGATTTTATTGTTGGTCAATCTTCCATCTTTCTTCACTGCCAATCCATTCGCCACATGGCAACCAAAGTGATCTTTCTAAACCACAAACTGATTATTTAATCCCTTACCAAAACCTTTTCATTAGTACCACTATCACCTTCAGCTACGTTCTCCAACTTCAATCATTTGAGAACTACCTTTGTGATTTCGCCATAATAACCACCACCACCATCATCACCATCAGTATCATTATTTGCCTATCCAGATTTATTTCAAAAGGCAATGTGATAACTGGAGGTCTTTATCTTTGTGTCTCTTAGCATGAAGCAATAGTGTGCCCAAAGAGGCACTTATTAAATAATTGATTAATATATACGTGTTAGAAACAGTGTCTGTGAAATTGACTGATGGATGTATTCATCATGTATAAGATAAAACTTGTTTATGAAACACAAAACCTAAACAGCATCAGAAAAAGGAACATAGATAGTAACATCACTGCCCTAAAAACAGACAAATGAACACTGCAGAATTGTCTCCAAAACAAACATTATACGCCTATGAAAAGTTGTTTCTCTAAGTAACTGGTTTGTTTTTCTTTTCTGAGTAATGAGAATTTTATGATATGGCACGTTCACCTCTTTTCTCTCAGCCCAGTAAAATTCAGAGTCCCTTGTGCAGTGATGCACAATTATGACAGGTTAAAAAGAGTGTACATTTCTCTGTATTTATTCCCCTTTGACTTTTTCTATCTGACCCTTATTTTTCTTTTGCTTTGATATTACTATCTTACAAAATGAAACTTATATTTCTTACATTTTAATAAATATCTCAAATCATTTTAGGAAAAAAGTAGGGAATAAATAATGTATTAAAATGCTTCTAAGTATTTATAAAACTATCTTCTTATACAATTTAGTAAACAAAAATGAAAATTCATGATAATATTGTACAAACTTCTTTCTGTATATTTATCCACTCCTGCAAACAGGAAAACATAACCAGTTCAGGATATGCCAAAATGAATAATACTCTTATTCATGGCAGGTTGAATTCTGTTTCAGATGAAGAAGATTCTAATGTAGCTCAAAGATGACCACACAGTCCCCTTGGGTGCTCTGAGCATGCAACTGCTCAAAGCATTTAGGCTCATTTTCAGGACCCTAGCCCAGGAGTCTTGCTCACTATTAACAACAATGTTCCTGATGCTTAAAACATGAATGCACTGTGTCTGAGCCACAGGAATCGGCTGCTTCCAGTCATTCAGTCTTGTTAACACAGCCAGTTAATTATTAGCTTTGAATTTCACAGTGAGAATGTCACAGAAACTAGAATCTTTGACTAGTAGCAGGTGAAATTTCAACTCATCACTGGGCATTGGCACCACCTCAACATGTTTTGTTTACAGCTTAAAGCTTCTTTTGGCTGGATCATGAAAACTGGGAGTTTCCCACACGTATACCATCACCAACTGTCACTGGACAATCAAAACTACACTGTAAATCAAAGGGAATCTGTGATTTACTTTTTAAGTATAATTTCATAGAAACACTTTCAATAAGGCTATTTAATTAAAAACAATTGTCTAACAAAGAATGATATCAATGGATTAGTGTTAACACTTAGACAAATGCATCCATAGTTTGGTTTCAATTAATCAATTACATTATCATTAGAAGAATGGTCAGACTGATCGATGGAATAGAATACAAAACCTCAGAAAAAAAGATGCATACAAGTATTTGGGTGATTTGCCATTTGGAAAAAAAGTTATTACATAGTCCGTAAGTTGTCAAATGCCAGGTGGATTAAATATTTAAATGTAGAAAAGGAATTCATAAGAGTAGCAGAAGAAAATATAGGTAAATATTTAAACAACGTCAGAAGTACAAAATGTGTGTGTGCTTTTAAAAAAGAACAGAGTCAGAAACCATATAAAGATTTCATTACATAAAATATTAACACTGCTACCTCAAAACACCATAGAAAATTCAAAAGGCTAATGATGAACTGGGAAAACATTTGTAAAATACAAAATAGGATGTTGAAATATTTCACCTTCAGCAACCAAGGCAATATGTGCCAATCACCCAGACTCTAAATGTTTATTAAGGGGAGTTTCTGAAGACCAGTTTTGCAGCCTTTAGCCACTCATCTATCTACTTTGAGAGGATCAAAGGGCTGGAGTTGAAGAGGCTGGAAGTTGGAGTTGAGAGAATTTCTTTAGAAAGAGTTGTTGATGTACTGTGGGTAACAACCATGTACTTAGTTCTCCTCTCAAGCCTAGAGAGGAATAATTTAAGATTTCTTAAGGAGCTTGGATGCGCATCCTGGAGTGTGTAGAACAGGATGGATTTTTATCGACTCAGTTCAGTTCAGTTCAGTCGCTCAGTCGTGCCCGACTCTTTGCAACCCCACGAATCACAGCACGCCAGGCCTCCCTGTCCATCACCAACTCCCAGAGTTCACTCAAACTCATGACTCAACTCAACCCTAATTAAAAAGATGCCCACAAGAGACAGACAGGCTGAAGAAAACTGGAGAATTATGTTTGGGAAATTACTACTTTCCCCCAAAGAACAGGTCAAAGCACACGACCTAGGGAACAGACACAGAATCCACAGTGTGACTGTCACCTGGAGGGTATTTTCAAAGGGGTCAGGGAGGCAAATCAGGGCATCTGTTTTGGGTAATTTAAACCACATCTCCCACTGAAGACAATTGAAAAAGATAACTAAAACCCATTTAAAAAAGTCACCAAAAGTGCTAAAAAGCTAACTAAATGGTGAGAAACTACCTGCTGAAATCCTGGAAAGCCATAACCCAGTGTGCTGAGTCTAGCATTTGAAACTCCTTCTTCCTTAAGGCATACACCCATCCAACAAAGGCAGCTTAGAGGCCAAGCAGTGATTTTCTCAGTTTCTTGGGATAGAGAGAATCACAAGAAAGCACCCAGCCCTGAAAGGATCAGGACAGGGCAAATTCCCAAGGCAGCCACTCACGGGTTTAATCTGAATTTTAGGGTGAGTCTAGGACTTGGACTTTTCTAGGTGGCCAAGAAAATCTCAAGCACTGAAATTGGATAAAGTTGATACTGTGTTAGTAGTGAGCCCAGGGGTCAAGCAGAATCAGATAAGAGTACCTGGCTTCAAATTTTCCCACAGATAACTTTTCAGAAACAATATTTCACGAATGATCAAAGAAAACAAAGCTTATAAGGAGATAACATGAACAAAACCTTGTAAAATAACAGAAAATAAAATCTCGGAATGAATCTGGAAACTTTAAAGATGATATAGCAGATCTGATAAGGAAACAAATTCTAGAACTGAAAGATAAGAAAAAATGTTAAGAACTCAATGGACAGGGTGAGGGGAGTGGGTGAAATAGGTGGAGGGGATTAAGAAGTACAAATCTCCAGTTAAAAAATAAATAAGCCACAGGGATGGAATATACAGCATAAGGAATGTAATCAATAATCTTGTAATAACTTTATATAGGGACAGATGGTTACTAGAGTTATCATGGTGATCAGTTCATAATCTATACAAATCACTATGTAGCACATCTGAAACTAACGTAGCTTGATAGGTCAATTATATCTAAATTAAAAAAAAGACCTCAGTGGTTAGGATTCTGTACCATGATGTGCTTACATTTCATATTCAAATGAAGAACTGGTTTAGTACTCTAAACTCCTTGTAATTTATCATATTAACAGAATAAAGGAGAAAATTGTATCATTTCACTAGATGCATAAAAAGTCTTTGATAAAATGCAATATTAATTTAGGATAAAACCCTCAGTGACCTGAATGGAAGACTTCCTCAAGCTGATAAATGTCATCTACTAAAAATCAACAGTCAACGAAAATGGTAAAATATTACGCTATTTCCCCCTAAGACTGGGAAAAAGGCAAGAATGAATGTTCTCACCATTTCTAGTCAATATTGTCCTGAAAGTCCTACCCAATGCACTAAAGATAAAAGGCAAAAATATTGGAAAGGAAGATGTAAAATTGTCTCTATATTCAGGTAACATCATTATTTATATTCTCAGAAATTTAAAAACAAGTATTATATACATATATAAAAGTGAACTCAAAAAGGTAACAAGACACAATGTCGCATTTAAAAATCAATTTTACTCTTTTTTTACTAACAGCAAATGTTAGAAAAATAAAATTTACAAAACCAAGTTCATTGACAGTAGCATCAAAAATGATAACATATTTCGTAATAAATTTAACAAAAGATATGCAAATCTCTGGAGACACGGGTTTGATCCCTGTGTTGGGAAGATCCACCAGAGGAAGAAATCGCAGCCTACTCCAGTCTTCTTGTCTGGGAAATCCCATGGACAGAGGAGGCTTGTGGGCTACAGTCCATGGGGTTGCAAAAGAGTTGGACACAACTTAGCGACTAAATAACAACAAATACAAACCTCTGCAATAAAATGTCGAGAACATAGCTGAGAAACACTATTTTAAAAAGTGAAATAAATGGAGAAATAGACCATGTTCATGAGTTGGAAGATAGTACAGAATTAGCATAAGGATAAAAATATAGATTAATGAAACAGAATAGAGAGTATAGAAATAGATGCACACTTCTGTGGTCAGTTGACTTTTGATAAAGATAATGGGGCTATTGGGGAGGGGTAGGGGAGAAAGACGGAGAAGGCAATGGCAACCCACTCCAGTACTCTTGCCTGGAAAATCCCGTGGACGGAGGAGCCTGGTGGGCTACAGTCCATGGGGTCGCTAAGAGTCGGACATGACTGAGCGACTTCACTTTCACTTTTCACTTTCATGCATTGGAGAAGGAAATGGCAACCCACTCCTGTGTTCTTGCCTGGAAAATCCCAGGGATGGGGGAGCCTGTTGGGCTGCCATCTATGGGGTCGCACAGAGTCGGACACAACTGAAGCGACTTAGCAGGAGCAGGAGCAGCAGCAGCAGCAGCAGCAGGGGAGAAGGACTGTCCTTTCAACAAATGGATATCATTGTGGAAATAAAAAGACCATCACTCAAAAATTAACTAAAAATGAATAGACAACCTAAATGTAAAATCTAAAACTACAAAAATTTTATAAAAAAAAATAAAGAGACAATTTTTGTGACCTAGTGGTAGGCAATAACTTTTTAGATAGGCTATAAAAAACACATTTTACAGAAAAAAATTAAGATGAACTTTATCAAAATGAAAAAGTTTTGCTGTTTGAAAGACATGATTAAGAAAACAAAAAGACAAGCCACTAAGTGGGAGACAGTACTTGTAATATATGTATCTCATTAGAGGACTTATATCCAGAATATAAAGAACTCTTGTCTTGAAAGATGATGCTGTGAAAGTGCTGCACTCAGTATGCCAGCAGATTTGGAAAACTCAGCAGTGGCCACAGGACTGGAAGAGGTCAGTCTTCATTCCAATCCCAAAGAAAGGCAATGCCAAAGAATGCTCAAACTACCGCACAATTGCACTCATCTCACACGCTAGCAAAGTCATGCTCAAAATTCTCCAAGCCAGGCTTCAGCAATATGTAAACCGTGAACTCCCAGATGTTCAAGCAGGTTTTAGAAAAGGCAGAGGCACCAGAGATCAAATTGCCAACATCCGCTGGATCATGGAGAAAGCAAGAGAGTTTCAGAAAAACATCTATTTCTGCTTCATTGACTATGCCAAAGCCTTTGACTGTGTGGATCACAATAAACTGTGGAACATTCTGAAAGAAATGGGAATCCCAGACCACCTGACCTGCCTCTTGAGAAACCTGTATGCAGGTCAGGAAGCAACAGTTAGAACTGGACATGGAACAACAGACTGGTTCCAAATAGGAAAAGGTGTACCTTGTCGTACTTATTGTCACCTTGCTTATTTAACTTATATGCAGAGTACATCATGAGGAATGCTGGGCTGGAAGAAGCACAAGCTGGAATCAAGATTGCTGGGAGAAATGTCAATAACCTCAGATATGCAGATGACACCACCCTTATGGCAGAAAGTGAAGAGGAACTCAAAGGCCTCTTGATGAAAGTGAAAGAGGAGAGTGAAAAGGTTGGCTTGAAGCTCAACATTCAGAAAACTAAGATCATGGCATCTGGTCCCATCACTTCATGGGAAATAGATGGAAAAACAGTGGAGACAGTGTCAGACTTTATTTTTTTGGGCTCCAAAATCACTGCAGATGCTGATTGCAGCCATGAAATTAAAAGACGCTTGCTCCTTGGAAGGAAAGTTATGACCAACCTTGATAGTATTTTAAAAAGCAGAGACATTACTTTGCCAACAGAGGTCCGTCTAGTCAAGGCAATGGTTTTTCCCGTGGTCATGTATGGATGTGAGAGTTGGACTGTGAAGAAAGCTGATCGCCGAAGAATAGATGCTTTTGAACTGTGGTGTTGGAGAAGACTCTTGAGAGTCCCTTGGACTGCAAGGAGATCCAACCAGTCCATTCTAGAGGAGATCAATCCTGGATGTTCATTGGGGGGACTGATGCTAAAGCTGAAGCTGCAATACTTTGGCCACCTCATGCGACGAGTTGACTCACTGGAAAAGACTCTGATGCTGGGAAAGGTTGGGGGCTGGAGGAGAAGGGGACGACAGAGAATGAGATGGCTGGATGGCATCACCGACTCTGTGGACATGAGTTTGAGTGAACTCCGGGAGTTGGTGATGGACAGGGAGGCCTGGCGTGCTGTGATTCATGGGGTCGCGGAGAGTCGGACACGACTGAGCGACTGAACTGAACTGAACTAAAATTTAATGAAAAAAAAAAACTCAAAGAAAAAAAGGGGGTAAACTATCTGAATAATTTACAAAAGAAGTACAAAAGGCCAATAAGCATGTAAAAAGTTGCTCAATATTACTAGTCATCAGGGAAATGCACATTAAATACACAATGAGATACCACTACACACATCAGAGTGACCAAAAGTAAGAAAGATTGATGACATTAAGTGCAAAACAACTGAAGTCTTACACATGATGGCAGAGACTTAAAATCATATAACTCTTTCGAACACTGGCAGTTTTTAAAAAAAATGTTAACATTTTTACATGTAGCATATGACCTACCATTCACCAGGCATTTACTCAAAATAAATAAAAACACACAAAGGCTTGTACATGAATGTTCATTGAGGCATTATTTCCCATAGCCAAAAGAGTAAAAGTACCTCTATACTGTGGAATATGACTCAGCCATGAAAAATAATGAGTAACTGCTACATGCAGCAATACGGATGAGTGGCAAAATTATCACGCCACGTTCAAGAAGCCGGACACAAAAGAGTATAAAATGCATGGGTCTATTTTTATAGAATGTTAATTTATCCATAGAAACAACATGTTCCCTGAGACCAGGGCTACAGGGTTGGGCAGAATGCAAGAGTACACAAAGAAATTTTGGAAGGTGACAGAAGTGTCCTACATCTTGATTGTGATGGTGGTTTCAGGAGTATAACCATTAAAGGTCACTGAATTATGTATTGGGTTGGCCAAAAAGTTCATTTGAGTTTTTCCATAAGATGTTATGGAAAAACCTGAACAAACTTTTTGGCTAACCCAACATATATGCACACATTGTGTAGAAAAAGCATTTTTACATATTCTATCTGCATGGTCAAGCAGTTACCGTTTCACAGGACAATAAGCAATACACTGCAAATCACTGAACAATGAAGTGTTTTAGACTGAATTCCTGATTGTTTTTTCAATTCTTCCCAAGTGAAAGTACACAAATACTAGACAAAAATTAAGGCAATAGAGGATTTTAGATATGGAAATAATTTACTTTAAAAGAACATGGTTCTTTTCCGCCCGCTCCCCACTCCCCTCGAGCGCAGCTCCGGCCGCACTGCGCTCGCTCTGAGCTCCGGGCTCCTGCTAAGCCAGCGCCGCTGTCGCCTCCCTCCAGTCGCCATCATGATCATCTACCGGGACCTCATTAGCCATGACGAGATGTTCTCCGACATCTACAAGATCCGGGAGGTCGCGGACGGGCTGTGTCTGGAGGTGGAGGGGAAGATGGTCAGTAGGACAGAGGGCAACATCGATGACTCGCTCATTGGTGGGAATGCCTCCGCTGAAGGCCCCGAGGGCGAAGGGACCGAAAGCACAGTAATCACTGGTGTCGATATTGTCATGAACCATCACTTGCAGGAAACCAGCTTCACAAAAGAAGCCTACAAGAAGTAACATCAAAGATTACATGAAGTCAATCAAAGGGAAACTTGAAGAACAGAGACCAGAAAGAGTAAAACCTTTTATGACAGGGGCTGCAGAACAAATCAAGCACATCCTTGCTAATTTCAAAAACTGTCAGTTCTTTATTGGTGAAAACATGAATCCAAATGGCACAGTTGCTCTGCTGGACTACGGTGAGGATAGTGTAACCCCGTATATGATTTTCTTTAAGGATGGTTTAGAGATGGAAAAATGTTAACAAAGTTGGCAGTTACTTTGGATCAGTCACCTGTCGTCATAACTGGCTGGCCACTGCTTTTCATCCACACAACACCAGGACTTAGACAGATGGGACTGATGTCATCTCGAGCTCTTCATTTGTTTTGAACGTTGATTTATTTGGAGCGAGACATTGTTTTTGAAAAAACATGTCATGTAGGTTGTCTAAAAATAAAACGCATTTAAACTCATTGGAAAGAATGCCTCTTGGTTTAATATGTCATCTCTAAATCCATCCTTGTAGCCTTCCTGGAGCAGCTAGAGTCTGGTTGTAGCCTACCACTAGAAAGCACCTTCAGATAACGTCTACAGTGGAACCACTTCTGGGACTTGGAAGATACAAGAATCAGAAGTAAGTGAGTTTGGAGTAAAGGGAAAGACCATACTCATGACAGTGCCAACCAACACTTGAAGTGGATTGCTTACACATTTCATCACCTACAAATGGAAGTGGTTAATCTGGAAGAGTTTACAAAAGAATAAAGAGAAACTAACACAGTTGGAAGCAAAGTACTGTCTGCGCTTACTTTAGAGCTGAGTTCTAGAGAAATCTAGACATCTGGAATACTTTTGTCAAACTCCTTGGAACAGGGTTGACAGACTGGCTCACCTACCACCTGTTTTGTGGCTAAGGTAGTGCTTACATTTTTTAAGTGGTTCACAGTAGCTTATGGGACATAAATAAAAGTTTGTGTCCAGTTTTACTAGGACACTACCATGCCCTGTAAAAAAAAAATGGTTTTTAAAAAATGAATTTAATCAGCAGGGTTTTTCTTTCTACTGTTAGCTAACTTGACTTCTATCAAATCATTGTTATTATCTAATTTGTTATAGCACTCCAAAGCATTCATTATCTATGGCTGAATTATAATCATTTAAAATAGTGGTCATTTGTACTACATGATAAAGTCAATGAAATGTTAAACTTACAAAGAAAACAGCTTCATTTTGTTTTTAAAGCAAACTGTTGAGGAAATCAAAACTGTTCATCTTCTAATAAAGGCAAAATCTCAACTCTTAAAATAGACTGTTAATAATGAGAGAATCAGGGATTTCACCCGGGGGAGGCAGCCCTCTTGGGCAGATTCAGGGGCCACTTGCCAATAATCAACTTTCCTCCATTTGTCAGAATCACCCAAAGGCCTATGAAGCCTCAGATTGCTGGGCCCCAACACAGAGTTTCCCATTCATGTCTAGGTGGGGTATGCAGAGTACGTGCATTTCCAGCAAGTCCTCAGATATGGCCAATTGATATTACTGGTTTCTGGACCACACTTTGAGAACCGGAGTTGTCACAGGTGAAGAGCTGAGAAAACTGCAATTTACAGATGATGAGTACAATTTGGATGGGCTTCCCAGGTGGTGCTAGTGGTAAAGAACCTGCCTGCCAATACAGGAGACAAAAGAGACATGGGTTTGATCCCTGGGTGGGGAGGGTCCCCTGGAGGAGGGCATAGCAACCCACTCAGTATTCTTGTCTGGAGAATCCCATGGACAGACAAGCCTGGCAGGTTAGAGCCCAGAGGGTTGCAAAGAGTTGGACACAACTGAAGCAACTTAGCAAGCATGGAGAACAACTCAGATACAGGTAAGTAGGGGAAGGAATGAGATCCTTGTCAATGTAAGCTATTCACTAATCACTCATGGAGGGTTTAGGGAGGAACCAGAGTGTTTTCATAAAGTCCTTAGGAGCATCTGAGCTGTGCCATGTATGGGACGGTAGAAAAAGGAAACAAAATGTAGGTCAGGTGAAGGAGCCCAGGAAAGGGACAAAGGATGGGAAAAGGCCTTGCAAAGTAGAGAAAGTTGTCAGGGAATGGTGAGGAGTCTGACCAAATGGAAAGCAGCAGTGGATGACGTTGGAGGGTAGTTCCAACTTGGGGGTACGTTCTTCTCTGTGGCCAAGAAGGGCATCATGCTCTCCAGAGTTAGAGGTTCTAACTCTGTTCAGTGAGACGCAGCAGGTCATGGCTTTATGGTTTGTTTTTTCCCCAGTACTAGCCCTTTGCCCAGGTGAATCCTCTAACCACAAGTCCCCTCCTCACCATCCTTTATTTCACCATTCAAACCCCATCCTTACTTGAAAGACTAGCTCAAGCCCTATGTCATCCTGTGTTCCTTCTTAAAGACTCATATTCACATTGAATTGCTCTTGCCCTGATCAACAATTGGCTACACATTGTCCTTCTTTCTCATTTATATGTATTTCTCATCTGTGCAGCCAATGAGAAAATTTCCTCAAGACAAGTGCCATTACCCCACAATACCTAGTTCAACACTTGGTACATGTTCAGTCAATAAGTCATGTGCAACTCATTGATACGCCATGGACTGCAGCACTCCAGGCTCCTCTATCCTCTACTATCTCCCAGGGTTTGATCAAATTCATATTCATTGACTCAGTGATGCTATCTAACCATCTCATCCTCTGTCACCCCCTTTTCCTTTTGCTTTTTCTCAGGATCAGGGTCTTTTCCAATGAGTCGACTCTTGAACTCATGCTGAAGCTGAAGCTCCAATACTTTGGCCACCTGATGTGAAGAGTTGACCAGGTACATAATAAGATTAAAAACACCTTACTACTTCATTAGCAGATTGGTAATATAATAATCAAAAACTGTTTTTGATAGTGGTACTCAGAGCTTTCCAGGTAGCTCAGGTGTAAAGAATCCATCTGCTAATGCAGGAGATGTGAGTTCAGTTCCTGGGTCAGGAAGATCCCTTGAAGAAGGAAATAGCAACCCACTCCAGTATTCTTGCCTGAGAAATCCCATGGACAGAGGAGCCTGGTGGGCTATAGTATGGGTCACAAAGAATCAGACGTGACTTAGTGACTGAAAAGCAACAACAACAACTCAAAGTGTAGTTCCTGGACCAGCAGCATCAACATTTGGAAATGCGCTAGAAATGCCCAGTCTCAGCCCCTATGCAGACCTACGGAAATACAAACTGTGGGGGAGGGCAGGCATCTGTGTTTTGACAAGGTTTCTAGGTGAGCCACGCTGAATGAATCACAAACTGAAATCAAGATTGCCCAGAGAAGGACTGGGCCAGTGGTTAAGACTCCACACTTCTGCCACAGGAGGTGTTGGCTTGATTTCTGGTCAGGGAACTAAGATCCAGCATGCCATATGGCCAAAAAATTAAAAAAGATTGCCAGGAGAAATATTAACTCAGATATGCAGGTGATATCACTCTAACGGCAGAAAGCAAAGAAGAACTAAACAGCCTCTTGATGAGGGTGAAGGAGAAGAGTGAAAAAGCTGACTTAAAACTCAACATTCCAAAAACAAAGATGATGGCATCCAGCCCCATCACTTCATGGCAAACAGATGGGGAAAAATTAGAAACAGTGACAGGTTTTATTTTCTTGAGCTCCAAAATCACTGTGGACAGTGACTGCAGCCATGAAATTAAAAGACGCTTGCTCCTTTGAAGAAAAGCTATGACCAACCTAGACAGCATATTAAAAAGCAGAGACATCACTTTACCAACAAAGGTCTATATAGTCAAAGCTATGGTTTTTCCAGTAGTCATCTATGGATGTGAGAGCTGGACCATTTAAAAAAGGCTGAGTGCTGAAGAATTGATGCTTTCAAATCATGCTGGAGAAGACTCATGAGAGTCCCTTGGACTGCAATGAGATCAAACCAGTCAATTCTAAAGGAAATCAACCCTGAATATTTACTGGAAGGACTGAAGCTGAAGCTCCAATACTTTGGCCACCTGATATGAAGTACTCACTCATTGGAAAAGACCCTGATGCTGGGAAAGACTGAGGGCAAGATAAGGGGGCCACAGAGGATGAGATAGTTGGATGGCATCACCAACTCAATGGACATGAGTTTGAGCAAACTCTGGGAGATAGTGAAGAACAGGGAAGCCAAGTGTGCTGTGGGATTGCAAAGAGTTGGACACAACTTAGTGACTGAACAACAACCTGGTAAGTCAAACCCATGATCAAGTTTAAAGATCACTGCTTTTTACGAAGCTCAAGACCCAAACAAATTCAGGCAGCTTATAAGGGCTTGTAGACATTATAGGGTATAAATATTTTAAATTGTAGGAAGAATTTTATATACAAACAAAAAATGATGTAAAGAGAAAACAAGGATAGGAAAACTTACCAGAGCCAGCAATACACTTGGTCAACAAAATACTGTGAAAAATCAACAAACAGAAGCCTCAATTAAATAGGATAAAGAGACCAGAAGGGGGAGCTCTCACACCCTGCCAGAAGAGCAAAGCCCATCCAGAAGAAAAAAAGATTCCTTTTCTGGCAAGGACTCAGTCAATAAAAAGCCGCAGACTCTTTGATTACTACAGCTCTCCTAGTCTCTTTTCCCCTCTATAAAAGCAGTCTCCTCCCCTTGCTGTGTGGGGACTTGCACATGGCTTATTGTGGTTACAGACCTTGGACTGCAATTCTGCTAATTCCGAATAAACTCATCTTTGCTGAGAAATACCTCGTAGTCTGCGTATTTGTTTGGTGGTAGTGGTGATGGTGTCGCTAAGTCATGTCCAACTCTTGTGACTGCATGGACTGTAGCCCGCTAGGCTCCTCTGTCTATGGGATTTCTCAGGCAAGAATACTGGAGTGGGTTGCCATTTCCTTCTCCAGGGGATCACCCCTACCCAGAGGTTGAATTCGCATCTCCTGCATTTCAGGTGGTCTGCTGCATCGCAGGCGGATTCTTTACTGCTAAGCCACATTTGGGGTCAACAACAAATACCGCCAAATCCTTTATACATGTTAGAGAGCTGAGGTGGCACAATTATACAATTCAGTGTCATGAGACAAAATAAAAGAGTCAGGAGAAGCACAACTATTTCAGGTAGTAAGACCTGCCCATGGGAGACACAGAAAGAGGTTGTATAATGTAAAGTGTGATGCTCTCAACAACAGCTTCAAGAAAGCACGAGTCTCCTAGGGCTGTTTCTCAACTGAAATCAATAACTGCCAGAGGCCAGATGAGATTCCACTGAGCTGACAGTGCAAAGCAGGAAGACTCAGCTCTTGAATGCCTGAATGTAAATCAGGGAGAGACTGAGGGTGCCGAGAACAGGTGAACTGGAGGCCTCAGCCACTTTCTCTCAATGGGACTCCTGACAGGCTCTGGACTATGGCAGCCACACAGGTCTGCTCAGGTGCAGCCACATGGTTCCAAAGCTCAGTTCAGTTTGGTTCAGTTCAGTCGCTCAGTCGTGTCCGACTCTCTGCGACCCCATGAATCACACCACGCCAGGCCTCCCTGTCCATCACCAACTCCCGGAGTTCACTCAAACTCATGTCCATCGAGTCAGTGATGCCATCCAGCCATCTCATTCTCGGTCGTCCCCGTCTCCTCCCGCCCCCAATCCCTCCCAGCATCAGAGTCTTTTCCAGTGAGTCAACTTGTTGCATGAGGTGGCCAAAGTATTGGAGTTTCAGCTTTAGCATCAGTCCTTCCAATGAACACCCAGGATTGATCTCCTTTAGAATGGACTGGTTGGATCTCCTTGCAGTCCAAGGGACTCTCAAGAGTCTTCTCCAGCACCACAGTTCAAAAGCATCAATTCTTTGGTTATCAGCTTTCTTCATAGTCCAACTCTCACATCCATACATGACCATGGGAAAAACCATAGCCTTGACTAGACGGACCTCTGTTGGCAAAGTAATGTCTCTGCTTTTTAATATGCTGTCTAGATTGGTCATAACTTTCCTTCCAAGGGGTAAGTGTCTTTTAATTTCATGGCTGCAATCAGCATCTGCAGTGATTTTGGAGCCCAAAAAATAAAGTCTGACACTGTTTCCACTGTTTCCCCATCAATTTCCCATGAAGTGATGGGACCAGATGCCATGATCTTAGTTTTCTGAATGTTGAGCTTCAAGCCAACCTTTTCACTCTCCTCTTTCACTTGCATCAAGAGGCTTTTTAGTTCCTCTTCACTTTCTGCCATAAGGGTTCAGGGAATCCTTATTTATTCTGGACTTTCCCCCTTCTCAGTTTAGTGAATATGAAGCTACTGTGGAAATTAGAGGGGCTACTTTAGTAACTATTTGCAGAGTAAAGGTCTCTTGAAAGAGTTCTTCTCTTACTCCACAAAAGAGTTATTCTCTTTGTTTTCATCCTTCTTCAAACATTTGTCCCAGTGTTGGAAAGTCTGACACCTAAAATCATAACCTTACAATGACCTTTAATTAAAGTTAGCCACAAATAATAAAGAGGTTATTTGCTTCACCAGAGGAAAATTTAAATTTGAGGACTCAGTATATACACTTGAAATGGTAATAACAATATGTATTAAATGTGAAACATAAAAAAGCCCTGTCATGAGCTTGCCGTTAATTTCTAATGTATCTACAGCCACATAATTTACATAAACACCTGGGAGAATAGGCAAATAGAACAAATTTATTTTTGTTTTATTTGATACTATTTAGTTTTTTATTTTGTTTTTCAATAAAGTTTAAGCATTATTAAAAAAAAGTACTAATTAAGCTCCTAATCTCACACTTAGGAGCAAAATGATCCGTAGTGTTCTCCCTCCATAGAAATTACCCTGGAAGTGGAGGAATCAGGTAGTCTAATGTTTCAGAAAGAAGCCAACAAACTTCCTGTGAACATTTTAAAGAAACTTTAAACAGTAAATGCAATAGGTTTTGTGGGTCATATATATGGTCTTTGTCAAATGTCTCAACTTTGCCAGTGTAACAAGAAAGCTGACAGGCATGTCAACAAATGGACATGGCTATATTCCAAATTTTTTTGTTTGTAAAAACTGCTGGTTTCCAAATTTGGCCCCTTGGGCCAAAGTTTACAGCCCCCGTTTTTGGAATCCTTTGATCTTTCTGCTGCCTAGGGAAAAGCTTACCACAAACACCAAGGAGTAAGTTATCTAAAACAGCCAAGTGATCCAAATTAGCAACCTCCTTCACTAACCCCCTGGTCCCTTATTAAAAACTCGGCTCTGCCAAAGAATAGCAAGGAGAGATAAAAAAGCCTTCCTCAGCGATCAATGCAAAGAAATAGGGGAAAACAATAGAATGGGAAAGACTAGAGATCTCTTCAAGAAAATTAGAGATACCAAGGGAATATTTCATGCAAAGATGGGCTCAGTAAAGGACAAAAATGGTAGGGACCTAACAGAGCAGAAGATATTAAGAAGAGGCGGCAAGAATACACAGAAGAACTGTACCAAAAATACCCAGATAATCACAACGGTGTGATCACTCACACTCACCTAGAGCCAGACATCCTGGAATGTGAAGTCAAGTGGGCCTTAAAAAGCATCGCTATGAACAAAGATAGTGGAGGTGATGGAATTCCAGTTGAGCTATTCCAAATCCTGAAAGATGATGCTGTGAAAGTGCTGCACTCAATATGCCAGCAAATTTAGAAAACTCAGCAGTGGCCACAGGGCTGGAAAAGGTCAGTTTTCATTCCAATCCCAAAGAAAGGCAATGCCAAAGAATGCTCAAACTACCACACAGTTGCACTCATCTCACACGCTAGTAAAGTGGTGCTCAAAATTCTCCAAGCCAGGCTTCAGCAATACATGAAGAGTGAACTTCCAGATGCTCAAGCTGGTTTTAGAAAAGGCAAGGAAACCAGAGATCAAATTCCCAACATCCACTGGATCATGGAAAAAGCAAGAGAGTTCCAGAAAAACATCTATTTCTGCTTTATTGACTATGCCAAAGCCTTTGACTGTGTGGATCACAATAAACTGTGGAACATTCTGAAAGAGATGGGAATACCAGACGACCTGACCTGCCTCCTTAGAAGCCTGTATGCAGGTCAGGAAGCAACAGTTAGAACTGGACATGGAATGACAGACTGGTTCCAAATAGGAAAAGGAGTGAGTCAAGGTTGTATATTGTCACCCTGCTTATTTAACTTACATGCAGAGTAAATCATGAGAAACGCTGGGCTGGAGGAAGCACAAGCTGGAATCAAGATTGCCGAGAGAAATATCAATAACCTCAGATATGCAGATGACACCACCCTCATGGTGGAAAGTGAAGAAGAACTAAAGAGCCTCTTGATGAAAGTGAAAGAGGAGAGTGAAAAGTTGGCTTAAAGCTCAACATTCAGAAAACTAAGATCATGGCATCTGGTCCCATCACTTCATGGAAAATAGATGGGAAACAGTGGAAACAGTGGCTGACCTTATATTTTTGGGCTCTAAAGTCACTGTAGATGGTGATTGCAGCCATGAAATTAAAAGACTCTTACTCCTTAGAAAGAAAGTTATGACCAAACTAGACAGCGTATTAAAAAGCAGAGACATTACTTTTTCAACAAAGGTCTGTCTAGTCAAGGCTATGGTTTTTCTAGTAGTCACGTATGGATGTGAGAGTTGGACTGTGAAGAAAGCTAAGTGCCGAAGAATTGATGCTTTTGAACTGTGGTGTTGGAGAAGACCCTTGGACTGCAAGGAGATCCAACCAGTCCATCCTAAAGGAGATCAGTCCTGGGTGTTCATTGGAAGGACTGATATTGAAGCTGAAACTCCAATACTTCGGCCAGCTGATGCGAAGAGGACTCATTTGAAAAGACCTTGATGCTGGGAAAGATTGAGGGCAGGAGGAGAAGGGGATGACAGAGGATGAGATGGTTGGATGGCTTCACCGACTCAGTGGACATGGGTTTGGGTGGACTCTGGGAGTTGGTGATGGACAGGGAGACCTGGCATGCTGCAGTTCATGGGGTTGCAAAGAGTCACACAAGACTGAGCGACTGAACTGAATTGCCTTTGATTTAACAGAGCTAGACTGCTGGGAGTTGTTCTCAATTTATTACTGAGCACTGTTTCTCTAATGATGGAATGAAGCCACAATAAGACAATGAGGGAAGCCATGCATTCTTCTGGTCTGTCAAGCCAGAAACCTCAGTTGCTGTGGATACCAATCCCCAACAATCACCAGCTACCTGATCCTGTTGATTCTAGTAGAGAGGGTCTTGGGCAGGCATCCTCTCCTCTCTGTGCCCACTATTGGCATCCTGACACCTTCTTCTACCCGAGATACATTCCAGACTTCAATATATTGGGTTTTCTTCCTACCTATAGGGTTTTCTCTGCCTAATGCAGTTTCACATTGATTCCAGATTGTTCTTTCTGAAACTGTCACTCCCTGCTCAAAGCCTTCAAATGTTCGCTGTTATCTAGAGGATAAAATACAAACTCAGTATATAGCATTTAAGGGACTCCTTCCATAGCTTGACCCCAGTCTCCTTCTCCACAATATTCTCAACTCTACTTTCCACAAGCTGAGTGCTCACTCTTTTTGTCTTTAGCAAGTACAGCTAATTACCTCTCCATTATCCATGTTCCTCATCTTCCTAACAGAAACCCTGTAACACTGGGGAAGATGATGTAACCATATAAAAACCCTGAATTTCCTTCTCTCCCTAATAAAAAGAGGTGACTAATGAGATATAAAATATCACTGAAGAAGTTTTAGGAAAAGAAGTCTTTAAATGAAGTTTATGTAGATGATAGTTGCCTTTCTACCCTTTCCTATTATTTTTCTCTTTCTGGAACTCTGATGCAATAGTTGGAGCTCCAGCAGCCAAATTGTGGCCATCAAGTGAACTTGAAGATAGAAACCATGACCTCTGGATCAGTTCAGTTCAGTTCAGTCCCTCAGTCATGTCCGACTCTTTTGTGACCCCATGAATCACAGCACACCAGGCCTCCCTGTCCATCACCAACTCCCGGAGTTCACTCAAACTCAGGTCCATCGAGTCAGTGATGCCATCCAGCCATCTCATTCTCCGTTGTCCCCTTCTCCTCCCACCCCCAATCCCTCCCAGCATCAGAGTCTTTTCCAGTGAGTCAACTCTTCGCATGAAGTGGCCAAAGTATTGGAGTTTCAGCTTTAGCATCAGTCCTTCCATTGAACACCCAGAACTGATCTCCTTTAGAATGGACTGGTTGGATCTCCTTGCAGTCCAAGGGACTCTCAAGAGTCTTCTCCAACACCACAGTTCAAAAGCATCAATTCTTCGGTGCTCAGCTTTCTTCACAGTCCACCTCTCACATCGATACATGACCGCTGGAAAAACCATAGCCTTGACTAGATGGCCCTTGGCTGCCAAAGTAATGTCTCTGCTTATTAATATGTTTCTAGGTTGGTCATAACTTTCCTTCCAAGGAGTAAGCATCTTTTAATTTCATGGCTGCAATCACCATCTGCAGTGATTTTGGAGCCCCCCAAAATAAAGTCTTTCACTGTTTCCCCATCAATTTCCCATGAAGTGATGGGACCAGATGCCATGATCTTGGTTTTCTGAATGTTTGACCTCTGGATAGCAGAACAAAAATAGAGAAGGAATATGGCTCAGTGATATCACTGAGCTGTTAAATCAGTCTTGTAAAACTTACCTATATATTTCATGTTATGTGAGAAAAAAACAAAACCCCTTCTAGGTTAAGCTGCTGTTACTTCATGTCTCTGAAACCAGTAGCCTAAAGTAACCCCTAACTGATGTAACCTGTGTTTGCTTTAATCTTATTATTCACCCTCTTCAGAATGACCTTCTGTCCTCTATGTTACATTTTTCCACCTTTTAAAATACCACTCATTCTTCGATATTTGGAACAAATGCTATTTCCTCCTGGATTATTCCTTAATTCCACAGCTACCCAATACTTTTCTTTTCATCTGCAGTACTAGAGGTCAACAATTGGCTCTGCCATCTACTAGCCAAGATAATGTAGGCACATTATTAAACCTCTTCAAGACTGCCTTTCTTCATCTGCAAGATGGGGATGGAGAAAGTTCTGAGTCACATTGTTGGAGGAAATCAATGAGATTAAGTGCATGAAACAGCATAATGCCTGACACATAGACAGTACATAAGTGATTGTAATTATCATTATTATTGCCATTGTTGTTGTGTCTCAGTTAATTGGCAAATAGATCTGTCACCTTTAGCACCAAAGGACTCTTAGGGTGGAGCTAATGTCTCAATCTCCTCTTCATCACCGCAGCACCAATTTTATAGGTTGGATGAATGGATAAATAAATAAATAGCTAACAGTATTGTACAGACAAGCCAACATGACAATGGCAAGGAAAGTGGACTTTCCAAAAGACTTCCCTTACACAATGTAAAAATTAGAAAGCAAACTTGATAAAGCCAAATGGACATTGTCCTCCCCATTATGGCCCATTCATTTGAAATATGTCTGCTTGCAGAGGCTTTCATCACTTGCAAGTTGGTGGAAGTGGTGACACACTTGTGCAACCAGAGCAAGTTCCTGGTGGGACAGAAGGGAAAATATTCAAATCCATATTTCCTCAGGCAGTAGTAGCTACTGTGAGGAATCAGCATCTCTTTTGTGCTCCTGGAATGGAACAGGAGACAATGGGTAACTAGAAGGTTAGCACAGAGAGGAAGGGTCACACATTTTCAAAATAAAAGAAATTAAATGCATGGTATTGCATACAGTATATATACTGCATGGAGACAAGTGTCTCTCCTCTTTTCTTTCCTTCTACTCACCTCAGCCTAGGTCATCAAAGTACAACAGAGAGCCCAGACCTCAAAGTTTGGAAAGCATCAGTAGAGAAACCCAACAGAAGACAAAAAAAAAATTTTTTTTTTTGGCTGAGCCACAAGAAGGGTCTTAGTTCCCACATGAGGGATTGAGCCCACACCTTCCTGAAGTGGAAGCATAGAGTCTTTATCACTGGACCACCAAAGAAGTTCCAGGACTTTTTAACTCCTCTAGGTTCCCTACCATGCAGGGTCTCATCGGCATTGGTTGACTACAGTGCAGTGTCTTCTAACTGATCTCTGGCATGGAGTTGTTCACAAATATCACTGGTGGCAGGCAAAGAGAAGCCCCAGCCACAGTTCTGTGGTTCCCTGTGTTTGACTGCAATCCCATGGCCATGTGTGGCTTCAGCTGTAGGTGTGGGAAAGGGGCCTTGAACTGATCAAAATGTCTCTGTCAGCAGCCTTCCATCCTCTTTCATGGATGACTCCAGTTTCTTGAGAAAGTAGGTTACTACTGAGACTGGATAAAAATCTAACTCTCAGATTATATTTTATTAGGAGATGTTTCAGACTTCCTCATCTTGGAGATCTCTCATAACATCCCACAAAACTGGGTCTCCATCTGGGATATCTATTCCCAAACCATGTAGTCGCTGGAAAGTTGTAATCTCAATTTCAACTCGATACGTTTCTGGCTTTCAGCCTAACTCTAAGAATGATGATATTTCATGTCTTATTGTTGCTACTTATAATCTAATATATTCCATAGATAAGACCAATATGATAAATTTGTACTCTAGTCTCAATTTTTGAATAAATCTGAGACACTTACCTCCAATTTAGAATCCTATATGTCAATGTGGCAAAAATGTAACTCATCTCGTTTAGAGCCTCTCTGTGTGTCTCATTCAAATAAACATCAATTTAGCCATCAAAAAAATTTTTTTTCTGCAATTCAAATATTTACTGGAATCTTTCTAAAAATATCAAAGGAGGCTCAATTCCCATCAAATGTCTTAACCTCATGCTTCCCTGTTTTTCTTTCAAACTTCCTCACAACATGGAGTTCCCCGCCCAAGACTATATTTCTTTCTCTAAACTCCCCCCAAACTGTCCTCATCCAGTGGACTCCCATCCTCCTCCCTTTATGAATTCATTATCGCCTCCTTTCTCTGGTTTCATTCCTTTCTGGTATAAAATCTCAGGGGCCTATTTGGCTTCCTCCAATTCTGTATCACTTTTCCCACAATATTCTAATCATCAGCACTAACTTCTATGAAGAAGTTGGCTTTCCAAGAAGCCAGAGAGGCTGTGAATAGTCCTGTTGTCCCTGCTACATGAAGTATTTGTATGTGAACTCTACGAAGAACACAAGCCCTATGGGAAACACGCCCTTTAAAAGAGTGTGAAAAATACATTGTATTATTACCCTCTCAGCCTTTCATCTTACTTATGATTATGGATTTCACAACACTCAATAGTTTTATTCTGTAAAGCTATACTTTATCTTGGTGTTTAATGATAACGACTGCATATTAGAAAAAAATGTGCCAAAATAAGAATAGAACACCTGGAGAAGGTGCAGCTGTTTGCTCCCATCTGCATTAAATCATTTGCTAAAATACATAATTACCCACGTGCTAAGTGCTAAGTCACTTCAGTCGCCTCTGACACTTTGTGATTGCATGGACGGTAGCCTGCCAGGCCCCTGTCCATGGGGATTCTCCAGGCAAAAATACTGGAGTGGGTTGCCATTTCCTCCTCCAGATAATTACACATCATTGCCTTTAAAGGCATTTTCACTCCAATTGCCACAACTCTGCTAAAGCAATGATTATTGGGAAAAACTCTTGAGAGTCTCACTTGACTTTAGGAAAAAACCATAATTCAGCGACTCACCAAATTCCATACCCATCTAATCACCAAAGACTGTCTTACTCAGGCAAGGTTTTTCCTGTTTGGAATTCTTCAAAATTTAAGAAACACTGAGACTAGTAGGTTGATTATTCACACAGTACATGGCCTGGGTACCTCACTTTCTTCTCCACATCTTGAGGCACATTCTTACAAAAGGTTTTTTCAATGGATTCGAGAAGAAGAAAAAAATACAGCACATGAGATCCATCAGAGGAAACCAAACAGCAATATATTTCTCTAGTGTAATGAACAAATACCACCACAGCCTCAAGGAGTTTGCAAGTAACCGCATTTAATTCAGAGAAAGGAAAGCCTCAGCTGTAAGCTGTGACAAATCTGTGGGTTCTGAACTTTAAATCACCAGGAAAACCAAATCGCAAAGGCTCTGGAAAAGATGATGGCCCTTCTGCACACACAGGGCATCTTAGTTTGATTATATTGTCCTATTACCAAGTGATGAACCAGCAGGCACCAATTACAATACCCTGCAGAAACAGCCCCTTCCACCTCATGCTGCTGCTACTGCTGCTGCTAAGTCACTTCAGTCGTGTCCGATTCTGTGTGACCCCATAGATGGAAGCCCACCAGGCTTCCCCATCCCTGGGATTCTCCAGGCAAGAACACTGGAGTGGGTTGCCATTTCCTTCTCCAATGCATGAAAGTGAAAAGTGAAACTGAAGTCGCTCAGTCGTGTCCGACTCTTCGCGACCCCATGGACTGCAGCCTACCAGGCTCCTCTGTCCATGGGATTCTCCAGGCAAGAGTACTGGAGTGGGTTGCCATTGCCTCCTCTGGTTAAAGTACTTACCACAACCCAAAAGAAAGAACAGCTCTAATGAAATCAAAAATTCACAGGAGACATGTTAAATTCACGACGGTAAGCAAAGTGTTGACCTCAGGCCCACAAATGGCTCCCTCAGAACCACCTTAGAAAAGAGCAGAGTGAAGATAAATGGGGAGTGCCTTTCCCACTCCATCGCGTGTACCAGGGTAGGGGGAGCTGTGGGTTGGCACGTAGGCATTGGGCCTGCATGTCTAGAATCATAAAAGATGTTAATGGGGAAGATGACTTATGGCTTCTATGCGTCCAAGTAAGCCATATGCCTTGGCTCTCATTCATGCCCACAGCAGCCTTGCACACCTCATATGGGAGACAGTGCAAAAGGAGCTGTCCCTTGGCTTGCTGCCCAGCCCCCGGATAACATGAAGATGCTCCGCCTACTGCACGTCATGCTTTGTATCTTTCTATAAACCCCCCTATATGTAATATGAGAGTCAAACCTATCACGTCTTGTGCATCTGAGGCCAACTTAAACCTATAACCATAGTTTTGCTGCTGCACAATACAGCTGATATTTCAATCTCTGTCTGCTTTGACTCCTGTCACTCCATAATTGGAAAGGGAAGAAGAAAGTGTTAATTATTGTCTCCCTGAATCTCCGATATCCTGGTGGGAGTTTCCTTCCAGTAGTTAAATGTGCAAATAAGTCTTTATAGTAACTCAGAGGGCAAGACATTAACAGCTGATCTGGATATCCAGCCCTGTAAGATCTACACATGTACACCCATGGCTGGTTCATGTCAATGTATGGCAAAACCCACAACAATGCTTTAAAGTAATTAGTCTCCAATTAAAATAAATAAATTTTAAAAATAAAATTAAAAACAAAAAACAAACAAAAAAGATCTACTAAGTCTTACACAGCTCTACAGTACAGTTTGGCCAGCTCTTAGACTGAAGAAAATTCTCTAGCGCTGCTTCTTTAATGGGGCTTCCCAGGTGGCGCTGTTGTAGCCAAACACCCCAGGAAACAAAGGCACTCAGAAGGACAGCGCAGATAATGGAGTGCAGTTTATTACACTGGCAGGTCCAAGGCAGAATTTCCTCTTTAGCCAGGCACCCTGACTGTTTTTTGTGTCTGTCTTTCATACCTAGTGAGTACATGCCCAAGCCCACATTCCCAATTTTCTCAAGTCTGCTCTGGAAAATGTTAGAAGGAGATACAATTAAGTTAGTAATATTTCATATTCTGAAGGTCAACTAGCCATGCACTGCAGCCCACATTACTAGGCACCATTAAGATTATAGAAGGTATTCAATAACACAGTGAGTTATCATATTCTTCTTCTCCAGGGAGCCTAGGTATGAGGTCAGCCTGGTCTGGTGTTTATCCTTCTGGGGGGCCTGCTCCATCATTGGTATGTTATCTCCATGGTTACCAGATATGTAGTCCAGAGTTCATTAAAAGTGCAAAGTGGAGTTAGTTCAGTTTGGGTGATCTGCTTCTTCCCTTCTTCAGCGCTAGTAGTAAAGAACCCTCCTGCCAGTGCAGGAGACGTAAGAGACACAGGTTCGATCTCTGGATTGGGAAGATCCCCTGAAGGAGAGCATGGTAACCCACTCCAGTATTCTCACCTGGAGAATCCCATGGACAGGGGAATCTGGCGGGGTTACAGTCCATAGGGTCGCAAAGAGTTGGACACAACTGAAGCAACTTAGCACACACGCTCACTTCTTTAATGAAGAATGGATGGTTCCCTACACAAAGACTGTGAGATGGTCTTCTGTGATGTCTGGCCCTGAAAACTCTGAACAAAATGGATCCACTCCATCTCTGAAAGTATCTAGTTAATGTTTCAGAAGATTGCCAAATGCTTACACTTAGCTATTGAAAATGTTACTATGTGACAAAACAAGAATAGTCAAACCTTGTCTTCACATCTCCATGTTTATGAGATGACCATGCAGTACTAGACATTTCCCAGTATCCTCCACAGCTGGTCATTCCAAAAAGTCATTTATTCCACATATCAACAGGATTTCAGAGGTGCCTAGATTTTCACTTAGCCTCCAGCCATCTTGAACTGCCAAACGCCCCAAGGAAGCACCATGACTCAGCAGTCCTCATGGATGACCAAAAAGAAAAACTGACCAGACCTGGGGTGTTGGACCATGCTCCTTATAGCACCTTTTGAAAGTATACCCAGGTCCTTCCAGAAGATGTGGCCTTCTCCTAAAGGAAGCTGATTAGAGTAAGCCGGGGTTCCTTGATTAGAATAATGAGGAACTTCTGAGGGCCTAGCTCAGCCCAGATGCTCCTGAGAATACAGTCTCTGCATTCCCTCCAGGGGCCTTTAAGAACCTGACCTCCTCCATCGGGTTCAGCAGAGGCAGCAGTCCTTGGCAAGAAGGGCAGGGTTGGAGAGTAAAGAAGGAACAGGAAGCCCACAGTCTGGGAATCACCTCGGTGTTTCCCGAGGTTGCTAGATAAAAACCACACACCTGAGTGTTCTGGTGCATGTACCACGGGAGGGCTGTGAAAAGAAAGGTAAGTCTCTAAGGCAAGTTGAAATTATTAATTCCTTCAGCTGGGGCGGGGGAGGAGGGTCATTCTATCCCAAGCGTTTGAATCTGAATGTGAGATGTTACATAAAGGTACTAGGAAGACAGGTCGCACGAATTCCGCGACCCCCCACCCCCCACCCCGGCAAACACAAAACTCTTACATCTTATTTTAAATAAAGAATGGGCACAAGAAATAGCTTGACTGTCCTGGGCTATAATTTCCCTTCTCGGTCGGGGCGATGGGCGCTAGGTCAGAGATGCCACCTTACACCGCGCGAGGGAAGCGGCAGGCGGCGCAGCCCGGGTCGTCATGGAAACCACGTTGGCTGGGCAGACCCGGGCTGGTGGGTGGGGTTCCGCAGTGGCTGCTAGGGAGACGCTAGAGCGGCGGCTGGGGGCTGCGAGAAAGGCCACAAGAAAGACTGCGGATTCGGGGTTCCCAGGACCCACAACCCGGGGCCTGGGAAGGGGAACAGAAAGTCGCTTCCCAGCCCACAATCTCCACATCTGACAGATGATCCGAACCACGTGGTTAGACACCAGAACTCCAGGTGCTCACTCCTGCTGGCTCGCTAAATCAAAGTGTCCGCGGTGAGCACCCAGTAATCTGCATTTAACCAGGTGCTTTATAGGGTCGGGGGGTTGGGAGACGATGGCTTCGTCTGCTCTGTTTTCTCAGCGCGCCGCGGTGATAGTAAAAGGATCCGCATCTCAGTTTCCTCCCTAGAGGTTCTCAAGGAGGGGCATTTCTGCGAGCTGGGAATGGAAACCGGGTTCAGTTTCCTGAACTAAAGTGTAACTGATTGGAAGCCTCGCTGCAATTTGCGGGTTTCCCACTTGGGGGCAGCCTCGTCCTTCGTTCCTGTTCATTTGGCAAAGCGTGGCCCTCGGTGTCTAGTACAGTTAAATCCGGCCGCAGTCTCCGTAAGATAAGGTCTTTTTAGAAAGCGAATCTTGGGTGCAGAGAGACATGTCTTCTTAGGAGGAGTGGGACAGTAGCTGAACCTAGAACTCTAAATGTAAGACTCTCTTAAGCTCCAATTCCTGGTTCACACTTAGGGTTAAGAACAATGAATCTGTGTTTGTGAAGAATTAATGTTTTTGTTGAGAGTAACATATGTGCACCAGAAAACAGATTTCTCGGCCCTCTGGGCCATATCCTTTATTGGACAGTGGGATGGGACCTCCATCTTGATTTGGACAGCCCCAGTCCTGGCTGGGCTTCAAAGTTAGGTGTGGGCCTTGGGGAACCATGAGCCTCATTTGCCCACTTTGAGGAGGCAGCATGGTGGTGAAATGGGAGAGGGACACAGCAGCTACACTTGTGGGGAATTCCCATAGTGTAGTCCTCTCTGACGGTAAAAATATAACTTACCAAATCTGCGCAGTCTTCCTTAGAAATCTAGATAGGCTGAGCTCAATAGAATGGATTAACCTATGGGTCTCTACTGACTTATGCATTTATATACCATACTTTATGATAATCTATGTTTATAGGTCTGATTTCTGTGTTATTGCATATATACCATGTGCTCCTCTTATACCATGCTCAATCACTTCAGTCGTGTCCCACTGTTTGCAACCCCATCGACTGTAGACTGGAGAGGACCCCGCCAGGCTCCTCTGTCCATGAGATTTCCCAGGCAAGAATACTGGAGGGGGTTGCTATTCCTTCCTCCAGGGGATCTTCCCCACCCAGGGATTGAACCTGAGATTGCTGTGTCTCTTGCATTGCCAGTGGATTGTTTCCCACTGAGCCACCTGGGAATGTTGTGTTATTGCATGCATGACATATAACATCACATCCAAGCTCACATGGAACGAAGGACCTTTAGTTCCCCCTCAAGCGCTGTAGTTAATATCCTGCGCCATATCATTAAATTGTTTTGCAGATACTTAAAACCCCCACCAGGTGGAAGAAGTCAACCACATGCTGATCACTAGCACAGAAACCCCAGACTGATTGGAACCAGCAGGTTGATGATTATGAGTCCTGAAATCACCCTGTTAACTTCCCCATCAACCAGTCAGAGAATTGTGCATGAGCCGATGAAAGACCCTGTGACCCTCTCCCTCACACCATTTTTAAAAAACCTACCTTGAAAGGCATCAGGGGGTTTGGGTCTTTTGAGCATGAGCTGCCTGTTCTTGATTGGCCCCATCTTGGGTGCCTTGCAATAAAAACTATACTTTCCTCCCCCACAGTCCAGTTGTTGCATGTCATTGTAGGTTGTTGTATGTTATATATATGTTGTATGTTGGCGTTGTTGTATGTTGGGTGAATGGACCCAAGTTTGGTTTGGTAACAGAGCCAGATCTTCCTTAGCACAAGATAGAACCCAGGCCCAGCTCCAGGGCAGATGGCAGGGATTGGGGAGAACAACTGGTTCCATTTTCATGGTCACCTGAGTAATTAGTGTTTTCAAAGTGAGAGTAGAGGGCAGTAAGCTTTCAAACTGGGAGCAGAAGAAAGTCCCCACTGTTGACTTTTAAGTGTGAGAAGAAGGTAATCCTTCTTCAGAAGATATATGGCCAGGAAAAATTTGGAAGTTCATTAAAACAGGGTCAAAGCAAGTGACTCATTGACTGACAGAATTTGCATAGAGCCAGAGCAGAGAGCCAAGTTTGATTTTGAATTTCCTTGAGTGGGAGAAAGTAATGCTATTAGTAAGGCTTGTTTCTTTTTAATTTTTTAAAATTAAAAATTAGAAAAATTGTTTTGGTGGAAAGATAATAAGAGTCTTGGATAGAAAGAACCGACGGACCTGTGGGATACTTAATGAACCAAAAACAGGTGTGTTGGAGCTGTATTCTGGATTATACGAATTTGTATTATAGGTGCTACTTAACACATTATCAGGGACTTCACTGGTGGCTCAGACAGTCAAGAATCCACCTGCAATGCAGGAGACCTGGGTTTGATCCCTGGAGAAGGGAGTGGCTACCCACTCCAGTATTCTTGCCAGGGAAATCCCATGGACAGAGGAGCCTGGAGGGCTATAGTCCATGGAGTTGCAAAGGTCAGACACAACTGAGCAACTAACACGTAACATGTTACTGACTGGAGGACTTTTGCAGAAACTAATGTCTGTGGCTGGCGATTTGTTATGTAAGTGAATATTGAAACACCCTGGTCAATAATGTTAGGGTAACAAGAGACGTATTCATGCATCTCAAGTCAGTAAGTTGTTAAAATCATTAACATAGATAGGGTCAGCTGCTGCAGAGAAAACATTTTTGTGACTAGAGAGGACAGACATTTCAGGATACCTGAGGACAAAAGGATTTTGAAGGTGACAGAGATAGTTCTTTGAAATTTTTCTGAGTTTCCTTTTAGCTGTGCTCCACACAGACACAAAGCAATAGCTATTTTATCTGAAAAATAGAGAATGGAGATGACAGAGCACAGAGGGATTTCTTCGTGCTAAGACTCAATTTCCCAAAAGCATTATGATTTTTTGGACGCCCAAGAAACTTCTTTCTCATGTTTTAGGTCTCCATCAAAGAAAGGCTGAATCTCTAGAGAGGGTGAATCAAAAGTTAAAAACGATAATAGAAAAGTCTGTGGGTTAGCCTGCTCTTAAATGTTAGCATGTTTAATTATGTGTTCTCCTGCTGGGAGCACATGGAAGGTTCATTTAAGCACAACAAAGATGCTGTCTGGAGCTTAGGAGGCTGTGAGGTCAGGTGGTGTGGGGTTCCTGCTGGAGCGCTTCTCCTGCTGTTGACAGGCACACCCAGAGTGTCTTCAGTTTGCAGAGCTGGCCCAGAGTTTAAGCACAGATGTCCTGAGAGAGGCAGAGAGAGTTTCCCGGCAGTTCGTGTCGCTGTGTGAAGCCAAGGAAGAAGTACAAGCGAAATGTGAGCATCAAAGATGAGAAGCTGAGCATGGCTCACATACTCAACTGCTGAAAGAAAAGGGCCTGGGGCCTGTTACTTTCATGCATGGTCACAGTAATTAAATAGCAGGTGTCAGAAAATATCTGAGGGCTCTTAGGCTTGAAAAAATGTTTGATAACAAGCAGTAGACAAGTCTTCAAAAAAGTTCATTCCCAAAGTTGTCTGTAAGTCCGTGAAGATGTTTTCATTCTCAGAACAGGTCCTCCAAACCTGTTTACCCCTGTAGATGTTCATTTTTCCTGTGGTCACTAACAGATATTTAGTAAGCACCTCCTGTATGCCCACAGAGTGTGAAACATAGAGCAGTGAAGAAGCAGACAGAAATTCTAGCTACCATGGCTTAGATTCTAGTGGGAGGAAACAGACCATAAATACCAAGTAAGAAATAAGAGGATCATGTTATGTTTTAGACAGGGATAAATGCAAAAGAGAAGTAATGGGGTTGGGGGAAAGGAGTACAGGCATGTAGTTAGGGTAGACCTCACTGAAAAGGGGACATTCAATCAAAGACTTCAAGAGGTGCAGAAGTTAACTGTGCCGGTGATGGAGGTTTGAATCCAGGGCTGTGGGGAAACTTGAGTGCAAAGGCCCTGAGGTGGAAGCATGATGGTGTGTTTGAAAAACAGAAAGGAGGCAGTGTGACTGGTGGGGGCTGCCAGGTAGGAGAGTGATGGGAAATGAGGTCAGAAAAGCAGTGGTCAGAGCAGTGCCTCTGGGGAGTCTTGTGTTCCTTTGACTTTTTCTCTGAGACATGAACTTGGAGCATTTTGAAAAGAATGGTGTGGTCTGACTTTTTAAAATATTGAGATGCAATTCATTTACTATTCAGTTCAGTTACTCAGTCGTGTCTGACTCTTTGTGATCCCATAAACTGCAGCACGCCAGGCGTCCCTGTCCATCACCAACTCCCGGAGTCCACCCAAACCCATGTGCATCGAGTCAGTGATGCCATCCAACCATCTCATCTTGTGTTGTCCCCTTCTCCTCCTGTCCTCAATCTTTCCCAGTATCAGGGTCTTTTCAAATGAGTCAGCTCTTCGCATCAGGTGGCCTAAGTATTCAGCTTCAACATCAGTTCTACCAATGAACAACCCAGGACTGATCTCCTTTAGGATGGACTGGTTGGATCTCCTTGCAGTATAAGGGACTCTCAAGAGTCTTCTCCAGCACCACAGTTCAAAAGCATCAATCCTCCAGTGCTCAGCTTTCTTAAATTCACCCATTTGCAGTATGCAATTCAGTGCTTTTTAATCTATTCAGAGTTGTGCAGCCATTGGCATCATATAATTCCAGAACATTCTCATTATCGCCAGTCAAACTCTGTACCCATTAGCAGTCACTCCCCACCATTCTCCCATCCCCCAAGTCCCCCAAAATGACTAACCTACTTTCTGTCTTTTTGAAAGTTTGGGGGCATTTCATGAAATGGAGTCATACAACATGATAGCCTTTTGTATGGGGTTTTTATTTCATGTTGTAGTACACATCGGTGTAACAGAGCTGGTTCTTAGACTCTTTAAATCAATGGAAATTGATAAGAGGCCAGAGGAGAAATTTAGGCAAGGCTTTACTGGGACTCATGCTGCAGCAGGAGGGAACAAAACAAGTAACAGGTTCCTTTGTTCACTCCCTGAGTGGAGGAGAGTTGTTGCCTTCCATGGGGTGAGGGTAGGGGCAGGTCCAGGGGTCAGGCAGGTTGGGGTGACTTAGGCCCCTTCTCTGGTGGTATTGTGTGCAGGGGACATAGAAGTTGGGTTTTTGGTCTTTTTATATCTTGTTCATAATTTTCCACAACTGTGCATGCATGCAGTTATTTTTAGTCCTTATTTGGATCTTTGATCCATTTTGACTTAATTTAAAAAATTTGGCATGAGCAATAGGTCAACATCGTTATTTTCTGTGTGGCCATGCAGTTATCCTTTTGTTGAAATGGCTTTTCTTTCTGTGTTGAATTGTCTTGGTACACTTATCAAAAATCAGTTGTCCTAAACGTATGGGTTTATCTCTGGAGTCTCAGTTATATTTTTCGATCAACCTATCTATCTTTGTATTCTGTTTCTCCAGGAGCCGTTTGTTTTCCAGGTACAAGCACTTGTAGCAAAGGTTCCCAGGTCCCACGTATCTCATCAGTACCTCATTTTTTCCCATAGCTGAATGATACTGCATTCTGTGGATATACCACATTTTATTTATCCATTAATTCATTGAACATTTGGGGGGAGTTTTCACTTTTTGTGCTATTATGCCTAATGTCACAAACATTCATGTTCAGTTTTTATCATGTGAACATATGTTTTCACTTTTCTTGGTTATATACCTAGGAGTGGAATTGCTGGGTTGTATGGTAATTCAGTGTTTAACTTTTTAAGGAACTCCCAAACTGTTTTTCACAGCAGCTGTACTTCAGCAATTCATAAGAGCTTCAATTTCTCCGTATCCTTAACATCTTTTTTATTTTTTTAGCCATCCTAGCAGATATGAAATGGTATTTCATTGAGCTTTTTGATTTGCATTTTCCTAAAGACTAATGCGGAGAAGGCAATGGGAAGCCACTCCAGTACTCTTGCCTGGAAAATCCCATGGATGGAGGAGCCTGGTGGGCTGCAGTCCATGGTGTCGCTAGGGGTCGGACACGACTGAGCGAATTCACTTTCACTTTTCACTTTCACACATTGGAGAAGGAAATGGCAATCCACTCCAGCGTTCTTGCCTGGAGAATCCCAGGGACAGGGGAGCCTGGTGGACTTCCATCTATGGGGTCACACAGAGTCAGACACGACTGAGGTGACGCAGCAGCAGCAGCAGCAAAGACTAGTGATGTGAAGTGTCTTTTCATGTGCTTAGTAGACATTTGTATGTCTTCTTTGGAGAAATATCTATTCATATCTGTTACTCATTTAAATTTTTTTGTTTGTTTTTACTGAGTTATAAATTTCTTTATATATTTTAGATACTAGACTCTTGACAAATGCATGATTTAAAAATATTTTCTCTCGTTCTCTGGGTTGTTTTTTTCACTTTCTTTATAGAGTCCTTTGAAGCACAAAAGTGTTTAATTTTGATGAGGTCCTATTTATCCATTTTTAAATTCTATTGATAGTGCTTTGTGTCGTATTTTAAAACCATTGCCTAATTTAAGATCACCAAATTTTATGCCTATGTTTTCTTTTAAGAGTTTTATAGTTTTGGTTCTTATATTTAGGTCTTTGATACATTTTGAATTAAATTTTTAATTTGGTGTGAGGAATAGGTACAATGTCATTATTTTCTGAGTGGATGTCCTGTTGTCCTTTTGTTGAAAAAGCTATTTCTGCTTTGAATTGTCTTGTACCCTTGTCAAACATAAGTTGTCCATAAACATATGGGTTTATTTCTGGAATCTCAGTTTTATTTCATGGATTAACCTGTTTATCCTTATGCCAGTACTATAGTGCCTTGATTACTGTAGCTCTGTTTTAATTTTTGAAGTCTAGAGGTGTGAGTCCTTTAAATTTGTTCTTTTTGCGATCGTTTCGGCTATTCTGGGTGCCTTGCATTTTCGTATGAAATTTTAGGACCTGTTTTCCAATTTCTGCAAAACAAACAGCAAGGATTTTGATGTAGACTGCCTTGAATCTGGATATCAATTTGGGGAGTATTGCTATCTTCATAATACTGAATCTTCTCATCGGTGAACATGGGATGTATTTCCATTTATTTAGGTCTTCTTTAATTTCTTTCAATGATATTTTGTTGTTACAGTGTACAGACCTTGCACTTGTTTTTTTTTTAAATTTATTTATTTTAATTTGAGCTAATTACTTTATAGTATTGTAGTGGTTTTTGCCATACATTGACATGAATCAGCCATGGGTGTACATGTGTTCCCCATCCTGAAACTTCCTCCCACCTCCCTCCCCATACCATCCCTCAGGGTCATCCCAGTACACTAGCCCTGAGCACCCTGTCTCATGCATCAAACCTGGACTGGAGATCTGTTTCACATATGATAATATACATGTTTCAATGCTATTCTCTCAAATCATTCCACCCTCGCCTTCTCCCACAGAGTCCAAAAGTCTGTTCTTTACATCTGTGTCTCTTTTGCTGTCTTGCATATAGGGTCATCGCTACCATCTTTCTAAATTCTGTGTATATGCGTTAATATACTATATTGGTGTTTTTCTTTCTGACTTACTTCACTCTGTATAGTAGGCTCCAGTTTCATCCACCTCATTAGAACTGATTCAAATGTGTTCTCTTTAATGGCTGAGTAATATTCCAAGGTGTATAGATACCACAACTTTCTTATCCATTCATCTTCTAATGGACATCTAGGTTGCTTCCATGCCCTGGCTATTAACAGTGCTGTGATGAACATTGGGGTACACATGTCTCTTTCAATTCTGGTTTCCTCAGTGTATATGCCCAGCAGTGGGATTGCTGGGTCGTATGGGAGTTTTATTTCCAGTTTTTAAAGGAATCTCCACACTGTTCTCCATAGTAGCTGTACTAGTTTGCATTCCCACCAACAGTGTAAGAGGGTTCCCTTTTCTCCACACCCTCTCCAGCATTTATTGCTTGTAGACTTTTGGATAGCAGCCATTCTGACTGGCGTGAGATGGTACCACATTGTGGTTTTGATTTGCATTTCTCTGATAATTAGTGATGTTGAGCATCTTTTCATGTGTTTGTTAGCCATCTGTATGTCTTCTTTGGAGAAATGTCTGTTTAGTTCTTTGGCTCATTTTTTGATTGGGTCACTTGTTTTTCTGGAATTGAGCTGCCTGAGCTGCTTGTATATTTTTGAGATTAATTCTTTGTCAGTTGCTTCGTTTGCTATTATTTTCTCCCATTCTGAAGGCTGTCTTTTCATCTTGCTTATAGTTTCCTTTGTTGTGCTAAGGCTTTTAAGTTTATTTAGGTCCCATTTTTTAATTTTTACTTCTATTTCCTTTACTCTGGGAGGTGGGTCATAGAGGATCCTGCTGTGATCTATGCCAGAGAGTGTTTTGCCTATGTTTTCCTCTAGGAGTTTTATAGTTTCTGGTCTTATGTTTAGATCTTTAATCCATTTTGAGTTTATTTTTGTGTATGGTGTTAGAAAGTGTTCTAGTTTCATTCTTTTACGAGTGGTTGACCAGTTTTCCCAGCACCACTTGTTAACGAGATTGTCTTTTCTTCATTGTATGTTCTTGCCTCCTTTGTCAAAGATAAGGTGTCCATAGGTGGGATTTATCTCTGGGCTTTCTGTTTTGTTCCATTGATCTGTATCTCTTTGTGCCAGTACCATACTGTCTTGATGACTGTAGCTTTGTAGTATAGTCTGAAGTCAGGCAGGTTGATTCCTCCAGTTCCATTCTTCTTTCTCAAGACTGCTTTGGCTATTCGACGTTTTTTTGTATTTCCATACAAATTGTGAAAGTATTTGTTCTAGTTCTGTGAAAAATACCATTGGTAGCTTGATGGGAATTGCATTGAATCTACAGATTGCTTTGGGTAGTCTACTCATTTTCACTGTATTGATTCTTCCAATCCATGAACTTTGGATATTTCTCCATCTATTTGTGTCTTCTTTGATTTCTTTCATCAGTGTTTTATAGTTTTCCATATATAGGTCTTTTGTTTCTTTAAGTAGATTTATTCCTAAGTATTTTATTCTTTTCATTGCAATGGTGAATGGAATTGTTTCCTTAATTTCTCATTCTGTTTTATCATTGTTAGTGTATAGGAATGCAAGGGATTTCTGTGTGTTAATTTTATATCCTGAAACTTTACTATATTCATTGATTAGTTCTAGTAATTTTCTGGTGGTGTCTTTAGGGTTTTCTGTGTAGATGATCATGTCATCTTCAAAAAGTGAGAGTTTTACTTCTTTTCCAGTCTGGATTCCTTTTATTTCTTTTTCTTCTCTGATTGCTTTGTCTAAAACTTCCAAAACTATGTTGAATAGTAGTGGTAAGAGTGGGCACCCTTGTCTTGTTCCTGACTTATAAGGAAATGCTTTCAATTTTTCACCATTGAGGATAATGTTTGCTGTGGGTTTATCCAGTGTTCTCGCCTGGAGAATCCCAGGGATGGCAGAGCCTGGTGGGCTGCCGTCTATGGGGTCGCACAGAGTCGGACACGACTGCAGCGACTTAGCAGCAGCAGCAGCAGCATCATATATGGCTTTTATTATGTTGAAGTATGTTCCTTCTATGCCAGCTTTCTGGAGGGTTTTTTTTTTTTAATCATAAATGGATATTGAATTTTTCAAAGGTTTCTCTGAATCTATTGAGATAATATGGTTTTTATCTTTCAATTTTTTAATGTGGTGTATTACACTGATTGATTTGCAAATATTGAAGAATCCTTGAATCCATGGGATAAAGCCCACTTGGTCATGATGTATGAACTTTTTAATATGTTGTTGGATTCTGTTTGCTAGAATCTTGTTAAGGATTTTTATATCTATGTTCGTCAGTGATATTGGCCTGTAGTTTTCATCTTTTTGTGGCATCTTTGTCTGGTTTTGGTCTTAGGGTGATGGTGGCCTCACAGAATGAGTTTGGGAACTTACCTTCCTCTGAAATTTTCTGGAAGAGTTTGAGTAGAATAGGTGTTAGAGACGGAGAAGGCAATGGCAAGCCACTCCAGTACTATTGCCTAGAAAATCCCATGGATGGAGGAGCCTGGTAGGCTGCAGTCCGTGGGGTCGCTAAGGGTCGGACACAACTGAGCGACTTCACTTTCACTTTTCACTTTCACACATTGGAGAAGGAAATGGCAACCCACTCCAGTGTTCTTGCCTGGAGAATCCCAGGGACGGGGGAGCCTGGTGGGCTTCCATCTATGGGGTCACACAGAGTCGGACACGACTGAAGTGACTTAGCAGCAGCAGCAGCAGGTGTTAGAGAAGAGCTAAGTTTTTGGTAGAATTCAGCTGTGAAGCCATCCGGTCCTGGGCTTTTGTTTGTTGGAAGATTTCTGATTATAGTTTCATTTTCCATGTTTGTGATGGGTCTGTTAAGATTTTCTGTTTCTTCCTGGTTCAGTTTTGGAAAGTTATACTTTTCTAAGAATTTGTCCATTTCTTCCAAGTTGTCCATTTTATTGGCATATAGGTGCTGATAGTAGTCTCTTATGATCATTTGTATTTCTGTGTTGTCTGTTGTGATTTCTCTATTTTCATTTCTAATTTTGTTGACTTGATTTTTCTCCCTTTTGATGAGTCTGGCTAATGGTTTGTCTATTTTATTTATCTTCTAAAAGAACCAACTTTTAACTTTGTTGATTTTTTGCTATAGTCTCCTTTGTTTCTTTTTCATTTATTTCTGCCCTAAATTTTATTATTTCTTTCCTTCTACTAACCTTGTGGTTCTTCATTTCTTCTTTTTCTATTTGCTTTAGGTGTAGAGTTAGGTTATTTATTTGATTTTTCTCTTATTTCTTGAGGTAAGCTTGTATTGCTATGAATCTTCCCCTTAGCACTGCTTTTACTGAATCCCATAGGTTTTGGGTTGTCATGTTTTCATTGTCATTCTTTTCTGTGCATATTTTGATTTCTTCTGTGATTTGTTGGTTATTCAGAAGCATGTTGTTTAGCCTCCATACGTTTTTATTTTTAATAGTTTTTTTTCTCCCTGTAGTTGACATCTAATCTTACCACACTGTGATCAGAAAAGATGCTTGAAATGGTTTCAGTTTTTTTGAATTTACCAAGGCTAGATTTATGGCCCAAAATGTGATCTGTCCTGGAGAATGTTCTGTGTGCTCTTGAGAAAAAGGTGAAAGTCATCGTTTTGGGGTGAAATGTCCTATAGATATCAATTAGGTCTAACTGGTCCATTGTATCATTTAAAGTTTGTGTTTCCTTGCTAATTTTTCTATCCACAGGTGTGAGTGGGGTATTAAAGTCTCCCACTGTTATTGTGTTACTGTTAATTTCCCCTTTCAACTTGGTAGCGTTTGCCTTACATATTGCAGAGTTCCTATGTTGGGTGCATAAATATTTATAGTTGTTATATCTTCTTCTTGGATTGATCCTTTGATCATTATGTAGTGTCCTTCTTTGTCTCTCTTCACAGTCTTTATTTCAAAGTCTATTTTATCTGATATGAGTATTGCTACTCCTGCTTTCTTTTGGTCTCCATTTGCATGAAATCTTTTTCCAGTCCTTCACTTTCAGTCTGCATGTGTCCCTTGTTTTGAGGTAGGTCTCTTGTAGACAGCATATATAGAAGCCTTGTTTTTGTATGCATTCACCAGTCATTGTCTTTTGGCTGGGGCATTCAACCCATTTACATTTAAGGTAATTATTGATAAGTATGATCCCGTTGCCATTTACTTTGTTGTTTTGGGTTCGAGTTATAAACCTTTTCTGTGTTTCCTGTCTGGAGACGATCCTTTAGCATTTGTTGGAGAGCTGATTGGGTGGAGCTGAATTCTCTCAGCTTTTGCTTGTCTATAAGGCTTTTGATTACTCCTTCATATCTAAATGAGATCCTTGCTGGGTATAGTAATCTGAGTTGTAGGTTTTTCTCTTTCATCACTTTAAGTATGTCCTGACATTCCCTTCTGACCTGAAGAGTTTCTATTGAAAGATCAGCTGTTATCCTTATGGGAATCCCCTTGTGTGTTATTTGTTGTTTTTCCCTTGCTGCTTTTAATATTTATTTTTTTGTGTTTGATCTTCATTAATTCGATTAACATGTGTCTTGGGGTGTTTTGCCTTGTGTTTATCCTGTTTGGGACTCTCTGGTTTCTTGGGCTTGGGTGGCTATTTCCTTCCCCACTTTTGGGAAGTTTTCAATTATTATCTCAAGTATTTTCTCATGCCCTTTCTTTTTGTCTTCTTCTTCTGGGACTCCTATAATTCGGATGTGGGGCATTTAACATTGCCCCAGAAGTCTCTGAGGTTGTCCTCATTTCTTTTAATTCTTTTTTCTTTTTTCCTCTCTGCTTCATTTATTTCCACCATTCTGTCTTCCACCTCACTTATCCTTTCTTCTGCCTCAGTTATTGGTTCCCTCCAGAGTGCTTTTGATCTTAGTTATTGCATTGTTCATTGATTGACTTTTTTATTTCTTCAAGGTCCTTGTTAAACATTTATTGCATCTTCTCAATCCTTGTCTCCAGACTATTTATCTGTAACTCCATTTTGTTTTCAAGATTTTGGGTCATTTTTACTATCATTATTCTGAATTCTTTTTCAGGTAGATTCCCTATCTCCTCCTCTTTTGTTTGGTTTGGTGGGCATTTATCATGTTCCTTTACCTGCTGAATATTTCTCTGCCTTTACTTCTTGTTTAGATTGCTGTGTTTGGGGTGGCCTTTCTGTATGCTGCAAGTTTGTGGTTCCTCTTTATTGTGGAGGTTCCTCCCTGTGGGTGGGGTTAGACGAGTGACTTGTCAAGGTTTCCTCATTAGGGAAGCTTACATTGGTTTTCTGGTGGGTGAAGCTAGATCTCTTCTCTCTGGAGTGCAATGAAGTGTCCAGTAGTGAGTTTTGAGGTGTCTCGGGTTTGGTGTGACTTTTGGCCGCCTGTATTTTAGTGCTCAGGGTTATGTTCCTGTGTTTTTAGAGAATTAGCTTGGTATGTCTTGCTCTGAAACTTATTGGCTCTTGCGTGGAGCTTGGTTTCAGTGTAGGTATGGAGGCTTTTGCATGAGCTCTTGTCGATTAATGTTCCCTAGAGTCAAGAGTTTTCTGGTGTTCTCAAGTTTTGGATTTAAGCCTCCTGCCTCTGGCTCTCAGTCTTATTCTTACAGTAGCCTCAAGACTTCTCCATCCGTACAGCACCAGTGATAAAACATCTAGGTTAATGGTGAAAAGATTCTCCACAGTGAGGGACACTCAGAGAGGTTAACAGAGTTACATGGAGAAGAGAAGAGGGAGGAGGGAGATAGAGGTGACCAGGAGGAGAGGAGGGGGAGTCAAAAGGAGAGAGACAGATCTAGCCAGTATGCTTTATTGACTATGTCAAAGCCTTTGACTGTGTGGATCACAATAAACTGTGGAAAATTCTTAAAGAGATGGGAATACCAGACCACCTGACCTGCCTCTTGAGAAACCTATATGCTGGTCAGGAAGCAACAGTTAGAACTGGACATGGAACAACAGACTGTTTCCAAATAGGAAAACGAGTACGTCAAGGCTGTATATTGTCACCCCGATTATTTAATTTATACACAGAGTACATCATGAGAAACTCTGGGCTGGAAGAAGCACAAGCTGGAATCAAGATTGCCGGGAGAAATATCAATAACCTCAGATACGCAGATGACATCACCCTTATGGCAGAAAGCAAAGAAGAACTAAAGAGCCTCTTGATGAAAGTGAAAGAGGAGAGTGAAAAGGTTGGCTTGAAGCTCAACATTCAGAAAACGAAGATCATGGCATCTGGTCCTATCACTTCATGGAAAATGGATGGGGAAACAGTGGAAACAGTGTCAGACTTTATTTTTTGGGGCTCCAAAATCACTGCAGATGGTGATTGCAGCCATGAAATTAAAAGACGCTTACTTCTTGGAAGGAAAGTTATGACAACCTAGATAGCATATTAAAAAGCAGAGACATTACTTTGCCAACAATTTCTAGTCAAGGCTATGGTTTTTCCAGTGGTCATGTATGGATGTGAGATGTGGACTGTGAAGAGAGCTGACCACAGAATTGATGCTTTTGAACTGTGGTGTTGGAGAAGACTCTTGAGAGTCCCTTGGACTGCAAGGAGATCCAACCAGTCCATTCTAGAGGAGATCAATCCTGGGTGTTCATTGGAAGGACTGATGCTAAAGCTGAAACTCCAATACTTTGGCCACTTCATGAGAAGAGTTGACTCACTGGAAAAGACTCTGATGCTGGGAAGGATTGGGGGCAGGAGGAGAAGGGGACGACAGAGAATGAGATGGCTGGATGGCATCACCAAGTCAATGGACATGAGTTTGAGTGAACTCCGGGAGTTGGTGATGGACAGGGAGGCCTGGTGTGCTGCGATTCATGGGGTCGCAAAGAGTCGGACATGACTGAGCAACTGAACTGAACTGATGTACTCTCCATGGTTTGGAACACTCAGAGAGGTTCACAGAGTTAGGCAGAGAAGAGAACAGGTAGGGAGGGTATAGAGGTGACCTGGGGGAGAAAACGGAGAGTCAAAAGGGGAGAGAGCAATCAAGCCAGTAATCATACCTTTAAGTAAAAATGGGTTCTGAAGATTGGATTCTTAAAGGTACAAAATTGATAAATACCAAAAAGCAAAGATTAAAAAGCTAAGGATTAGACTCTCCAAAATACAGTATTAAAAAAAGAAAAAAAATCACAAAAATTATAAAAAATATATTTATAAAATTTGCTTTAAAAATAGAGTCTTCTTTTTTTTTTTTTTCAAGGTAATAGGTTATAAAAGTGAAAGACTCTTGAGAGTCCCTTGGACTGCAAGGAGATCCAACTAGTCCATTCTAAAGGAGATCAATCCTGGGTATTCATTGGAAGGACTGATGCTAAAACTGAAACTCCAATACGTTGGCCACCTCATGCGATGAGTTGACTCACTGGAAAAGACTATGATGTTGGGAGGGATTGAGGGTGGGAGGAGAAGGGGACGACAGAGAATGAGATGTCTGGATGGCATCCTCGACTCAATGGACATGAGTTTGAGTGAACTCCGGGAGTTGGTGATGGATAGGGAGGCCTGGCGTGCTGTGATTCATGGGGTCACAAAGAGTCGGACACAACTGAGCAACTGAACTGAACTGAAAGAACTTAAAAATAAAATTTTTTAAATTAAAAAATGATAATAGTAAAATATATCTAGGAATTTCTCTGGAGCTATTGAGGGCAGTGTAGGGTCAGTTCAGTTTCAGATAGTTCCTTGTTCCGGCTTATACTTTTTCTCAAGGCCTATAGGCCCCTTCCAATGTAGTCAGTGCTAACTACAGGATTTTAATCCTTTGCACCTGTCACTTCCAAAGTGGTTCCCTCTTCTTTATTTTGGCTTCCTCTGTTTGCAAGTCTCTTCAGTGTCTAATTTCCACCCTGACACAAGGGGGCGAAGGTGGTCACTTATTTAGGCTCACTTGTTCAGTTGTGCTGTGGGGAGGGAGGAAAACTGCAAACAAATATCACTGGCATGTGTGGGAAGTGCTTGCAGTGCCTGGGCCACACTGGGTTTGCCCCCACTCATGGTGTGTGTGCTTTCCCGGTCTACACTGCTGAGGCTCCAGATTGCTCTGCAGGGGAACTATCTAAAGTGGGCCCTGAGTTGCGTGCACTTCCCAGGTCTAAGCTGCTCAGGTCCAAGTTCTTGGGTACTCCACAAAGGAACAGACTCGGCTGGGCGTGCGTTCTGTGCCCTTCCCAAGTCCAAGCAGCTTAGGTGACCAGGTGGGTGGTGCATCTTACCACCTCCCCGTTCCCAGCCTCTAGGTTTCCTGGGTGTGCAGGGAGAGTGCCGTCTAGGTGTGCTGTGTGTCTCCTCTAGTGAGCTGATCTCTGACTGCGACCCTCCTGGTGGATGTCAACTGTCCAGGATCCCAGGAAGACTTGGTTAGCAACTGGGAAACCGCTCACAGTTTGGTGGAGGATGCAGTCTCTGGAGCCCTGATTTCCCCTTGCCTTTCCACTCTGACTGTTGCCCTCCTGCCTCTCTGCCTCTGGCAGGGGGATGGGCCAGTCCACAGCCGGCTAGCTCTCCTCTGATATTTGCTCAATCCTTTGTTCTGTAAGCGGACCAGGCTCTGCCTTAGAGCTTTTCTCAGGAAAGTTCTCTCTCTCTCTCTCTCTTTTTTCCTCTCTCTGGCTATTCCACAGTTTGGGTTGCCATCTCATGTTAGCTCCCACAGATTGTCCTCAGGGTATTCAGGCCCGGTCCTTACCCTAAGCATGCAACCCGCACCTCCCTGTTCAGCCCCTGCTCGCTGCTGGCAGATGTGAGCATCTGGGCTACTTCTCCGCTGGGAGTTGCGGTTAGGCACGTAATCTGTGAGTTTTTTGTTGTTGTTTTTCCTCCCGGTTATGTTGCCCTCTGAGATTCCAAAACTCCCCACAGACCCGCTGGTGAGAGGGTTTCCAGGTGTGTGGAAACTTCTCTTCCTTCATGACTCTGTCCCTGGGATGGGTCTTGGTCCCTAACTCTTTTGTCTCTCTTTTTATCTTTTATATTTTGTCCTAGCTCCTTTTGAAGAGAATGAGTTGCCTTTCTGGGTGCCTGGTGTCCTCTGCCAGTGTTCAGAAGTTGTTTTGTGGAATTTGTTCAGCATTCAAATGATCTTTTGATGCATTTGTGGGGGAGAAAGTGGTCTCCCCATCCTATTCCTCTGCCATCTTATTTTGTTAAATCATTGAGTATTTTATTGTTTGTGATGCTATTGAGAAACCTGTATGCAGGTCAGGAAGCAACAGTCAGAACTGTACATGGAACAACAGACTGATTCCAAATAGGAAAAGGAGTGTGTCAAGGCTGTATATTGTCACCTTGCTTATTTAACTTATATGCAGAGTACATCATGAGGAACGCTGGGCTGGAAGAAGCACAAGTTGGAATCAAATTGCTGGGAGAAATATCAATAACCTCAGATATGCAGATGACACTACCCTTATGGCAGAAAGTGAAGAGGAACTAAAAAGCCTGTTGATGAAAGTGAAAGAGGAGAGTGAAAAGGTTGACTTGAAGCTCAACATTCAGAAAACAAAGATCATGGCATCTGGTCCCATCACTTCATGGGAAATAGATGGAAAAACCGTGGAAACAGTGTCAGACTTTATTTTTTGGGGGCTCCAAAATCACTGCAGATGCTGATTGCAGCCATGAAATTAAAAGACGCTTACTCCTTGGAAGGAAAGTTATGACCAACCTTGATAATATATTAAAAAGCAGAGATATTACTTTGCCAACAAAGGTCCGTCTAGTCAAGGCTATGGTTTTTCCCTTGGTCATGTATGGATGTGAGAGTTTGGACTGTGAAGAAAGCTGATCGCCGAAGAATTGATGCTTTTGAACTGTGGTGCTAGAGAAGACTCTTGAGAGTCCCTTGTACCGCAAGGAGATCCAACCAGTCTATTCTAAAGGAGATCAATCCTGGGTGTTCATTGGAAGGACATATGCTAAAGCTGAAACTCCAATACTTTGGCCACCTCATGCGACGAGTTGACTCACTGGAAAAGACTCTGATGCTGGGAAGGGTTGGGGGCGGGAGGAGAAGGGGACGACCGAGAATGAGATGGCTGGATGGCATCACCGACTCTGTGGACATGAGTTTGAGTGAACTCTGGGAGTTGGTGATGGACAGGGAGGCCTGGCGTGCTGTGATTCATGGGGTCGCGGAGAGTCGGACACGACTGAGCGACTGAACTGAACGGAACTGATGCTATTGTACATAGAATTTTCTCAATTTCATTTTTTAAAATTGATTTTTAAAAAATTATTTGTTTTTGGTTCTGCTGGGTCTTGGTTGCTGCATGGGCTTTTCTCTAGTTGCAGCGAGTGGGGGCTACTCTTCATTGAAGTGCGAGACTTCTTATTACAGTGGCTTCTCTTGTTGTGGGACTTCCCTCATAGCTCAGTCGGTAAAGAATCTGCTAGCAATGCAGGAGACCTGGGCTTGATTCCTGGGTTGGGAAGATCCCCTGGAGAAGGAAATGGCAATCCACTCCAGTATTCTTTCCTGGGAAATCTCATGGACAGAGGAGCCTGGTGGGCTACAGTCCGTGGGGTCGGAAGAGTCGGACACGACTTAGCGACTAAACCACCGCTCTTGTTGTGGAGCATGGGCTCCAGGGCATGGGCTTCAGTAGTTGTGGCTCCTGGGCTCTAGAGCACAGGCTCAATAGTTGTGGCAAATGGGCTTAGTTGCTCTGCAGCATGCGGGATCCTTCCAGATCATGGATTGAACCTATGTCTCCTGCATTGGCAGGCAGATCTTTACCACTGAGCCACCAGGAAAGCCCTTATTTTCCTTTTTAATCACTCATTGCTAGATTATAGAAATACAGTTGATTTTGTATCCTACAACCTGGTTGGGCTCGTTTGTTAGCTCTAATAGTTTGTGTGTTCTGTAGATTTTACAGATGAGAATAGAGATGGTTTTAATTCTTCTTTTCCAATTTATATATGCTTATTATTTTATATTCCTGCTTAATTGCTCAGGGTATAACCTCCAATGCAGTGTGAATAGAAATGATAAGATATTTTCCTGATCTTTGGGGCAAAGTTTTCATTTGTTGCTCATTAGGCATGATGATAACTGTAGGTTTTTCTTGTTAATATGCTCTTGACAAGGCTGAAGAAGTTTATTTTCCTAGTTTGCTGAGTGTTTCTGTCAAGAAAAGATGTTGGATTTTGTAAAAAAAGAGGCATACTTCAGAGATATTGCAGGTTCAGTTCCAGACCACTGCAATAAAATGAATATTGCAATAGTAAGTCATGAGTTATTTTAGTTTCACAGAGCATAGAGAAGTTAAGTTTACACTATACTGTAGTTTATTAAGTGTGATAGCATTATGTCTAAAAAATGTACATACCTTAATTTAAAAATGCTTTATTGCTAAAAATGCTAATCATTATCTGAGCTCTCAGCTAGTTGTAATCTTTTTGTTGGTGGAGGGTCTTGCCTCTATGTCGATGGCTTCTGACTGATCAGGGTGGTGATTGCTGAAGCCTGGGGATAGCTGTGGCAGTTTCTTAAAATGACAACAATGAAGTTTGCCACATCAATTGACTCTTCTTTTCACAATTTCTCTGTAGCATGTAATGCTATTTGATAGCATTTTACCCATTTCTTTCAAAATTGGAGTGAATCTTCTTAAATTCCTCTGCTACTTTATCAACTAAGTTTATGTAATATTCTAAATGCTATGTTGTCATTTCAACAATCCTCATAGCATCTGCACCAGGAGTAGATTTCATCTCAAGAAGCCACTTTCTTTGCTTGTCCATAAGCACCAACCTCATGATGAAATTTTATCATGACATTGCAGCAATTCAGGCACATCTTCAGTCTTCCCTTTTAATTCTAATTTCTTGATATTTCTACCACATCTGTAGTTACTTTCTCCATGAAATCTTGAACCCCTCAAAGTCATCCATGAAGGATGAAGTCAATTTTTTCCAAACTTCTGTCGATACTTTGACCTCTTCCTATGAATCATGAACATTCTTGATGGCATCTATAATGGTGAATCATCTTCAGAGGGTTTTCAATTTACTTTGGCCAGATCCATCACAGGAATCACTACCAATGGCAGCTATAGCTTTATGAAGTGTATTTATTAAGATTTGAAAATTCTTGAACCATGGGCTGCAGAATGGATGTGTGTGTTAGCAGGCATGAAAACATTAATCTCGTTGTACATCTCTGTCAGAGTGCTTGGGTGACCAGGTGCATTGTCAGTGAGCAGTAAAATTTTGAAAGGAATCTTTTTTGTGATCTCAATAGTGGGCTGAAAATATTCAGCAAACCATTTTGTAAACAAATGTGCTGTCATAGAGGCTTTATTGTTTCATTGATAGGGTACAAGCAGAGGAGATTGAACATAACTTTAAAGGTGCTAAGATTTTTGGAATGGTAAATAAGCACTGACTTCAACATAAAGTTACTAGTTGCTTTAGCCCCTAATAAGAGAGTCAGCCTGTCCTTTGAAGCTTCATAACCAGACATTGACTTCTCTGTAGCTATGAAAATCCTTGATGGCATCTTCTTCCAATAGAAGGCTGTTTTGTCTACACTGAAAATTTATTTTTTAGGCACTTTCATATATTATCTTAGCTAGATCTTCTGGACAACTTACTGCAGCTTCTACTTTAGCACTTGCTACTGGACCTTGCACTATCTGTTATGGAGATGGTTTCTCCCCTTAAATCTCATGAACAAACCTCTGCTAGCTTCAGACATTTCTTCTGCAGCTTCCTTACCTCTCTCAACCTTCATAGAATTGAAGAGAGTTAGGGCCTTGTTCTGAATTAGGCTTTGGCTCAAGAGAATGTTGTAGCTGGTTGGATCTTCTATGCAGATCACTGAAACTTTCACCACATCAGCAATAAGGCTGTTAAACTTTCATACCATTTGTGTATTCACTCTAGAAGCCCTTTTAATTTCCTTTGAGAACTTTTCCTTTGCATTCATAACTTGGCTAACTGTTTGGGGAAAGAGGCCTAGCTTGTGACCTCTCTCAGCTCTAGACATACCTTTCTCACCAAACTGAATCATTTCTAGATTTTTATTTAAAGTGAGAGATATGTAGAGGCCAATTATAGGGTTGTTAATTTAATTTCAATATTGTTGTGTCTCAAGAAATAGGGGAGCCCAAAGAGAGGGAGAGAGATGGGAAACATCTGGTCAGTGGAGCAGTCAGAACACACATCTGGTAAGTTCTCCATCTCGTATGGGTGTGGTTTGTGGTACCCCAAAACAGTTACAATAGTAACATCACTGATAATGGATCACCATAACTAATATTATAATGTTGAAAAAGTTTGAAATATTGCAAGAATTGCCAGAATGTGCCACAGATATGAAGTGAGCAAATGCTGTTGGAAAAGTGGGTGCTGATAGACTTGCTCAACACGCGGTTGTCACAAACCCTCAGCTTGTTTAAAAAAAAACCACCAACAGTATCTTGAAGTGTGGTAAAGTGAAGCATGATAAAATGAGATATGCCTGTACTTTCTTCATATCTGTTGAAGTGATTATAATCTTTGTTCTTTATTAATATGGTGTATTGTATTGATTTCTTATGTTGAATTAACATTGCATTCCTAGAATAAATCCCACTTGGTCATAGTATATTACCCTTTTTATATGTTGCTGGAGTCCCTTTGCCTATATTTGTTGAGGAGCTTTGCATCTATTCATAAGTGATATTTGTCTGTAGTTTTCTCATGATTTCTTTGTTTTGGTACCAGGTAATGATTTGGGAGTGTTCTTTGCTCATATATTTTTTTTTTACAAAAGTTTCTTAAATATTAGTACAAACTCTTCTTAAGATGTTTGGTAGAATGAACCAGTGAAGCCTGGTCTTTCTTTGTGGGAACTCTTTGATTATCAATTCAGTCTCTTTATTTGCTATCAGTTCAGTTCAGTTCAATCACTCAGTCGTGTCCGACTCTCCGCGACCCCATGAATCACAGCACGCCAGGCCTCCCTGTCCATCACCAGCTCCTGGAGTTCACTCAAACTCATGTCCACAGAGTCAGTGATGCCATCCAGCCATCTCATTCTCTGTCGTCCCCTTCTCCTCCCGCCCCCAACCTTTCCCAGCATCAGAGTCTTTTCCAGTGAGTCAACTCGTCGCATGAGGTGGCCAAAGTATTGGAGTTTCAGCTTTAGCATCAGTCCTTCCAATGAACACCCAGGATTGATCTCCTTTAGAATGGACTGGTTGGATCTCCTTGCAGTATAAGGGACTCTCAAGAGTCTTCTCCAACACCACAGTTCAAAAGCATCGATTCTTCGGCGATCAGCTTTCTTCACAGTCCAACTCTCACATCCACACATGACCACGGGAAAAACCATAGCCTTGACTAGACGGACCTTTGTTGGTAGAGTAATGTCTCTGCTTTTTAATATACTATCAAGGTTGGTCATAACTTTCCTTCCAAGGAGCAAACGTCTTTTAATTTCATGGCTGCAATCAGCATAGGCCTATTCATATATTCTGTTAATTTACCCATTGTGACCACATTATCTAATCTGTTGGCATACAATTGTTCATAGTATTCCCCTTCAATTGTTTCTATGTTTTTAAGGTCAGAAATAGTATCTTTCATTCCTGATTTTAGTAATTTGAGTATCCCTTTTCTTGTTACTCTAGCAAAGAAAATTATCAGTCTTACTTACCTTTTCAAAGAACTAACTTTTGCTTTTATTAATTTTCTCTATCATTTATCTATTCTCTATTCCTGCTCTAATATTTATTATCTCCTCAGTTCTGCTGCTTGGATTTACTTTGCTCTATTTTCTTCTCGTTATGAAGGTGGAAAGTTAGGTTATTTATTTGAAACCTCTTCTTTTTTTAACATAGGCATTTACATCTATAAATTTCTCTCTAATCACTGTTTTTATTGCACTCCATGAGTTTTGATATGTTGTGTTTTTGTTTTCATTCATCCCAATGTATTTTCTAATTTCCCTTGTGATTTTTCTTCTTTGCTCTATTGGTTGTTTAAAAGTATGTTTAATTTTCACATATTGGTGAATATCATATTTCCTTTAGTTACTGCTATCTAATTGTGGTACCCTGTTTACAGCATATAGTTGGGTGATTCTGTCAATATCTATCTCTTAATTGGAGTATTTGGTCCACTAACACTTAATATAATTACTGAAAATATTTGCATCTGACATTTTTCTGTTTGCATTCTGTATGTCTTTTTTCTTTTGTTTCTCTCTTCTTCCATTACTGCCATCTCTTTGTACTAAATATTTATTTTCTAGTGTATTATTTTAATTTCCCTATCATTTATTTTCCATATAACTTTGAGTCATTTTCTTTGTCGTTGCCCATGGGGATTACAATTAATAGCTGCCTCTTTTTCTCTCTCTTTTCCTTCTGGGAATTCTATTATTTTTATGTTAGTATACTTGATAGTGTCTCACAGATGTCTTGGGTTTTGTTTGTATTAATCTTTATTGTTTTTATTTCTCTTCCTCAGACTGGATAATCTCAATCAACGTATTTTCAAATTTACTCATTCTTTGTGCTAGTTCAGATCTACTCTTGAGCCCCTCTAGTGATTTTTTCATTTCAGTTATTGTATTTTTCAAACCCAAAATTTCTGTTCGGTTCATTTTATAATTTATATCTCTACTGATAATATTCACTTGGAAAGACATTAATCCCATACTTTTATTTAGTTCTTTAGGCATGATTCAGACATGTTTGAGATAGCTGATTTAAAATCTTTGTTAAGTCAAACATCTGACCTCCTTCAGGGTCAGTTTTTATTTGTTCCTTTTATCCCCTTGTTTATGGGCCATGTTTTCATCACTCTTTGTGTTTCTCCTAATTTTTTGTTGGAAAATGTACATTGTGGAAGTTTTGGAATTCAGAGATCCCTCTCCTCATGGTCTGTTGTTGTTTCTTTAGTGACTCTGCTGAACTAATTATGTTAAATCTGTTTTCTTTGTCAGCTACTGAAATCTCTGCTTGCTCAGGTTAGTTCCAGCTAATAAATGGACAGAGATTTCTCTAAATGTTGGGAACCAATCTCCCAGGGTTTTTTTGTTTTTGTTTTTTTCACTGAGGGACAGTGTGTGTGTGTGTGTGTGTATGAATGATTGTATGAATGTGTGTCTTTAACACTCAGCCAGACAGTTGACAGCTCTGCCTTAACTTTTACTTCTTGCTTGCCAAAAGTCTTAGGTGAGAATTTAGAACTTTCTCAGATCTCTCTAGGACATGTTCACAGCCCTGTGTATGCTGTAAACTCATGGCTTTCTAGATTCCTACTAATATATCAGATCTTTTCAAAGTCTCAATGGGCATCTCATTCCCCAGAGTTTCATTTATTTTTCTTTTCAGATTTTTAATAAGCCTGTTGTTTACCACAGCTGTTATTCACCACCTCAGGCAGCCTTTAAACAATTGACTCTAAATGTATTGTACAAGTGTCCTTGGGGGAAAAAGCTTTTCTCACTTAGGGCAAGCTCTGAGCCAGGTCACATCAAGACAACATTGCAAGGGGAGCCATTCAGGGAAGCACTAGGTAGGTCAAATAATGACAGTTCTCTGATAATGAGACTTGGAAGGAGCTCCACCTTATTTTGCCGCCTTGTGGCTTCCACACTGCTAGTTTTCATCATCAGTGTAATGAAAATAATCCAAACCCATGGAAGAAAGCTTAAAAAAGAAAGTTACAAAGAACAAAATAAAAATTACTCACACAATCCTACTATACAAGAATAATCAATGTTAATTCTGGATTTTTTAAAAAATTGAAAAATGTGAAATCCTTCAATGTGGGGCAAAGGTACTGGGCAGGAGGTTTCTTAGAGTGCTCTGCTTTATGATTTCTCACAGTAAAAATATCTCCATTGACCATCATCTGAAGCTTTCTGCCTTCATGATCTGACCACCCTAACCTTCTTCTGGCAGCACTGAGCTGTTGTTTTGAGGACATCCTACATTCCCTGGCTGCATGACTTCTCTCCCGTTTACTATTTCATGCCTCTGTTTTGCCTCCAAGCATCCGGTTATTCTGATACACAGCCCCACAGTTCTGTCCCTGACCAGCTGTTGCCCATCCCAGAGGCCACTTGGCATGGTCCATTGCCCCAGCCTGACAACATTAAAAGTCAGTCCTCTTTTCAACTGTGTTGGTTTTTGGCTTCTCTAAATAGCATGGCTATTGGATCTCTGGCCTCCAGGCCACAGGTCCTGCCAGAGGATTAAGTTTCCAAAAGTTTGGCTTGTAATGTCCAGATCAAATTTAAATTGGGTGCAGACTGCTCCATTCACTGGAATCCTCATGGTCTGCCCCTGCTTCTCCCCCTTAAAGGAGATCTCTAACCTTGGGTAAATCCTTTTGCAAACATGCCAGTTCTTGCTTGAAGGAAAGAGTCTGTGTTCTTCAGGAGAGAATTCCATAAATAGTGCCATCATCTGCTCCAAGGACAAGAGGAAGGCATGTCCTCTATTCTCTCAGACATTTCTTTCTACATGAGCAGGACTGAGCTTCCTTTGATCTCTGCCTCTTTGCTTGACTAAGGTTTTCCTTTATTTGCAACTGAGCTTCTAGCAAAATGAATTTCTCAGTTTTACCTGACCATATATCTTTTGAAGAAAAATTATCTCCTATCCACCATCAAAAGCCAACAGTGGAGGCCTTTTTCTTCTCACTATTTGAGAGCTGACTGCCTTCTACTCATACTTCTCATTATTAATTGCTCAGGTGGCCTTGAAAATGAAACCAGTTATTCTCCCCAACCCCTGCTGCCAAGTTCTGCTATGTACTAAGGAAGATCTGTCTCCAAATATTAGCCCTATTACTTCCTGCCTATGTGAGCTTGGATGGGGCATTTGAGAAATTTGTTAGTGTCAGTTTCTTTGTAACACAAACCAGAAAAACAAGGAGCGTGGCACAAAGAAATAAATCAGATCTGCAGAGTCTAAAGGATGCATCAGAGTGATGGTCAACATAACACATGTGCATGAGCAAGTTTATTTCATAACTGGAGAAGAACCACCAAAGAGATGAGAAGAAATAGTATCTGGCACTCACACGAGGCAGACAATAGTACCTGTTTCAATAAGTAAGACCGAAAAACTCGTAACTCATGGGGCTTTTAGTAAAATATACAGACTGGGATAAAATATTTCTAAGTGTATATGTGATATAGTAATGTCCACAATATATAAAACTCTCAAAACAATAATTAGGAAACAAGAAACCTCATAAAAAATAGGTGAAAGATTTGAATTCATGCTAAACCAAGGAAAATATATGAATGGCAATATTCTTAACAAAATTAGTCATTCAGTTCAGTTCAGTCGCTCAGTCGTGTCCGACTCTTTGCGACCCCATGAATCACAGCATGCCAGGCCTCCCTGTCCATCACCAACTCCCGGAGTTCACTCAAACTCATGTCCATCGAGTCGGTGATGCCATCCAGCCATCTCATTCTCTGTCGTCCCCTTCTCCTCCTGCCCCCAATCCCTCCCAGCATCAGACTCTTTTCCAGTGAGTCAACTTGTCACATGAGGTGGCCAAAGTATTGCAGTTAAGTAAATGAAAAATGAAACTATAGTGAGATACCGCTATACACTACTAGAATGACTACAACTGAAAGGACTAACTGTAACCAGGTGTTGTCAGGGATGCGGCGGGATTGGGACTCTTACACACTGCTAATGGAAATATAAAACGACACTACCTTTTTCGAAAAAAATTCAACAGTTTCTTAGAAAGTTAAACATATGTGTAGTGTGTGACCTAGACATACCATTTTTTTAGAGTAAAGCTTTCTTTGTTGTATCACATTTTTTTTTTGTTTATTTTATATTGGAGTGTAGTTGATTTACAAAGTTGTGTTAGTTTCAGGTGTACAGCAAATTTATTCAGTTATACAAATATATCTATTTTTAAAGATTATTTCCCCATATTACATTACTAGAGAATATTGAATAGGGTTCTCTGTGCTATACAGTTGATAGCTATTTTATGTACAGTAGTATGTAATCTGTTAATCCCAACTTCCTAATTTATACCCCCCCTTTTTCCCTTGGTAACCATAAGTTTGCTTATTCCGTAGCAGTATTTTTATTGATTTTATTTTTTTAAAGAATAGTGTATGGTCTGTTAAGATCTTTGACCCATTTTTTAAACGGTTATTTTCTTATTGCTGAGATTTAAGAGTGCTTTGTATGTTTTGGATAATAGTTCCTTATCAGATGTGTATAAAAATCTTTTCTCTCAGTTGGTGGCCTTTTATTCTCTTTACAATGTTTTTCTCAGAAGAAGTTTTAAATTTTAATGAAATAGCTTATCATTTTTTTTCCCTGGACTGTGCCTTTGGTGTTGTATCCAAAGTCATCACCATATTACCCAATTTCATTTAGGTTTTCTCCTGTGTTGTCTTCTGCTGTTTTATATTGGTTGGTGGTCCGTTTTGAGTTAGTTTTTAAGCATTTATTTTGTTGAAATATAGCTGATTTATATTTTGAGTTAGTTTTTGTAAAGAGTGTATATTCCCTGCCTAGGTTCTTTTTTGCCAGTGGATGTCCTATTGTTCCCGCACTATTTGTTGAAAAGATTGTCTTTGCTCTACTGTATTGCCTTAGCTTTGTCAAAGAGAAATTTAACTAAGTTTATTTGGTTCTATTTTGGGTCTCTCTGTTCTATTCCATTAATCTCCTTGTCTATTCTTTCACCAGTACCAAATAGTCTTAATTACCATAGCTTTATAGTCAGAGTTGAACTCAGGTAGTATCAGCCAGCCAAGTTTGTTCTTCTGCTTCAATAGTGTATTGTCTATTCTGGGTCTTTCCCCCCTCTCCATATAATCTTCATAATAAATTTGTCAATATCATGAAATAACTTGCTGGGATTTTGACTGAATCTATAAAGCAAGTTGGGGAGAATTTATACATTGACAAAATTGAGTGTTCCTATCCATAAACATGGAATATCTCCCCATTTAATTTTTCCCTTGATTCCATTCATCAGACTTTGTTAGTTCTCCTTACATATCTATGTGGTAAAGAATCTGCCTACCAATGCAGGAGATGCAAGAAATGCAGGTTTGATTCCTGGGTTGGGGAGATCCTCTGGAGTAGGCAACCTCTGAAATGGCAACCACCCCAGTATTCTTGCCTTGAAAATTCCATAGGTAGGGGAGCTGAGTGGTCTACAGTCCATGGAGTTTGAAAGGGTCATACATAACTGAACCACTGAGCACAGCACAATGTAAATGGTATTGTATTTTAAATTTCAAATTCAATTTGTCCACTGCTGGTATATAAGAAAGCAATCAACTTGTATATTAATCTGTATCCTTGCTGTAATTGTCTGTTACTTCCAGGAGGGATTTTGGCTATTCTTTAGGGATTTTTTTTACATAGACTATCATGTCACCTGAGAACAAAGACAGATTTCCTTCCAAATCTGTATACTTTTTATTTCTTTTCCATGTCTTACTGCATTGGCTAGAACTGTCAGTATGATGTTGAAAAGGAGTGCTAAGAGGGGATAATCTTGCCTAGCACCTGATCTCAGTGGGAAAGCTTCAAGTTTTTCACCATTAAGTATGATGTTAGTTATAGATTCTTTATTCTTTGTCAAATTGAGGTTCCCCTCTAGTTTTCTGAGAGTATTTTTTAAAATATAAATTTATTTATTTTAATTGGAGGCTAATTACTTTACAATATTGTATTGGTTTTGCCATACATTGACGTGAATCCGCCACGGGTGTACCTGTGTTCCCCATCCTGAATCCCCCTCCCACCTCTCTCCCCATAATATCCCTCTGGGTCATCCCAGTGCACCAGCCCCAAACATCCTATATCATGCATCGAACTTGGACTGGCGATTCGTTTCACATATGATAATATACATGTTTCAATGCCATTCTCCCAAATCATCCCACCCTTGCCCACTCCCACAGAGTCCAAAAGACTGTTCTATACATCTGTGTCTCTTTTGCTGTCTCGTGTACAGGGTTATCATTACCATCTTTCTAAATTCCATATATATGCATTATTATATTATGTTAGTGTTTTTCTTTCTGGCTTACTTCACTCTGTATAATAGGCTCCAGTTTCATCCACCTCCTTAGAACTGATTCAAATGTATTCTTTTTAATGGCTGAGTAATATTCCATAGTGTATATGTACCACAGCTTTCTTATCCATTCACTGCTGATGGGCATCTAGATTGCTTCAGTTCAGTTCAGTCGCTCAGTCGTGTCCGACTCTCCGCGACCCCATGAATCACAGCACGCCAGGCCTCCCTGTCTATCACCAACTCCCGGAGTTCACTCAAACTCATGTCCACAGAGTCGGTGATGCCATCCAGCCATCTCATTCTCTGTCGTCCCCTTCTCCTCCAGTCCTCAACCTTTCCCAGCATCAGAGTCTTTTCCAGTGAGTCAACTCATTGCATGAGATGGCCAAAGTATTGCAGTTTCAGCTTTACATGTCCTGGCTATTATAAATAGTGCTGCAGTGAACATTGGGGTACACGTGTCTCGTTCAATTCTAGTTTCCTTGGTATGTATGCCCAGCAGTGGATTGCTGGGTCGTATGGGAGTTCTATTTCCAGTTTTTAAAGGAATCTCCACACTGTTCTTCATAGTGGCTGTACTAGTTTGCATGCCCACCAACAGTGTAAGAGGGTTCCCTTTTCTCCACACCCTCTCCAGCATTTATTGCTTGTGGACTTTTGGATAGCAGCCATTCTGACTGGCGTGAAATGGTACCTCATTGTGGTTTTGATTTGCGTTTCTCTGATAATGAGTGATGTTGAGCATCTTTTCATGTGTTTGTTAGCCATCTGTATGTCTTCTTTGGAGACATGTCTGTTCTTTGGCCCATTTTTTGATTGGGTCGTTTATTTCATTGAGTGTTGAATTTTGTTACAAAATTTTTTCTGCATCTATTAATATGACTGATTTTTTTTTGCCTATTGATGTGATAGATTATATTAATTGATTTTGGATGTTGAGCCAACTTTCCATAATGAGGATAAATCTCCCTTGTATAAAGTTCTTTTTATACACTGTTAAGAGTCGGACACAACTGAGTGACTGAACTGAACTGAACATTAAGTTTGCTAATATTTTGTTGATGGTTTTTATATCTGTGCTTATGAGAGAGATTTGTGAGTAGTTTTTTCTACAATACCTTTGGTTTTGGTATCAGAGTGATTCTGACCACATAAAATGATTTAGGGACGTATTCCTTTTGCTTCTAAACTCTGAGAGGATTGTAGAGAATTGATATAATTTCTTCAGTAAACTTCTGGTAGAATTCACCAATTAACCTATCTGGACCAGGTGCTTTTGCTTTTGGAAAGTTATTAGTTATTTATTTGATTTCTTTAATAAATATAGGCCTACTCAGATTATTTCTTCTTTTGTCATTTTTAGCAGGTTGTGTCTTTCAAGAAATTTGTCTATTTCATCTACTTTAATTTGTGGGCATGGTATTGTTCATAGTATTTGGTTATCTTTTCAATGTCCATGAGATCTGTGATGATGTCCTCTTTCCATTTCTGTATTTGTAATTTGCATATTCTGTCTTCCTCTCTCTTTTAGTTAGCATTTCTGGAAGCATACTAATTTTATTGATTCTTTTCAGAGAATCAGTTTTTGCTTTGATCAATTCAGCTAACTATTATTTAAATTTTATTTAAAACAAAGAATTAGTAATGACCTGACCTGCAGAAGGATTTGTCACACTGTAATTAGGATCATTTACTTTATCAATTATACAGAAAAGGCTTTATTAAATCCTAGATACTGATTTTAACTTTTACACATTCTCCTTTAGTTAGACCCACCATATTTAACCCAATCTATTCACCAAAGTTTGAGAAAATAAAAATATTAGCAAAAAGATACTTCCCTCCCTTTTTTATAAAGAAAGAGAAAATTTTATCTGTAAAATAGACTCTATCGTTAGATGGTTTTAAATTCTTCAAAGAAAGGAAAAATTAGCCCATGTGCATTTGATTTTCACACTTAAAATCTAGACTTCAGTTCTAGTCATTAAAGGATTCTCTTCCAATGTTTCCTCCCTCCATTGTTTTAACACAGTCAAGTTCAGTGACATATTTGTCAATATGTCAATTCAGTGAGCCCACATTTGCTGGGCTCAGTGTAAAATTATAATGTGGAGCCCCTTGTTCAAAACACAGGGGGAAAGTGTAGCTAAAGTCACAAAATATAAAAGTTTTTCTTTAAAAAATATTTTATTATAAAACAAGTGATAGATGAGTAACAACATTTATGTATTTCAACAAGTAATATTACAAATTGTGGAAAGTAATAGTTTGGTGCCATGATTTTGTATAATAAAATAACAGTGCCCTTTATATATCAATATAAATATATTTTGATTGCAACATAATTTTTTAAGCTTCACTTTTCTGCAAATTCATTTATTAAACCATTAAAACTTATTTTAGCAACTTCATTTCCAATTGATATGATTGAAAGTAACATCAGAGCTTTTAACAAATGCAAGATCACAAGTAATTTTTGATAATTTTTTATTTTGTAAAGGATCTCTGTTGATGCAACTGTTATTGGTAAGAGTATTTCATGGGTTTAACAACCTTAGTTCTGATCAGTTATTTTGAAATAGAAATTCAAATATATCTTAGAGCTGGTGGTTCTTCTAGAAAAATTTTTCTGAAATGTTTTAACTCTTCCTGCAAATCAGTTTTTTTGTAAGTTTGACTTTAGGTTTAAATGTTAGTATATATAATGACATTTTCCTGTTTTTTCTGACCCTTCCTATAACTTGCAGAGATTGTTCGAGAAGCTAAAAGTGGTTTCATGATTTGTATGGAATTTAAAATTCCTGTTTATGTGTTCTAATATTATATCTTTAGTCACAAGAAAATATCAAGTCACACTTGTCCATTAGTAGCCAGTCCATGCAAGTTTCTTTTTTTTTTTTTTAATGAAAATAGTATCCTTTTCTGTGAAGTGTGAGGATCTTTAAATTTAATTTCTGTTTCCAAGCCTGTGGATATTTATTTTGCAATGTTCAGTGATTTTCAAGACTAGTGATTGTAAATTCTTTGAAAACTCCTAATTAGTCTCTGATCTAGTTTATTGCAATATCCATGTATACACTTTTATGTTATAATTAGTTAATGACAGAGTATATGACCTAAGTGGTGGCAGGTCTTTTGTCCCGTCACTCAGACCAGAGAGTTAATATCTGGGCCAATCCTAGAAAAATAATTATGTATGGTGACAGAATCAACTAGAATTATTGTGGTGATCATTTTGTAGTATGTATATATATCAAATCATTATTTTGTACCCCTGAAACTAACATAATATTGTATGTGAACTATACTTCAGTTTTAAATTTTTAATTAAAAAGAGTAATAATAGTTCCTACTTAATAGGATTATTGTGAGGGTTAATTAACCGTAAAGTGCTTAAAAAATCTGTGCTGATGCTTCAGAGATGGGCTCCAGGGACCAACTGGCAAGCTGGCCTCCCACCACAGGTTGTAGTGCTGTCCCTATGCAATACCTCCTTTCTCCCAGGGCCAGCTTCCACTGCAGCTGCCTGCATTGTCATGATCTGGGCTTAGGTTCTGGTGCACAGAGTGCCCTCAGGGACACCTGGGGTTTCAGTCTGCTGTGTGTGTGTGTAGGTGTGTGCGTGCATGCGTGTGCCCGTGTGCCTGGCACTCAGACCAAATGCTCAGTATGCATGATGCCCACTGTTGCCTGATTGATCTCCTGCACATTTTGTTATCTTATTGGAGTACACTGACATAACACAAGTTCCAGGATATTATTAAGAATTTCATGATGTGCAAGCGGAGCATTAAACCAAACCTTTGAGAGCAGGGCCCTGTTCAAGTTCACAGATCATACGTGTGCCTGTGAACCACTCCTGAATCCAGTAGTTCTCAGTCAGGTGTCATCTTGCTCCTTGGGTTCTAATTATGTGAGATTCCAATTGAGCCTCTGAAAGCAAGAGTGACAAGATATATTAGCATCAAAAGTAGGCCCTAATCCTTCTTTTTGTACTCTCAGGCACAGGGAATTATCCAGTGGAATCTTCTGGGTCATTCCTGTCCTGGGCAGTTCCTATACCTGGTGTCAGCTATACTTCCCTTCCTCAGGTGAACTGGACAACTTAAGTGATGGGAGAAGGAGTGGTAACAACAGTGGACTTGGAAATTGTTAGGTAAGACTGCCCAAGTAATAGTCTAAGATGGGTCTGGTTTAGGGTGAGGTATAGGGTGCTCTGGGCTTCCCAGGTGGCACTAGTGGTAAAGAACCTGCCTGCCAATGCAGGAGACGTGAGACTAGGGTTCGATTCCTGGGTCAGGAAGATCCCCTGGAGGAGGGCAGGGCAACCCACTCCAGTAATCTTGCCTGGAGAATTCCATGGGCAGAGGAGCCTGGCGGGCTACAGTCTATAGGGTCACACAGAATCAGACATGACTGAAGTGACTTATCATGCACGCATGCATGCACATAGGGTGATTTGCTCCACGGTCATTCAAGGATCTAGGTTGCTGGCAGGTATTGACATCCAGTGGCTCACATTTAGTCCAGTGCTTAGAAGTGATACAGATCACTTCCCATTCAAATTCCAACGGCCAGAACTTGGGAATACAGCCATACCCATGTACATGAGGGCTGGGAAATGTAGTCTAATTCTATGCACAGCATAAAGAAGAAATGGTTTTGGAGATCTCTTGCCAGCCTCTACCACTAGAAATTTCCAAAAATGGGAGATTTTGAGTAAGATGTGTATAATCCCCAGCCCTTCTGAGGCAGGTATGTCTGTTGGGCAGACTTCCCTAAGAGGCAGCTTTCTCGCTGTGATTCCTTGGACTTAATAGTGTTTGGTTCACATTCCAGCTTATGTTTTAGGAAGGTCATGCATGGAGCATCTAGCATCAAACACGTGTCAGGATGACTGACAGCTCTTGTTATAAATGAGCAAGTTGGTTTTGGCATAACTGTCTTAAGTGTACTTAGTGTGACTCAGTTGCTCACAGTTAAGCTGATCATCATCACTTGTATGTGCTGATCGGAAGTGTCAAATTCATGACTACACAGGTAAAAGCAACCTTGAGATTGTTTTCACTTTCTGCCTGTTTCACATTAAATAAGAAATTCATCATTACGAATGAAAAGACTCTGATGCTGGGAAAGGTTGGGGGCGGGAGGAGAAGGGGACGACCGAGAATGAGATGGCTGGATGGCATCACCGACTCTGTGGACATGAGTTTGAGTGAACTCCGGGAGTTGGTGATGGACAGGGAGGCCTGGCGTGCTGTGATTCTTGGGGTCGCGGAGAGTCGGACATGACTGAGCGACTGAACTGAACTGAAGCACTAAATATTCAATGCCAGAAACCTCTTTTAAAATAATCTTCTGTGTCATTTAGTCCCACACTGAAACCCATGATTTTTAATCTGATTCTTGATACAAGTAGGAGATCTATGACTACAGGGCAATAATCCTTCCCTGTTTCGCCTTATCCATATTTAAGAGGAAACAAGCTGGAAGAATTGTTGAAAGAGGGCATTCTAGCTTATGAGGTCAAACCCTAAGATAGAACATCTGAAAAGGTCCTAGTTAATACCCATTGCTATGACATATTCTTTAAAAACACCCCCTTTCACTCTCAAAGAGTCCTGGTTTGGACAATAAATAGAAACCCTTAGAACCAGGGAGCAGTACCTCTCTGTGGCCACCACTGTTGAGGGTCTGGTTTGCAACTCTGCAGAGTCAGCAACCCAGGGTTTCCAGGACACTGAAGCTGACTGAGCATGGAAGGGAGCTGATTCACACCACGGAAGTAACGGGAGACTGACCCCTAAACCAGGATGCTGTGTTTTTAACTTACTACGAAGACTATAACTGCCAAGCAAAGTGGAAACCAATGTTGGTTTGTTAGTATGTTCTCTCCTTTAAAGTGTAGTCTCCTTGGAAAGCTCAAAACCCTTGGGATGATCAAAATCATAGTTCTTGTGGATGGGGAGATCAAGATGAACCATATTAACTGGAGGAGCTGCTGTAATTTGCAAGACAGATTTTAATACTTGGTAACCATACAAAGCATATGCTGTATCCTATTTAAAATACTAAGAGTTTTCCTTTACAATCAGGAAAAATGGATTTGGTTCTCGTTCCAGAGATTTTTGAGGTCAGCATCAGCTACAGATAAAGAAGAGGGGTGTGTGGTTCCAAGAAACCTCCTGTTCTTTACTAATGCAGGAAGTCCACCACATACAGTAAGTCCCCTTCAAGTTGCAAACTTTCAAAAATGCGAACGCACATTTCCATATCCAGTCATGTAAGTTAGTTCATGTGTCTGGTGTATATTGTCGTATGCATGCATCCTTTAAAGTGGTTGTACTTTTGTGTGCTTTACAGAGTACAGTATCTTTATATAAAGTCCAGGATGTTTGGAAGCAAGCATAAAAGCAGTGGTGATGTAGCTGGTACTGGCAAGAAGCACCAGGAATTGGAGGCCCAGAGAAAGGACAAAGAGAGACAAGAAGAAGAAATAACTGAAGAACTGAAGAGGTTCATGATGCAGGAGATGGCAAGGGGATTTTATTTGAGAAGGTATTGTTAGTTTTTAAGGTACAGAACCTGAACTTAGAATGGTACATGAAGGCTGCAGCAGCCGTTCAGAATGCAATCCAGCACGACTGTGCCATCTATGATGAGTAAAACAGAGCTACTAGCCAGACATCACTGGATTGTTTATTCAAGAGGACAGGCAGAATTGAATCCAGCAAGGAACCAGAATCTGTTCCATCCACATCAGGCGTGAGTGAAATTGCAGCTTGCCCTCCTATTGCTGATGGTCCTTCAGCTCCACCATCTCTCACCTCCTCCCCCTCCTCCTGTCAGTAACCCTTCTTGCCTGTTCACTTGATGCCAGCCCCTGTGTGCCAGCTGTTGTGCTGTACTACTGTACTCTTCAAGGTCCTGGACTGTTAGATTAAAAATGTCTGCTTAATTTTTTGTTTTTTTTAATGTATTATTAATGTATAAAGAAATAGAGGAAAACAACAGAATAGGAAAAACAAGAGATCTCTTCAAGAAAATTAGAGATTCCAAGGGAAACTTTCATGCAAAGATGGGCTCGATAAAGGACAGAAATTGTATGGACCTAACAGAAGCAGAAGATATTAAGATGAGGTGGCAAGAATACATAGAAGAACTGTACAAAAAAGATCTTCCCGACCAAGATAATCACAATAATGTGATCACTGACCTAGAGCCAGACATTCTTGGAATGTGAAGTCAAATGGGCCTTAAAAAGCATCACTACGAACAAGGCTAGTGGAGGTGATAGAATTCCAGTTGAGCTATTTCAAATCTTAAAAGTGCTGCACTCAATATGCCAGCAAATTTGGAAAACTCAGCAGTGGCCACAGGACTGAAAAAGGTCAGTCTTCATTCTAATCCCAAAGAAAGGCAATGCCAAAGAATGCTCAAACTACCACACAGTTGCACTCATCTCACACGCTAGTAAAGTCATGCTCAAAATTCTCCAAGCCAGGCTTCAGCAATATGTGAACTGTGAACTCCCAGAAGTTCAAGCAGGTTTTAGAAAAGGCAGAGGCACCAGAGATCAAATTGCCAACATCCGCTGGATCATGGAGAAAGCAAGAGAGTTCCAGAAAAACAACTATTTCTGCTTCATTGACTATGCCAAAGCCTTTGACTGTGTGGATCACAATAAACTGTGGAAAATTCTGAAAGAAATGGGAATACCAGACCACGTGACCTGCCTCTTGAGAAACCTGTGTGCAGGTCAGGAAGCAACAGTTAGAACTGGACATGGAACAACAAACTGGTTCCAAATAGGAAAATGAGTACGTCAAGGTTGTATATTGTCACCCTGATTGTTTAACTTATATGCAGAGTACATCATGAGGAACGCTGGGCTGGAAGAAGCACGAGCTGGAATCAAGATTGCTGGGAGAAATATCAATAACCTCAGATATGCAGATGACACCACCCTTATGGCAGAAAGTGAAGAGGAACTAAAAAGCCTCTTGATGAAAGTGAAAGAGGAGAGTGAAAAAGTTGGCTTGAAGCTCAACGTTCAGAAAACAAATATCATGGCAACTGGTCCCATCACTTCATGGGAAATAAATGGGGTAACAGTGGAAACAGTGTCAGACTTTATTGTTTTGGGCTCCAAAATCACTGCGGATGCTGATTGCAGCCATGAAATTAAAAGACGCTTACTCCTTGGAAGGAAAGTTATGACCAATCTAGACAGCATATTAAAAAGCAGAGACATTACTTTGCCAACAGAGGTCCGTCTAGTCAAGGCTATGGTTTTTCCCGTGGTCATGTATGGATGTGAGAGTTGGACTGTGAAGAAAGCTGATCACCGAAGAATTGATGCTTTTGAACTGTGGTGCTGGAGAAGACTCTTGAGAGTCCCTTGGACTGCAAGGAGGTCCAACCAAGTCTATCCTAAAGGATATCATTCCTGGGTGTTCATTGGAAGGACTGATGCTAAAGCTGAAACTCCAATACTTTGGCCACCTCATGCGATGATCTGACTCACTGGAAAAGAGTCTGATGCTGGGAAGGATTGAGGGCAGGAGGAGAAGGGGACGACAGAGGATGAGATGGCTGGATGGCATCACCGACTTGATGGACATGAGTTTGAGTGAATTCCGGGAGTTGGTGATGGACAGGGAGGCCTGGCGTGCTGTGATTCATGGGGTCACAAAGAGTCGGATACGACTGAGCGACTGAACTGAACTGAATGTATAAACCTCTTACAGTACAGTACTATGTAGCTGATTGTGTTAGCTGGGTACCTAGGCTAACTTTGTGAACTTATGAACAAATTGGACTTAACAGGCTCTTGGAACGGAGCTTGTCGGGCACATACTGTCTTATGTCCCAAGTTTTCTCACCCAACTCTAACGGCTGTCAGGGCCCATATCAGTGGCAGACATCCTCTGATGTTTGAGGTTCAGCCAGTAGCGGACTCTTCTGTTCCTGCCATGCTTGCAACACTGGAGGTGACAGAGACCCTGAACCACTCCCCAGCGCCCACCCTTCTCCATAGACAATATACACAATGGCCAGAAGAGGATTAAAATCAGCTTTATTGATGAATTGAAGAACACAGCTGGGATTTGAGGCCCAAGCGAGGTTTTTTCATCTTCTCTGAAGTGATGACAGCTGAGCCCACTGGGTGGGGCTAACCAAACTTACCCACCCTGCTGCAGACCAAGGCTGGAATGTGGAGAGCTGAGTCCTGGGTGGGCTCACCACGGGCAGGTCCCGCTGGGTTTGTTTACTGCAGGTAGACTGGAAGCCCCAAAGCAGGTCCAAGAGAAAGAGAAAGAGAGAGAAGAAGCAGGAGGACAAGTAAGCAGGGTCGTTTAGCACATTATCTCCACCCAGTAGAGAAAGGTGGTCCCAAGAGTCTCAAGTTCATCAACCACAACCATCCTGACTGAGGTCACCCCAGTGGAAGCTTCTCCCCAGTGCTTTCCTTCCATGCTATACTGTAGTTAGGAGATCTTTGCCTTGATTGGCTGAGCAAGGAATGTACGAATAAGGAAAAAGGTTTCTCCCAAGAGGTTAGGGTGGCTTAGGAGCCTGGACTGCTCAGTGAACAAGTGGCCAGGGGTTATTTTGTATGAGCCTCCCAGTTGGCAGCCACAGTGCAAACACAGGTGCTGGCTAGAGCTGGTGGATTCGGGACTGACTCCTGATATCTCACACCTGAACACTGACCACCAAATTCCTTTTCTTTCCTGTGCTCTGGTGCTCGGACCCCTGAGGACTGCTGAGGAAAGAACTAGGCAGATTTCACCTACCCTTAATCCCTGGATGGGTGAAATGGATGAAGGGGGTCAAAAGGTACAAATTTCTAGTTATAAATGAGTCCTGGGGGTGTAATGTACAGCTTGGTGATTCTAGTTATGATTCTGTATTGTATATCTACAAGTTACTAAGAGAGTTAGCAACCTGAAACATTCCTATCACAAGAAAACAAATTAACTCTGTGAGGTGATGGACAGTGATTAAACTTATGGTGGTAATCAGTTTGCAATATGTACACAAATCATTACCTACCTAAAATAATATACTGGTATATGACAATTATAGCTTGATAAAACTGAAAAAAAAAAACCCACTAGGCCACACAGCTAGGGTATAATTCAGCTGGACACCTATGGTGTTCTTGTAGTAAAGAGAGTCCCTTTGATTCCATTCAGAGTAACTGACACCTTCTGATTTAACTGTCAGGTGTGAAATCATTAGCTTTGTGCCAAACCAAAGCAAGAGGGCCTTTTAGGCCACGCATGGAGGGAAGACAGGAGTAGAATAGGAAAATTCTTCCAGGGCCTATGAACTGATAGATGTTTAATGGCACGTCTTGCTGAGTCGAGTCTGACGTAGCTCTCTTTGGCACAGGAAGCAAGGACATACTGCTAGCACTCTGAGGTCCTCCCTCCTACCTGTCATGGAGAAAACCCCTTTTCTGTTTTTTTCCTGTGCTTTTCTGTTTCTATCTTGAGGCCACTAACTATAGCTGTCTTCTATATTTGGATGCATTTCCGTGCATTCAGTATTTTGCCTTTTAGCATGGGTGACTTCTGCAAAGTGTTAATCCCATTCATTAGCCATTCTTTTCATAGTATCACCATTCAAGGGTGACCTCATTTCATGGTACCAGATGGTACCTTTCTGTAGTTTCCAACAGGCTATTTATACAACTTTACTTTGAATAAAACTGAATGATTGCAGAAACATTTTTTCCCCAGAGTATTTTTATTAGGGATTCCTGCCACCATATTAACATATAAAACAATCTGGATGTTGACACAGAAATGCAAATTTCACTGTACAAAGATAAGGCTCCAATCATAGATAACGTGGCCCCCAAATCTCTAGTTTTTCAGTGAAATCAATCATTTTGACTTCTTCCCAGAGTTGTCTTTATATTAGACAAACCACAAAATATGTTCCAGATACATAACATTTTACAATATGTTCCAAGCACAGACAGAAATACACAGTACTTCACCTACAATTTTTTCATATCCAACTTGCATTAGCACTAAAGATTGTGTGTGTATATGTATTTGCCATATGTGTGTGTGTATATAAAACCACAAATGTACACACAGTAGTTTTCATGGAAAATTGAAACCTTTGAGACTGTGGGCTTTATCCACTATGTTATCAGAGAGGGAAAATGAATAATACCATGTCACAAATTCCTCAACTGGGGATAAATAAAAACATCTGTGTACGAAGGGCATATCTGTTGTGTGTATACAAACACACATATATACACATATTCATATATAAACACATATATACCAATAATATGGAATATACATATACTCACACACTTACTTTCAATTCTGTATCTTACTATATTATATATCTTCTATCTTTGGAAGCAGTCTTCTCCTCTTTGATTCAGGCAACTGGTGACTGTTTTCTAAGAAAAGCGAGTATTACTAAAAGACTGATCTGTCCTGACAAAAAGACATTTCAGGATCCGAGTTTTACTTTTGGTAGCTGTTGTTAAATTCAGCAGACCTTATCCTGTCAGATCCTTCACTTAAAAATATTTCTATTCAACAGTGAAGTTTTTGCCTAAGAGATGTAAGCTGGAAATGTTAAAATTATATAGTCATTACTCCTTAGTATAAATCCACTTGGCTAGACTATGTGTGATGTTTATTCTGTCAGCATTTTTCAGTGTTTTATGATGCATAATATATTAATTCTATAATTTAAAAATGTTATTTAATATTAATGTAAAAAGGCGAGGGCTGGATGATTTGTTCTTCAAAGAAAATGAGATTAAGCATGATTAGAAGAGGGAACTAATTTTTTGCAGACTATACTGGCACATCCTTATGTCAGAAGATATGACTTGAAGTCATAAACAAGGGGGGAAACCACTTCAATTTCAAAGGGGATCATTTGAAAACTTTCAAAATAACCCACAGAAAATATATTTCTATATTGGTATCAAATTTCAGGTATCAAATATTCTGTATTTAAAAGAAAAATCAGTCACTCAATGCACATGAGAAAGACCACCCTATAAACTGAATAGCAAATTATAGTATAGGTTGCTCAACTGAAGTCTTCATGAGCTGACTTTAAAAAATTTATTTACAAAATTAAATGTCTAATAACGCACTCAGGGCTCCATGAATGAGTAGGACTGGAATGGCCATTTTGGAAATTGTACTAATGGTAGAGCTGAAGTTAGGAGAGATGATAGGTAGCCCATCCCATGAAAACATTCCATTCTTCATTTACATTTTATGGAAAAATCACTATGTTCTGTGCCCTAAGCTCTGTACTCTACTCTCTTCTTTCACAGTATTGGTATGTACTCTGCATGGAAGGCTTCAGAGCCTTTCTTTCTGTCATAGATTCAGTGGTGTGAAGGAAGGTATGAGAGCATTTGTCCCACTTACTATCTAGTTAGGGGGTCACTTTACTACTTCATCCAAGCTGAAATGGTATATTATCTAATGAGTCCCCTCCAGTTTCTTAATGAGAGTCCCAATTATGAATGAGTTAAGATCCTAAGGAAACCAGGAAAGGGAAAGAGTATAATGACCGCCCCAGAGGAAGATCATGGGCATTTATCAAAAAGCCAAGATAATTCTCCTCACATTCTTTCTGACTCTTTTTCTCTCTCTTTCACACACATATAGAATTCTTTTAAAGTTTCTTCCACAGAATCTCAATGAATGGCATGAGGGATCAAAAAATGTGCCTTCAGATTTCTCCACTTTTATTTAGATCCACTTAGAAATATTCATGCCCACTTGGACAGCGAGTTTACTGTTCTGTATATCATCCAGTACCTTGCATCACCATCACTTTCATAAAATAGACCATTTGTCTACCATCACTTGCCTATCAGTCTCATCAGAACTCGTTTTGCTACTTGCCATTTGTCCAGTTCCCATTTGCTTCCACTCTTGGGTTAATGTACAATAACACACAACTAACTAGCATCTCCTTTAACTATTTTACTTTAAAAATTTCACTTTCTTTTAAAAACATTCCATTGCCTCAGCCAACATATATGGACAGAATGCAAATGAAAGTAACAAGTCATCTTGTCCGAATATTTTGAAAAATGGACCACCCTGTGTCCTCTTGATGCTCTCAATTTCTACTTCCTCCAGTTCCATCATCCGTTTCAGGAGCTTATTTTCTACAGTGTTTTTCTACCTATTTTTCTATCTCATATGCAGATAATAACAATTATGTGATTGTTCAGCCAAAAATATTTTAAAAAACAAACCAGTGCCAAGACATTAAAAATTCCTGACATATCCTCTGTGCATTAGTCTTACAATCTGTACACTTAAATAACTCCAGGAAGCTCCTTTTTTTTTTTTTTGCTAAAAATTTACCAAAATATTTTAAACACATAAAAATATTTTTAAAAAAACAAAAACAAAAGCCCAGCATAAATTTAGTTGTATAGGCATTGGTTAGAGGACATTGTTCTCACTAAGGATTATATTCAAAAAACTTTCCCTTGGGTTTTTACTAAAACTCTGACTCTGAACCTTATAGCTTGTAATGGTGCTAACTATTTAAAAAAAAGAATCTAATTCAGCTCAGTGTATTATAATAGATAAAGAGTATGTCTGTACTATAATAAAAAATAAACATATTTTTGGTTATTTAGAGGTCATCTTCCTGACCTATAACTAAAATAACTGTGTTTGATTTAAACTTACTTGCAGTGAATTATGGAAAGCTAACTTAAAGCTCTGAATAATCAGTTATGAGTAAGAACACCTATTGATGGTCCCATGACCATTCAGAACCAGGCATTTGCTGGAAAAAAGAAAAAACCAAATCACTAGTATTGAATATAGCCCTTAGTCATATGAGAAATGAGCTTTATGAGCAACCCAACATGTAAAGTACGAGGTTGACTTTGCCAGCCACCCACTCCTTGAGAGGACAGTAGTATTCATAGTGAAACTGCTCAAACTCAGGCGTCTGGCGGATTTCACATAAGAAGGAGAGATCAATACCTGACTCCAAAAGGAGGAGGAGCAGGGGAAATACAAAGAGCAGCAGGCCCAGGCCCACCACAAGGAGCCGGGAAAAACTCTTGACCAGTGGGTTCACCCGAATAGTGCCACTCAGAATGTCATAGCTCCATGACAAAGCTTGGTGAGCCTCCTTCATCTCCTCTTCTTCTGCCATTAAAAAGGCATTTTCATCTGCTTCTAGTTCCTCGAATGAATCTGTGTCTTCTCTTTCCAACTCCAGCCTAGATGGACAGTCAAAGAGCATGTCAATCTCATCATCATCAACCGGGGTAGGAAGTAGGCTGGCACTTGGGTTGTATGCCAGTTCAGAGATTGTCAAGGGTTCTTCTTTTATTTTATCTTCCTCTTCACTTGACGGCTCTTCATACTCGTGGGATTCCTTCACTGGTGAGCTGGAGATCAAGGGGGCAGAAATATCTTCTTTGGGCAATGGAACACCTGTAAAGAGACATATTTTTCTTAATTTTAAATTTCAGGTTTTCTTTTTCCACAAAGATCTGTAATGGAAACAAACCCAAACTAATTACTAAATGAGAGGGAATCCAGAAATTGTTCTGTAGAATCCTGACTTTTAACAAAGTCATTTTAGGAATAGATCCTATACTATAAATTCTTAAGGTCAACATGTTAAACCAAAAATAACCAAAATGCCTCAAATGGTTGGCAATATTTACAACATTTACATGTGTAATTATAGTCTGAAGAGCCTCCAATTTTGGTCATATTTGCAAGAACAAAATGACAAGAAATCACTGTTATAATTTTGAGTATTGTCTTTTGGAAGTCAATACTGTCATCCACTACAGTATTGTAGTAAAACTAGAGAGTCTACTATCCAATAGCATCTTTTATTATGTATTTTTTGTCTTCATTTTAGGCACAATTTTGTGGTTTCTCATTTCATGTAATTGCAATCATATTTGTATGAACAAATTTACATCTTGCTCCTTTAGACATTTTCTATGTTGACACAAACTCCTACTGGTATTTATAATGGTTGCCAAATATTCTGTTTAGTTAATACAATAATAGTTGCCTAATATGATTAATAAGTTAATATGAATAGTTAACTATTAATAGTTACTGTGAACTGTTAATAGTTGCCCAATAATAATAGTTACAATCAAGATTGCCAGGAGAAATATCAATAACCTCAGATATGCAGATGATACCACCCTTATGGCAGTAAGTGAAGAGAAACTAAAGAGCCTCTTGATAAAGGTGAAAGAAGAGAGTGAAAAAGCTGGCTTAAAACTCAACATTCAGAAAATGAAGATCATGGCATCCAGTCCCATCACTTCATGGCAAATAGGTGGGGAAACAGTGGAAACAGTGGCTGACTTTATTTTTCTGGGCTCCAAAATCACTGCAGATGGTGACTGCAGCCATGAAATTAAGACACTTGTTCTTGGAAGAAAAGCAATGACCAACCTAGACAGCATATTAAAAAGCAGAGATGTTACTTTGCCAACAAATGTCCATCAAGCCAAAGCTATGCTTTTTCCAATAGTCATGTATGGGTGTGAGAGCTGGGCCATAAAGAAAGCTGAGTGCTGAAGAATTGATGCTTTTGAACTGTGGTGTTGGAGAAGACTCTTGAGAGTCCCTTGGTGTGCAAGGAGCTCAAACCAGTCCATCCTAAAGGAAATCAATCCTGAATATTCATTGAAGGACTGATGCTGAAGCTCTAATACTCTGGCTACCTGATGTGAAGAGCTGGCTCATTGGAAAAGACCCTGATGCTGGGAAAAACTGAAGGCAGGAGGAGAAGGGGACGATAGAGGATGAGATGGTTGGATGGCATTACCAACTCAGTGGACATGAGTTTGATCAAGCTCCAGGAGATGGTGAAGGACAAGGAAACCTGGCGTGCTGCAGTCCCTGGGGTCGCAAAGAGTTGGACACGACTGAGTGAATGACAAAACATTTAGACTGCTGTTGCAGTCGTGAAAAAAAAATTCCGTGAGCTATCGTTACATAGCTTCCCTGGTAGCTCAGAGGTTAAAGTGTCTGCCTCCAATGAGGGAGACCCGGGTTCGATCCCTGGGTCGGGAAGATCCCCTGGAGAAGGAAACGGTAACCCACTCCAGTATTCTTGCCTGGAGAATCCCATGGACGGAGAAGCCTGGTAGGCTACAGTCCAGGGGGTCGCAGAGTCGGACACGACTGAGCAATGGAACAGATCGTTACATATACAGCCTCTTGTTTACATTTCTCCCCTTTTGTTTCAGTTCATTTGATGGATGTCTGAAAGGCAAATTACTTGGTCAAAAGGTATGAATATTATTTCTTAAAATTTATTGGGGGAGAGGTATTTCTCAACCCTTCGTATTATAGATGGGAAATCCAGTTACCTACTATCAGGCCTAAGGCCAGCTCTTCTGATTTTGAGTATTGGGTTCTTAGTGGGGAAAGAAGAATCAAAGAAATGTTCCCAAGATGGATCTACAGTATAATACTAAGTTGGGAGCCAAGTACATTAGGTAACTGTAAGCCTGCTTTTGGGCTTCCCAGGTGGCGCAGTGGTGAAGAGTCTACTTGCCAATGCAGGAGATAACATGAGGTGCAGGTTTAGTCCTGGGTTGGGAAGATCCCCTGGAGGAGGAAATGGCAACCACTCCAGTATTTTTGCCTGGAAAATTCCACGGACAGAGGAGCCTGGCAGGCAGGTTCCATGGGATTAACAACTGAGCTGTTGAGCACGGACATATGCAAGCCTGCTTTTAATGGGTACATTTCAGGGTTTCCCTCTCTTCAAGATGTGCAGGAAATGATGTCACCAAGATGCCAACACTGGTTGTTCCTAGGCGGGAGGAGAAGGGGACGACCGAGAATGAGATGGCTGGATGGCATCACTGACTCTGTGGACATGAGTTTGAGTGAACTCCGGGAGTTGGTGATGGACAGGGAGGCCTGGCATGCTGTGATTCATGGGGTCGTGGAGAGTCGGACATGACTGAGCGACTGAACTGAACTGAACTGAACTTCACTCCAGCTCACAAGAACAACAAACAACCACTCATGAATGAGACACCAATGGAGAAAATCCTAAAACATGGAAGTGAGGCTGAAGTACCCTCCTGCACCGGAGACCAAGATACCCTGCATTCGAAGGGTAAGTGGAACAGCTATGTTGACCACATTACCTCTCCCTGAAGCTGGCACAACATCGAACTGAGAGATTGCCCCAGTAGGAAAAGAGAGCTTGGGGTTACATCCAGCTACTTCCCCTGCATTGCGGGTCCCTTTATAGGAGCCCTTATTGTGGATTTCATCCCATAGTATCACTGGGGACTCGGTAGGGCTCAACCACTAGGAATCTATGAGGGAGAAGGGGGCGGGGAGGGACTTCCAACAGTCAGCATTCAGATCTTGGCCGACCAAATTCATACCTGCAGAGCCAAGTACTAGTCCCAACCAGTGGCTTTGCTCATCTGCAGAACCAAGTTGGTGGTGCACCTGACCGGGGAACTCAGTAGGGTGCAGGACTGCCTGATTTCAGTCCTCAGAAGAGAGTTAGGAGAGCCCTGGAGTCTGGTCTATTCACATCCAGGCAGAAGAACTGAGTCACAGCTCCACCCACTGTGGATTCTGGATCCCAGCCCCTTCCAACAAGAACGTCTGTTTGGGGAAATTTGGAAGTTACCTAAAATGGGCCATCCCAGTCCAGCCCAGGGAGGATCTGAGTTATTAGCTCCATTTGACAGGAAGGGCTGGTAAGAATACCTGGAAGCTGCATTACCCAGCAACAATGGAGCTGAGAAATAGGTAGGCAAAGCTCATTACTTTTAGAACAAAGCAAGTGGCCCGGTTTGGCTGTAGAACTTAGGGCCTGGGTCAACTTGATTGATGATGACAGATAGCTTTAGTGGCCTTGGAGCTACTTTTACCACTATGCCTAAATTAGCTTAGTCAGGGAAACTAATTCATAGTCCCATTCATTGCTGAATATAGCCTTTAGTCCACCTGACAAGGGAGCCTTACCAGAGCACAAAAACCTGTGTAGCCCATCCAGCAGCCCTGCTTACAACATTCCCCAAACAATGAGTCATATAGGCACTGGGTCCCATTCTGCTACCCTACCAGGGTAGGGGAGTTAATCCATAGCCCATTTACTACTGAATTTAGTCCCTAGTCCTGACCAGAGAATCCAGACAACAACAGAACCAATAGTACATCCTCAGTTGGGCATGCAACCAAGCCAGCAATTCTATCCAGCTGTTATCAGTCAGTGGTAACCCCTGCCCCCCCTTCCCCACCATAGACAGCCTCAGAGCTTTAACAGTTGCCTAGCCCCACAATAGACTCTAATATCAGGTCTCATTTGCCCAAGGATGTTACCAGAAGATACCAGAAACCCAAACTGAGCTGACTAATAAATCCAAAGTGAATTTTCAAAGTCTAGAAGAAGAGGTCACTTATTCAGATGCACATATACCAATGTAAGGAATCAAGGATCATGAAAAATCAGGTAAATATGACAACACTAAAGGAAACTAAAAAGGCAGTAATAGCCCTAAAGAAATGGAAATCTGTGAACAAAGAATTCAGAATAATGCTCTTAAAGAAGTTTTGTGAATTACAAGAATACACAACAATTAAACAAAATTGGGAAAGCAATGAATGAACAAAATGAGTTCAACAAAGAAATAGAAAACATTAAAAAAAAAACAACCCAGAAATCCTACAGCTGAAAAATAACTGAATTGAAATCAATAGAGATTTTCAAAAGAAGAATCAGTAACCCAGAAGATAGGCCATTGTTTTCCTATCAGAGAAGCAACTGAAAAAAAAAAAAATGAAAGTGAAGCCAACCTATAGGACTTATGGGACACAATGAAAAGAAACAGTATTCATATTACAGGAATTCCAGAAAGGGAGGAGGAAAAGGACAGAAAATATATTTAAAGCACTGATGATTCAAGACTTAGCAAACATGGGAAGAGAAGGAGACCTCAAGATACAAGAGAGAGACCAAAGGGATCCTAAAAAGGTTGAACTGAAAAGCACTACACTGACACATATTATAAATAAATTGTCAAGAGTCAAAGAAAAAGAACTTTAAAACCAACAAGAATAAAACGATATTACAAGGGAGCTCCCAAAAGATGGCAGATTTTTCAACAGAAACTTTTCAGGCCAGAAGAGAATGGGTTGACATGTTCAAAATATTGAAAGAAAAAAACTATGAACCAAAAATACTACTCCTGATGAAGCTGTTCTTCAGAAACTTTCCCAAACAAAAATTGAGGGAATTCATCACCACTAGATATGCTTTGGAGAAGGCAATGGCAACCCACTCCAGTACTCTTGCCTGGAAAATCCCATGGACAGAGGAGCCTGGTAGGCTGCAGTCCATGGGGTCGCGAAGAATCGGACACGACTGAGTGACTTCACTTTCACTTTTCACTTTCATGCATGGGAGAAGGAAATGGCAACCCACTCCAGTGTTCTTGCCTGGATAATCCCAGGGATGGGGGAGCCTGGTGGGCTGCCGTCTATGGGGTCGCACAGAGTCGGACACGACTGAAGCAACTTAGCAGCAGCAGCTGCAGCAGATATGCTTTACAAGAAATGCGAAAGGGAGTCTGTTGAGTGGAAGTAACAGGATGCTAATGACCATCATAAAAAATAAGATGGCAGTGTAAAACTCACTGGTAATGGTAGAATATAGTCCAAGTTAGATTGTGTAATATGGTAATGCTGGTGCATAATTCACTTACAAATCTAGTTTACAAGTTAAAAAACAAATGTAGTAAAAATAACCATAACTAATCTTTTATTAGTTATATATTATATAAATAAGCAAACTGTAATGTCAATAAGCTAAAATGTGAGGAAGAGGAGAAGTAAAACTGTGAAGCTTGGGAACTACATTGAAGTTAAGTTGTTTTATAGCTTAAACTAGAGTGTTACAGTTTTAAGATATTTTTATGTAAGCTTCACAGTAACCACACGGGGGAAAACCTGCAGTAATTACAAAGGGAACATGATAAAGAAGTCAAAGCATACTGATACCACAAAACATCAAAATAAGAAAAAGATAGCAAGGTAAGAAATAAGGAACAATGAATTTACAAAACAGCCAGGCAATAAGTTAACAAAATGGCAATAGTAAGTCTCCCTTTTTCACAATAACTACTTTAAACATAAGTGGATTGCATTATCCAACCAAAAGACATACAATGGCAAATTAAAAAGCAAGACCCAATGATATACTGCTTACAAGAGACTTGCTTTAGCCATAAAGATAAATAGACTGAGAGAAAAGGGATGGAAAAAGATATTTCAAGGAAATGGCAACCAAAAAAAAAAAAAGCAGGAGTAGCAATATTTATATCAGACAAAGTAGACTGTAACCTAAAAATGGTAGGGATAGACCAAGAAGGTAATGATAAAGTAGTCAATACATTAAGAAGATACAATAGTTGTAAATATTTATGTGCCCACCATTGGTGCATCCAATTACATAAATCAAAATCTAACAAGAAACTGACCAACATGATGGAAGAATAGAAGGATATGGAGCTCACCTCTTCTTAACAAAAACACCCAAATCACAACTAACTTCGGAACAACCATGGACAAAACACAAAAAATGTTCAGTTGCTCAGTCGTGTCCGACTCTCTGCGACCCTGTGAATCACAGCACGCAAGGCCTCCCTGTCCATAACCAACTCCCGGAGTTCACTCAAACTCATGTCCATCGAGTCGGTGATGCCATCCAGCCATCTCATTTTCTGTCGTACCCATCTCCTCCCACCCCTAATCCCTCCCAGCATCAGACTCTCTTCCAGTGAGTCAACTCGTCGCATGAGGTGGCCAAAGTATTGGAGTTTCAGCTTCAGCATCAGTCCTTCCAATGAACACCCAGGATTGATCTCCTTTAGAATGGACTGGTTGGATCTCCTTGCAGTCCAAGGGACTCTCAAGAGTCTTCTCCAGCACCACAGTTCAAAAGCATCAATTCTTCGGCAATCAGCCTTCTTCACAGTCCAACTCTCACATTCATACATGACCACGGGAAAAACCATAGCCTTGACTAGACGGACCTTTGTTGGCAAAGTAATGTCTCTGCTTTTTAATATGCTATGTAGGTTGGTCATAACTTTCCTTCCAAGGAGTAAGCGTCTTTTAATTTCCTGGCTGCAATCAGCATCCGCAGTGATTTTGGAGGCCCAAAAAGTAAAGTCTGACACTGTTTCCACTGTTTCCCCATCTATTTCCCATGAAGTGATGGGACCAGATGCCATGATCTTCGTTTTCTGAATATTGAGCTTCAAGCCAACCTTTTCACTCTCCTCCTTCACTTTCATCAAGAGGCTTTTTAGTTCCTCTTCACTTTCTGCCATAAGGATGGTGTCATCTGCATATCTGAGGTTATTGATATATCTCCCGGCCATCTTGATTCTAGCTTGTGCTTCTTCCAGCCCAGCGTTCCTCATGATGTACTCTGCATATAAGTTAAATAAGCAGGGTGACAATATACAACCTTAACGTACTCCTTTTCCTATTTGGAACCAGTCTGTTGTTCCATGACCAGTTCTAACTGTTGCTTCCTGACCTGCTTACGGGTTTCTCAAGAGGCAGGTCAGGTGGTCTGGTATTCCCATCTCTTTCAGAATGTTCCACAGTTTATTGTGATCCACACAGTCAAAGGCTTTGGCATAGTCAATGAAGCAGAAATAGATGTTTTTCTGGAACTCTTTTGGTTTTCCATGATCCAGTGGATGTTGGCAATTTGATCTCTGGTTCCTCTACCTTTTCTAAAACCTGCTTGAACAAAAAATGTTGGAGCATACCAAAAAATATACCCTACATCCAAAGACAAAGAGTCAATGAGACACTCGGAGGAGTGCAGTCACAGTATAATCAAATTCCATACCTGCCACAAGGGTGGCCCACAAACTGGAAAATAATTTGACCACAGAAATGCTCCCACAGGAGTCAAAGTCCTGAGCTTCATGTCGAGTTTTCCCGCCTGAGGTTCCAGGAGCAGCAGGAGAATTCCTTTAGAGAATCTGGTACGAAGGCCAATGGGGATGCCAAAGGACTGGGGCAAACAAAAACTTCATTCTTGGAGGGCTTACAAAAGTCCCGTGTACAACAGTACCCAGGGAAAATAGCAGAGACCTCATGAGAGACTGGGCCAGACTCAACTGCTAGTATTAGAGGGTCTCCTGCAGAGGTGGGGAGTGCCTGTGGCTCACTGTGGGGACAAAGATAGTGGCACATCTGGGGAGTACTTGCTGGTTGTGAGCCCTCCTAGAGGCCACTATTTCCACCCCAAGACCCAGCCCCATTCAACAGCTTGGAGGATCCAGTGCTAGGATTCCTCAGGCCAAACAACAGACAAGGTGGGAACACAGCCCCGCAAATAGCAGACAGGCTGCTAAAAGTCTTCATGAGCAGGGCCCTGACCACCAGAGAGATAAGACACAGCTCCACCCAATAGTAGAAAGGAGCCCACACATCCGGAAGCCTGCAAAAACCTCTTTGCCTCATCCACGGGCTTCCCTGGTGGCTCAGAGGTTAAAGCGTCTGCCTCCAATGCGGGAGACCCGGGTTCGATCCCTGGGTCGGGAAGATCCCCTGGAGAAGGAAACGGTAACCCACTCCAGTATTCTTGCCTGGAGAATCCCATGGACGGAGAAGCCTGGTAGGCTATAGTCCACGGGGTCTCAAAGAGTCGGACACGACTGAGCGACGGAAGGGAACGGAACCAGAGTGCAGAGAGCAGAAGCAAGAGCTACAGTTCTGCAGCCTGCATAATGGAAATTTCAATTATGTAAAGTTAGACAAAATGAGACTGCAGAAGAATATGTCCCAGTTGAAGGAACAAGTCAAAACCCCAGAATAACAACTAAGTGAAGTGGATATAGGCAATCCACCTGAAAAAGAATTCAAAGTAACAATAGCAAAGATGATCTAAGATCACAGAAAAGAATGGAGGTACAGATCAAGAAGATGAAAGAAATGTTTAACAAAGACCTAGAAGAACTAAAAAACAAAGAGATGAACAATACAATAACTGAAATGAAAAATACACTAGAAGGAATCAATAGCAGAACAACTGAGGCAGAAGAACAGGTAAGTGAGCTGGAAAACAGAATGGTGGAAATCACTGTGGCAGGACAAAGGATAAAGAAAAAAAAAGAAATGAAGACAGTCTGAGAGACTTCTGGGACAACACTAAATATTGGAATAGATAAGAGCTGACAACTTCCCTAACAAGGGAAAGGAAATAGTTACCCAAGTCCAGGAAGCACAGAGAGTCCCAGGTAGGATAAATGCAAGGAAGGACTTGCTAAGATACACAGTAATCAAACTGACAAAAAGAAAAATATATTGAAACAACAAGGGAAAAGTAACAGATAACATACAGGGGAATTCCCATAAGGTTATCAGATGATTTCTTTGCAGAAGCTTTGCAGGTCGTGAGAGAGGCATGATATATTTACAGTGAAGAAAGGGAAGAACCTTCAACCAAGAATACTCTACCCGGCAAGGCTCTCATTCAGATTCAGCAGAGAAATCCAAAGCTAGCAAAATCAAAAAGAATTCAACACCACTAGACCAGTTGTGCAGCAAATGCTAAAGGAACTTCAATAAGTGAAAAGGAAAGGCCACTATGAGAAACAAGAAAATTACTAATGGAAAAGCTCACCAGTGAAACTCATGTTTATGAATACAGGCAAGAAATCATCTGCACAAAAATGTGATATCAAAACTGGCAATTATGAGAAGAGAGTACAAATGCAGGATATAGAAATTCATATAAAATTAAGACTAACAATATTGTTTACATAGAGAATGCTACATCAAAACCTTATGGTAACCACAAACCAAAAATCCATGATAGTTACAAACACAGAAAAAAGAAAAAGGAACCCAAATACAACACTAAAGTTAGAAATCAAATCACAAGAGAACAAGAGTGGAAGGCAAGAAAAAAGACCTAAACAAAACAAATCCAAAACAATTAAGAAAATGGCAATAAGAATATATATATTGCTTATTACCTTAAATGTAAACAGATTAAATGCCCCAACCAAAAGACACAGACTGACTGAAGGGACACAAAAATAAGACCCATATTTATGTTGTCTATAAGAGATGCACTTGAGATCTGGGGACATACAAAGACTGAGGGGATAGAAAAAGGTATCCCATGCAAATGGAAATCAAAAGAAAGCTGGAGTAGCAATACTCATATCAGAAAAAGCAGACTTTAAAGATTGTTACAAGAGACAAAGAAGAACACTACATAGTGATCAAGGGATGAATCTAAGAAGAATATACAACAATTGTAAATATATATGCACCCAGTATAGGAGCACCTGAATATATAAGGCAAATACTGACAACCATAAAAGGAGAAATTGACAGTAACACAGTAAGAGTGAGGGACTTTAAAAAAATTATTTTAATTGGAGGCTAATTACTTTACAATATTGTACTGGTTTTTGCCATACATTGACATGAATCAGCCATGGGTGTACATGTGTCCCTCATCCTGAACCCCCCTCCCACCACCGTTCCCATCCATCCCTCAGTGTTGTCCCAGTGCACCAGCTTTGAGTGCCCTGTTTCATGCATTGAACTTGGACTGGTGATCTGTTTCACATATGGTAATATGCATGTTTTAATGCTATTCTCTCAAATCATCCCACTCTCGCCTTCTCCCACAGGGTCCAACAGTCTGTTGTTATTTCTGTGTCTCTTTTGCTGTCTTGCATATAGGGTCATCGTTACCATCTTTCTAAATTCCATATATATGCATCAGTATATTGTATTGGTGTTTTTCTTTCTGACTTACTTTACTCTGTATAATAGGCTCCAGTTTAATCCACCTCATTAGAACTGATTCAAATGCATTTTTTAAATAGCTGGGTAATATTCCATTGTGTATATCTACCACAGCTTTCTTATCTGTTCATCTGCTGATGGACATCTAGGTTGCTTCCATGTCCTAGCTATTGTAAACAGTGCTGTGATGAACACTGGGGTACATGTGTCTCTTTCAATTCTGGTTTCCTCGGTGTGTATGCCCATCAGTGGGATTGCTGGGTCGTATGGCAGTTCTATTTCCAGTTTTTTAAGGAATCTCCACACTGTTCTCCATAGTGGCTGTACTAGTTTGCATTCCCACCAACAGTGTAAGAGGGTTCCTCCCTTTTCTCCACACCCTCTCTAGCATTTGTTGCTTGTAGACTTTTGGATAGCAGCCATTCTGATCGGCGTGAGATGGTACCTCATTGTGGTTTTGATTTGCATTTCTCTGATAATGAGTGATGTTGAGCATCTCTTCATGTGTTTGTTAGCCATCTGTATGTCTTCTTTGGAGAAATGACTGTTTAGCTCTTTGGCCCATTTTTTGATTGGGTCGTTTATTTTTCTGGAATTGAGCTGCCTGAGCTGCTTGTATATTTTTGAGATTAATTCTTTCTCAGTTGCTTCGTTTGCTATTATTTTCTCCTATTCAGAAGGCTGTCTTTTCATCTTGCTTATAGTTTCCTTCGTTGTGCAAAAGTTTTTAAGTTTAATTAGGTCCTATTTATTTTTGCTTTTACTTCCATTACTCTGGGAGGTGGGTCATAGAGGATCTTGCTGTAATTTATGTCAAAGAGTGTTCTGCCTATGTTTTCCTCCAGGAGTTTGATAGTTTCTGGTCTTACATTTAGATCTTTAATCCATTTTGAGTTTATTTTTGTGTATGGTGTTAGTGTTCTAGTTTCATTCTTTTACACGTGGTTGACTTTTTACACCCCATTTTCATCAATGGACAAGTCATCCAGAAAATCAATAAGGAAACACAGGCCTTAAATGACACATTAGAGCAGATTATCTTAATTGATGTTTATAGAGCACTCCATTCAAAAGTGGAAGAAATCACATTTTTCTCAAGAGGATGTGGAACATTATCCAGGAATGACCCCACGCTGGACCACAAGGTGAGCTTTGGTAAATTTAAAAAAACTCGAATCATTGCAAGCATCTTTTCTGAGCAAAATGCAATGAAACTAGAAATCACCTACAAATAAAAAACTGTGAAACATATAAACATGTGGAGGCTAAACAAAATGCTCTTAAAGAAGCAGTGGATCACTGAAGAAATCAAAGAGAAATAAATAAATACCTAGAGACAAATGAAAACAAAAGCACAATGATCCAAAACCTTTGGGGAGCAACAAAATTATTTATAAGAGGGAAGTTTATAATAACAATCTTACTTCAGGAAACAAGAAACATGTCAAATAAGCAACCTAATCTTATACCCAAATCAACTAGGGAAAGAACAAACAAAACTACAAATTAGCAGAAGGGAAGAAATAATAAATATCACAGCAAAAATAGAGACAAATAGAATAGTAGAAAAGATCAATGAAACTAAAAGCTGTTTTTTTAAAAATTGATAAATGTTTAGCCAGATTCATCAAGAGAAAGGGAGCGGGCTCAAATCAATAAAATTAGAAATGAAAAAGGACACTACAGAAATACAAAGGATTATGAGACTACTACAAGCAACTATATGCCAATAAAATGGACAACTTGGAAGAATGGATAAGATCTTAGAAATTTACAATCTCCCAAGACTGAATCAAGAAGAAATAGAAAATATAAACAGACCAATTATAAGTACTAAAATTGAAACTGTGATTTTAAAACTCCCAACAAAAGTCCAGAACCAGATGATTTCACAGGTGAATTCTGTTGAACAATTAAAGAAGAGTTAACACCTGTCTTTCTGAAACATTCCAAAAACATTTCATAGGAAGGCCACTATCTCTAAGGCCACTATACCCTGACACCAAAATCAAAGATAATGTGTAAAGAAAATTGCAAAGGTCAATATCATTGATGAACATGGACACAAAGTCTTTGACAAAATGCCAGCAATCTGAATCTACCAATACATTAAAAGGATCATACACATGGTCAAGTGAGATTTATCCCAGGGATGCAAAGATTTTTCAGTGTCTACAAGTCAATTAGCGTGATATAAATATGTCAACAAACTGAAGAATAAAAACCATATGATCTTCTCAATAGATGTAGAAAAAACTTTTAATAAAATTCAGCACCCATTTATGATAAAAAAAATTATCCAGAAAGTAGGCATAGAGGGAACATCAGATCACTCACTCAGTTGTGTCCAACTCTTTGTGACCCCATGGACTGCAGCACATCAGGCTTCCCTGTTCATCACCAACTACCGGATCCTGCTCAAACTTATGTCCACGGAGTCAGTGATGCCATCCAATCATCTCATCCTCTGTTGCCCCCTTCTCCGCTTGCCTTCATTCTTTCCCAGCATCAGCATCTTTTCCAGTGAGTCAGTTCTTCGCATCAGGTGGCCAAAGTATTGGAGTTTCAGCTTCAGCATCAGTCCTTCCAATGAATATTCAGGACTAATTTCCTTTAGGATGGGCTGGTTGGATCTCCTTGCAGTCCAAGGGACTCTCAAGAGTCTTCTCCAACACACAGTTCAAAAGCATCAATTCTTCAGTGCTCAGCTTTCTTTATAGTTCAACCCTCACATCCAACATGAATACAGGAAAAACCATAGCTTTGACTAGACAGACCTTTGTTGGTAAAGTAATGTCTCTGCCTTTTAATATGCTCTCTAGGTTTGTCATAACTTTTCTTTCAAGGAGCAAACAATTTCATGGCTCCAGTCACAATCTGCAGTGATTTTGGAGCCCCCAAAATAAAGTCTCTCACTGTTTCCATTGTTTTCACATCTATTTGCCATGAAGTCATGGGACTAGATGCCATGATCTTAGTTTTCTGAATTTTGAGCTTTAAGCCAACTTTTTCTCGCTCCTCTTTCACTTTAATCAAGAGGCTCTTTAGTTCTTCTTTGCTTTCTGCCATAAGGGTAGTATCATCTGCATATCTGAGGTTATTGATAATTCTCCAGGCAATCTTGATTCCAGCTTGTGCTTCATCCAGCCCAGCATTTCGCATGATGTACTCTGTATGTAAGTTAAATAAGCAGGGTGACAATATACAGCCTTGACATACTCCTTTCCTGATTTGGAACCAGTCTGTTGTTCCATGTCCAGTTTTAACTGTTGCTTCTGGACCTGCATATAGATTTCTCAGGAGGCAGGTCAGGTGATATTCCCATCTCTTGAAGAATTTTCCAGTTTGTTGTGATCCACACAGTCAAAGGCTTTGGCATAGTCAATAAAGCAGAAGTACATGTTTTTCTGGAACTCTCTTGCTTTTTTGATGATCGAGCAGATGTTGGCAATTTGATCTCTGGTTCCTCTGCCTTTTCTAAATCAAGCTTGAACATATGGAAGTTCATGGTTCATGCACGTACTGTTGAAGCCTGGCTTGGAGAATTTTGAGCATTACTTTGCTAGCATGTGAGATCCGTGCAATTGTGCAGTAGTTTGAGCATTCTTTGGCATTGCCTTTCTTTGGGATTGGAATGAAAACTGACCTTTTCCTGTCCTGTGGCTACTGCTGAGTTTTCAAAAAATGCTGGCATATTGAGTGCAGCACTTTCACAGCATCATCTTTTAGGATTTGAAATAGCTCAACTGGAATTCCATCACCTCCACTAGCTTTGTTCGTAGAGATGCTTTCTGAGGCCCACTTGACTTCACATTCCAGGATGTCTGGCTCTAGGTGAGTGATCACACCATTGTGGTTATCTGGGTCATGAAGATCTTTTTTGTAGAGTTCTTCTGTGAATTGTTGCCACCTCTTCTTAATATCTTCTGCTTCTCTTAGGTCCATACCATTTCTGTCCTTTATTGTGCCCATCTTTGCATGAAATATTCCCTTGGTATCTCTAATTTTCTTGAAGAGATCTCCAGTCTTTCCCATTTTATTGTTTTCCTCTATTTCTTTGCACTGATCACTGAGGAAGGCTTTCTTATCTCTCCTTGCTATTCTTTAGAACTCTGCATTGAAATGGGTATATCTTTCCTTTTCTTCTTTGCCTTTCACTTCTTTTCTCAGCTATTTGTAAGGCTTCCTCAGACAACCATTTTGCCTTTTTGCTCTTCTTTTTCTTGGGAATGGTCTTGATCCCTGCCTCCTGTACAATATCACGAACTTCTGTCCATAGTTTTTCAGGCACTCTGTCTATCACATCTAACCCTTTGAATCTGTTTGTCACTTCTACTGTATAATAATAGTAAGGAATTTAAGTGATACCTGAACAGTCTAGTGGTTTTCCCTGCTTTCTTCAATTTAAGTCTGAATTTGGCAATAAGGAGTTCATGATCTGAACCACAGTCAGCTCCTGGTCTTGTTTTTGCTGACTGTATAGAGCTTCTCCACCTTTGGCTGCAAAGAATATAATCAATCTGATTTCGGTATTGATCATCTGGTAATGTACATGTGTAGTCTTCTCTTTTGTTGTTGGAAGATGATGTTTACTATGACCAGTGGGGAAGAATATGTCTTTTTCACTATAGGAGATTGGAATGAAAAGTAGGAAGTACAGAGATACCTGGAATAACAGGCAAATTTGGCCTTGGAGTACAAAATGAAGCAGGGCAAAGGCTAACAGAGGGAACATACCTCAACATAATAAAGATCATATATGACAAATCTATAGCCGACATCACACTGAACAATGAAAAGTAATCATTTCTTCTAAGATCAAGAACAAGATAAGAATTATGTGCCAGCCTGGTGGGGGCGGGGCTTAGGGAAGAATGGATACATGTTTTTGTACTGCTTGTTCCTTTGCTGTTCTGAAACTGTCACAACATTGTTAATCAGTTATACTCCAATACAAATGCTTTGGTGTTAAAAAATAAAACTAAGAAAAATATCATAAAAAAAAAGACAAGGATGTCTACTCTAGCCACTTTTATCCAACGTAGTTTTGGAATTCCTAGCCATGGCAATCAGAAGAGGAAAAAAAATTAATCCAAATTAGAAAAGAAGAAATCATACTGATTTTAAAAAACCTAACTCTGTGGTTTAAGGAACTAGAAAAATGTGGTCAAACTGAGCACAATATTAACAGCAGAAAGTAAAAACTAATGATTAGAGCAGAAATAAAATACAGCACAGGAAAATAGGAAAGATTAACCAAATTAAGAGATAGTTCTTTGAAAAGATAAACAGAATTGACAAAACTTTAGCTGGATAACCAAGGAAAAAAAGATAGATGACCCAAATTAACAAAATTATAAATTAAAAAAACGCTGCAACTGATACCACATAAATAAAAAGACTCATAAAAGGCTACTATGAAGAAATATTGATATATGCCAACAAACTGGACAACCTAGAAAAATGGAAAAATCCTCAGAAACATGCAAACTACCAAGACTGAAACAAGAAATAGAAAGTCTGAATAGACTAATTACTAGTAAGGAGATTGAACTGGTAATCAAAAATCTCCCAATAAAGAAAAGCCAAGGACCAGATCACTTCACCTGCATATCTTAAAGAAGAATTAATACCAACCCTTTTTAACTCTTTCAAAAAAATGGAAGGGAACACTCCCGGTCTTATTTTATGAGGCCCTCATGACCCTGATCCCAAAGCCAAAAAGGACACTATCAGAAAACTATAGACCAATATCCCTCATGAATACTGATGCAAAAATTCTTTATACTAGGAAACTGAATCCAGTAACACATTAAAGGAATCATGCGCTGTGATCAAATGGGATTTATACTTGGCATAGAAGGATGGTTCAACATATGCAAATCAATGTGATACATCAAATTAACAAAATGAAAGAAATCATATGATCATATCAATAGATGGAGAAAAAGCATTTGCCAAAATTCAACATCTCTTTATATGATATAAACTCAACAGATTAGGTATAGAAAGAATGTACCTCAACATAATGAAGGCCATATATGATAAGCCCATGGCTAACATACTTAATGGTGTAGCTTTTTACAACTGTGTATTCTATAGTATTTTTTCTTTTGGTGAAATTTTAACTGTTAATGCTTTTGGCGTTGTACTTTGTACCACTTATTAAATAAAAATTTTAGAATAAAAAAAAATGAAACAGGATAATTTACAATAGTCAATACATGGAAACAACCTAAGTGTCCATTTATCTGAATACATATAAAAAGCAGTTACACACATGTACTCACACACTAGAATATTATTCAGCCACCAAAAAAATGAGACAGTCTTCCCATTTGTGACAACATGGATGAATCTGGAATGCATTATGCTAAATGATATAATTCAGGTAGAGAAAAACACTATATAATCTCATTTATATACAGAATCTAATTTTTTAAAAAAACTCATTGAAAAAGGAATCAGATTTGTGACTACCAGAGACAGGAAGTGGAGAGAGGGAGAAGCAGAGGCAGAGTTAAAAGATACAAATTTCTGGTTATAAGTAAGTACTAGGAATATAATGTACAACATGGTAACTATAGTTAATACTGCTATATGATATATGTGAAAGTTGTTAGAAGAGGTCCTAAGATCCTTATCACAAGGAAAAAAATTTTTCTTTTTGTTATCTATATGAGATGATGGATGGTAACTAAAGGTAGTGCAGTAATCATTTCACAACATTTGTAAGTCAAGCCATTATGCTGTATCAGTCAGTCAATTCAGTTGCTCAGTCGTGTCCAACTCTTTGCGACCCCATGGACTGCAGCATGCCAGGCCTCCCTGTCCATTACCAACTCCCGGAGTTTACTCAAATTCATATGCTATATACCCGAAGCTTATATAATGATGTATGTCAATTCTATCTCAGTAAAACTGGGGGAAAATGATGTGCAGGACTGAATTAATGGTTTATCTTTGAAATATCAATAGCTATTTCCTGATAGCTCTGGTATGACAGTACTGAGCATCTTAGATGAAAGATACCATAAAACATGCAAGCACGATAAAAAGGGCCAACAAGCACATGAAAATATGTTCAATGTCATTAATCGTTACCACAATAAGATAGCACTTCACACCCACTAGAATGGCTGTTATTTCTTAAAATCTGAAGATAACCAGTCTTGCTTAAGGGTAAGGAGGAACTAGAACCCTTGAACATTGCTGATGGGATTTTTAAATGGTTTAGCTGCCATAGAAAACAGTTTGACAGTTCCTCAGGTCAGATGATTACCATAATACAATCCAGCATTTTTATTCCCAGGTATATATACAAAGAATTGAAAACAGTATCCAAATACTTGTACAGAAATGTTCAAAGCAGCACTAATTCAAGTTAAAAGTCAGAAACAACCCAAATGTCCATAAATGGATGAATAGATAAAATGTGGCTTATTCATATGATGGACTATTATTCAATTGTTGTAGATGTATGACAACGTAGATGAATGTCAAAAACATGCTGAGTGAAAGTATATAGTCACAGAATCTCACATAACATATGATTTTATTTATCTCCATATGAAATATCCAGAACAGGTAAATCCATAGAGATTGATGGTTGCCAGGGGCTGAGGGAAGGGATGAATGAGGAGTATCTGCTTAGTGGGTATCAGGTTTCCTTTTGGTGTGATGAAAATGTTTTGGAACTAGAGATGTAAGTTGCAAAGCTTTGTGAATATACTAAATGGTATGAATTTTTCATGTTAAAATGGTTATTTTTATGTTGTGACCTTCACTTCAATTAAAAAATAAATAAATGCAAGCTGTAATTTTCCTACCACGAGATAATATTCTATGAAACCTGAAGGGAGAAAATGTTTATAGTGTAGACAGGAGTTAGGACTTTCTGGAATACTGCTTCTTTACATATCTGGTATTCCATATCTCAAGAAGAAGGGTCATTTTACTCTCCTACTTGGGAAAGCAGTGAAACATATTGTATATGAGTGGTATTACTGCTCTAGGAAGTCCACTCCTATTCCCCTTTGGCTATTTTCACCATCTACAGTCACACAGATCTTCCATGTCTTACCTCAGGCATTTTCTCATATAAATGGTTTTTCCTCCTTAAGTCTCCTTTTCCTAATATGCAACCTGTTCTCCCTAAGCCTTCTGCTTTCCATATCTTTCTCCTAAAACAAGAGGAAAAGGGAAACCTCAAGTTTCCAGACTTCATTATTTTGTTGATGGCAACTCTGGTCTACCAGTTGCTCAGACCAGAAAACTTTAACTTCCTTTAAATAGTTAAAAAGTTAAAATTTTTAACTCTCACAATGGACCCGTTAGCAACTTCTATGTCTCCACATACATAGAACATACCCAGAACTGGACCACTTCGTACAATGTCCACTGCCACCAACCTGGTCCAAGCCACCATCTTTCTCATTTAGATTGTGGCAGTAGCATCTCATCTGATCCCCCTGCTTCAACCCCTCCCTGTGTAAGGGTCACTGTCAACTTGGCAGCGGGAGTCATCCTTTGAAAGCAGTGTGGATTCGATCTTGTCACACAACTGCTCAGGGTCCTCCCATGGTTTTTTATCTTCCTCAGATTATAAGCCAAGTCCTTGCAGGGGTGTCTATGGCCCTACTCAGTGAGCCCTCTTCTCCTCTCCTAACCGCTGAGCTGACCTTGTTATCCTAGGACCCTTCCCCTTGTTCACTTGACTCCATCCACAGAAGACTGGCTGTCCCTCACATACGCTCTTTCTTGCTGTTCCTTCTGCTTGGAGCACTCTTCCTTCAGCCAGGCTCACACACTCTCCCTTTTTTTGTAGGTTGTTAAATGTCACCTTCTCAGTGACACTGTGTAAAATTTCAGTCTGTCTCCCCATCACTCTCTATTCCCCTTTCCTTATTTCTTTTTCTTCTGAGAAATCTAGGATCTAAGGATGAAAAATAGTGCGCTGGCAAAATGAAGTATTGGTTTCTGGGGGAGACATAATCATGGTCATTAATCCAGGGTCACAAAAGTCAAACCTGTACAGAGCAGGCAGATGCTTAACATGAATGAGTAAGGGCCAGGTATGGGACGGTAGGGAGTGGTGGTGATTGGGGAAAAATGGACTATATTGAGCTCTGTCTGAAAGCTTTATTATTCAAATTTAAAAAAAAACATCTGTGCAGTCTACACAAAATGTACCTGTGAGTATTTTTAGCCCTATAAAAATCAAAGTCAACAAAAGAGTCTGAAATTCAGTAGTACTTGAATACAATCTCAAAGATGACAGAATGATCTTGTTCATTTCCAGAGCAAACCATTTAACAACACAGTAATCTAAGTCTATGTTCTAACCACTAATGCTGAAGAAGCTGCAATTAAATATTTCTATGAAGACCTACAAGACCTTCTAGGATTAACACCAAAAAAAGATGTCCTTTTCATCATAGGGGACTGGAATGCAAAAGTAGAAAGTCAAGAGATACCTGGAGTAACAGGCCAGTTTGGCCTTGGAGTACAAAATGAAGCACAGCAAAGGCTAACAGAGTTTTCCAAGAGAAAACACTGGTCATAGCAAACACCCTCTTCCAACAAACAACACAAGAGATGAGTCTACATGTGGACATTACCAAATGATCAATACTGAAATCAGATTGATTATATTCTTTGCAGCTGAAGATGGAGAAGCTTTATACAGGCAGCAAAAACAAGACCTGGGGCTGACTGTGGCTCATATCATGAGTTCCTTATTGCAAAATTCAGGCACAAATTGAAGAAAGTAGGGAAAAACACTAGACCATTCAGGTATGACTTAAATAAAATTCCTTACAATTATACAGTGGAGGTGACCAATAGATTCAAGGGATTAGATCTGTTAGACAGAATGCCTGAAGAACTATGGATGGAAGTTTGTAACATTGTACAGGAGATGGTGACCAAAGCCATCTCCAAGAAAAAGAAATGCAAGAAAGCAAAGTGGTTGTCTGAGGAGGCCTTACAAATAGCTGAGAAAAGAAGAGAAGTGAAAGGCAAAGATATACCCAACTGAATGCAGAGTTCCAGAAAATAGCAAGGAGAGATAAGAGAGCCTTCTTGAGGGAACTATGCAAAGAAATAGAGGAAAACAATAGAATGGGAAAGACTAGAGATCTCAAGAAAATTGGAGATAACAAGGTACTTACATTTCATTCAAAGATGGGCACAATAAAGGACAGAAATGGCAAGGACCTAACAAAAGCATAAGAGATTAAGAAGAGATGGAAAGAATACACTATGCAAAAAAAGGCTTAATAATCTGAATAACTGTGCTGGTGGTCACTCACCTAGAGCCAGACAACCTGGAGTGCAAAGTCAAGTGGGCCTTAGGAAGTATTACTATGAACAAAGGTAGTGAAGGTGATAGAATTCCAGCTGAGCTATTTCAAATCCTAAAAGATAACTGCTGTTAAAATTCGGCACTCAATATGCCAGCAAATTTGGAAAACTCAGCAGTGGCCACAGGATTGGAAAAGGTCAGTTTTCATTCCAATCCCAAAGAAAGGCAATGTCAAAGAATATTCAGACTACCATACAATTGCACACATTTCACATGCTAGCAAGGTAATGCTCAAAATCCTTCAAGCTAGGCTTCATCAGTATGTGAAACAAGAAATTCCAGATGTTCAAGCTGAATTTAGAAAAGCTAGAGGAACCAGAGATCAAATTGCCAATATCTGCTGGATCATAGAAAAAGCAAAGAAATTCTAAAAAAATCTGCTTCATTGACTACACTAAAACCTTTGATTATGTGGATCACAACAAACTGTAAAATTCTGAAAGAGATGAGAATACCAGACCACCCTACCTGTCTCCTGAGAAGCCTGCAGGACAAGAAGCAACAGTTAGAATCAGACATGGAACAATAGATTGATTCAATCTATTAAACCAATAGAGAAAGGAGTATGTCAAGGCTGTATATTGTCACCCTGCTTATTTATCTAATTTGCTGAGTACATAATGGGAAATGCTGGGCTGGATGAATCATAAGCTGGAATCAAGACTGTTGGGAGAAATATCAACAAACTCAGATATGCAGATGATACCACTTTAACGGCAGAGAGTGAAGAGGAACTAAAGAGCTTATTAATGAGGGTGAAAGAGGAGAGTGAAAAAGGTGGCTTAAAACTCAACATTCAAAAAATGAAGATGCCATGGCATCCAGTCCCATTACTTCATGGCAAACAGTTGGGGCAAAAAGTGGGAACAGTGACAGATTTTATTTTCCTGGGCTCCAAAACCACTGTGGACAGTGATTGCAGCCACAAAATTAAAAGACACTTGCTCCTTGGAAAAATAGCTATGACAAACCTAGACAGCATATTAAAAAGGAGAGAATCACTTTGCCAACAAAGGTCCATATACTCAAAGCTGTGGTTTTTTCAAGTAGTCATGTATGGATGTGAGAGTTGGACATAAAGAAGGCTGAGTGCTGAAGAATTGATGCTTTTGAACTGTGGAACTGGAGAATAGTCTTGACAGTCCCTTGGACAGCAAGGAGAGCAAACTAGTCAATCTGAAAGGAAATCAACCCTGAATATTCATTGGAAGGATTGATGCTGAAACTCCAATACTTTGCCCACCTGATGTGATGAGCCGACTCACTGGAAAAGACTCTGATGCTGGTAAAGATTGAGGGCAGGAGAAGAAGGGGGTGACAGAGGATGATATGGTTGAATGGGATCACTGACTCAATGGACATGAGTTTGAACAAACTCTGCAAGATAGGGAAGAAGGACAGGGAAGCCTGGTATGCTAGAGTTCATGGGGTTGCAAAGAGTCGGACATAACTTCCCAACTGAAGGACAAGGCTTCTGGTCTATAAATGCTGCTAGATAAATGCAGTGATAGAATCAGCTAAATTCCAGATGTTTCAGTCACCTAAGTGCTCCAGTACTTTTATCTCAACAACAAAAGTATTCACTTATTTTTGTAGAAAGGAGGAGGTAGGCATGGAAATAAATGCTTTCTTCCCTGTCATAGTGTTTCTGACCACTAGCATTAGATGGGCTGGAGTTTCATAATACTTTTCCCCTCATCTCTGTGCTCACATTTTAAGGTAGTGGGATGGAGTGGAAAGTAGACCAAAGGTTGGACAGCCAAGCTCTGCCACTTACGAGACTTTAGTTCTTAAGTAACTTCCATTGACAGATGAATGGATAAAGAAGATGTAGTACATGTATACACGGGAATTTTACTAATAAAATGAAATAATGCCATTTTGATGGACACCTGGAGATTATCATACCAGGTGAAGTAAGTCATAAAGAGAAAGACAAATATCATATGATATCACTTATATGTGGAATAAAAAATGATACGAATGAACTTATTTACAAAACAGAAACAGACTCACAGACTGAAAACAAACTTGTGGTTACCAAAGGGGAAAGGTCAATGCAGAGGTGGGGGATAAATTAGGAAGTTGGGATTAGCAGATAGAAACCACTATATATATAATAGATAAATAGCAAGGATCTACTGTATAGCAAAAGGAACTCTATTCTATAATAACCTATATGGGAAAAGACTGAAAAAAGAATAGATACAAGTGTGTGTATGTGTATAACTAAATCATTTTGTTGTATACCTGAAATTAACACAATAATGTAAATCAACTATACTCCAATATAAAATAAAAAATTTTTAAAGTTGATGGAGCTCAGTTTGCTTAATCACAAAACAAAAGTAACTCCTACCTCATAAGGCTGGGTGAGGGCTAGACAAAATTATGGATGCATATGCTGGGAGGGATTGGGGCAGGAGGAGAAGGGCACAACAGAGAATGAGATGGCTGGATGGCATCACCGACTCGATGGACATGAGTTTGAGTGAACTCCGGGAGTTGGTGATGGACAGGGAGGCCTGGCGTGCTGTGATTCATGGGGTCGCAAAGAGTCGGACATGACTGAGCGACTGAACTGAACTGAACTGAACTGAAGTGCTATCTGTAAAGTTTTAGGAATTAGATGTTACTATCTTACCAAAGAACATTAGGTTACATTGATCTATACCAAGCAATATGTACATTTGGTCTGTTATGAAGCATTATCATTTTATAAACATGTAGATTAGTTTTCTTACAAATCCACTAATATGGAGTACAAGGAAAATTGCATTATAGTTAGTTATCCATATTTTCTTAATTTTCTTTATATGATAGATGCTTAAAGTTTCTTTCCTACATGCCCTTTTTTGATAAATTCTAACAGTGTCCAAAGAAGCAGAAGTGTTAAATCAGTAAGACGACCTATATTGTTTCATTAAATTTCTTTTACTTCATCTATATATGAGAAGGCTCCTGGAGGTATCCACAAAGCTTAATGGCTGAAAACTTTTTTTAGAAGTGATAAAACAGTGATTAAGGAAAAGGAAATAGCTTTCAAATTTATATAATTATGCAGCCCAATTAGAAGTTCTGACACATAGGAAACAATAAATGTTGACTATTGTAATTATATTTTAGTATAGTAATATAACTTTTTATATCATCACCATCATTATTCAACTTGAAGAAATACTTTATGAAGTGAAATAGCAAGAATCAAAAGATGCTGAAGGAGAAGACTGGCCATCAGTGATGGACAGGCAGTGTGCCTATTACGTATGGTCAAGCAGGTTGTACACTGCTCATTCCAGTCAACACCTTTCACATGATCCCAGTGTGATGGCACTTCCTAAAGACACACCATGTATCACAACACAGCCTACTCAGCTGGCTGCCGACAGATGCTGTTGCTGAAAATACTGTTCTTTATCTTATTGCGAAGGCAAAACATAGAGACCTTTTTTAGTACAGCAGCAAAATTAGTAGCAGGTAAAAATGGAATAAGCATTGCTCACATTTACATTCAGAAATCAGCTCTCTATTAACACTGAGCATATTTGTGACAGAGTCCAAAGACCACAGCTGCAATTACCAGCAACTTGTATCGTACAAAACAGCTAAAGACAATGGCTAATGGTCCTTATCTAGTTTGCCTGTGTGTGATGATCTTTATGAATGGAACAGTGCAGTATCTGGTGTCACCAGAGCAGATGTCTTAAAATGAAGATAACAGGAACCCTGTCTGTCTCATGAGTTTGTGGAAAGGCTCAAAAGTATGTAGAAATGTGAGAAAGCCCTTGGAAATATCAATATCACAATATAGTTATTTGCGTTTATCCACACTAACTTCCTTAGCCAAGACTTTGGATTTCCTGGGGTAACTTTACACCCCTTTGGCAATGCCTTTCTTATCTGGAACCTACCATTGTTGCTGCTGACATTTGGCTGAAACCAAATTGGCTCACTTTGCAGTAGACACTCTTTCAGCCTTGTTGCTTGCTCTACCTGCCATGACCACATAGTCCTCACCTTGGGAACACGGGGCCTTTCTCTATGATGAAGGCTTTGGCAAATGGCATCTTTGGGACCCACCACTCTGGTTCCCTCTGTGGCACTCCAAGTCACCGTATGCTGATACTCAACTATGGAATGCCCCCTAAACCTGCAGAACAGGGACACAAAGAAAGCAGTACCACCACCTGGCAGGGAGGGGGTGGGTATTTTGGAAAATTGTAGAGGATTTTTTGGAGGTCACAAAGATCGGCAGGGTCAGCATCATTTAGTGGGTGGGTGTCAAGGATACCAGACATCCAAAAATGCATAGGATGGCCCCACAAGGAATTATCTTGCATCCTACATGACTTTTAGGTGTCCTATTAAATATTATATATGTAGGTGAGAAACCTATTTAGAATGATCTGAATCTAGAACTTACCTGTGTCTTACATTTAAACCTAAAGCATCTGGATAAGATTTTAACATACTTTGAATTTTTCATGCATACAACCACACTGGGCAAATTGAAGGAAGTATCTTGCCAAGAGTTGTTTATCTGTTCAGAACATCATACCATGCTGTCCGGAATGACTAAGGTGTCCAAGTGGCCTACACAGTGGCACACATTTCTGTATCTGTTGAGTGGCACCCATGTCCCCCCATTACATTCACAGAAGAGCTAGTGTCCCACTCCTTAATTCTGCCTCTTGGTGAATCATGCTTAAGAAAAACCTTTGTGACTTCCCTGGTGATCCAGTGGTTAAGAATTCGCTTGCCAATATAGGAGACACGGGTTCAATCCTTGGTCCATGAAGATTCCACATGCTATAGGGCAACTAAGCCCATGTACCACAGCTACTGAGCCTGAGCTCTAGGGTCTGTGAGCTGCAGCTACTGAAGCCCACATGTCCTAGAGCCCATGCGTCACAGCAAGAGAAGGCACTGCAATGGAAAGCCTGCACACCACAGCTAGAGCCCACGCATGGCAACAAAGACCCACCACAGCCAAAAATAAATAAATAGAAAAACGTTTGGAAAGATTTAATTTTTTTATTGTAAATTACTTATAATTTCCCATGACATTATAGTTAGAACATTATTTTGACTTTTAAAGTTATGTGTAAGTAGACTGTGTTTTCTCTGAGTTTCATTTCAGGATGGTAGAGAGGATATTAAGATCTTTGTTATTACGTGGAGACACTGAATCTGAAAGGACTGACAATCACTGCTTAAGAACTCACAAAACTGTCAGGTCTCTACAAAGGTCCCATATTTGTTGCCTGTTAACCGGAACCATCCTTGCTGTGGTGAGCTACCTTCTGATTGGCCTACTTATGTTGATCAGTGTAGCCATCTTGGCTCTGAGAGGTGTGCTGTGCTCTTGAATTGAGGGTAGCGAGAGAGGACTGAAGGAAGAGTGTGAGAGAAGGAAAAAGGTCATCACTCCACTTCTAGGAAACAGGATGAAGTGGAAGGAGCTACAGCCTGGAATTCTGGGGAACTAGATTCCATTCCACCAAACTTTCTTTGTGTCCTTGGATATGTCTATGAGTCTTGGACTTTTTAACCTAAAAATTGACCAGACCCTTCCCAGTTCCAGCATTCTGTGGCTTGATCTTAGTCTAGGTCTCAATAAAATGTCCCACTTAAAACTATACATGTGCTTTCCCTGAAAGCACCGATCACCTGCATCTAACAAGCAGAGCTATTTCTGCTGTATCTATAGAAGAACATTGCAGAAGAGGGAAAAAGACAAGGGCACTAAGATTTTTAATTTTTACAGGGCTAGACATTTTAGGCCCGTGATCATGTGATATTCATAAAAGGAGACGAGGAAACTGAGGCTCAGAGAGGTTAAGTAACTTGCACAAGGTCATGACTCCAGGAAACAACACAGCAGGAGTTTGTACCCAGGCCTGCCTGACCCCAAAGCTTTGGAGTAACCACCATGGTCTTATTTACATTCCTGAAGAGAAGGCAATCTGGGAGGCCCAGAGGGACCCCCACTTCTCAATAAAAGAGGAAGAATCTTCCATGTTATTGGCCAATTTCATTTGCTGAAACTACAGTATCATTATATGTAAGATGAGCACTTGTCCCTATTTGCCTGGTATAGTTCCTATTGCCTGCTGTCCTAGCAGCATTAAAATGCCTATTTTACCTGCAAACGGTTTGCCTAGTAGATTTTATAGTCACCTAATTATGTTTCTATGTCACAGCTCCTGTGATTGTATCATGGCCAGGAGAGAAGCAAAATAAATAAAACCACTTACTGTTCTGGGGATTAGTGGTTTAGATTAGAAATAAACCTTCAAGTTTATTTTATTCTGCATGTGCTATCAGTCCATAAAATGTTTTCTATCCACATTAAGTAGCATGCAGACTTCCAACTGTAGTAACACAATATGTCATAAACCTATGTGACTCTTTTATCTTCCCTTTGTTGGGTATAAAGTCTAATCCTTCAAGTGAAGCTTATGTCACATAGGTTTAAAACAAAATATCCTGAGGATGACTTGTACATTCTCAGAGGAGAGTTTTCACTTTCAGGCATGGGCACTGCAAAGTATCTCACACTAGAAATGTACCTGATGCCTCTGAATAAACTTGGGAGGCTGCCTGTTCATTCTATTTAAAACCCGTCAGAGTCATCCCAGTGACTCAGGAAAGTATAGACGAATGGAAACTTAGACACACACACACACACTTCACAGGAAATCCTAATGTTCCTCCCAGCCATGAGCACCAATCTCACTTCCCTTTGTTATCACCCACCAATGTCTTGCTCATACCTCTAATGAGAGTAGCTGAACATTTTGAAACCTTTGTCTTACGATGATTTTGACTTCAATATCTTAGAATTCAAGAAAATCAATCCTTGTCCTTACATTGCAACAATCAACTGCCCCTTCCAGACCACTGAAGTGTCTCTCACAAAGGCATCCAATGATTAGCATGTTGCTGAAGACAAGGTGCATTCTTTCCTGTCCTTTTACTGGCCATTGTACCTCTGTGACTCCACACTATCTTGGTTTCCATCTCATGATTCTAAGCTACTTCTGTCTTTCCCACAGTCTTTTCATGTCTACTTGTAGTAGCCTCAGCTCTCTGCTCTTGTCACACTGTACCCTGCCACTTGGAATCTCAACCGTATGCATAGCTCCACCATGCTCCAGCAGCATTTCTCAGTACAGCTCTGCAAGTCACTAGTGTCCTTGCCCATGTTTCCTTGAAATTAGTTTAGGAAACTGCACACTATCACCTTTTGGATATTACTATTAAGGTTAAGAGTACAAGATCTCATCACAAAGTTATGGTTGTGGAAAACCATATGGAGAGTCCTCAAAAAAAAAACAAAAACAACTAAAAATAGAACTACCTCATGACCCAGAAATTCCACTTCTGTGTACATCCAAAAAACTTCAGTCTATCAAAAAAAAAAACAACCTAAAAACATTAATTAAAAAAGACAGATGAACCCCAGTGTGCATAGCAACATTATTTACAATCACCAAGATAAGGAAGCAACCTGTCTACCAACAGGTATTGGAACAATGAAAATATTGTGTATACATACAGTGGAATACTACTAAGCCATAAAGAATAAAATCTTGCCATTTGCAGCAACATGGATGGACTCGAAAGGCGTTATGTTAAGTGAAATAAGTCAGACAAAGGCAAATACTGTATATTATCACTTATATGGAGAATCTAAAAAACACTACAAACCAGCAAATATAACAGAAGGAAAATCACAGATAAAGAGAAAAAACTATCAGTTTCCATACAGGGAAGGGAGGAGGGAGGGGCAACATAGAGGTAGCGGATTAAAAGGTACAAACTATTAGTATAAAATATTTTATTTTTTAAGTTTTATTGAAATATAGTTGACTTATGGGCTTCCCTGGTGCTTCACATGGTAAAGAATCTGCCTGCAATGCAGGAGACCCAGGTTTGATCCCTGGGTTGGGAAGATCCCCTGGAGAACGGAATGGCTACCCACTCCAGTATCCGTGCCTGGAGAATCCTATGGACAGAGGAGCCTCGCAGGCTACAGTCCATGGGGTTGCAAAGAGTTGGACACAACTGAACGAGTTAATTTATAATGTGTTAGTTTCAGATGTACAGCAAAATTATTTAAAATCCTCTTCTATTATAGGTTATTACAAGATACTGAGTATAGTTTTCCTGTGCTATACAGTAGGTTTTTGTGGTTTATCTAGTTTATATATTATTGTTGTTTGTTGCTAAGTTGTGTCTGACTCTTTGAGACCCCATGAACTGCAGCATGCCAGGCTTGTCTGTCCTCTGCTATCTCCCAGAGTTTGGTCAAACTCATGTCCATTCAGCCGATGATGCCATCCAACCAACTCATCTTCTATTGCCCCCTTCTCCTCTTGCCCTCATTCTTTCCCAGCATCAGGATCTCTTCCAGTGAATCAGCTCTTCACATCAGGTGGGCAAAGTATTGGAGTTTCAGCATCAATCCTTCCAATGAATACTCAGAGTTGATTTCCTTTAGGATTGACTGGTTTGATCTCCTTGCTGTCCAAGGGACTCTCAGGAGTATTTCCAGCACCACAGTTCAAAAGCATCAACTTTTTGGCACTCAGCCTTCTATATGGTCCAATTCTCATATCTGTACAAGACTAGTAGAAAAACAATAGATTTGACTATATGAACCTTTGTCTGCAAAGTGGTGTCTCTGCCTTCTAATATGTTGTCTAGGTTTGTCATAGCTTTCCTTCCAAGGAGCAAGTGTCTTTTAATTTCATGGCTATAGTCACTGTCTGCAGTGATTTTGGGGCCCAAGAAAATAAAATCTGACACTGTTTCAACTTTTTCCTCATCTATTGCCATGAAGTGATGGGGCTTGGTGCCATGATTTTAGTTTTTTGAATGCTGAGTTTTAAGCCAGCTTTTTCACTCTCCTTTATCATCCTCATCAAGAGGCTCTTTAGTTCCTCTTTGCTTTCTGCCATTAGAGTAGTATCATGTGCCTATCTGAGGTTTTTGATATTTCTCCCAGCAGTCTTCATTCAAGCTTGCAATTCATTCAGCCTGGCATTTCCCATGATGTACTCTGCATATAAGTTAAATAAACAATATGACAATATACAACCTTGATGTACTCCTTTCCCAATTTTGAACCAGTCTGTTATTCCATGTCCAATTCTAACTGTTGCTTCTTGTCATGCATACAGGTTTCTCAGGAGACAGGTAAGGTGGTCTGGTATTCCTATCTGTTTAAGAATTTTCCACAGTTTGTTGTGAACACACAGTCAAAAGCTTTAGCACAGTCAATGAAGCAGATTTTTTTTTTTTTGTAATTCCCTTGCTTTTTCTATGATCCAGTGGATGCTGGCAACTTGATCTCTACCTGTGCCTTTTCTAAATACAGTTTGTAAGTCTAGAAATTCTTGGTTCATGTACACTTGAAGTCTAGCTTGAAGGATTTTGAGCATTACCATGCTAGCATATGAAATGAGTACTGTTGTAGTACAGCTTGGACATTCTTTGCCTTTCTTTGGGATTCGAATGAAAATTGACCTTTTCCAGTCCTGTGGCCAGTTGAGTTTTCCAAATTTGCTAGCATATTTAGTGCAGCACTTTAACAACATCATCTTTTGTGATTTGAAATAGCTCAGCTGGAGTCCTATCACCTCCACTTTTGTTCATAGTAATACTTCCTAAGGCCTACTTGACTGCACACTCCAGGTTGTCTGGCTCTAGGTGAGTGACCACACCATCTTGATTACCTGGGTCATGCAGACATTTTTCTATAGTTCTCATGTGTATTCTTGCTACCTCTTCTTAATCTCTTCTGTTTTGTTAGGTCCTTGCCACTTCTGTCCTTTATTGTACCCATCTTTGCATGAAATCTAAATACCTTGTTATCTCCAATTTTCTTGAAGAGATCTCTAGTCTTTCCCATTCTGTTGTTTTTCTCTATTTCTTTGCATGTTTCATTTAAGAGACTTTCTAATATCTTCTTGCTATCTTCTGGAACTCTACATTCAGTTGGATATATCTTTGCCTTTCACTTCTCTTCTTTTCTCAGCTATCTGTAAGGCCTCCTCAGACAATCACTTTGCCTTCTTGCATTTCATTTTCTTGGGGATGGTTTTGGTCACCACCTCCTGTACAATGCTACAAACCCCCATCCATAGTTCTTCAGGCAATCTGTCTACCAGATCTAATCCCTTGAATCTATTGGTCACCTCCTCTGTATAATCATAAGGGATCTGGTCTAGGTCATACTTGAATGATCTAGTGGTTTCTCCTATTTTCTTAAATTTAAGCCTGAATTTTGCAAGAAGGAGCTCATGATCTGAGCCACAGTCAGCTCCAGGTCTTGTTTTTGCTGATTACAAGTGCTGGTGAGGATGTAGGAAAAGGGGAACTCCTGTGCACTGTTGGTTTACCCACTATGGAAAAAAGTATGGAGGTTCCCCCCAAATTAAACAGAACTACCATATGATCTAGCAGTCTCCATTTCTGAGTATATATCCAAAGGAAATGAAAACAGGATCTCAAAGAGAAATCTGCACTCCCATGTTCACTGCAGCATTACTCACTATAGCAAAGATATGGAAACAACCTAAATGGCCATCAGTAGATGAATGGATGGGCTTCCCTGGTAGCTCAGCTGGTAAAGAATGCACCTGCAATGCAGGAGACCCTGGTTCGATTCCTGTGTTGGGAAGATCCCCTAGAGGAGAGATAGGCTACCCACTCCAGTATTCTTGGGCTTCCCTGGTGGCTCAGATGGTACAGAATCCAACTGTAATGCGGGAGACCTGGGCTGATCCCTGGATTGGGAAGATCCCCTGGAGGAGGGCATGGCAACCCACTCCAGTATTCTTGCCTGGAGAATCCCCATGGACAGAGGACCCTGGCAGGCTACTGTCCATGGGGTTGCAAAGAGTCAGACGTGACTGAGTGACTAAGCACAGCACAGCACAGATGAATGGATAAAGAAGACGTAGTATATGTACACAATGGAATCTTATTCAACCATAAGAAAGAAGAAAATCCTACCATCTGTGACAGAATGGATGGGCCTTGAAGGCATTATGCTAGGTGAAATAAGTCAGAGAAAGACAAAAACTCCATGGTATCACTTATATGTGGAATCTGAAGAAAAAGGAAATGTCAAACTCATAGGAACAGAAAGTAGTAAAATGGTTGCCATGGACTAGGGGGTGAGAGAAATGGGGAAAGGGTACAAACTTTCACCTGAAAGATGAATAAGGTTTGATGTTCAAATGTAAAACATGATCTTTATAGTTGATAATACTGTTTTACATAATTGGCATATGCGAGAGGGTAGAACTTAAGTGTTCTCATTAAAAAAAAAAAAGATAACTGTGAGGTAATGCATGTACTAATTAGGGGGAACTTTTCACAATGTGGATCAAATTGCCACAATGTATACTTTAAATATAATTCAGTTTTGTCAATTATGCCTCGATAAGTTGAAATTCATGGGGTCGCAAAGAGTCGGACACGACTGAGTGGCTGAACTGAACTGAACTGAAGCTGAAATTAAAGAGAGTACAAGTTCTCTCTTAAATATTCTATATCTGAATCCTGGCCTTGTATTGTCATGTAACCTAGGATGAGCTACTAAGTCACTCTTTTCTGCAAAACCTATAAAATGGGAAAAATTCAGGCCATGTCGTACGGGGATATTGTACACAGAGGAGTCATAAATAAACATATGGGAAGTGGTTGGCACTTAGTAAACACTCAATAACATTACTATTTACATATTAAAATGTCTGAGAGATCTTAAGGAGAAGAAACCAGTTTTGTTTTATTTAACTCAATAACTGGTTTAGGACTTCCCTGGTGGCTCAGTGGTAAAGAATCCACCTGCCAATATAGAAGGTATGGGTTCAATTCCTGGTCGGGGAAGATGCCATTTGCCATGGAGCAACTAAGCCTTTCAAGCCTGTGAGCCACAACTACTGAGCCCAGGTACTGCAGGTACTGCAGCCTACATGTCCTGGAGCCCATGCTCCACAACAAGAGAAGCCACCACAATGAGAAGCCCATACACTGCGATGAAGAGTAGCCCCGGCTCACCGCAACTAGAGCAAAGCCTGCACAGCAATGAAGACTCAGCAGAGTCGAAATAAATAAATACATAAAATTATTTTTTAAAAAACTGGTTTAACTTGACCAGAGATGTTTGAACATAACTTAGTTTGAGAAATACATGTTACTGCATCTCTGACCCATCTCAACTCAAAACCATCCAGTGAGCTGCAGACTCACCACACACCTGAGTGTAGGATCATCAACCTCAGTATCCAAATCCAAGCAATGTATGTCCCACCCCAGCCTTTTCCTCCTTTACTAGTTACTACATAGTATTAATAAAGAGCACCACCCTCTGCCCACACCAGCAATCTAAGGGTTGGCTGTAACTTTTCACTCAGTGCTCACTCCTAACCTGTCACCAGCTTCTACAAACTCTGCCACCATATTCACTTTCAAAGTGGTCCCTGCCTCTCCATCGCCCCATGCTTGAAAGTGAAAAAAAGTGAAAGTGTTAGTCACCCAATCATGTCCAACTCTTTGCAACCCTATGGACTGTAGCCCACACCAGTCTCCTCTGTTCATGAGATTTCCCAGGCAAGAATACTGGGGTGGGTAACCATTCCCTTCTCCAGGGGATCTTCCCAATCCAGGGACTGAACCCAGGTATCCTGCATTGCAGGCAGATTCTTTACCATCTGAGCTCCCATGGAAGCCCAAAGAATACTGGAGTGGGTAGCCATCCCCTTCAAAGGGGTCCCCACCTCTCCATCATCCCATGATTACCACTTCTCAACTGCCTAAGAGCAGTGGCCTCCTCACTGGTTTCCCTGATCTCAGTCTCATTCCTGAATTGTTGGCAGAAAAATAATTTTAAATGCCTAATTAGTTGTATGAATTCTCTTCTTAAAAGGTTTTTCATGCCTTTCAGGACAAAATTTAAACTCCATTTTAGTATATAAAGCACACCTCCACCCCACACATTTCCATCATTCCTATTTATTTTGTTGTCGTTGTTCAGTCGCCCAGTCGTGTCCACCTCTGTGACCCCATGACTGCAGCACGCCAGGCTTCCCTGTCCCTCACCATCTCCTGGAGTTTGCCCAAGTTCATGTTCATTGCGTCGGTGATGCCGTCCAGCCATCTCATCCTCTGACGCCTTTCTCTCCTTCTGCCCTCAATCTTTCCCAGCATCAGGGACTTTTCCAATGAGTCGTCTATTCGCATCAGATTCCCAAATATGTCACACTATATCATGCCTCCTTGACTTTCCTCAAACTGCCTTTCCCTGGAAAGTCCTTCTGCACGCAAATGGCTCCTACTCATTCTTTAAGATTTAATGTTTCACCTTCTCTCAGAAGCCTCTCCTACATAGATGCTTATCTCATAGTTTCCATGGTTGACTCATCCATTTCTCTCCCAGGTAATTAGTCTAAGCCAATTACAGTAATTTCATTCTCTCTGGTTTGGAAGTGGGCATGTGAGCCAACCCTGAAAATGAAAAATGAAGGGAAGAGTTGCCTGGAGAGGGGGTAAGTTCTGAGAAAGGTTTCTTGCTTCTAAGAAGAACATACTGGACAGATAACAGACTTTCTCTTGACAGATGTGAATGAGACACCAGGAATTCTAGCAGCCATCCTATGATGCTGACGGCAAATGGTTTGAGGGGGAGTTCTGGCTAACTGAAAAGAGCAGTGCAGAGAGATGAAATGAACCTGGCTTCTCAATCCTGGAATCCTTGCTGACTCTGGACTAGGTGCAGTCTTGGATAATAAATCACCTTATTATCTAAACCAGTGTTTGTTAGAGTTACTTGCTGCTAATGGTGTCCTAACTGATGCAGCTGTCACCATCTCATGGGTCTCTCTGTCATCACAATCAATCATCACACCAAAATCAGGAACATGACAGAAAACCCTACTGCACTTCAGCGTCATTGTGGTAAACTTCAATAATGCCATATGACAAAGACAGAAAATAAGAAGTGTAAATATTGGAAAGAAGGGCACCAAACGGTCACTATCTCTAGGTTATTGTATCAGCTACAGGAAAAGGCTAAGATTCTAATAAGCTAGGGGGATTAATTAGAAGTCAGTCAGGTGTTCAGCTTGAAAGCAATGAAGACCATATAAAAATATGATGAGGGAAAATCCCATTCAGAATAGCAAAATACACAAATTAGAACAGGCACGTAATATCTAAGATATCCATAAGAAATATTCAAAACTTGCATGAAGATAATACTAAAACATAGCTGAATAACATAAAAGAATACCTTGGAAAAATGAAGGAATATGACAATGCTCCTGAATAGGAGAACTTAATTATTTTGAAGATCCATATCTTTTCTAATTAAAATTCACTGCAATTTTAATACAAATCTCAACACATTTTCAAAAATGACAAACAAGAAAGTACACATGATTATCAAGAAACTCTGGATAAAAAAAAAAATCCATAAGGGGGAATTTGACTTATCTGATGTCAAAACTATACTGTTGTTCACAATGGAGCAGAAATACTAAAATATGCAATTCAGAAATACACCTTTGAAAATAATGAGAGGTTATGATAGATAACTCTGAGAAAAATAACTAACCAATTGGGAAGGAGAAAAAGTATATCCCTTCTTCATATCAAACACACATTAAAAATTCCAAAGAAGAATTCCGAGCCAGTGATCGGCGGCGGAGAGCGGGTCTCAGTGGCCTCGAAAAATCCTGCAAAAATGTCTCTGTAACCATCTCTTGAATACCTGAAGGTAGACAAGGTGATTCAGGCTCAGACTGCCTTTTCTGCGAACTCTGCCAACCCAGCAATTTTATCTGAAGCCTCTGCTCCCATCTCTCAATATGGAAATATCTATCCTAAGCTGTATCTGGAGCTCTCTCAGTACATGGGCCTGAGTTTAAATGAAGAAGAAATAAGTGCAAATATGGCCTTGGTCCCTGGAGCACCAAGTCAGGGGCAGTTGGTGGCACGGCCTTCCAGCATGAACTACATGGTGGCCCCCGTCACTGGTGGTTTGACACTGGGATCCGCAGAGCAGAGATCAAGCAAGGGATCCGAGAAGTCATCCTGTGCAAGGATCAAGATGGAAAGATTGGGCTCAGGCTGAAATCCATAGACAACAGTATATCTGTTCAGCTTGTCCAGGCCAATTCTCCATCCTCCCTGGTGGACCTGCGGTTTGGGGACGAGGTGCTGCAGATAAATGGCGAGAACTGTGCTGGCTGGAACTTGGACCGGGCGCACAAGGTGCTCAAACAGGCTTTTGGAGAGAAGATCACCATGACCGTTCGGGACAGGTCCTTTGAACGGACAATTACCATGCATAAGGACAGTACTGGACACGTTGGCTTTGTTTTTAAAAATGGAAAAATCACATCCATTGTGAAAGACAGTTCTGCAGCTAGAAACGGTCTTCTCACGGAACATAACATCTGTGAGGTCAACGGACAGAATGTCATCGGACTGAAGGACTCTCAAATCGCAGACATATTGTCCACAGCTGGAAATATAGTTACTATTACAATCATGCCTGCTTTTATCTTTGAACACATTATTAAACGGATGGTGCCAAGCATTATAAAAAGCTTGATGGATCACACCATTCCTGAGGTTTAGAAGTCACGGCACAGTGGAAACTTCCCGGAAGTTCTCCCGTTTACGTCTTGGGCAACTGACCTTACTGTTATGCACATGAAGCTTTGTAGGAGCCAGCGAGCATATGCTGCATGAGGACTTCCTGTCTTACAGGAGGGCTGGGAATCTTACTGTTCGATCCAGTATATCTTGTTCAGACATCAAGACAGTTGTAGCCTTACCCTGGTTTTACAGTTGAAAAGACTTTCACAGACTAGTGTCTTCACTGGAGACCTGATGCTTTCACAAGCCTTGTGAGTAGGATGACTGCTACAGGCGCAGCTCTGTTAGAACCATCACCTTCACCTTGATGTCAAGCAGTGCTTTAGTTCTGTGCTGTATTTGCATTTTTACAGTGTCACCACAGTGCATTTAGGATTACTTTTCTTCAGGTCTATGTGTGTGTAACACCAGCTAAGTAACACTGGTTTCATTCCATGTAAGCATTATTAGACTGTATGTAGCTGCAAGAGACTTATCGATTGTCATTACATTTTATCCGCCTTCACTTAATACGCTTGAACTGTTGCCTTAACTAAGTTAAGCGTCTAGAATAAAAGCCAAAATGTAATGATTGCTGCCTTTCTAAACCCTGACGCAGTTCTGCATTCACCTGAGATGTACACTAGCCCCGTGCAGTCTGACAGTACATCCCGAGCTAGCACAGCTGCTGACTTGCATTTGAGATTTTCTAGTCCTTCCTTGTGTAATGGGAACTTCTTTCTTCTAAAAGTAACTGATATCACTTTTTGAGAAATGAAGCACTATATATTTAATGTATAAATAGAATGAATCTTGACTCCTTTTTTCATGTGTAGATTAAGTGGGCTAAGACTGATTATTGCATTTACACAGTATGTAACCTAGCTGCCCCAGAACGGTCTCAGGACACTGTCCCAGTCATGTGTTCCATTTCCTGCCTCCTCACAGAATGACACATTATCCTGATTTTTTTTCCTCTCTTTGGCTTATGCCTATTCTATTTTAATTAAAAATGTATAGATAAAGTTAAAAAAAAAATTCCAAAGAAGTCAGCAAGTCAATTAAAAGCAAATATTAGATCAAACCACATGAAATCACTATTTTTGCAGGTCAAAGGCAGTTGACTATCAGAAATTCCACACAGTTAAAGCTAACACATTAATTCTGAGGAGGAAAATACAGGAAACATGTTTATAGTCTTGGAATGAGGGATACTGACAAAACATAAAACTCAGAAAAGAAGTTTGCACATGTAGAAATTGTCTGTGCATGTGAAAAGTACCTGTGCTATTAAGTTAACATTAAAATAAGTTAAGATCTCAAAATCCTTCAAGCTAGGTTTCAACAGTATGTGAACCAAAAACTTCCAGATGTACAAGATGAATTTAGAAAAGGCAGAGGAACCAGAGAGCAAATTGCCAACATCCATTGGATCATAGAAAAAGCAAGGGAATTCCAGAAAAACATCTGCTGCTTTATTAACTACTCTAAAGCCCTTGACTGAGTGGACCACGACAAATTGTGGAAAATTCTTAAAGAGATGGGAATACCAGACCACCTTACCTGCCTCCTAAGAAACCTGTATACAGGTCAAGAAACACCAGTTAGAACTGGACATGGAACAATGGACTGGTTCAAAATTGGGAAAGGAGTACATCAAGGCTGTATCTTGTCACCCTGCTTATTTAACTTATATGCAGAGTACATCATGTGAAATGCCAGGCTACATCTAGCTGGAATCAAGCTCAAGCTGGAATCAAGATTGCTGGGAGAAATATCAATAACCTTAGCTATGCAGACGACAAGGGAACATTTCATGCAAAGATGGGCTTGATAAAGAACAGAAATGGTATGGACCTAACAGAAGCAGAAGATATTAAGAAGAGGTGGCAAGAATACACAGAAGAACTGTACAAAAAAGATCTTCACGACGAAGATAATCACGATGGCATGATCACTCACCTGGAACCAGACATCTTGGAATGTGAAGTCAAGTGGGCCTTAGAGAGCATCACGACGAACAAAGCTAGTGGAGGTGATGAAATTCCAATTGAGCTATTTCAAATCCTGAAAGATGATGCTGTGAAAGTGCTGCACTCAATATGCCAGCAAATTTGGAAAACTCAGCAGTGGTCACAGGACTGGAAAAGGTCAGTCTTCATTCCAATCCCAAAGAAAGGCAATGCCAAAGAATGCTCAAACTACCGCACAGTTGCACTCATCTCACACGCTAGTAAAGTCATGCTCAAAATTCTCCAAGCCAGGCTTCAGCAATATGTGAACTGTGAACTTCCAGATGTTCAAGCAGGTTTTAGAAAAGGCAGAGGCACCAGAGATCAAATTGCCAACATCCGCTGGATCATGGAGAAAGCAAGAGAGTTCCAGAAAAACATCTATTTCTGCTTCATTGACTATGCCAAAGCCTTTGACTCTGTGGATCACAAGAAACTGTGGAAAATGCTGAAAGAGATGGGAATACCAGACCACCTGACCTGCCTCTTGAGAAACCTGTATGTAGGTCAGGAAGCAACAGTTAGAACTGGACATGGAACAACAGACTGGTTCCAAATAAGAAAAGGAGTACGTCAAGGTTGTATATTGTCACCTTGCTTATTTAGCTTATATGCAGAGTACATCATGAGGAACGCTGGGCTGGAAGAAGCACAAGCTGGAATCAAGATTGCCGGGAGAAATATCAATAACCTCAGATATGCAGATGACACTACCCTTATGGCAGAAAGTGAAGAGGAACTCAAAGGCCTCTTGATGAAAGTGAAAGAGGAGAGTGAAAAGGTTGGCTTGAAGCTCAACATTCAGAAAATGAAGATCATGGCATCTGGTCCCATCACTTCTTGGGAAATAGATGGGGAAACAGTGGAAACAGTGTCAGACTTTATTTTTTTGGGCTCCAAAATCACTGCAGATGGTGATTGCAGCCATGAAATTAAAAGACGCTTACTCCTTGGAAGGAAAGTTATGACTAGCCTAGATGGCATATTAAAAAGCAGAGACATTACTTTGCCAACAGAGGTCCGTCTAGTCAAGGCTATGGTTTTTCCCGTGGTCATGTATGGATGTGAGAGTTGGACTGTGAAGAAAGCTGATCGCCGAAGAATTGATGCTTTTGAAATGTGGTGCTGGAGAAGACTCTTGAGAGTCCCTTGGACTGCAAGGAGATCCAACCAGTCCATTCTAAAGGAGATCAATCCTGGGTGTTCATTGGAAGGACATATGCTAAAGCTGAAACTCCAATACTTTGGCCACCTCATGCGACGAGTTGACTCACTGGAAAAGAGTCTGATGCTGGGAGGGATTGGGGGTAGGAGGAGATGGGGACGACAGAGAATGAGATGGCTGGATGGCATCACCGACTCGATGGACATGAGTTTGAGTGAACTCCGGGAGTTGGTGATGGACAGGGAGGCCTGGCGTGCTGTGGTTCATGGGGTCACAAAGAATCAGACATGACTAAGCTACTGAACTGAACTGAACTGATGTAGATTACACCACTCTAATGGTAGAAAGCAAAGAAGAACTAAAGAGCCTCTTGATGAAGGTGAAAGCTGTGCTTAGTCACTCAGTCACATCTGACAGTTTGCAACTGTAGCCCAGCAGGGTCCTCTTTCTATGGGGATTCTCCAGGCACGAATACTGGAGTGGGTTGCCATACCTTCCTCCAGGGGATCTTCCCAACCCAGGGATCGAACCCAGGTCTCCGTCACTACAGGCGGATTCTTTACCATCTGAGCCACCAGGGAAGCCCAAGAAAACTGGAGTGGGTAGCCTATCCCATCTCCAGGGAAAATTCCCGGCCCAGGAGTCAAAATGGGGCCTCCTGCATTGCAGGTGCATTCTTTACCAGATGAGCTACCACAAAAGCCAAAGGTGAAAGAGGAGAGTGAAAAAGCTGGGTTAAAACGCAATATTCAAAAAACTAAGATCATAGTATCTGGTCCCATCATTTCATGGCAAATTGATGGGAAAACAATGGAAACAGTGACAGACTTTACTTTTTTGGGCTCCAAAATCTCTGCAGACAGTGACTGGAACCATGATATTAAAAGATGCTTGCTCCTTGGAAGAAAAGCTACAATCAATCTAGACAGCATATTAAAAAGCAGAGGCATCATTTTTCTGACAAAGATCCATTTAGTTAAAACTATGTTTTTTTCCAGTAGTCATGTAAGGATGGGAGAGTTAGACCATAAAGAAGGCTGAATGACAAAGAGTTGATGCTTTTGAATTGTGATGCTGCAGAATATTCCTGAGAGTCCCTTGGACAGCAAAGAGATCAAACCAGTCAATCCTAAAGGCAATAAGTCCTGAATATTCATTGCAAGGACAGATGCTGAAGCATCAACATTTTGGCCACATGATGTGAAGAGCTGACTCATTGGAAAAGACCCTGATGCTGAGAAAGATTGAAGGCAGGAGGAGAAGGGGGCAACAGAGGATGAGACAGTTGGGTGGCATCACTGACTCAATGGAAATTAAAGAACAGGCAAGCCTGGAGTGCTGCAGCCCATGGGGTAACAAAGAGTTGGATACTACTGAGCAACTGAACAACAACAAAATTAAAAGCCAAGAACAAATTAGGAGGAAAAAGATAATATAAGAATTCTCACAATCTATAAGAGAAGGATAAAAATGAAACAGAAATGCACAAAGTAAACAAGTAATTCCAAGGAGAAATGCACATGGAAAATTATCCTCTGAAAAGACGCTCATCTTTACAAGTAAAAAGGAACAGGTATATTAAAATAATAAAATCTCTTTTTTTTTTCAGTCTTAGAAATTGGTCACATCAGGGTTAGTGCTTATGTGGGGAAGAAGTCATTCTTGTACTCACCTTTTTAGTGAGTATTAGTTTTTTCAGAGGATAATTTGTTTGCCCATTTCCATCAAAATTTAAAATGTTTATATCCATCAAATCAGCAGTTATACTTTTAAGAATCTGTCATAGAGAAATACTTGTAAACGCACATTCCTTGGCAGCACTGTTGGTTACAGCCACTAAATAGGAAATATCAATTTCCAGTAATAATTTGGTGATGAAATAAATTATGATATGTCTTCACTATAAGATATTATTCAGCCAATTTTAAAAGGATACAGATTAATATGTATCGGTATGGAAAGTCCTTCATACCATATGATAAATTGAAAAAAAAAGAACTATAATATATATCGAACAATCCCATTTATGATAAAAAACCTATATCCATTCTACATGTCAATGTACATAGATTGGCTATCAGGAACATTAGGATCAAGGAAAACATTCTATAAAATTATACTTTAAAATATATTTTATAAGAATACATCATCTATTATCTATGTCATTATACAAATACAACTGAGTTCACTTAGAAGTGATTTCCACAAATGTGCATGAGGTATGGCCAATTCCAGACATTTCCCAGGATTTTAAAAATTTTAATCGTTTGGTGAAAACCATATATAACATATATATATATATATTCCCATTTCCTCCAAGGACCACAAAATACATTTTCAATGAAAAGGAAACTGGCGGAACCTCAGTTTGATCCCAGTTCTTTAACTGATACTATATTTCAGGACCATATTTTAGGACAGCTCTGCTTTGAAGATATAGGAGGGTCTTGCCTCATCCAGGAAAGCGCACTTGAAGATCTTACCCTTTAAACAATGAAAGGAGGGAGGAGCATGTTTTGATTATCCAATCTGCCTTCTCTGTAATCATCCCTCATTCCTGAGCCAATGGACTGGACACACCACCACTGCCTCCTTCCTCATTGAGCTACTGACTAGCATGTAATTCATTAGCCTTTAGGATGACTTCCTACCATTTCACTTAATGAGAGTGTCAGGACCTCCATTTGAAGCCCTCCCATTTTCCCTCAGTGCCTGCCCACTCTCCTTCCTGCCTCCCTGCTTTTCTCCCTCTTTCTCCTTCTCATCCTTACCACAGACTTCTGGCATTCTCGGGTGAGTGGCAGCTGGAAGCCTGCACCCTTCTCAGGTGCAGACCAGAGCCCACTGCAGGGCACGTACCCGTGTTTCTGGCTGTGATCTTGGAACTGTGTCTCAGCAGACGGACAAACACATTGCTGTTGCAGTGGTTCACCAACTGCAGGCGGAGACCCCTCCGAGTCTGGATCTTGACTAAGCATTTTGCCATTACTGTTTCTTCAATTCTGCGTGTCTCCTCTGCCTGTCATGGCCCAGGGCAGCTACCACCAGCCATAGTGGCTTTGACCTTTCACTAACTGTCCATTCTGTTTTAAAGGACCGAGGCAGGGCCCACTGAATGAATCAAATGTCAGGCTCCTAATGCAGCCAACAGAAATAACTCAAGAGGGATCAGCATGGGGCCAGAGGGAGGGGGATGCTATTTTTAAACTCTCCACTCACTCCCCTGACAAACAATGAAATAATATACAACATCCTTACCCTAGCCAATTCGAAACCATCCAGACCAGAGGACCCCAGCCCAATGTCCTACAGAGTCCTAGGAACTGAATGCCTCCCTCGCCCCACAAAAATAAAACAATACCTAGGCAACTCTGTGAGGGAGAAACAATCCACCTTGATTTCTTTTAAAAAATATTTGAATTTTTATTATGTTCTAGAGCAGTGCTTTCCAATAAAAATAAAATGCAAGCCACATTAAAGAACAAAAAGGAAGCATTTGAAAAGTGAAAGAAATAAAATTAATTTTAATGATGTGTTTTATTTGAAGCCAAGATATCTAAACTAGTATCATTCACCAGGTAATATCAAAATAATATAATAGATTAGATACTTTTTGGTACTAAGTCTTTGAAATTGGTGTGCATTTGCACACTTACAGCATGTCTCAATTCAGCAAACAGCAGTACACGACTTAGCGACTGAACAACAACATTGCCAATGCTCAGCAGCCATGTGAGACTGCCATATTGGATAGCACAGCTCTGGACAAAGTGCTGAGGACCTCATGGCACTATCTCGTCCTTACAAGGATGCTAAAATGTCCCTTTTTGGATAGAAAAGGAAACAGCATCCTGGAAAGAGTAACTGACTTGACCAAATTCATAAAGTAAGTGGCAGAGCCATGATTTGAACCTAAGCTTCCAATATTGGCTGACTAAGAAGACAGTCTCCCAGGAGGTCAGCTGCTGGACCCCTACTTCTAACCTCGTGTTTCAAATGTAGGATCTGAATATAATGTAATTCTCTCTCTCAAGACTTTGAAAGTCTTGCACTTGTACCTCTGAGCATGAAATGTGCTTGCTTTCCAGAGTCAGTGTTCTGGGAGCAAAATGTTTTCAATATTTTAGGAATATTGAAAAATTCCTATATTTGAAAATATTTCAGTTGATTAGTAACTGTGCCCTATATACTATTATTCAGTTCTATTTCTTGGCTGGTACATTTTCTCACTTACATTTTTAGAAGAAAAAATTTTTTTCCTCCCACTATTATGCATGTATGCATTTTTCTTCTTTAAATAGCGACTGAGGGCAAAAGATAATTTTCTAATAAAAATATTCTTTTTTTCTCCTCTCTTGATAAAACAAAACATTATATGCAGAGCAGTCAGTTGAAATTATGCATTGTTATATCTCACTGTGGGAATATAAATTGATCTAGCATTTCTGGAAAAAAGTTTAGCAAAATACATTGAGTTTTATAGGCATGATATCTGTCAACTCAAAAATTCCACTTTTAGGAATTTAGCCTGAGGAAATAATGAGAAATGTTGACAAAAATTTATGGACAAAGATTTTCATCAGAGTGTCATTTATTGTAGCGAAAAGAAAAAAAAAAGTCAATCTAAATTTCCAGTGGGAAAATGATTAAATACATGTGATGGAATATTGTACATCCATTAAAATGTATGTTTAGGAGTTTAATGATGTGGGGGAAAGCTTGCAATATATTGATTACTGGAAGAAGCAGTTTATGTAAGCAGTGTGACCTCAACTATATAAAAAAGTACACTACAGACCAGACTATAAATTTTGATAGGGGAGAATGGGGACGCCGGCTATGCTCTGTGGGTGGAGGTCACTTCTAGGTATCTCCCAGAGGGCTCCTTCTCCCCACCCACAGGTTAACAGTTCCAGTTTCAACAGGGCAGTTCCTCCTCTCACCAGAGTTAGTCAATTTCCAAACCTGACACTCGAAAGGAAAATACTCCTAAAAATTCACAATATCTTCACCCCTTTGCAATTCCCTTTCTGATATAATTCTGAGCAGAATCCCCGTTTATAAACAGATAGGCTACACAGAGGTGGGGCCCTGGTACAGTACCAGCTAGGCCTTCCCTCACTAGCCACCAACAGCAGTTCCTGAAAAACCACTAAAAATCTTTAGGATACTGAAAAACAGATCAGAAAGTCCCCATGCCAAATGAATCAATACTGTGCAGGAACACAGATCAAGGATTTTAAAGGTTAATGTGGGCTCACTGGGATGATAGTACACCAGATATTGAGAAAACCTCCCTTTGCCTATTTGGATGGAATATAGATGAATCTGTGTGCTTATCATTATAAATAAAGATAACATGATGTGACTTGATAGCACACTCTAAACAAAACAGCCTCCCCCCAAAAAAACCAAAGCAACAACAAAAAGCAAAATGAAAACCCCTAAAAGCAAATAAAAAACCTGAAACAAAACCACCACCATCCCTTATATCTGTTCTTTTCCACGGAGAGTTATTCTCTTTTAATTCTCAAGCTTCAAGTTTCACTGTAGTTTTGAAGTGTCTCCTTTCCTTTTAGTAACTATAACTAATGATAAAAAAATATTTTGCATCTCGTGCATGTAAAATTTTTTTCTTACTTTAACTTGTTCCCACTCTTTAAGTTACTTTTCAGAGATCTTAAGTATGATTCTTTTACCCTCTTTCTTAGGGGACCTTCAGTTTTTATTCAGAGGGAAGGAACCTAGCAGTACCAGCATCCCATATTATCCCAGCCATTTCTGTCTACTTTGCCCTGTTCTACCTAGAGGTGTGGCTACATTTCAAGAGGAAGAAACAAAGGGAAGCAGAGCCAACCCAAGGATTATGGGAGAAACTGCCCAAGAAGCTTGTTCTTGTTCTAGGCACTGCGCTCATAGACCCAACAGCAATAGCACAACATTTGGATGCCCTTGAACACCCTTCCTGTTTAGATTTGTCTTGTTTGTTTGAAGAATCAGGAATGCATGTCTGGGCAGTGACAAGAAGCTAAAGAAAGAAGCAGACATGTGTGAAGAGAGGAATTGATTTTCCACAATGAGATGCCAGAAACACTGATAAATCAGGCAGAAGCCATAGCAGAGGAAGAGAGTTCAATGATAAGAGCTGTTCATAAGCCTGGATTTCATGTCTGCTTCGGGGACAAACTTCCTGGCACAGATTTGAGGCAAGGGAACAAGTCTGTCTTTGCTTTGTGGTGACTGGGAGCTACTACATGACTTGGAACCCTAGGGCATCCGAAAATGGAGACAATAAATCTCCCACGGGTGTTAGGACAAGGAAATGAGATTGTGTATATCAACTGCCTTGCATAGTGCTGGCTCCTGGTTGATGAAGGAGAACTTAAAGGAGTTACAGAAAGTAAAAGTAAAAGCACAACGTCTGGGTTCTAATCCTGGCTGTACCATTTATCTGACTTCAGTTTCCATGCCTGTAAAATGAGCAGAGCAAAGGCAGGACCTATCTCCCAGGGCTGCTAGGAGGATTAATGAAGGTGATCCACGAGGCATGTTCAGATCAGGGGCTATCACAGGAATTACTCAAGAAAAATTACTGATTTTTTCCTAACACATGCTCGTTCCTTTCTCTCCTTTACTCAAGGGAAAGACAGTGAGGATTTTAAATAGTCTGGATTTTCTCCCTTCTGTCAGCCATCTGTTTCTAACATTTCTAGTTACTTTTCCCTAAAAAGGAAACATTGCAGGCTGTTAAGTTTACCTGACCAGCCCTGTGACCTTGGGAAAGCTATATAAGCTTGTTGAAGTGTAGTTTTCTGCCTGTAAAATAGTACTGATGTTGACATTCATGTAACTGAGTGCCTGATAAGTAGCAGGCACAGTAAATGCTGACTAATCTATCATCATCAATATCATGTACCTTATTAGTTATTTTGAAAACTAACAGGTTTCACAGGTGTAGTGGATTTGGCTTTTAGTTAAAATAGTTACGGAGATTCACTGAAATTTTAGCTGACTGCTAACTCCAGTTAGGAAGATAATAAAAAGTTATTACACACATTAAATGTTTTTCATAATAAATTTAGACATCAAGTATCAGTTACTTGATACTTGATGTCTCAGTTTATTTGATGCCTAAATTTATTTGATGTCTAAATTATTTGAAAATCACATATCATATTTATCATATAATGAAATATAATAATGTTATAAAATATTTTAATAATATTTTGTTATACAATGGGTATATAATAACAAGAAATGGAAGCAGTTCCCAGCACCACTAAGTGACAGGGCTATTCGACCAGGTAGTCAATCATTTGTATAATTCAATTTCCTCCTTTGTAAAATGAGACAACATTATCTGTCCTATCCATTTCAAAGAAATTGTCATAAGTCTCAAATTATAGTAATTCATGGAAAAAACTCTGTGTAAGATGCTTTGGCATATTAGATACTCTTCCTCTTATTATCTCCCTTATCAGATGAAGCACTCATTGAGTGCCTCCTCCCCTTAACACAAGAGAGTACTGCTTGGTGGGGCCAGTCATCACATGCAGTGGTAGGAGAAAGGCCAATAAACCTCCTGCAGAATTACAGCTGCAGACGAAACAGAATTCAAACTGTGCAGCTGGGCTCTCCTCAACACCACTGTGGGGAAAGAGAACATTCTTCATCGGAACTTCATGGCTATAGAGCAGCAGTCCCCAATCTTTCTGGCAGCAGGGACCCATTTCGTGGAAGAGAGTTTTTCCACGGGTGGGAAAGGATGGTTTTGGAATGACTCGAGCTCATTACATTTATTGTGCACTTTATTTCTGTAATTATTACATGCGCTCCACCCCAGATCATCAGGCATTAGATCCTGGAGGTTGGGGACCCCTGCGGTAGAGGATTCTAACATAGGACCATCTGTTTCCCTGACTATCCGATACACTGACAACTGTGGCATCTCTAAATAGGGAGCTTATGCGAGCTGTGTCAGAGAGGGACAGACAAGAGAGGGAGAGACAGTAAGACAGGAAGCGGGGACAGAGTGTCACAGTGTTCTTTCTGTCTGCTCAGACCACTGGTGGTGATTTCTAGACAGGCAGGAAAAGCAGACTGGACGCTCCATCAGACACTGCTCTGCTTTCACTTCCTGCCTCCTTGTGTTCTGATCCTGACTTTTTTACCCCAAACTTTCAGTATTAATATTCTTGAAAATAAATCTTCAGTTCAGTTCAGTTCAGTTCAGTCGCTCAGTTGTGTCCGACTCTCCGCGACCCCATGAATCACAGTACGCCAGGCCTCCCTGTCCATCACCAACTCCCGGAGTTCACTCAAACTCATGTCCACAGAGTCGGTGATGTCATCCAGCCATCTCATTCTCCGTCGTCCCCTTCTCCTCCTGCCCCCAACCTTTCCCAGCATCAGAGTCTTTTCCAGTGAGTCAAATAAATCTTAGGTGGTAATTATTATTATCAAAAAAGCACCACCTGCACAGTGCAGGGAAGTAGAGAAACTACCAGAAGATAGGAAATGGGTGAAAGAGATCCCAATAGTCCCTCAAAGGTGACAGCCCAGAGAAAATTGCTGCTGACATTTGCTCTGTTTCCTACCAGACCTGCAGGAGTTTTAAGTTCAAAGGGTTGCAAACATAGTTAAAATATTTACAAGTTGGTGAGGCCTAGAGAAGTCATAATTGAGTATGAAATTTTAACCTCAAAGCCAAAACTACCAAAGTGCTGTGCTATATATCATTCTGTGTGATGTTTTGAAACTTTTAAAACTGTATTTTTTCTTTATAGTACTAAAAATCACAGCTATCACTCCTCTGACAAAGGTCCGTATAGTCAAAGCTGTGGTTTTTCCAGTTGTCATGTATGGATGTGAGAGTTGGACTATAAAGAAGGCTGAGCACTGAAGAATTAATTGATGCTTTTGAACTGTGGTGCTGGAGAAGACTCTTGAGAGTCCCTTGGACTTCAAGGAGATCCAACTTATCAATCCTAAAGGAAATCAGTCCTGAATATTCATTGGAAGGACGGAATGATGATGCTGAAGCTCCAATACTTTGGCCACCTGATGTGAAGAGCTGATTCAATGGATAAGACCCTGATGCTGAAAAAGATTGAGGGCAGGAGAAGGGGGCGACAGAGGATGAGATGACTGGATAGCATCACTGACTCAATAAATATGAGTTTGAGCAAACTTCAGGAGATGATGAAAGACAGGGAAACCTGGTGTGCTGCAGTCCATGGGGTTGCAAAGAGTCAGACACAACTCAGCAACTAAACAACTGACTTTCTGAGTGCTATTTACCAAGATTTGAGCAAGCTCAGTTTGCCCATGCTCTCCCTCCTTGTCTGACAGAGTACCCATGAAGAGCTGCTTTAGAAGATTCTCCTTGAACACAGCAAGCCTGCATCCATGTAAGCCAGTTCACAAACTGGATGGCTCATCTTTCATTCATCCAACAGATACTCCCTGAGCACTTCAGTGTGCTAGGCACTGGCCCAGACACTTGGAATACAGTTGAGTCTGAGCCTGATTATGGTCTTGGCCCCATCCTGGAGGGGGATACAGATGTGCAACAAGTAAACTAACACAGAGACAAGATAACGTGAGTGCTATGAAGGGAATAACAGGATTCACCATTGATAACTTGGCAGGAGTGGAGTTTTGGGGGTAAAGCTTCAGATGGAGCTGTCGTGGAAGGATCGTCTTAGGGTGATAGTTTACCCTACATCTGAAGAGGAGACAGAAGTATCCAGTGTTGCAAAGGTACCTTATCATACACTGAATGCTTCTCTGTCATATAGAAGTTTATTTAGGGGTTCCTTTCTGGTCCTCAAGTCAGAGTTTTCATTACTTTTGCTTTACAGTGATAGGTTTACAGCAGGTTTTGGTCTAAGCCCTTAATATACATTCTCTTGAGGATGCTGATCTTATTTTTCAGAGTATCTTTGTCTTTTTTCATAATAAAAAATGTATTTTCTATTGCTATGGGTCTATTAATACTCATGACAACCCTTTTAACTAGGTTTATTATCTATAAATTTTACAGATAAGGAAACAGAGGCTTAATGATTAGGAGCTACTTCCTATGAAAATAAACATCATACCCTCCCCCAAACACACAGCATCACCCTTTTTCTAGACAGTCACCCACCCTGTCAATTCCACCTCCTAATTCTTCTTCCTCACCCACTTCCCAGTCCTAGCCACCTCTTTGGTGTCTGATGCAGCTGCCCTCTCACCCTCTGACACATCCATCTCAGGGCATCTAGATACAAAGCAAGTTTTTTTAAAACACTAATCTGTTCACTTCACTCACTCAAACTGTCAGATAGCTTCTTTCAGACATACCCAGCAGGAATTTTCTTAGAACCTTTAGTTCATAAATTTAGAACAAAAGCTTAGTGATAATTTCTCATGGACACAGAATCTTAACAACTGAAGACTGATTTCATATACTTAATGGAAAATCTAAAGATGAAGAACAATACGCAGCATTTGCTTAAATTACCGTCCCAATTAGGTTCCAAAGTATGATGCTGGAAACGTCTCTAGAACTTCAGGAGAAAAGGTATTAACTTTTGAAGTGAGTGAGCTTAATGTTTTGTTTTCTAGGATTCTTTTTCTTTTCATTTTCTGGTATTCCAGATTCTATCAGTTAAATCAAAGAGGAAGAACACAAACAGTGAGGTAAGGGGCAGGATAAGCCTAACTCTGTGAAAGCCTGAGAATTAGCATGAGATGCTCTAGCTACAAGGAAATGGGCATCTCAGCCTCTATTTCCAAATCTCTTCTGCCAACAAGAAAAGTCATGAAGGACCCCCTGAAGACTGAGAATCATGAGGCCTGCTGACAGCTCTAAGAACTTCCCACACTTCCTCATGTTTTCCTAACTTTCCAGTAAGATGTGGATCTGCATCTTATTTACAAACAAGAAAGAGCATATTATTCCAAGCAGTCAGCTTTCCATAAGAAATAAAAGTTAAAAAAACATGTTCATGAGAAGACAGATGTATTGCTGGGCTACTACCTCTATCTTCCAAAGAATGAATTTAGTCCCTGCCCCTCCAAAATTGACTATAAGATTTCTGAACAAAATGTTTAAAATGAGCAAACTCTGTTTGAACAGGGAAATGTTTACATACTTAAAAAAGTAGAAGTAGAGCAAAGAATATAAAAAACTAACAAGTTATTTGTAAATGACATAAAAAGCCTAATGTGCATTGAACTTATGAGTTCTCAGTGGAAGCAGGTTAGAACTCTGAATTTTTCGTTTTATTCCATAGCATGGCTTATATGTAATCTTAGGGCTTAGGGTCAGGAACAGAAAAGTCAGCTAGAATGGCTCCCCTTCCATTGACCATCCACCCTTTAGTGAGAAGATCCCAGGCATTGTGCAGGGAGGGGCAGGCAGTTAGACCAGACATGTAAACTGATGGTTAGAAAGAGGGGTTTTAAGAATCAAATGTAAGTGGCACCTCCAGAAAAATGGACAGCAGAGTGGTAGTTACCAGGAGTTGTGGGAGTGGGGATGTGGAGATGTTTGTCAGAGGATACAAATTTACAGTTGTTAGATTAACAAGATCTAGGGATCTAATATACAGTATGGTGATTATAGCTAGTAATGCAATATTATATACTTAAATATTGCTGATCTTATGTTCTCACCAAAAGAAAGAAATGATAATTATGTGATGGGAGGGAAGTGTTAGCTAACTCTATGGTGATCATCATTTAGTACCATATAAATGTATCAAATCAATACACTTTACATCTTAAATTTATACATGGTTATATATAATTATATCTCAGTAAAGATAAAAAGAAGAATTAATGCAAGAATGAAAGAAAACAAAACTATTAGTACTTTCTTCAGAGCCAGGAGCATGTCAGAGGGGAGAAGCCACTTGACAAAACAGTATGGACTGAGTTGGTGGAGCAGAGGAAAGTTGGAAGAGCAGCCCCAGTGAAGGAAACAGCAGACAGGGTCCTGTGTGGGTCTGCAGTACTGGGTGGGGGGTGGGTGGAGAGCTGCAGTCACAGAAGGATGAGAGGGTCAGGCGGGACCAATGGAGGGAAATATGGTGAGTGTGGACCAGATTGTGAGGAGCCATGACCACCAGGGCTGGACTCTGCTCCACAGTCAATGGGGAAGGTTCTAGAAACTATTTCTAATAAGGGAGTTTAGAGGATGGGTTAGATGAAGATAAATAAGGAAGATACTGCAGTGTCCCCAGAGAGAGAAGAGAGGACCTGGAATGAAGATGTAACAGCAGGCTGAAGAGTTGGGGCAATGTCAGTTACTCCTGGGATGGACTTGACAGTGGTGGCCGAGTTGATGCGGGCATGAGAGGGGTATCAAGGCAAGGATGGTTTCCAGGTCTCTGGCTGGGGCAACTTCATGGATGTTGTCATTAACCAAATCAGAGCAGGGGCAATTTGGAGACTGGGATTTGAGGAAGGAAGAAACATAAGGGTAGTTGTAAGCCCATTAAGTTTGATGGGTTAGCTGTGGGCTATTATATGGCATCCAAGTGGAGGTGGCCAAGAAGCAGAGAGTGCAGGGTGGCAGCCTGGGGCTGAGCACTAATTCATGGAGGCTGGTGGCTCAGAGGTTAAAGCGTCTGCCTCCAATGCGGGAGACCCGGGTTCGATCCCTGGGTAGGGAAGATCCCCTGGAGAAGGAAACGGTAACCCACTCCAGTATTCTTGCCTGGAGAATCCCGTGGATGGAGAAGCCTGGTAGGCTACAGTCCACGGGGTCGCATAGAGTCGGACACGACTGAGTGACGGAACGGAACGGAATCCAAGAGAAACAGAGCAAAGGTCAAGGTCACTCTCATTAGTGAAAACACTGAACCTTGAATCCTGTCTCCTTATTCCAAATTGAGTGGTCTCCATTTCCAAACACTAGTGAAAAGCAAGCTTTACAGTCTTCCAATGGTGGTTAAGATAATGTTTTAAAATAACTAATTGATTAATTCACCCATGCTCACAAAAGGCTCCTGGAAGCCTTTTCTTGATCCTCAGCCCAGATAGCAAATTTAACCCACCCAACAATAAAACAACCACCACAAAGACTTAACTGTAAATCTCACAAACCATTCTCCAAGACAGAAAGACCTTCCCCAACTGCAGACTGCACAGAAGGATCCACACTCTAAGTAAAAGGAAAACTGAAGGGGTCACAAGTAGAGGAGAGTGTGAGATAAGAGATCTAATCTGCAAGGATCAGGTAGCATTCCTTGACAACAACAAGGTGCCCCACGGGTGTCATCACCCAACAAGCCACCCATCAGTCGTGCAGATGCAGAGTTGTCCATTCCCCTCTTATTCACTGGCCCATGGCACACTTAAAACCCTGTGAATAAAGATATGGCCTGAATACCTGTAGATATCCTCTATAGGATGGTGGTAACACGAAGGAAACCTTCCAGAGCTCTCCATACATGAAACCAGATGAAAATCTCCCACAGACATTGGATAGGGACTAGGATTTTCACAACTATAATGCATTCTTCGAAAAAATGTATGAGGAATTTCCCTGGAGAAGAATTTAAGCCATCTCTCTAAGACGACCTATAATTCAGATTTTCCCTTCCATATAAACAAAGAGCTTTTCCCCTATCCTGGTCAAACCCAGGGGTTAAAATTTTGAAATGTTCTATAACTTAGATGTATCAAGGCAATTTATGCACAGTGCAGTTTTGTCACATGCCAACATAGGTGCCCAGAGGTTTTCCTGGAAGAAACAGGCGACAATGCTGTCCTTACCGGCCCGTTAGCACAGTTGCCTTCAGTCTGTTTAGGACTCTCAACCAAGAGTCTATTTCCTTTGCCTCTGTACAGGGTGAATTTGTTTTCTCATCACTTCTGCTGTATTATTTCACTCCCTCCAGGCACAAGTCACAATTACAGATAAACCATTTTTGTCTGAGTAGAGGAAATTGAATTGGGCTGCATTAATAAATGGAGCTCTATTTTTTCCATATTTCCCAACAGCTTTACAAATGGTATTAAGAATCAGGCATCTGTGTCTCTCTGTTGGGAAAAAAACAGGCTCTTCTGGAACTATGGACTCCTTATGTTGCTGCTCTGTAACCAAGGAGCTAGAGGGATCAAGTCTCAGTCCTTCACCCAACAGAGCAGCCTGGAGCCTCTCTCTCTTTTATTTTAATTATATGCTCAAGATGAGAAAGGGCCAAGAAATGCAAGAAAAATGTCTAGCCACTCTAAACCACTTTACAGTTTTGTAAAGCTACAATAAGAGACAGTCATATATATAATTTGGTGGGAGGGAGGAGAATGAAAGATACTTTTGTATATTTATGTGATTAATAATGTATATATGTTAAAATTGTGACTTACTTTAGTCTGCATGATAGTCTCTAGGTCCATCCATGTCTCTGCAAATGGCACAGTTTTTTGCCTTTTTATGGCTGAGTAATATTCCATCGCATATATGTACCACATCTTCTTCATCATTCCTATGTTTATGGACATTTAGGTTGCTTCTATGTCCTGGCTATTGTGACTACTGCTGCAGTGAACATTGGGGTGCATGTATCTTTTGAACTGTGATTTTCTTCAGATACATGTGCAGGGTTGGGATTGCTGAATCATGTGGTAGTTCTAGTTTTAGTTTTTTAGGGAACCTCCAAACTGTTTTCCATAGTGGCTGTGCCAGTTTACATTCCCATCAACAGTGTAGGAGGGTTCCCTTTTCTCCACACCCTTTCCAGCATTTATTGTTTGTATGTTTTTTTATGATGGCCATTCTGACCAGTGTGAGGTGATGCCTCATTGTAGTTTCGATTTGCATTTCTCTAATAATTAGTGACATTGAGCATCTTTTTATGTGTTCGTTGACCATCTGTATGTCTTCTTGGCAGAAATCTCTATTTAGGTCTTCTGCCCCTTTTTTGATTGGGTTGTTTTTTTTTTTTTTTGATATTGAACTGGATGAGTTCTTTGTATAGTTTGGAGATTAATCCCTTGCATTTGCTTTATTTGCAAATATTTTCTCCCATCCTGAGGGCTGTCTTTTTGTCCTGTTTATGGTTTCCTTTGCTGTGTAAAAGCTTTTAAGTTTAATTAGTGTTAGTCACTCAGTAGTGCCCGACTCTTTGCAACCCCATGGACTGCAGCCCACAAGACTCCTCTGTCCATGAGATTTTTCCAGGCAAGGAATGGGTTGCCATTTCCTTCTCCAGGGATCTTCCCAACCCAGGGATCGAACCCGGTTCTCCTGCACTGCAGACAGATTCTTTACCGACTGAGCTAGTTTTTATTTTCATTACTCTAGGAGGTGGGTTGAAAAAAGATTTTGCTATGATTTATGTCATAGAGTGTTCTGCCTGTTTTCCTCTAAGAGTTTTATAGTGTCTGGGCTTACATTTGAGTCTTTATTCCATTTTGAGTTTATTTTTGTATATGTCAGAAAGAGAAAAACAAGTGCATAATATCGCTTATATGTGGAATCTAGAAAACGACATAGATGAATTTATTTGCAAAGCACATCAAAGACACAGACACAGAGAACAAAAGTATGGATACCAAGGGGGAAGGAGGAGTGGGATGAATGTGGATTGAGATTGTCACACATACACTACTATCTTATAAGATAGATAGCTAATAAGACCAGAGAGCTCTACTCAATGCTCTGTGGTGACCTAAATGGGAAGAAAATTCAAAAAAAGAGGGGATATATGTATATGTATAGCTGATTCACTTTGCTGTACAGTAGACACTAACACAACATTGTAAAGCAACTATAATTTAATAAAGATTAATAAATAAAAAATTAAAATTGTAGGGTACTATTTAATGTCCCAGAGATATGTCATGTTATATTTTAATAAGTGAAAAAGGAGATCACAAAACAGTATATCTAGTGTATTCCAATATTTATTAAAAATATATAGATGGATTATATACATTCATACCACAATTATTTTTTGACTTTTCATACTGTTCATGGGGTTCTCAAGGCAAGAATACTGGAGTGGTTTGCCATTGCCTTCTCCAGTGGACCATGTATAGTCAGAACTCTCCACCATGACCTGTCTGTCATGGGTGGCCCTGCACAGCATGGCTCATAGCTTCATTGAGTTACACAAGGCTATGATCCATGTGATCATTTTGATTAGCTTTCTGTGACTGTAGTTTTCATTCTGAAGGCTGTAGGATTTTAGTTCTTGCTTCTTGGTTTTTCGAGTAGTCATGTACAGATGTGAGAATTGGACCATAAAGAAGACTGAGCACTGAAGAACTGATGCTTTCGAACTGTGGTACTGGAGAAAACTCTTGAGAGTCCTGTGGACAGCAAGGAGATCAAACCAGTACATCCTAAAGGAAATCAACCCTGAATATTCATTGGAAGGACTGATGCTGAAGCTGAAGTGCCAGTATTTTGGCCACCTGATGCGAAGAGCTGACTGATGGAAAAAGACCCTGATTCTGGGAAAGATTGAAGGCAAAAGGAAAAGAGGGAGGCAGAGGATGAGATGGTTAGATAGCATCACAGACTCAATGGATGTGAATTTGAGCACACTCCAGTATATAGTGAAGGACAGGGAAGCCTGGTGTTCTGCAGTCCATGGGGTCGCAAAGAGTTGGAGATGACTTATTGACTGAACAAAAACAAAGAATACCATAGTTTGAACATAAGGGATTTCAGATTCCTTTTAAATTTTGGATTTGTGGCTTCTGTATTTTCCAAATTTTTTACAATGACTATATATACTATGACTTTTGATTTCAGATTAAAAACAAAACAAAGCATGTTTGACTTCTGGCAAACCCTAATCCTAGGAAATCATTCTCCTTATAGATTTTCTTTTACATAAACAAAGGCTGTCCTGGCTGCATTTAGAATTCATTCATTCATTTGTTCACTAATTTGGCAAGCATTAATTTAGTTCCTACTGTGTATCAGAACATCTCTAAGTGGTGGGTATAATGTGGGGATAAGGTAGGCAAAGTTTTTGCTATCATGGAGCTGACGTTTTAGTTAAGGAGGACAGTCAACAAACAGGAGGACAAATAAGTAAATTAGAAAGTACTTAAAAGTGCTAAACACTCTGATGAAAATCAAACAGGGTGGTGGCATAAGAGAGAACCACTCAGAATTGGGTACTTAGGGTTTTCAGGGAGCTGAAACTTGAGGTAAGACTTAAAGAAATAGCCAATCATGCAAAGATCAAAGGAGAGGCCCTTCTAGGTAGATATATCAGCTGTTCAAAGACCCTGTGGTGGCCACAAACTAAGAGGACCAGCGTGGTAGGAACATAGAGATTCAAGAGGAAAGCAGCAGAAAATGATCTGAGGATGAGTAGAGGGCCAGGAGAAGGTAATGGCACCCCACTTCAGTACTCTTGCCTGGAAAATCCCATGGACGGAGGAGCCTAGTAGACTGCAGTCCATGGGGTCGCTAGGAGTCAGACACGACTGAGTAACTTCACTTTTACTTTTCACTTTCATGCATTGGAGAAGGAAATGGCAACCCACTCCAGTGTTCTTGCCTGGAGAATCCCAGCGACGGGGGAGCCTGGTGGGCTGCCGTCTCTGGGGTCGCACAGAGTCAGACACGACTGAAGCAACGTAGCAGCAGCAGGAGCAGCAGCAGAGGGCCAAGCATGAACCTCAGAGGCCAAAGTGAAGAGCTCAGATTTGAACCTAACTAGATAAGGCAATGGCAAGCCACTCCAGTACTCTTGCCTAGAAAATCCCATGGATGGAGGAGCCTGGTAGGCTGCAGTCCATGGGGTCGCTACGAGTCAGACACGACTGAGCGACTTCACTTTCACTGTTCACTTTCACACATTGGAGGAGGAGATGGCAACCCACTCCAGTGTTCTTGCCTGGAGAATCCCAGGGACGGGGGAGCCTGGTGGACTGCCGTCTATGGGGTCACACAGAGTCGGACACGACTGAAGTGACTTAGCAGCAGCAGCAGCAGATACAAGTTCCACTTGCAAAACATCACCCTGGCTGCTGTGTGGAAAACATGGGTGGGGGCAGGGGGACAGTGCAGAAGCAGAACTATTGTTATCTCCTGAGGGAAACAAGAGTGCCTGCAGCCAGCATGATGCAGTGGCCATGATTCTGGGGTGTATTTGAAAGTGAATAGGATTTTGCTGATGGATCTGACAATTTTGTATTTCATGACACCACTGGCCAGTGGGAGAAGATTAACCAGAGAAAATAGGCATTTAAAATCAGACCCATCTACTCAAGATGGGGCCAGTGCTGGGAAAAAGTGTTTTGGGGAACAACAGAATATTGCCCTGAGAGACATGAGACAGGAAGGGAGTTCCATGCAGGCTGTCTACCAGCAAAGTATGGTCCAGCCCCAGGGAGATGGGCCTTCAAGGTCCTGGAGGCATAGATTACCAGGGTCACCACCAGGGCAAGGACTAAGGAAGACAGCAAGGCTGGTATATGGACTAGGAAAAGACCAGGCAGGGTAATAGAAAAGCAAGACTCACATCCTGTGCCACAGAGCTGGGCTTCATCTTATTAATCCCCTCCCAGAGTAGGGTGGGATTGGCCCTGGAGTCAGGGGTGGAGCTAAGCCTGCATTTAGGGACCAAATGACACAGCTGTAGCAGAGGGGCTCAGGCAGAAACTGACAAGCCCAGAGACCACAAGAGCCATTTTCTTTTTTCTAACATGGATACTTCTTCCTTTAATGGCAAAATCCAGTCTATGTTCAGGTTATCATGTGGGTCATCCTCATAACCCTATTTATTTCTCTTTTAGCCAGAGCATTGACTCATTTAAAAATTTTTTTGTGTGCTGAAGTGGAGATTAGGGGATTAAAAAGTTTCAAATTGGACTTCTTTTCTAGGAGGAGACATTAAAGGATGTGAGGGTTCTTTTAAGTGAAGAAGTGTTCATTTTATATTCCCTTTTAAACTAGTTGCTATTAATTTTCAATTTCATGCTGGAAGTTTATAATTTACAAAAAAGAAAAAAATGTAACCCTGCTTTTAAAGATCATTGTGCCACGTGCTTACTGTTTCATTAACCACATTTAAAAAGATGTTTATACTTTTTGTTTTCTGAGGTAATGATGAATGATCCAAAAACATGTCCTTAAGAAGAGTGGGAATGTGGGGAAACACTGGTGAAGGACAGAGTGTGGAGGAAACTTAGAAGCCATCTCATCTTGTTTTTAAAAGAGGAAATAAGATCCAGGTATTGCCAGTGTCCAGCATGTTCCAGAGAAGAAGTAAATACATATCAAGTGAATGAATGAACTCCAGCCCTCTAAAATCTCTATCCAATGCTCTTTCTACTACCAGAGGATCCCCGCTAAGGTTGTGGCCTGCATACACTCAGAAACTAGAGTCCATCTCACTCCTGGGCATATATCTGAACAAAGATATTTGAAAAGATGCATGCACCCATATACTTACAGCAGCACTATTCATAACAGTGAAGACATGGAAACAACCTAACTGTCCATCAACAGATGAATGGATAAAGAAGATGCAGTATATATGTAAATGTAATGGAATACTATTTGGCCATAAACAAGAATGAAATAATTACATTTGCAGCAACATGATGAACCTAGAGATTAGCGTACTAAGTGAAGTAAGTCAAACAAAGAAAGACAAATACCATATGATATCACTTATACGTGGAATCTGAAATATGACACAAATGAACCTACCTACAAAACAGGCTCACACAGAGAACAGACTTGAGTGGAGGGCAGGATGGATTGGGAGTTTGGGATTAGCAGATGGAAACTATTATATATAAGATGGATAAACAACAAGGTTGCACTGTATAGCACAGGGAACTATATTCAGTGTCCTGTACTAAACCAGAATGGAAAAAATATGAAAAATAATATATATATATGTATAATGAATAACCTTGTACAGCAGAAATTAACAGCACTGTAAATCAACTATACTTCAGTAAAATAAATTTTAAAAAAAGAATGTGAGGGATGTTGAAACAATAGCAACAACAGTGACAGAAAGTAGAGTCCAGCACTCAGGTAAATCGGGGACTCTGGGCAACCGCAGAACAATTCAGCAAGAGTGACACAGCATCTACCGAAGAGCTTGGCTAAAGTCTAGTCTGTGCTTGGGTGACTCACCCTGGTTTACTAGCGTGGAAGACTGAAAGTATGTAAAATGGCATGTCACCACTGTCACTAGAGCAGATAGATTTCGCATCTATTTTAGGAATCTGGAGTTTTGGCATGAACAGGGATTTCAGAGTTTCAAAAACAAGCCGTTCATTTTATTCTTGGTGGACTCATCAGTAAGATCTAGAGCAGCTATAGCCAAACCTATTTTGGGGAGAATATGTTTGCTCCTACTTAAGAAAAAAATGAGTATTTATAAATCAGATACATGTACAGCTATCAATTCTTTAAAAAATTATTTCTTTATTTCTGGCTGTGCTGGGTCTTCGTTGCTGCATGGAGTTTTCTCTAGCTGTGAAGGGGGGCTACTCTAGTTGCGGTGCACTTTGCGGTGGCTTCTCTTATGGAGCATGGGCTCTGGGAGTGTGGGCTTCAGTAATTGTGGCTCACAGGCTTAGCTGCCCTGTGGCACGTGGGATCTTCCCAGACCACGGATCAAACCCATGTCCTTTGCATTGCGAGGTGAATTCTTAACCACTGGGCCACAAGGGAAGCCCCGTGTACAGCTTTCTTGATGTATTATAACCTTTATAAAATCTACACAATAGAAAGTGTTTGAGGAGGTGATAAAAGTTAAATCCACAATAGACGTCTAAATAGTCATTTCTTCCACCCCAGTGGGCCACTGGGTAAACCCCTGTTCTGGAAGCTATGGCTCCAGGGCCTCCAGTTCTCCATCAGCCAAACCAAGAGGAAGGCTGCTCTACTTTGCAGATGGCATTGGGCATGAACCCCAGTGAACATGCCCAACATCCAGTCTTGTGCCAACCGACCAGAGCCTCTTTGCTGAACCCTGCCCATACTGTCCCAGTTCAGTTCAGTTCAGTTGCTCAGTTGTGTCTGACTCTTTGTGACCCCATGAATCACAGCATGCCAGGCCTCCCTGTCCATCACCAACTCCTGGAGTTCACTCAAACTCATGTCCATTGAGTCGGTGATGCCATCCAGCCATCTCATTCTCTGTCGTCCCCTTCTCCTCCCGCCCCCAATCCCTCCCAGCATCAGAATCTTTCCCAGTGAGTCAACTCTTTGCATGAGGTGGCCAAAGTATTGGAGTTTCAGCTTTAGCATCAGTCCTTCCAATGAACACCTAGGATTAATCTCCTTTAGAATGGACTGGTTGGATCTCCTTGCAGTCCAAGGGACTCTCAGGAGTCTTCTCCAGCACCACAGTTCAAAAGCATCAATTCTTCGGCAATCAGCTTTCTTCACAGTCCAACTCTCACATCCATACATGACCACTGGAAAAACCATAGCCTTGACTAGACGGACCTCTGTTGGCAAAGTAATGTCTCTGCTTTTTAATATGCTATCTAGGCTGGTCATAACTTTCCTTCCAAGGAGTAAGCGTCTTTTAATTTCATGGCTGCAATCAGCATCCGCAGTATTCTGGAGTCCAAAAAATAAAGTCTGACACTGTTTCCACTGTTTCCCCATCTATTTCCCGTGAAGTGATGGGACCAGATGCCATGATCTTTGTTTTCTGAATGTTGAGCTTCAAGCCAACTTTTTCACTCTCCTCTTTCACTTTCATAAAGAGGCCTTTTAATTCCTCTTCACTTTCTGCCATAAGGGTAGTGTCATCTGCATATCTGAGGTTATTGATATTTCTCCCAGCAATCTTGATTCCAGCTTGTGCTTCTTCCAGCCCAGCGTTCCTCATGATGTACTCTGCATATAAGTTAAATAAGCAGGGAGAGAATATACAACCTTGACGTACTCCTTTTCCTATTTGGAACCAGTCTGTTGTTCCATGTCCAGTTCTAACTGTTGCTTCCTGACCTGCATACAGGTTTCCCAGGAGGAAGGTGAGGTGGTCTGGTATTCCCATCTCTTTCAGAATTTTCCACAGTTTATTGTGATCCACACAGTCAAAGGCTTTGGCATAGTCAATGAAGCAGAAATAGATGTTTCTCTGGAACTCTTGCTTTCTCCATGATCCAGCGGATGTTGGCAATTTGATCTCTGGTGCCTCTGCCTTTTCTAAAACCTGCTTGAACATCTGGAAGTTCACAGTTCACATATTGCTGAAGCCTGGCTTGGAGAATTTTGAGCATGACTTTACTAGCGTGTGAGATGAGTGCAATTGTGCGGTAGTTTGAGCATTCTTTGGCATTGCCTTTCTTTGGGATTGGAATGAAGACTGACCTTTTCCAGTCCTGTGGCCACTGCTGAGTTTTCCAAATCTGCTGGCATATTGAGTGCAGCACTTTCACAGCATCATCTTTCAGGATTTGAAATAACTCAACTGGAATTCCATCACCTCCACTAGCTTTGTTAGTAGTGATGCTCTCTAAGGCCCACTTGACTTCACATTCCAAGATGTCTGGCTCTAGGTGAGTGATCACACCATAGTGATTATCTTGGTTGTGAAGATCTTTTTTGTACAGTTCTGCTGTGTATTCTTGCCACCTCTTCTTAATATCTTCTGCTTCTGTTAGGTCCATACCATTTCTGTCCTTTATCGAGCCCATCTTTGCATGAAATGTTCCCTTGGTATCTCTAATTTTCTTGAAGAGATCTCTTGTCTTTCCTATTCTGTTGTTTTCCTCTATTTCTTTGCATTGATCGCTGAGGAAGGGTTTCTTATCTCTCCTTGCTATTCTTTGGAACTCTGCATTCAGATGCTTATATCTTTCCTTTTCTCCTTTGCTTTTCGCTTCTCTTCTTTTCACAGCTATACTGTCCCAGACCTACCTAAAAGAATGGAACTAGCCTGTACCGCCCGACACTTTCTTTCACATAATTGGCACCAGGTCTTAACAGAAGAGGACGGGAGGAAGGGAGATTCTGTGAGCTGCAGTCTTCATGTCAGCCTGAGCATCATAAAGCATATTTACTTAACACTCGCTACCTATCCGCTAATAAAAACATGAGAAAATAGAATCCCATGCTGACTGTGGAATCCAGAAAATTATAGCCTCTGCTTTCTAATGACAATGGCTTAGCAATATCTTCAGTTTTCTTTCCCTGCAGTTTTTTAGAGATGGTGGTGGGAGTGTTTTCTCGTCCAAATGCCAAAGCAGAATATCTTGCCTGTGACAGACCACACTGGCTGTCACAGCTGCACACGCTGATACTCTCGCCTGGCTCACATCCCAACCCTCAAGGACTACGACTGAATTACTTCATGGGACACTTGACTGATATATATATTTTTTTACCCCAGCTGAAGCCTTTAAAGCAATTAATTATTAATACTTAAGTGCGGCAGCCAAGAGCCAACCTGAGCGGGAGCGGTGATGTGGGAAGCTCCGAACTGAACTGCTTTCACTAATAAGACAAAGATTCTCAGCACAAGACAATGAGTAATTAGAACTAGGCCTGGAGTGAGCTATTCTTTATTTAACAGATTCAGCTTTAAAAATCAGAACATGATTCCCAGAGGGAGACAGCCTTCCTGCACGAAGGCTGTTGGCCCTGCAGCCTGGCTCTATCAGGAATTCTGTTTGGTTGGCACCTCTATCCACAGCCTTCCCACCATGCGGGCCTTGGGGAGGTGATGCTCCCAGTGGGCGGACATTTCTGAGGGGACATTGGGTCCTGGCAGGCTGTGACTGAATCAAATGCTCAAACCCTGCCTTGAGTATGCAGCAGCTCTTCTTACCACTCACACAAGTTCCCTACACTTACATAGGGTAAGATGTCTCTTTTGATAATTCATATGATATGACTGAAAACTAAATGCAGTTCCCTAGTTAATGGTTCTGTTTTCACAAGAAGTTGAACTGTTTTAGATGTGTTTGATGTCATGCAAGACACCCACGTCAGGAATCTGGTAATCAGAACCTGATCCCAAACCCAGACGTACCTAGCTCTGTGACTTTGGGCAAACTGTGTCCTCTCTCTGGGTTTTCTCATCTGTAGATTCCCAAAAAAAGAGACCATGGGCTATCAGTCAGTTTGCCAACACTTGGGCTAGAACATCCTTAACATTCCTTCTAACCCAGTCCATTCTAAAGGATATCATTCCTGGGTGTTCATTGGAAGGACTGATGCTAAAGCTGAAACTCCAATACTTTGGCCACCTCATGCGACGAGCTGACTCACTGGATGCTGGGAAGGATTGGGGGCAGGAGGAGAAGGGGACGACAGAGAATGAGGTGGCTGGATGGCATCACCGACTCGATGGGGGTGAGTGTGAGTGAACTTTGGGATTTGGTGATGGACAGGGAGGCCTGGCGTGCTGTGATTCATGGGGTCGCAAAGAGTCGGACATGACTGAGCGACTGAACTGAACTGAACCTCCAAAAGCTATGAAAAATATTCCTGTCTCCAAGTTCCCATTCTCATTGCGAAAGACCTCAAACCACAGTCCAGGAATTTGACCTTGACATTAGGCAAAAGAATTGAAGAATTTAGAGCTAGGAATCATTTGAGTGGTGCTCAAGTCCTATCTTCTTGTCTTAGAGATGAAGAATATGAGGCTCCCAAAGGTTGGTGAGCCAAGACCAGAGCTTGTGTTTCTCACTGCTACAAGGCATTAGTGCAGAAACAGAACAGCTATCCACAGCCCTGCTGTGTTTATGCTGAGGAGTAGGATATGTCTTAAAATGAACGATTTAAGGGATTTAGCCAACTACAGAACTGAGATGATGCACACACTGTTGGCATAGTATGATGTAAAAATACAAAATCCTGGCAAGATAAAAACATTTAAATTGCATCAGGAACCAGGCATTTAGCTTCTGTCTAGCAATGTAAACACTTCAAATTTCAAAGATCTCTTTCAAGTGAAATGAACTTAACGAGTACGTAATTCATCAGTAGATACCAGAAACCAAAGTTCCAAAGATGACACAAACTCCAAAGAAAAGCACAAAGGGGGAAGATGGAAGCTTTGAAGAGCCTGCCAAAGTGAATATGCAGTGCTCGCTCAGGCTTTTATTTCTTCCTGAGTTGCTCTTGGCATTTCCTACCCTAGAGGAGTTGCCGACCCAAAGTTTTCGAATTCAATAAATGTGATAAGGAATTCTGAAATTTGGCTTTGCAGTTATAAATAAAACCAGAAGCTGACCTCTTCTCTGCTGAGGCTCCTAGCTCCTGTGGAAGCAGGCTTGGCTGCTCTCTGCTTATTAGCAGTGGGAGACGGGGGCCATAACATGGAAAAGTTTGGGAGAGTCCATACCTGTGCAATGCCAAAAAGATGCTTAAAACAGTATTTTGTGTGAGTTCTAATTCAGGATATTAACCCATTTGTCCACGTTTGAATTAAATATGCTCCCAATTCATTGTTTGACCTATAGTTCAATTTATGATACATTTTCATGCACTCACATTTTCAACATTAAGCAAACAAAGCAGGAATTTTAAAAACTGAACACCCAGGATGACTGAAATGGCATTAAAATGGATACAGAAGAAAACTGTTAACACGTTGATTGCCACTAGGGAGTGGGACAATCTGGGAGGTAATTTTTTTCTGCTTATTTATGCCTTTTTGTACTGTCCAGATTTTCTAGAAGATGATGAATTCGTTTTATAATAAGAAAATACAAACAAACAGTAAACCCCAAACCCAATGGCAGGGACAAGAGCCGGTGCTAACTCGTCTGCTATCACCAGGTAGCACTAACTATAAGGGGAAAGGTGAGCCCATTGGATTTATAAACAGTTCCTGGTGTTTGATGAAACGTAAGAGAATTTGCAGATAGACAATCGCATCACTCACAGTGCACATCCTGATCTACCTTAAGCCAAAAGGAAGAAATTACTTAGCACACGGTGGGAAATGGCATGGAAGAGAGAGACAAACACACCGAGGAAATCTGTTTCAGCTCTGGCCAGGGAACTCAATAAAGGAACAAGAGAGGGAGAGGAAGTTTCATATCAGAATAGCAGGGAGGAGACCAGACCCAGTAGAGGCAGTGTAACCATGGCAGCCTTGGGCTGTTAGACATGCCAGCAGTGATGGGACTGGAACAACTGTGTAGGGTATGTGAGTCTCTGCCTGGTATGGTACAGAAAGATCTGCACATAGAGAACACAGTTGGCCCCATGGGTCACCTTTTAAGTATCGGGGTGGAGCGGGGTGGTCACGAGTATGGCATGCTTGATGGATGAGAACTGTACTTTTTTATATGCTCAAAATGCCTTCACAGGTTCACATATAGATTTTTTAGAATTTCAATGGTGCCAACTTAAATCACTTATGGTTAGGGCTAAACACTGTAAAGAACCCTTAAAACACCCCACTTCCCCCTCTGCCCACACACAGTCACATCCATGACATACATGTGCATTTACACACACATACACACACACACACACAGGAACAGAGCTAAAGGGTAGCTTGGGAGAATTAGTTTTACCATCTACTTAATTCCCATCTATTCTGTGATATAGATATTTTTCTCAATCATATGCAAATGCAGGTTTAAACCACCATCAAACCAACCACATTGCTACCCGCAAGGCACTCCTTTATGGAAACTTTGGTGTCTCCACAGTGCTTCTGTTTTGCCAGCAAGAGGGTGTCAAACATTTTCTACTCTTATTAGTTGTATCTATCAAGAAGATGAAAGCATGATTTCCTGCCTGTTGAACTATGCCAACTTGTACCATTGCTCTGGTGGACAGCAATGCACTCCCCTTCTCTGCCATAATCTTTTTTCCTTAATGAAAAATACATTCTACTAATAAAACATGCAAGCATTTTGCTACCTGCACTGTAGGGACCTTATTCGTGTGAAAATGTCATTTTCACTTAGAAAAATTCCCACTCTGAATTTTTTCTTCTTTGGAAATTTTCATAAACTCTAAGGGGCACTTTTCAAATGGTTTGCTCTATTCATCTCAAGCTTTCCACAGCACTAATCTACTGGGATCCTGTAACCAAGCAACTTTGGGGTGACACTGAAAACGTTTCTGTTGCTTAGTGATGCCTAGGAACTGATTTTGTTTTTTCTCTATTCAGACACAGCCAGCCTCACAGTTGATCCTCCAGCTGTTGTTTGAGTGGCTGGGGTAACATGTTCTCACCCAGAACACCGCTGAGCTCATCTGGGCAACAGTGCTCTCCCCAGCTATCTTTGGGAATCTTGAAGTTCCAAAAATAACAGAGACTGTCAGGACTTCCCTGGTGGTCCAGTGGTTAAGAATCCGCCTTGCAAAGCAGTGGACACCAGTTTGATCCCTGGTCCAGGAAAATCCCACTTGCCACAGAGCAGCTAAGCCTGTGCGCCACAATTACTGAAGCCTTTGTGACTGTGCTCCTCAGCATGTCTTTGCTGCTTGATTTGGCTCTTGCTGAGACATAAAAAGTGCTAAAATATCACAATATAAGGATAAAACTATAATCCATCACACTGTATCTGCCCAGAAAGAGAGCCTACCCACAAAGGTGGAGGCACCTTTGTTGAAAGCTGTATTCTCTTCCTCTCTTCTCTTTGTATATCGGAGATATTTGAATCTATTAAATTATCTACTTATCCCTATGGAATATCTAAATTCCACTACCTGATACTCAAAGACAAGACAGAGAAAGCAGGATATGACTCTAAAATAGTAACTAAGATGTAAGGGTATCAAGAACATAGCTATATTCCCTGTGGGAATTATAACTTTGAATTTCACAGTACCTAAGACAATTTTGCTCTCTTCTCTAGATTGAGGAGTTCTTTCTATCTGCTGGACATTGAACAATACTGTTGTTTCTACTTCTTTCCCTTTTGAGTTGATTCTATATCATGGAAGTTACTATGATTTGCTTGGTTTCAAAACCCGCAAAGATGCTCCATAAGGCAAACATTCTTCTAGAAAAGAGAATTTTATTAGATATTTACAGAGCTATTTTGGACTTTTTCATGAGAGAGACCTATCAGTGTGACTTTACAGCTGGTGAAAGAATTTCTGTAAAGTCACACTGATAGGTCTCTCTCACGAAAAGTCCAAAATAGCTCTATAAATACCTAATAAATGAAAACCCACTCCAGTACCCTTGCCTGGAAAATCCCACGGACAGAGGAGCCAGGTAGGCTACAGTCAATGGGGTGGCAAAGAGTCGGACACGACTTCACTTTCACTTTTCATAATGCATATGTTTCTTGTCCACACAGTTGTAATGTTAACGACAAGGTTAGTATTTAGCAATGGAACTTCACTATAGAAAATGAAGCAAAATGGAAGTTTCTAATTAAATGTAATTAAGGGTCCAAGGGAAAGCTTACCCAACTCCCCCTTACATCTGGGGCATTCTGATGGCATCAATAGTCTGGCTTCAATACTCTCCATGGTAACTGCTCTTCCAACTTTTATTCCCATCTAGACTTCCATGTCTACAGATGACACAAAATCACAATCCCAAGCTTGCATTATCTTTTCTCCCCTCCTCTTCTCCATTAGCCACATCCTCCTTCATTCAATCTTAAGCTAATCCTGATGTCCAGAAAAAGTGATTTCCACTGCAAACAATCTTCCAGGCATATAGGAGGAAACCCAGAAAAACCACTGGTGATCAGAAACAAAAACTGCTTTTATTGCGCTTTTGAAAACATACAGACAGAGAAGGTACAGAAAAATGTAGACCAGCAACATGGATCCAGGGACCCTTGGACTAAGAACATTAATTTAGCACAGAGCTTACAGAGTTAATTGTTGAGACAGAGCCATTATAACAAATGGTTCTCATTATTATCATGCTATGCCCAAGAGGGGGATAAAGATGTCTCCGGAGGCCACCATCCTTTGTATTTTGTACATTTTCCTTCTACTCATGGAATTTGTGGTATCCAGTTGCCCAGTCCTGCTTCCAACCCTGAAAATTCCTTTCAGGGAAAGAGTTACTAAAATTGCTTATGCTTCAGTATGAATCAGTTGCTATGACTTCCCTCATGGATATTTGCATGCCAGTTCAGTTCAGTTCAGTCTCTCAGTCGTGTCTGACCCTGCAACCCCATGAACTGCAGCACACCAGGCCTCCCTGTCCATCACCAACTCCTGGAGTTCACCCAAACCCATGTCCATTGAGTCAGTGATGCCATCCAACCATCTCATCCTCTGTCGTCCCCTTCTCCTCCTGCCCTCAATCTTTCCCAGCATCAGGGTCTTTTCCAATGAGTCAGCTCTTTGCTCAGGTGGCCAAAGTATTGGAGTTTCAGCTTCAACATCAGTCCTTCCAATGAACACCCAGAACTGGTCTCCTTTAGGATGGACTGGTTGGATCTCCTTTCAGTCCAAGGGACTCTCAAGAGTCTTCTCCAACACCACAGTTCAAAAGCATCAATTCTTTGGCGCTCAGCTTTCTTTATAGTCCAACTCTCACATCCATACATGACCACTGGGAAAACCATAGCCTTGACTAGATGGACGTTTGTTGGCAAAGTAATGTCTCTGCTTTTTAATATACTGTCTAGGTTGGTCATATGCCAAGTCATGTTCTTATTACGGACTGAAGAATTTCCCCTAAGGAAGGCATTCTTGAATTAAAACTGCAGGTGAAGTTCATCTCCTGGGGACAGAATGACCCACCCTCTTGAAACTGCCTAGTATCCAGATTTTAAATGTCATCATAAAGTTAAGGAAAAGCCTGTTATGTTTGGGTTCATGGTTCTAGTAATGTTATCTTATATGAATTTTTTTAAAATTTACTTTGAAATTAATGATAGTAAAATTTGCCTCACCAGGAGTGTGTAGCAAGCAGTGTGGTTAGATTCTTCCCTTAAGTAAAGCCCTTAAAAATAAAAAAAAGAAAGCTAGAAGCACATATATTATATCACTTACAAATATAACAACTTTGGGCTAAAATGGACCCTTTATATTTTGGCTTGTATTAAAACTGTCAGACAAGGCCCCATGGAAAAGGGAATAAGGGGATATAAAAGCACTGAGGCAGAAAGGGGATGACTAGTGTAGAGATATTTATGAAGAATTTTTTATAACCACTAATATAATTGTGATTATAGCCAAGAACATGCTAGTAGAACTTTCTGGAAGGATGGTAGCCATTAGCCATATGTGGCTACTGAGGATTGGAAATCTAGCTAATATGGCTGAGGAGCTGAATTTTTTATCTTAAATACTTTTAAGTTAGTTTTAAATAGCTACACATGGGTGCTTGTACATGTGCTCAGTCACATCTGACTCTTTGTGGTCCCATGGACTGTAACTCACCAGGCTCCTCTGTCCATGGAACTTTCCAGGCAAGAATACTGGAGTGGGTTGCCATTTCCTACTCCAGAGGATCTTCCTGACCCAGGGATCGAACTTGTGTCTCTTGCATCTCCTGCATTGGCAGGCAGATTCTTTGCCACCCTAGCACCACCTGGGAAGCCCACACGTGGGTAATGGCTACCATATTGGATATAGGTCTAACACCATGACTTCTTTAACATGTAATTTTAGGAATGCTTTTTACCAGTGAACTCTCTCTGGGAGAAACTGATAGAATGCTCAGGATAACACAGCCTTCCAGATGTGAACAGTTTACTTACTAAAAACACAGTTTATGACTCACTTTGACCTCCGCCCCAACACATTACCCAAGGTGCCTAGGATTGATGCCTCCCTCATTCCTCCAGTGTAAGCCTGCAATTGCCGGCCTTTGGAAAGAAGCGTACTTACCCTCACCTGGTGGAAGTTCCTCTTCCTGCTCGCTGGGGGAAGGCAGCAGGGGTTGCAGGGGCTCCATGTTAATGATGAGCTGCTTGTTTAAGGAGTGGGAACTGCGGCTCTGAGAAATATTTGTTCTGAAAACAGATACAAGCCAGAGAGAACTGGTTTCCATCGGGAATACTGGCTCCTCCGTCTCAGTTGACTACCCAAGCTGGCCCCTGCCTCTAGACTCACACAGTGCTTTAGGCCAGTGGTAAAGATGACACACAGCCCTTTTTATCCTTAAGGTCCTGACATGTCTTCTAATGTCCATGTGTGCTAATGCAACACAGTGAAAGAAAATATCTTTCCCCATATGTCCTCAGACTTGGACATGCTGTGCGATAAGACAAGGCATTAAAAAAAGACATGGGAAAAAGAAATACACAAGAGACGGTATCACCGAACTAGATATGCAGAAAAGTGAATGGAGGGCATGGCTCAATGTAATTTAACAACCACCAAAACCCACAAAAACAAAAACTCTGCCCAGAAGATGGCACAAGCCATCTACAGCTGAGAGCTATTTTGGTGTTGCTGGATGTCCAACATCTACTATCAATATTTAATATTCCCACTCAAATTCACACCCTACTCACCAATCAGCCACAGAATGCAGCTCCACTTTCTCCTTTTGAAAGGAGAACATGTGTGTTGGTAGCTGCAACAGGGAGCAGATGGCAAGGAAACTGTGAAGGTTGTCTCATCAAAACTACTGGAGGATAGCCAGGCAGCCCATTTACACTGCCTGCCCTGACAGACAAAGAGGTGGGTGCCTCTGGTGGGTGTTTCGGCACCCTTCTCATCTCCATATTTCCTGTCCAAACTAACACCAACCCATCCTTCAAAGATGATGTCAAATGTCTCCTTCTTGAAGCCCTCCTGGATTGCCTTCACCACTAACACCCTCTCCCCCTTTCTTCTCACTCTAGTGTCCCTTCTTTCACAATTCAAATTTGTTATATTTGTTGCCCTGTAATTATTGGTGTATTAATCAGCCCCACCTTGATAAGCACCCCAAGGCAGAGACTGACCTATCCATTCTCATGTGCCTTTTAGCACCTCTCTTGCCATCTTGTTAAGGGGTGCTCAGTTTGAAACTGAAGTAAACTTGGCATTAAGTTGGCCTTTCAGACTGGCATGGGTGTTCTCTAGGCTAGTTGATAGTATTGCCTTAATAGCCTAGGCATTTCTGTTAGGCACTGGGGCCAGACAGAGAAGAAGCTGGTAGCATCTAGAGTTAAAAGCTGCCACTGGTTGAAAAGGAAATTTATAAGGACTTGCTTAACCATGGAGTTCTTGTTTTCATTATTTCATTCTACAATCCTTTATTTTGCAGCTGATATGTATGTATCATTCTGGGGAACCATGGTCCTCATCCTAAACTACTCACTCCCCAGAACCATGATTTTCAAACTTTTTGGACCAAGACTCACATTACAGAAATACATTTGATAACATCTCTCTGCACACACACCAGGCCAGGTGGCTCTAGTGGTGAAGAACCCGCCTGCCAACGCAGACAACATAACAGATGCAGGTTTGATCCCTGGGTTGGGAAGATTCCCTGGAGACGGGCATGGCAACCCACTCCAGTATTCTTGCCTGGAGAATCCCATGGACAGAGGAGCCTGGTGGGCTACAGTCCATAGGGTGGCAAAGAGTCAGACGCTACTGAAGCTACTTAGCACACATGCACGCTCCACATACACAGACACACACACACAGATACAGGAAGACACGGCTAAAGTGTTTCTTGTAACAGCAGTAATCTTGCTATGTGTGAGACTCTACGTTTTACTTTCCACCCTGCTTCATTTCGTTTAAAGCCCTGGTCTTGCCCACTGTTTGCACTCCATGACTCCGTTGCGTGCCACAGCCTCGACTCCTTCCGTGTGCTACACAGTGAAGCACACATCTCATGGGAGATGGCCACGGGCCTGGGGGACAGCTGAAAGGGGCACCTGATCCTGCTGTGAGTGAGGGGAGAGCCAGGAAAGACCTCCCAGGGATGGTAATGTCTGACAAGTCCTAGCAGGTGCAGTGGTCTATAGGAAAAGGATGGGAAGCAGGGATTCCTCACAGGGGAAGAAAGGAAGGGAGTGTTGAGAAACTGAGGAAGAGGTAGCCAGAGGAGAAGGTCCTCACCAGAGGCAATGGCGAAGGGCCGGCCTCACTCGGCACGTCTCCAACGTTCTCAAAAACATCTTGTTCTTTGAAGCTGTCTCACTCAGCCCTTAACAATTCTTGGCATTTAGTTTAAGGAACACTCCCTGCTCTTTCCATTTAGCCTAAGGAACATTCCCTGTGCCTGTAGTCCTTGAGATAATCAAAAACTATGCCGGGAGCCATGATTAATAGCTAACTTGGGGGCTTGGGAAACTGATTAAGCTTAGAGGTGGAGAGAGCATGTTTAGTAAACTTGATGTTATCAACATTCCGCAGATGTTCTGGTTTTCGTCATGTTGCTATGGTTTTTGAAGTCCTGCTTCCTTGTAAAACTATATAATAACGCCTGAGGAATAAAGCAAATTGTCAGTCTCCAGAAGGCTGTCCGTGTCCCTTCTTTCAGAAGCAACTCCGCCGAGCTTCACAGGGAGGAATAAGAGGGAGAGGAAAATCACCAGGAGCAAAGGCTTCTTTTATTATAGAAGGGTTCTTTTCTTTCTTTGAGATTTTCATGGGATTTCTATCGGCCCTGTGGCTTTCATGACTGCAATCTTAGTTCTGCAAAGCACATGTCGTGTGTGTGGACTGTCTAGTTTTCTGACCTCTGAAAAGCCCATTTTCCATTCTTGCACAAACTAATTCCGAATACTCCATCTCTGAACACGCATGCCAGCTGAACCGACAAAGGTTCTCCTCCTCTAGAAATCACACTGTAGATCACAACCAGGAGGGACCCGCAGCAAACCTTTAGGGAGGCTCTTCTGTTCCCTATCAGGTGAGCGTCTGTGCTGTGGCCCCCCACTCTCAGAGGCCACCTGTCAGCAGACTCTGCCAAAGTGCCAGACCTGCTTTGCAGCCTATTCATGAGCATTCTCCATAGAACAGTCTCTGAGTGTAACTGCTGTAAGGACTCTATTGAGAAGAAAAGTTTCCTTTGGGAACTGAAAGTGTGTTCTAAGAGTGGCTTCAAAAAATGATGGCATAATATCGCGCAACAAATACAAGGTTTGTGGAGCTAAGGCCACCACTCCTTGGAACAAAAGGAAGTGCTGGCCTGTGAGCAAAAGCTCCATCTGAAGAGACTTCAATGTGAACGTGTCTGTCAGATTCTAGCATCCCATTTTTGGATGAGCAGTGATAATATCACCACCTCATTTTTATTGCATTTCATAATTTTAATGCCCATAAGAAAACCTAGAAGTCGGGGAGGGATACATGAATCTCATTGCATAGATGAACAAACTGATGATCTGAGACACTGACTTATGCAGGATATATACCACAGCAACAAAAGCAAGATTAGACCCATTCATGACTCCTCGCTTGTTGCTCATTTCAGGTATGAGTGCTGTTTTTGGGAATCCCTTGGTGGAGGCTCTATGGCCATGTGGTTTAAGGAGTCGAATCTGAACTCTGAGCTACCGCCCTCTACTTCACTGGGCCCTGGAATGGGCAGGTAATTCTCACCAAGTAGCCAGCTGACAGAGTTTCAGTTGAGGATCTTGTCATCAGCAAAGATCAGTGAGCTAACATGAGAGTGAGCATCTTCTCTTTTTGAAAAATAGAAAAATCCCAAGACAGTGTTTTCAGTCTGCATCTGTTTCTCTCTGTCACACACATATCAACAGAAGTAGAAGTCCGAGAACTGGCTATACTTTGAAAAGGAGAATCTCAAGGGAGAGGGAAGAAAACTAAGTGAAGTCTTATCACTGTTCTAGATGAGCAGAGCTCCTTGAGCATTGCCAGAGAAAGAGCTCACTACTATACTCCCACTTTTAACAGCCACTGCAAAGATGTCAAAACAATTCAAAAATACGATAATTGTTCCAGAGAAACAACTTCCTACCCTGCAGCCAGCTACTGGGTGCTGAAAGTGGCACACGTCACCCTGGCTCTGACCACAGTGCTGCTTCTTGGGAGGGCGAGGTCCCCAAGGCAGTACCACGGACAGATCTCAAGTCTCAGAAAATTAAGAGGTAAAGCTGTCATCCCACACTCCCAGTGCATACACATTCATTCAACAAATGTCTACTGACCTCCTACTTTGACCAAGCATTGTGTAACATGGTGGGTAAGATGGAGGTAACCAATAGGCCCAAGCCTTGTCCTCCCAGATCATACTATGTATCATTACTTTAAATAAGTTCTTCCTTGTGATGTCAGAGGTTTGAGAGATCCTGCCAAAGAACTGAGGGCCAGAGAGGCCTCCTTTCACAAACATGTAAGAGAGGGGAGTGGAAAAGCGAGAAAGAGCATGCGAATCAGTGCTGAAAGGGCTATAGAGCCTTGGCTGCAGTAATATTCTGGGAGATTTTAGGAGATTCCAGAAAAGAAAAACTATAAATTGAATTGATGGGTGCCTCATTTCTCATCTGCTCTGGTGGCTCAGTCTACTCCAGGAAAAGATTTTCACTAGGGTGAATCTGCTTCCTCCACCACCAATAATCTAGAGTCTGGCTATTCAAAAGTACAAACCATGAACTAGCCACATGGCCATCATCTGGGAGAACATTAGAAATGTCAAATTCATGAATCAGGATCTGATTTTAACAGGAACCCTAGATGATCCCTGTGCAAGTTATGGTTTAAGAAGCCTTGATCTAGGAAGGCTTGATTCTCACAAATGATGCAAACGTAAATTTAAAAGGGAAATGTTTAAAAATATTCTTTCCTGATCTCATAAACCCTCTGTAGACAGTAACTATGGGCTTTTGGAAAACCTTGCCTATTTGGAATAGGTCTTTCTGAAAGTATACTGTTAAAAACATTTTCCTACTTTGTGTTTGTGCCTTCAAGGGGGTTCCCCAGAATCGAGTATTTCTTTTAAGATCAAACACTCATGCTTCCAAGATGGAAGAATAAAACCCAAGCTGAGCCCCTGGGGTAGGTTTGCTCCCCCAGCTTCTAGGAGAATGTAGGGGTTTTCAGGCAGCAGATGCTACAAAGAAAAGAGCACAGGACTCAGGGGCACAACACTGGGGTTCTAGGCTTACTTGTGCCACCAAAATATTTATGATCTCAGACAAATCATTTAACTTCTCCAAGACTCAAGTTCCCTTATCTGTAAAATAGAAACATTGAACCAGGTGATCCCTGAGGTCTTTCTAGACCAAAGAATCTGGAAACATTCCAATGATACGTCCTACTATTTCTTCTTTTTTTATTTCTTCTTCACTGAGTAACCATAATTGGAGGCAGAGGAGGAGCTATAAAAAGGCTATTTTTAAAAAATGACCATTGTCATTAACAGGTAAACTCTAAGACTTTCACAGGCATTGCTCCAAGGGGTCCCAGCCAGGGCGCCCCTGATTCCCTCGCTCTGCAGTTTTCTCCTGCTTCTTAAAGCAGGAGAGACTGCTTTGCAGACTTGCATGTGACAGCTTCCCATTTGTTGTTCAGTCACTAAGTTGTGTCTGACTCTTTGCGACCCCATGGACTGTAGCACTCTGGGTTTCCCTATCTCACAAAACGTGGTCCCCTGCAATGGAAAACCACTTCGATATTCTTGCCTTGAGAACTCCATGAACAGTATGAACAGCTTCCCACTGGATCACCCCAAACCAGGAACGAATTATTCTCTGTACAAATCTGCACGAGATTTCATGATGACTGCAGTTCTGTTCCCATGTGGGTGCCCAAGCTGGCTGACTTAGCTACACTTCTGAGAGACCATGGCCTCCTCCTGCCTGACTGCCCCAAGGACCAGGTGAGAGGTACCCAGCTCATTGGATCACCCTGGAGATAAAGGAGGCTGGGCAAAAAATCTGAGCATAAGGGAGAATCCAAGTTCAAAGGTGGGGAAGGAAGGACTGGTGCCCACCAGTGTGTGAGAACTTCCTAAAGAATATATCTTATGATGATCTTGCCTTCAAAAGGAGAAAAATCAGGATGAGAATGTCCAGCTTTAGATATGGAGCATGCTTGAAGTTTAGGATGTACAATGATCTGTGTAAACTGTGGTGATAAGAGGTGCAGCATGGTTAAGAGAACATTTATTATTCCTCAGAATTACATATATTGCCATGTTAACAGAGAAACACACCCTTGTCCTGATAATGACTAAGTTCCTCATTCCTCTTAGTGGTTTTGGGGAATTAAAGGTCTGATGAGCAATGGGGACCCTACCCCCTTGTGTGAAATAGTCTAGGAGGAGTTGGGCCAGTGGGAACTGGCCACTAGTGATGAACAGAGGCAAGGGCAGAGAACATTTCTAAGAGGACAGGCTGATGGACTCAGTCAGGAGACAGCCCAGCTCAGCCACGCCTCACACTCTTCCTGCTTGTTCACGTGATACTCCAGGCCAAATCAGGAGTATTATGGTAACTCAGAATGAAGCCCGGATAGACCTGTCTGAGAGAGACCTGGGGGATGATGGGAGTGCCTGGAACTGGGGCTGAAAACAACATAGGGCCAGGCAGCTAGTGCCCTTGCTCCCTTCATTGTTCTAGTGGATTTGGCGAAGTCTGCCTGGAAACCCTCCTGTCTACCCAGAAACCTCTTAGAGCCCTGGGGACCACCCCACTCACCTGTGCACCTCTGGGGGTTCTCTCTGGATTTTGGAGCTGGCTTCCACCACCTCTTTGGCAACTTTACCGCTGCAAAAAAGACAGAAACACGGCGTCTGTGCACAGATGCTCAGAGTGGAAGGGGAGGGGTGTGTGCACTTTTTTTTTTTGAACTTCACAGTGGTCTGACCCAACTCTGAGAATCCATGCCTTCTACTCCTCCATGAGGGGATATTACTACAGAGTTTGAGAGATCCTGTGGGCATAAGAGATGGGTGGAAAGGGAGCCCCCAAACTGCGGTATGGGCCAAAGTGCACTGATTTACAAGTATCAATACCATATTCCAACATCAAAGGTTGTGCCCAGCCCAACCCCATCATCGAAGTGGAACCATGGGTACCCACCTATATCGAAATCTACTTCCTTTAAAAAATATCTTGCTGCTTGACACCGTCTTGATCTGACTGGATTTTGCATACCTATAAGAAAAAGCAGAGCAGAGGTGGTATGCCACTGCAAAGTCCAAGCGGAACATGCTGTAATATGTGGTAATCAGATATTTCTGACTGCCAAGAAAGATATACGTTATACTGTTATCTCTCTGTCACATACACACTCATACTCACTTTCACACACACACCTGAAAGAAATGTTTCTTTCACCATGTATGTTGCAATCTTGTCTTTTCTATGTGATCTCTTTTCACTATTGTATATGTTGTTGGTGACCCACACATTTGGTATCATCTATTACCAGGTCATGATCTGCAAAAAGGACCAGGCAATATTGATGATTAGCAGAGATTCTTTGCCAGTTTCTGTTGCAGTGACAGGAAGAGGGTGGGCTCAGGCAGAGGGCATCATTACAGTTTTTTGCTGGGCAGACTTTCTTGCCTGGAGCTATGCCAGCATTGCAGCAGAAAACAGTTCCCTGGTGACACAGGTCACTACCCATGTCACACAGAACTCAGCTACTGTGTATTTTCTGGGAGATGGTACAAGGGGCCTGTGTCACCATGGAAATGATCCCTGGTTTCTGAGTATTAAGATGGGTTAAGTCACCATGACCCAGTGCCCTTTAAAAGAAACCACACCGGTTGATGACTAAGATACACGAGGAACAGAAGCCCAGCCAAGCCCTGATTCAGCACCTCTGAGCCCTTCCCGTAAATAAGAACAAAACACCACCACTCTGAAAGAACAATTCAGAACTTGGGCAGTCCAGAGGCCACACATGGGGCATTTGATTCCTATGATACCTCAGGACACCTAAAAGTCAGTCACCTTAAGCCTGATGCAGTTAAACCCAACAAATTAGAAAGAATGGGTCTAAAAGAGTTCAGGATCATTTTTAACTACTGATCATTACAAAATCTTAATAAAAAACAAATAGAACAATAAGCTCTATGGAATTCTGAGCAGAGACAATCACACAATGAGGGCTGTGTCTGGAAGCTTCAGTGTGGGCAGCTTCAGCTCACATCCCTGAGTCCACGAAGCCTGGGTTCAGTCACTTAGCACTATTAACCAAGCGTCTCTTCTGCTTTGTGCACCACAGAGCTCAAGGAAGACACAAATTTTGCATTCATGGAATTGTAAGGCCCAGAGGGAAATGGATATTCATCTAGAAACCCCACAAAGAAGAGAACAAAGGTAAATTACAAGCAGTGGTGCTTAAAGAAAAAGATGCAATAAGAGTATGGGGGTGGTGCTGATCTGATCTGGGAGCCACAGAAGGTGGCCTGAGGAAGAGATCTCCGAGCTGAGCTGCAGGGGAGGGAAGGTGTTAACATGGCCGGTGGTAGCTGTGTTCTAGGCAGAAGGCCCAGCAAGTGAAAGCCCAGACCTTGAGCCCTGGGGGAACTAAGATGATCTGATGTGCATTTCCCTGTGCTGTTATTACGACTGTTTTACACAGTCTCACTCACACATTCTCCCCACGAATTTAGCAGGACCTGACCTTGAGCTGTCCTTGTTAAAGGTTCAGTCTTTGTCCTCAAGACAATGGAAAGTCACAAAAAATACTCTTTTGTAAACCACCCGAACCCACAGAGAAGAGTACTGGCTACAAAGGATGAATCCAGGGAGCAAGATGGGCAGGAGAGGGAGTCAAGCCCAGGGAGAGGGATTCCTGTCAAGGCAGGGCCCAGAGAATAAGCCCTCAGGATAAGCAGAGCACATGAAATCCACACCGCAGAGGGGTCTAGATGCCTAGGACAGGCTGCCGGCCAAAGCCAGGCTACAGACCACATGCACTCAAGAGGAGAAATGGCCCAGCAAGCCTCGCTAATGGACTCAGCATCGTTGTGCCTCCTCCCCTGAGGATGTGTCTGGTCTGGGCCTCTTTGCTACCCCACCTCCAATTTTAGCCCCAGAGAGTCACAGGCCTGGACACATTTCCCATCACTGGCTGCCTCTCCCCATCTCAGCAGAGTTGTTGCTCCCAAGTATTCAGAGGTGGGAGGTGGAGAAACTTTTTAAAACAGTTTCTGCTTTTTTACTGTTTTGTTGTTATTGCTCTAGGTTCCTAAGGATGCTCAGGGCAAGGTCGTCTGCTGAAAAAGCTTACTGCTGCTGCTGCTGCTGCTAAGTCGCTTCAGTCGTGCCCAACTCTGTGCGACTCTGCAGTTTTTGAAATTCAGACTCAACTCTGTACCCATTTTATGGAGGTGTGGCTAGCACAGCAATTCCATAGACGGGGGCTTGTCTAGGGAGCAGTGGGTGGCTCTGTCTCTTGCCAGTTCAGCCTCAGCTCCTGTCCTTCCAAGTCCCATGCAGAGGCCACTGCCTCAGAACAGCCTCTTGGTGGGAGGCCTCACAGCGCTCCACTGCATCTACACAAACCCTCCAAGTACATCAAGGAAAACTGGCTAGAAAGCATGTTTCACAGAGAAAGCGAACAGCTGTCTGGTCAGGATGAGAGGAGTGAAAAAAGCATTGGCTTGTTTCTGACAGCTAAGTGCCCTCGATGATTATTTGTGTGGTTTCAGTGGCTCAGAGACACTCTATCGAGAGCATTACCGCCAATCCCCTGCCCTCCCAAATGTTCAGGGAGATGCCCGATAGTGTCTGGGCTGAGGTCTTTTATGGAGTTTTAACAGGGGGATTTATTCTGAGAGCGTGAACCCCACAAAACCCCTGGGAACTGGGAAACAGACAATGGGATGGAAGGAAATGAATGAAGGCAAGAGAAAGACGGCTGGGTCACAGGACACGCATGCAGTTGTGTCCACCTTTGGCTGTATATCAGTAGATGCTGGAGCAGGGTTAGGAGTACCAGCTCCCAGGAGCCATCACTGGAGAGGCTCATTCAGTCCCTCTAGATAGGGGCCTGGGAGTCTGTATTTTTATCAAACACTCCAAGGTCGCTCCAAGGCCGCCTACTTGCATCAGAGAACCTCGGAGTCCCCACATTCTCCTTGAATGACTCCCAAGTGGCATTTTACCCCAAAACACAGGGGCTCAGGATTCTTTCCTGCTTTTGGTCCTGTGACCTTTGTCAAGTCACACAGCTTCTCTGAGTCTTAGTTTCTTTACAAATTTTTTAAAGAATGATGATATTAGAATACTTAGTTCATAGTGTTCTGAGGAGGGTTAAAGAAGAAGTGCTAAATCACTTCAGTCATGTCAGACTCTTTGCGACCCCATGGACTGTAGCCCGCCAGGCGCCTCTCTGTCCATGGGATTTTCCCAGGCAAGAATACTGGAGTGGGTTGCCATATCCTACTCCAGGGGATCTTCCCAATCCAGGGATTGACCCCTCATCTTTTTTGTCTACTGCATTGGCAGGTGGGCTCTTTACCACTAGAGCTACCTGGGAAGCCTTAAATGAGATAAAATGATCTGAAAACACCTATATTACTCCTTGCTCATTATATGATACCCTCCCTCCCTCTCTCCCTTCCCCTACCCCTGATATCACTCTCCAAACCTCTGCATTGCCTTCTCACTGTTGAGCTACCAAAGCCAATTCTCTAAGCCGTGGCCATACCCGGGAACCATGTCAAACACTCTGAAGGCAAATAAAAGAGCTTCAGGCTCCAGCTCTAGCTGACCTGTTCCAGTTCTCTGTTCCCAGGCTCTCCTATGCATGAGCCCAGAGCAAGCCTTCCTCCCAGTGTAGGCGATGCAGGCACAGCCTAGTAGAGGAGCAGTTCTCTCTCCTCTAGCTTTCTTTCTGGTTTCCCTCTCCCCACTTCCATCTCCAGCTACTCATCAAAACCTCAGCACAGAAGCACTGGCTATTCTCAAATCTCTGACCTCACAGGGAAATCCAGTCCCCAGTTGACCAGCACCTGACTGGGTGACGCCTGTGTATTCACATGGTGGTCTAGTCATTTCTCTCTTTTCTACTGTCACAACTCTCCCCCCGCCCCCCACCTCAGAACTTTCAGGGCAGAGTCACTCTACCGAGAGACCCCTTCCCATGGCGTTACGGAGTTCTGTCCAGTCCTGACACTGCAAGTCTGTTTTACATGGGATACTATTTGTGAGATGTGCATAGATACTCACAGTGCCTGGAACAGACAAAGCACTCTCTGAGTATCAGTGTCATCTGATGGACACGCAGCACAGCTCTGCAGGAATATGCCCCCACTCACCCCTGCTTCCAGCTTCTCCTCTGGTACCTGTTACTACAGGAGCTGAGGATGGAGGTCAGGTTAGGTGCTGGGGAGACACTGGCTGGTGCTCTAAAGGCCACCTCTAGAACTAACAATACAATTTCCCTTTTCCCTATGGTTTATAGCTTCTGAAGTAATCACTGTAATAACAATATATGCTATTACTGAACCCTACTAGGCACTATTCACCATCTAAAGCACATTGCATTCTCAGTTGCTCAGTCACATCCAACTCTTTGCAACCCTATGGACTGAAGCCTGTCAGGCTCCTCTGTCCGTGGGATTCTCTGGCAAGAATACTGGAGTGGGTTGCTATTTCCTCCTCCAGGGGATCTTCCCAACCCAGGGATAAATCCCCCATCTCCTGCATTGCACGTGGATTCTTTACTGCTGAGCCACCAGGAATGTGCTTAAATGCACTAATTTATTATTTAAAAAGCACTTTAAATACACTAATTTATTTCATCCTCACAGCTCTCTCATAGGAAGAAGTAATCCACATTCTTACACGAGGAAACTGAGGCACAGAAGGGTAAATTCACTTAACAACGGTCATATCATAGAAGCTGGAGGAACCAAACCCAGACTTTTCTGTATTTTTAAAATAATGTCTTGGACACGCAGGTCCTCATACTACAGAATGCATCAGAATCACTGGGTGGGCTTTTGAAAATACAAGGTTCTGATTCAGTAAGTCTGAGTTGGAGCCAGGCCTTTATAACAAGTTCCCCAGAAATGCTGATGCTGGTCCAGGGACCCAAACTTTGAGAATCACAGGATTAGAGCATGCAACCCTAGGCTGCAGGCTCACCCTGCCTGGAAAAGGTATATTACTACTAACATCAAGATCCTTCATCCAAGATTCTAAATTTTTAAAATAAAAGGTTTATTCAAATACAATTCACATAACATAATGTTCATCCTTTTAGATTGTACACTTCAGTGGTTTTCAGTATAATTTACAAAGTTAGAGATTCATAAAAAGAGTATTTTCATTACCCTCAAAAGAACCTCCCAGTACTATTAGAAGTCCCTTCCTTCTTGCACTCCTTAGCATCATGTTTTCAAGTTTCACCCCTATTGTAGCAGGAATCAGTAGGTACTTCCTCCCTTTTATGGCTCAATAATATTCCATTATATGGATATACCACTTTCCTTTATCCTTTCATCAGTTGATGGGCATCTGTTTTAACTATGATGAAGAATGCTGCTATGAACACTCGTGTACACATTTTGGTGAGAACTCAGATTTCAAGTTAATTGGGTCTCAGGTAGGGTCCATGTTGTTATTGTTTAAAAGTTCCCCCAGGTGATTCTAATGTGCAGTCAGGCTGAGGATCTCTGATTTAGAACCTCATTACTCAAGTGTGGGCCGTATATTTGCAGCTCAGCATCACCAGGGAGCTAATTAGAAATCTGGATTCTTGGGCCCCACCCAGACCTACTGAACCAGAAGCCAGATTCTAACAGGATCTCTGGGTAACTCTCATGCTCACTGAAGTGTGAAAGGTGTAGGTTTAGGGAGATACTCTGGGTCCTTGACGACCAAGTGTAATACTGTTCCTTTGACAAAATGCACACTGACACAGATGAGAAATTTATTAGGGACTACCTTTATGTCCTGCACACAGTTCCATACAAAGCTGGGGACAGAGAGTGTCATTTGAGCTTCCACTGTGTCCCCAGTGTCTAGCACTGTCTCAGCCTAAAGCAGGTGTGAGATAGATTCATCAGAAGAACCACCAGGGATTCACTGAACTCTTCAGGAACTCTCCTAGGATTCTTCAGAAACCCTGAAGAGTTCAGTGAATCTAGTGCGCTTTCAGGGAATCAGTGTCCAGAAATGGCACATTCCAGTGCTCTGGGGGTGGCAGCACCCAAAACACATGGCAGGGAGGAAGCTCTCAGATGGTGACTGTCTAAGTCTGTGTTGGGGATCCCCAGGGGGTTGGAGCAGGAGGGAGAGTCAGAGTTTCTGTTTCTGGGCTCTGTTCCCAGGCAGCAGATCTCAGAGCCAGGGCTCTCAAACCTGATCGGTGGACCCGGGCCAGCTGACAACTAGCAGCACATTCATGTGTTAAAAGCATACTAGGGAATTCTTGGCCATGGGGCCTCCCTGTTCTCATGACAGGTGAAGTGCAAAGAAGGAAACAAGCCACTCCCAACCCAGGAAATAAGATCAGGGCTCTGTGACATGGATAAATCCAGAGTCTTCTATACAGAGTGAAGACAGAAGGAGAAAAAAAAATTGTATATTAATGCATATGTATGAAATCTAGAAGAGTAGAACTGGTGAACCTATTTGCAGGGCAGGAATAGAAATGCAGACATAGAGAACAGACTTGTGACCACAGCAGGGGAAGGAAAGGGTGGGACAAACGGAGAGACTAGCACTGACATATACACGCTGCTGCTGCTGCGTCACTTCAGTCGTGTCTGACTCTGTGACCCCACAGACGGAAGCCCACCAGGCTCCCCCGTCCCTGGGATTCTCCAGGCAAGAACACTGGAGTGGGTTGCCATTTCCTTCTCCAATGTGTGAAAGTGAAAAGTGAAAGTGAAGTCGCTCAGTCGTGTCCGACCCTTAGCGACCCCACGGACTGCAGCCCACCAGGCTCCTCCATCCATGGGATTTTCTAGGCAAGAGTACTGGAGTGGCTTGCCGTTGCCTTCTCCGAGACATATATACGCTACCATGTGTAAAATAGTTAGTGGGAAACTGCTGTGTGTATAGCAAACGAAGCTCAGCTTGGTGCTCTGTAATGATCTAGAGGGGTGGGACGCAGGGTGACTCAAGAGGGGGTGACTCAAACGGTGGGGGTGTGTGTATATATAGCTGATTCGTGTTGTGCAACAGAAACTAACAACACTGTAAAGAAATTATACCCCAATTAAAAAAAAAAAAAGATCAGTGCTTTGCTCTGCCAGCCCAGACCATGAAGGCCAAAACCATGATTAGCTGGAAGCAGGGCCAGGAAAGGAAGCGGGCAGTGGAGGAAGCTCTGAGCTTCACAGAGTTAGAGCCCTTCAGAAGCAAAGGGACTGGGCTCTGCAACCAACTGGCACTCAGAAAACATTCCCCATTCACGGAGCAGGGAGTCATCATAGTCATAGCAGCAGCTACCATTTACTGATGGTCAGTGTGCCTGGCAGGACTAGACACTGCAGGGCAGGAATTACCAACTGAATTTTACAGATGAAAAATAAAAATAAGGCTCACAGTGTTCATTGTTTTGTTTCAGGTCACACGACTAGTAAGCAACAGAATCAAGATTCAAATCCAAGTCTGTTGGCCTCCAAAGCCCACTATTCTTAACATGAGGCCACAGTGATACAAGCAAATCATACCTGAGTCCCAGCTCCCTCCCTTCAACAGATGAGCCAGATGTGGCCAGCCACTGGTTCAAGGTCACACTGCTGGGTCAAGATAAGCTATATCTTTCCTCTTTCTTAAGGAACAGGGATAATTACGGGATAATGGTGGAACACAATGTTTGGGCAAATCTCAGGTTAGGATAAATATTCGGGATTAGAAGTCCTAATGGGAGAGATCGGGGAGCCTGGCCCAACCAGAGCAGAGATGTTGACGCAAGGACTCAGTCAACTCTGTATGGCGCCACCTGTTCTCGCAGTTACACTCCTTGGGTCTTCCGAAGCACCTACAGGTGACTGGATGTGATTTCTTTGATATGACTACTTGGCCCATTCAATGATAGAATTGTCAGACTACTTTGTTAGCTGCCAGATAATAAGCATACTCCAAATGCCCCACATGGATTCCTTTGATTGTGGGTTTTCCCCTCTTCTCTCCCCTCTTTTCAATTCTGTTTTTACATTTATTTTACTCCATATACCATCTGACTTCTCTCTCTCATGATAAAACAATACATGTGCAAAAACCATTCAATGTCCCGAATAATCAGATTGTGGTGACAGTTGCATATATTTGTGAATTATACTAAATCCACTGAACTTACACATTAAAACAGTTGATTTTATAGCATGTGGAGTGTTATCTCAATTTTTTTAACTGATTAAAAACAAAAATGTGTAGGTTCCAACTAAGACTAAGAGCACCAGACTGTCTGCCTTTCCTTCTCTCTGCTGTCATTTGAATGGAGTGGTCTAGACACGCTGACCATCACAGGTCATCAGCTATTCTTTAATTACCAGTCTTCAGACACTGCAGGAGACTCACAGATGACTTGATGTCTTATTGATATGCATCATCATTCCTAGAAGCACAGCATTTGGTGAATCATCTCATCCAAGCATTTTCAAATTATGCTCCTGATGGCATCTACCTAGGACTTGGGAATTCTCATTCCAAACCTGGGAAAGTCATGGGCAAACTCAGACAACTGGTCACCCAACCTCCTGCAGAGTAGTGAGCAATGAGTCAAGGGTCTCTAGTCCCCAGTCCCAACTTTGGTCCCCACCAACAGCACAGCTTCTCTATTTTTATCTTTTTTTATATAGGCTTTGTCTACACTTTCTGTGTAAGGAAAAGAGTTCTGTGGCTTTAAAGGGGTTTGAAAAACCCCATTTCAGCCTTCATTCTCCTGAAGGCCCTTGTAAGCCAAAGCCCAGGATGATTATAGATTCAGCAGTTTCAGGTGAGTCTAATAAGTAAGACTATTTCAGTGTAGCAGGGCAGGGTAGCGGAGTGGAACAAAATCCACCTGGATGAACTCCAGAGGTGAGTGGTGCTGATACCCCAGGCAGGGCTCAGTAGGCTACTGACTGCATCTATCACCACTGCTCTTCCAATCAGTAAAGATCTCAAATAGGAGAAGCTAGAATTTATGGAAAAATCCTAAATTTGAACCTTTTTTGAAACCTGAGAGTTTTATGGATGGTTTCTGAAGGTCTGTGCAGCACTGACTTTCTACAATCCTAGAAGACCCTGATGGCATTCCACCTACAAACCTTTGGTTCTCATCTCTAAACACTGAAGCCTTCTTACCAGGAACATGTGTGACTCTCTGCCTAAGGTTTCTTTTTCTGTTGTTGAGAGCACGTACAACCCAAGCTCAGAGTAAGCCAGAAGTGCTAGAGAGTATTCACTCTGCCCTCGTAAGTGTCCCCAAACTAAAATGAATGGGTAATTGGTAGATAAACAGATCAACCTCTTTGCCGGTCAGTGGCAGAACTTTGAGGCACATTCTGCAGTCTGCTAGGGTTCCCCAGCAGACACAGCTGAGTCCAGCGGCTCACAGTGGTGACTACTAAATATCATGCCCTATATTTCTTGCTTCCCCTCTCCCTCCTCCACTCCCCTATTGGTACATTCAGAAACCACACCCCATTTGCACTAAGCTCTTCTCAAGGTCTGCTTCTAAGGGGGGCACCAACCAAAAACAGATATGTGACATGTTGAGTGGAAACAACAATGCCCACCCCCGCAAAAAAAAAGCCCATAGCAATTAGGAAACACCCAGTATAAAGTTCAAGACATGGTCAGGCCAACAGTGGTTGGGAGTCACTCTGAACAATGCAGCAAATTTATAACTCACTTAAATATAATAAAAAAGGACTATATTAAAAGAAATGAATATGTAGCTATTTGCAAAACATAAAGGACTCCAGAAGTGCTTTTCAAACCTATGATTAAATGAATAAAAGTGACTTACTTATAAAAGGCCTGGTTCTCCACCCCACACTTCCAAAGATGCTTGCAGGCAGCTGGTGTTGAAGTATGAAATGCCAACACAGCTTTTTTCTAATAAAATATAACAAAACAATTAAGGGCACGTTAAACACAGTTTAAGTTTTTCATATTTTTCTTTTAAGAATTTACCTATTTGTATCCCACCGCCTACCAAACAGAATTGAAGGGAGGAGACGGGGACGACAGAGAATGAGATGGCTGGATGGCATTACCAACTCGATGGACATGAGTTTGAGTGAACTCCGGGAGTTGGTGATGGACAGGGAGGCCTGGTGTGCTATGATTCATGGGGTCGCAAAGAGTCGGACACAACTGAGCGACTGAACTGAACTGAACTAAACTGATGTATTACTATGTACTTGAAGAAGTGAAGTAAAGTGAAGTCGCTCAGTTGTGTCCAACTCTTTGTGAGCCCATGGACTGTAGTCGATCACGCTCCTCCGTCCATGGGATTTTCCAGGCAAGAGTACTGGAGTGGGTTGCCATTTCCTTCTCCAGAGGATCTTCCCAACCCAGTGATCGAACCTGGATCTCCCGCATTTTAGGCAGATGCTTTACCATCTGAGCCACCAGGGAAGTCCTATGTACTTAGAAGATGCTAAAATCATATTCCCCCTTCCCTCACTCTTTGCAGATATTACTGACCTCTATGGGTCCTGTTTGGATAAAGAAGAGCTTCATAATCTTTCTCAACGCTCCAGGCATCACCTACCTCTCAGTCAGACTTGGATGAATTTTAAAATTTACTCGCCATCCTTGAATATCTAGTGCTTAAACACTAGGCTCAAGAAAATCGAGAAACTTTCAGACTGAGCTCTGAGGCTCTTCAGTAATGGCCTCCTCCCAAATGATAAACCCAACCTACATGGGGTAACTCCTTGATTTTAAGATTCCCAAGACTTATACTTTTCATAAAACTCTAATCAACACTGGTTGATATCTATCTTTAAGTATTATTCATTTGTTTCCGAATTTTGTATTCTGGCAATTGATAGAGGTAGGAGATGCGCCATTAGCTATTTCCTAAGTCAGTGAAAGTTAAAGTGTTAGTAACTCAGTCATGTCTGACTCTCTGTGTCCCCATCGACTGTAGTCCACTAGGCTCCTCTGTCCATGGAATTCTCCAGGCAAGAATACTGAAGTGGGTTGTCACTCCCTTCTCCAGGGGATCTTTCCGACTCAGGGATCGAACCCTAGATCTCCTGCATTGCAGGTGTATTCTTTACCATCTGAGGCACCAGAAAGCCCAAGTCTATCACAACCTAATTTTTGTAAACCTGGTGTTATTTACCTCTAAATTTCTGGTGTCATCACAAACTTTAACATCATGTTCTTTGGGGGCTACATTACTATAGGCACATGTCATACCTAAAACTTTCTCATGAACAGGCACACCTGCACACACACACATGTACAAACACATGCATGCACACCCAACAACAGACAGGTAGAAAAGCAGTTTCTGACCTCCTTCTGGGTGCCAATCACATAAAATGTCTTCCCTTCAAACTTCAATTTGCAGACATCTGGCCTAAGAAAAGAAAATCTCTTTGGGTGAGAAGGAAAAAAAAAGTGGCAGCTAATTAAGGTACCCGCTTTCCCATAGGAATCCATCCGACTCACAAATGCCAAGCAGACAGCAATGAAACAAGATATTATCTTATCATTGCTGGAGGCCAAATGAGCAGGGAAGAGCCCCCAAGTGAATTCTACAGCAATTTTCTTCCCAAGAGAGGATCCATGGGCAGTTCAGAATTATTTATTCTATTTTTTTTACAGTTAAGCTGAACCTTTCTTCCAAGGAGCTCTAGAGGTTTCACGAATATTAATGACCAAGACAATATTAATTAGCCAACCCACTTTATGAGGTAGGAAGTATGTAATAGTTATTTCAGATTTGGTTAATGAAACCATATGGAGTCACAATATCTGTATCCTTTCACATCCATCTCCAAGACATGCACCACATTGCAAAATTCTCATTTCTGCCCTCCCTGTTTATAAATGAACCATTTTGTTAGATAACGAGATGCTCAAAACTATAAGGATACCTCGAGGAACTATAGTCAAAAGACATGAGGCTTCATCTTAAGGAGATGCCCAGTTAAAATCTACCTGAAATGTAGACCTAAGGTCACCTCCTTGGTAAGAAGATAAGTGTAAAGAGAGGAGGGAATTCTATTTTTATTCCTTTGATCTAATTCCTAGGACAGTGATATGTGCCTCTGTGCTTTTCCTGGGGAAAAAGAACAGTGAGGTCATATTAACCTGTGGTGAAGATTTGCAAGAGGGATAAAGTTCAGTGGATGTTCAAAACAAAACAACACTAGGTTTAACGTGGGAAGAAAATTAATTTTAGTAACATGTACGTGGCTGTTAACAAATGTGTTCCTAAGCCATGGCTGGGAGAGATGAGGATGACAACATCCCACCAGAAACACCAAGATTTAGAACCTAGAAACAAAAGATCTGGGGACTGTCCATCTCAACTCTTCAGTGGACCCGGGAAGAAACTAAAGCCCCAAGGGGAGAGACTTGCAATTAATATGCACATGTCTAACCCAAGGACTCCAGAGTTGAGTAGTACCTAAGGATCAAACACCCTTAAGGACCCTCAAGCCTTTGTAATTGTAGGAGAGAATGGGGGAAGCCCTGCCCATATTACCCATGCTCTCCAAAGTCAGAAAATCCCTAGGGAACTTATTCTGGAATGGACTGAAGGGTGGTTAACATCAGAGCTTCTTTACAAATACTGAAGACACAGAGAAAAAAGGAGGTAACCTACCATGCTATGTATTTATATAACATCCTAGTTCACAAATCAAGTCACTTTCACACACACTATTTCATTTCCTTCTCCCCCATCTCCTTTCTTTCCTGTAAAGTAGTTGGATATAATGAATGCCCATTTTATGAATGAGTACATTGAGGCTCAGGCAGTTAAGTGATTTATTAGAGACACATGAAAGTTTGAGAATACTCATTTTGGAGGAAGAGAGTATGTGGGCACAGATGCGAACTGACAGTATTACATGAATAAAGGCAATGACAGAGTAGGTAGGGAAGATATTTAGGCAAATTAGGGTTCTTAGGAAGAGAAGGCTGATCATAAAAACAGAGCAGAAGGTGTATGAAGCAAAGTGGACATGAGCTGATTGCGTCTATTCTTGTAGAGAAGGTTTGAAGGGAAGGCAGGTGCTCAGAGGAGAGGGCCAAGAAGTGATGGGGTGGATGGGGACTTGATAAAAAGGTGCTGGAAGAAATCCTGATGCTAAAAGAACCGTGAAATGGAGGTTCAGATAAGCGTGAGAGAGCATTTTCAATCCAGGACTGACGGTGGATGCCCAGAGGTCCATCAGAAACTTCCGACCCCTAGGGCTCAAGCCAAGAGAGTGAGTCCACAACCCAGAGAGACCAGATGACAAATCTTATTTGTCAAGGACCATCAGAGAGGGAACCAAATCAAGCTGAAGCTCTGAACAAGACTAAGCCCTTACAATGTTCCAATACACACAAAATGTTCAGCCTTCTTCACTCTTTTTGTTTTAAAGTACAGTCAAGATAAGTCCAATTTTTTTTGAATTTGTCTTTCTTTTTATTTTTTAAAATTTTTTATTGGAGTATAGTTGTTTAACAATGTTGTGTTAGTTTCTGCAGACTTCTTCACTCTTTACCAAAACTATTTTGTTCCTTGATCGGACATAGCAGGCACTGCTGGTCCATTCTCCCACGTCCTTACTGACAGAACCCATACTTTATTCTTCCTCTAAATCAAGTGTTCATGTAGATGATGTTCTCTCCAAGAGGATGGATCTTGATTTGACCAACCTCATCACAGAATTCTACTTCTTGGAAGGATTGGTTTAAGGAGGCACATATGACCCAACCCTGCCCAATTACATACACAGGAAGTCTCTTACAGAGCTTCTGAAAAAGCTATCCTTGTCTTCACAGGAGACACATGCAAAGGGCTGTTCTCCTTGAGGGTGTTGCCATGGGAAGATGTGACAACTGAAGTTGCATGCATGGCCATTTTACAAGCATGAACCTGGGGACAAAAGCCACCACCCTGCAACTGCACAGAAGAAAATGCAAAGGCGCAAGTCCTTTGTGATGTTGCCAAGCAGTTAAGTTAAAGGACCATGGGGCTGCCGGATCCCCGGAACTTTTGCTGTCCTCTCATCTGTAAGTCACTGTGAGCAGACATTCCTGTCCCTTTGAGTCAAAAGCATCCTCACTGATACACTGGATTACAGAGGGGTGGGTCTGCAGCAAGAATTCAACAGAAGAGAATGAAAAGAAGTGACAGAAATAGAGGGGGTCCTTGTTGTCTGAGGGAACTTGCACCCTAACCCTGCCCTGAGGCACCCTGTGGTCACCCCTGGTATTTCTTCACCAGGAATTCTGGACACCTTCCCTTTGGAGGCAGAGCCTCTGAGCCTGGGACACACTCCAGGTCTCCTGAGGTCAAGGGAAACCAGATTGAACTTCATTTATAGATGAATAATCTCTTTGTAAGAAGCTCAAAGGCAGGGAAATGGATCTTAGGCATTCTACCTGGCAGTTCCAAACAGAAAGTCAAAGACTGGGAAAGAAAAACAAGATTAAGAAAAAACAAGAATTGTTTTCCAAAGAAGTACTCACCATTTTAACAAATGGATTCTCTTATTTCCCTGGAATACCACAAAGCCTGCAGCAGTGAATCCTAAAAATGTTGTTGTGCCTGTTGAATCCTGGAAAAAAAAGAAAAACAGAAATAAGAACATATTCTATTAAGGAATATCAAATAAAGGATAAATGATATGCTTATTCATCCTCAGTCTGGGTGAATTTTAGGTTAAGTACAATGATTGTAGCCATAAACTAAGCTTCTAAGATGGGACTTCCAAGGATAGTACCTCTAAAATGTGGGCGAGGGCCAGGAATGTGTAGCTTTTCCATTTGAGGAGTGGACCTCGGCCTCCCCAGAAACCTCCTGGGAAAATACAGGTTAGTCCCAAATCACTAGTCTACTTCCAAGTGTCTTATGGGACTGCCTGAGTTCTCAGATCCACCATGTAAGTAGGAAAACAGTTCTTGGTTGTCATTAGCCCTGAAACCAAAGCCCTGAGCATCTAAACTAACTAGTCAACCCCATATGGGATTTCTGGTAATTTAAAAACAAAGGTATGCCTGGAAATGCCTACTTTGATTCCAGTCTCCAGTAGGAAAACTAAGCATGGATAAATTAAGGCAAAGGAACAACAATGATAACAACAAAACTCAAGTCAGTCTCCAGGCGATAAATAAAACAGACAGAGAGGCTCAGATTGTGGATAAAATCTAATTCATGAAGTGGAATAATCTAATTTAAACCATTAACAGGAAGAGACATCTGGCAAATACTCTAAAATAATCATGTGGGCAGAGGCAGAAGATGCACATGCCGCTGTCAACCAGCCTGCCAGCTCTCTGCCTGGGCTGCACCTTCACATCCCCATGGGACTGGACACCAGCAGGTGACGGGGCTCCCCAGGCCCTTCTAAGGTCCAACCTGAGCTATGAGCTCTAATACCAGGGACTTCACAGAATACCATTAGCTGGTCCCACCTAGGTAAAGAAATGTTCTAGTATGACTCAAAAACACATCTTTAAGAGCCTGGCTGATATAAATGCTTAGTTTAGGATTCAGGTTAGTGTCTGGTTGATGTGCAGTGGGTTTAGAATATGAAAAGAACACTGTTTTCAAAAAACGCTTCTGAAACACATGTGCTTGAGTACCACGCTGGGAGCTTGTTTAAAAGGCAGGTTCCAGGTTCCCCAGAGATGCTGATTGGTGGCTCTGGGGTGGGACCTGAGTGTTTCTGATACACATGGTCTTGATCTCCCACTTGAGCAAAAAGCTGTCAAATAATTCAAGTAAAGGAAGAAAGAAAAATATATATTCTAAAGGTCAATTAAAAGATTTTTCCTTCCACTTGTGTGTGTGCCATGTTGCTTTAGTCATGTCCAACTCTTTGCGACCCCATGGACTGTAGCCTGCCAGGCTTCTCTGTCAATGAGATTCTCTAGGGAAGAACACTGGAGTGGGTTGCTTTGTCCTCCTCCAGAGGATCTTCCCAACCCAGGGATGGAACGCACATCTGTTACATCTCCCTGCACTGGCAGGTGGGTTCTTTACCACTAGCGCCACCTGGGAAGCCCTTCCTTCTGCTTCAGTTCAGTTCAGTTCAGTTCAGTCGCTCAGTCGTGTCCGACTCTCCGCAACCCCATGAATCACAGCACGCCAGGCCTCCCTGTCCATCACCAACTCCCGGAGTTCACTCAAACTCATGTCCACAGAGTCGGTGATGCCATCCAGCCATCTCATTCTTGGTCGTCCCCTTCTCCTCCCGCCCCCAACCTTTCCCAGCATCAGAGTCTAAAGACTGCATTCTGGCAATGGCCTTTACAAACAAACCTGTTAGGATCCCACAACTTCTCAGGGGGTAAAACCATCCAATTGATGGATGAGTGAATGAGCAAGCAGTTAGAAGACTCCAATGGAGAAAATCAACTACCCAAATGTGTGACTGCAGTACACTGTTGTCCCTTCCCATTACGGGTGATGGATCAGGCTGTGGGAATATCCTAGAAGGGCTCCTTCAGGCCTGGATACCAATCAATTGTCTTTTGGGTGAAACAATCATTATCTGTCAACCTGCGGTGAGAGGTAGTTACCTTGCATGGGTGAGGATCCACCCCATAGGTTTCCAAAGTGTGAGCTTTCAGGAGTAAGTTAAATTCAGCAACTGGTGGGCTCTGCCCTCTGAAATCACACAAGAATTCAAGGAGTTAACATGAAAAATAACAGAACCACGGAGTCCCTTCAATCAATAAAATATGACATTCTTAACTAAATCAAGACAGAAATCCCTATAGAAATAGTGATCAATAAACTGGTGATTATTCCTCCCACAAGGAGCCTTTGCTAAGAAATCTTAGCCTGTGTTCCTTAGTTAATTGTTCCATAATCAACACACAGGTACTGTGAAGACTCCAGTGACCCAGACAGTTAAATCAGGTTATCAAGTTACCAATAAGTAGGCCCTTGCAAATCCAATCTTAATATGAACTAAAACCCAGCATCTGTTCTTTCCTACTTATTTCAAAAGATTCTCCAGGATACAGGGCATTTTTTTCTTGTTTGGGGTAGAAACAAGCAGCCTAAACAGAGCCATCCAGGAAAGAAGAGCTGTCAACCATTCTATCGGAAAGCCCTGGATTTTGAAAGGAAATCTCAGCCATTTCTAGTCTGAGCTGTGTCCTCCAGGGTGGTAAACAAGGTCTTGGCTCCAGGAAGAGAAAGGGGGCTGCAAATATAGATGGCTGTGAAGTCCTTTCAGGGCTAGCTTCCAAATCAGGATTGTGCAGCACTTCAAAGACTCTGCTTTGGACTAACATTAATATCTCACATGTATCATAGAGAATCCAAACCATTCTCCAAGGATAGTAAGTAACCTGAGCAACCAAAAAGAGTTTGCTAACAACAGGAATTCAGTTTTATATTCACAGTGTAAAACTATATTGCAATATTAACTCTATTTCCATGCATGCCTCTCCCCAAAGATGGATTCCCTTCCCACCCGCTCAAGACACCTAACAGTCCTTATGCTTCTAATCAAAACAGTATCCCATTTTTCTTCTCTGTGAAGCTTTTCAAGATCTCTTTACTCTGAATGTTCACCCTTTATTCATTCGTCAAGATGAGCACTGTGGTTATTTAGTCGCCAAGTCATGGCCAACCCCATGAACCCCAAGCAAAAGCAGCCCCATGAACTATATAGCCCACCAGGTGCCTCTGTTCTTGGGATTTCCCAGGCAAGAATACTGGAGTGGGATGCCATTTCCTTCTCCAGAGGATCTTCCTGACCCACGGATAGAACCCGTGTCTCCTGCAGCTCCTGCATTGGCAGGCAGATTTTTTACCATGGAGCCACCTGGGAAGCCCAAGCACTGTAGGGACACTTGTAATCAGACAACTCATCTTTTTATAATTTCCCTTGTTTCTTTGTTTTTGGCTGTGCAGGTCTTTGTTGCTGCTTGGGCTTTCTTCCTAGTTGCGGCGAGTGGGGGCTGCATTCTTGTGGCAAAGCACGGGCTTCTCATCACAGTGGTTTCTCTTGTTGTGGAACACGGGCTTTAGGACTCAAAAGGCTTCAGTAGTTGCAGCTTCAGGCTCTAGAGCACCATGGGCTCAACAGTTGTAGAGCATGGGCTTAGCTGCTTCGAGGCATGTGGGGTCTTCCCAGATCAGGGACTCAACCAGTGTCTCCTGCATTGGCAGGCGGATTCTTTACCAGTGAGCTACCAGGGAGGCCCCCAGACAACTCGTCTTTGGCCATTTCTTTGATTTTTTTCTTTTCTTCCCAGTCTCCTTCCTCACCTCAACCACTCTCTCTCGCTCCTCTCTTTTGAGAGACCCTAGTAAATGGATCTTGAAACTCCTAGTATTATCCTCCATGTCTTATAAAGCTTTGTTTCATTCTTTAAATCCACTTTTTATATTACATTCCAAATTATTTCTTTATTCAAGCCTCCAGTTTAAATTCTTCTTCAGCTGTGTGCATCCTGTTTTTCATCCCATTTATGAGTGATTTTTAAAATATCAATTAAATGTTTCACTTCCAATGTAATATTTACTTAGCTCTTGAAATAGATGCCTGTTCTTGTTTTATGAAATAAATTCTTCTTTCTACTCTGAGCATATCTGCTTGGTTTCTTTTAAAGTCCAATCCCTTTGATCCCATTAATACTACTTTCTTGGTGACAGCCCTTTGGTTTGCTGCATCAGAGTGTCTTATTCAATGAACTAATGTTTCCTTTGTAAGTGTTTGGTGATTCTTGGTTTGATGCTCATCCTTGTATTTTATGTTATTTGTTTAGTACAATGGCCTCCAGAGGTTGTAGGGAAGGGCAGGACATGCCATATGAGAAGAGTATGAGTTAGTAACTTGATTTCAGGCTGAAGACTGTAGTTCCTTCAGGGTATTATCCATACATGGTACCTCCAGCTCAAGCCTGCTTTGAGCATTGCCTATGACTTAGCACAAGGGAACCAATGTTCCAAATGCACCCACCATGATGGCTGCCCCGTTATCTGTTGCCAGAAGTACACAGAACCACTCCTATTCTCTATGTGTGTTTGACCTGGATTCCTTCCATTTGTTTCCTATCTTCCAGAGATACCACAGGACTGCTGATGCAAAGATGGTAGTCTTTCTTGCATCTGCTTTCTAATACATTTTCTATTATCCACAGGGACTTGGAGAAGGAAGAGAAGGGAGCCACATATGCTACCTTTTTCTGTTAATAGAGGGGATAATCTTTAAATTCATCCTTTACAGAATATATTCCTGAGGGATTAACTCAAACACCTGCTTTAGGAGAGTTAAGTCTTTCTAAAGCCTTTCCTGATTTTCTCTTTAGTTTTGGTGTTCTGAAATTTCACTGGGATATATATAAAAGGCGCCCCTTTATTTATTCGCCCTGCTTGACACTATATGACCCTTTCAATCCATCAAATCCATCAGTACCGTTTCTTTGATTCTTTTGTTTTCAAGTCATAGTCATTTAAATTATTTCTCTTCTTGATAAAGTAGCAAGAGATTCAAGAAAATCATGAAGCATTTTGTTGGGGAAGGGAAAAGGGAATTTCTGAAAGTTTTTTCAAAACATACAGGTATTTCTCTCTTCATAGCTCTCTTCTAAGTTCCTGAAGTAATACCCTATGTTTCACCAGAAAATAAAGAAAATTACTGAATCCAAACATTGGGGGCTTCCTGCCTCCTCACCATGCCCACCCCACCCTCACTACACACTGTCTCTATTCTCTCTCTCTCACTCTTTCATACACTCACTCTATCCCCTGGCGGGGAACAAAGCACAAAGCTGAGCTGACCAGCATGTTCCCAAGCAGCACCCCACTCCGGTGGCCCTCAAAGCAAAACTTTAGCCCAATGACCCAGATGGAGGCCAAAGAGAACCAGGACTAGAGCTAAAGCGGCTCCGTGCCTCCCACAGCCGCAGGCCATCAGCTCTGCTCCAGGAAACCCTGCTGCTTCACATGAAAGGCTCTCACTCTGCCCCATACTAAGAAGAGCTCCTCTGCTCCAGAGAGCTGGCCATTCCCCTTAGTGGTAAACTGTCAGCCTTTTTTGGTCTAAGTCGCATATTGGCTTTTTTAATTGGAGGATAGTTGCTTTACAATGCTTTGTTGGTTTCTGCTGTAGAATGATGTGAATCAGCCACAAGTATACATACATCCCCTCCCTCTTGAACCTCCCTTCCAACCCCTCCCCCATCTGCCTCCTCCAGGTTGTCACAGCACCAGGTTGAGCTCTTGGTGTCATACAGCAACTCTGCACTAGCTACCTATTATAAATGTGGTATTACATATGTTTCATCGCTACTCTCTCAAAAACCATCCCACCCTTTCCCTACCAAACTGCGTCCACAGGTCTTTCCCTACCCCACGATGTCTGCTTCTCCGTTCCTGCTCTGCAAACAGGTTCATCAGAAACATTTGTCTACATTTCATATATATGCATTAATATATGATATTTATTGTTCTCTTTCTGACTTACTTCAGTCTGTATAACAGGCTCTAGCTTCATCTACCTCAGTCCAACTGACCCAAATTCATTCCTTTTTATGACTAATATTCCAATGTATGTGAGTATGTATATATACATACACACCACAGCTTCTTTATCTATTCATCTGCTGATGAACATCTAGGTTGCTTCCATGTCCTAGGTATTGTAAATAGTGCTGCAATGAACATTCGGGTACATGTGTTTTTTTGAATTAAGGTTTTCTCAGGGTGTATGCCCAGTAGTTTTATTCCTAGATTTTTAAGGAATCTCCCTATTGCTCTCCATAGTGGCTATGTCAATTTACATTCCCACCAACAGTGCAAAAGGGTTCCCTTTTCTCCACACCTCTCCAGCATTTATTGTTTGTAGACTTTTTGATGGTGGGCATCCTGACCAGTGTGAGGTGATACCTCATTGTAGTTTTGATTCGCATGTTTGTAATAATGAATGATGTTGAGCATCTTTTCACGTGTTCATTACTCATCTGTATGTCTTCTCTGGAGAAATGTCTGTTTCTCAAAAAACTGGAGAAACATTTTTTTCCCATTTTTTGATTGGGTTGTTTGTTTTTCTGATATTGAGATGCATGAGCTGCTTGTATATTTTGGAGATTAATCCCTTGTCAGTTGCTTCATTTGCAATTATTTTCTCACATTCTGAGGGTTGTCTTTTCATCTTGTTTATAGTTTCCTTTGCTGTGCAAAGACTTTTAAGTTTAATTAGGTCCCATTTGTTTATTTTTGTTTTTATCTCCATTACTCTGGGAGGTTAGTCAAAGAGGATCTTGCTGCCATTTATGTCAAAGAGTGTTTTGGCTATGTTTTCGTCTAAGAGTTTTATAGTTTCTGTAAGCTGAATGAACATTGTTTATTCTTGAAGTTCAAGTTCAGTTTTAAAGCACACCTTTTTCTATTCAGTCTGGGAACAAGTTAATTTTGAAAGGTTATAATTTGGAAGTTCATATTGGAAAGTGAGGAATTTTTGCTTACCTGGGTGGTCTCTTTTTGACCACTTTCCGTACTTTTATCTGATGAGCATCTAATTGCAAACACTCCACCCCAGATGGTAGCAGGGGTACAGCGCTATACAGCTCTGGAGAACACACCATTGAATTCAAAGACCTCTTTTCATCCAGAGTATCATCCGGGAGTGAAAAGGCAAGCCCCAATATGGGAAAAGATTTTGGCAATGTGTACAATAAAAAAAAGGACTCTTACGTAGAATTAAAAAAACAAAGCCCCCAATAAATCAATAATGAACAATAAAATAATTTTAAAAGATAACTCGGAGGAAAAATGGCAAAAGACTTGATACATACTTCACAGAATAAGATATTCAAATAGCTAATAATCACATGAAAATGTCCTCAACTTCTTTAAGGTCAGGAAAATGAAAAACTTTAAGAAGTTATTTACACACTCATTTGACAGCCAAAATTTAAAAGAATACCAAGCACTCATGAGAATGTGCAGCAAAAGCAACTTTCATATACTGCTGGTGGAAGAGTAATTTGGTAGAACTATCTGGAAAACTGACATTATCTACTGAAGTTAAACATGCTTACCCTATAACCTGGTAATTCCACTCAAAATCAAACATACAACAGGCTCTAGGCCTGTTGCATCAAGAAACACCTAGAATTTTCACAGTAGTGCCATTGGTAATAACAAAAAATAGGAAACGCATGTCTACCAACAGTAGACTGGATATACAATGGAACACTATACAGCTGTGAAGATAAATGAATTCAAGCCACACCCAAAATGAGTGACCATTACAAAATAAAACTGAAAGAAACAGGCCAGATATACACGTATACCCACTGAAGGAATTCCATTTATATGACTTTTTCAAATTAGCAAAACAAACCAAAAATATTTAGAGTCAGAGATGTGATTACCTTTCAGGGGGAAGGGAGAAGATAGATATTGGGAATGGGCAACATAGGGACTTCTGAGGTATTACCAATTCTCTCTTTGACCCGGGTGGTGGTTACATACACACTTGCTTTGTAATTTATGTTTTGTTGACTTTTCTGAGCTGGTATTATGCTTCCATTTCTAAGAGTTTAAGAAAAAAAGGAAAGGAAAGGGAAAAGACTGTGAAGCACTGGGAACTCATATGTTGTGGATGTGAAGGGAGCAGCCCTTTCAGCGAACAAGCTACCATTTCCCAGAAAAGCTGAAATTGTGCAAACTCCATGACCCAGGTCTGTACCTGCTTTCTACACCTAGGTTGTATCTATGCTAGGGACTCTTTTATTTATATCCCTATGAGAAGTATTCAAGGAGCCATAGTAATTTTGTTTATAACAGCAGAAACCTAGAGACAATGGCCAGCAACAGGAGAATGAATACATAAAGTGTGACATGTTCATATGATAGAAAATTAATTACACAGAAGCAGAAATGAACACCTATGACTGTATGCATCAATGTGAAGCACCTCAAAGCCATAATATTGGTGGGGGGAAAGTGAGATACATGGAGAGAGTTTGATTTCATATGTATGAATGTCAAAAACAGGAAAAAACAAAGTATATTTTACTTACTGTTGTATGGAGTATATTTACAAAAGCAAAATAAGAGAATGAATAACCTAAAATTCAGAATAGCACAGAGAAGGAAGGGAGGTAATTTGGGAGGGTCAGGTTAGGAGAACTGAGAGCATCTGGTGCTGTTCTAATTCATAAGCAAAGTTATGGGGTCATGGGTGTTTTTCAGTTACTCTTTAAATTACACATATATTTCTTATACTCTTTTATATTTTATTCATTTACAATGATTAAAAGAGAAATAATTTCTTCCTTTTTTAATGGAAGAATTACTGGGTGAAGTATTATACAATCTAAAAGCACTGCTGAATTAAACACAATAGGTCAGGAATATAATAGATATCCATGCAGAGCCACCTTTTACTAAACTCTCCTGTTCTGAGCAATATATGATTGTTTATATTGCCAAGCAGTAGATATATATTTTTTCACTTAATATTTATCAAGCATGAATTCTTATGCTTATTTTATAGATGAGAATTCTGACACTCAAAGAGGAAAAGTAACCTGTTCAAGGTCACTCAAGTATTAAGTGGAGGAGTAAATACAAATCCAAGGCAGCCTGGTTCCAATGTGCTTCTCAGGACCTGCACTACCAGCACAATACGGTCCAGGGCCATCTGCCAGCTCTCGTGGATACTAGGCTGAGCATTTCCAACTGACATGGTTTCTACTGGTTCTTCTAGAAAGCATTTTTCAAATTCAAAGCATTTTTCATCTTATCAGTGATGAGGCACTCCATCCCAGGTGACAGATATTTAGATCTGATTAGACAGCAGTGATGTCTCCATTTTAATCTAGGTCAGAGATCCCCAGACTAGACTCTCTGTGGGCTAAATCCACATCACTGTCTGGTTTTACACAGCCCTGGAGCTAGGAATGTTTTTTTTTTCCCCCATTTGCAAATGGCCCAAAACGATCAAAGAATAACTTCATGCTCTGTGAAAATTATGTGATGTTCGAATTTCAGTCTCCATCAATTAAGCTTTTGGCAACAAAGACACACCCATTTGCTTGGGTACCATCTGTGGACACTGTCATGTTACTATGGCAAAATGCATGATTGCAAAAGAAACCATGTGTCCTGCAAAGTCTAAGATATTTAATAAATGGCCTAGGATAGAAAAGTTTGCTGAACCCTGATCGAGGAACTGAACACAGGAATAGAAAACAACTGAAGCTGTGTCTGTCTGTTTCTATACAATGAAGATTAAAAAATAGTACCTATCTCTAAGATTTGGTATAAAGAATAAACAATTAACAGATATAAAGCCATCAGATTAGTGCCTGGCACAGCACGTGCTCCCTCCTTGTCCTCATTTGTTCCCTTTCTAGCTCTGCACATGACTGAAATCAGAAATCTTTCTTTGGTGGAAGTGTCAGGAAGCATGTCAAGATATTTACAATAGAGCAATGACCCCTCTTCAAAATAAAAGTACTCAAATTGGTATCATTTGCATTGGGTTTGACTTAGATCTCCAATGGTGACACACTTAAAAGAGTTAATCTAAAAAATTATATACAAAGAAAGGCTACAAATGTTCAGAGAAAGAAAAGGGTTCAAAACCAAAAGGGAAAAGTTAGAGATCTCAACGGCACTAAGAAAATCCTGAGTTCCCCTGACTCATTAAGGAAGCAACCATTTAGTAGGTTTTCAGGAAGACACTAAGCTCAATTAAATAGAAATTTGTTTTTCTTTCAAATCTCCCACTGGCCATTTGTTTCTGGCAAAAACTCTGTTTGGTAATGGAAAATAATGATTTTCTATCCTTTAAATCTTGCACCAGGAACTGCTCTACTAAGATTAATAGTGTCTCTAATGAGATATTTAGAGATAAAGACCAGTGTTAAGCTGAATTCTTTTTTGAGAACTAATAATTCTCAAGATATGCTTTTCTAATAAAATAGGCAAGGTCAAGTGATTATGTATTTAGCTATTTATCTTCTTTCTGTCTGTCTTGAATACCTTTTTTTAGCCAAGAGGAACACTCTCTTATTGATTCTCCTTTAGCATACCACTGCATAGAGTACAAAAATGCACAGCATCCCAAGAATAAATGCAAATTATTAGTGGACCCTAATTGTGGAGTGAGGTGTGGATCTTTCCAGCAATGACTTGGGCCACTTGGAGCACAGCTGGACAGTGAAGGGGGTGAATTTCGCTCCACCTGACCTATTTGGGTCTGCAAGCTTCAGAATTAGGCTCATGGGTAGAAGATCAACAGAATGATCTGCTACTTTGCAAAGTAGAATTCTCAACGTGCCTTAGCTCAGGTTTTGCTGCAACTGGGTTGCAACTTTAGAGTTTGTTTACCACTGGCTCAAAAGCTTAAGAGTGCTCTCAGAACTTGCCCTTCAGCAGGGCTTGGAATCTTAGCATTCATGAGACTCTGGAGAGCTTGCTATGCTTTATGGCTTTGCTGCCAATTCTCTGAGCTTCAGGAAATCTCCTTTGCTCTTCAGTCCCACCCACGGCTCTCTGCACCTCAAGTGATTATTTTTCTTCCTGTGTGTCCGCCACCATAGTCAAGGGATGTTCTGCCCTGCCTCAAGGTCAGCAGTGCCTCAGAGGGGTTTCACTCAGCCTTCCTGCCCTGTCCAGCTTTGGCATACTGCTCCTCTTCACTCAGGAAGGCCTGGGGTCCAGTGGTGGTGGGAAAGCACAACTCACTCTGAAGACTCTGGGGTCCCAGACTCCAACTCACGCTAGAGACTCTGGGGTCCCAACCATTCAGGTCAGCCCACTCATTGTCACTAAAGGCTTGTTAAAGGCTTAGCTTCCTTCCTGCCCCCCACCTCTGGTATATTCTTTCTCCTCTCCCTACTACCAGAGGTGAAAGCAACTGCAGGTCTCTGCTGCCCCAGGAAGGACATTCTGGATTTTAGTACATTGAGGTTTCTTTGCATCTTCATGTTCAGATGAGTTTTTAAAATATGACTTTGTAATTTATCTAGCTTATTGATGCTATCTTGGTGTCAGAGGGAGATAAATGTCTCATGCTTTCCACATCCTAACTGGAAGAGTGCCCAGTCTGTCATTTCTCTTTACTTAGGGAAATTATATTCTGTAAAATCTTTGAGGACCATTAGGGACCACATCTATGCAGAGCATTAGATAGAACGCTACAAATGTTGGTGACTGCCATGCTCTGGAGGAGACAGTGGTGATGCTCTGGGGCCAGGCAGGGACAAGACATACAGAAGAGCAGCCACTTAGAGAAACTTCAGGGTACTTTATAGGAACACTCAGGTTTCAGGTCAAGTTCTATTGCTTCGTAATTGTATAGCCTTGAAAATAAGTGAGTTTCTCAGGCTTCTGTTTCTTTATTGGTGAAACAAGGTGGTCACAAACAATCAAATGGAGGAAGAATGTGAATGGGCTGAGCAGGATGGTGGTGACTCAGGGAACAAATGACTCTTTTAAAGGGCACTGCTGCTTAGCTTCGCTAAGTTGGTATCAGGGCTTTGTGTTAACAAATCCCCCAGGTGCAAGTACAGCTGGAATTTTATTCCAACTGATTTCCATTTTTCAAAACTATTATTTGGCCTAAAAACATATATCTGTGTCAGATGGCAGTCCAAGGATTATCATTATAACCCCTGCTTTGGACTCCAAGAGTCTCTCAAGTGTCATAATTAGCTGTCAAGTTTCTTCGCTTTGGACCAGTGACCTCTTGATATTCAAAGGCTTTGAATGTTAATTATAGCTATGAATGACCAATAAAAAATTCAGAAGCAAATTAGTTGTTGCTTCATGAATATTGTTTTCGGATAGAATCTTTCAAAAACATCAGGTCATGAAGCACGTAGACGATGAAGAGGCTTCCAGCTTGGAGAAGCAGCTGAAGATCACTGGGCTAGGTAGGTCATCCAACACTTCTACAGTTTCTGACACATAGTTACTCTTCAACAAATATTTGCTGCATGAAGGGATGGACAGATATGTGGATGGATGGATGGATCATGGATGGGTGTGTGGATAGATGAATAGATAACGTTCATTGTTATAATTTCATCAAAAGTTCTAAATGTCTTTGATTCTATGCATAATTTAGAACCACATACCAAGGGTAATCAAAGAGTGTAATAAGTAATGACTGAGTCCAGCTTTCTCCCTTCAAGTCACCTTAGCCAGATTTTATCTGTATAAGAAATGTTGATGGATTGGGTACACACATCATTTCTCCCTGGCCAAGGAGCCTGGCAGGCTACAGTTCATAGGGTTGCAAGAGTCAGACATGACTTAGTGCTATCTTTCTTTCTTTCAAGGCTTTCCAGAAATGTCCCTGACTCTAAGCCACATAATACAAAGATTTAGTTTCTAGGAGGAGCATTTGATGCCAAATCATTCCATCTTCCCATTCCTAAGAAGAGTATTACACCAGAGAATGAAAATGGATTTGATAACCTACCAGAGAGAGGGAGAGGGGTGGCAGGGAGAGAGAGAAAGGTAAGGAGAAAGAGATCCAGGGGCAGGGTGAGGGAGGAGGAAGGTAGAGGGAGGGAGGGAGGCAGGAAAGGAGATTCTAGGCTTTTGGAATGAGAGCCTTGAGAATGGAAAGGATACACGGAAAGGGGAAAGAGGGATGACAGCAAAAGCACGTTTTAAGAAAGATTGGAGTTGTAAAATAATCTGACACTTCCCCTTCTTCTCAAAACTGTACAAAATAGTTTCCTAAGAGGGTTCTTGTAAACTACTAATTGGAAGCACAGGTAGAGGTTACTTCCATAGCAGGGCACTTATTTCTGGAAAACTAGACATTTTCGAAATTATAAATCCTTGCCAGGAAGCCAGGGCACATGATTTACATAGAATGTGAGTTCTGAGAAATAAAAAGAGATAACAAGTCTGTTTAAAATACACCCAGTGTCGTCATTACTTCCAGCACAAAACACACTGTATTAGATCATTATGGGGATGGCTAATCCAAACATTTTTATGCTCTTTAAGGCAACGAATACACCATCAAACCACCTCAGTGCCAACTGAGATTTCTGAATATTTAAAAGCTGATGACTTGTGACTGGAACTGATTCAGAAATCTTGGCTTCTAATGAGAAACGTGATGAACTGGTATTGAGAGGATGAGTAGAAACTCCAGGAAAAACTTCAGGGAAGCCTAACAGGGTTCCTGATAGTGAAGCCATTCTTATTCTTGATCTTCAACCCCCTCCAAGCACCCTCAAGGCTAATGGCATAGGTCATCCCTCTTAATCCCTTAATCCCATCCCTCCAGATGGTTGGGATTAAAGCTGTGGAAAACAGAAACCAAGAGAGTAAAACATAACTGTCACATCCCCAGGGATTGTGGGGCTTCCAATGCAGTGCTAGTGGTAAAGAACCAGCCTGCCAATGCAGGAGACATGAGACACAGGTTCGATCCCTGGGTTGGGAAGATCCCCTGGAAAAGGAAATGGCAACCCATTCCAGTATTCTTGCCTGGGAAATCCCATGGACAGAGGAGCATGGTGGGCTACAGTCCATGGGGTTGCAGACAGTCAGACACAACAGCACATACACCCAGCAGGAATTATGGCAATGGCTTCCTCCAGCCACCAGAGGGCTCTGGAAGGAGGAATATCCTATTTCTAAGCAATCCTATTGCTAGAATCTCATCTCTGCATACCAAACTCAAAATCTATAAATCATGAACTTGTTTCTTCTACCAAATTTTAAAAACAAATATGGATCTTTTTGCCTTAAAATTATCTGCAGAGTCAGGATTTGTTGTTCAGTCGCACAGTCACGTCTGACTCTTTGTGACCCCATGGACTACAGCACACCAGTCTTCCCTGCCTGTCCTTCACCATCTCCTGGAGCTTGCTCAAACTCATGTCCATTGAGTTGGTGATGCCATCCAACCAGAGTCAGGATAGTGAAGAAAAAATTGATTTGAGGTCTGTTCTGAAAAGTCAAACCGTTAGTCACTCAGTTATGTCTGACACTTTGCAACCCCAGGGACTGTAGTCTGTCAGGTTCCTCTCTCCATGGAATTCTCCAGTCAAGAATCCTGTACTGGGTAGCCATTCCCTTATCCAGGGGATCTTCCTGACCCAGGGATGGAACCCATGTCTCTTGCATTGCAGGCAGATTCTTTACTATCTCAGTCACCAGGGAAGTCAGATATTTAAAACAGGTCAGCGAACTAGAACCCATGGATCAAATCTGGTTCACAATCTGTTTTGTCAATAAAGTTTTAGTGAATCACCACTCACTCATTTATGTATTGTCTATGTCACTCTACCAGAGAAGGCAATGGCAAGCCACTCCAGTACTCTTGCCTAGAAAATCCCATGGATGGAGGAGCCTGGTAGGCTGCAGTCCGTGGGGTCGCTAAGGGTCGGACACGACTGAGCGACTTCACTTTCACTTTTCACTTTCACACATTGGAGAAGGAAATGGCAACCCACTCCAGTGTTCTTGCCTGGAGAATCCCAGGGACGGGGGAGCCTGGTGGGCTTCCGTCTATGGGGTCACACAGAGTCGGACATGACTGAAGTGACTTAGCAGCAGCAGCAGCAGCATGTCACTCTACAGAAGCAGAGTTGAGTGGATGCAATTGAGACCATACAGCCCAAAGAGCCAAATGAATTCATTAACTACACCTGATCTAAAAGAAGCATTTGGCTTCAGCAAGTTTTAGCACTGACATATATTAAAAAATGTGAATGGTACGTATCTACATTCTCTAGTTCAGATGACATAAAGAGGCCCAAAGATGCCTTTACAAAAAAATCTTTCTAAGTAAACCTCTGTAAGCTATATACCTACTAGAATGGCCAAAATCCAGAACACTGAAAACATCAAATACTGGTAAAGATTGTGGAACAACAAGAACTCATCATTGGTGGGAAAGCAAAATGGTACAGCCAACTTGGAAGACAGTTTGGCAGTTCTTACAAAATTAAATATACTCTTACCATACAATCCAGGAATAATGCTTCCTGATATTTACCCAAAGGAGATGAAAATTTATGCCTACACAAAAGCCTGCTCATGGATGATTATAATAACTTTATTCATAATTTTCAAAACTTGAAAGCAACCATATGTTCTAGGTAAAAGGATAAATAAACTGTGGTACATACAACAGAATATTATTTAGCAGTAGAAAGAAATGAGCTATCAATAGAAAGACAAGCAGGAATCTTAAGTACATACTGCTTAGTGAAAGAAACTAATTTGAAAAGGCTGCATACTATAAGGTTTCAACTACATGACATTCTAGAAAAGGAAAAACTATGGAGACAGGTAACAGATCAGTGGTTGCCAGAGGTTAGGGAGGGATGAATAAGGCAGAGCACAGAATATGTTCAGGGCAGTGAAAATTTTCTGTATGATATTATAATAGTGGATATATGTTATTATACTGTTGTCCAAATCCACAGAATGTACTACCTCAAGGGTGAACCCTAAAGTATATGGACTGTGCATAATACCTACAAATCAATGTAGTTTCATCTATTATAACAAATGTACCACTCTGGTGGGGGATAGACATAGATATGGGGGAAGTTGTGCAAGTAGAGGGGCAGGGAATATTGAGGAAATCTGTATACTTTCCTCTTCTTAATTCTGATGTGAAACTAAAACTCTTCTAAAAAATAAAGTCTATTAAAACAAAAACTCTATTAGTCAATGAGATTGTGAAGGCCATTAAGAGATGTTTGCCAGATGTTTCCACTTCACACCTTCTGGACACCTGATAGAATTGCACTTCCTGGCGGTTGTATTGGGGCTTCCCTGGTGGCTCAGATGGTAAAGGATCCACCTGCAATGCAGGAGATTCAGGGTCGATCCCAGGGTTGGGAAGATCCTCAGGAGAAGGGAATGGCTACTCACTCCAGTATTCTTGCCTGGAGAACTCCATGGACAGATGAGCCTGGCGGGCTGTTGAGTGGGGCCTGTGACTAGTTCTGGCACAGTGGATAAGCAGAAGTGACATGGATCACTTCCAAGCTAAAGCAGGACTTTCACAGCTCTCTTTCCTGGCAAATCCAAGCTCGTGACTGCCCTACGTGCCAAGGATGAACCAAGTCCCCCAGCTGACCTCTCGTGGGTGTACATAAGAGCAAGAAACAAACCTTTCCTGTAATAACCCACTGAGCTTTTAGGAGTTATTTCCTCAGGAAAATCTAGCTTACCCTGACTGATAGAGAGATGATCACTAATTGCGGTATTACACTTGCAAAACTATGTCTTCTCCTCTCTGTCAGTCAGTGATGTGGCACATTTGAAGAGGCAAAGCCGACCCATGAACTTCATTCACAAATCTCTTCAACATCCAAAAGAGTCTAAGCACTTAGTCCAAGCAGATTCTTACTAAAATCTTGGTCTTATATTTTCAAGCACCTCAACATTCTGGAGTCTTTCTCTCTTTCTTCCCCCTAAAGAACTCTCTTATTCAGTTCAGTTCAGTCGCTCAGTCGTGTCCGACTCTCCGTGACCCCATGAATCACAGCATGCCAGGCCTCCCTGTCCATCACCAACTCCCAGAGTTCACTCAAACTCATGTCCACAGAGTCGGTGATGCCATCCAGCCATCTCATTCTCTGTCGTCCCCGTCTCCTCCCGCCCCCAAGCCACCTTGGGTCCACCTTCAAGTGCTGTGTAGCCTCCTAAGAAGGGAAGTTTTTCCTCTCTGATTAATTTTCTCTCAAGAATCACAACTTTAGTCCTTCCACAGAGAGCATAGGAGGAGAATGATTCTAATCAAGTAAAAAGGCTGGAGAAGGTTGTGAACCCCCAGAGCTAATACTGTTTATCTGGCAAATCATGGTCCTTTTGCTAGTGTCTGAGAGTCTTTTGCCATCTCTTTTGTTTTCTTTCTTGATTTTTTCAGAAAACGGGTAGGAGCAGAACATTATTTGGAGGACCCGTCAGACCCCAACAAAGGCCAACTGGAAACCTTTCAGGAAGTTTCCATAACAACAGATCATTGATCATGCTTTATCCCTTTGTTGTGTGGGAGGGTCACAGGTGTTGTGATAACCATGGAGAGTAAGACAGTAACACCTTGGTGCAGCCTCACCAAGTCACAGATGTGTCTCTAGCATCTATGACTCTTTCCTGGCACTCTCAGGTTTGCAGAGCAGTCCAGTCAAAGGTCCAGTTCCCACACAAGAAGGTCAATACTTTCATGACCTGTGCACAAAAGGCTGGCTGATCCCCAGGGTCACTTCCAGTCTCTGCAGCCAGTTTCCAGTCAATTCTAGAAAGCCCCTTCTCTTCCACCTTATCAGCTTGGCTGCTCTTCTTCTCATCAAACCTGAAATCTCTCTCTGCTGCAATGATGCAGAAGCAAACATATGTCTACTTAAGGAGAAAAAGGAGCAAAAACACACAGGAAAATATCCGCTGAATCTCTCTTTGCAGTATCACATGATTTCTGGCCGTTTCATCCTCCACACATACAACACTGACTTCTTCACAAGGGCCTTCTGGGCATTACAAACATGTCGCAACACAGCAAAGCACTGTTGGCCAAGCCATGGCGTTTACTTCTGGGATCTACAAACCATGGCTGACTGCTGATGCTCTATATTCTCTAGATGCATGATGACTACTTTCAGGGTTATCAACAAATTCAGGAGCTGGCACAAGGTCCAATCTACAGCTTTCTGATTACAAAAGGCAATCTGGAATCTTCTTTGATCCACTCATTTACTCTTGAAACCCAGTAGGTCACCAAGTCTTGCTTCAATGTCTCTCAAGAACCTCTTTAGGTTTCTCTACTCGTATTCTTGTGAGGTCCCCAGCATGTTTCCTCGGTGACAGAACTAACCGGTTCTCCTACCACAGTCTCCACCCTCACCATGGTGATCACTGCAGAACATCAACATGACTACCAGGTTGCCTTATGGCTGCTCAGCCCAGAGGATAAGACCACGGGTGTCAGTGTCAGGTAAGAACAAGGCTCAAGTCCAGACTCTTCTACTGACAAGTCCTTCGCTCTAGGCTGTGCTTTCTTCACCTCAGATGGGGAACAACAATGGAACCTACCTCGTAGAGTTTGGGAAGACTGAGTGGGGTGATGTATGTTAGGCTCTTAGCAGAGTATTTTGGCATCCAGTAAGAGCTCAACAAACATTTATTATCATATGTTCCAAGCATCTGAGGCCCTGCAAATGATGTCCAGAGCAGACTGTTCCACCTCCTTTCACTATTAAGCTGCACAGTGGCTGTGACTCCTTTGTCCCAAGGGTCTCACCCTGTGCTGCGCACATGCTGCTGGTCCACAGCCCTCACGGCAACATTGTGCTCAGTTGTTTCAGTTGTGTTGGACTCCTTGTGACCCCATGGACTGCAGCCTGCCAGGCTCCTCTGTCCATGGGATTCTTCAGGTAAGAATACTGGAGTGAGGTGCCATGCCCTCATGGGATCTTCCTGACCTAGGGATCGAACTCGTGAAATCTCGTGCATCTTCTGCATCACGGGCAGATTCTTTACCACTGAGCCACCCAGGAAGCAACATCAGGACTTTACTTTTACCTCCAGCTTGCTAGTCCCCGAAATGTAAAAAGAGTAGGCAGATTGTCATATTTTCAACAAAACTTTCATTAGGAGACAATACCCTAAAATTACCCCTGGAAAAGGTACATTAGTTTCTGAAATTGGTACAATTTCTTCAAGTCTAATCATCTTTCTTTCTCAAGAACAAAGGTCTTACTAAAGCAGGACCATGCTGCCACCTTGAAGGCCCACACATACAGTCTTCTCAAACTCACCAGAAGGGGGAGTGCCTGCATAAAGCAGGATCTCGGCACTCCCTCTCAAGGGGACAGTTGTTTGTTGCAGGACTCACAATCCAATGACATTAGTTATATATATATATATATATAATTACCAGAATCCCAGAAGGTGGAACCATCTCAGCACTTGTAGTTCTTCATCCATACTTGTCTTATCACAGCCCATGCTTGCTATTATTATCAAAATGAATTCCCTGTGATTTGTAGGAATCTAAGATCTAGTTCACTGCAGATGCTGATTGCAGCCATGAAATTAAAAGACGCTTACTCCTTGGAAGGAAAGTTATGACCAACCTAGATAGCATATTAAAAAGCAGAGACATTATTTTGCCAACCAAGGTCTGTCTAGTCAAGGCTATGGTTTTTCCCGTGGTCGTGTATGGATGTGAGAGTTGGACTGTGAAGAAAGCTGATCGCCGAAGAATTGATGCTTTTGAACTGTGGTGCTGGAGAGGACTCTTGAGAGTCCCTTGGACTGCAAGGAGATCCAACCAGTCCATTCTAGAGATCAATCCTGGGTGTTCATTGGAAGGACTGATGCTAAAGCTGAAACTCCAATACTTTGGCCACCTCATGCGACAAGCTGACTCACTGGAAAAGAGTCTGATGCTGGGAAGGATTGGGGGTGGGAGGAGAAGGGGACGACAGAGAATGAGATGGCTGGATGGCATCACCGACTCGATAGGGGTGAGTGTGAGTGAACTCCGGGAGTTGGTGATGGACAGGGAGGCCTTGCGTGCTGTGATTCATGGGGTCGCAAAGAGTCGGACACGACTGAGCGACTGAACTGAACTGAACTGAAGATCTAGTTACAGACTAGAATACCCGAGTTACCTGGATTCCAAACTGGTGATGAATCCTATCCATGCTTCATTCCTACCTGTTTGCCTATGTATAGTAGAAGTATCACAACACTCAAAAGCCTGGAGCTAGGCTGCCTGGATTCAAATCCTGCCTCTATCACTTGCTAGCTGTGTGATCTTTGGTAAAATGTTTCATCTCTCTGCGCTTCAGTTCCCACAACTGTAAAATGGAAGAACCACGGCACCTATCCCCTGGACTACGGCAAAGATTAAATGACTCAATATGCACAAGTACTTAGAATAGTGTCCGACACACAGTGAATAAATACTGTATGTGATTTTGCTCCTTCTAATGGTACTGCTCTGTAGTTAACAATCATCCTAGAGCCTCACAGACAAGGCAAAGAGAAGCAGACACTGAATCTGTTATCTTGAAAGCAGCTCAGTAAAGGAAACTTTGCCAATGGATTCTATTTTATTAATACTTGGGGTCAAAATTTCAGCAAAGACCACAGGACAGGGGAGAGGCAATGCAAAATTCAAAACAGAAAGTATTACTTAATTATCCTAGATTTCACTTTTAGAAACTCAAGGTAGTCAAAACCCATAAGAAAATATATGGCTCTAATAATTGCTGATGGTTCATAAACAGCCACCCAGGGGACCCCACATCATTGAGACTGTCATTGATGGGGGACCTTGCCAGTGCCCAGAAATATTGTCCTGACACCTGAAACAGTCTACCCCTACATTACAAACATTTTTAGTTCACGACATGATTTCCACATTCCCTGTAGTATGAATACTTTCTCACCTCTATCATTCCTACAAACGTCTACCACTATTACCTGAGTTCATTTTTATGGATTTCCACCATTTTTCTTTCCAGCTTCTGTGACTGCTTGGGGAAAATCTCAAATTCACTGACGTAATTCTCAGGATGCTCATCAGGATCGTAATCACCAAGCTCAGCTGTAACAAGTAAAAAATAAACAGAAAGATTAAAAACAACAAAAACAGGATATACATGGAATGGCTCCTGCCTCTCCAAAGAAGAAAGTGGAACAAGCTCACGCAACAAAATGTGTTTGTCTCTATGGAAAGACTACAGCCTGAGTGTCTAGAAGGTCATATTCTAGTTTAGATTTAGCTGTGTGATCTTGGACACTTGTTGAATGAACTCTGAGTCTCATTTTCTTCAACTATACAATAAAGAAATGTAAATCTTTGTTTCTCAGTGGGGCACTATTGGTGTTTGGGGAAATAAACCATTCTTTATTGTTTCAGACCTTTCAAGGTATGGTAAGACATTGAGCACTCCCACCCTTCAGGGTCTAGGTGGTGGTAGCACACCCACTATTGGGAGCACCCAAGATGCCTCCCAATATTTCCAAGTGTTCCCCATGACAGGAGTGTTACCACCTCTATTTGGAACCCACTGAGTGTTCCTCAAGCCTCCTTTCATAGTTAATTTTCTGTGAGTCGAAGAATTCCCTGACTGGAGCTGTTTACTCTGAGATTTGTGCAGGTGTGGCCCATTCAATGAAAAAAATCAAAACATAAAGGACCCAAGAGGATTTCTTTATTTAAAAATAAATGGATTGCTCTTCAAATTAAAGAGTGTGTGTCTAAGTATGGCCGAGCATCCCAGATTAAGGTTGCTGGGTTCTAATACAGGGTTCCTGCAGAGGGTCTTTAGGGGTAAAAAGAAATGCCTGCACATTTCTGAGTGCCCAGAAGGTCTATGAGAAGATGGACTAAGGATGAGCATTGACCATAGCCTGAAGCAGCAAAGGGGCTGTTCTTGCAATGGGAATACATTCTACTGACTCCACAAGCTTTCTAAGAAAAATGAGCCAAACGAGGCAAATATCTCAGGTAGAAATAGCCCAGGAGAGTACATTAAAGGTGGTGGGAAAACTGTATTGGAGGAACTTGATCATCAATATGACTTTGAAGTAGATAGAAATCAATATGCCTTGAGCACATCTGCAAAATCACATCCAACTCTGTAATTTGTATCTACTGTCCCTGTACTGTTGAATCATCTAATGATAGTAAAAGGACAAAACTGGGAGGAAAGCAAAGCTTTTTAAAGCTTCTCAATAGAGTTCAAATTACAGTACAACCTAAATGTACACTACATGAGGAAGGACTTTCAAAATAAGATCCCAAATGTCATCAGCCACAGAGGGGAAATTGATTAATTTGATCATATCAATATTAAAATATTTCACTAATATAGTCAGAATAAAAAGCTGAAATAACATATTTGCAAAACAGAAATCTTAGGTTAATATTTAAAAAAAATTCCTACAAATCTATAGGTAAATGGGGAGGAATTCCAATAGGAAAAGGTGAAGGAATGTCAACAGCCAATTCACAGAAGGGGAAACCCAAAGAGCTCATGTATAGAGAGTTGCTCAAACTCATCAGTACTGAGGGCTATGCAAACCGAAACTAGAAGATGTCACTTTATACCTATAAGATTAACAAAAAGTTTAGTATGTCGGATGATTCTATGTGTTGGCAGGAACATGAAGAAACAGAAGTGCTTATGACACATTTGAAGATGCTTGATGCATGTAGCTCTTCTAGAGAGCAAGCCGAGAGTGTTTAGTCTAATCTTACAACCCAGCAAGCCCATTTCTGGGCATATATTCTAGAAAAATTTTAGATGCAGCAAAAGATATGGGGCAACCTGGGTGTTCATTACTGCTGGGAGCAGTAAATAGCAAAAGGGCAATGCACCCCACTGGACTCTCTGCAGCAATTCAAAGCAACAAAATAGAATGATACACAGAAATGTGAGTAGGTTTCCCAAACAGTGTTCTGAGTATAAAAAGGAAGGATTAAATATAGCCCCATTTAATTTATGAAACTTAAGACTATATACCGGAGAAGGCAATGGCAAGCCACTCCAGTACTCTTGCCCAGAAAATCCCATGGACAGAGGAGCCTGGTAAGCTGCAGTCCATGGGGTCACTACAAGTCAGACATGACTGAGCGACTTCACTTTCACTTTTCACTTTCACACATTGGAGAAGGAAATGGCAACCCACTCCAGTGTTCTTGCCTGGAGAATCCCAGGGACGGGGGAGCCTGGTGGGCTGCCGTCTGTGGGGTCGCACAGAGTCGGACACGACTGAAGTGACTTAGCAGCAAGACTATATACACACAAAACAATACTAATCATTTTATAAGCATGTATGTCAAGTCAATGATATACAAGAATTCAGTTGTTGCCTTTAGGAATGAAAATAAAGAATAATGAAAAAAAGGAAACTCAACCAATAGGTGGGCCAATGGGACCAGGGATGAAAGTGAGCCACCAACTAGTAATTAACTCAATTTATTCTTCAAAAAAAACCACCCATAACACACCAACACATACAAACACACACACATACACATACACATGATCCCTGTGAGCTGGCTATCAACCGAAAAATTTAGGAAATGGTATAACTCAGAGCCTACTTTTCCATAGGGAATGGATCACTGATAGTAAACTATGCCACATCAAGTGCAAATGTCAGCTTGCACAGTGGTTAGAAGAATTGTTTGTGCTTCTATTGTTTTGTGTTGCATTTTTATTGTTCATGGTGGGTACTTCTCCTTCCAGGAAAACTTGTGAGACACAATGGCCTTGTACTGCCAAACACAGCAAATAAGTAGCCTGGCAAATGCCAGCGAAGAGAAGGAACACCATGGAACCTGCACAGGGCTGCTGACAAGGTAAATGCCAACACCTGCGCCATCACTTGCCCTGCTTCCTTGATCTTTGAAGCTTATCTTTAACTTCGACTTCACCTGAAGCAAAAGCTTATGAATGATTAAGCTCATTTAAAATTCTGTTTTCCATCCCAAGAGGAGTTGGGTAAGCAGCATGTGGTTCTCGCCTGCACATGGTATTGAGGGCAAAGTTACAACAAATAACACGCAGCACATGGGCTGGCTTGTGAGAATGTAAAATTAAATTAAAAGAGAATTTAATTGTCAGCAAAATCCAAAGAGCTGAAGCCAAATGATGAGTGTGATCAGATGATGGCAAAATAAGTATTGACTTTAAAGGGCACACATGGCAGTGGCATTTCCCTTCGTTTAGGGAGAACTTGTTCCGAAAGAACTTGAGATACAAGACATTACAGCTCCAGGGTCGACTTCTTCAGAAGACTTTCCTCACCACCCTTGCTTGATGAGGGGCCTCATGGGATCAGAGTGGGGACCCCCTGTGTCCCTGTGTAGACACTGAGACACCATCAAAACTTCCTGTTTACCTGTCTGCCCCTACCCCACAAAGGGACTTCACATAGCAATGCCTGCCACCTAGGAGTGTCCAATAAATGTTTGGAGAACACATGGATGAGGTAGTAAACCAATAACTCTTTCCCAGGTACAGAGATAGAGCATACTTTGGTGCAATTTATGCAAGTGCCCTGGTTCACTTAACACAGTGGAGAATTTACTATGTGCCAGACACAGGGGTACTGAAGTGAAAAAGACTTCCAGAGTCCCACTTCCATGAAATTTTAGATTCTACATAAGAGGCAATGCATAATAAGCCCCCAACCAACTTAACAAGATAATTTCAGATATAAGTGCTTATTAAAAGACAAGAAAACAGAGACACTAGAAAGAATAACGTGCAGAGAGAGGCTCCTTTAATAGTCCAGGAAGACTTCTTAGAGGAAGTGACATCTAACAGAGTTCTGAATAGCTAGAAGGAGCCACAGACCCACAGGGATTGGACATACCAGGAGTAGGAGATAAGATCAGTAATCCTGACATGTTACTATTTTGCAGAAGGAACAGGAAAACATGTGTACCAAGAAAGGCCAAAAATAGATCCCTAGGGTTTTGTGTGTTGTTTTGCAATTTTCATTATGAAAGACAATGCAAAGCATGCACTGAAAATACTCACATCCAGTGTGTACAGGTAGCAAAACTCTGGGTGGCTGCCTGTTTTATATACTCAGAACATTCTGAAAGCTTAAAACATGCTCCTTCAAAGAATGTTAGCAAACAAGATGCCAATAAAAAGTAACATGTCCTTGGCTTTCTAATCCTTTACTCCACATTTCCTATCACTCTGAAAGCATAAGCAGTTCTGACAAAGCAGATCTTTATCTGCATCTGTAATGATCTCCAAGGCTGCTGTAATAACTCCCCCAGCCACACAGAGTTCTATGAATCCAGCTTTTACTGGATTTGCTACAAATGGCCCGTGGACACCACTGCGTTTTAGAGCTAAAAGGCTTCTTTGAGGTCTGCCAGTCCATTTCCAACTCTACTCACCCGACAGCATCTGTGAGTGTGGCCAGTGATAATAGCAATGAGGGATGAAATGGGACCCTGATCATCTGGATGGGGCTTTGTGGCTTTATCTCAAACATAAAACAGGATGGAGTTTCCCATTACAGATCCATATTAAGCCTGTCCTTGGAGAATTGACTATGATTCACTAATGCTTAAATGCGTTCTGAAACGCTCATAGGCTAGTCTGCTGCTCGGATTATTATTGATTTGCTTTTCCTTTATGGAAGACAGTGCACTCTAACCAGGAACTTACAGTCTTCACAGGAAAGAAGAACCATGGGGTTCGAACATTCTTTAGCTCTGTGTATGAGAGGTAGCTTTCAGAAGCACACACCCCACCTTGGAGTAGATGGAAGGACTAAATCTCATCAGGGTATCACCGTCAGCCTGATTTTAAACTTGAATAATCTCCAAGGGTTTTAACAGCGCTGCCAAAACCTGCTGAGCAGCACTATGTTGCTCCCAGAGGAAGGGGAGAAGCAACACAGATAGACTTCAGATAATTCTCTAAGAGTGCACACACCCAGAAACAGGATCCTAGGAACGATTTCACAGCACAGAGCATCCCCTGGGGACAGTGGTGAGTGACAGTGAAACCCCAGGAAAATGATGGGGGTTTCTCTTAAGCTGTGAATGAAGCCTGAAATTGTGATCAGACAGGTGACTGTCATGAACCACTTATGACCCCATCATAAGCTCCTTCATTATTTCAGATCTTTATAAGGGTGGCATGCTCACTTGGTAATCTCTCTCTCACCCCCTTCCCTCCTTCCTTCCTCCCCTCCCCTCTCTTTCTCTCTCCCTCTTTCTCCATCCCTCCTCTCTTCTCCTAGTTCCCTTCCCCACCCTCCCCTCTCTCATTAACATGTCATCAGCATCCAAGCTACAAATGGCTGGAACACCTGAGTCCCTCCAAGCAGGCCCAGCTGCCTCCCGGCAGGCCCAGGGGAACAGAACATCTGAGTCACTCTCCATTTGTGTCCTGAGCCCTTCCCCATGGCAATGGATTGCCTTAGGTCCTGGAGACTGCCTTCCCTCAAACAACTTTTTCTCATAGGTAGAAACATATGAAACCAACCTTGGGTCCTATGTGTTTGCCACTTCCCACTAAGTGTTTGCCACTTCCCTCGGGGGCCTGTTCAACTCTGAGACTAAGTCTCATGAAATCATCATGCAGCAGTGAAGGAGGTATGACCACCTCTTTCAATATATGAAGACATTAAAGCTTAAAGAGTTTAAATCACTTGTCTGTGGTGAAATAACCAGGAAACGGGAATTCAGGTTCAAACTGAGAAATGACAAACTGTGAGCCTGGGGTTCGCCTCACCACGCTATGTGACTGTTGTAAAGGTGAAGAATTAGAAATAGTACACATAAATATATACATACGACACATGTGGATATACCTGTATAAATGCTTTGATATTTCATCAACTGCTGCTACTGCTGCTGCTAAGTCGCTTCAGTTGTCAAGGCATTCATCAAAGGTTTGAAATGACACCTGTTTGACACCTGCCTTCCTGGACACAGATCGCCCGCTCAATATACCCAGCATGCCCCACACTTGGTGTTTGGAGCTCAGGGGATAGAAGATCCCATAATCCTTCAGAGCTTCTTATAAAGTCATGCATTCCATCCCCTTCAAAAGAGAGACTCTGAGCTCTCCCTTGGGGTCTTGAGGACTCTGTTCATGCAGAGGCCCCTGGGACCACAACAGCCCACCTTCCACCAGGACCCCAGGGGCTTGGGAGGGAAGGAGGGGGGTTCCATTGCTGACCACCCAGCCCTGACTGGCCTCCAACCATGGCACGGACAGGATGAGCACAGGCTGGGGAGGAGAGAGGCTCTGAACAGCCGAAGCTCTGCTGTCCCATACAATGGTGGGGATGGGCAGCTGGGCCCACACTTACCTTGAACGATACAGGCACCCAGGTAGGCAGCATCCGAAAAGGAGCAGAGCAGTCGACCATGGAAAATATCTCTTTTAATTTGCAGGTACAAAAGGTACCTGCAATGAAAAAGGAGAAAGAGTTGCCATAAGTTTTGGCTGAGGCCTGGAAGAAGCAGGATTGTTTACGTTTCATCCACCTGAGTCACCAGAACCCTACCTGTGCTGCTTGGAGGGCAAGCAGAGGAAAACTGAGAAGGGCCCCCAGAGTTCAGAAAACTTGAAGTGTCTGCAGCCACTTCCAAGAGAGACGGGGAGGACAGAGGAGAGCCACGGGGCCTAGCAGCCACTGTCCCTGGGAGAAAAGTCCCACACAATGACAACCACAGCCGCCCTCACCCCCACCAGCACCTCAGGTACAGGCTGCCTGAGCTCTTGGTGGAATGAGGAGTCAGGAAAGACACTCAGTCTTGCGGAGACTAGTCCCAGTCAATCAACCTCAAAAAGACTTGGTTACAAGGCCAGGAAGCCAGCTTATTCTCAGTGACAGCTGTCATCTGTTTCATATCCTTTCTGGCCATCTTCTCCAGGTCAGACAAACCTGATTCTGAGTGACAGGGGCTGGGGTGAGGGGTCGAGGAGCAGAGCACAGAGGGTGCCGGCTCCCATGAAACGGTCAGCACCGTGCAGCTCCAGCATCGCGGAGACTCGTTGAGAGGTAAAATCCTTTGAATTTTAATGTTGCAGCAAACTCTATTTTTGAAAACACTGTAGCACCAAACAAAAAAATATATGCCTGGCCTGATTCAGCTGGGGATGGGTGGGGGGCAGGGTGTCAGCTTGCCACTCCTAGCTCAGGTCATCTCACCACTGTTCCCTCTGTTCCTCCACGCCAATCATGCCCTCTTCAGATCTCCTATTTCTTAGCTGGACTGATTCTTTCATTGAAGGGTCAGGCTTAGGGTCCTTGTCTCTGACTAAAGTAACTTTATAGATGTGTGCAGATTCTTTCTGCTTATTTTACAGTTTAAGTGCAGAGACCAATCTTTTTCTTTTTTTTCTTTCCAGGTTCCTGAGGCCAGGTGGGGGCAACACCCCATTGGTCCCAGTCACGACCTCCAGAGCTCAAATAATCTCATCTTTTACTCAGCCTGAAGCTGAAGCTCCGGTATTTTAGCCACTTGATGCGAACAGCCAACACACTGGAAAAGTCCCTGATGCTAGGAAAGATTGAGGGCAGAGGGAGAGGAGGGCATCAGAGGATGAGATGGCTGGATGGCATCACTGATACAATGGACACGAACTTGGGCAAACTCCGGGAGATGGTGAGGGACAGGGAGGTTTGTCATGCTGCAGTCCATGGGGGTCGCAAAGAGTCAGACATGACTGAGCAACTGAATAACAACAAAGCAGCTTCATGCATAACCCCACTTAGACAGCCTGACTGAAGTGCTCAGACCATTCAGGTGCTGCCAGCCCATCCCAGAGCACTGGAGCTCACCATCTCCTGACACAGGGATGCACTGATGGGTTCAGTGGCTCCCTGGTGGTTCCATCTGATGAATCTTTATCTCACACCTGCTTTAGGCCATGACAGTGCTAGGCACTGGGGACACAGTGGAGGCTCAAATAACACTCTCTGTCCCCAGCTTTGTATGGAATTGTGTGCAGGACATAAAGGTAGTCCCTAATAAATTTCCTGTCTGGGTTAGTGTGAATTTTGTCAAAGGACCCATTTTGTCAAGGACCCAGAGTATCTCCCTAAATTGACCTTTCACACTTTAGTGAGCTTGTGAATTACCCAGAGATACTGTTAGAATGTGGATTCTGGTTCAGTAGGTCTGGGTGAGGCCCAAGAGTCCAGATTTCTAATAAGCTCCCTGGTGATGCTTAGCTGCAGGCATATGGACCTCACTTGAGTAAAAAGGTTCTAAACCAGAGGTTCTCAGCCTGACTGTACATCAGAATTACATGGGGGAGCTTTTAGACAACACCAACATGGGTCCTACCCAGACCTAATTAAATCAGAATCTTGTTCCTCACCAAAATGTGTACATGAGTTTTCATAGCTGCATTCTTCATCATAGAGAAGTTGAATGCCCATCAACTGATGAAAGGATAAAGAAAAGTGGTATATCCATACAATGGAATATTATTGAGCCACAAAAGGACGGAAGTAGCTACTGATTCCTGCTACAACAGGAAAACATTAAGCTAAGTGAAAAGTCAGACATAAAAGGCGTATGGACCACATATTGTATGATTCCATTTGTATAAAATGTTCACAATAGACCAATCTACAGAGACAGAAATGTAGCTACATAACTGCGAGGGGCTGAGGGGAGGGGAGAATGGGAAGGACTGCTTGAGTACTCAGTTTCCTGCTGGGGTGATAAAAATGTTCCGGAAGGGGATCACAGTGATGGTGACACAACTCTGGGAACATACCAAACCCACTGAACTGTATGCTCTAATGTCTACCTAAGGGAACTAATACTTTTGAAAATTCAATTGCCTTGGAGTAGTGGTTCTTGGAGGAGGGCATGGCAACCCACTCCAGTATTCTTGCCTAGAGAATCCCCATGGACAGAGGAGCCTGGTGGGCTGTAGTCCATGGGGTTGCAAAGAATTGACATGACTGAGTCACTAAGCACAGCACAGCACAGTGGTTCTTCAATTTTAACATGCTTTACAATTACCTGTAAAGTCACTTCAGTTGTGTCTGACTCTTTGAGGCCCTGTGGACCATAGCTTGCCAAGCTCCTCTGTCCATGGGATTCACCATGCAAGAACACTGGACTGGGTTTCCATTTCCTTCTCCAACAATTACCTGGAGCGCTTATGAAAATACAGATTGCAGGACCCCATCCCAAGCCTGGGGCAGAGACCAAGTTCCCAGGTGATGCTGTTGCTGTTAATCCAGTGACCTGACTTTGAGGACCAAGGCCCTTGACTATTCAGAATACCAGGGTCGTACAAATACTTGAGATGATGAAATCTTTCTTAAAGATTTTAAACTACCAGGCTGAATGCCATCAAGTTTCTTTGCTACATGCTAAATGTATGCATTAAACAAAAAGCATTTCTTTCCACATTTTGGTGAGTTTAGCAGTGAAAAATGGTTTCAAATAAATATTCACTCATAAATGAGAGGTTTGGGTTCTGATCCCATAACTCAGATATTGAGTCTGATGAAAGCTTCCTGAGAAAGAAAATCAGCTTTCACAACAGCTGAGATTGGGTCCTTGCTCAAATTAGCAAACTCTAGAAATAATCATGGATTATTATGGGTTCCACATAATCCACTGAGCCTTGCAAATGACTTCCGGTTCAGATACTCATTTTTTAATGTAACAGTCACCAAAAAACAACAATAATAATGCATTTACATTTAGTCTCACCCCTCCCTGCATGGAAGAATTAAGCAATGAAAACACAAGAGGATCGGGGTCACACATTATTATGTCTCCATTAATGGTACACTTCTCTATCTAATATGAATTGAAAGATGGTTCTTACCCCAAAGTTTTAAAGTAATATGCTTTTATTACATTCAATTGTATATAGCATTTACCTAAGCCCTAGAAATCTAAAAGATTGGAAGGTGACTGTGTAAATGGAGAGATTAAAAGGTTAAAAAATGATTTCAAATGTCCTTCTTGGTGAGTATTCTTGCTGTTTTGCTTTTTTTAAAACTGCTTTTCTTTCTCAGTGTTTACGCCTAAGCCTGGTCATAAATGTGATCTTAGCCTCTCATTTATTAAATTCTTCTTAAATTTTAGATTAACTTACGATAAAATAACTTATCAAACAAGAAAAACTAAACTCTCTCAAGATAGGGTTTAAACATAAGTATCTGAGTCATTCCACAGTTTGCAGATTCCTTTCAAATTCTAAGGACAGTGTTAGCTCAGAAAAGCCCATTTCTACCTGTGCAAGGACACAGTATTATCTTAATTTCCATCAGAGACATAAAAATATTTCATTATTAATACCTTAGCTATTCAGACAAAAGTAGGAAAATGCTAGCAAATTTAACTGAGAGGGATTTAACTGGAGTTAGTAACTAAAACTTTGTACCCTTTTACTTTCAAAAGGGGCTTTTCTCAACATCAACAACAAAAAATACATCCTTAATTTATATTGTGATACATATTCAATTTTTATCCTCCAGAAAAGATTTTAAAGAAAACAAGTGACAAAAGTGAGCCATTTTGGCCGCTGATGAAATAATGCCTGGCATGACTATTTGATTTGATCTTTCTAATTACACTGTTAGCACTCAGAGGGCAGGACAAATATTTCCAAATATGTCTCTCTCTCTATTTATTTAAGTAGCTCATACAGCCCTTGCAGATAGGAGAACTGAAGACGAACTTAACAAATAAATGATTAAATTTCTCAAACCAAAAGCAAGCTGAAGCCACATACCATTTGATTCTATTTGCATGAAATGTCCAAAACAGGTAAATCCATACAGACAGAAAGCAGATGAGTGGTTTCCTGGGCCAGGGGGATGAGAGTGAGTAGTAACTGCTCATGGGTACGAGCTTTCTGGGGGTCAGGGGAATGATGACATGCTCTGGAACTAGATAATGGTGATGGTTGCCTAACATGGTGAATGTGCTTAATGGCACTGAATTGTGCACTTTGAAACAACAAAAAATAATTTGTTACGTGAATTTTATCTTAATTTTTAAAAAAGGCAGGTCAGATTGCAAAATGCCAACCACCACTTACAATGTCCATCATCTCCTTTCCCCTGCATACCCGGCCCCACCCCCAAGCACAAACCTCCACCAATGGCTGTGCACAAATTACTAACAGAGAACAGCTCCCTTCCAACATTACCCTTTGCCTCTATGGTGGAGCCTGACTGGCCCCTCATGGATAATAAGAGAGCACAACCCCCAAGAACCCTACACGTGCCTCTGCACACAACAATCAGGGCCAACTGCCTTTGCTTCTCTTCTGCACTTGGACCCACACAGATTTTCTGAGAGAAGACTAGACGCAATGACTTTTTGCGGTCAGCAAATCAAAGCCTCATTAAGAACTAAGCATCAAATCAAAGCCTCATTAAGAACTAAGCACTAAGAGCATGGGCTCTTCTTTATCCACCAAGTTGGCCCTCCTGGGACCCCACTCAGTGGCATTGCCAAGGCTGCTTGTGGAACCTCCAGAAAGTAGACTATTTGCACGTGGCCGTGGCAGAAGGAAACAAGAACGGGCCGGGGGGAGGCCCAAGAACTAGAAAATGCAAATAGCTGGGCTGAGAACACTCTACAAGGAGAAGGTAGCTGGCTCCACAGTTGGTCATTTAGCAAGTGGAAAGTGGGATGACAAACATTCCATTCTGTCAAGGGATCTTTTCCCTTCCAGAAAATCTTAGATCCCAAAGATAAGTCCTAGGGGCTGCACTAGCTATGAATTTGCCCATATCCTAAAGACAGTCATCTTCTGTTTATTTTTAGCAACCCACTGTCAGATGTTTTCAGGGAGCAGCTCCTCCTTATACCCACTGCTTTTTTGCACAGTTAATTACACTCCTAATGACAACGTTTGAAAAATCCCAAGACAATTAGTGCAAGAGAAACAATTCCAAGCCAAATACTGAGCTGAGGCGCCTGCTTGGTGGAGATGATCTGCACTAGGAGGAAGACTCAGCAGCCCTGGCTTTGGTTCAAGGGGCATGTTAAACATACAAACAAACAGACAAAATACCTGGTGAGCTCTTCTTTAATCTTCAAGGGTTCATGTGGGTAGAATTTCACTCTAAAGCACATGGTGTATGGTGGATGAGCTGAAACATCATAAAGAAAAAGCATGAGAAAAGCAGCAAAAGACCATGAACTCAAACACACACAGGCAAGTCAGCCATGCAGCCTTCCACTCTAGCCTGGGGGGAGCAGGAGAAGGATTTTCTGAAAGAAGAAACAAAGCAACAGTGACCACAAAACTCAATGGAAATGCTTGACAAGACACCTAAAGCAAACTAGGATACAGGCAACCTAGTCAGTCAGTACAGCTTTCCATGTCACGGCTCCTTCCTTCTCTCCAGGCCACAGCTTCAAATAACATTTTCTCTTCCAATTCTTTCCACTCTCTTCTGACAGATACATTGTTCATAAGTATCATTCAGAATTTTGGCCTAGTGAAATATTTTTTTAGCCTGTGAGATGGAAAAATGTCACCACACATGACTAGTTTTCCCAAAGTGATAGTGCCTTTGAACTAAAATCAAGATTTTTAAAATGCAGTCTGCCATGCACAGACTCTACTCTGTATAATTTTAGTATTATTATAGTGTTATCTATCAATGAGGCAGTTGCTTGCATGAAAAGAAACACTTTTATAACTTCTTGCTTTGTCTGAATCAAGATGGCTATATGTAGACTGAAATTCTGGTTGAGGTTTGTTGATTCTGGAATGTACCAATTGCATTAAAACACCCAGAACTCAATAAGCTCCCAAGGGGATTCTATAGGATTTCTGATACCTTTAATTATAAGACCACTATTGACTTGAAATATTAACCTAATAAATGCACACAAGTATAGTAAGATTCATTTAGATTTCAGTTAATATACAAAATGAGCATCTTAAAATCAAAGAAGTACGACGGTTAGTAGTATTATTTCTATGGACCTGACATAATTATTTGTCTCTGAATCACTATGGTGCTTAAGATCATCTCTGAGTCTACATCCAAATGTGACTATGAAACAGCACTCCCTTCTGTCTCAAATCTTCTTTCATAATAAGCAGGGGTTAAATCACCAGTCAATTCTATAACGTCTGGGACTATTCTGTATGTAGACAACTTCTTCACGTAGAAAGGACTATCAGCATCAAAAATGAATGTATAATGAGGATAATTTAATCTGGAAAATAATTATTTAAAATAGTTTGAAAGAAAGCATCCAAATTCCAGAAAACATAGCAGCATCTTGCTGGAAATCTCAGCAAAGAAAAACTGATTAAAAATACACACGCACACACACAGGTGTCAGAACCCTTTACTCAGTGCTCCACTTCTCCACCAGAAACTAGCAAATTTCTTAACTGAGTTGTTTGACTTAAACTGTTTCTCAACTGACCATGTGTTCCCTACATTTAAGAAAGGGAGCATTTTTCTGGAGCACTAAGGGAAAATGTACACCTCTTATACAGCAAAAAATGAAGAAAAACACAAATGGATTCTTAAGTCATTCATCTTTCACAATATCTGGAAACTCAGTTTTGATTCAAAATATTTTATCTTTACACGTTCCCCAGGTTTTTTTCAATTTGTTGAAATAATCTCTGAAAAATGAAAACTAATAGTGTTTTTAATGATAAAATGTGTCCTTAATAGAAAGATTGAGACAGTTGTTATATAAGCAACAGAACAAAAAAGAAAACAACATTAAAAAAAGGCTTTTTTTCTTTTCTTTCTTCCTCCTTTTATTAAAGTCCTCAAAATTAATAAATGTTTAAGCACAACCAATGAAGCTAGACAGACAGATGATAGAGAGATGAAAGACAGACAGATAGATGGATACTGATAGACAGACAGATGAGCCTTCCCCTTTCACTTTCCTTCACTTTTGTCTCCATTCCTGCCCTTTTTGTCCCTTAGCTCCCCACCCCACCCCAGACTCTCCAACCACTGTTAACAACCACTTCATCTCTATGCTCCAGCACTTTTGCCATCCTCACACATGATTACACACATAAGTAATTTTTTAATTTATTCTCACAAAATGAGATCATACTATGTATGTTTCTCTTATCTCATTCAACTATCTTGCCCAGCCATCTAGGACATTAGGTACAGATCTAACTCACTGTCTGTAACAATTGCATAATAAGTTCATATGATACACTAGAATTTACTCATCTATTCTTTTTTAATTATTCAGGTTGTTCCAACATTACAATACATGCATTCTATAATGTATACCATATATATTATTGATATATACAATAATGAGTTATATCATTAAATGCAAGTGTTTTTATTCCATATATCATTAACTATTTCATATATTATTAAATATATATATATATTTAAATATAGACTCCCAATATTTGAATTTGGGGGAATAAAATCAGCTGACTGAAGGCAAAGAGAGAAAAGGAGGCTCACAGAAGGTAGACCCACATGAGAGCTGTCATTTTCTCTTCTACCTGGTCAGCGTATTTCCTTGCCATGCCCTAGGCTGGCTTCAATAGGTATCTGAGCTCATTGGATACAAACTGGGATTTGCATTCCTCCTAAGGGACCACGCAGTGAGGCTCAGAGGTGGTCCCCAGGCAGCCATCTTTGAATTCCATGACTGTAGGCAATCCTTTCAGCCATCCGTGTTCCAAGACCTGAGGCGCCAGAATGATCTAATGCTTCTCCCACATGGAGAGCCCTTCAATCATTTGAAGACACAGCTCAAGGTCCTTCTGAGCCTTTACTAAAATAAACATCCTGAGGGACTTGCCTGGTGGTCCGGGGGTTAAGAATATTGGAGAGAAAGGAACCCTCTTACACTGTTGGTGGGAATGCAAACTAGTACAGCCACTATGGAGAACAGTGTGGAGATTCCTCAAAAAACTGGAAATAGAACTGCCATATGATCCAGCAATCGCACTCCTGGGCATACACACCAAGGAAACCAGAATTGAAAGAGACACATGTACTCCAGTGTTCATTGCAGCACTGTTTATAATAGCCAGGACATGGAAGCAACCTAGATGTCCATCTGCAGATGAATGAATAAGAAAACTTTGGTACATATACACAATGGAGTATTATTCAGCCATTAAAAAGAGTACATTTGAATCAGTTCTAATGAGGTGGATGAAACTAGAGCCTATTACAGAGTGAAGTAAGCCAGAAAGAAAAACACCAATACAGTATACTAACGCATATATATGGAATTTAGAAAGATGCAAATGATAACCCTGTATACGAGACAGCAAAAGAGTCACAGATGTATAGAACAGTCTTTGGGACTCTGTGGGAGAGGGTGAGGGTGGGATGATTTGGGAGAATGGCATTGAAACACGTATGTTGTCATATGTGAAACGAATCACTAGTTCAGGGTCGATGCATGTTATAGGATGCTCGTGGCTGGCATGCGGCGATGACCCAGAGGGAGGATAAAGGGAGGAGGGAGGTGGGAGGGGGGTTCAGGAGGGGGAACTTATGTAAACCCGGGGCGAATTCATGTCAATGTATGGCAAAACCAACCAATATAATATTGTAAAATAATTTGCCTCCAATAAAAAATAAATTAATTACCAAAACAAAAAAGAATATGCCTTCCAATGCAAGGGATGTGAGTTCTATCCCTGGTCAGGGAACCAAGATTCCCACATGCTGTGGGGCAACTAAGCCTGCACACCACAGCTAGAGAGCCCACAAACCACAGCTACTGTGCCCATGTGCCACAGCTAGAGGAGCTGGCGTGCCGCAGTAAAAGGCACACACTGCCAAAAAATTAATACAAATAAAATAAATATCCCCAGTTCTTGTAACTGCTCCTCATACAGGAGTTTTGAGTGCTCTCACCCTGGATATATTCCTGCTGCCTCTGTGTTCCCTCAAGCCTGGAGCCCCAGCAGTTGCCAGAGCTGCTCAGGTGAGGGGACCATCACAGGCTTCACTTTGACCATAACTGTTGCTCCCTATGAACAGCCTCCTCTCAGTGCTGATTCACACTGAGTTTATAGCAGACCAAGAGCTGTAATTCTTTCCATATATGTTGCTAAGTCAGATAGAAAAAGTCACTAAGCTCCTGCCATCTCCCCCTCCATATTCTGGGATGTGATCATGGAAGAAATTAATACAAGGTTCCAGTGGTAGGCTCACTACTAGACCCCTTATCAGAGAAGGGATGCCAAGCAGGTAGCAGAAAAATCAGGAGGTGCCATTTTTCTTGTTTTTTAATAATTTTATTTATTTAATTTTTGACTGGGTTGGGTCTCCATTGCTATACAGGCTTTTCTCTAGTTACGGAGAGCAGGGGCTACTCTCTAGTTGTGGTGCTAGCTTCTCATTGCAGAGGCTTCTTTTGTTGCAGAGTGCAGGCTCTAGGGTACTTAGGCTTTAGTAGTTGCCACTCCTGGGCTCTAGAGCACAGGCTCAATAGCTGTGGTGCACAGGCTTACTTGCTTTATAGCACACAGAATCTTCCCAGATCAGGGACAGAACCTGTGTCTCCTGCATTGGCAGGCGGATTCTTTACCATTAAACCACCAGGGAAGCCTAGAGGTGGCAGTTTTCAAGTCTGAACTTTTCTACCCGTTTTCTTCTACCATCACATATACCCCTACTGTGATCTCATATTGATCCAGCATCATTGGCCCTGTGTTGCCAACAAAAGAAAAAAATTTTCCTATAGGTTAAAAGAAGTGCATGATCTTGACATAATGAACCACAGGTAGGAGCAGGCTTCTCCTTAAAGAACATACTGAAGGCTGTGGATGCAAAATTATATTATAGAGCAAGAAGTAAAGCTAAGGAATGCTCCTTCACAGGGCTGGAAGAAGCTGAAAAGATAAATAATTTCTCCCTAAAATGTTGATCTAGTTATAGATGACAAGATTTATGAGGGTTTGGACCTATATATCTTATTCGGCTTTCCAGCCTCAGAGTTGCTTACTGATAAAGGATTAGTTCTCTCCCTGTCTAGATGAATTAATGAATGATGATGCCCAACCTCTGAGGCAGATGTTAAGGCAAACAGCCAAGTGCTGCTGTCACATTCATCCTGTTAGAACACTGGTCTAGAAGGTCCAAGTCTGAGTCACTACAGCAATTTCCAGGATTTCTATTTTGAAAAATCTCAGGTCCTACAAATCAACCTCTGCCCTTCAACAGCTGGAATGGATTCAGGGACTCTGGAGTTGGTTACAATAGCTACTTCTAGGAGGTGGATTAATTAAAATCAACAAAAATTTTGAGTACCTACTAGACATCAGGCACAGGTTTAGACACAAAAAATTCTGTCTTCATGGAGGACACATTTTAGTGGGATAAACAGATATAAAATGAAAATAAATAAATGAAATATGTAGGACATTTGAAGCTCATAACTGCTATGGAGAAGAATATAGAATTTAAGGGGAGAGGGAAGACCATCCCCATCCCTGTTACCTTTTCTCATTTCCGCACAAGCAAATCCACCAACCTAAGTGCAATTCTCTTTATTAACTTCTAGAAAATTAAACAAGGCGAGAAATACAATTATGTAAAATTTTAAATCATTAAACCCAAATGTGTTGGCAGTGGTTTAGGGTCAAAAGCTCAGCGTTGGAGCACTGGCAGACACCCCACCAGCTGCATAAATGCTGGAAAAGGAGCTTTTCCAGGCTCCAGCTGACAGCTGGCATGTGCTCCCTGGGACTAGTCTAAGGTCAAAATCCTCTTGTGGAGATGAGCCCACTCCCTTTGTCTAGCAGCTCAGTCTCTCTGCTATTTCAGCTTCCATGTCTTATTCTTAAGCTACAGAGAAAGAGGAATAGGACAAAGGATGACACTTATCTGCCCAAACATTTGGTTCAGAAGTGGAGTTGGAAATGTCTGATGAAAGACCTATCTATAGAGCACATAGAGGTAACATGTAGATAGTAACGCCTGTGCTCCACTCGGGGCCCTTCCCCGACAGTGTCATCATGAAAAACCACTATGTGGCTTTACTAGACGGGGCACCCCACAGGGGACAACACCCTCTACCTTTACTGTGGTACTAAGGCTCTGGCATCAGTGATAGAAGCACACAGGATGACGGGAAACCCAAGCCCAACAGGAGTGCTCAAACCTCAGAAGAAACTTCAGACAGTGATCTTAAGCAAGACACTCTGTTTCCTGCTTTGAAAGAGGGAACAGCACGGGCGGGGAGGGGGGGCATGTCAACCTCCCCAGAGGTGTTTAGACAGATCCAACAAGTTCTTGGTACACGCACATGGCACAACATCCCAACAAACAAAAGTTCACATTTAGGTAAGCACTCCTAACAGAAGAACAGCAGGAAAAGGAAGGCTGGATATGGGAGGGAAGAGAAGGAGAAGAATGAATTGCACTTAAGTCAACAGCTGAAAAGCGTTTACTCAGCCATGTAAGTGCTAAAAATGAGAACATCACTGAGGAGCAGAATAGGGAAAAATGTAAAAATCCACTTTAAAATGCTGGGAGCAGGTAATTGTCCCAAGAACAGCAGGGCTCCTCTGGCACAGCCCTTTGTTACATGCCAGACAAAGGCTGGGGAGGCCAAGTGCCACCGCAGGGAAGCTCAGGGGCCCCTGTTTTGCATCAGCAGATCCCAGGTTATTGTCATTTGGGTGGTTTGTTAACAGTGAGAACACAGGTAGAGGAACAGCCATTTATAAAGCAGAGACAGACTTCCTCATCTCCACTTTGAGATCTTGCCCAGAAATGAGGATAGGGATAAGAAACGAATAGGTGAGCAGCCTCCCCGGTAAAAATGGAAATTAAAAAAAGACTTTCCATTTTTAATCATCTTGCAAACATGTTAAGTTGCTTCTGTCATGTTCGACCCTATGGAGTGTAGCCTGCTGGACTCCTCTGCCATGGGATTCTCCAGGCAAGAATACTGGAGTGGGTTGCCATTCCCATATCCAGGGATTTTTAACCAGTTACCATCCTCAAATCTTATAAAAACAAATAGGTGAAACGTTTTTTTGGCTGGTGAAATATCCCTCAGCAATTTTTCTTAAAATACAGTGGCCTTCCTCCAATCATTATAAAGAACAATAAAAAAACATAACTTTGGGAACATACATATAAACTCATGATCCTTCTCATGCACATTTTGGCTGACAGCTATGAACCACTGCCCCCGCCCCCAAACTCCTTTCAACAGCAGTTAAAACATAGTGCCCATGGCTCCAGCAGGCATTTGTCAGGACAGTACTTACACCTAGAATGTATCTCTCATGCCTCCCTCTGGGACTCTTGAAAAAAAAGTGTGATCAATTTTTCAGACTTTCAGACTCTGGAAAAACCACTGCAAAGGGTTTGGTGTTGCAGAAAGGACCCCTAGCACTACAAGTAAGAAACTTACTTTCCAAAGGACTTCAAGCAGGCATCAGGGGTCCTTGGCCTGTTTAGCACAACTGACACCTTTTTATTCCTAACCAAAAGTCCCTCCCAGGTCCTTTCGGGGGCTTTAGCTTGAGAGCTGAGGGCCACACCCCACCTCTCCATTGGGCAGCAGTGCAAAGAGACACTGATGAGCCACATTCGGTGATGAAACAGCTCGGGAACACACGCTCTTTCTGTGTATGTGGAAAAAGACGCTGCACGCCAAAAGGGCGAAGCATTACTCATAACGAACTGTAACTCTTGGGGTATGATCAAATGAACCAACCACAGAGAACTGCTCTCTTAACAATTGCTCTCTTCTAGTTGGAAATGATTATTACCATTAAGCAACAACTGTTACTATCACCATCAATGGGACAGATAATCCCTCCATCCCTCTTTGACTGAAATGAAAAGCAGCAGCCTCCAAGATGTTACTGGTACTGCATCTCCTCTACTTCCAAAGCAGAGATTAAAAACAACGTTTCTTTAACTCATCTTCCTCCTGTTATAGCTCTCTCTTATGTGTTAATCACACACACACACACAGACACAGGCACAGGCACATCCACACCCACACACACACCCACACGTGCATGGGGAGAATGAAGTCACCCTCTAAGCACTCTTTTAGCGGACACTGGAGTGCTGAGCAGCTGCCTCACAAATACTTGTCCTTGGAATTCTCTGACTGCCTGTACTGCACAGGAGAAACTCCATCAGGGACTTTGATATTCAACATGCCTAATCTCAAGTTCACCATTTGAACAAATTGCTATAAACTTAAAACTCTCAGCTTTCATTCCCTCATCTGCAAAATGGGGATAAGAATGCCACCAACCACCTAAAGTAAGGATTTGTGAAATTTCTCTATAAGGGTAAAAGAGTAACTATTTTTCACTTTGTGGGCATCAGGGCGGCTATCTCAACTACTTCCATCAGTTGTTGCAGGGTCGAAGCAACCACAGACATGATATAAACAAATGGCATGATGTGTTCTAATAAAACACTGAAATCTGAATTTAATACACTCCTTATGTCACAAAATATCATTCTTTCCTTCTGACCATTTAAAAATATGAAACCTACTCCCAGCCTATGGCCATACAAAACCAGATGGCAGGTTGGGTCTAGCCCAGGGGTCCTGTTAACAGAGACCATGATGAGGATGACACAAGTTCAAGAGGTAGAGGGCCCAGCAGACTGCCTGTGACCTTCACACTCAACCCAGAGGAGTTACTGTCACCCTAGAGGTTGAAGAAGAAACCCATGTGGATGTGGTAAAGTCCTTTAACTTAAGTCATATATCTCGGTTCAAAGGGAGAGAGGAGGACTGTCATTTCTCAGGAAGGAGTGGGGATGGAATACTCGTGAAATAGGTGCCCATATGACGAGATATTTGGCAGTTCTGCTTCTAAAGAGGAACTTTGCTGCTTGGGACTAGGGTGCAGTGACCGAGAATTTCAGCCAAAAAGTTAGTAAAAGTATATGAAACCAAAGGCAGGAGATCCAGGTGCCTGCTTGCTGCAGATGTTGTGTAAGTAACTGGCCCCTCAGGAGTAATGTTGGTTGGTATAAATCAACTAATTATAATAATAATTATTATTATAACAGCAAAATGCAAAATTACTTATGTAACTTGGTACTGAGGTGTTTTTTCTTACCACAAAAATGCATCTAAAATTGAGGCATTATAAAGTATTTCCAGCCAAAGGGAAACAGAAATGAATAGAGCTTTCCTAACCCAGTTGACCCAGATTTGAACCACCTCTAGGATTCATATAACCAAGCATGGACTCTCTTGGCCCATCACAGTGATCATTTCGACTTTTGTGCTGCCAACACATGTAGTTTTGAATCACATCACCCATTATGAAACAACATGGGCACTCCGGAAAGAGAAAGGAAGCCCTGAAAGTATCTCCCTGGTTACATAAAGGCTTCTGCTGGAGGATGCTCCTTTTCCTCCACTTTCTCCACCACTCCTGTCACATTTCCTCTCTCCCATAAGAAGTGCTGGGTCCTCCCCAAAGCCTAACACTGTACTCAATCAAAGTGACATCCATGTCACCACCAACCACACTATAAGGGTAAGGTTAAAAATTAGAAACCCATGGCTTACCAAATGTGCAAATCAATTAGAATTGTACATTTTAAATTTTAGGTATTTTGTCATTACTTTTGTTATCATTATTTCTACCCATGTTGTGAAATAAAGAAAGAACACAATGTGGAAATTATTTATAGGCCCAAACTGCCTATAAATGGACTTTTTCAGAGAAGGGTCAAAAAAATAAATTTTAGATGAAATAGTCAAACCTGAGAGAAAGAAAGACAGTTGGCCAAACCTACTAAAGCTATGACTAGAATAAAAAAACTTGCCCCTAAAGCTGGAAAGAAGCATTGGAGAGAAGAAAAATGAAGAGGGCAAAACCAGACAAAACTAAACCACAGCAGCTGGGGACTTTGTGTTACACACTTGACTGATGCAATAGGTTTTGTTCAGATGTGTGAGTTTTACTTTGTCTTTAAAGAATATGGCAGTTTAAATTCTTCTGCCTGCTCTCTGAAAGGAGCAGTTTGGTTCTAGACAACAAGCATTTATTATGAACTTACTACTTGTAGAGGCTAGTAGTAAGCCATGGACCAAGTAAAGAAATCTTCCAAACTAAATACTAGGGATTAGATGAGTATATCTATATGCCTGAGGACAACAGGACAGGTTGCCCCAAAAGATCTAGAGATGGGGCTACAGTCCAAGGGGTGTTTGAAGAAGTAAAATGTTTGAAGTTTTACTGTCAGAGCATATGATCAAGTTCAGGAAAGAATAACACATATACGAAGGAGAAGAAATGAGCCACAAGACAAAACCATGAAGGTTACCCAAACAGTAAATAGGAATGATAAAGGGTGTGGGAAATCTAAACTGGGTCCGCTCAGTGCAGTGAGCTAGGTAGTGTAACCCCCAAATTTCATATCAACCTGAAATCCCTGAATGTGACCTCATTTGGAAACATCTTTGAAGATGTAATTAATTAAGATGAGGTCATTCTGGGTTAGCCTGTGTTCATGCGTGCTAAGTCGCTTCAATTGGGTCCAACTCTGTGCGATGCTATGGATTGTAGCCCACCAGGCTCCTCTGTCCATGGGATTCTCCAGGCAAGAATACTAGAGCAGGTTGCCATGCCCTCCTCCAGAGAATCTTCTCAGCCCAGGGACTGAACCCAAGTCTCACGTCTTACCACTAGTGCCACCTGGGAAGCCCCATACTGGGTTAGGGTGAGCTCTAAATCCAATGACTGATATCCTTTATAAAAGATGGAGGGGGAAATTAAGATACAGACACAGAGAAACATTAGGAGAAGGCAATGGGAAAATGGAGGCAGACACTGGAGTGAGGCAGCCTCAAGCTGAGGAAGTATAGCCAAGGTTGGCCAGCGATCTTCAAGAGCGAGAGGAGCCTTCAGAGGGAGCATGGCCCTGTTGACACCTTGACTTCAGACTTCTAGCCTTCAGAACTGTGGTGGAATAAATTTCTATCGTTTTAAACCAGCAATTGTATGGTACTTTGTTTTCACAGCCTTAGGAGCTAATACACTCAGCAAAGGGAATAATTGGAAGAATAGAATTATCATCCAAACAAGTCCCATGACTGGGTATGGACCTGTGGCTGTTCTCCTGTTCGTGACACCAGAGCAAAGTCTATGCTTCTGGTGTATGCGTGCATGCAGAGTTTCTCAGTTGTGTCCAGCTCTTTGCAATCCCATGGACTGTAGCCCCCCAGGTTCCTCTGTCCATGGAATTTCCAAGGCAAGAATTACTGGAGTGGGTTGCCATGCCTTCCTCCACGGGATCTTCCCAATCCAGGGATCAAACCCACATCTCCTGCATTGGCAGGTGGGTTCTTTACTCCTGAGGCACCATGAAATGCTTCTGGTACCCTCTGTCTGTGCTAGAGCAGAATACATGCTCCCTAGTAACAAAACTATATTAGCCCCCAGGACTACTGGAAAACTAAGGAATGATACACAAGCATAAAATGTCATAAATATTACCAGAAACACAAATTACAAACCATCTCAGGCGTCCACGAAAAACAATCATAACTTTAGGGAGGAAGCACCAAAGATATCAGCCAGCAACTTGACTCAACAGTGTTCTTATGGCTGAACCCAAATCCATGTGTTATACAGAGGATGGGGTTCTCTGCACCCTGATTTGCATGCAGAAGCCATTTCCAGGAACACTTTTCCCTTCACAGTGCTTGGCGGCAGCATAGTGCCTGATACATAGAGCAAGAATAAGATTTTACCTCTTCTCCTGGGCTAATTAGGCACCAGCCAGGATTAAGCAGAGAGCCTGTTCAGAAGACTAAGCAGGCTTTCTTTCATCTACGTCTCTATTTCTGCAGTACATGCTTAATGCATAATGCACTTCGATTCCTTTCTCCCTATCTTTACTCCTTTCTTGACTTTTGCATAAAGCTTCCTCTATGCTCTCTTTTTATTATCAACTGATATATGAGTATGTTCTCACTGAAAAGATCAGGGTAAAATGTAACTATATGTAGTAAGACATGAGGGCCTCACCTCCGTCTACTTCATTCTCTTTCCCAGAGGTAACTACAGTCAGTATACATCTATTTAGTCTGTCTTCTGTGCATTTACATAGTCATATAGATAATATGTATTTATTTCCATATAAATGATTTTTATATTTTCATTTATGATCATTCTATACTTGGTATTTTATTTGCTTTTTAAACTCTACAATATATCTAATAAATATTTTGATGTCAATAAAATATGTCTGTTTTTTTCTTTAAATGAGTACATGCACTCCACATAATTTATTTAGCTTGGCCAAAACTTCTAGGCTTTTTATTGCTTTCAGTTCCCAGTGTTATAAGCAATACTGCAAGGGACACAATGGACATCCTTGCATAACATATACACATGCTGGAATAAATTTTGCTTTCAACAGACTCACAGAAATGACCTTGCTGTACCAAAGACATAGGGATTTTTAATCTTGAAAGATACAGACAAATTTCCCTCCCAGATGGCTTTACCAGTTTATATACTCCCACCAGAAGTGTTACCCTCATCCTCATTGACTGGCTATTATCAATATTTACAATTTTCCTGTTAAAATAAGGGCTTCCCTGGTGACTCAGTGGTAAGAAATCTGGCTTCCACTATAGGAGACTTAGGAGATACAGGTTTGATCCCCAGGTCAGGAAGATCCCCTGGAGGAGGGCATGGCAACCCACTCCAGTATTCTTGCCTGGAGAATCCCATGGACAGAGGAGTCCAGTGGGCTATAGTCCATAGGGTGCCAAAGAGTCGGACACAACTGAAGTGACTGAATAGCAGTATAAAAATATTTTGTTTTAATTTGTATTTTCCTTGTTACTAACAATGTTGAACATCTGTTTATAAGTTTATTGCCCATTTATTTTTATTCTTCTATGTGTTTTTTTCACATTTTTCTATTGAGTTTTTCTTTTGGCTTGTAGCATTAGACTTTTTATAGTCTGCATATTACTACTTTTTATATATTTGACAAACGTTCTTCCCATTATTTTGGTTGTATTTTAATTCATTTTATAGTCATTCATCCAACAAATATTTACTGGGGATCTACTCTGTAGAGAAAACAAACCAAATATTCTAGTACAAACACTTAAATTTTGTATAAATTTGTTAGCATTTTGCTTTGTTACTTTTGGATTTGATGTTTTCCTTAGGAAATCCTATTTGGCTCCATAATTACAAAAAATACTTCTGATGTGATACACCACATGAACAAAATAAAGAATAAAAATCATATTAACATCTGAATAGATGTAGAAAACTCAAATCTATGTATAATCTTTAAAAAAACTCTCAACAAAGTATGTATAAAGGGAACATACTTCAACACAATAAAGGCCATTTATGACAAGCTACAGATAATAAAAGATGCTTGCTCTTTGGAAGAAAAGCTATGAAAAACCAAGGCAGTATATTAAAAAGCAAAGACATCACTTGCTGACAAAGGTCCATATAGTCAAAGCTATAGTTTTTCCTGTAGTCATTAATGGATGAGCGAGATGGACCATAAAGAAGACTGAGCACCAAAGAATAGATGCTTCTGAAATGTGGTGCTGGAGAAGACTCTTGAGAGTCCCTTGGACAGCAAGGAGATCAAACCAGTTAATCCTAGAGGAAATCAACCCTGAATATTCATTGAAAGGACTGATGCTAAAGCTCCAATACTTTGGCCACCTGATGTGAAGAGCTGACACATTGGAAAAGACTCTGAAGCTGGGAAAGATTGAGGGCAGGAGGAGAAGGGGGTGACAGGATGAGATGGCTGGATGGCTTCACTGACTCAGTGGACATGCGTTTGAGCAAACTCTGGGAGGTAGTGAGGGACAAGGAAGCCTGGCATGCTGCAGTCCATGGGTTTGCAAAGAATTCGACACAAATTAGCAACTGAACAACAACAACAGCTAGTATATTCAACAGTGAAATGCTGAAAGCTCTTCCTTCTAGATCAGGAATGAGACAGGGATGCTCCCTCATAACTTTTATTTGACATAGTATTAGAAGTCCTACAACACTAATTAGGCGAGCAAAATAATAAAAGGTATCCAAGTTGGAAAGGAAGAAGTACATCTGTCATTACTTTCAGGTGTCATGATATTATATAGAGAAAACACTGAAGACTCCACCAAAAAACTATTAGAACTAATGAGTGAATTCATTTATGTTGCAGGATACAAAATCAATACAGAAAAATCTATTGTGATTCCATAAACTAATAACAAACTACTGGAAATGGATATTAAGAAAACAATCCCATTTATAGTTGTATCAAAAGAATAAAACACCTAGGAATAAATTTAACCAAGCAAGTGAAGGATTTGTACACTGAAAACTACATGACATTAAGGAAAAAAGTTGAAGGTGACACAAATAAATAGAAAGATATTGTGTGCTCATGGATTAGAAAAATTAATATTGTTAAAATATCCATACTACCCAAAACAATCTAGAGATCCAATGTGATTCCTATCAAAATTCCAATGGCATTTTTAACAGAAAATGCTTAATCTTAAAATTTGTATAGGGCCACAAAAGACCCCAAATACCCCCCAAAAAAATCTTGAGACAGGAGAACAAAGTTGAAGGCATTAGGCTCCCTGATTTTAAACTCCATTACAAAGCTATAATAATTAAAACCATATGGTATTTGCATGAAAACAGACACATGGATCAATGGAACAGAAGAGAGAGCCATAAAATAAACCCACCCATATACAGTCAATTAATTTATGACAAAGGACCAGAAAATACACAATGGGAAAAGGACAGTCTCTTCAATAGTGTTAGTTTTATCATAGTCTTTGATGCTTAGCAATTGACATATCACAATTTTTTCAATTATCCTTCTCTATTTTAATAGAATAATAGCAAATCACTTGCTTATTGTATAACCCTCTCTTGTTGTTTAGTCACGAAGTCATGTCCGACATCCTCTAACAAGGCCAAAAAATAAAGTATTACTGAAAAAGAAAATACTCCTAATTTTTACCTAACTTCTTATAAATTATTAAATATATTTAGCTTTTGAATTCATTTGTTATTAATCCCATGCATGATGTGAAGGACGGCTTTAGTTTTTTTTTCCCAAGTGAACACACAACCCTAAAATTATACCTTGAATCTTTTTATCTCTGATATGAAATATAATCTTTCTTACAACCTATATTTCCAAACATAATGGGACTGTTTTTCTCTGTTCTACTGATTTTTTTCCTATTCCTAACTCTATCTTAATTACTATATGAGTCTATCATGAGGCCTCTTTTAATTACTATAGCTCATAGGCCTTGATTTGCTGTCTAATAGAACAAGCACTCCATCATTGTTCATTGTTCTTTTTTGCATATATATTGGCTACTTTTGAACATTTTATTTTGCAAATGAGCTTTAGAATCAATTTGTTAAATGCCATAGAGAACCTGATTTAAATTGTGATGTGAAAAATTATTGAATGTATATATTAATATGTGACATTGATTTCATTAATATTAACCTGAAACATGAGAAGTCTGCATTTATTGAGCTCTCTTATCTACAGTAACTCCACAGTAAAATTTCAGTTTTATTTATATAGATCTTACACATTTATTTATAAGAAATTTATGTTTTTACTTGTTATTGCTATTATAAATGATAGCACTTTTTAAATTACATTTGAGAAACTGTTATTGTTTATATATAAAAAAGCTGTTGTATTAGAATGTTAATCTTATATCGAAGGTTAAAAGCTATATTAGTTGTTGGAAAGGGGTAAGAAAGAAAGGCAGGTGGAGAACCTGGAGAGGTCCAGAGAGGACGTAACCAAGGTTAAGATGCTTTGTGGATCTCTGAGAAGGAATTCAGATCCCTCAGCATCCGAGGCTTGGCTAACAGAGTGAAGGGTAGGGACAAGACAAATAAATCCCAGAGTTTAGGGGAAGTGATCTTTTGGAACTTTGGAGCACCACCAAGGAAATGGCATCATGATGTGTTTAAGCAGAGAATGAGCCTTAGATAGTGTGCCAAGTTTCAACCCTGAGGCTGAAGCATGGCATGGAAGAGGCTAAGCAATTTTGGCTTGTCCCAGTGGTGAATACAGATGTGCTGAGATGCAACCAATGAAAGAGGTGTGCAGTGGGGACCACAGGAGGGCAGAGTCTATAGCTGTTCAGGTCAAGACCATGGCAGGAGCCAGAGGTCTCAGGAGCACAAGCCAGCGCACACTCAAAGGTCTAGTGGCACCACTGCATCCAGAGAGGGTGCAGTGGGAGCGGTGCCAGCAACCAGAGGCCAAATCATATAAGACACAGGAGTCCTGCAGGACTCAGAGGATTCTGGGCTTGAGAGACATCACCCTTGCAGTCACGATGGATGCTAAGTTTGCTTCTCATGCCACATGATACTGTTTTGTGGAGAAGGAAAACATAGGGTATGCATTTTCATATTTAAATTACGAATTCACTAATTTGCTGAAAGAGATCAAATACTAAACTGGCAGATCCTGAGTTACCCTGAAGTAACAAGGTTAAACTTTTCAGAGGAGATAGGGGTACACAGCAAGTGGAATTCAGTCAAGGGGAAATAAGGTTCCATTTCCATACTTCTGCCTGGAGAAGGGAAAGGCTACCCACTCTGGCCTGCAGTATTCCATGAACTGTATTAGTCCATAGGTTCGCAAAGAGCTGGACAGGATTGAGCAACTTTCACTTCACTTCCACACTTCTGAGTCATAATAACTTTTTAAAACCTTTACATGCTTGTATAATTTGTGTGATTATATAGATCCTTCTGGAGAAGACTCTTGAGAGTCCCTTGGACTGCAAGGAGATCCAACCAGTCCATTCTGGGGGAAATCAATCCTGGGTGTTCATTGGAAGGACTGATGCTAAAGCTGAAACTCCAATACTTTGGCCACCTCATGAGACGAGCTGACTCACTGGAAAAGACTCTGATGCTAGGAAGGATACAAAACATTATATATTCTGAGTTGGTTGTTCAGATTTACTAATTGTAGATACAAAGTTCTTAAGCAGAAAAATCTTCACAAATTTTAAATTTTCTCTTCTATTAAGTATTGAAATACATCTTACTTTATAGATGTTATATTTTAAAAATGTGTGTGGCTTAAGGAAACTATTTCATGATGTTTAAGAACCAAGTCAAAAGACCCATTTACTAAAAATAACTTCACTGGAAATTTGCCTAAATACTTTAAAATATATAAAAACAATATTAAAACTTTAAGGGATAAAGTAGTTAGGGGATAAAAGCCAAGGATCAGCTAGTTTTTTCTCAGATAAATTATTCTCATTAGCCTGCATGTCATTCTATACAGAACTCCCTGGTACCTGTGTCCTGCTACTTAGTCATGGATGCTTGTCCCAACTCTATTCCAGCCTCACCTCAAGGGGCTGACTTCTCTGAACTTTCCATGTGTTGCTGCTCCTTGCCTGAACCTCACACATCTTTCTTGCCCTCCTCTGCGGCATCATTCACCCACAGCAGCTCTGGGTGCTAGCCTGAACAGCCCGGCTGGCTCTGAGTCCTGCACTGGCCATACAGAGTCTATTCTTGAGCGACAGGAGAAGAAAGGGAAGGGACAGACAGACACAGGTCTGAGTGAGGATGGAAAAGGGAGAGGGCAGGAGGGTAAAAGGAAAGAGTTAAGGAATAGATATGTTGGTTACTAGTTTGCCATCATAACTCAGTTTCTTCCTTCTCTTACTTAAAAACCTTGCCTCAAATAATTTCTTCATATTTAAAAAAGAAAAGACTCCCTTGAATGATGACTAGTGACCTAATAAATGCTAACCTGATCTCTGATGAGAAACTGATTTATCACCCACATTTTAGAGCCCTGGGAAAGTTGACATGAAGGGATAAATGGACTCCAGGGCAGGCAATGAATTTCTGAGGTGCATTTCAAAAGTTCTGCTCTAAACCATAAATAAAAGCAGGTTGACTACAGCCTGGCACAGGTGACCAGGACAAAACATCATGCCACCCAGGACCATCAGTCAACACCCTATTCACAATTCCCCCAAGTGGATGACCAGATATTCTATGCACTACAGAGATATTTCCCAAGCCAACTTTTCCAAGAGCTCATCGGGGGAGGCAGGGAGGTAGTTCACAACACCAGAGCTTGAAAACATTACTCAGGAAAGTATATTGGGGAGCTTGAGGGGTGGAAAGAATACTATAATCTTCATTAAAGGTATCAGCAAGATTTTAATTTCAAAATACACCTGCCTCTCTTACCATCCCCCCACAACACTGACTTTCCACCCTGAACCATTTACTAGCAAATCCCACAATCAAAGGGGAACGAGGCACCTGTGCCCCTGTTCAAACATGGAACATGAGGGCAAGATGCTGGGGAGGGGGAGAGACACAGGCCTCTAGGAATAGTGACTATGGGGAGCACCGAGGCCAGCAAATAAGAGAGGAGAAGTTACACAGCGCTCATGGGGAAGGAGAAGCCCCCCACCCTCAGATCTTCAACTCCATCCATTTCTTTCCTGGCAGGAGAAACTTCGTAAAGAAACAGCATCTATCATTGGACATTTCATAGCAAAAGTGAACCCACAGATTGACACTTACATTTCATTTGCTTGGAGATGGACTTGTTAGGTTCAAGCCAGTGCTGGGGAGAAAAAAGCAGAGATTGTGGGTCAAATGGCTGGACCACATGATGCATACATAATAAAGATATTCTTTTTCCAAAGTACAGCCTCAGTTCCCCATAGATATTCCTTGGGGTTCCACCCTCTGAAGATCAACATGAGCAATTGGGCAGTAATAATATCACAGGCAAGTGTATAAATTACAGAGAATTAATACTTTCTGAGTAGTATTTGAGTCATACAGTTGCTAGGAGAGAAGGACAAGGGAGAAAATATGCACTTAAATGGGATGTTCCAGGGGCTCTAGTTGGCTCCTAGGTGATTCTTTGAGCTCCATCCCTCCAGGCAAGCCACAGATGACTAAAGATTTTGACATCCATGACCTCTAAGAGTCACAGTCCAGCACCATCCTTTCAAGGTAACAGTGGGACAAGCCACCATTAGCCCTGTCACACACAGAGGCAATTCTTCCTTCACAGTAGGGAGGAAAAAATTATTTTAAACATCTTATTTCAGAGGCCTGAGGTCGTCAAGAAGAAAAATCAGCTGCAACACAAAACAAAGAAGCCCCAAATCCTGAATAGCTCAGAGTCATGTTACCAATAAGTATCTGAAGCAGACACAATGCTGGACCCAGCAACCAGCTCTCTCCACACCATGAGTGAAGGTCACTTTGATATGCCAACACCAGGGCAGCCTCTGATGTTACAAAACATGATGCCCTTGAAGCTGCTTAAGGAATATCAGGAAGCATCACTTTATACATCAGAAGTTTAGATAGATAGATGATAAGAGGGGTGCCACTGAGTATCCATCAAGATGTTGGGGAGTCCTCACTTATGGGGTACCCTCTCTCTGCTAGATACTGGAGACAAAAGTAGAGGAGGAAACTTACCATCAGTCAAGCACTTACACCTCAGTTTATCTCATTTGTAGGATCCAGTAAGCCTCAGGATTCTGTATTATCCCTATTGTTTGATGTAAATACATAGCCATGAAGTTGAATTAGGAGCTAGTATTGTTGAGGGTTCACTAAGTGCCAGAGTTTCCACAAGCCATCACTACCACCCCCTTTACAGACAAGAAATCTGGGGCCTGGGATATTAAAGAACTTGCCAAAGAAATGGCAAAGTGAAGAAATGGTGACACCAGCTTTCAGTGCAATTCTAGTGCAGAGACCTTTAACCTTGGGCTTGTGGCTTCCCCACTGGCCAGTTCACTCTAAAATGTATTATTCTCCTCGCTGAACACTCCCTACCTTCCTGGGAACTAGAGAATTGAGTGTCCAGTCAGCAGATTCCAGTCTAGGGTTTCAGATCTTTGAATTCTTTAAAGAAAAATGGGGTCTCCTGGCTATTTAAATCTAATTCTTCTAAATGAAGAATCTGCCAGAAAACCGTGCATTTATCCCTGACCTGTTGCACAATCAAACTAATACAGCAAATTGCTTTGTTTCGGCCAGAATTCCACCAACTTATGTTGGGAACCTGGTTAACTCCTTTTTCCCTTATTTTTTTGTGGTAAAATATACATAACACCTGGTCCCATCACTTCATGGCAAATAGACGGGGAAACAATGGAAACAGTGAAAGACTTTATTTTCTTGGGCTCCAAAATCACTGCAGATGGTGACTGCAGCCATGAAATTAAAAGACACTTGCTCCTTGAAAGAAAAGCTATGACCAACCTAGACAGCACATTTAAAAGCAGAGACATTACTTTGCCAATAAAAGTCTATCTAGTCAAAGCTATGGTTTTTCCAGTAGTCATGTATGGATGTGAGAGCCGGACTATAAAGAAAGTTGAGCACCAAAGAATTGATGCTTTTGAACTGTGGTGTTAGAGAAGACTCTTTAGAGTCTCTTGTACTGCAAGGAGATCCAACCAGTCCGTCCTAAAGGAAATCAGTCCTGAATATCCATTGGAAGGACCGATGCTGAAGCTAAAACTCCAATACTTTGGCCACCTGATGTGAAGAACTGACTCACTGGAAAAGACCCTGATGCTGGGAAAGATTGACAGCGGGAGAAGGGGACAACAGAGGATGAGATGGTTGGATGGCATCACCAATGTGATGGACAGGAGTTTGAGTAAACTCCAGGAGTTGGTGATGGGCAGAGAAGCCTGGCATTCTGCGCTTCATGGGGTCACAAAGAGTCGGACATGACTGAGCAACTGAACTGATACATAATATGGGCCTTCCCAGGTGGTACTAGAGGTAAAGAATATGCCTGCCAGTATGGGAGACATAAGAGATACGGGTTCGATCCCTGAAGATCCCCGGATCAGAATGATCCCCCTGGAGCAGGGTGTGGCAACCCACTCCAGTATTCTTTCTTGGAGAATCCCAACAAAGGAGTCTGGTGGGCTACAGTCCATAGGGTCACAAAGAGTCAGTCATGACTGAATCAAGTCAGCATGCACGCACACATAAATAACATAAAATTCACCATCCTAAACATTTTTAAATGTACATTTTGGCGTATTAAACACATTTATAATGGTGTGCTACCATCACCACCATCCATCTCTAGAACTCTTTTCATCTTGTAAAATTTAAACTTTATACATATTAAACATTAACTTTCATTTCCCCCTTTCTCCCAGCCCTTGGAAACCATCACTGTATTTTTGGTTATCTCCTTCTAATCAGAAATTATGCTTGGACTTTACACAGTTAAAATTGAACAATGAGAAAGGTATTTATTATACCACTTACTAGCTACAAAATGTTTACTTTCTGTCTCTATTTTACAACTATAAAATGAGAACAGTAATTGTACCTACATTATAAGGTTGTTGTGAAGATTTTAAAAATTAATAAATGTAAGTTGCTTAAACAGTGCCTGTCATGTGAAAAATATTCAGTGAAAGCTTGTTTGCTGATACTGTCATTGTTATTTAATAAGTACAGTTTAATTGGGAGACCACATTTTTCAATATATGCGACACATGAAAAGAATAATGAAAGGGATCTCTGGTGATTTAATTATTTTTCTAGAAATAAATACATAGCATAATTTAGAACTAAGGCACAAAAACAAATAATAGCAGCCTGAGATCAATACCTACTGCTTTGTTTCACAGAGGAGGATAGCCAGTCATTTTGCCAACAGAGTCTGAAATGTAAATAAGTTATCCAAATTCTCCTTGCTTGGCATTCTTTAAACTCCTTAGCCCTTCTCTGCCTAATTTCAACCTATCTTCCTACCTTCTCTCTGCCTCCAGGGATGACAGGCCAATTTCATTTTGTGTGCTCACATTAATTCCGTTCCGTTCCGTTGCTCAGTCATGTCCGACTCTTTGAGACCCCATGGACTGTAGCCTACCAGGCTTCTCCGTCCATGGGAGTCTCCAGGCAAGAATACTGGAGTGGGTTACCATTTCCTTCTCCAGGGGATCTTCCCGACCCAGGGATCGAACCCGGGTCTCCCTCATTGGAGGCATTAGTTGGTGGTAATCTCCCAGGGTTGTGAGGAGAACTCAAGATTGGGTGAAGGTTTGGGGAGAATGAGTGTCATGATGGATTGGTTATGTCTGCCATTCATGATGGATTGGCTATGTCTCCCGTGGAAGGGGAGGGAACATTTAAGGCATGCCTGCGAGGTATTTGCCATCTGTGCTTTGCATAAATTATTTACTATAAACGATCTGGCCTTCTCATTATCCTACATAATATGCCCGGCAGTTTCTGATCAGCTCCTATCTTCCTCTTCCTCTCAGCCTACTCATATCCTGCCCTTGTTTCTCAATTAACCTTTGTCTAAAATGTAACTACTACATACATTTCCAAAACAACTATTCTTCCCCAATGGGATAGTCACAGGGTATAGAGTTCTAAGAAAAATAAGCCAGAAGTAATCATGCTTTAATGAATTTTAGGGAATCATTTCTTCAAAGAGGATCATGCTCAGTTTATCGGTATGCACTAAAGTTTAAAGACTTCCATGATGACTCATGGTAAAGAATCTGCCTGGGTTCCATCCCTAGATTGGGAGACCTGGGTTTAATCCCTGGATCAGGAAGATCCCCTGGAGAACGGAATGGTTCCCCTCTCTAGTATTCTTGCCTGGAGAATTCCATGGACAGAGGATCCTGCCGCGCTACAGTCCATTGGATCACAGAGTCAGATACTACTGAGTGACTAACTCAGTCACTAAAATTTAAAAATCTGACTGGCCTATGGCCTAGCAATTCCTTTACTCTAATTTGGCCATGTGAATGAAGAGGAATAAACAAGGATTTTCACTGCAGTATTATATAAAATTACAAAATATTAGAAATAGCATTAATGGCCATAATCAGGAAAATGGGTAAATAAAATCTGGGAGATTCTGCGGCAGTCTTCTAGGAAGTAGATCTTTATGTGCAACACGGTTGAATCCCCAAGGCAAAGTGTAGGATGAAAAAAGTGAACTGCAAAATTTATTACCATGACCACAGTTAGTTCCCAAATTGTACACAGGGAACACAGCCGCAGTAGACATCTACTGGACCCTGTGCAAACTCTGAGCTCAAGGAGGTCCACAGTCCCAATATTAGCACACACTAAATTCCTTTTAATGTCATACTTTTTCCAAAGTTGGGTTTCCCATGGTTGCTGTGATTAAAAAAAAAGACAAAAAACAAGTCCTGTGCAAATTAGGAATTTGGTGTGGAACAGGCAATGAGTGTGGCAGTGTCTGATCTGATCCCAGGGTTTAAGAGCCATGAAGTGTCCAACAGGCATACACTGCCGGTTAGTAGGTAATTATGGTTAAGAATGAACTGTATTTTGATGTGTGTAATGTTTTGAATGGCTATTAAGGCCATAATGGCTATGTTAGGACATAAATACTTATTAAGTTGTTTGGATCTAATTCTCACTAGATGGAACTGTTAAATATTCTTTTGACCTAGAGCATCATGAAATAATTACTAAGATACTGAAAGAGCCATAAACCAAGACAATTTGAGAACCTCTGAACTATGGTTGGAGATGGCAATGGCACCCCACTCCAGTACTCTTGCCTGGAGAATCCCACGGATGGAGGAGCCTGGTGGGCTGCAGTCCATGGGGTCGCTAAGAGTCGGACATGGCTGAGCGACTTCACTTTACCTTTCACTTTCATGTACTGGAGAAGGAAATGGCAACCCACTCCAGTGTTCTTGCCTGGAGAATCCCAGGGACGGAGGAGCCTGGTGGGCTGCCGTCTATGGGGTCGCAGAGAGTTGGACACAACTGAAGTGACTTAGCAGTAGCAGCAACTGACCTATGATATCATATGATTAATGTGTTTTCTTTTTAAAATAAAAAGTACAAAACAGTACCATATATTTTAAAAGAAGACTTAACAAGCATCTAAATGTATTTTTAAACATCTGAAATGATACTAAACTGATCCAGGGAGCTGGGTTACAGGGAGAGAACAGGAATTTAGGGTTGTCAGTCAAAGAAAACCATGAAACCATGACTTCCATTTTATCTGTGATGCTTTAACTTAAATTTTCACATGCATTTGTTTAGTACATCACTATTTAAAAATCAGCTGAAAAGAAATAGCTAAACTCTATCCAGAAAATGGCTCACAGTAAAGAATTCGCCTACAATGCAGGAGACTTGTTGGAGACATGGGTTCGATTCCTGGGTTGGGAAGAATCCTGGAGAAGGAAATGGCAACCCTCCCCAGTATTCTTGCCTGGAGAATCCCATGCACAAAGGAACCTGGTGGGCTACAGTCCATGGGGTTGCAAAGAGTCAGACAAGACTGAACAACCAAACAACATCATTCAGAGAATAAAAGTGGATTTCATGTAGTTTAGACTCAAGGGGAAGAATCTCGCACATAACAGGCCAATGCCAAATCTAGCCAGGCACCCAGGGTTGCCTCAGGAGCCAGCAGGCCTGGATTCAGAAGACAGCTCTGCCACTTTCTAGTGAGTGGTGTGACCTTCATCAAGTTCCTCTGTTTCCTCAGTTATAGCATCATATGAGGTTTAAGTGGGTTAATTCACTTAGAAGCTCTAAGAACAGAGCTTGGATCATAGTGAAGGCTGAATAAACACCAGCTGTTCCCTTCGATCTTCCTCCCGTTCACTGAGAGAGATTCTTAAGTTGGTGACATGGGCCCTCTCGGGGAGACCGTATTTGTCACTCTCTTCCTCTCTCCCTCCCCACCCCACCTGCCTCTGTGCTACATGAACAGATAATTTGCCTTCATTTTTTCATTCTTCCTTTTAGAGGTAGGAGTTGGACAATGAAATAGTCTGTACTATACCAACACCTCCTGCTGAGATTGCATGTACAGATGGATTACACGCCCATGAGAAAATAACAACCATGTTGTGGTGTGCTTGGTAATTAGATGGAAGACTTAGAACATTTATCACATTGCTATTTTCCCTTCAATTGCTACTTGGAATATATGTGATCTTTTAAAGTCTGTTTCCTTGCTGAAAACTGGTATTCCTAGAGAGAGGAAGCAACAAAAACCTGCCAACCAAATATCTGAATTTGTGGCTGAAAACTTCATTTCCTTCAATCTTATTTAGAATAAAAATTTCAAAGACTAAGGAAGGTAATACCCAATCATTGATTCTACTTACTGAGCTTCGACAGAAAGATGAACCAGAGGAGGCATCCTTAGCGTGATTAGGTATTAGGAAGATGTCTGTAGGAAAAGTGTCTGGAGGCTCAGCCCAGGTTCCCTTTCCCTTTAGTTATACAACAGTTAACCTTTTTTTTTTTTTTAAAGAAGGCTGCCCTCAGGTTACTGGAATCCATTGCAGGGTGAAGAATGAATATCCCACACACCCCCACCTCCACCATCCCACAGCAAGTCAGCTCATAACTAATAGTGGATGCTTTTGAACTGTGGTTCTGGAGAAGACTCTTGAGAGTCCCTTGGACTGCAAGGAGATCAAACCAGTCCATCCTAAAGGAAATCAACCCTGAATATTCATTGGAAGGACTGATGCTAAAGCTCCAAAGCTTTGGCCACCTGATGCAAAGAGCTGACTCACTGGAAAAGACCCTGACGCTGGGAAAGATTGAAGGCAAGAGGAGAAGGGGGCAACAGAGGATGAGATGGTTGGATGGCATCACTGACTCAATGGACAGGAGTCTGAGCAAACTCCAGGAGATAGTGAAAGACAAGGAAGCCTGGCATGCTGCCATTCATGGGGTCACAAAGAGTCAGACACAACTGAGTATCTGAAAAACAAAAACTATTGGACAGATGTGGGAGGATAAATACTCCCTCTTCCTTTGGCCAGGACAACCCAAAGGCATGACCTACACTCTTCCTGAACTCCTCTGTGGAACTGAGCCCAAGTTACTCTCTCCATGACTGCCTAACATCATACCCTGGCACACCCTTCTTCTCTTCTCTTAATGTCCCAATCCCCTACTCCCCTACAAGTCTCCTTCTGGGAACTTTTCATAATAAAACTGGAATTTTTATCTCAGGATTTGCTTTCTAGGAACTGAACCTAAGACAGCCTCCCTAACTCTTCACCCAAAACTGCCCTCCCTGGTATTTGAAATTCTTCTATTCAAGAAGAATTCTCAAATTCTTTCCTTTCGCCTTAGGCTTGAGCCCTAGTAACCTGCAAGTTCCCTGTGAAGGGTCCCAATTTAGGACTGTTTCAGCACTGAAAATCTGACCACATTTCAAGCCAGTTCTTATCTTCTGGGTTGGGGGTTGCAGATTTCAGAACCTCTAAGATTCCTTTAGCTCTCACATTCCATATACCATGAATTGAAGCAGATGAGAATGTTGCCAACAAATATTTATTTCTTTTTAATTTTGCTGCTGCATTTAGCTCTAAGAGATAATTTCTCTCTTTCTCATCATAGAAATGGTACATTTGTTTCATACTTTCTAATTCTGGCAAATATGGAGAAAAAGTTGGCAGGAAGGCGTTGGTGATTTACGACTGAGTAGATTGATTTTCAAATTGGTATTTTAAAAAAACTACCAAAAGTAAACAATATAAAAGTTAGCTATCTTCAAGGCTGGGCTTCTGTTGAAACTGACCCAGCTTATGATTACAGAATAAATCACACACCCCTCTGTTATCTTTCTCAAAACCCTTGGTTCTCTACACCAAAGTAATCTGTAGACTAGAGAAATGTGTTAAATAACCAATAGGGCTTTAAACAATGATGAATAGACCTTCCCAAACAGGAGATTGTTTTTCTCCTCAATAGTAACCAAATCCCAAATCTGCTCTGAAAAGATGGCCTGATTCTCACATCCCACCTGGACAAAGCCCCAGAGTAACTTAGTCCCTGCATTGGCCAACCAATTTAATGCCATTTCTAAGCCCTTCGATGGGGAAAAAAAGAATGCCATCAAAATGAAGGCAGCCTTAACAGTGTCCTGGATAAGAAAGTTAGCCTAGGCCTTAGTCATTTCACTCCTGGTAACAATGACTTCCACTCCAATTTCAATAAAATCTACAGCAACAAAAATATCTGTAGATCAGGTATACTCAAAAGTTATTGTCCTTTTGTAAGTCAATCTATGTAAGAAAGCCTCTGTGGCTTTGGAATAGTGTTTTTTCACTCCTTCAGCCATAACTGCTTTTGCTTTCTAGGTTCCTAGGGATGAGCAAAACAGAAGTAACTGCCAGGAGAAGAAACACTGTAGGAAACAGGAGAGCAAAAGCACCTTTTTTTTAACATCAAGAACCAGATTGTAATTATTTTAAGTTTTGTGATCCATACGGTCTCTGTCAGGACTCCAACTCTGCCATTGGAACATAAAAGCAGCCACAGACAATACAGAAATGAATAGAAGTAGCTGTGTTCCAACAAAACTTTATTTACAAAAACAGATGAGTGTCATCCTGACCCTTGTGTGCCAACCTCTGCTCTACATCCAAGAAATCCATAGTGTACAAGAAAAAACTAATAGTGGTCTGAAAATACAATAGAGTTTGTAAAAAAAAAATGTTTATTGATGTGCATTTTAAAGTACATTAAAATACCAAAAGAGTCTGATGCTGGGAGGGATTGGGGGTGGGAGGAGACGGGGACGACAGAGAATGAGATGGCTGGATGGCATCACCGACTCAATGGACATGAGTTTGAGTGAACTCCAGGAGTTGGTGATGGACAGGGAGGCCTGGCATGCTGTGATACATGGGGTCGCGGAGAGTCGGACACGACTGAGCGACTGAACTGAACTGAAAATACCAAAATGCAATCATAAAGAAAATTATGGGCTTCTTTCATGCTTGTTACAATGTATTTTACTATTATCAGTACCAAGTTACATACTGTGGAACATTTGCTGTCATGTCATATAAATTTAAGAATACTATCACCAAACTTTTCTAAATTTCAAAGTACTCCTAGTTGCCAGACTCATGGATCTTTTCAAAGTCTTTAAAGCATGGAATAGTAAAAAGATAAGTTATATATGTTGATAACATGGAATAATGCATTTAAACAACAACCCTATGGCACAGTTGCTTTTAGTATCCTCATTTCACAGATAAAGAAACTGAGGCACAGGTTAAGGTCAAAGTCACACAAACAGCAGATGTCTGGGACAGGATTTGACCCAGTCTTCCTGGTGTTAAATCTCTTAGCATTTGAGCAATAATTGCAGTTCATTCCTTTTTATGAATTCTGTAACTACCCATGCTTCTAAAATGTTTCTCTCTCTCTCCCCTCCTTCTATTCTTTCTTCTCTGTATGTTCCTGGTGAGTCTTCACTGCAGGTTTCTCCTTCTGGACCATCCTTTAAAATATGGACATTTATTCAGCCTTCAGGTTCTCCTCTCAACTTATACTGTCTCCCTCAGCACTGCAATCTATTCTTCAGGGCTTTAAAGTAGTGAGGAGCTCATTGACTCCCAAAATCTCCATCTGTGACCTAAATTTTTTTATTTTAGATCCATTTCATTTTAGAGCCTAGGATTTAGATCCGTATTTTCAACTATACTGCAAACCTCTCTGCCTCAACAGCTCATAGTCATCCCAACTCACTATGTCCAAAACTTATCAATCCAATGTTTTTGTACAGTTTATTTGGTAAATGGTTCCACTTGTACTTGGAACCTATGTAAGAAGTCCAAACATTCTGCTAGAAAAGCCAAGTGGAAAGGCCCTGAAAACACATGCAGAGGAAGGGGGTCCCCAAGCCCCACCTTCTAGTCACCCCCACTGAAGCACCAGGCTCATGAATGAAGATGTCTTGAACACACTCAGACCATACCAACCACCGGCTGAGTGAGCCCAGACAATCCCATGCAGAGCAGAATTATCCAGTTGAACCCTAATCAAATTCCTGACCCACAATATCCTGAAATTTAATAAAATTGTTTTAAACCAGCAAGTTTTGAGGAGAGTTGTTACACAGCAATAGATCACTAGAACTCTTCCTTCTCATTATGGACTGAATGTGCCCCCACCCATTATACTCACATGCTGCAACCCTAACCCCAATGTGATGATTCTGGAGGTAAGGCCTTTGGGAAGTAATAAGGTTCAAAAGAAGTCATGAGAGTACAACCTATATGATTGGATTCAATTCAGTTCAGTCACTCAGTCGTGTCCGACTCTTTGTTTAGTGTCCTTATAAGACAATGAAGAAAGACCAGAACTCTCTCGAGCTCTTCCTACTCTACTCCACCATGTGAGGACATAGGAGAAGGCAGCTGTCTGCAAACCAGAAAGACAGTTCTCACCAGGAAACAAACCCATCAGACCATGATCTTGGACTATCCAGCCTCTTAGAACTATGAGAAATAAATGTCCTGCTTAAGCACCTGGTCTATGGTGTTTCCTTGCAGCAGTCCAAGCCGCCTAAGACACTCTCATTATTACCTCCATCCATATAACACATAATTACAATTGAACTTTGAAAGATATCTATCTGCTGGAGCATGAATGAAAAAGAAATATGTCTGCTTCAAATTGTCATTTCCTAATCTATACAGTTTTTATTTATCTAAGTTATACACTATACTCACACTTATATTCCATTCTCTTCTCAGATGAACTTAAAAACTGCCTTTTTTTTGTAGTTAATTTATTTTTTATTGGAGGCAAATTATTTTACAATATTATATTGGTTGGTTTTGCCATACATTGATATGAATTTGCCCCGGGTTTACATAAGTTCCTCCTCCTGAACCCCCCTCCCACCTCCCTCCTCCCTTTATCCTCCCTCTGGGTCATCCCTGCATGCCAGCCCCGAGCATCCTATAACATGCATCGACCCTGAACTAGTGATTCGTTTCACATATGACAACATACGTGTTTCAATGCCATTCTCCCAAATCATCCCACCCTCACCCTCTCCCATAGAGTCCCAAAGACTGTTCTATACATCTGTGTCTCTTTTGCTGTCTCGTATACAGGGTTATCATTTGCATCTTTCTAAATTCCATATATATGTGTTAGTATACTGTATTGGTGTTTTTCTTTCTGGCTTACTTCACTCTGTATAATAGGCTCCTTTAAAATTACTTCCAAACCTGCTTGTGTACATTCAGCTCTGAATTTCTTGCCACTAGACATCTCCAATGAGTGATTTTCTTTAAAATGATGGCACTTAAAACTTATTCTCCAAATTAATTTCAGTCTTAATCTGAACCAAACCCAGGAGGTTCCCACCACAAAGGAGAAACACTGTCCTACATTGGATATCTTCCCATTTTTTCTAACTCAAACAGAGATAAAATGGTATTTCCCAGCCCTACTTATTTTTTGTCTGCCTTTTTAAAAAACTTCAAGTGCACAACATAGTAATTCAATAAATATACACTACAAAAATATCACTATGGTAAGTCTGGTTACCATCTGTCACCATACAAACTTATGGCAATATTATTAACTATATTCCCCATACTGTACATTATATTCCCATAGTTTATTTTATAACCAGATGTTTGTACCTCTTAATCTCCCTCATTTATTTCACTCATCCTCCCACCCTCTCCTCTCCAGCAAACACTAGTTCATTCTCTGTATCTGTGGGTCTGTTTTTGTTTTGTTTTTTAGATTCTACAATAAGTGAGATCAAGTTCTATTTGTCTTCCTCTGACTAATTTCATTTAACATAATACCTTTTATCCATCCATATTGTTGCAAATGACAAGATTTTATTTTTTAATATTTTATATATATATATATATAAAATCACATATTTATCCATTCATCTGTTGGTGGACACAGGTTGCTTTCATATCTTTGCTTCTGTAAATAGTGCGTCAATGAACACTGGAGTATATATATCTTTTCAAATTAGTGTTTTTGTTTTCTTTAAGTAAATACCCACAAGTGAAACTTCTGAATCATAAGGCAATCTCACTTGTAACTTTTTGAGGCATCTCTAGTGTTTTCAATAGTGGCTGCACCGATATACATCTCCACCAACAGTGCATGAGATTCCTTTTTTCCATATCCCCATCAACACTGTGTTTGTTATCTTTTTGATTACAGTCATTTCAACAGATGTGAGGTGATGTCTCACTGTGGTTTCAATTTGCATTTCTCTGATAATTAATGATTTTGAGTAGCTTTTCATGTGCCTGTTGGCCATCTGTATGTATTCCTTGGAAAAGTGTCTATTCAGGTCCTCAACTCAATTTTTAATCTGGTTTGTTTTTCTGATGTTGAGCTGTATGAGGTCTTTGTATATCTTGGATATTATCTGCTTATTGGATATCTTTGCAAACATATGTTCCAATTCAATAGGCTGCATTTCACTGACAGTTTACTTCACTGTGCAAAATTTTTTTAGTTTAATACAATCCCATTTGTTTATTTTTGCTTTTGTTTCCCTTGACTGAGGAGACAGATCCAAAAAAAATTGCTAAGATTGATTCCAAAGAGCATATTGCCTATGTTTTCTTCTAGGAGTTTTATGGTTTCAGGTCTTACATTTAAATTTTTAATCCATTTTGAATTTATTTCTGTGTACGGTGTGAAAAAGTAGGACAGTTTGAATCCTTTGCATGTAGCTGTCCAATTTTCCCATCACCATTATTGAAGAGTCTATTTTTTACCCATTGTATATGGTTGCCTCATTTGTTATAGATTAATTTACCATATAAATGTGGGTTTATTTCTGAGATCTCCAATCTGTTCCATTGATCTACGTGTCTGTTTTCATGTCAGTACCATACTGTTTTGATTATTATAGCTTTATAATTTGAAATGAGAGCATGATATCTCCAGCTTTGTTCTTTCTTGAGATTGCTTTAGCTATTCAGTGTCTTTTGATTCTATACAAATTTTAAAATTATTTGCTCTAGTTCTGTATAAAATGTAATTGTTTTTTTGATAGGGATTGTGCTGAATCTGTAGATTACCTTGGAAAGAATGGTCATTTTAACAATGTCAGTTCTTCTAATCCATGATAACACTATAACTCTCCATTTGTTTGTGTCGTCTTCAATTTCTTTTACCGATGTCTTATAGTTTTCTGAATGTAGGTCTTTTAGCTCTTTACTTTTTTCTCTGCATTTAATACTTTTCAATGCAATTGTAAATGGGATTGTTTTTTTAATATCTCTGATAGTTTATTGTTAGTTTAAAATAACACACCAGATTTCTGTATGTTAATTTTGTATCCTCCAATTTTAAGGAATTCATTTATTAGTTCTAGTAGTTTTTTGGTGGTGACTTTGGGATTTTCTATATATAGTATCATGTCATCTGCATTCAGTGATATTTTTCTTCTTCCTTACCATTTTTCTTTGCTTTTATTTTCTTTTCTTGTCCAACTGATGTGCTTAGAACTTGAATAAAAGTGATGAGTGAGTATCCATGTGTTGTTCCTACCCTTAAATAAAAAGTTTTCAGCTTTTCACTGCTGAGTACAATGTTAGCTATGGGCTTGTCATATATGGCCTTTATTATGTAAAGTATGTTCTCAATATACCCATTTTGTTAAGAGTTTTTATCATAAATAGAATTGAACTTTTATCAAAGCTTTTTCTGCATCTATTAGGATGATCACATAATTTTTATTATTCAACTTATTAATGTGATGTATCACAATGATTTACAGATATTGAACAATCCTTGCATTCCTGCCATAAATCCCACTTGATCGTGGTACATGATTCTTTTAATGTATTGTTGAATTTGGTTTGCTAGTATTTTGTTGAGGATTTTTGAGTCTGCGTTCATCAATGATACTGGCTGGTATTTTTTTTCTTGTGGTGACTCTGTCTGGTTTTGGTATCAGGGTGATTCTGGCCTCATAGAATAAGTTCAGAAGCATTCCTTTCTCCTCAATTTCTTGGAATAGTTTGAGAAGAATAAGTGTTAAATGTTTTGTAGAATTCTCCTGAAAATCCATCTGGTCCTGGACTTTTATTTGTTGGGAGGTTTTTCTTAATTACTGATTCATTTTCATTATTGATAATTGGTCTGTTCATATTTGCTATTTCGTACTGACTCAGTGTTAGAAAATTGTACATTTCTAGGAATTTATTCATTTATTCCAGGTTGTCCATTTTGCTGGCATATAATTGTTTTTCAGTTCAGTCCAGTCCAGTCACTCAGTCGTGTCCGACTCTTTGCAACCCCATGACCCGCGCATGTCAGGCCTCCCTGTCCATCACCAACTCCCAGAGTCTACCCAAACCCATGTCCATTGAGTCGGTGATGCCATCCAACCATCTCATCCTCTGTTGTTGCCTTCTCCTCCTGCCCTCAATGTTTCCCAGCATCAGGGTCTTTTCCAATGAGTCAACCCTTCACATCAGGTGGCCAAAGGATTGGAGTTTCAGCTTCAGCATCAGTCCTTCCAATGAACACCCAGGACTGATCTCCTTTAGGATGGACTGGCTGGATCTCCTTGCAGTCCAAGGGACTCTCAAGAGTCTTCTCCAACACCACAGTTCAAAAGCATCAATTCTTCGGCACTCAGCTTTCTTCACAGTCCAACTCTCACATCCATACGGACCATTGGTAAAACCATAGCCTTGACTAGATGGACCTTTGTTGGCAAAGTAATGTCTCTGCTTTTTAATATGCTATCTAGGTTGGTCATAACTTTCCTTCCAAGGAGTAAGTGTCTTTTAATTTCATGGCTGTAATCACCATCAGCAGTGACTTTGGAGCCCAGAAAAATAAAGTCAGCCATTGTTTCCACTGTCTCCCCATCTATTTGTCATGAAGTGATAGGACCGGATGCCATGATCTTTGTTTTCTGAATGTTGAGCTTCAAGCCAACTTTTTCACTCTCCTCTTTCACTTTTATCAAGAGGCTCTTTAGTTCTTCTTCGCTTTCTGCCTTAAAGGTGGTGTCATCTGCATATCTGAGGTTATTGATATTTCTCCCAGCAATCCTGAGTCCAGCTTGGGCTTCATCCAGCCCAGTGTTTCTCATGATGTACTCTGCCTATAAGTTAAATAATGACAATATACAGCCTTGACATACTCCTTTTCCTATTTGGAACCAGTCTGTTGTTCTATGTCCTATTGTTCTAACTGTTGCTTTCTGACCTGCATACCGATGTCTCAAGAGGCAGGTCAGGTGGTATGATATTCCCATCTCCTTCAGAATTTTCCACAGTTTATTGTGATCCACATAGTCAAAGGCTTTGGCATAGTCAATAAAGCAGAAATAAATGTTTTTCTGGAATTCTCTTGTTTTTTTTTGATGCTCCAGCAGATGTAGGCAATTTGATTTCTGGTTCCTCTGCCTTTTCTAAAACTAACTTGAACATCTGGAAGTTCACGGTTCACATATTCCTGAAGCCTGGCTGTGAGAATTTTGAACATTACTAGCATGTGAGATGAATGCAACTGTGCCATAGTTTGAGCATTCTTTGGCATTGCCTTTCTTTGGGATTGGAATGAAAACGGACCTTTTCCAGCCCTGTGGCCACTGCTGAGTTTTCCACATTTGCTGGCATATTGAGTACAGCACTTTCACAGCATCATCTTTCAGGATTTGAAAGAGATCAACTGGAATTCCATCACCTCCATTAGCTTTGTTCCTAGTGATGCTTCCTAAGGCCCACTTGACTTCACATTCCAGGATGTCTGGCTCTAGGTGAGTGTGAATGATCACACCATCGTGATTATCTCTGTCGTGAAGATCTTTTTTGAACAGTTCGTCTGTGTATTCTTGCCACCTCTTCTTAATATCTTCTGCTTCTGTTAGGTCCATACCATTTCTTTCCTTTATCGAGCCCATCTTTGCATGAAATGTTCCCTTGGAATCTCTAATTTTCTTGAAGAGATCTCTCGTTTTTCCTATTCTGTTGTTTTCCTCTATTTCTTTGCATTGATCACTGAGGAAGGCTTTCTTATCTCTCCTTACTATTCTTTGGAACTCTGCATTCAGATGCTTATATCTTTCCTTTTCTCCTTTGCTTTTCGCTTCTCTTCTTTTCACAGCTATTTGTAAGGCCTCCTCAGACAGCCATTTTGCTTTTTTGCATTTCTTTTTATTGGGGATGATCCTGATTCCTGTCTCCTGTACAATGTCATGAACCTCCATCCATAGTTCATCAGGCACTCTATCTATCAGATCTAGTCCCTTAAATCTATTTCTCACTTCCACTGTATACTTATAAGGGATTTGACTTAGGTCATACCTAAATGGTCTAGTGGTTTTCTCCACTTTCTTCAATTTAAGTCTGAATTTGGCAATAAGGAGTTCATGATCTGAGCCACAGTCAGCTCCCTGTCTTGTTTTTGCTGACTGTATAGAGCTTCTCCATCTTTGGCTGCAAAGAATATAATCAATCTGATTTCAGTGTTGACCATCTGGTGATGTCCATGTGTGGAGTCTTCTCTTGTGTTATTGGAAGAGGGTGTTTGCTATGACCAGTGCATTCTCTTGGCAAAGCTCTATTAGCCTTTTCCCTGCTTCATTCTGTACTCCAAGGCCAAATTTGCCTGTTACTCCAGGTGTTTCTTGACTTCCTACTTTTGCATTCCACTCCTCTATAATGAAAAGGACATCTTTTTTGGGTGTTAGTTCTAAAAGGTCTTGTAGGTCTTCATAAAACCATTCAACTTCATCTTCTTCAGCATTACTGGTGGGGGCATAGATTTGGATTACCATGATATTGAATGGTTTGCCTTGGAAACGAACAGAGATCATTCTGTCGTTTTTCAGATTGCATCCAAGTACTGCATTTTTGGACTCTTTTGTTCACTATAATGGCTACTCCATTACTTCTAAGGGATTCCTGCCCACAGTAGTAGATATAATGATCATCTGAGTTAAATTCACACATTCCAGTCCATCTTAGTTTGCTGATTCCTAGAATGTCAATGTTCACTCTTGCCATCTCCTGTTTGACAACTTCCAATTTGCCTTGATTCATGGACCTATCATTCCAGATTCCTATGCAATATTTCTCTTTACAGCATTGGACGTTGCTTCTATCACCAGTCCCATCCACAACTGGGTGTTGTTTTTGCTTTATCTCCATCCCTTTATTGTTTCTGGAGTTATTTCTCCACTGATCTCCAGTAGCATATTGGGCACCTACTGACCTGGGGAGTTCATCTTTCAGTGTCCTATCTTTTTGCCTTTTCATACTGTTCATTGGGTTCTCAAGGCAAGAATACTGAAGTGGTTTGCCATTCCTTTCTCCAGTGGACCACATTCTCTCAGACTTCTCCACCATGACCCGTCCATCTTGGGTGGCCCCACACAGCATGGCTTAGTTTCATTGAGTTAGACAAGGCTGTGGTCCATGTTATCAGATTGGATAGTTGTCTGTGATTGTGGTTTTAGTCTGTCTGCCCTCCGATATCCTCTCTCAGCACCTACCATCTTACTTGGGTTTCTCTTACATTGGATGTGGGGTATCTCTTCACGTCTGCTCCAGCAAAGCGCAGCCAGTACTCCTTACCTTGGATGTGGAGTAGCTCCTCTTGGCCACCACCCCTGACCTTGGATGTAGGGTAGCATCTCGCAGCCAGCTCTTATGATCCCTTGTATTTCTATGGTGTCCACTGTAATTTCTCTTCTTTCATTTCTGATTTTACTTATTTAAGCTCTCTCTTTTTATTTTCTTGATGAGTCTGGTTTATCATCTTTACAAAGAACCAGCTCTTAGTTTCATTAATTTTTTTCACTGCTTTTCTAGTCTTTATTTCATTTACTTCTGATGTTTATTATTTCTTTCCTTCTTCTAACTTTGAGTTTTGCTTGATGTTTATTACTTCTTTCCTTCTTCTAACTTTGAGTTTTGCTTGCCCTTTTGCTAGTTCCTTTAGATATTTTATTTTATTTATTTATTTTTTTTTGTAATTAATTTATTTTTTTATTGGAGGCAAATTATTTTACAATATTATATTGGTTGGTTTTGCCATACATTGATATGAATTTGATTGTTTGAGATTTTTCTTGTTTCCTGAGGCAGGCTTATATCACTATACAATTCCCTCTTGAAATTATTTTCACTGTGTCCTATAGATTTTGGATCTGTCCATTGATGTAACTTGGGTGTTTAAAGGCCTCTACTATTATTGTGTTACTGTCAATTTCTCTATATATATATCTATTAATATTTATGTATTTAGATGCTCCTCTATTGGATGCGTGTGCATGTGTGTGGAATTCAGTCACTCAGTTGTCACTAGAATATTCCATCTGTGGAGTTTTCCAGGCAAGACTACTGGAGCAGGTTGCCATTTCATATTCCAGGGGATCTTCCCAACCCAGGGATCAAACCAATGTCTCTTGTGTCTCCTGCATTGGCAGGTGGATTCTTTACCACCAGTGTGACTTGGGAAGTCCTATATATTTACAATTCTTCTATATTCTTCTTGGATTGATCATTTGATCATTATGTAATATCTCTCTTTGTCTCTTCTTATAGTTTTGTTTTAAAACTGATTTTGTCTGATAGAAGTCTTGCTACTCCAGCTTTTTTTTTTCATTTCATTTGCACAAATACTTGTTTCCATCCCCTCACTTTCAGTCTGTGTGAGTGTGTTTAGATCTGAAGTGAAACTCCTGTAGACAGGATATATATTGGTCTTATTTTTTAATCCATTCAGCCACACTGTGTCCTTTGATTGGAGCATCTAGCCCATTTAATTACTTTTTAAAAATTAATTTATTTTTAATTGAAGGATAATTGTTTTATTATAATTGTTTAATAGTTGTTTATAATTGTTTAATAGTTGTTCTGTTTATTAACAACAGAATTCTGTTGTTTTCTGCAAAACATCAACAAGAATCAGCCATAGGTATACATATGCCCCCTCCCTCTTGAACCTCCCTCCCATCTCCCTCTCCAACCTCCCTCCCATCTCCCTCTCCATCCCATCCTTCTAGATTGTTGCTGCTGCTGCTGCTGTGTCACTTCAGTCGTGTCCGACTCTGTGTGACCCCATAGATGGAAGCCCACCAGGCTCCCACCTCCCTGGGATTCTCCAGGCAAGAACACTGGAGTGGGTTGCCATTTCCTTCTCCAATGTGTGAAAGTGAAAAGTGAAAGTGAAGTCACTCAGTCGTGTCCGACCCTTAGCGACCCCACGGACTGCAGCCTACCAGGCTCCTCCATCCATGGGATTTTCTAGGCAAGAGTACTAGATTGTTACAGAGCCTCTATTTGAGATTCCTGAGTCATACAGCAAGTTTCCATTGGCTATCTATTTTGCATATGGCATTGTAAGTTTCCATGTTACTTTCTTCATACATCTCCCTCTTCCCCTTCCCCTGTGTCCATAAGTCTGTTCTCTATGTCTGTTTCTCCACTGCTGTGCTGCAACTAAATTCATCAGTATGATCTTTGCAGATTCCATACATATGTGTTAGTGTATGATATTTATCTTTCTCTTTCTGATGTACTTCACTTGGTACAATGGGCTCTAGGTCTGTCCACCTCACTAAAACTGATCCAAATGCATTCCTTTCTTTGGCTGAGTAATATTCCAATGTATATATATACCACAGCTTCTTTATCCACTCATCTGTCAATGGACATCTAGGTTGCTTCCATATTCTAGCTATTGTAAATAGTGCTGCAATGAACATGGGGATACATGTGTCTTTCAATTTTGGTTTCCTCAGGGTCATGTGGTAGTTTTATTCCTAGTTTTTAAAGGAATCTCCATATTGTCTTCCATAGTGACTGAATCGATTTACATTCCCACCAGCAATGCAAGGGAGTTCCCTTTTCTCCACACCCTCTCCAGCATTTATTCTTTGTAGACTTTTTGATGATGGCTATTCTGACTGGTGTGAGGTGGAATCTCATTATAGTTTTGATTTGCATTTCTCTAATAATGAGCAATGTTGAGCATCTTTTCATGTGTTTAGCCATCTGTATGTCTTCTTATGGAGAAAAGTCAGTTTAGGTCTTTTTCCCACTTTTTGTCATTGCAGAGTTGTCTATTGTGGGCATGCTCATAGGAAAGGCTGGTACCCAGCACAGTTGGCTGTCAAGCCCTGCTTCATTGGCTGCTGGCCCACTGGTAGGAAGGGCCAGGTCTTAGCACAGCTGACTCTGCAGAGTCCTAAAGGGTCCTGCAGCTGGTGTGAGCCTGTAGGTGGGAAGGACTGGGTATCAAGAAATCTGGCTGCAGGGTCTGGGGTGGTGGGAGAGGCCAGGTTCTGAGGCACTAGCTGCAGGACCTTGAGGGTCCCCAGGTTGGTGCAAGCCCACTGGTAGACAGGTAAGCCCCCAGTGCTAATAGGTTAGAGAAGGGCTCCAAAATGGTGCTTGGCAATATATTAATATTGTGATAGAATATATATATTGTCCTTGTGATAGAATGAGCTTCCCAAAATGGCTGCTACCAGTGTCTAGGTCCCTAGCAGGAGTCCCAATTGCCTCTGCTTCTATAGGAGGCTCTCTAAGATCAGCAACTGGATATGACCCAGGATCCTTTCAAATTACTGCCCCTGTACTGGGATTTGGAGTATATGAGATTTTATACTCATATAAAATGCACCATTTAAGAGCAGGATCTGTTTCCTACATATCTCTGGCTCTCCCATATGCAAGCCCTGTTTATCTTCAAAACCAGATGTTCTAAGGGGACCATCTTCCTGATGCAAGACTCCCAGGCTGGGAAACCTGGTATGGGACTCAGGGTCTTCACTTCTTGAAGAAAACCCCTACAATTGTGACTATCCTCCTGTTTTTGGATTGCTTCCCCTGGGTGTGACCATTCTGTGTAACCACCCCTTCTACCTGTCATGTTGTGGTTCTTTCTTTGTATCTTTAATTGTGGGAGATCTTTTCTCCATCAGCTTGTTTTCATAGATAGCTGTCCTTTAACAGTTATAATTATGATGCACCCATGAAAGAAGGTGAGCTCAGGGTCTTCCTACTCTGCATATTCCCAGAAATTCTTCCTTATTTCTGCATTTTGACCTAAACCGGATGACCAGTTCATGAGTTTGCTCCTCCCTGTCACTAAAATTATGATACCTCAGTTGGCTAAGTGACTTTCAGATTGCAACCTCTTTATCAGGCATCCCATTCCTTCTGAGAAGACATCAGGTGCATGTAGATAAGAGTCATCAGCAAGCAGTCATTTTAGTTAAACATCAAATTCTGCTTTCTTCTGAAAGAATATGACAATTTCTCAAAATCCGTCAGCGTTAATACCTTGGAATGGACCACAGTTAAATTACTGACAACATATCTGGTTCTCAAGCTGTTATGATAGTGATGTATTCTTTGTAACTTAAATACCCGAAGTCTTTTCCTGCAAAGCCAGGTTACTTGTCCACATCTCTCCTAAAACAGACATCCAAGTAATCTTGATTTTTGATACCTCTGAGACTTAAAAATAAAAAAGGAATCATTTGCTCTGTGACAACCTAGAGGAGTGGGATTGGAAGGGAGATGGGAGGGGGGTTCAAGAGGGAGGGGACACATGTATACCTAATGTCTATTCATGTTGATGTAAGGCAAAAACCATCACAATATTGTAAAGTAATTATCCTCTAATTTGAAAAATGTTATTTTAAAAAAAGAGGACTCATTAAGCAGACAAATTCATGACCAGTGACTTGAGGCAGAAGTACAGCCCTCCTCTTCAGTTTAGGGATGTCCTAGATCTCAGGTACCCCTCGCATTCCTAGTTTCAAGCATCTGTGAAGCAATTTCCCCAGGAGCAGAAAGCAGCCTTTCAATGGAAGGAGCAGCTGGTGGGACATAATGCTATCTAGCTTCCTGGCATCATCCCCAGAGTGAAATTTCAAATCACTGGGCCTGTTTCTTTTTCCATTCCATGTCCTCCCCCAAAGGTACCTCCAACAAAAGCAAACTGCTTTAACATAGGCAAGGTCTTTTCCCATTGTTAACAAAACTCACTGATAGGCTCACTAGTTCTTTCTGGCTGCCAACACAAAAACCTCAAGGCTGTAATTATATTTGGAGGAAGTTCAGCATGTCCCTGCATCCATGATTTCCTAGGTCATCCTATCAGAAAGGACATCCAGTGGCCACATGACATAGAATGCCCTAAAAAAAGGATGCTTGCAGAGACTGCCCCAGAGGTGTGGTTTTACAAAGTAAATTTGTTGTCCTTGGGTATGTTTCAGAATATCCCATAAGTTAGAAAAGTCAATGGCACTCATGTAAGTCGGTTAAACAGATGCTTAGAGATAGGCAAGTTAAAAATCAAAAGCATTGGGTTCAGTCTCCCTGAAGTCTATAAACCAACTACCTACATCAAAGTCCTGGTATTAGCCTCCTCTGGCTGGCTAGGGCTGGGGTACGTCCTTAGCTCTAAAGCAGTGAGGGTGACTTCCCTAGCTGGGTTTGGGGGAAAGGGAAGTGTGGAAGAGTAAGAAGGAAAATCCAGAGGATGGACATAACAAATCAAAGCCACAGAACTAGAAATATGAAACCCAACTAATTATTTCAAAACTTCATCTTTCCAAAGAGAAGTTACCTCCACACCTGAGCAGAAATAGTAGAAAGATTGCATTTAAGAAAAAAATACTTGGATAAGCCAAATAAGATCTTTTTCTCCTGGAATTATTTCTCCCAAGACTTCCACACTTGTAGTCTCAGCTTTCTCTTTCAGTAAATGAGGAGAATACTACTCACTTTCTTCCTAATCTTAGGCAATTAAGATTATATAAGTTCTTTAGAAGATAAATGTGGTGGGCATCAGAGAAGATTTTATTGACCAGTATTCAGTTTGTCCCTTCTTACATAAATAGTTTAAAATAATGGAAATTCTGGGCCTTTGCTATTAAATAGTAAAGGTAGTCATAATTTACTGATTCAGTCCTCACCACTCTCACAGCATATGGGACACAAGACATCTTGTCAAACATATGGTATTCCAAATGTAATAGTGCTAAATATTTAATATTCCACAATAGTGTACTGTAAATCAAATTGTGAAGAGTTGTAGGCAAACCACCAACTCCCACAACAGAATAAGTTCCACATCAGCCTTTCTAACTAACTTGATTTTTTCTTGATTAGCTTTCTATCTAAATAATTCAATATTTTCCATGGAGAAAAAGCACACGAGCTGGTTAAAAACAAACAAACAAAAAACAAACTAACGTTTGTCAACTAATGTCTGCTTAAGACTCTCATTTCAGCATATCGCTGTGTCTTTGAGCCCTTTTCTAATTATCCAAGCTTCTCTTCTTCCCTCTTCTCTCCCCAAAGATCATAATAATGGCCATTCTGCCTTTGAAAGAAGTTATCATTAACATTTCTAGGTTTTAGAATTGCCAATCATGGCTGTATTTCCTCATGTAATTGCCTCACCTAGACCTAGCTAATGCATGTGTACAACGATGCTAAGTCGCTTCAGTCATGTCTGACTCTTTGTGACTCTATGGACTGTAGCCTGCCAGGATCTTCTGTCCATGGGATTCTCTAGGCAAGAATACTGGAGTGGGCTGCCATGCCATCCTCCAGGGGACCTTCCCGACCCAGGGCTTGAACCCACGTCTCTTATGTCTCCTGAATTGGTAGGCAATTTCTTTAACACTAGCTCCATCTGGCAAGCCCAGCTAATGCATAGTAATAGTAATAATAACAATCAATAATAAAAATAACACATGCTATGTACTCCATATATATCATTTATTATTTACATATCATATCTAATTCCCATATCAATTTCATATGTAGGTGTTGTTATCTATATTAACAATCAGGACAAAGACTCAGAGAAGCTCATAACTTGGTCAAGATCACACTTATTAACCAACAGAGATGGGATTTAATTTGCATCCATGTGATTACAAAGTCCAAGCATCTTTCTAAGTAAAAAGTCCAAGCCTCTTTCTGAGTACAAAGTTCAAACAGTTTTGTATAGTAACTGTTCTGCAATCCATGTAGAAGTTACACTCACATTGCATCCTCAAAAATCAAAATGCAATAACAGTTAAATTACAGGAAAAACAGAACTATTCAGGCAACCTTCTAAGCAATTTAGTGAGTACATCAGAGAAGATGGTTTTGTTTTGGAGTGGCCCTTATTTTTTCCACTAATCTACTACCTGAACCTGGACACTAAAAATTAAGCTAAGCCACATCAAAATATAAAGAACAATAAGCACATAACCCAGAAACTTCAAGTTAAAAAAATAATTTTAGACATACAGAAAAGGTGCCTCATCTTTCCCTAGTGTTAGCATCTTATATAGCCATAGAACAATTATCAAAATTAAGAAACTAATATTAACCCAATACTATTAACTAAGCTACAGACTTAACCCGGAGTTCACCAGTTTTCCCACTCCTACACTTTTCTCTGTTCCAGTATCCAGTCCAGGATTCCACATTGTCTTAATTGATGTAGCTCTCTCATCTGTGAGAGTTTCCCAATCTTTCCTTTTCCTTCATGACCTGAACATTCTTGAAGGGTGTGGGCGAACTGTTTTGGAGAATGTCTCTCGCTTTAGTTTGTCTGATGTTCCCTCAAGATTTGAATGAAATTATGCATTATTGCAAAGAATACCACAGAGAAAGAGTGCCCTTCTCAGTGTTTGGAATCTGGGAGTCCATGATTTTGGTAAGGCTTTTTATTGCTGATGTTAATCCTGATTGCTTGGTTAAAGTGATGTCTGCCAAGTTTCTCCACTATAAAGTTATTCTTTTTCCTCTTGTAATTAAAAAATACCAAGCTGAAAGTGCGTTGGGGGAGAGGATACCTTGAGACTGCACAAATATCTTCAGTTCAGTTCAGTTCAGTCCAGTTCAGTCGCTCAGTCGTGTCCGATTCTTTGCGACCCCATGAATCACAGCACACCAGGCCTCCCTGTCCATCACCAACTCCCGGAGTTCACTCAAACTCGATTCTCCTCAAATTTTTGTCCACTAATTTTAGCATTCTTCAATGGATCTTGCCCACAGCAATTATTATTTTGGCACTCTAATAATGGCTTTTTATTTCTCTCATTCTCTCTATATTTATTAATTGGAACTTTGTAAGGAAGAGCTACCACTTCTCCTTTTATTCATCTATTTGGTTATTTATTTATATCAGTATGAACTTGTGAATATTTATTTTATTCTATGGATTATAATTCAATACTTTTACTGTTTTGGTCACTTCCATTGTTTCAGTTCTGATCATTGGCAGTTCTTTCATGCTGGCTCAGTGCCTTTCCTAGTGCTCTACAGTTTGGTTCTTTGAGTATTTTTTTTTTTAATTTCCTGGTGCTGCATGATGCTACAGGCTCACCTTGTTATTTCCCTATACTGGCTATAGAATAAGTCATTTCTGCAAGAAGCTCTTCTTCCTTTTATTAACCTGGTATTTGAAGCCAAGATCTGAGAGCTAAGTGTGCTTATTATTGCTGTGGTATCATTGCCTCTGAGCCAGCTCCATGGATGGAACTTGGAAATATACGTATACATACTAGCCCTCCACCTTAATACACATAGATATTTATTTCTGTATTTATCCCTGTATATTTAAGAACATGCATTCATATTTATATCTGAGTCTAATTTGAAAGGCTTTACTTATTAATGTTTTACCCAGAATCTCCCCAATGAGAGGGTTAAGAGGGACAAAAAAGGCTTATGCATTTAAGTGATATCCAGTTATTATCTAGGCCAAGGGTCAGCAAACTATGACCAATTGTCTTTTTTGTGAAATACTTTCATTGGAGAAAAAGTTTTACTGGAACACACACACATCCACTAATATAGGTACTGTCTATGGCCACTTTCCATTAGAATTTAATTACTTAAGAACTTCAACAGAAATTTTATCAGTCACAAAGCTGGAAATATTTTCTGTATAGCCCTTTACAAAAAGGATTCACAGGTTCCTAATTTAGGATGTGTTTCAAATTTTCACTTGAGAGATAAAATGGAAATAGTGTGGTTTTAAATCCCATTCTTCCTCTACAATTACTAACCGTAATTGTATCTTTGTGCCTCAGTTTCCCCCTTCTGGGGGAAGACTAAAGACCATATGAATAAAATTCCTTACATATGATAAATGCTCAACTAATGGTAGCTAGAATTACTTCTGCAGGTAGGCTGTTAATTTTGTATAAAAATAATTTTCAGCAGTGGTTAGATGATTGATGTTGTTCATACAGTCTGTGTGGCCAGGGGAACTCTGAACCATAATTCTAAATTCAAGTACTTACTTTATCACTTGTTACCCATAGGGCCTTGGGCAAGTAACAAACAATGTTTTTGAGCCTGTTTCTCTCTCCATGGGGCTTCCCAGGTGGTGCTAGTGGTAAAGAATCCACCTGCCAATGCAGGAGACGCAAGAGACGTAGGTTTGAACTCTCTCCATACAAGAGTAATATCTTCAGAGGCCATAAGAAATATTGTCTATGAATGTCTTTATGCCACAGTCTCCAAGACTGGTCAGAAGTCAAAGCTAGATGGCTGCATCAAAATTAGAATCAAGATGAATTAAAATACCTATTCCTGGCCCTAGTCCCAGTAATTCTGATTCAGGAGGTCTAGAATAAGGTCCATACTAACCGATTTTAGCAAGCACCTAAACTGACTTAGTTGCAGAGCTAGTCTGGGAGTCACTGTTACTCAACGGTAAACACCATACAAATCCCCTCCATGATCTCATTGCAGTCCCACATCCTCACAGTGTCCTGATACCTTCCTCTTACTTAGGTAAATACTTGGTTCATTCAAGGGTTCCTGCAAGTGTTACAGGAACCCAAAATCTCCTTCTGAGCCACTGCCTTATATCCCTTTATAGAAGATGAGGTCCTGCTGAAATGCAAATAAGATTCTCCATGTTTCAGAAAACTAATCTATCCCTTCAGTATCTTCCTCCTTTACAAAAATACACTGTGAGCCTCTCCCTCACTTTATAAGGTCAGTAAACACAAAACCAAGAACGAGGAGGGGAAAAAGAAATAGAAAGGTGACCAGGGCCACCAGTAAGGAGGAGAACAAATTAAAAAGGGTAGTCACCCCCAGCTGATCCCTCCACACACTGCCATGCTTATCAGTAGGGCAGGGTAAGAAGAGAGACTGGAGCGGATACAGGGCCTTTATACGCATAGCTGGGACCCATGCAGGAATGAGAAGCCCTAGGTGGTAGGAGCTGGGATGGAGATTCCTGGGGTCTTTTCAATGTGAGGGACACGTATCACTGTGAGTTTGGCAGATGTCATACCTGAACACTCTTAGACTGGTACCCCCACTCAAAAAGCAAGACTACTCATGCACCAACAGAGGCCAGGAAGGATACATGTGTCCAGGAATAGGAATACAATATGCTCAGTTACTCAGTGGTGTCCGACTCTCTGTGACCCCATGGACTGTAGCCTGACAGGTTCCTCTGTCCATGGGATTCTCCAGGCAGAAATACTGGAGTGGGTTGCTATTTTCTACCCCAAGAAATACAATGGGGGCTGTCAAATTTGGTGGCTCTTAAGGAGAAAGTTTTCAAAGTAAATTTTGGGCTTCTCTGGTGGCTCAGATGGTAAAGAATCTGCTTGTAATGCAGGAGACCCAGGTACGATCCCATTCTCAGGAAGATCCCCTGAAGGAGGAAGTGGCAGCCCATTCCATTATTCCTGCCTGGAGAATCCCATGGACAGAGGAGCCTAGTGGGCTACAGTCCATGGGGTCACAAAGAGTCAGACACAACTGAACAACTAACACTTTTCAAAGTAACTTTACCCATAATCTGCCAAAGTTTTTTTTTTTTTTTTAAATTGAGGCAATACTCACTAACATAACATTTTAAAGTATACATTTTAGGTGGTATTTAAAACACTCACAATGGTGTTTATCTATCACTTCTATCAAGTGTCAAACATTTTCATCACCCTAAAAGAAAACCTCGTGCCCATCAGGCAATCACCTCCTTGTTCCCTGCTCTAACAATGGCTTTTTATAGTGAAAGGTGGCTTTTTCTCTATAATGAGATTTTATGTAACAACTGTCTGAGAAGCTTTGGCAAACTCTAGGTTCAAAAGGCACTAGAACATTCTCTCTTCAGTCAGGTGGGAGCAGCTTTCTGAAAAGGCCTAAGGTTAAATTTCCCTTCCCCCTACCTCAATAAGCCCAGTGAGAACAGTGCCAAACTCTTATATACTCTTATACACACACAGATATATATACACATGCCCCGGGCTGGTCAATAACCATGTGATCAATAATTATTAGATCAAATGCATCAAAATTGCTCTAAGAAGACCCTATTCAGCACCCTCAAAGGCTGAGTGCCTCCCCAAAATGGATCTAGATGGTGGTCAATTCTTACCCGCTGCTTCTCTGGGTCCACATAACGAATGCCAAAGTAGTCCTTCTCCAGCAAACTGTAGTAGTTGCAGATGTGGTCAATAAGAAACTGCCCTTTGGTCTCCCTCTGCAAAAGAAGCACGTTATGTTTCAGTCAGAGCTTGCCTGTACATTCATGTCTAACGTGTGCCTCATTCACTCCAATAGGGCTGCATGTACAGAAATCAATTCACTCATTCCAATCTCTGAAGCTGGGCTTCCAAACTCTTGAGTGCAATCCACAGTGAGAAATTCATTTCCACACTGTGAGCCATTTTACACACACACACACACACACACACATGAAACCAAAGGGACACCAAAAAAGGAACCAAAAGAACACCAAACAATGCCCTGCATAGATGAAGCACACTTGACTATTTAATTCTAGTACTGAATTTACTTTCTAGAATGCTATTAATGATTTAGAACACTGATTTCACCGCTCAATGCCTAGTAGAGATCCATAGTTTGCAAAACCACACACAATTCCACATACTATACATCTGGCTGCTTGCTCCAACTGCTCTGTAGTATTCATTCATTCACTCTTCACAATAGCCCTACAAGGAAGGTTCCCATTTTATATCTAAAGAGAGGCTAAGTGGCTTGCCCAAAGTCACAAAATATGTACAGAGCAAAGCAGGATTTGACCTAGACCACCAGGCTACAGAATCTGGGCTCTGTGTCATTTTTGCCTCTCTAGAGCATTGGTGAACCTACTGGGACTCTGCTAGAACACAGGGTCTATATGGTAAGGAAATGCAATGAATGTATCAGTGGAACCACCCCAATTCCCATCAGGGAAGGTAGAAAACATGCTGCCTCAGGCCTCACAGAGACGTCACACCCATAAATCAACATACAAAAGCGTGGGGTAGATCAGGGTTTGGGGGGAAGCCCAGGACTGGGATTCAGAGACAGGTCTGGATGACCTTGAGCAAACTTCCCAGCTGTCTCCACATCAGTAAAATGAGTTGGTTGAACTAGATGCTAAGTTGGCTAGATGCTTTTTCCCTCTAAAGTTCTATGAGTAAGAGACATTTCAGCTAAATCTGATTAAGATAAATACCATTACAACAAAACTCCTTAATAGCAAGGGCTCTTCCAAGCCCTCCTCAGGATATTTGATAACTTTCTGCTTCAAAGTCGCTGACAGACCCATGGAATGTTGCAGGGATGGAATGTGACCTACAAAAGTAAATGAAGAAATCAGAGAGCTTAAGTGAGCCACTCTTCCAATCCACTTTGAAACAATTTTGGAAGATTGGTTTGGTCTATGCTACATGATTATTTTTTCATTAGAAACCACTACCACTAGATGAAGAAGTCATTCACTGGCCTGGGATGCAGTGCACTGAACAAAGCATTAGTGCTTATAAGCACATACTGTGATATGAAGCCTCAATTTTCCTGAAATCACTTTTGAGTATAAATTTGGATGAGCTTTTAACCTTTTCTTTCTTTCTAAGAGAACCCATTTGATGTAGCTCAAAAGGGACAAAATGCCAAAATGAATAGATTTCTGTAATAGTTTTTAAACCAGGAGGCTCAAAAGACAAGCTATATCTGATGACAGCTAAATTTGATGTCCAGAATATAATCAATGGATATAGTACCTTTCAAAGATTTATTCTGCAATCTGTCCATCTTAGATGCAGCTGCAGGATCAAATCACTGAACATAACACAAGTTCATCATTCTACGATTAGATTGCCAAGCTCTCCGCAGCAGAATTTACGATGGTGGACTACCCCCAACATATGCAAGACACATAAGACCTGTGGATCAAGGCAATGACTTGTAATGAAGGGGGATTGAATAGATCTTGATCGTGCAAGACAGCTACTGCTAGCATTGTGCCCTGAAGAAGTAGTACTCCAAAGCACAACAAAGATTTTTTTAATGATTAAGCACAGCAACCAATATATACTCTAAAGCAATATCTCTGACTACTTAAGAACCTTGAGAGAAGGAAACATCACTGCAGACAATGCAGTGACTGGATAATACAACTTCATCAGAAACAGGGATCAATGCCTCCTGCCAAAGCAGATAAGGCCAGTTCCCATGGGTCTAGGCTTCCACGCAGATTCCAGGTCTCTGCTCCTCAGAGCACCACTCTCAGTCCAGCAATATTGTGGCAAACTCAGCATCACTTAGGAGGGAGCTTGTTGGAAACACAGAATTCCAGGCACTGTCCTAGACCAAGTGAACTTAACCTACACTTCAGTAAGATCTCTTGGTTATTCATATACTCATTCAAGTTTGAGAAGCACTGGTCTAGAGAAATTTTCCCAATATGGGAAAAGTGAAAAAATTGTATTTGTATCCAGAAAGTACATTTTTTTCTCAAGAAAAAAAAAAAAGCCCATTTTCCCCTGTGAATTGTCTATTCCTCAGTCAGAAAGATCAAAGACTTTTCCAGCCTAGAGAACAGAAACTGCCCAGAATCTGAAACAGAAACCGAATCTGCAGGCAGTCAGCCAATTTCATCTCGAGATGCTCTGTATTGCTTCCTTGTGTCAAGGAAGCCAGTTTACATCTCCATGTTCTGCTCTGTTCCACTCCTGCCTGGAGAGCATGACAATGCTCTAAAGTCATGGAAATTCCAATCAGTCTCATTTCTGTGCATGAAGCCCAGCACTTGCCTAAACAAAAAGGCCACCTGGGCCCAGTATCAAGAGTTGGAAAAGTTTGTCCACGGATCAGTAATGCAAGGGTGTAGAAGTCCAGCGGCCAGTCCCACACACCTCACTTCAGAAAATGAGCTTAGGGGTGATCACTGGTTCTACCCCACACCTCTCGCCCCTAGAACTCTGGTGAATGACTCAGACCTTCCATTGGTTTCCTCCTGAGGTTTCTGATAGTAGAGGCCATTGTTCACACTCTTAGTGTCTACCTAAGCCAGTGTCTGGCACACTGAGTGTTACTGAATCAAAAAACGAGGCACTGCTTTCTCTCATGGAAAACCTAGGTTCTGCAAACTAACAGTGAGTCTCGGGCAAGACACCTAGTCCTATTTTCAGAGATTCTTCAACCATAGTAGAATTAGTTGACTTTCACCCTAATCCTTCAAGGTCTACACAGAGAAGTGGTTACCAAGGATTTCAAATATTAATATAAAGACTTCTTTTTAATGTCAAAATTTCATTGATTCTCCCACAAGATAGCACTTATATTTTTAGTACCAACTGAAGAGTAAAGAAAAATCAACTAGCTTCCTTAGAGCTGTTACACAAGTTGTGATTTATTAATCACAACAGCATTTCACACATGTAGAACAATAGGGCACAAATGTGTGAGCAGGGCCTTCTACAAAGGTCAGTAGGATGTTATGGTCCACACCTCAAGAAAGCACCTGAAATCAGACTTCTGATGCCATCTCTAAATGAGGTTATATAGTCTCAGGGTTGAAAGAATAATCTGTTTACCATACACAAACTCGCATCCCAAAACTAGTCCACACAATCTACAGTGCATTGTGAATTGACACTTACAAAGACTATCCTAAAATATTGTAAATATTGTTGTTTAACATTTTTGTGTGCGTTATGCTCAGTTGCTCAGTCATGTCTGACTCTTTGTGACCTCATGGGCTGCAGTCTGCCAGGCTTCTCTGTCCATGGGATTCTCCAGGCAAGAATACTGGAGTGGGTTGCCATGCTCTCCTCCAGGGGATCTTCCCAACCCAGGGATCACAAGCACATCTCTTGCGTCTCCTGCATTGGCAAATGGATTCTTTACCACATTTTTAGTGTGTGAAAAATCTAAACTAATCCAGTCAAGGTGTGGTCTACGGACTTGCTAGAATGTAAAATCTTTGTTACTGGGCCATCATAAGTACAGAAATTACAGTAATTTATTGACTGTGTTTTCTACAAGTATTGGTCAAAATCAGATTGGGGGAACAAGATCCAGTACTAGTTTCTCACCAGAGTTTAATACACTGACCTAAACCAGGCTGCCATGTTTGAGGGTTTGGTGTGGGGTCTCTTTATACCAGGAGCCTCAAACAGTGAAGGAGGCTGGGCCCTCTCTCCACCTCCTCTGTCCATTTTTTTTGACAATCCTTATTTTGCATGTGATCCCTGAACTTCTTCCAGTAATCCCATATTATCTCAGGGTTCTCTTTCACAGATCAGAAAAGAACCTAATTTTCACAGTCAAAAACTAGACTATTTTTCAGAAAATCCCTCTGTCCTCCTCACCCCAATGTTTGTACTAGAAAGCCTTAAGTCATGAAATCTCTGAGACTTAGTTTCTTCTTGCATGAAAGGGGAATAACAATGATAACTCCCAAATCTACCCCACCGGGTTAATTTGAGGCTCATTCACATATTTGTTAAACATCTGTCATACAACAGGCACTGGGATAGGAATTAGAGAAAAATAATGAGCAAAACACAATCTGTAATCTCTTTACAAATCTGTGGTTTGTAAAACATGAAAGCATTTTTACAAACTGTAAAGCACTATACCAATGTAAGATATCATTACTACTAATAATAAGAATTATCATAATCTTAAATCTTTGTCTCCAGTTTCATAGCCAAGATACAAGAAAGTTAAGAGAAATAGGATTCACTTCTGAGAACTGGCCTCTATGGGAGAAAAAGTGAACAAAGAGACAAAGAACTCTTTTTTTTTTTGCTTAACTCCTTGTCGTCAGTTGCTGATGATGCATTTACTTCAACTCCCTGGTTCAATGATAAGGTTAAAACAACAATATATTTGTGCTTAAAGAACAAGAACATGAAAAATCCACTGACTAAATCAGCCATGGCTTGTCTTCAGCGAAAAAGTATGGCAGATTTCAATCCCTAATTCCTAAAACTTCAGGTCAAGATTTTTGTTTTGCTAAAGAATTCCTTTTTATATAAATTTTAAAAATGTTATTGAAATATAGTTGATTTACAATGTTATGTTAGTTTCACATGTAAATCAAAGTGATTCAGTTATACATACATATATTCAAGACATTTTGCTACCTTTTAGATATTAGTTAAATGAGGAAAAGAGTGCCAACCCCCCAAATACTTAATGTGTTGCTATAAACCAATATTTAGGGTTTGAATAGGTAACTTCAGGAATGAAGGTATGAACTTAATAATGATAATTACTATATACTGAACACTTACTGTACCCCAAGAACTGTGTTACATACATTTAATCTCCTAATAACAGATAGATCATCAGGTAACTCATGTTCTCCCCATGTCATAGATTTTTTAAATGGACTCAGAAAAGTTAAGTTTGTGTGTCAAACCCAGGTCCAACATGCCTAAGCAGATGTAGGAACCCAATTTGCAATATTCCCCCTTTTCTCCATGTAGAGACAGAAGAAAACAATGGTATGAGGATTAGGGAACAGTATCAAGTGCCCCAGTTACTAGAATTTGGACCCTGGCAGGAAGAAGCACCGGGTTATCGACCATTATACCAGATCTAGAGAGAGGCAGTTTTATAAAATACAAACCATATTAGCATAGATGTCAACAGGTTAATTGCCCAGCATTCATACACCGCTTTGTCTTTCCTAAAAGAACCCAGATTTTGTTCAGTTCAGGCATGCACAAGCATGTGTATAAACGTTATGTGCAAACACAGGTGGACACAAAGAACATGAGTCTCAGGAAACTATAATCCACTATTACCTTCTGGACTCAAGCTGAGTTAGTGAAAGGGTTTTCTCACCTCCTTTATCTGATCGGTTCAGGAAAAGACACATGACCTAGTTTAGGCCAACTGAGACCTGAGGAGCAACTGACTGATGTTTCTGAGATGGTTCTCACTTGCTCTTCTGAAAGAGCTTATGGAAAAGACTTTCTGTTCACTCGGGATGTTGTTACATATAAGCCTGAGGCCTGGAACTTCTGCAGCCATTTTGAAACCAAACTATTTACAAGGAAAGTGGAGCTTGTGTTTGCAGATCATCAATCAGGAAGCTCACCCTAAGTGTGAACTTCCAAGGATGCCAACAAAATTCCTTGTTTCTGACAGTACAAATTTATCTTTCTGCTTATCATGCTCAATATGTTGATCTGGTGAGAAGGTAAACCAGTGCCTCGAGCCAAGCAGAAGAGCACAAGGAGAATGACAGTGCTAATGTGAAACACAGTCAGAGGTAACTGACTAAAGAACCAGAGAGTTAGGTCCATCTACCAACAGGTTCTATTTGGCCAGCACGGTGTTTTTGTGTCTTTAAACTGGGAGACTGCACATGATATCTGGATGCTGCCTGCTCTTGAAAAGGCAGAGGGTTTGGAATGTAGGCCATGAAGGTTTGCTCAGCTCAGGATCACTGCCTCTTCTATGGTGGGGGAACCCTGCAATCTACCACATTTCCACATATCATCACCCAGTCTTCCACCTCCCTCACTTCTCTAACCCCTAGAGAAACGTGTTTACAACTAATCTGAGGCAAACTAGAGGCTTTTGAAAGGGTTCCTTGAAAGAATTTTCCTTTAACTACTCAGAAGCATCCTCATAGCCAGGAAAAGTCCTCAATGGACACAGCTTTGAGTTGCCCTCTGAAGCTGTCCAGCCACTGAAGTTCTAGGACCTTTGGAAGGAAGAAGGGCCCAACACAGGCCAGACAGTAGGGAGGATCACTGAGATGAGGGGAACAGGCAGTGGTCTGAAGAATCTGAAGCACAAACCAGGATGCTGGAAACAGTTCATTTTGGGGCTGGCACCCTAGGAACCCTCTCTGATAAACAGAGGTGGGGCTGCCAGACCTAGTTTTCTAGTAATAAAGGTTGCGTGTTTCTTGTTCAAAGGGCCTTTTTGTTTCGAACTCTTCACTTGCAGGAGCTGCTCTTGAGAAGGGGCAGCCCCGGCATCTGCACATATAGGGAAGAACAGCCTTGTCAGTCTCTGCTGGGTCTTCCACCTGGGAAGGAAGACTCCAATTCCCATGTGGATACCTAGAGACTCCAAATGGGGCTTCTAGACAATGGTGAGGCCCAAAACAGCAACCGCATACTCAGTTTGCTGCCAGGAGCATGTCTTCTGGGCTTCCCAGGTAGTGCTAGTGGTAAAGAACCTGCCTGTCAACGCAGGAGACTTAGACATGGGTTCAATCCCTGGGTCAGGAAGATTTCCCTAGAGGAGGGCATGGCAACCCACTCTAGTATTCTTGCCTGGAGAATCCCACAGACAGAGGAGCCTGGTGGGCTACAACCCATGGGGTCACAAAGAGTCGGACACAACTGAAGTGACTTAGCATGCACAGGTGCATGTCTTCTAGGAACAGGTGGTTACATTTCTTGCATGAATTAAGAGCCTCAATCCATTCACTTTCATTGGGAGATAAACGAAAGATAGAACTAGAAACTGGCAAACTAAATAGTTCTGCTTCTATTGTGAAGAATAAGCATTTGTTGATTTAAGAAAGATTATGGTTTGATTGAATAACATAAAAAATGCTCTGTTTATATCTATGCTTAAAAAGTTCAACCGTATTTGTGTAAATTCATACATTTTGTTTGGGAGACACCACGGCTTTAACCAAAACAGAGTATCGTGTTGGAAAGGAATTAGCTTTTATAATTGGAATTTAAATAGCAAGTGATATATCACTTTGTTAATTGTTCCTTCCTATTGCAGCCAGTAACTGGTATTTAATATCTGGCTGTGACATATATTCAGAAAATTGTATCATCCTCAGGAAAGAGGTAATATTAAGGCTGGTTTTTTTTAATTTTTTCAATTTAAATAATTTTTATTTAATAAAGGCTGTTTAAATTAAGAGAAATTTAAAGGAAAACAAGTATAGAGGAATCTCTCATGGTTCAATCTGTGGTTCTTACACAGAAATTAAAAGCTTTTCATTTGTGTTATTCTTTTCAGAAATATAAAAGGTAAAACCAAGGTTTCAAGAAGCTGAAGACCTAATTTTGAATATTTATCTCCTTTATAGTAATAATCAGCATATTATGGCTAATATAACTAGGAAAATATAGGCTAGATTGATTACAGGCATTTTTGTAAACAATACATATTTATAATGTGGGGGAGGGGAGGGCATAGTTATGACTGTAGCAGTGACCTAAAAGCTAGAAAATAAAACAAATACCAAAGCCAGACATTTACTGGGGAAAAAAACAACTGCCTGAAAATGAGTATCTGGCTAAAAGTAAAGGTCAGACAGAAGTGGCCACCTAGACCCACCAAGGTCTTCGGTAGAGAGTCAAAACCTACTACCTCAGTTCTGTGGTAGCCTCTATACACTCTGAGGAGACAGAAATATACTGCCATCCTCACAGCTAGTAGCTTACTTGTATCAAGGCTGGGGAAGATAAAGGGGCCCTATGGAAGAAATAAAACAAAACTGCATTCACAAGAAGATAAAGCAGCCAGGACAGGTTGGCCATTCACTCCACTGCCCAAGTCCTGAATGGCGTCTTCTGAAGGGTGACCAAGGTGACTGAGCAGGCAGAGTGGTTTAGTCAGTAATGGTTCCATCTATTTGCTTTTTCTTCTGAGTGTTTTCCACCTCAGTTATCTCTCCAGTGTTCCACAGTTTTCATCCTAAAGGATGGACTGTGTGTCTGCACTGAGTCAGAGGGTTGTTTCTCTTCTGACTGGCACACAGATCCATTCCAGTGTTTGGGGAATCATATTTGATGTGTCCACTGTTCTCAGCAATTTCTACCACTGCCCAATACTCAAAAGGTTCTTTCTTCCCCATCTTTTACTCTTCTTCCTGTTTCAGGGTTTAGTGCCCCAATTTTTAAAGGCACTCACCTCTGAATGAGTGCTCCGGGAGTTGGTGATGGACAGGGAAGCCTGGCGTGCTACAGTCCACGGTGTTGCGAAGAGTTGGACACAACTAAGCCACTGAACTGAACCTCTGAATGATTTCAGAGCTTTCAAATTCCAATCCTTTCCACAATATCAAAAAGTGTTTTGCTGTGTTTTTTTTTTTTAATCTCAAGCTAAGGATTGGTGGCAGAAGGAGAAGAGGACGACAGAGAATGAGATGGCTGGATGGCATCACCGACTCAATGGACATGAGTTTGAGTGAACTCCGGGAGTTGGTGATGGACAGGGAGGCCTGGCGTGCTGTGATTCATGGGGTCGCAAACAGTCGGACACAACTGAGTGACTGAACTGAACTGAAGGAATCCAAGGTTCAGAAAGTGTAATTAACTTATTCAGGGTCAACACAGCTAGAAAGTAGCAAAGTCGATACTTAAAACCAAGTCTGCTTGATTTGGTTATTATAGCCAATGATTAAAAATGAAATGATTCTTCACTGGATAAAGAACATCTGAAAAACAGCTAACATCATACTTAACAGAGAAAAACTAGATGCTTTAAGCCAAAACTAACATCACACTTAACTGAGAGAAACTAGATGCTTCCTCACTATGATCAGATACAGGCAAGGACAGCCTCCTAACTACTTCTAAAACATCATGTTGAAAGTTCTAGTTAATGCAGTAAGAAGGAAATAGAAGACAACTAAAACCTGGTGCAGCCAAATAAATAAATAAAAGAAGTAAATAAAAGGCAGACAGATTGGGAAGGAGGCAATAAAACCGTCTCTATTTGAAGATTACGTGATTGTCTTTGTAGAAAACCCAAAAGAATAGACAAAAGAAAATTTCCCTGAACGAAAAAGTAATTATAGCAAGGTTGCACGATACAAAGCAAAATATACAAAAGTGAATTGTGGGCTTCCCTGGTGGTCCAGGGGTTAAGAATCCACCTTACAATGCAGGGGACACTGGTTTGATCCCTAGTCTGGGAAGATCCCACGTGCTGTAGGGCAACTAAGCCTGTGTATTGCAACTACTGAGCCCACACACTGTAAACCTGTGCTCTACAAGAGAAGTCAGAGCCATGAGAAGCTTACACACCACAACTAGAGTAGCTCCTGTTCTCCACAACTAGAGACAGCCTGTGTGCAGCAATGAAAACCCAGCGCAGCCCCCCAAAAGTGAATTGCTTTCCTATACATTAGCAAAGAACAACTGTAAGTTGAAATTCAAAACATAGCACCATTTACATTACCATCAAAAACATTAAACACACTGGTACAAATGTGTACAAAATCAATGTGAGGAAAACTATGAAATTATGATGAAAGAAACAAAAGAATATCTGACTAAATGGAGAATTATTCCGTGTTCATGCAGATAAGACTCTATATTGTCAAGATGTCAGTTCTTCCCAACTTGAGCTACAGATTCAATGCAAGCACAATTAAAATCTCAGAAGTTCCTTTGTGTATGTCAACAATCTGATTCTAATGTTATTACAGAAAGGGGAAAAAGATCCAGAATGGCCAATACAATATTGATGAAGAGCAAAGTCAGAGGACTGACACTACTCAACTCCAAGACTTAGTATAAAGTTTCAGTGATCAAGGCAGTGTGGTATTGGCAGGGTAATTGACAAATAAGGCAGAAACCAGAATAAAGAGCCCATAACAGAAATAGACCCACACAAATACATTAAACTAGCCTTTGACAAAGGAACAAAGACAGTTCAACTGAGAAATGAAAGTCTTTTCAACAAATGGTGCTAGAACAACTAGAAATACACACGCAAAAAAAAAAAAAAGAATCTGGATACAGACTTTATAAGTTAAAAAATTAACTCACAATGGATGATTCAGTTCAGACACTCAGTCGTGTCCGACTCTTTGTGACCCCATGAATCACAGCACGCCAAGCCTCCCTGTCCATCACCAACTCCTGGAGTTCACTCAAACTCATGTCCATTGAGTTGGTGATACCATCTAGCCATCTCATTCTCTGTTGTCCCCTTCTCCTCCTGCCCCCAATCCCTCCCAGCATCACAGTCTTCTCCAGTAAGTCAACTCTTCGCACGAGGTGGCCAAAGTATTGGAGTTTCAGCTTTAGCATCAGTCCTTCCAATGAACATCCAGGACTGATCTCCTTTAGGATGGACTGGTTGGACCTCCTTGCAGCCAAAGGGACTCTCAAGAGTCTTCTCCAACACCACAGTTCAAAAGCATCAATTCTTCGGCGATCAGCCCTCTTCACAGTCCAAATCTCACATGCATACATGACCACGGAAAAAACCATAGCCTTGACTAGACGGACCTTGGTTGGCAAAGTAATATCTCTGCTTTTTAATATGCTATCCAGGTTGGTCATAACTTTCCTTCCAAGGAGTAAGCGTCTGTTAATTCATGGCTGCAATCAGTATCTGCAGTGATTTTGGAGCCCCCCAAAATTAAGTCTGATACTGTTTCCACTGTTTTTCCATCTATTTCCCATGAAGTGATGGGACCAGACGCCATGATTTTAGTTTTCTGAATGTTGAGCTTTAAGCCAACTTTTTCACTCTCCTCTTTCATTTTCATCAAAAGGCTTTTGAGTTCCTCTTCACTTTCTGCCATAAGAGTGGTGTCATCTGCATATCTGAGGTTATTGATATTTCTCCCGGCAATCTTGATTCCAGCTTGTGCTTCCTCCAGCCCAGTATTTCTCATGATGTACTCTGCATATAAGTTAAATAAGCAGGGTGACAATATACAGCCTTGACGTACTCCTTTTCCTATTTGGAACCAGTCTGTTGTTCCATGTCCAGTTCTCTGTTGCTTCCTAACCTGCATACAGGTTTCCCAGGAGGCAGTGAGGTGGTCTGGTATTCCCATCTCTTTCAGAATTTTCCACAATTTATTGTGATCCACACAGTCAAAGGCTTTGACATAGTCAATGAAGCAGAAATAGATGTTTTTCTGGAATTCTCTTGCTTTTCCCATGATCCAGTGGAGTTGGGAATATGATCTCTGGTTCCTCTGCCTTTTGTAAAACCAGCTTGGACATCTGGAAGTTCACGGTTCACATATTGCTAAAGTCTGGCTTGGAGAATTTTGAGCATGACTTTACTAGCATGTAAGATGAGTGCAATTGTGCGGTAGTTTGAGCATTCTTTGGCATTGCCTTTCTTTGGGATTGGAATGAAGACTGACCTTTTCCAGTCCTGTGGCCGCTGCTGAGTTTTCCAAATTTGCTGGCATATTGAGTGCAGCACATGTAAATCACAAAACTATAAAACCTCCAGAAGGAAATACAGGACAAAATCTAGGTGACCTGGGTTTTCAGTGGCTTTTCATATACAATCCAAAAAGCATAATTGATGACAGAAAAAAAATTGATAAGTTGAACTTCTTTAAAATTTAAACATTCATTCTGCAAAAGAAAACTGTTCAGAGAATGAAAAAACAAGCCAAGAATTGAAGTGTTTGTTAAACACATATCTGATAAAGGATTTGTATCCAAAATATACAAAGCACTCATAATTCAACAATAAATTACAAACAATTTTAAAAGTAGGCAAAAGACCTTAACAGACAATGCATCAAAGAACACATGAAAAGATGCTCTACAACATATGTCATTAGAGAATTTCAAACTGAAACAACAACAAGATACCACTACACACCTATTAGATAGTTAAATCCAAAACACTGACAACACCAAATACTTACAAGGACATGGAGCAACAGGAACTCTCATTCACTCCTGACAGAAACATAAAACAGTGCACTCACTTTGAAAGACACTTTGGCTGTTTCTTACAAAGTTAAATGTAGGCACAATGCCATAATTTTACTCCTAGATATTTACCCTGATGAGTAAAAATCTTATGGCCATATAAAAATGTGAAGACAAATGTTCACAGCACCATTATTCATAATTTCCCCAAATTGGAAGCAACTAAGATGTTTTGAAGCTCAACATTCAGAAAACAAAGATCATGGCATCTGGTCCCATCACTTCATGGGAAATAGATGGAAAAACAGTGGAAACAGTGTCAGACTTTATTTTTTTGGGCTCCAAAATCACTGCAGATGCTGATTGCAGCCATGAAATTAAAAGACGCTTGCTCCTTGGAAGGAAAGTTATGACCAACCTGGATAGCATATTAAAAAACAGAGACATTACTTTGCCAACCAAGGTCCGTCTAGTCAAGGCTATGGTTTTTCCCGTGGTCATGTATGCATGTGAGAGTTGGACTGTGAAGAGGGCTGATCGCCGAAGAATTGATGCTTTTGAACTGTGGTGCTGGAGAAGACTCTTGAGAGTCCCTGGGACTGCACGGAGATCCAACCAGTTAAGGAGATCAATCCTGGGTGTTCACTGGAAGGACTGATGCTAAAGCTGAAACTCCAATACTTTGGCCACCTCATGCAACGAGTTGACTCACTGGAAAAGAGTCTGATGCTGGGAGGGATTGGGGGTGGGAGGAGAAGGGGACGACAGAGAATGAGATGGCTGGATGGCATCACCGATTCGACGGACATGAGTTTGAGTGAACTCCGGGAGTTGGTGATGGACAGGGAGGCCTGGCGTGCTGTGATTCATGGGGTCACAAAGAGTCGGACACGACTGAGCGACTGAACTGAATAGAGACAATAAAAAGATCAGTGGCTACTGACTGTGTGGATCACAATAAACTGTGGAAAATTCTTAAAGGGATAGGAATACCAGACCACCTGACCTGCCTCTTGAGAAACCTGTATGCAGGTCAGGAAGCAACAGTTAGAACTGAACATGGAACAACAGACTGTTTCCAAATAGGAAAAGGAGTACGTCAAGGCTGTATATTGTCACCCTGCTTATTTAACTTATATGCAGAGTACATCATGAGAAATACTGGGCTGGAGGAAGCACAAGCTGGAATCAAGATTGCCGGGAGAAATATCAATAACCTCAGATATGCAGATGACACTACCCTTACGGCAGAAAGTGAAGAAGAACTAAAGAGCCTCTTGATGAAAATGAAAGAGGAGAGTGAAAAAATTGGCTTAAAGCTCAACATTCAGAAAACTAAGATCATGGCATCCAGTCCCATCACTTCATGGGAAATAGATGGGGAAACAGTGGAAACAGTGGCTGACTTTATTTTTTGGGACTCCAAAATCACTGAAGATGGTGACTGTAGCCAGGAAATTAAAAGATGCTTACTCCTTGGAAAGAAAGTTATAACCAACCTAGACAGCATATTAAAAAGCAGAGACATTACTTTGTCAACAAAGGTCCATCTAGTCAAGGCTATGGTTTTACCAGCGGCCATGTATGGATGTGAGAGTTGGACTATAAAGAAAGCTGAGCGCCAAAGAATGGATGCTTTTGAACTGTGGTGCTGGAGAAGACTCTTGAGAGTCCCTTTGGCTGCAAGGAGATCCAACCAGTCCATCCTAAAGGAGATCAGTCCTGGGTGTTCATTGAAAGGACTGATGTCGAAGCTGAAACTCTTAATACTTTGGCCACCTGATGTGAAGAACTGACTCATTGGAAAAGACCCTGATGCTGGGAAAGATTGAGGGCAGGAGGAGAAGGGGCCAACAGAGGATGAGATGGTTGGATGGCATCACTGACTCAATGGACATGGGTTTGGGTGAACTCCAGGAGTTGGTAATGGACAGGGAGGCCTGGCATGCTGTGGTCCATAGGGTCGCAAAGAGTCGGACGAACTGAACTGAGGTGGGAGGGAGGCGTGAACAGGTGAAACATAATAGTTTCACTTAGAGCAGTGAAACTATTCTGTACGACACTTAGTGGTGGATATGTGACATATTTGTCAAAATCCATAGACTATACAACAAAGTGGAACCCTAATATAAACTAGGGAATTTAGTTAATAATAATGTATCACTGTTGGTTCATCAAGTTAACAAATGTACCACACTAATTAATGCAAGATGTTAGTAACAGGAGAAACTAGGAGGGGAGGGGATGGTTGTATGGTAACTGTACTTTCTCCTCAATTTTTTTGTAAATGTAAAGGTACTCTAAAACAGAGTCTATTAACCTAAAAAGGAAGGAAAGGAAAGTTGGGGGAGAGAGAAGGGAGGGGAGGAGGAAACCGGCAGAGCACCTCAGGGGACACGAACATAAAACTTGCAACTCGGGAGACTGACCAAGGAAATAAATTTAACAAAATAATCTGGTAATTATCCAGAATAAAATTGAACATAAAGATCTCTTTTTCATTATTTAATGTTCCGAAGGGGAAAAGTAGAGCTTTAAGTAATCTCTACTCTGGTAGCTGAGACAAGATTTTAAGCAAAGTGCTTTTGCTGTCTTCATTAATCAATACTTCCAGAATTTAAGTTCATCTTCACTTAATACCTGCTTTTTCCCTTAGTCTAGCCTATGATCTGCAACATTTGTTTCTCTAACAGGTGTTGTGAAATCAGCCAAGCCCTCTGGGTTTCATGTCGCCCTGAGCCCCAGCATCAAGAGAGCAAACATGAGCATTACCTCTTCTGAGATTGGAATTGGCAGGAATTTGCTTAGAGACCCCTGAGTGGCTGGCATTATGGACCACACTGTTTAAATTACTTCAACTAGGCATTTAATTTAATCCACATAAGCCCAAGAGCTAGCTGCTTTTCCATTTTTTAGGAGGGATGAAAATAAAGCTTAGAGTGATTGAGTAACTTGCCCAAAGTCACACAACAAGCAAATGGCAAAATTCAGGTTTGAACTCCAGCCTGGAGTTAGTCTGCAAAGGAAAGACCAGAATTATTAAAAGGAGCAATGCCTGCCCGCTAAGTCACTTCAGTCATGTCACTTTGTGACACTATGGACCATAGCTCGCCAGTTTCCTCTGTCCGTGGGATTCTCCAGGCAAGAATACTGGAGTGGATTGCCATTTCCTCCTCCAGGGGATCTTCCCGACCCAGGGATCAGACCCAAGTCTCTTATGTCTCCTGCACTGGCAGGAGGGTTCTTACTTTAATTTAAAAGAGGAAGAATTATAGGATGTTAGAGTTGAAAGGTACTGTAGAGAGAATCTGATCCAAACCATTTCAGAAATGGGGAAGCTGAGGCTCAGAGAGGTTAAAACGAAATAACTTAAGTGTTGGAGCTGAGACTTGAAATCAAGAATTGGAGCCAAGATATGCCAGTCAGGGTAGGCTAGGTTAAGCTGCAGTAACAAAAAATTCCAGGAACTTCCCTGGCAGTTCGGGTTAGGACTTCACACTTCCACTGCAGTGGGTGCAGGTTCAGTCCATGGCTGGGAGCTAGAATCCCACATACTACCTGACATGGCCAAAAAATATATAAAATAAAAAATCACTTCGTTAAAAACAGTCCAACATGTCATTAGGCTAATATCACAAAGGTTTATTTCTTGCCTACAATACATAGCTGATGCTGATTTGATAGGGGAGGGCTTTTCTCATCATAGCTTAGGGACTCCAAATGATGAATTCTTCTTGGAAGCAGCTTCAACAATAACCACAGCAGTGGGAAGGGAATATGGTGAATCCCATGCCTGCTTTAAGACATGTCACTTCAATGTGGTGTACACCCACACACAGGAATATTCCTCAGTCATAAAAAAGAATAAAATAATGCCATTTGTAGCAACATGGATAAACCTAAAGCAAAGCAAGTCAGACAGAGAAGGACAAATATCACTTGATATCACTTATATGTAGAATTTTAAAAAATGATACAAATGAACTTATTTACAAAACAGAGCTAGAAAGCAAATTTATGGTTACAAAAGGGGAAAGGGTTAGTTAGTTAGTTCAGTCACTCAGTCGTGTCCAACTCTTTGCGACCCCATGAATCACAGCACGCCAGGCCTCCCTGTCCATCACCAACTCCTGGAGTTCACCCAAACTCATGTCCATCAAGTCGGTGATGCCATCCAGCCATCTCACTCTCTGTCGTCCCCTTCTCCTCCCACCCCCAATCCCTCCCAGCATCAGACTCTTTTCCAGTGAGTCAACTTCGCATGAGGTGGCCAAAGTATTGCAGTTTCAGCTTTAGCATCAGTCCCTCCAATGAACACCCAGGATTGATCTCCTTTAGAATGGACTGGTTGGATCTCCTTGCAGTCCAAGGGACTCTCAAGAGTCTTCTCCAGCACCACAGTTCAAAAGCATCAATTCTTCAGCAATCAGCTTTCTTCACAGTCCAACTCTCACATCCATACATGACCAATGGAAAAACCATAGCCTTGACTAGACGGACCTTGGCTGGCAAAGTAATGTCTCTGCTTTTTAATATACTATCTAGGTTGGTCATAACTTTCCTGGAGCAAGCATTTTTAAATTTCATGGCTGCAATCAGCATCTGCAGTGATTTTGGAGCCCAAAAAAATAAAGTCTGACACTGTTTCCACTGTTTCCCCATCTATTTCCCATGAAGTGATGGGACAAAAGGGGAAGGGGTAGGGAGAGATAAATTAGGAGTTTGGGATTAGGAGATACAAGGTACTACATATAAAATAGATGAATTCCTACTGTGTAGCACAGGGAACTATATTCAATATCATAATAATGGAAAAGAATTTGAAATACATACACACACACACACACACACACATATATATATATAACTCTTTCACATACATATACATAACTGAATCACTTTGCTGTACACCAGAAAATAATACAACACTATAAATCAACTCTACTTCAATAAAAAGTATGTCACCTCAGCCCATTAGCCAAAGCAAGTTAAAAATCTTGCCTAACTTTAAGAGGAGTTATTGCTGTTCAGTCACTAAGTTGTGTTCTACTATTTGTAACCCCACGGACTGCAACATGCCAGGCTGGGAAATGAAATTCCGTATGCGCGTAAGGATAAGAAATGAAATACTTATGAAGAATCCTAATATTTATCACACAAAGCTTGGTCTGACAGTTAACTTAATCAGCATAATACGCTAGATTTGCCCTCTGAAAGAGAATTTTTTAAATATTCACCTAGAACTACAGTATTGGCACCCACTTTTCAATCTTCACAAATTTTCCTTGGGCATCTCTAACTACTTAAGGAATTCAGTGACTTTGGAGTCTGAGATCTACCTGGAATCACAAGCTGATCACATTATTTTAAAAATTATGTGAGAATATAGGGCTTTAAGAAAAACATGGCAATAGTCAACTAGGAGCTGCCATTCATACACAGGAAGAGCAAAGAGACCATTTCTGTTTATGGAATTCTCAAGGCACCCAGGAGTTTAATAAGGAAGATAGACTTCCTCCTGAAATTGCATACAGATATCTACACTGAGCTCAATAGTTAAAAAAACAAAACCCATTCAGGTTCATTATGCATAGATCCCTTTCACAGTCCCTCCCGTCTATCTGTCGAGAGCCTTGGGCAGAGGGATCCTCCGGCTTCTGAGACTAATCTGACAAGTCAGATCTTGGTCCATTCAAAGTGATGAGGTAAAGCAGCTGCAACAAGAATCATTGAATTGTTTATGGAGAAATTCAAAACCACTTACATGATTAGTGAGGCTTTGCTGAGCTTAAGGAAAGACTTTCCCCCATCCAGGCAATTAGAAAAGAAAGAAAACTAAACAAGAGCAAAGAGATGAATTTGCGAGCAAATTATATAATGTAGCCCTTTAACATCCATGGGAGTCGACATGGCTCAGTCTTTACACCCTACCCGAACACATTTAAGTACTGAAGGGAAATTCAACTCTCCAGAATTTGTTTTCAAGTAACATTTAAGAGAATCCAAGGTCTAACCCACAACACTTCCCAAACCCTCTTTTGCTTCTCCAAATTGTCTTTGCCCTCCAGGTGCTGTGAAAACTCTTACTCCCAAATTCCCACCCCATTGCTGAACTAAAGGCTTCATCTTTTATATCCCCATCCCCTCTCTCTCCCCTATTAAGATGCATGTTGGTAGCCTTATAAATAATTTTTCCTCCCCAGGAGAAAGGAGGAGGGAGAAACTGGGCAGAAGGGCGGCTTGAAAGTTCATGCATGCTTAGAACAACAAAAGTGATGAGGCTATTTTTTTTTCTTTTTTTAATTGGAGGATAATTGCTTTACAATGTTGTGTTGGTTTCTGCTATAAACAACCTGATCAGCTATAAGTACACATGTGTCCCACCCCTGCCATCCCACCCCTCTAGGTCAACACACAGCACTGAGCTGAGCTCCCTGTACTGTACAGCATCTTCCCACTAGCTATCTGTTTTACACATGGCAGTGCATATATGTCAATGCCACTCTCTCAATTTGTCCCTCCCTCACCTTCCCCAACTACATCCACAAGTCTCTTCTCTACATCTGAATCTCTATTCCTGCCTTGCAAATCAGTACCATTTTTTCTAGATTCCATATACATGATAATGCATTAATATATGATATATGTTTTTTTCTCTTTATGGCTTACTTCACTCTATATAACAGCCTCTAGGTTCAACCATCTCACTCTTTAAAGGGCACTTTGCAATGGCGCAGGACACATCACCACACAGGAAACATCCTGACAAAGTTGCTAAGACTGGGGATGAAATAGGCTGGGAAGGAAAGAGAAGATTCACTGAACTAGTAAATTAGTCCCAGAATATTTCCCACTACACCAGCATAAACATATCTAGGCATGGCTGCCCCACTGGGAATTTAATTCAGTATGATAAATAATATGACAAAGGTCATAATCACAGTGAGAATTAAAGCTACAAATCACTGTGTGCTAACTATAAAGAGGGCCATGCGAAGAGCTGCACAGAGATTACGTCATTTGCTCTTTCCAACAACCCTAGCTAGCACCAGCCCTATTTGGGTGGATGACCTTCTAGAAATGTATGATTTCCACCCACTTCCATTCCTAATTCTTCTAAGCTACAATTTTTCCCCTCTCAGACGCTACTTTTTATTCTGGCCAAAGACCAACCCAGCATGGTCCTTAACTTAGACTCTGTCCTGATGCCTCTGCTTCAATTCTAGAAGATTCTCGAATCACTAGTCAGGAGATTTGCTGGTCTGTAGTCCACATAGCCTCTGAAACTCCTGAAACAACCCTCTCTGTGCTGGGGGGAATTCCCGGGCACTCACACACACATGCACACACACACAAATGATTTATCACAAATATTTAAAGACTAAAAGATGTAGGCTGGGTTCCCCGACTATCACACTCCTCCTCTCTGCAAGGGATGAGTCACAAAGGAGGAACAACATCTTGGTTATATTTACATCTCTTCTGACTACACAGCAACCCAAGCCAAGGTTTGTTTTTTTTTCTAATGAAATTTAAAGTATAAAGAATGATTGATGTGAATTTTATTAATAACAGCCATTATCAACTATTACAAATCAGTCTTCTCTAACTCTCCTCTGCCTGTTTGGTTTTTTACCCCAACTCCTTGCAGCAGCCAGGAGCTTCCTAGAAGAAGGAAAATATAAGATGCAATCGGCCAGCTCCTTATTCCAAGGAATTTGGGCCCACTGTTAGCCGTGCACAACACAGAGCCTCATGGTGCTGTATAAATGCATAATAATGCATAGACACTCTTGCTCAAATACAAGTATGAAAGTGAGATCCCCATCAGGAATTCACTCTTAAGAATGTATGAGAAGATATTAAAGACAACAACATAAAAAGGGAAAAGTAAGATTATAAGATGGGATGAACATTTTATATAAAATTCTCATTTTTACATACATGTGTGTATTTAAACACATGCATTATATGTACATGTAGACATGAAAACTAAAGATTTAAAAGCTAAAATGATAGCTATTCATGATGATATCTGCGGGAGATGAGAGCTTGCTATTTTTAGTTTTTCCTTGTGCCTATTTGCATTTTCCAGTTTTTCTATAAATAAGCAATAGATTGGTTATCAGTATAATGTATTTCTTTCTAAGCACTTTTTAATTGCTAAGGTTTAATCACTGGCTTCCTCTCTGAAGGGAACATAAAGACTATCCTCCCTTGTGGCACTGGCCTAAAGTATCCTTAAGACTCACAAACCAGAATTCCAGTTATTATCATATTATCTAAAAGTCTCACCTCCTTTTCATCAGGGAAGTAAAAGAAGCAAGAGATAAGAGGATGCAGGTAGGGAAGATGCTTCTGATCTTGAATTCCCAGTACTGACTTAGAGTTCCCTGTCTTTGCCAACTGATGACCCCGGGCAAGTCACCAACCAACCTCTGGACCTCCAGGTGCCCGGGTATGCAACAGTGGACTGGTCCTGATGATGGTGAGCCTCCATCCCAGACCCGAGCTCCAGCAGTTCTGGGTTTCCACAATGCCTCCTATGAAGAGGGCTGCCCCACTTTGTCTAGCACTCATGTGGATTCATTCACACCCAAACCCAACTAGCAGGGGTGCCTCCTGAAACTGACATCTTGGGACAAGGAGGGAGAGGCTCTCGGATAATGAAAGATGATGTTGAACATGTCCATCACCCCTCTTCCAAGTCAACGTCTGTGATGAGGATGGAACCAGGGTTGACAGAGGATTTTAGCTTGAGAATGTGGTTGGGAATAGGGCAGGACTGCATAACTGGCTCTTGCTTTCTGTCCTGATGGAAATTCTGACAGTTTTACTCAGTCACAGATTAAATAATAACTTATGGGCTGAGGGGAATGTGTGAAAATGGTACACGCTTCCAATTATTAGATAAATAAGTTCTAGGGATATAATAACATGCAGTTACCACATATTAACTATAGTTAATACTGTTTGTATATTCAAAAGTTGGTAAGAGATTTTTTTTTAACATTCTTACTGCACACCAAAAAATTACAACTATACAGGATGATAGATGTGGTAATCATTTTGCATCTTATACACATAAACCAAATCATTATGTTGTACCCCTTAACATTATACGATGTTATATGTTAGTTATACTTCAATAAAGCTGGGAAGATGGTAAGAAATAGAAAAATATCATGGCTAACCTCATATCCCTAGAGAAGGAACTGGCAACCCACTCCAGTATTTTTGCCTGGCGAATTCCATGGGCAGAGGAGCCTGGCGGGCTACAGTCCGTGGGGTCTCAAGAGTCAGACACCACCAACTTCTAATATCGATAAGTAAACTATAAGCCAAAAAAAGTAACTTGTGTTTTATTTTATGTAAACAACTTTGTATCTTTTGCAGCAATTCTATCAAATTCCATTCCCTATTCCATGCCTACCCCTGGTCCCTCCACACAACACACATTCTGAAAAGTTGGTTGTGATATTTATGCAAAGCAGCCAGGGTTAGGAAATCAGAAAAACAGATACAGAGCACTGCCTAGAAACTTTACGTATCTTTAGACCTCTTAGAACATAGTTCCTTTCTGCGTCTTTCACCTCCAGCCATGGAGACACTGGGTTTTCCTGCTTCTGCTACTGTCCCCCACCCTGCACTTGCTGGCTCCTGCCTCTTTCTGCAAAGGGCCCCCCAATCCTTCCTCATCATCTACATAGCCAAAATTTTTGGAAAATAAGGACACAAGTCAAAGGCCAACAGAGCCAAATAATTCTTTACCACAATCTGAAGTGCCCTGTAGAACAGTCTGGAAGCCTTATTCTGAGTCCAGTGTGCCACTGCAGAGTCTTCAGACACATACTTTGTACAAACAAGGAGAACCAGCCCCTAAAGATTCCACCTAGGCCTCCTGAGAGGGAGGAAAGTCCCTACAGGTAACAATGAATGGTTAATTATTAGTACTAAGTTCTCAAGAAAGGAAGGTGAGGTGGCTTTTCTCTTGCAAATCAAAGAAAGATCCTGGTGACAGTCCTCCCAGAGCAGAACACACACTTCCAACCCATGAATGCTACTCCCTCAAGTTATAAGCTACATCTCAAATCATTACTTCCCTGGGCACTAAACAATGAACAAGATGCCAAAGGGTCCTTGTTTGGTGGTCAGTGGATGTTGGCCAATGTCAGCAAGGACACACACCAATGAAGAGAACAGACAGATTCAGAAATGTAAACTCTATGTATCTGTGGTTCAGGTAGCTCCTGCTATTGTTGTTTTTTTATTTTCCTCCAGTTCATTTTATCACTCAAACACTCTTCAAAATGGTTTCACTCATGCCATTCCCTTGCATGAACAAAGCCCTCCTGCCTCTACTTACCAACATTCTGTCACTGATGTATTCTCACTAATGTAGCTCAAGCTAGAGAATTCACTGTAGGAGCTGTCCCTACGCTAGAGCCCTCACAGACTACAACATCCTCAATGACACCTTTGTCCTCTGATCTCACTCAAAAATTGATGAAGCACTACCTTGGTCCTCTCATTGCCATATATGACAGTATAACTTGGGGTTTATCAGTTCTCTCAGCTTTCTTTTCTCAAAGAAATGTCTTCTTGGAACTTTTCATAGGAAATTCACAGAATAATTTGTACATAGTAAATGATTTTAAATTATACCTATCAATTTCACAAAGCCAAAAGAATACAAAAATATCCAACCGCATGGAGAGTGCAACAATGGAATTACATCCTAATGGAAGTCAAAGTTAAACTGGGCAAGGGTGAAATTTTTAGATGTTAATTTAAGGAATTTTTTAATCCCTATTTTCTCTCCCTTTGCTCAGCCTTCTTCCCCCATTGGGGACTGACACTGTCATAACGTGTGGTATCGGACCTTAAATTTTACTGCTTCCAATTTGAGTATTCAGAAAGAGAGATTCTATCTCTCAAAGCTGAGCCCTCTGGTTGTCACCTTTTGTTACAATTACCAGAGCAAAGTCAAGCTACCACAGGCACACAGCAGCACATGGACTGAAAACTCAGCCATTCAAGTGCAGAGAAGACGATAGGGAGACTAATCTAGAGCTCAACTTGGAGACGGATTTTCCATCCCACGCTGGGGAAAAGAATAGAAGGAAAAGGACAGCTACTCAGCTAAAACCAATCTAATAACCAATCGATTGTCCCCAAATTCTCCCTAGGCAGTTCCAAGAATGTTACAATAAATTATACACTCTACTCCATTTCCCCAAAATAATCATATCTGCACAGATCAGCAGCACACTTGGGAGTGTAAAAGTTGTGGGTCTGCAGACATGAAGGCTAACTTTTCCTGTGCCAGGATCTCAGAGAGTAGCCCTGATGGAGGAGGGTTGCGGAGCAGAAAGGCCACGAAGATGGCAGCACGGGGTGTTTTAAAAGTACACAATATCCCTGGTGGTCCAGTGGTTAAAAATCCACCTGCCAATGCAGGGGGCACAGGTTCAATTTCTGGCCCGGGAAGATCCCACATGTGGTGGAACACCACAACTACTGAAACCGAGCTCTAGAGCCCATGAGTTACAAGTCCTGAGTTCATATGCCTAGAACCAGGGCTCCACAACAGGAGAAGCCAACACAAGAAGAAGCCCGTGCACCACAACAAGGAGTAACCTCCGCTCACTGCAGATAGAGAAAGCCCACACGCAGCAGTGAAGACTCAGAGAAGCCATAAATAAATAAAATGTTTTTAAAGTATACAGTAGCCAACCCAGGATAAGATGCCAGACCACTGGAACTGAATGCCCACTCCTGCTTTTGCAAGTTATCGGCTTGCAAATAGAATCAGTTGATCCACTCTTGCTGCCCTTAGCTTACATCTCCCTTCCTCACATTTCCCTCCATCCAACCTAACACTCATTTATGAAGCTCCTAATTGTCATCTGACCAGTTTCTGCCCCCTCACCAAGGAAAAACAACAACAACAACAACTCTCCATCAGCACAGGGAAAAGCTCTACCTGATCTTCTCATGTTGGTTCAGTAAAAGATGGACAAGAGCTTTTGGAAGAAAATGTGAGACTCTTCAGAGTGGCCACAGCACACTCCTGTATACAATTCAGTTCAGTCGCTCAGTCATGTCTGACTCTCCGCGACCCCATGAAGCACAGCACGCCAGGCCTCCCTGTCCATCACAAACTCCCGGAGTTCACTCAAACTCATGTCCACAGAGTCGGTGATGCCATCCAGCCATCTTATTCTCCATCGTCCCCTTCTCCTCCCGCCCCCAACCTTTCCCAGCATCAGAGTCTTTTCCAGTGAGTCAACTCGTCGCATGAGGTGGCCAAAGTATTGCAGTTTCAGCTTTAGCATCAGTCCCTCCAATGAACATCCAGGATTGATCTCCTCTAGAATGGACTGGTTGGATCTCCTTGCAGTATAAGGGACTCTCAAGAGTCTTCTCCAACACCACAGTTCAAAAGCATCGATTCTTCGGCGATCAGCTTTCTTCACAGTCCAACTCTCACATCCATACATGACCACGGGAAAAACCATTGCCTTGACTAGACGGACCTTGGTTGGCAAAGTAATGTCTCTGCTTTTTAATATACTATCTAGGTTGGTCATAACTTTCCTTCCAAGGAGCAAGCGTCTTTTAATTTCATGGCTGCAATCACCATCTGCAGTGATTTTGGAGCCCCAAAAAATAAAGTCTGACACGGTTTCCACTGTTTTTCCATCTATTTCCCATGAAGTGATGGGACCAGATGCCATGATCTTCGTTTTCTGAATGTTGAGCTTCAAGCCAACCTTTTCACTCTCCTCTTTCACTTTCATCAAGAGGCTTTTGAGTTCCTCTTCACTTTCTGCCATAAGGGTAGTGTCATCTGCATATCTGAGGTTATTGATATTTCTCCCAGCAATCTTGATTCTAGCTTGTGCTTCTTCCAGCCCAGCGTTCCTCATGATGTACTCTGCATATAAGTTAAATAAGCAAGGTGACGATATACAACCTTGACGTACACCTTTTCCTATTTGGAACCAGTCTGTTGTTCCATGTCCAGTTCTAACTGTTGCTTCCTGACCTGCATACAGGTTTCTCAAGAGGCAGGTCAGGTGGTCTGGGATTCCCATCTCTTTCAGAATGTTCCACAGTTTATTGTGAACCACACAGTCAAAGGCTTTGGCATAGTCAATGAAGCAGAAATAGATGTTTTTCTGGAACTCTCTTGCTTTCTCCATGATACAGCGAATGTTGGCAATTTGATCTCTGGTGCCTCTGCCTTTTCTAAAACCTGCTTGAACATCTGGGAGTTCACGGTTTACATACTGCTGAAGCCTGGCTTGGAGAATTTTGAGCATGACTTTACTAGCGTGTGAGATGAGTGCAATTGTGCAGTAGTTTGAGCATTCTTTGGTATTGCCTTTCTTTGCGATTGGAATGAAGACTGACCTCTTCCAGTCCTGTGGCCACTGCTGAGTTTTCCAAATCTGCTGGCATATTGAGTGCAGCACTTTCACAGCATCATCTTTCAAGACTTGAAATAGCTCAACTGGAATTCCATCACCTCCACTAGCTTTGTTCCTAGTGATGCTTTCTAAGGCCCACTTGACTTCACATTCCAAGATGTCTGGCTCTAGGTCAGTGATCACATTATCGTGACTATCTTGGTCGTGAAGATCTTTTTTGTACAGTTCTTCTGTGTATTCCTGCCACCTCTTCTTAATATCTTCTGCTTCTGTTAGGTCCATACCATTTCTGTCCTTTATCAAGCCCATCTTTGCATGAAATGTTCCCTTGGAATCTCTAATTTTCTTGAAGAGGTCTCTTGTTTTTCCTATTCTGTTGTTTTCCTCTATTTCTTTGCATTGATCACTGAGGAAGTCTTTCTTATCTCTCCTTGCTATTCTTTGGAACTCTGCATTCAGATGCTTATATCTTTCCTTTTCGCCTCTCTTCTTTTCACAGCTATTTGTAAGGCCTCCTCAGACAGCCATTTTGCTCTTTTGCATTTCTTATGCGACGCGAGAGACGCCGGCCCCGGCACAACGAACCACGCAAAGAGGTGCGGCCGTGAGGAGCTACCCCACGCCTGAGGCCAGGGCCAGCGGCCGAGAGGAGCCACCCCACATCCAACAGGCGGTGGCCGCGCGGGCGCAGGAGGGCCGAGAGGAGCTACTCCGCGTTCAAGGTCAGGAGGGGCGGCCTTGAGGAGATACCCCTCCTCCAAGGTAAGATACAGCAGCTGCACTTTGCTGGAGCGGCTGTGAAGAGATTTTCCACGACCAAGGTAAGAGAAACTCAAATAAGACGGTAGGTATTGTGAGGGGGCATCAGAGGGCAGACACACTGAAATCATAATCACAGGAAACTAGCTGATCTGATCACATGGACCATAGCCGAATGTGGTCCACTGGAGAAGGGAATGGCAAACCACTTCAGTATACTTGCCTTGAGAACCCCATGAACAGCAACAAAGGGCAAAATGATAGGATACTGAATGAGGAATTCCCCAGGTCAGTAGGTGCCCAGTGTGCTACTGGAGATCAGTGGAGAAATAACTATAGAAGGAATAAAGGGATGGAGCAAAAGCAAAACCAATACCCAGCTGTGGATGTGACCAGTGATAGAAGCAAGGTCTGGTGCTGTAAAGAGCAATATTGCATAGGAACCTGGAATGTTAGGTCCATGAATCAAGGCAAATTGGAAGAGGTCAAACAGGAGATGGCAAGAGTGAACGTCGACATTCTAGGAATCAGTGAATTAAAATGGACTGGAATGGGTGAATTTAACTCAGATGACCATATATCTACTACTGTGGGCAGGAATCCCTTAGAAGAAATGGAGTAGCCATCATGGTCAACAAAAGGGTCCGAAATGCAGTACTTGGATGCAATCTTAAAAATGACAGAATGATTTCTATTCGTTTCCAAGGCAAACCATTCAATATTACAGTAATCCAGGCCTATGCCCCAACCAGTAATGCTGAAGAAGCCGAAGTTAATCGGTTCTATGAAGACCTACAAGACCTTTTAGAACTAACACCCAAAAAAGATGTCCTTTTCATTATAGGGGACTGAAATGCAAAAGTAGGAAGTCAAGAAACACCTGGAGTAACTGGCAAATTTGGCCTTGGAGCACGGAATGAAGCAGGGCAAAGGCTAATAGAGTTTTGTCAAGAGAATGCACTGGTCATAGCAAACACCCTCTTCCAACAACACAAGAGAAGACTCTACACATGGACATCACCAGATGGTCAACACCGAAATCAGATTGATTATATTCTTTGCAGCCAAAGATGGAGAAGCTCTATACAGTTAGCGAAAACAAGACCAGGAGCTGACTGTGGCTCAGATCATGAACTCCTTATTGCGAAATTCAGACTTAAATTGAAGAAAGTAGGGAAAACCACTAGACCATTCAGATATGACCTCAATCAAATCCCTTATGATTATACAGTGGAAGTGAGAAATAGATTTAAGGGACTAGATCTGATAGATAGAGTGCCTGATGAACTCTGGACGGAGGTTCGTGACATTGTACAGGAGACAGGGACCAAGACCATCCCCATGGAAAAGAAATGCAAAAGAGCGAAATGGCTGTCTGAGGAGGGCTTACGAATAGCTGTGAAAAGAAGAGAGGCGAAAAGCAAAGGAGAAAAGGAAAGATATAAGCATCTGAATGTATACAATTACAAATCTGTCAGTAAAGGCAGACATTTTGTAATATATGCTGTGCTAAGTCATGGATGTGTATTAGCTCATTGAATCTTCACAAGCACTTTGGTAGATTCATTACAGATGAGGAAATGGAGGCTCAAAAACAAATATGATCTGGACCAAGACCTAAACTCTCTTCCATGCCTCTCTAAAGCCTCTGCTCTTTCCTATCAATTTCACAGGTTCTCAAACGTTGGTGTGCACACTTTGAGAACGCTTCTTTCTCAGTAAGTGCTTCTGTTACGCAACCAGTCTTTCCCAGTTTTCCCAGTTATTCACTGGCCTACGTGTAAAAGTCGGAAAAGACAATGGCAACCCACTCCAGTACTCTTGCCTGGAGAATCCCAGGGACAGTGGAGCCTGGTGGGCTGCCATCTGTGGGGTCGCACAGAGTTAGACACGACTGAAGCGACTTAGCAGCAGCAGCAGCAAGTGTAAAAGTGGACAGATACCTGCCCCTCAATTTTATACTGACAGGTTTCCCCTTCTAATCTTGTTCTCACCACATAAGTGATAAAATCACCCCTAGGTCTTACTCATTTTTCACCAGGATCTTTGAATGAAGTAAGAGTAAAGGAGAAATATCATATGACATCCCTTATATGTGGAATCTAAAAAGAAATAATACAAATTAACTTACTTACAAAACAGAAAGAGACTCACAGACTTAGAGGATGAACTTACAGTTGCCAAGGGGAAGGATTGGGGGGAGGGATAGTTATGGAGCTTGGGATGGACATGGACACACTGTCATATTTAAAAAAGCAGGGACCTACTCTATAGCACATGGAACTCTGCTCAATGTTATATGGCTGCCTGGATGGGAGGGGAGTTTAGGGGAGAATGGATATGTTCACCTGAAACTATCACATTAATTTCCTAATCAACTCTACTCCAATTCAAAATTAAAAGTTTAAGAATAAAACAAATGAAAGGACCAGGAAGGCTCAGCTTTTCTTTCCAAAAACAACAGATTTGCTTCCCACCACTACAGGCAGAATAATGAGGCCCAGCCAGCTCAGAAGGCCAAGTTGCTTAGTAACTAGAACATACATCCCTGTGCCCCAGAGGCAAATGGTACCTTTTGTTGACCCTCAGGGTGTTTCAGAACATGACTGTTCACGACACAGCGCCTCCCTGGAATACCTCAGAGTGTCAGGGGCAAGAGTGAAGATCTTTATTGTCTCACCTTCCTCTAGCGCTGTAACATCACCTGCCCATCAGAGACTTGGCTTATTAAACAGTCAATTCCCATCTGTGTCGAAGGCTTTAGGCCATTTCCCCTCCCAGGCTTCTAACAAAGTCATTTTTGAGTAGGTAAGATAAAGTTCACCATAATAATCTCAGTTAATACATGAGAGGTTCAACTTTTCAATGCTAGTTTGTTTACCCTATGAAAATATGTTAATCCTATTTGGAACTGACTTCCTAGAATATTTTACTGTGTAAATCAGTCCCTACTGAGGCAGGGAGAAATTGCTAGAGAGAAACGGATGAGAGATTTTATCTATTGAGAACTGCCACGTGCAAGCCCTTGGCTAGGCGCTTCACCTGCAGGATCCTGCCTGGCAATGATCCTATGAAGTGGCCTCATTTTATATCTGAGGACACTAGACCCAGAGAAATAGGAAGCAAGTCGCAAATTCCAAATTTCAGACTCCAGTTTGATATCGTTCCAAAGCCCATGTTTCTTCCATCCCATCATGTTGTCTCTTACATATGTCCAGAAATTTCTCAGCCATCCGGAGAGGCACTGGGGGGCGGGGGTGCTGACTGCACTTTAAAATAGGACGGTCGGAATAGGCCTCACCGGGTGGATGACATTTGATCAAAGACTTGAAGGCATTAGGGGTAGAGATGAAGGAGGGCATGTGTCCCAGGGAGGGCGGGCATGTTGGGCAAAGGGACAAAGGTTGCAGCGTCAGGATGAGTCTGAGGAGTGTCGGGAGGATGGAGTGGGGCTGGAGTAGAGTGAACCAAGGAGACAGGTGTAGATGAGGGTAGAGAAGGGAAGGTGACCAGATCCTATGGGATCAAGGAAAAGGTAGGCCCCAAAGCACACTGAACGATTCAACTCCAGATTTACCCTAACAAGGCCATGAAGCATAATATTTTGTACCAGTTTCTCATGGAGGGATGGAGGGAGGGATAGAGGAGAGAAGTCCTCAAAATACAGACCGTTACTCTGCTAGATATCCCTTTGTAAAGCTGGGTTGCCATTCTGTCTAGGTGGGTGGACAGCACAAACCTGAGTTTCTCAGTTTAATATCTCAGGTGAGAAGTCAGCCATCTGAGACACAGCTATGTCACTGAAGCTCACTATTATAGATTATTTCATCTCAAAGAGAGGTGAATGTGGAAAAATGTGCAATTTCTCACTTCCTCCATTAATTCTTGTCAAACTTTGAGTCTAAATACAGAAACTCTCTCTGAGTCAAGTTATCCATTCATATTTTATATCAGGTTATTCATGACTCTTCAAAATCTGCACCATTTCTAGAATCAGTGAATGTACAGAAATGGACTTTTATCAGATAATCCTCAACACATAAGGCAGGACTGTTCTAGCTGCCCTCTTTTAAGTAAATATTTTTATGGATATAACATACATGCAGTAAAGTACTCAAACCATAAGTATACCGCTCAGCAAATTTTTACAAGGCAAACAAATCTATATAACCACCACCCAGATCAAACATTAAAACACTACTCATGCTTCAAAAGCTCCTTCATACCCTCAGTCATCATTTCCCTAAAGATACCCATTACTGATTTCTATCATCAGTTTTGCCTATTCCTGAATTTTAAGTGAATATAATCTTATAGTAATATTCTTTGTGTCTTCTTTAGTTCAGCATAATTTCTGATAGTCCTACATGTTGTTGTGTGGTCATTAACTTTATTGCTGTATAGTTTTTCTACTGTATGACTACTCAATTCATTAATATATTCAACAGTTGTACAATGATGGACATTTGGGTAGTTTCCAGTTTTATGTATTACAAGTAAAGCTGCTATGAACATACTTGGACATATATTTGGTGAACATATATAACCATTTCTATTGGGTATATACTTAGAAGTGGAATTACTAAGACATGCAGGATGTATATGTTTACCTACGGTAGATTCTGCCAGAGAGCTTTCTAAAGTGGTCGTACCAATTTATAGTCTCCCTGGTAGTGCAAAAGTGTCCTTTTTAAGCATGTTTAGTTCATGAAGCTTTTGGGTACAGTGGCTACATATCCTACTACAGCAGAGAAGCAAACTTCTCCATGCCAGTAATATGGCTTTTGCCATGACTGACTAGAAGATTAGCCTTTGTGAGTAGCTGAACATGTCGGCTAAATGATGACTTGAAAACATTTCAACATCAAATTATGGTCCAAATAAATCATTGCAGTTGGCAGATAGTCAATATTTGATGGCCTATCAGTAACTCTTCCCAAATAGTCTATTCAAACAGCTATGTTAGGCTATATTTTAAGATTAAGTAATCATATTGGGTACATCAAAAATATAAGTACATCTTTTGAGGTGACCAAGTGGTAAGAACTCTTAAAACGATGTAGGCCCCAAACCATTTTTTCTCATACTTCATGGTACAAAAATCTAGGGAACCAGCCATCTATTTTTCCAGGCATGGGAACAGAATGAAAGGTTCTTTCTGTGAGGAGTGTTGGCTCTATTCATGGACCCCTGGCATCCATGCACAGGGTATAAAACTACGAGCTACTGATGAGCAGAAATATAAGGACACACCAGACCCTTCAATGTTCACAATATATAAGTTCTGCCACCTGCATGTCTTGTAGTTATATACAGCACATGGATCCTATTTTAATAAATAATACAGGTAAAAATTGAACTCAGAGAAACAAAGAATAGAATGGTGTCACTGTGGGCTGGGAGAGGATGGGGAGGGGCCAGGGGAGAGAAGATATAGGTTAAAGGGTACAAACTTTCAATTATAAGATAAATAAGCTTTGGAATGGCAAATAGAAGAGGGGAAAGTGGAAACTGTGACAAATTTTATTTTCCTGGGCTCCAAAATCACTGCAGAGGGTGACTGCAGCCATGAAATTAAAAGATACTTGCTCCTTGGGAGGAAAACCATGACAAACCTAGACAGCGTATTAAAAAGCAGAGACATCACTTTGCCCACAAAGGTCCATACAGTCAAAGCCATGGTTTTTCCAGTAGTCATGTATGAATGTGAGAGTTGGATATAAAGAAAGCTGAGCACTGAAGAAACGATACTTGTGAATTGTGGTGCTGGAGGAGAGTCTTGAGAGTTCCTCGGACTGCAAGGAGATCAAACCAGTCAATCCTAAAAGAAATCAACACTGAATATTCAATGGAAGAACTGATGCTGAATCTCCAATACTTTGGCTACCTGATGCGAGGAGCCAACCCATTGAAAAAGACCCTGATGCTGGGAAAGATTGAAGGCAGGAGGAGAAGGTGGTGACAGAGAATGAGATGGTTGGATGACATCACTGACTCAATGGACAAGAGTTTGAGCAAACTCTGGGGGAGAGTGAAGGACAGGGAAGCTTGGTGTGCTGCAGTCCATGGGGTCACAAAGAGTTGAACACGATTTAGTGACTGAACAACAAAAGCTCTGGAAACCTAGTGAACAGCATGGTGACTGCAGTTAATACTGCATGTATACTTGAAATTTTCTATGAGAATAGAGAATTAGATCTTAAGTGTTCTCACCACACACATACACATACAATAGTAACTATGTGAAATGAGGTTTGTGTTAATTAACTTGATTGTGGTAATAATCATTTCATGATGTATATCAAAACATCACATTGTAGGTCTTAAATATATTAAGTATATTTTTGTCAATGATACTTCAATAAAGCTGGGGAAAATTTTAGAAGAAAAATAAATAATATGGCTTCTTCGGCACTTCGGGCACTTACCCATCAGAGAATCCAATTATGAAAAAGACCGATCCATCCTCACCCAAACCCTGCTTCAGATTCACGTGTTTAGCAGAACCACACTGCCTGCTTGTGCCTTAGCTGCCTGAAGTTCCCCCAGTGTGTCCAGAAATCCATGTGCACAATCCTTAATATCATAGCTTCTCACAGATGTGCTTTCCCTAATTTCAACTGGGGGATACATAATCCCTTAACTCTTAGAGGGTGCCAACAGAAGAAATAACTATTTGAGCTTTTTTGCCAAGATGTAGTCAAAGACATTGCCTATTATACTACCCAATGCCTGTTATAAGACCTGACACAAATATTTGATTCTTCCTGAAATGATGGAATTGAAGTCCTAGCCAGGAAGACTATGAAAAAAATGGGACTCTATTTTTGCTCTGGCTTCTAGAAAGCTTGGAGTTAAGGTCTATGCTTAATAACTACCCATCACACACACATACATGAATCTGAAAGGCAAATCTACATATAGAGAAAGTAGATTAGTAGTTGTCTGGTGCTCAGGGTGGGATCACTGACTCAATGGACATGAGTTTGAGTAAACTCTGGGAGTTGGTGTTGGACAGGGAGTCCTGGTGTGCTGCAGTCCATGGGGTTACAAAGAGTTGGACATGACTGAGTGACTGAACTGAACTGAACTGAACAGTGGGAAAGGGGAATGAATACAAATGCAGACAAGGGTGTTTTCCTTAGTGATGAAAATATTCTAAAATTAGATCATGAAGACAGTTGCACAACTCTGTAAATTCACTTTAAAAAAATCATTGAATGGTACTCTTAAAATGAGTAAACTTAATGGTGTGTAAATTATACCTCAATAAAGTTTTTAAAAAAATCAATCTGAGATGAATCATAGACATTAATGTGAAAGGTAAAACAATAAAGCTTCTGAAAGAAAATACAATCATGATCTTGGAGGAAGCAGAGATTTCTTAAATAGAACACTAAAAGTATTAACCATATAATAAAAACAATGATAAACTGGACTTCATTAGAATTAAGAATATCTGTTAGACAAAGGACATCATGAGGACTGTGAAGATGCAAGCCACATGCTGGGGAGAGATATTTCAAATACTTATTTCTGACAAAAGACTGATATCTAGATTTTATTTTAAAGACACACCTACGAATAAACAAAAAGACTAACAACCCAATTTTAGGATGGGCAAAAGACTTGAACAGGTCATTCACAAAAGACAGATCTAATTGTCCAACACACACAAAAAGATACACAGACGTGATGGCTACCTCAGTTCCTAGTTCTGATTCCTATGCCTTTCATTTTCTTTAATGGTGCTTATTTCCTTGTTATATATTTTGATATTCACATCTCTCAAAATCCCAACAGAAAATTAATGGCACACTCAATTTAGAGTACCCACACCTCACTCTGTCAAACCCAACCAGAAGCCAAAGAACAAGGCAGCTCATACCTGTGTCATTGATCAGATCAGTCTCCTGGATCAGAGAAGGTAGAGTGGCTCTGGAGGAGCAAATGGAAGGGACCTGGCACACCACTGTAAGCTGCCTGGAATCTCTTTCTAAATATGCAGGGAATAAATCATGAACACAGACCACAACCAGTAAACCTATGCTCCTGGGAGACAAAAAGGGGATTCGTTATAGACATTACATAAGCTTCTCATATGCAATTTATGAAGGAGAAGAAGAGGGGAAAGGAATAGCAGTTCATCATTATATACTCAGCCAAGATAATGCCCTGCATAATTTATTTTCTATCGATCAGACATAGATCTGATTCTTGTCCAAAAGTGAAATAGACATCCTCAGGAATAAACGATATACCTTCTTGGAGAGGGCTGTTCTTTAAACTCACTTCAGAGCTAGTATCTGGATACTCAGGGAAGGTTATTATCCCAGAGATATAAAGTGAATCTCCTCCTCAATACGGACTTCTTTGTCTGAACAGCCTGAAAGGGACCTTGCAACCTCTCCTCCCACCTCCCCTCCATCATAATATACTTTCTCAGCTGCCACACCCTGCTCCCACGAGCCCACTTTCTTTATCCCCCCCCCCACTAACTTACTTCTCAACCACAGTTTCTATTAGTGCAGGATCCAAGATGTTTTCTACATTGATTTTCTTAAAACACTTTCAAAGTGTCCATCAAGAAGCACGCAGATGCATACTTCTCTTTCACCAGCCTCAGTCTATAAGGTGATCTGGGACATAGTTCAGTTACTTCCCATTCTAAACTTCCTTGTATTGTGCATGCATGCTAAGTCGCTTCAGTTATGTCCAATTCCTTGCGACCCTATGGACTGTAGCCTGCCAGGCTACAGTCTCCTCATGGGATTTTCTGTCCTCTGTACAGCCTGTCCTCTGTTCATGGGATTTTCCAGGCGAGAATACTGGAGTGGGTTGTCATGCCCTCCCCCAGGGGGTCTTCCTGACCCAGGGATTTAACCCTTGTCTCTTACTTCTTTTGCATTGGCAGGCAGGTTCTTTATCAGTAACACCACTTGGGAAACCCCCTGTATTACAGCACAAAGCAAAAACCAAGAGAATCTGTGCAGGAGACTTAATGAACATGAAAAAAAAATCCCCTTATTCATCAAAGTATGTGTTTGCTGTCAACTCCACTAGAACAAAGATCCTTGTGAGCAGGGATTTTGTCTGTCTTGTTCAGCCTTCCTCAGGGCCTCACACAGCAATCGGCACCTGGTGGGCTAAATGTTCAAGCTGGTTTTAGAAAAGGCAGAGGAACCAAAAATCAAATTCCCAACATCCGCTGAAACATCGAAAAAGCAAGAGAGTTCCAGAAAAACATCTATTTCTGCTTCATTGACTATGCCAAAGCCTTTGACTGTGTGGATCACAATAAACTGTGGAAAATTCTGAAAGAGATGAGAATACCAGACCACCTGACCTGCCTCTTGGGAAACCTGTATGCAGGTCAGGAAGCAAAAGTTAGAGCTGGACATGGAACAATAGACTGGTTCCAAATAGGAAAAGGAGTATGTCAAGGCTGTATATTGTCACCCTGCTTATTTAACTTATATGCAGAGTACATCATGAGGAACGCTGGGCTGGAGGAAGCACAAGCTGGAATCGAGATTGCCGGGAGAAATATCAATAACCTCAGATATGCAGATGACACCACCCTTATGGCAGAAAGTGAAGAGGAACTAAAAAGCCTCTTGATGAAAGTGAAAGAGGAGAGTGAAACGGTTGGCTTGAAGCTCAACATTCAGAAGACAAAGATCATGGCATCTGGTCCCATCACTTCATGGCAAATAGATGGGGAAACAGTGGAAACAGTGACAGACTTTATTTTGGGAGGCTCCAAAATCACTGCAGATGCTGATTGCAGCCATGAAATTAAAAGATGCTTAGTCCTTGGAAGGAAAGTTATGACCAGCCTAGATAGCATATTAAAAAGCAGAGACATTACTTTGCCAACCAAGGTCCGTCTAGTCAAGGCTATGGTTTTTCCTGTGGTCATGTATGGATGTGAGAGTTGGACTGTGAAGAAAGCTGATCGCCAAAGAATTGATGCTTTTGAACTGTGGTGTTGGAGAAGAGTCTTGAGAGTCCCTTGGACTGCAAGGAGATCCAACCAGTCCATTCTAAAGGAGATCAATCCTGGGTGTTCATTGGAAGGACTGATGCTAAAGCTGAAACTGCAATACTTTGGCCACCTCATGAGACGAGTTAACTCACTGGAAAAGACTCTGATGCTGGGAAAGGTTGGGGGCGGGAGGAGAAGGGGACGACAGAGAATGAGATGGCTGGATGGCATCACCGACTCTGTGGACATGAGTTTGAGTGAACTCCGGGAGTTGGTGATGGACAGGGAGGCCTGGTGTGCTGTGATTCATGGGGTCGCGGAGAGTCGGACACGACTGAGCGACTGAACTGAACTGAACTCCTTGGAAAGAAAGTTATGACCAACCTAGATAGCATATTAAAAAAGCAGAGACATTACTTTGTCAGCAAAGGTCTGTCTAGTCAAGGCTATGGTTTTTCCAGTGGACATGTATGGATGTGAGAGTTGGACTATAAAGAAAGCTGATCGCCGAAGAATTAATGCTTTTGAACTGTGGTGTTGGAGAATACTCTTGGAAGTCCTTTGGACTGCAAGGAGATCCAGCCAGTCCATCCTAAAGGAGATCAGTCCTAGTGTTCATTAGAAGGATGGATGTTGAAGCTGAAACTTCAATCATTTGGCCACCTGATGGGAAGAGCTGACTCATTTGAAAAGACCCAGATACTGGGAAAGATTGAGGGCAGGAGGAGAAGGGGACAACAGAGGATGAGATGGTTGGATGGCATCACTGACTCAATGGACATGAGTTTGGGTAGGCTCTGGGAGTTGGTGATGGACAGGGAGGCCTGGCATGCTGCAGTTCATGGGGTTGCAAAGAGTCGGACACAACTGAGCGACTGAACTAAACTGAAGGCTAAATGTATGCCAAATAAATGAGTAATTGGGCATGACATTCTTTTTTAAAAAGAATGTCACATTGTGGGATCTTAGTTCCCTGACCAGGGATCAAACCTGTGTCCTCTGCATTAGCAGCAAGAGTCTTAACCACTGGACCACCAAGGAAGTCCCTGGATATGACATTCTCTAACTTCTCCACTGGCAGCACCTGACTTTAATTCTACCACTCACTCTCACTTGGCTACGTTTGTAATAAACGAGTCCACTTGTGATAAGTTAAAGAAAAATAATAGCAAATGAAGCAACTGACAAAGAATTAATCTCAAAAATATACAAGCAACTCCTGCAGCTCAATTCCAGAAAAATAAACGACCCAATCAAAAAGTGGGCCAACGAACTAAACAGACATTTCTCCAAAGAAGACATACAGATGGCTAACAAACACATGAAAAAATGCTCAACATCCCTCATAATCAGAGAAATGCAAATCAAAACCACAATGAGGTACCATTTCACGCCAGTCAGAATAGCTGCTATCCAAAAGTCTACAAGCAATAAATGCTGGAGAGGGTGTGGAGAAAAGGGAACCCTCTTACACTGTTGGTGGGAATGCAAACTAGTACAGCCACTATGGAGAACAGTGTGGAGATTCCTTAAAAAAATGGACATAGAACTGCCATACAACCCAGCAAAAGCAATCCTGGGCATACACACTGAAGAAACCAGAATTGAAAGAGACAAACGTGTACTCCAATGTTCATCGCAGCACTGTTTATAATAGCCAGGACATGGAAGCAACCTAGATGTCCATCTGCAGATGAACGGATAAGAAAGCTGTGGTACATATACACAATAGAGTATTACTCAGCCATTAAAAAGAATGCATTTGAATCAGTTCTAATGAGGTGGATGAAACTGGAGCCTGTTATACAGAGTGACGTAAGCCAGAAAGAAAAACGCCAATACAGTATACTAATGCATATATATGGAATTTAGAAAGACAGTAATGATAACCCTGTATACGAGACAGCAAAGGAGACACAGATGTATAGAACAGTCTTTTGGACTCTGTGGGAGAGGGCGAGGGTGGGATGATTTGGGAGAATGGCATTGAAACATGTATATTATCATATGTGAAACGAATCACCAGTCCAGGTTTGATGCATGATACAGGATGCTTGGGGCTGGTGCACTGGGATGACCCAGAGGGATGGGATGGGGAGGGAGGTGGGACGGGGGTTCAGAATGGGGAACACATGTATATCCATGGTGGGTTCAAGTCAATGTATGGGAAAACCAATACAATATTGTAAAATAATTAGCCTCCAATTAAAATAAATAAATTAAAAAAAAAGAATCTGAAAAAAAAAGGACCTACTGTATAACACAGGGAACTCTACTTAATATTTTATAATAACCTCAATAGGAAAAGAATTTCAAAATGTGAAGATATATGAATATGTCTAACTGAATCACTCTGCTCTATACCTGAAACTAACACATTATAAATCAACTATACTCCAAAATAAAATAAAAAATTTAAAAATAATATTAAAAAAAATAAATAGACTAAAGGAAGCCCCTAAAACATCTCTTTGAAAAGCTGGCTGACAAGCTGCAGGAGCAGAGTTTGCCACGCTGTTTCATGTCACAAATTACACATTGTCCCTTGCTAGGGACAATAACTTCATGCAAAGCCAGCCATCTCAGTGGAGAACCCACATGCAGCCACCTGACCATACCATTTCATCTAACCCACAGCATCTTCCCGATCACATTCTCCAAATACCACTGCTTTTCCCTTCCACTCAGACCTCATAAGGGAAAATGGATGCCCTAGAGATTCTCCAACTTTACATGCATCAGATTCCCCCGAGGGCTGTCAAAATGCAGATTCCTGAACCCTACCCCTAGAGCTTCTGATATAATAGGTCTGGAGTGGGTGCATCCTAGAATTTTTGTTTGTAAGAAATTCCCAGGGGTATTAGTTTCCAGTTGCTGCTATAAGAAAGTCCACAAAATTAGTGACTTAAAATTACAAGTTAAAACGATTACTTCAAACTTTAAGTCTGAAACGGGTCTCACTGGGCTAAAATTGAGCTGTCTGCAGGGCTGTCTTTATCTCCGGAGGCTCTAGGGATAATCCATTTTCTTGCTTCTTCCAGTTCCTAGATGTGACCTACATCTCTTGGCTCATGGTCACAATCTCTCATCTTCAAAGCCAGGAATGGCAGGGCAAGTCTTTCCTGCATCATTCTGACACTGCCTCCCTCCTCCACATTTAGACTCTGTGATTACATTGGACTCACCTGGATAATCCAGGGTTCTCTCCCTATTTTGAGGTCAGTGCTAAGTCATCTTAATGATATATGCTACCTTAATTTCCTATTGCCTTGTAATTTAACATATCTACAGTGAAGAAAGCTGATCGCCAAAGAATTGATGCTTTTGAACTGTGGTGCTGGAGAAGACTCTTGAGAGTCCCTTGGACTGCAAGGAGATCCAACCAGTCCATTCTAAAGGAGATCAATCTTGGGTGTTCATTGGAAGGACTGATGCTAAAGCTGAAACTGCAATACTTTGGCCACCTCATGCGAAGAGTTGACTCATTGGAAAAGACTCTGATGCTGGGAAGGATTGGGGACGGGAGGAGACGGGGACGACAGAGAATGAGATGGCTGGATGGCATCACTGATTCGACGGACATGAGTTTGAGTGAACTCCGGGAGTTGGTGATGAACAGGGAGGCCTGGCGTGCTGTGATTCATGGGGTCGCAAAGAGTCGGACACGACTGAGCGACTGAACTGAACTGAACTGAACTGAACAGGTTCTATGGGCTTCCCAGGTGGCACAGTGGTAAAGAATCTGCCTACCAATGAAGGAGATACAAGAGATACAGGTTCCATCCCTAGGTCAGGAAGAGCCCCTGGAGGAAGGCATGGTAACTCACCAGGTATTCTTGCCTGGAGAATCCCATGACTAGAGGAGCCTGGCAGGCTATAGTTCACAGGATCAGCAAGTCAGACAATGACTGAGCACACGTGCATAGGTTCCAGGAATTAGGATGCAGACCTCATTAGAAGGTCATTATCCTGCCTACCACACAAGATGACGCTGAGACTTCTAGTTTGGGGCCACAATTTGAGGACACTGGTGTAGAACGATGCTGGCTAATGATGGAAATTCAAGGTCACGGGTTCCAGGAAGGCTAGGGAAGGAAGATTGGGTGAAGCAAAGAAATGGGGAGGAGTGAGCTGCAGGGGTAACCCAAGGGAAGAGAGTGAGAGAGGGTGGTAGACAGGAGAAAAGCTACCTTCAGTCATTAGAGTGAGCCTCTCAGGTCTCACACAGAAAAAGAAGAAAGTACCACCCCGGGGGTGGTGCTTAAGAAAGAAATTCTTCCCAGCTGAGAACGAAACAGCACCTATCAGAATCATTCCTTTCGCCAGTGCTGCTCTCTCAAGAATGCACTGAATATTAACTAAAAACACCTAAACCTAAAAACACAAACATGTTCTATGGGATGCATTAGTTATGTATTTGGAGGGAAAATAGGATTTCTGTTGGTTCAGTTCAGTTCAGTCGCTCAGTCGTGTCCGACTCTCCGCGACCCCATGAATCACAGCACGCCAGGCCTCCCTGTCCATCACCAACTCCCGGAGTTCACTCAAACTCATGTCCACAGAGTCGGTGATGCCACCCAGCCATCTCATTCTCTGTCGTCCCCTTCTCCTCCCACCCCCAACCTTTCCCAGCATCAGAGTCTTTTCCAGTGAGTCAACTCGTCACATGAGGTGGCCAAAGTATTGCAGTTTCAGCTTTAGCATCAGTCCTTCCAATGAACACCCAGGATTGATCTCCTTTAGAATGGACTGGTTGGATCTCCTTGCAGTCCAAGGGACTCTCAAGAGTCTTCTCCAGCACCACAGTTCAAAAGCATCGATTCTTCGGCGATCAGCTTTCTTCACAGTCCAACTCTCACATCCATACATGACCACGGGAAAAACCATAGCCTTGACTAGACGGACCTTGGTTGCAAAGTAATGTCTCTGCTTTTTAATATACTATCAAGGTTGGTCATAACTTTCCTTCCAAGGAGCAAGCGTCTTTTAATTTCATGGCTGCAATCAGCATCTGCAGTGATTTTGGAGCCCAAAAAAATAAAGTCTGTTGGTAGCAAGACACATAAGTCAGGGTTGATTTTTTTGGAATTTTCCATTCCTAGAGAACTTGACTAGTGACGTATGTTACATTTAAATAGTCTACAGCTGAGTTTGTTTTTGCTCTTTTTTTTAATTTGGGAAGAGAGAAACCTTAAAAGAAAATATGTGTTCACAGTAATTTGAACAGGCATTACAATAGATCCCCCAGTCTCACAAGATGCAAGAGATGTCATCACAGGATTCAGGATCATGAAGGGCTGGTGTGATAGTAGGGATTGTGGAAAGCAAAGTGGGGTGTGTGTGTGTTACAGATGGTGGGGATTGTGGGAAGCAAGATAGGAAAGACCTGGGAGGCATGATTCATGTTCTGTGTTCACCTTATTCTAAGAAGCACTTACATCAGCCAACTGACAAGAGTTAAGTAAAGTTCATCTGACTTTATTATTTTTTAACAATTTTTTATTGAAATATAGTTGATTTACAATGTGTTAATTTGTGCTGTACAGCAAAGTGATAGTTATTCACATATAGTCTCTTTCATAGTCTTTTCTGTTTTGATTTATCACAGGATATTGAATACAGCTCCCTGTACTATACAGTAGCAGTTTGTGGTTTATCCATCCTATACATAATAGTTTGCATCTGCTAATCTCAAATGCTCAATTATTATTATTATAAAACAAATGTTTGTCCCTTATACCAGTTCTTAAAGGCATTTCTTTTCCACAGAGGAGGGAAACTGAGTTGACCCAAGCCACAGAACAACCTAAGGTAGACCACAGACAGAAACTCTGCCTGCTCCCTACACATGAAGGTTCATCTGTGGCTTAAAATAGAAAGCCATATCCTTCTCCTATGTCTCCCTATAAAACAGATCACATTTGCCAGAAACACAGTGTCTTAATAGCTCTGTTCCCCCAAAGGATGTGTCCAGCCATCACTGAACTTCCTGGAAGATCATGTGCTCTGTTAGCCTATAAACTCTACTGCAGGAAACATAATTCCAGCAGATAGATGGGAACATATATATCATGGATGGTGAGAGAAAATGGAAGAGCTAGCCAAGAAAAGAATAATCCACCATAGCATCCTGAACTCCCTCAAAAGCCTGAACATCAGAGAGTGAGCCAACTGACTTCAGAGATGTGGGCATTGAGCATTTACATTTTAAGCAATCAGGCACTATGAGCAAACAGTTATACCTCCTGCAGTCTCCAAATTAACAAATATACATATTCCATGATCATTCCCAGAGCAGCTCTAAGGTAGGCTAGCCCAGGAACTGGGTTTCCTCAGTAGCCCACACCTCTGCTTATGGTAACAATAAATCTAAAAGATGCCTTTTGATCTAGAAAGACACAAGTCCTCAGTAGCTCTGAAATGGTCAGCAGAAATAATGGAAAGGGTGACCATTTGCAGAGGGTCTGCTGTGTCCTCAGGACCCTGTATACATTCTTGCCGTGACTCCTCAAAACAGCCCTGCAAAGCAGGTATTACTATCCCTAAGTTTTTAATATGAGAAAATTGAGGTTCAAAGAAAAACAACAAACCACTTGCTTAAGATCACATAGCCAGAGAGTAGCAGAGCAGAGCTCCAAGATCAAGTCTTTTGGCTCCAAAGTCTGTACAAACTCTGCAAAGAGCTCCATTTCACATAAGAGGATGACCCTGCTCTCCCCCGATCAGTGAGATAGTGGCTGGGGTTTATTTTTCTTACCACAGTGATGACCTTCCTCTTGAGTGCATGCTCAGTTGTGTCTGAGTCATTGTGACCCCATGGACTATAGCGCACCAGCCTCCTCTGTCCATGCGATTTCCCAGGCAAGAATACTGGGGTGGGTTGCCATTTCCTCCTCCAAGGGAACTTCCAAGCTCAGGTGTCAAACCCCCATCTCCTGCACTAGCAGACAGATTCTTTACCAGTGCACCATCTGGGAAGCTGACTTTCCTCTGAATGGACTAAATATTCTTACCCTCTCTTCCTTGAAGCCAGCAGTCACCAATGGCAGAATGGTTTGTGACAAAGTTCCCCACTAGTAACGCTACCTTCTCTGCATATTATAATTTTCTAGCAAATGTTCTATATGCCTCATCCTAAATCTGAGAAGTTGGTCAAACTAATCACCATATCAGGAGAATTCAAAAGGATAAGAATCGCATGATGTAACACTGAAACTCGAATAAATGTTTTGAGTTCCCGGACCCAGCACTGCACACACACACACAAAACCTTGCCACAATTTTAGGGGTTCACGGACTCCCTGAAGCCCACTTACAGACCGGTATGTCAAGAGACCCAAACTTATAAATGTTACAAGCTGACTCTTAGGCCACACCCAGGGAAGTGCTATGGAAGGCCCTTTACTTCTCCATACCATGAGATGATCACTCCAGCCCCTTCCCATGCTTAGGGTCTAAATGGGGGCGTCTCCTAATCAGGCACTATTTAAGGACAAACGCTAATACAAAGAAATGACAACACTATATCTGGTTATAAAACATCTACGAGGTATAATCAAATGTACATTGATCAATAAATGTTTTCAGTTTAGAATAAAAGTTTGCTATCACACTAAACTTTATTTTCATCTGTCAAATGACTCTTTACTCCCCCTGACCTCCACAGAACTCTGGGGTCACATGGGAGGAGGGGGAGACAGATGGTCCCAGAACTCCATTTGGTGAATTATGAGGGCTGTTCCAACCAGAACAGATGTTTGCATCATCGCTTGGCCATGTGTCCCCAGTGAACAACTGGGAAATGTTTTGTGTTGCCAAATTTGATTTTTAAAAAGTTACGTTTGAAATGATGATTAGCATGGAGAAGGTAGGAAAAATGAGAGACATCTCAGTTACAGAATCTGTGTCTCACAATAGCACAGGTGGTGTTTATGGAGTAGATGCCACAGAGGGGCATGGCTTAGGAGGACCGAGAAAGCATGCTTGAGCCAAGATGTAGAAAGGAAAGTTTCTCAAGACCCCTTCGGGGGACCATAATGAAAATAACTTGAACTAGAGTTCCCCATGGAGAGAGTGAAAATATTAAAGGAGAAAGAAGGTCAATAAAAAGCATCAATTTCTATTTTGTAAGTTAGATACATTGCAGATGAAGCAAAGTAGAGAAATAAAATCTTCTGATACTCAGGGATTTGTGAAATAACAGAAATAATACAATTAGAAAAGGACAGTTATCAGTGTCTTGTGTTGGCTTAGTGCAGTTGAAGTTACTTTTTTCCTATCCAGCTAACCACTCTGAGCCTCCGGGAGAAAGTAAGGGTATCATGAATGCCGAAGCTCCTGGATTTATTCCAGGGATTGTGCATGGACCATGGTCACAGCAAGGACCAGGAATGTGCAGTGGTACATCCTGGCCATGTGGGAAAACCTGACTATGCCCTGGTGGTGATGGGAGGCAGCATTAACCTCCCCAGGAATCCTGCAAGAAAACTTGGTAAAGTTTCATGCTGTGCTACCCAATTTAGTAGCCACACACCGCATGTGACTAATTACATTCCACTTATAATTGTTAAACATGATTTAACTTTAGTCCTTGTTGTTTTAGTCCTATTTCAAATTCTCAGCCACATATGGCCAAATGTCTACCGTACTAGATGGCACACATACAGAACATCACCATCATCACAGAAAGTTCTATTAGACAGCACTGGCCAAGAGCAAAGCTTCTTTAAACTTTAGTCTGCATTTGAGTCTCTTTGAAGATCTTGTTAAGATGCAGCTTCTGATTGAGTAGGACTGGGATGGGGTCTGTGACTGAATCTCCAACAAGCTACCGGTGATACTCATAGTCCTGGCCTGTGGACCCCTGAGAGGCTGGAGTGGTTTCACAGCAACTCTATTAAATGCTGTTCTTGAACTGAATGGTAAATATTTGCCCTATTCTAACACAAAGAGTACCTTTTATGTTCACATTCTTCAAAATAACGAGCATTCAACCACATAGAAGTTGTTAAATCCTTCTCCTTTGCCTACTTCTCCATCTCGCACTCTCTGGTTTTAAAAAATTCCAAGATTTAAGAAAAAATGTGCAGAGCACTGACTCTCTATCTTTGCGACGTTTCCCCTATCTGCAATGGAGATTTCCTTGACAGAAAGCCTGGCATGATATAATTGAAGCAGCTGTGTTTTCAGAAGATAAGCGCAGCCCTTTTATATCCCAGACACAGTGGTAACTCAGGAACAGTCAGGCATGTGCTGGGATTCGGCGTGGCTGCATTAGTGAAATACACAGAGTAACAAAGGGAAAGAAAGAAGCTCTCCCAGCTTAAAAACAGAACAAGCCTAGTGCTACAACTCAGGACCAAATAATATGTTTGAAATACTGTCACTGTTTCCTAACTGAAATAACTCGGTTTAGTCTTTGAAAACAAGGAGAAAGTCTTACCTACATTATATATAACTCCACATTTCCACATTATCTCAATTAACCAACATAACTATCCATGCAAAGTAAGTCTTACTATTTTCATTTTGACAGGTGTGAATACTAACTCTCAGAAGAATTGAGAAACCACCTGGGCCTCACCCAGATTGCTCTGGCTTTCCAACTTATACTCTTTCCAACTAGCACTGAAAAACAAGTTCATGAAGAGATGAGAGGAGGGAGATTACACACTCTAAGCAAAATAACTACTACAGACCAGCAACTTCTTCTCCCATCTAGCTACTATTTCGTCACCCATAAGTAGAATGCCTCACCCATTCATCCATTAAAGGATTAATGCCATCATTAAGAGATTGCTGCTAAAAGTGCTAAGGGAGAACATTAACCACTGTGTTCATTATTTGATCTTGCTGGGTTTTAGAGTAGGTACAGCTTACAGGTTACAATAAACATATATTCCAGTTCATAGAATAGCTGTCCAGAGCAAAGGCAACAGTGAGCTGGTAGCAGGGTCCCCATCATGAGAATTTGCAGCTGGAGCTGGAAGCCTGGGACTGGAAACCTGGGACTGGATCAGCAATGCAAACATTCTCACAACCCAGTGACTTCACTGAAAAGGTAAAGCATGAGATGTGGGTGTGGGGGGGAAGTTGGGGGGGGGGCTCAGGAGTAGGGCAGTCACATTATTCATCACCCTAATTGGGACGACTTGGATAGTGAAGGAGGCACTCAGGGGCAACAGGAATAAGCATGCATTATCCCAGGCACTGTGTGCATGAGCCAGGAAGAGAGATTTGGACTTTTCCCTAAAGGGAAAGGGAGCCACCCAGAGTGGCATAACCCAAATTTCTATTTGGGAAAACTCATTCCAGCATCTACGTGGAACAGGATCAGAAAAGGAAGAGGCTATTCAACCTCAGAGATGTGTGTGCGTGTGTGTTCACAAGCATGAGAAAACCCTACCGAGAAAACACAAAATTCAGGGCTAATTTTAAACCCACTAATCTTGACCTAAATTAGGCACAAAGAAGTGGGATTCTTCCAACGCCAAAGCTAACCACCCACTCCGCTGATCCTCCCCTGGCAAGGTCTGCCGCTTTGTAGAAAGTGGAGCCAACCCTTCAGGCCACAGGGCGCCATCTGGAAAAGCAGCGAGTCATTGGGCTCAATAGGAAAACAGCCACAAACAGCAAAATGCAGCCAGACAAATATCTGTCTGGATTGTTGGAATCATTTATTCATTCAGCAAATATTTGCTGAGTGTTTCCTACATGTCAGGCACAGCAAATGTAAATAAAGGTAAACAAGACACAATTCTTGCCCTCAATGAACTTACTGACAGATAAGGCAGTTGTCATAATACAGTGTGAGAAGCATGGCAAACGCTGGCCCAGGTGTTAAGAACACAAAGGAAGGGTATCTACAACTCAGGGAGAAGCAGGTGATGCCAAGCTGTGTCTTTACATCCTGTGATTCAAAGTGTTGTCCCCAGACTTAGCAGCCTCCTGTGGAACCCAGGAGCTTGCCAGGAAAGCTGAATCTCAGGCCCCACCATAGACCAGTGGAATCAGGCTCTATTTTAACAAGATCCCTGGTTTATCTGCATGCATGTCTGAGAAATACCATCTTCAAGGATAAGGATGAGTGGCCAGAGGGAGAGAAGTGGGTTGTTTTGTTGTTGTTTAGGCACTCAATCATGTCTGACTCTTTCGCAACCTCATGGATTGTAGCCAGCCAGGCTCCTCTGTCCGTGGGATTCTCTAGGCAAGAATACTGGAATGGGTTGCCATTTCCTCCTCCAGGAGATCTTCCTAACCTAGGGATCAAACCCACATCTTCTGCATTGTCAGGTGGATTCTTTACCACTTGAGTTACCAGGGAAGCAGAGAAGTGGGAGAAGAGATCTAAGATAGAGGAAAGAGCAGAAGAAAAATGACTGGTGTTAGACAGGTGGTCCCACATTCCCAAAGTACAGAGATCAACATATCCAAAGCACAGAGTAAGTGAGAGGCAAGAAGTGGTCAAAGAAAGTGCTTCTGAAAAGGGACAGGACCTAGCTAGGTCGCTCGTGAAAAAAGCGAAAATTTTAGTCACTCAGTTGTGTCTGACTCTCTACAACCCTGTAAAGACTGTAGCCCACGAGGCTCCTCTATCCTTGGAATTCTCCAGGCAAGAATACTGGAATGGGTTGCCATTCCCTTCTCCAAGGTCTCTCTCATAAGAGCTCTCAAATTCCTTGAAAGGTCTTATGCAGGAGACATTTAGGAAGAACATCCTGGCAACAGTGGGGAAAGTGCAGGTTTGGAGGACCATGGAGAAAATCAGAGCACACATCATTGTACCCAGCCGTGGGACACCAAGGAGGTCAGGTGGCCCAGGGCCAGCAGTGGGTCAGCAGGAGCCAAGAATCATTGGCACAGGCTTGATCACTTGGAGAGGGAAGCATAGCTGGTTATATGAAACCAAGAACACTTCTTTCTGGAGCCATTTGTTTCCCCTAATTATACTGATTCTCAGCTAGATTTGTGCCAAAGAAATAAGAAGAAAAGCACCCAAAGGACCTTCCCTCACTGAACGTCAGTCTCGGGAATGGGGTTTGAGCCAGATTTCCTGAAGACATCAAGAAATAGGAATTACCTGTGGCATTTGTTCAAAATTCAGATTCCCAGGCCCTGCAATCACACCCTATAGAAAGATATCACACTTGATGTGTCACTGTACATCATTAATGGCAGGCTTATTTTTCTCCCATATCTGATTCATCCAATACTCATCATTCAGCATCATATGTACAAGCAATTGATTCTTCTGCCAGATAAAGTATCAGTTAATGATAATATAAATTGACTCTTGAACTCTGATAGATGATAGTTAGATAGACAGATAGATAGATGCCTGATTCAGAGCACTTATACTTTTTATACCTTTTAAAAAACGAGTCTAGGAAAAAAAGGGCAGAAAGCATAAATAGAATGTCAAAGAAGAGAAAACTCATAAGGCTAGCAAGCTTGAAAAGATGCTCAACTGATCTACAATCAGGGAAATACTAATTAAAGAACAAGATTCCATTTCACACCCATGAGATTGGCAAGCTAAATTTTTTAAGTTTGGCTTGTAGGTATGCAAATGAGTACAACCAATTTCAAAAACAATTTGGTAACATCTAGCAGAGGTGAAGGAGAACACAAAAGTCCTTCCATTCTCTGGGAGAAAGCCTAGAACAAGTCTAGCAGGTATGGACCAAGAGATATGTAAGAGAATGTTTATAGCATCATGCTTTGTAATAGAATAAAACTGGAAACAATTCAAATATCCAATAAGAATGGCAAAATAAAGTTCATCTACACATAAACACATACACTACACACACAAATTACAGACACACATATGCTTTTATGTTGATATCTTTTATAAATTTAGTCCTCAGTTCATTTAGTGATTTACTATTATTTTCACCATTTATTAAGGCAGGTTCTAGGCATTTTCATAGATTTCTAATTATCACTGAAACATTTTAAGGAATAATTACCACCTTCGAGTTAGAGGATATAAAGCAATTCCTTTGGCCCAAGATCACAACACTGGGAAACACTATTGTCATATGTGTACCAATAACTCCAAAATCCAAATTCCTTCTTACCAAATAACTGGGAGCTTTTTTCCAGAAAAATCTTAATCACCACAGTAGGTGTTAAACCCATTGTCTTGATAATGATGTAAACACAATAACTCCTCTTATATTGCTCTTGATGGGTGTAGCCCTGTTCTTCACTGAAGTGAAAAAGAAACAAACAAAAAAAACAAAAACAAATCTTGTGACAGCACCTAAAAATAGCATAGTCTCCTTGGGAAAAAAATGAAAGATAAAGTCATCTTTACTTAATCTAGGCTGGATTAATGTATCCAGTATCTATAATTCATGAGAATTAATGTGAACAATTCATAGAAAATCTTTAGATAAAAAGAAAATAAATGACTAATAATATTACTCCAGGTAATGTGAAATTGGCCATCGGCTTCCCAAACTGGTCACTCCTTTCAAATCTGTGGCCCTGGTGCTGTGATGTTTCACCACTGCTTGGGGCTCAGGTACTGTGTCCATGGACAGCTTCCTTTCCGATTCCTGTCACTCTGAAGATCTCTCTTGATCCCATCTCTCACTTCTGCTTTTCCTCTCAGCTCCATCCATTATGTAACCCATCTCCAGTTTTCATCTTCTGTCTCTCCCTCTTCCTTTGATCCTTCCCATTGGGTGACAAACATGCTTCTCAGGACATCCTCCAAAATCTCCTTTCTCGGTTGTGCTCTCCCCATCAAGCTCCCTTTCACTCCCTTCATCATCCACCTTCTTGAAGGAACCCCGTCTGTCCCATGGTCCCACTTCCTTGCCAGCCTCTCCTGGCTTAACTGCCTCATTTATGATAATCGGGCAACCACGTCTCTTAAGCCCTCGAGAGGCTTCAGTGAGAACGTGTATATGATGTCAGGTACCAAGTGCGAGCTCATTAGTCCTTCACTTCTTGAAGTGTTTTTCTCTCCTGGATTTCATTCAGCTCCCTATTCTTTTCCCTGGGCCAGGGTCTTTGTCTTTACTTCTGTCTGTCACTTGCTGAAGGATTTCATTCGTACCCTGGATCCAGCTGTAACCTCCATGCAGAGAAGCAGATGGCACTTAAGCTCTAGATTCAGACTTGAAGTCTCACCTGTGAATCAGCAGGTCCCAAACCAAACTCACCACCACTGACCACTCTGATACCCAGTTCTCACCAATGGCTTCTGCTTGCCACCACTTGTCAGTTTCTTATATTTGAGCCTTGGCAACCATCAGAAACTCCTTTATCTCCCCATCGCTAACCACTTACTAAATTCAGTCTTATTTGATACAACCCATAATGCTCTTATCAAGACCTTCCTCAGCACACTGAAGCTACTTTATCCCTGACTCCTGGTCTTGACAACTCTATTGGCAACAACTTCAAGAGACTCCTGCCTAACTAATCTCCCCGTCCTCCTCTTTATCCTCAAAACCACTTCAGAGGGATTTTCCTAAAGTACAGCCCTGTACTGCCACTACCCGCTTTCTGCAGCCCACCACATCTGCCAAATAGAAGCCAAGATCAGCTCAGTTTGGTAGAAAGGGAGTAATCAAGAGCCAAGCAGAAGAATTTTTATCTACAGACATGCGTGTAAGTATATGCATATATATGTGTCTGGGTACACATGGACCACAAAGGTCTAACTGACTAAGGCTCAGAGTAGAAAAGAGCTGACACACCATCCTTTTCTTCACATGTCCATCCTTCAAGTTGTTAAAATTGTACAATTATGACCTTGATAAAAGAAGAACTATTTTTACATTCACAAACTTGCTTCAGTTTTTTTTTTTATTCTTTTTTTAAATTTCATGCCAAGGAGCCAGAAAGCATTCACCTGTTATCTCATTACTGTAATATTTAAAGCCAGAGTTAGCACACTGGTGGCTGGACAGCCATTATCTTTGATGTCCAAAAGCCAATGTTTAAAAATTAGATTTCCCCTAAAATCTGAAACAGCTCACCTGCCTTGAAAACCCACCTTATCAGGTAACACTGGCTCATGATGCCCATGGCAGAGAGCATAACAATGGCCACCCACTGGCCAGGTCATCCACGTTCTTCCCATTAGTTCATTAATATCATATTGTCTGACCTACTAGGAGTTACATGATTTAATCCCTAGTTTAAACAATGAAGTTTTATTGCAATTTATATAAGATGACATCAGAGCCCTCTGACACACAAAATATATCCTGTATATATGTGTATACTAGTTTAAAACAACAATAATTAGCCTTCCTTGTAGGTGCGATCAACTGAACCCACTTAAGGAACACGTGTGTTTCAGGTTGTGTATTTCTAGCTTGTGCAGATTGTCCAATAGTGTGGGTATTTCAGAACATCAGCCACTTTAAATGTACTACTTCCTTCATCCAACAAGACTTCCAATCATAAATGAGTATGATACCAGTGTAATATATTTCTTGTTTTGCAAAATGATACTAGCACCAAGTATGCACCAAATGTTTATTATTCTGTTGTAAATAATTTATTCTAGTACAGTTCCAGGAATAGGAGTTAGGATGATTTGTTCTGCCGTCCAAGATTGTTTTTCTTAAAAATTCTAAGACAAACAATTAAATTCCAAATCTTGAATTTATCTTAGGTTGTTTTCAATCCTGTTTCCTTATTCTATTCTGTTTCTTTTTTTCTGTTCTATTTTAACTTTTTATGGTTCCATTTTTGTTTGTTTGTTTTTAACACTGAGGTTAAACATTTGACATCTCTATTTTAGTCCCCAGGAGTATCAGCTTTTGCTGAACATATAATGGTGAAGAGAGTGTCCCTTGCCTTGGCCTTCCCTTTCCTCTGGATTCTAATGCCCCTTTACATTTCTGCAATCTTGTAGCTCCCTTATTATTTTAGCTTTCCTACTTTGTGCCTGCATTTGGTGATATTTTTCCATACTCTCACCCTGTGACCTGACATGAATTCTAATTGGAAGTTTCCATTTGCCTTTCAGGAATGAGCAGTTATCAAAAGATCACCAAGTCATAAATATATTTGTGTGCAAGCTGCTAGTTCGCAACTGTACAGACAAGGCCATTTGGTTCAATGTGAAGCTATGCCTTATTCAGAGAAACCCTGTGACTCTTCAGAAGGAACCTGTGGTAACTCTAAGCACAGACAATCCTCTTGAGGCATCAAACATCCCATTTATTACTTGAACCCTTTACCCAGTCCTCCTTCCCTAAAGCACTCCCAAATCTCGAGGCTGGAGGGGACCATGCACTACACCTGTCAGGGCCCAAATCAAAACCCTGCAATTCAAAAATCCTCCCCATGCTCCTACCCTCTGTATGCCTAGCCTCCTCCCATGATGATGGGCCTTCATAAACCCTGCAGGCTCCTCCAAAAACTGCTTCTTCAGCTCTGGCCTTGCCACGGAGCCAAGAACAGTGTTCTGCCTGGGGCACTGTGCTTCCCTGAACCAAGGAATCCAGGAAACCTCTCCCAGGCAAATACCAGAGACCACTGCCAAGTGGCAGGCAGCCACCACGCTTGTCCAGAGGCCCCAGAGGAATGTGACTGTGTGCCCTTTGTGTGGCTGCCTCCGCATAGCCTGGCCAGGCCCATGCTCCCCAGTGGCCCACTCACATTCCTAAGTCTAATGTGTGAATCACAGTTAACCGCATAACCCCATCACCACATCACAATGCCACCCACAGCCCCAAGCCCTCTGGAACTTGCAAAGCTGTGCAGCCCAGCAGGTTAAACTTTTTAAACAAGGACTGTAGATCACTCACACAAAACCTGCAGAAATATCTGCTTGCAAGTATAATATCAAAGGTATATAAATTCATGTACAATGTAAGTTCAAGTGCAATATAAAAGTGTTTGAATCATTTTCATTCTTAACATGAAAAAAAAAATCTAGGGACAGTAAGGAAGCCTGTTAGAGCTTGCTTCCTGCCTTGTATTAACAAAGGACATGGGTGGAAGTGACGTTTACCCACTTGGTAAAATTCTGCATGCTCAGCAATAATGGTGAAATAAGAGGTTTGGATAGAAGCTAAGATAAGGGGCTTCACTGATGGCTCAGAGGGTAAAGAATCCTACTGACAAGCATGACACACAGGCCCTATCCCTGGGTCAGGAAAATCCTCTGGAGAAGGAAATGGCAACCCACTCCAGTATTCTTGCCTGAGAAATCCCAGGGACAGAGGAGCGTAGTGGGCTATAGTCCACGGGGTTGAAAAGAGTCGGACACAACTTAGTGACTAAACAACAACAAAACAATATAAGGGGAAGAAGGATTAGACCTTCCCCCAGAACCACACCCTGTCCCTCTCCTGTCTTCTTCACAGGCTACACTCCTTAGAGGGGAGGTATCACGAGCTGCCACCTTGCTCAGCTCTGCAAATTCCCCCCTTGCCAACTCTTCTTTACAGCAGCAGGGGGCGCTCTGTGTGAGCCTGAAGGGAGGCAGAGGCATCTTCACTGACATTTCCTCAAGGCCACTGACTTGGTAATTTGTTTTCACAAATATCAAATTCTCTGCAAACTAGAAAATGAAAGCTACTCCTGGCTTGTTCTATGCATTGATTACTGGACTGTTGGTCACCCGAGTTCCAGGTGGAGTGCTAAGGCCCTTTTAGGATGTTGTGCCATTGGTCTCCAAGGTCAGAAAAAAAGAATTTGACTATTGCTCACACAATGCCAATAGACAGAAAGGGACTTCAGTTCACAACCTGGCCTTGGTCATTCCTGGCTGTGTCACCTAGGACACATCACTTGGCTCTCTGAGCCTCAGTTTTCTCACCTCTGAATTGGCACGTGTCCCTCATTAAATGAAATGGTACAATGGAGCACTCGGCACCCTACCTGACAGATGGCAGAAGCCAAATAAACCTCAACTCAACTATCCCTCAACCACAACATAACCAGAGTAGGCCAGCAGAGTTTCTGAACTATTAAGTCATTTTTATAAAAAAAAAAAAAAAAGCAACTAGTTCATACCAATGCAGACTCAAGCCATGTGTATGAACACTTCTCTGCCAGTGTCTTAAAGTTTGCTTGGTGATTCTTGCAGTTTCCAAAGCAAAGCAAAGGGGAAAGTGTCTCACCATGACCTTTCCTATAAAAAGGAAACGCTAACATATGATGCTAACCCCTGAATCCCTTATGTAATGCTCCTTGTGTAATGTTTTCTCCAGCTCTGCAGATGCTCACATGGAGCATCAGTTCTACACACATAGACTGCCATTTCCTTCCCGCTTAGTCAACATGCAATTGCCCTCAATTCATTTCCCCCAAATTTTTAAGTGTCATTTATTTATGGCTGTGCTGGGTCTTTGTTGCTGCTCCCAGGCTTTCTCTAGTTGCAGCCGGTGGGGGATTCTCTTGAGTTGTGTTGCTTGGGCTTCTCATCATGGTGGCTTCTCTAGCTGCCAAGCACGCACTCTAGGACAAGAAGGCTTCAGTAGTTGTGCCCCTCAGGCTTAGTTGCTCCACAGCATGTGGGATCTTCCTGGACCAGGGATTGAACCACTGTCTCCTGCATTGGCATGCAGACTCCCAAATGAATGGACCACCCAGGAAGTTACTTTTCAAATTTGTGAGACTCACTTGGAGGGCTAGTTGAAAATGGATATTGCCCCATGCACCCCTAGATTCTGATTTGGTAAATCTGAGGTGGAAACATGAGTATACATATTTTTAACACCTCCCCTGTTCCTGTGACCCTAATGTGGACTCAAACCACAGTATGGAAAAATTGGGTGGGCTGTACCATTCAAAAATCTCTAGAACCTGGCTTGCTACAGAATTTAAATTCCCCCAAACTAATTACTAGGAAAAGAGAACCCTCAATATGCACACATCTGGGAATTCTTGGAGCGCCAACGCCTCCCTCGCAGCCCTGAAGCACACCAAATTTGTTCACCCACAGTTCCATTTGAGAGAGAAGTATTGATGTCTCCAACTATTGGAGGAGGAAATGGCAACCCACTCCAGTACTCTTGCCTGGAAAATCCCATGGACAGAGGAGCTTGATGGGCTACAGTCCACGGAGTCACAAAGAGTTGGGCATGACTGAGGGTACACTATTACACACCATGACACTATGGCAGTGGATCATCTATTTCTCCTTGCAGTTTTGTCAGATCTGCCTCACCTGGTTTGATGCTGTATTGTTAGGTGAATACATGTTAAGGATTATTATATCTTCTTGGAGAACTGACCCCTTTATCATTATGTAATGCCCCTCTCTATCCCTCATCATTTTCCATGCTCTGAAATCTGCTCTGTCTGAAATTAATACAGCTATTCCCACTTTCTTCTGATTTGTGTTATCATGGTATATCTTCCTCCATCCATTTAATTTTAACCTGTATGTGTCTTTATATTTGAAGAGGGTATCTTGTCGATGACAAAGAGTTGGGTTGGGTCTTGTTTTTGATTCATGGCTCCTAGCTTCACTCTGGCTCCAGCTTCAGTTCAGTTCAGTTCAGTCCAGTCGCTTAGTCGTGTCCGACTCTTTGCGACCCCATGAACCACAGCACGCCAGGCCTCCCTGTCCATCACAAACTCCCGGAGTTCACTCAAACTCATGTCCATTGAGTCGGTGATGCCAGCCAGCCATCTCATTCTCTGCTGTCCCTGTCTCCTCCTACCCCCAATCCCTCCTAGCATCAGACTCTTTTCCCGTGAGTCAACTCATCACATGAGGTGGCCAAAGTATTGGAGTTTCAGCTTTAGCGTAAGTCCTTCCAATGAACACCCAGGACTGATCTCCTTTTACCCTGCTCCTATTCCCTTCAGTCCCCTTCAGGAAGTTCTGATCTTGGACTCTGACTCTGCAGCATCTTCCCTGAGATTAAGTTGTCCCAGAAGAAATAAATGTGTAAATCTAGTAAAACTGTTTGCTTTTCTGTCACTTTCAGGGTCAAATCATAGCTCTTGAAACATAATTAAATAAAGTAATTGACACATAAAACCATCTGCACAGCAGGCATTACAAAAGACAATATTTAGCTTTTTCCTAAATAAGAATCTAGTATGTTTGAATTAATCAAATATTTTTCTTTGGTGAAGTCTAAATTAATACGATTTATTGTGTGTGTATATATATATATATATATATATATCTGTGTTGTGTTCCTGTGCATGCACAAGGGATCAACCCATTAGCAAAGAAAACCTTGCTTCAGGCAATAGAGATGATTTTAAAGTTTTCAGTTAAAAGTAAGAAAAGTTTTTGCCTATAAACTTAAAGATAAAACAGCCATTTTATCAAGACTAAAGCCAGTTATTTCACAAGGAATAACAACTCTGTTTTGAACCTCAACAGAAACACACTTATTTCTAAATCATGCCTTCCCCAAAAGAATCATGCCATTTAAAGATACACATTTTTACCCCGTGACTGAAGTTTTCCAACCTGGACCAAGTTTTCCAACCTGAAAAAAAGAAAACAAAAACAAGAGAACCTGACAAGGAAAGAATATTGATCCAGTTGTTTTCCCCAAAGATCGTCATCCTTGAAAATAGTCACAACATATCACATTGGAAATACAGACAGATGGAGCAAACTGAGACAATGTCCAACCATGGGTACCCTTGAAATAGCTGCTGCTGCTAAGTCGCTTCAGTCGTGTCCAACTCTGTGCGACCCCATAAATGGCAGCCCACCAGGCTCCCCCGTCCCTGGGATTCTCCAGGCAAGAATACCGGAGTGGGTCGCCATTTCCTTCTCCAATTTGAAATAGCTAACCATTTATATGCAGAGTACATCATGAGGAACGCTGGGCTGGAAGAAGCACAAGCTGGAATCAAGATTGCCGGGAGAGATATCAATAACCTCAGATATCAATAACCTCAGATATGCAGATGACACCACCCTTATGAAGATAGTGAAGAACTAAAGAGCCTCTGATGAAAGTGAAAGAGGAGAGTGAAAAGGTTGGCTTGAAGCTCAATATTCAGAAAACGAAGATCATGGTATCTGGTCCCATCACTTCATGGGAAATAGATGGGGAAACAGTGGAAACAGTGTCAGACTTTACTTTTTTGGGCTCCAAAATCATTTCGGATGCTGATTGCAGCCATGAAATTAAAAGACACTTACTCCTTGGAAGGAAAGTTATGACCAGCCTAGATAGCATATTAAAAAGCAGAGACATTACTTTGCCAACAAAGGTCCATCTAGTCAAGGCTATGGTTTTTCCAGTGGTCATGTACGGATGTGAGAGTTGGACTGTGAAGAAAGCTGATCGCTGAAGAATTGATGCTTTTGAACTGTGGTGCTGGAGAAGACTCTTGAGAGTCCCTTGGACTGCAAGGAAATCCAACCAGTCCATTCTAAAGGAGATCAATCCTGGGTGTTCATTGGAAGGACTGATGCTAAAGCTGAAACTCCAATACTTTGGCCACCTCATGCGACGAGTTGACTCACTGGAAAAGACTCTGATGCTCGGAGGGATTGGGGGTAGGAGGAGAAGGGGACGACAGAGAATGAGATGGCTGGATGGCATCACCGACTTGATGGACATGAGTTTGAGTGAACTCCGGGAGTTGGTGATGGACAGGGAGGCCTGGCATGCTGTGGTTCATGGGGTCGCAAAGATTCGGACACGACTAAGCGACTGAACTGAACTGAACTGAACCATTTATAATTAATGTCAAACAAGAAATCAGAAGACTGTTCAATAGCTCCATAGGTACTATCTAGAAATACTATCTGAAATTTGGAGATAAGGCAAAATATGACTAGGCACCCTTTTTCTGAGGTCACACAGAGCAATAGAGCACTGTTTCACAAAGCTACACAATGGCACCTGATGCTTTATGGAAGATAGTTGGCTTAACTTAATAGTCACTGTTCCGTGGAGTCTAGACACTCTAAAGTTAGATGTTAACTTGTAGAAGATTGATAAGCTATAAATGATTTCTGTCCAATAGAAGAACTACACCAAAGATTATAGTTTTATCACTTTATGTAACATTACATATCTCAGTTGTGTCTCAGAAAACCTTATTCATCTTAACTTATTGAAAACTATATATTGAGACTTTCTTTATCATTTGGCCTACCCATCTTCCTGTCCTGGAAGCAAATGCCTGCTCTGTTCTTTCTCACTGAAGTCTGAACTTGAAAGTTATTTTCAAAATGACATGAAGCCTACGGAGTTTCCATCCAGCTCACAATTTTCACTGGCCCATCACCACTGACCTAGTTCATAGCGGCTCCTTCTCCAGCCAGCACCAAGCAGTCTTTCCTACCAATCCCATCATCCTTGGACCAGGTTCAGACTCAGCATTTAAGCAAAGTGCACAGAAATGAGTCTTCCATGGAAGCAGAACAAAATGCAGAGAAAACAGAGCCAAGACACCCTTTTATCTTTTGAAGTCCAGTGCTCTATTTCCTGTATGCTCTAGGGCATGAAGTTTGTATCAGACTTAGCATTTTAGAAGAACATGGAAGTCATGGGAAGTGGTAGAGTCAAGTTAAATGAATGAAGCATTGAACCACATTCGCTTCAAGAGCCCAAAAGGGAGTGGAATAAAAGGAAGCCAGGGAAGAGAGAGAAGGAGGGCATGTGAGGGCACATGTGGGAACACGCTTACTTTTGCAGAATTAGCCTCTACTCTCAGCCCCACCTCCCACACACTGGCTGCTCTGGTGCTATAAGCAGATTCCCAGTGAGGCTGGAAGTGGCTAAAAATTTCTGCTAAATTACTATTAAGCATACCAAGAAAAGACCTGACTCAAGGAAACACCTTACTGGATTTTTTTTAAGGAAAGAAAATGTATTTTCCAAAGTAAGCCACAAAGTATAGGGTGACTAAGCACACAGAGCTCTATCCCAGTGGGATAAAACCTATGAACTCGATTTCTCACATTGCTGAAATAAACACTTACTATTTGGGGAAAATCATGATTGTTACTTACAAAAGATGTCCTAAATGGGTCTTGAACATGGGCACCAAAAAGGAGACACAGGTGGTTTCCCTCTGCCCAGTCTGTCTCTGAAGGGAATGAACGCTTTCTCCATGCAAATATGGACTTGTACAATCAGGCCTGACCAAGGGCACAGCACCTAAATTAGGCCGAACAACCTCATTAGGGACAAGACTTAGAAACAGTCTTCCTGGGACTTCCGTGGTAGTCCAGTAGTAAAGAATCTGCCTGCCAATACAGGGGACATGGGTTTGATGCACCGTCTAAGAAGATCCCACATGCCACAAGGCAGCTAAGCACATGCGCCACAACTACTGAGCCCACGTGATGCAATTTTTGAAGCCCGTTTACTCTAGAATCCATGCTCCACAACAAGAGAAGCCACTGCAATGAAAAGCCAGTGCCCTGCAAATAGAGTAGCCCCTCCTTGTCGCAACTAGAGAAAGCCCACATGTGGCAGCCAAAATCCAGCACAGTCAAAAATCTTAAAGGGAAAGGAAGAATTAAATTTAAAAAGGAAGGAAGAAAGAAAGACAGAAACAACTGTCCTTGTTCTGTGCATTCTGTGTGTCACCGGGAGTGGCATCTGCCTCTGGGCACTGCCTCAGTCATATTATAAATACGTGATTAGTATGTGGAAGCAGGATCATGAAGAGCTATGTGTGCCTTGCTAAAGTATTTGACCTTTACTTTGTAGTCAATGAGAAGCCAACAGAAACTGTTGTCATATAACAACTAGTTATATCAAAGTTATACATCAACATGAATATATATCAATGAGTATAACAATTATTTATATCAAAGTTAACAAAGGTAACATAAGCAGTAGCATGTATAAATGAAGAGGAAGCCGATAGGGGCCAGATGTTGTTGCTATTCAGTCACTAAGTCATGTCCAACTCTTTGCAACCCCACGGACTGCAGCACACCAATCTTCCCTGTCCTTCACCATCTCAGAAGAGCATTAATTTTAGTTTCAGACAGACTGGATTTCAATACCAATCCTGTGTGCCCATGGGAAACTCACCTTATCTGAGTCTATTTTCTAGAAATAGGGCCTGTACTTTGCAGAAATTAGAGTTAAGATTACAGATGACATATGTGAGGCACCTAACACAGTCTGGTACCCAGGAGGTGCAACAGTCACCCAGGAGGTTCTCATGTATTCTGGTTCTGTTCTCCTTTCAGGCACAGAGTATAACTGTACAACACTTTCCAGCTCCACTTGAAGTGGATCTTGGCCTGTACATGACTTGCATTGACCAATGAAACCTAAAGAGCCAGTGAGATATTCACTCCCTCCACACACTCCCTTCCCACTACTATGGTAAGCATAGAAGCTTCCCAGATGAAGCCTCTGTCTTTCTGGGTCACTATGTGACCATGGTGAACAGAAATCCCCTATAGAAGGAAATAGTATGAGCAAGAAAATAAATGTTATATGAAGCCACTGAGATTTGGGAGTGTTTTTGTTACCGCAGCAAAACCTATCACATACTGAGAGAATAAAACTCAATGATTCCAAAAGTCTGTTCTTTATGTCTGCCTTGCCATTGTTGTCTTGCATGTAGGATCATCAGTACCATCTTTCTAGATTCCATATATATGCATTAATATACTGTATTTGTCTTTCTCTGACTTACTTCACTCTGTATAATAGACTCTAGGTTCATCCACCTCATTAGATCTGACTCAAATGCGTTCCTTTTTATAGCTAAGTAATATTCCACTGTGTATAGGCACCACAACTTCCTTATCCATTCATCTGCTGATGGACATCTAGGTTGCTTCCATGTCTTAGCTATTGTAAATAGAGCTGCAAAGAACACTGGGGTACACGTATCTCTTTCAATTCTGGTTTCCTTGGGGTACATGCCCAGTGGGAGAAGGAGAGGATGGGATGATTTGAGAGAACAGCATTGAAACATATACATGACTATATGTAAAACAGACGACTGGTGCAAGTTCGATGCATGAAGCAGATGCTCTGGGACAGCCTAGAGGGACAGAGTGGGAAGGGAGGTTGGAGTGGGGTTCAGGATTGGGGGGACATATGTATACTTATGGTTGATTCATGTTGATGTATGGCAAAAACCATCACAATATTACAATTATCCTCCAATTAAAATAAATTAATTAAAAAAACCATCTGAAGCAAAAAAAGGAAAGAACCTCAATGATTTATAGCTAATGTGATTCTGCTTTGGTTATTTCAAAATGCTGTTTTCAAAATGAAGGTGGGAATGCCAGAGAAGTCAAAGATTCCAACTGAACTGGGTAAAGATGGATCCCTAGGCAGTTCCCCAGGCAAGGACCCTCATATATTAGTTATTCAGAACTTAAAAGAAGCAAAAATAAACAATCTCAGTTTCTAATTCTGAACTATGCTCCCATGAATTACAGATTTAAAAGGTCACACTGAACAGAGTAGGATAAATACACAACAGAGTTTCTGCAGATTGAAAGCTCTAGAGTGCTGGGCCCCAGCCAGAATGATCATAATCCAAGAATCGAGGTCAACAGCCCTGAAAAATAACTCTTAAGTATTTCCAGCCTTTAAAATTCCTCAATGGACCAGAAAACATCTGTTTCCTAATCCAGGAGGGGGAGAAAAGCTTTATTGCTAAATAGTAGTCAGCATCCCAAGCATGAAATTCATTCCCATTTTCCTGGGGAAAAGCAAACACACATTAACCCTTCCTCCTTTGTCATCTGCTGATGCCATCAGCTATAGTCGCCACTACAGGAGAGGAGCTTTACATCCAAACAAGAGCAGCCGTGCTTCACTTTCCTTGGAGTTACCAGAAAAGGTCAATATGAACAACCAAGCACCGGCAATCACTCCTTACAGACATCTGATGAAGAAGGAGAGCAAGTTTGATCCCTGGATCAGGAAGATCCCCTGGAGAAGGAAATGGCAACCCAGTCCAGTATTCTTGCCTGGGAAATCCCACGGACAGAGGAGCCTGGTAGGCCACAGTCCACGGGGTCAGAAAAGAGTCAGACATGACTTAGCAACTAAACAACAAAAGCCAAGCAGACTTGAGTTCTCATCCCACCTTTATCACTTACTAGCTGTGTGACCTGAGGCACATGACCCTCTCTTAGGCTCAGTTTATTCATACTTAGAATAATGCTAACTATAAGAGCTACCATTTGTGAGTGCCTGCTATATGCCAGGCATAAGTAATTCCCGTGCATTTTACTTTTAAATCCTTACAATACCGACTGAAGGAAGGAGTTACATGGATCTTACAAATATATATATTGTATATATATATATGAGGCTCTAAACTAGCAGCAAGTAAAGTCAAGATGCAAATTCAAACCCGTTTGGCTCCTAAACCTGAACTCTTATTCTGGAGGACGCTGCCTCCATAAGCCTACTCCCAGGGTGATAGAAATCACAGTGTTGCCCCTACTTAGAGTAGACACTCAGTCGGTGTTAGCTTCCTTTCCCTCATTTTCCCTTCTTCTGTCCAAATCATTCTACCCACCCGCTCCTTTTTACCTTTCCACCATTTTCCCCAATGGTTTATCTGGAATATTACTTCTGAAACTGGAATCTTCAGCAGTCTTATAAAGACTTCTGAAACATGACAGTGTTTATACTAATCTTCCCATTGAGCTAAGAAAATATAGATATCAACATAAAAATATAAATGGCTTTGGACATGTTTATATAAAGACAGAAAAATAGAAGGAAATGTTAACAATGATTATCCCTAGGTGGTGGAATCAAGAGATTTGAGATTAATCAAAACTTAATATCTTTTTTTTTATGCCTAATGAGTCCATTTTTTGGTGGAAGCAGGAAAAAATCAAGTTGTTTTCAGAGCCATAGAAGAAAATTACTGGGCTCTTTTTAATTTTTTTTAATATTTGCACTTACTGTTTCCAAAATAAACAAGGGTATTTCAGTCACAAAAAATATATTTCTTTGTTTTTACTTGCTTAAAAGAATGTTCACATGCTACAATTAATGCACAGGGAAAAATCTAGTCTGCACTTAAAGCTGATTAGCCTCATGTCCCTTTAACACTGTGAATAGGCTGTGTTAACCACAGTGGATCTGAGAGAACAAGCGTTTACTCCAGAGAGATGCGGGGGGACCTACGAGCATGGCCATCAGACCTCTTCTCATGACACAGGGGGCTGGACCTCAGTTAGTGAGTCAGGTTCTTCTACGCTCCTCTTGACAAATCAACGACCTTCCCCCTATCCTTCCCAAAGTGACCATTTTTACATATAAAGGCAAGTTTAGGTCTAGCTTAGTCTCCATGTCACTGATTCAATGATGATTCTCCCAGTCAAGGCTTTTGGCTGCCTGGGAAAATTCAAGCTGAGAACAAGATACAGCCTGTCCTCTTCAAATTTTCCCAGGCACAATAGGAAGCATTGTGGACTATCTCTGGAGTTTCCTTCAAAACACACGTGTCTTTTGGCTCATGAGTGAAGTCTGTTCTCATCATCCCAAACCAAAGTCAAGACAGCCATAGAAACCTGTGTCTTTGGACCATGTTGACCCAAGGTGGCAGGCTCCCATTAACACCAGACTCTGGAAGTCATAGGCCAAGAAGTGGGAGATTAGAAAGTCACTTCTGAGTTTGCTGTGATGCTGTAGAGGCCACTGCTGACTACAATTCCTGTTGTCTATGCAGCCCCAGAGTGGAGTTAAGCACTGAGAAATGTTTGCCTTCCATAGGAACTGATGATTTTTTTCTCTCATGGCTAGATTGCTATTTCCTTTTCAACTTGCCTTCCAGGAAGCTCACAACCAAACACATGGCCTGCCCACAGCAACTGCACAATCACACCGCCCACAAACTTGCATTCAGCTTCTCCACATGGTCTTGACATTCCATTTATCCTGACTGTTTCTTTGCATTTTTTTTACTGTGGTAAAAGCCACATAATATAAAACATACTATTTTTACCATATTTAGCTGTATAGTTCAGCAGCACTAAGTACAGTCACATGGTTGTGCAAATCTCACCATCATCCATCTCCTGAATTTTTCACCTTCCGAAACTGAAACTATGTTCCCATTAGTTCAGTTCGGTTGCTCAGTCGTGTCTGACCCTTTGCGACCCCATGAACCGCAGCATGCCAGGCCTCCCTGTCCATCACCAACTCCCAGAGTCCACCCAAACCATGTCCATTGAGTTGGTGATGCCATCCAACCATCTTATCCTCTGTCGTCCCCTTCTCCTCCTGCCTTCAATCTTTTCCAACATCAGGGGCTTTTCCAGTGAGTCAGCTCTTTGCATCAGGTGGCCAAAGGATTGAAGTTTCAGCTTCAACATCTGTCCTTCCAATGAACACCCAGGACTGATCTCCTTTAGGATGGATTGGCTGGATCTCCTTGCAGTCCAAGGGACTCTCAAGAGTCTTCTCCAGCACCACAGTTCAAAAGCATCAATTCTTTGGCGCTCAGCTTTCTTTATAATCCAATTCTCACATCCATACATGACCACTGGAAAAACCATAGCCTTGACTAGACAGACCTCTGTTGACAAAGTAATGTCTCTGCTTTTCAATATGCTGTCTAGATTGGTCATAACTTTCCTTCCAAGGAGTAAGCGTCTTTTAATTTCATGGCTGCAATTACCATCTGCAGTGATTTTGGAGCCCAGAAAAATAAAGTCAGCCACTGTTTTCCCAACTATTTGCCATGAAGTGATGGGACCAGATGCCATGATCTTAGTTTTCTGAATGTTGAGCTTTAAGCCAACGTTTTCACTCTCCTCTTTCACTTTCATCATTACTTAATATTTTTATTCTAGTATCATTTGTTAGCTAACTCCAATCCTACATAAAATATATTTGAAATAAATTAACATGACACCACACCAACCATGTAAAAGAGGTGCCATCTGGAGGGTAGGCCCCCAGGGGCACCAGAAAGGGGAGCTTCCCCTTTTTCCACTGCAACCTTGTCTCAGACTTATGTTGCTTCCCCATTTGAAATCCATCCATTTAGCAAAACTACTTTTTCTATTCTTGGGTTAGAAAGTAAATATACCTGGGAAGGATTTCTCCATATTTATCCTTGCAAAGAACTTTATTCTGATCCTGTCTAATCATGCATAACTCAGCACAGGTGTGGATTTAGTAAAAGAGAAAAATGGAAGAAGGATGATTGAATTTGATGAAAGATATGAAGAATGTCTTGGGATCAGGAATATTTGCATGGTTGGGGAATTACTTTTCTGGGACAGGCAAGCTCACAGACTACAAGGCTTCTTGATATGTGAGAGAGGGAGTAGAAGGAGCTAAGAGTCACTCACCCATTTCATGACTTGGCACAAACATCCAAACACAACCCTGAAAGTCTGAAGACCTTGATGTTTACAGTAACTTATGCTTATAAGCATGACAGGATTGACAAGGAATGCTTTATAGGTTTAATCTCATCTAATCTTCAAAATGGGCTTCCCTGGTAGCTCGGCGGGTGAAGAATCTGCCTGCAATGGTGGAGACCACCTGCAATACGGGAGACATGGGTTTGATCCCTGGGTCGGGAAGATTCCCTGGAGAAGGAAATGACACCTACTCCAGTTTTCTTGTCTGGGAAATCCCATGGACAGAGAGACCTGGTGGGCCACAGTCCACGGGGTCACAAAATAGTCAGACATAACTTGGCGACTAAACAACAACAACAATCTTCAAAACAACCCTGTAAGTTTTCATTATTCTCCTTATGATGTAAATATGAGAACTGTGGCTCAGAGAGGTTAGTAACTTGTCCAGGGGCACACAATTCATTTACAACAGAGGGGAGATAAGAGTACAGGTCGCTTCCAGCAGAAAATGTAACCCTTTGGTGCCCATGGAACAGAGAGCAGGAGCCCTGGAACAGGAGGCCCCAGGGTGTGAAATCTGCTCTCATGCGATCCATCCCCCACCTCCGCCAGAAGCCCAGTGGCTCCTCTCCATGCAGTTCATCCTTCAGTTCAGTTCAGTCGCTCAGTCGTGTCCGACTCTCCGCGACCCCATGAATCACAGCGCGCCAGGCCTCCCTGTCCACCACCAACTCCCGGAGTTCACTCAAACTCATGTCCACAGAGTCGGTGATGCCATCCAGCCATCTCATTCTCTGTCGTCCTCGTCTCCTCCCGCCCCCAATCCCTTCCAGCATCAGTCTTTTCCAGTGAGTCAACTCGTCGCATGAGGTGGCCAAAGTATTGGAGTTTCAGCTTTAGCATCAGTCCTTCCAATGAACACCCAGGATTGATCTTTAGAATGGACTGGTTGGATCTCCTTGCAGTCCAAGGGACTCTCAAGAGTCTTCTCCAACACCACAGTTCAAAAGCATCAATTCTTTGGCGCTCAGCTTTCTTCACAGTCCAACTCTCACATCCATACAAGTTCATTCTTAGGTAACCCAAAATACAGATTTCTGAGTGAAACTAAAACCCATGCTTGAAAATAAAAATCTCCGTCTGCTGCAGCTGACATCCACACCCAAGAAAACACATGCCAAGTAGAAAAGTCCTTTTCTTGTACTTTCCACCCATTGTTCTGTATTTACCCCAAGTACAGGAAAGCATTTCTGGGGCACTTGAGGAGGACATGTTAAATTTACTGGATTCCAAATGTTCTCATTTATTTATAATCAAGAATATGCAAAAGAGAAGGAAAATACAACCCTGAACAGTGAACTGCCCCCTCTCCACACACACAGGCCTCCTCACAGCTGGCAGATCACAGTTCTAATGAAATGAGAGTGAGACAGCTGCCCTCTCCTCCAGTGGGCCCCTGCAGGGTGGGCCTGGAGGTCCACACCCAGGCCAAGCTAACACCCACACCAAGCAAAGAGGGATCCAAACCCAAGGAGCCCTGACCAGCAATGGGATGAGAGGACCAGGCTAGGCTGGATGAATACCAGCTACAGGCCCAAGGCGTCATGATGGCTGAGGCGAGGCCCACCATGAGAGCAGATGGGATCTGCCATCAGCATCAGCAGGGAGTGTGGATAACAGCCTCGATCAGGAAGTCAGACAGTCAGTCCAAGGGAGGCGGACCCCAGGGAGGGAAGGACAATCAACAATGATGGAGGAAACCCGAGAGCCACACAGGCCACCAACCCAGCAACACTGGGGCAGGGCAAGAGCCTCTGGACCGGAAGATGGAGGTCAGGGTGTCAAGTCCTAACGTTACTGTGTCCTGCCTGAGTAACCCCAAACCAATGGCTTCTCATCACTGTGCCCACGTTTCTTCAGTTAAAAATTGGACATAAGAGACCTCTTTCACAGGGTTTCTATGAGCATTAAATACCCGCAGATGTGAGTGGGGGTTTTTTAAGTTTGAATACCGAAAAATTGGTTATTGAGTATGTATAAAACTCAAGTTTCAATGTTACTTCCCCTATACAGCCTCCACATCTTTCTAGTCTTCCTACAGGTATGCCCCCACTGCACTTCTCCAGAAGATATTATATCACTTACCTAAAAATAAACGTCATCTGATGAGAGACATGCCCATCTCTGCCACAGTCTCCTTCTACTCCCTACTGTCTTGCCCCAGCCCAATTTGCAATTTATGCTACCTGCCTGGTCCTATAGGCATCTGAGTTTGTGACCCCTGTCCAAGAATCAGAGCAAGCAGCAGGCAGAGGCCCAGGCCTGTCAGAGAAGAGCAACAGTTCATCTAGCCCATCCCAGACCCTGCCACGGACAACATGTCCACAAACATTACTGTACATTCCCTGGCAGCAGAGCCAATCCCAGAAGAGTAGCCCTTAGTCCTCAGGTGGCACCAAGCACATGGCAGCCTTGAGAAGGGAGGGGGGAAAAGGAGGTCGCTCCTCAGCCTTTGAGGGTGGCCAGTGCAAACAGCAAGTCAGCATCAGCTTAGTCTCCAAAGCTCCACTGAACCTCACAATAGAAACAGTTACCCAGGTAAATTAAGGCACATAAGCCACTTTCCAACCCTTTCCTTAGGGGGAAAAGTCCTTTCCTTGGAGGCTAAAAAAAAAAAAAGTGCTTGAAATGGGATCTGATTTTCAAGTTTCTACTTTGCTTTGGCTAAGTTAACTTAGGCTATCCAAACCTTGAAAGCACCCAATCTCCACAAATCCCCAACGATCTTGGCAGCAGTGACCAACAGTTTGTTTTTGGGATTTCTTGTAGCTCCATTGGTACAACTGGGAGAAGCAAAGGCAGTAAACATCCAGAGAGCAGATCCAGCCTTCCTTAGAGACTCCCAGGTCTCCTGCAACCTGCCGTCTTGCTCAGCTCACAGCAATGATGTAGCCAAACAGGCTTTGGGGTCTTACTCATCTGAAACATGATTGTGTTCACAAGCGGAAGGCTTTCTGAACTGCTGCTGGCAGTAGGGAAATTGGGGTGGTGGGGGAATTGCATTTCCTGAGGGGATATGCTCGGGGTCTCATCAGATGTTCTCAGGGGCTACTGGCCGTATTCAAAATATTTAACGACAGGGAACAGCAAGGCAGCAAACCAAACCAGGACGAGTCTCCAACCAGTCACAGACCCTTGGAGAAAGGAATATTATTAGCCACATGTTGAGGTTTTGAAAACCTAGCCAAATATTTTAAAAATTAAAAAATAAAAAGACAAACACACAACCAGTGCATGGCTTTATAAACTTCCATTCAGCCTGTTGAGAGGCCTGGCCACTGCCTCCAGGAAGACAGAATGAGGCCAGTGAACAGCTGCAAAGTGTCTTTTGGAAGAGGGACATCTGGTAACGTCCCCAGATCAGGGAAGTTTCCTGGCTTAATTCTAGGGTTATGGGGCTTATCCTTTTTACATGAAAGGCCATATTTCCACTGGAATCATACTGCCATCAAATTGTAGAGTAGGACTTCAGACATCAAGCCCAAACAGTGAGGATCCTTGCCAGCACAACAGAGCTGACTCCAGAACGCAGAACTCTGGCTCCCACTCCAGAAATCTTCAGGAACAAGATCCCCCCATTTGTGACCCCCTGATCTCCAAAACCCTGTGCACTGTTTACCAACCTCAGCTTCATCTGAAGTGAAAACAGGTGCAGACATATCTCAGCACTAGAATCACTCTGGTTGGTTGGAAATCACAACCAAGTGAAAGACTTCATCCAACAGCTTTATAGAAAGATTCAGGAATTGGGAACTGGACTGGCAGGGAAGGACAGCAGTGGTTCACTGCGACTAGAAATAATTTATTCTTACAATGACCAAGTCAGGACCTGTACCCTCCAGAGTTCAGAACACCCTCTGAACTTGATCTAGGGTTCAACTAAAATACCCTCACCTTGATCTAGGCTGTTGGCTTAAGATACTGTACTTGAGGCATCTGCTGTATGCATTTCAAGCCACAAGTTAAAAAACAAAGGCAAAGCCATAGTAGGTTTATTCTTCACAGTGAGTGCCCTTCTGAACAGACTAAGCTGAAATTTAAAGATATTCACAGATGCACCCATAAAGAAAAAATAACCAAGCCTGATGCAATACAACTGACAAATTTTTTTTAAGCTGAAGCAAGTAATTACGCAGCAAAGCCTAAGCCATCTCCAGGCACATAGGTGCACGCACGCACGCACACACAAAATCACATACACATGCATACACGTGCACACATGCACAAACACACACGTGCTGTTTCAGCCCCTAAGCCACAGTCAGCCGCGTGCCCACTGCCTCTTTGCTGGATATATTGTGACAGCCACTACTAATGAGATCCCAACTGTCACTCTCAGTTTCTACATTTGTTTTTCGTGTTTTCTTCCAAGACCATTGCCCAAAAGGCAGTTATGGGCAAAACGCATCTCATCAGCCTTCTCTCTCTCCTCTTCAGAACAGCAGGGTTTCCATGTGGCAGCCTGGAACAAAGACCCTCGGCTCCCTCGGAAGAGGGAAGGGAGGGGCTGAGACCCTGGGGACATGGTAGACCCAGGGTCTCGGTGGCCACTGGGCTGGATGTTGATCGGCCGTGGCTGCTGCTGTAGAGACTGCCTGCCCATCTTCCTGGGCAGGAGAAACAAAATCATTAGGAAACTGCATCTCTAAAAATATACCACACTGGAACTCAAGCACCAGAGCCAGTAATCGGTACATGTGAATGCTTTTGCACTGGCAAGATAATTCAAAGTGGAAGCGGTGTAAAAAAGACGCTATTTCAAATTGGAGGAGGAGGGAGCGAGATTTCTCCACAGGGATAAAGTATAAGAAATCAGACTTTAATTAATGCCCATTTAATAAGTACCCACACATGAAATATGGCTGTTCTGGTGGCTCAGATGGTAAAGAATCTGCCTGCAATGCAGCAGACCTGGGTTTGATCCCTGGGTCAGGAGGATTCCCTGGAAAAGGGAATACAACCATACACTCCAGTATTCTTGCCTGGAGAATTCCATGAACAGAGGAGCCTGGCAGGCTACAGTCCATGGGGTTGCAAAGAGTTGTAATACAACTGAACAACTAACACTTTACACACAAAATATGGCTTGTACAGAAGCCCAGAGGCATAAGTAGCCCACCGCAAAATTACCCTCAACTCTAGAGCACACACGCTATATGCTGGAAGCCATTTGTTTGCTAGTTTTTATGATGAAAAAAATGCACCCTATCCTTTTAAACAAAGTCATTGGAAATCTTTGTAAAGGACTGTTTTAAAACACTGGAAAGACAGGCTACCTCAGTGATTATCTTGAGGGAGGATTAAGAGAGGTTATACTGTTCTTAGTAGGTTTCCATATTCCCAGAATATGCACGTGTTTTTCAGAAAAGATAGTTTTTGAACTTCTTTTACGAGCATTAGAAGGAAATGCTCCACTGCCCCCAATGCACACATACACACGCACACATGTGAATCCTGAGGATCCCTGCTGTGTCTCTATTTGAACAGGGAACAATAACTACTTCCCTGGTGATTGTCTCTGCAACCCTGCAGGGAGACAGAACCACTGTGTCTAGCTGCCAGCTAGACAGAGCGGGTGCCTGACAGGTACGCTGGCTTTTCTTGGAAGCACCCATGCTAGCTTCTTACAGAACGGGCTGTGCAATCAGGTTGATGGTTTAACCAGGTGCGGGAGTGAAGTGGCAGAGATGAGGTGAAATGAGACAGCCATTTCTCTCCTGAAAATGACTTGTCCACAGATCCATCCCACAAAATAGCACTCAAATCAGATCTGATCCCTGCTCTGCCCCTCATTCTGACAGATAAAAGTGCCAGTCAGGATGCCTGTACATTATTAACGACTATTTCAAGGATCCCTGGTGAATTCTTGGTGGTTTGTGAGTGTAAGGGGAAGAATTAATTATATTTTCTATGAAAAGCTCGGGCCCCAGGACTTGGTTCAAGATAATGAGAAATCAGCAGGGAGACACGAGGCCCTAAGACCCCTTCCTCTGAGTCCTTAGAACTTTCCAGCAGCCCTGGAAACAGTGGGAAACAGTAACTGTGACCTTCCTCCAACAGCCTCTTCTAGTAACTCCCACCTCTGGTGCAGCAGACTATATCAATAGTCTCCTATGTCATATGGGAGGTGTCGAAAGTCTGTAATAAAATCTATACGCAAACTAGGTGTGCTCAATTTCAAATTCGGTTACTAAACAAAACTTGGGTCCACTCACCTGACACACAGCAAAGCCAATTTACTGACACTGGGTTGTTTCAAAGGAAAGTATGATTATTGCAAGGTGCCCAGTGTTGGAGCCAGGCAAGGAGAACAGGCTTGATGTTCAAAAGACCTGAGCTTCCCATGGCTTTCAGGGAAAGGTTTTTAAAAACAGCATGAGGGAGAGGGTCACAGGGTCTGTCATCAGCTCATGCATGATCCTCCATTTGGTTGATGGGGAGGTTAACAGGATGATGTTTCTAGAATCTCAGTCATCAACCTGGTTACAACTGGTCTGAGGTCTAGATGCCAGTGGTTAGCATGCAGTTAACTTCTTCCAGCTGGTGGGGTTTAGTATCTGCAGAGCAACTCAAGGCTATGGCTCAGGATATTCTCTATAGCCCTTGAGGAGGAACTAAAGGTCCTTGACTTAGATTTATGGCTAAGCTATTATTATTTTTGTCCTGCTTGACTGTTTTTCTTTGTCTCTGCATTTTCTCACTCCTCTTGCTCTTCAGAACTCAGGAAAGGCCCAGGAAGTCAAAGATTTTTTTTTTCAAACAAGTGGCAAGGGAGCACAGATTTGAGAAGTGGGTCTGTCCCAGGAGAAGGCCCCATAAGGGTCCTGCTTAGTTTCAATTCTACTAGTTTACTATACTAGTAGTTAAATTAGTCATCCCCCTGTTAGCTAATTCTTGAGATTCGTTTAAACCGTGAATTTATATTTTCCATATTTTTTGAAGTTCAGTTTGATTATCTGTGAAAAGATCTTTATTTTGTCCCCAAATGTATCATCTTCTTTTCTAAAAACTAGAAAGTTACATATCACTTCTGAGGCTAAGAGCTACTTGGATCTCTTGACCTGAGTTTGAGTATATATGTAAAAAACATATTGAAATTTACAAAACAGAAACAGACTCACAGACTTAGAGAATAAACTTATCCCCCCCCGCCCCAGAGGGGGAAGAATTGGGGGAAGGGATAGTTAGGGAGTTTGGGACTGACTGTACACACTGCTACATTTTAAATGAATAACCAACAAGGACCTACTATATAGCACAGGGAACTCTGCTCAATATTCTGTAATAACCTAAATGGGGAATAAAATTAAAATGAATAGATATATGTATATATATAACTGAATCACTCTGCTGTACACCTGAAATTAAGACAACATTGGTAATCAACTGTACTCCAATAAAAAATTTAAAAAAAAATTTTTTAAATATCATCCAGAATTTTATTGACCTTAAATCTCAGATCTTAAATCTGACTTCTTGGAATGAGATTTGTCAAAACAGCTATAAGACTCACTCAGAAAACTAATTTAACCCAAAACAATACATCTGCTTTATTAGTTTCTAATCTGCTCAAGAGTAAGAATATGTCTAACCTTAATTATACTCTCAAAATCACACTGACAGATTCTTAGAATCAAGGAGAAAAAAAATCTATTGTAGAAATTTATGAATAAATTCTAGCTCGGCACTGAAATGTGACTAGTGAGACTGAGAAACTAAATATTTCATTTCATTTAATTTTAATTAATTTTAATTTTAAAATGGGTGTCTGATTTGGTTACTAGGAAATAATTTTAAGTATTTATGGAACAACCTGAGTATGTGAATCTATCTTTTCAACTGTAAATTCTATAAACACTAAATACAGATCAGGTATTTCTGATGAAAATTTAGCACCCTACTGGAGACATAAAATACACATAGGATTTCCAAGAGTTGCTACAAAGAAAGAGAATATAAAACCTCATTAATATTTAATATTGATTATGTACTGAAATGAAAATATTTCGTGTGTGCATACTCAGTCACTTCAGTTGTGTCCGACTCTTTACAACCTGTGGACTGTAGCCCACCAGGCTCCTCTGTCCATGGGATTCTCCAAGCAAGAATACTGGAGTGGGTTGCCATGCCTTCCTCCAGGGGATCTTCCCAACCCAGGGATAGAACCCACATCTCCTACATTGCAGGAGGATTCTTTACTGCTTGAGCCTCTGAGGTAAATATTTCACATTAGGTTAAATAAAATATATGATTAAAATTAATTTCATCTCTTAGTTTTTAATGTGGCAACCAGAAAGTTTTAAATTAAACATGTCGTTCATGTTACACTTTGATTGGACATCACTGCTCTAGGGGGCTACATAGGGTGGGGTAACTAGCAAAACCAGCATATTATTCATTTATTGTCTCCATATATTAACACTTTTGTAGATACTGTATTATAGTAATGTATTATTGTAATGTTCATTATTTTCCCATATTTTTGTCATCCTATCTCTAAATATTAAACAAATATGTGAACCAAATGACTGATGGCTACCCAAAGAAGCAAAGGTTATCCTACCACTGACAGTGGGCAACAGTAAATGCCAGTTACTCCCATACGACCTGGCTCCTGGGCTGGGCAAAATTACATGACAGACAGTCACAGTACTGCTAAGAGGAACTCAAGAGTTACACCCACATTAGCTATCTTAACCAAATATTTAAAAGTGGGTCATTGAGTGTGACACAAAGAGAGAAAATAAAGTCTTGCTAAGAACCATAAAGAGACCTTTTTCAAGCAATGTACTCTGGAGTACAGGATCAGTTCAGTTCAGTTGCTCAGTCATGTCCGACTCTTTGTGACTCCATGGATTGCAGTACGCCAGGCTTCCCTGTCCATCAAGAACTCCCAGAGCTTACTCAAAATCAAGTCCATTGAGTCAGTGATGCCATCCAACTATCTCATCCTCTTTCATCCCCTTCTCCTCCCACCTTCAATCTTTCCCTGCATCGGGGTCTTTTCCAATGAGTCAGTTCTTTGCATCAGGTAGCCAAAATATTAGAGTTTCAGCTTCAGTATCAGTCCTTCCAATGAATATTCAGGACTGATCCTTCAGGATGAACTGGTTGGATCTCCTGGCAGTCCAAGGGACTCTCAAGAGTCTTCTCCAGCACCACAATTCAAAAGCATCAATTCTTCGGCACTCAGATTTCTTTATAGTCCAACTCTCACATCCATACATGACTAGTGGAAATACCATAGCTTTGACTAGACTGACAAAGTAATGTCTGGCAAAGTAATGTTTCTGCTTCTTAATATGCTATCTAGGTTGGTCACAGCTTTTCTTCTAGGGAGCAAGCGTCTTTAAATTTCATGGCTAGATTCATCATCTGCAGTGATTTTGGAGCCCAAAAAAATAAAGTCTGTCACTGTTTCCATTGTTTCTCCATCTATTTGCCATGAAGTGATGACACCAGATGCAATGATCTTAGTTTTCTGAATGTTGAGTTTTAAGCCAATTTTTTCACTCTTCTCTTTCACTTTCAAGAGGCTCTTTAGTTATTCTTTGCTTTCTGCCATAAGTGTGATGTCATCTGCATATCTGAGGTTATTTATATTCCTCCTGGCAATCTTGATTCCAGCTTGCGCTTCATCCAGCCCAGTGTTTCTCATGATGTACTCTGCATAGAAGTTAAATAAGCAGGGTGACAATATACAGCCTTGATGTACTCCTTTCCTGATTTGGAACCAGTCTGTTGTTTCAGTTCTAACTGTTGTTTTTTGACCTGCATACAGATTTCTCAGGAGGCAGATCAGGTGGTCTGGTATTCCCATCTCTTTAAGAATTTTCCACAGTTTATTATGATCCACACAGTCAATGGCTTTGGCATAGTCAATAAAGCAGAAATAGATGTTTTTCTGGAACTCTCTTGCTTTTTCAATGATCCAACGTATGTTGGCAATTTGATCTCTGGTTCCTCTGCCTTTTCTAAAACCAGCTTGAACGTCTGGAAGTTCATGGTTCATGTACTGTTGAATCCTGGCTGAAGAATTTTGAGCATTACTTTGCTAGCGTGTGAGATCAGTGCAACTGTGCGGTAGTTTGAGCATTCTTTGGCATTGTCTTTCTTTGGGATTGGAATGAAAACTGACCTTTTCCAGTCCTGTGGCCACTGCTGAGTTTTCCAGATTTGCTGGCATATAGAGTGCAGCACTTTCAGAGCATCATCTTGTAGGATTTGAAATAGCTCAATTGGAATTCTATCACCTCTACTATCTTTGTTTGAAGTGATGCTTCCTAAGGCCCACTAGACTTCACATTCCAGGGTGGTTGGCTCTAGGTGAGTGATCACATCATCGTGATTATCTGGGTCATGAAAATTTTTTTTTGTATAGTTCTTCTGTGTATTGCTGCCACCTCTTCTTAATATCTTCTGCTTCTGTTAGGTCCTTGCCATTTCTGTCCTTTATTGTGCCCATCTTTGCATGAAATATTCCCTTGGTATCTCTAATTTTCTTGAAGAGATCTCTAGTTTTTCCCATTCTATTGTTTTCCTCTATTTCTTTGCATTGATCACTGAGGAAGGCTCTCTTATCTCTCCTTGCTATTCTTTGGGACTCTGCATTCAAATGGGTTCATCTTCCTTTTTCTCCTTTGCCTTTCTCAGCTATTTGTAAGGCCTCCTCAGACAGCCATTTTGCCTTTTTGCATTTCTTTTTCTTGGGGATGGTCTTGATCACTGCCTCCTGTACAATATCATGAACCTCCATCCATAGTTCTTCAGGCACTCTATCAGATCTAGTCCCTTGAATCCGCTTGTCACCTCCACTGTATAATCGTAAGGGATTTGATTTAGGTCACATTTGAATGGTCTAGTGGTTTTCCCTACTTTTAAGTCTGAATTTGGCAATAAGGAGTTCATGATCTGAGCCACAGTCAGCTCTCGGTCTTGTTTTTGCTGACTATATAGAGCTTCTCCATCTTTGGCTGCAAAGAATATAATCAATCTGATTTCGGTATTGACCATCTGGTGATGTCCATGTATAGAGTCTTCTCTTGTGTTGTTGTGTGTTTGCTGTGACCAGTGAATTCTCTTTGCAAAACTCTATTAGCTTTTGCCCTGCTTCATTCTGTACTCCAAAGCCAAATTTGCCTGTTACTCCAGGTGTTTCTTGACTTCCTACTTTTGCATTCCATTCCCCTATAATGAAAAGGACATCTCTTTTGGGTGTTAGTTCTAGAAGGTCTTGTAGGTCTTCATAGAACCAATCAACTTCGACTTCTTCAGCATTATTGGTTGGGGCATAGATTTGGATTACTGTGATATGGAATGGTTTGCCTTGGAAACCAACAGAGATCATTTTGTTGTTTTTGAGATTGCATCCAAGTACTGCATTTCAGACTCTCTTGTTGAGTATGATGGTTATTCCATTTCTTCTAAGGGATTCTTACCCACAGTAGCAGATATAATGGTCATCTGAATTAAGTTCACCCATTTTAGTCCATTTTAGTTCACTGATTCCTAAAATGTCAATGTGGCAAATGGATTTTATTATATACCCAATCACCTCTCTCTATGTCATCTTTAGTTGCCATTACCAAGAAATTCCCAAGGTTCTTTTCTTCCTACCTATCCAAATGGTGGTCGCATTGTCAGTTCCATCCACGTTTTTTCCTGGGTTCCCATGACACAAGATGATACACTGGAAGATCACACAACCCATCCACCACTTAGGGCCTACCTTCTGCCAGGCTCTGTTCTAGGTACTGATGTATTACAACAGAAAGCAAGGAAAATAAAGGGTTCATTGGAGGGACTGATGCTAAAGCTGAAGCTGCAATACTTTGGCCACCTCATGCGACGAGTTGACTCACTGGAAAAGACTCTGATGCTGGGAAAGGTTGGGGGTGGGAGGAGAAGGGGACGACGGAGAATGAGATGGCTGGATGGCATCACCGACTCTGTGGACATGAGTTTGAGTGTACTCCGGGAGTTGGTGATGGACAGGGAGGCCTGGCGTGCTGTGGTTCATGGGGTCGCGGAGAGTCGGACACGACTAAGCGACTGAACTGAACTGAACTTATGCTCACACTGTTTCTGCATCTTATGATTTCACAGAAGCCTGACTATAATTTCTCACCAGTTAGCAACACATGTTAATTTTTAAAATTATTATGCAATGTTTGAAATATACAAGAAGATATTTTTAAAATGTAATGAACAACCATGCACCCACCCGTCCTGAATTCTACCCCATATTTTCCCTTACCACTGATCTCACAGAATTAGTGTTTAGGATGCGTGTACATTTCATCATACTTTTATTATACGTGGCAACCCACTCCAGTATTCTCGCCTGGAGAATCCCATGGATGGAGGAGCCTGGTGGGCTACAGTCCATGGGGTTGCAAGAGTCGGACACGACTGAGCAACTTAACTTTCACTAACTTTAACTTTCATGTCTCCCTAAGCAGTTATGTGACTTGGCATACTTTAGAATTGCATATGTATAAGTGTGTTTTAAAAAGATGTTTTTAACTTGAGATAAGTAACTATCTGACAGTAGAAATTTCTTACTAAGCTTTCAGATAGAAAAATAAAATTTTTTATTCACCACCCAAGTCACACATAAAGGAATATAAATTTAAATATTACACATGACTACATATGTTCATACCCATAGTATATAGTTCACAGTAAGAATAATAGGAAGAGTTCAGTGTATTCCATAATCATTAAAAGCTTTGAATGGGCAGATTGGAAATTACTTACATATATCTTTTTTCCTTCTCAAAATAAACTTTAAATTAGGATTTTTGAATGGTACAAAATATACAAAAGTTTGACAGTGAAAAGTAAGCCTTTCCTGCCCTTGACCCCTGCCATCCCCATATGTGAAAGTGAAAGTCACTCAGTCGTGTCCAACTCTTTGCGATCCCATAGACTATACAGTCCGTGGAATTCTCTAGGCCAGAATACTGGAATGGGTAGCCTTTCCCTTCTCCAGGGGATCTTTCTGCAACCCAGGGATTGAACCCAGGTTTCCCACACTGCAGGCAGATTCTTTATCAGCTGAGCCACAAGGGAAGCCCAAGAATACTGGAGTGGGTAGCCTATCCCTTCTCCAGGGGATCTTTCTGACCCAGAAATCGAACTAGGGTCTTCTGCATTGCAGGCAGATTCTTTACCAACTGAGCTATCACCAATATTATTCCTTATGCATATGCCCAGAGACTCCACACATAAATAAGCAATCATGTATATGTTATCTGCCTCTTTTAGTACAAATGGTGACACCTTGCTGTTTTCATTTAATGGTTTATCTTAGAGATCTTTTCATATTAGTGTATATGGAGCTGCTGCATTCTGTTTTTTAACTGAGGTAAAACGGACACAGAACATTGTATTAGTCTCAGGTGGACAATAATGATTTAATATCTGTATATACTACCTCACAGATGTGCCATGTTTGATTTAGATTCTCTCCCATAAATGGAGAGGTAGTTTCAAATCCTCTGAAGCAAATAGTACTGCTCTGAATACTCCCAAATATATGCTATTTAAGAATGCTCAAGAATGTCCATAACACATTCCTAGAATGAATGCTGAGTCAGAGTGGTTACTATATACATATATACACACACATATACTTAATATTTTGATTAGGGTTACAAAAGAGTCTTCCAAAGGGTTATACAATTTAATTCCTACCAGATAGGTAGAAGAGCATCTTCCTTCACTACCTTTTTGTCAATACAATGTATTGTGTGTATTCATTGAGCTAAGTGATAAATATTATCTCACTGAAATACTAATTTCTGACTGTTTTAAATAATTTTAAAATTCTGTTTCAATAGGAAAAAGTACAACTTAAGCTAAGAGATACAAGAAGGCTAATGAATGAAACACTCTGAATTTGTTAACAGAAACTACAAGCTATAAAATTCAAGGCATGACACTACTCGATAGAGATATATTAGGTTCACGTGAGCAATAAAGACAAATACCTAATTACAATATTGCCCAATCTCTTCTAATAAACTAATTCATAATGTTGACACAGGTAAAAGCCTTATAAAAACTTGTAGGGAGAACACCACCCAACACCAGCCTAAGTTCAACTACTCAGAAATAGCAATACTATACATGGGAGTCTGCTTTATACTACATGACTTCCCTGCACTTAACCAGTAGAAAACAGATGGAGGCCAAACTGAGGGTAAAACAAAGTGGTTCTTCACATGTCACACACACTCTCACTGACCCCATGAATTCCCATCCTTCAGATCAGCAACAGAGTTAGGTCACCTGGGTTCTGAATGAGACAGGTCTCGGCTACTGGTTCACTGAGTGAACCTAGCCCAATCAGTTGACCCCTGTGACCTCCAGCTCCTCATCTATTAGACTACTGAAAATAAATACACTGAAGTGGATTTTTCCTTGAGGTCCCTTCCAGCTGAAAAATATTCCTGATATTATGATTAATCAGTGATGAGTGGCTTTTCTAAGAGTGGTTGGGTAAAGAGGCCTTCACTCCCCTTCATTTTGACATGCATTTGCTGGATGTATGGCTACAGCTTGGGGGTCAGTAACCACTGAAACCAAAGAACAGAGATTTCTATGTGCAATAAGTAAGGGTATTACAAACCCTGGGACCTGTCCAAGGAGTCAACTGACAGGAGTGTCTTGTTCGATCACATACCCCCTTCTATTTGAGGGGGATGAGAAATGCATTCTGAAATCTGGAACTGATAAATTCTATGAGGACATGGAACTCACTCAGCTCAAGACCCTTACAATGGTACTGGTTATCTCATCTGTACACACAGCTGCCATAAAGCCAAACAGACAGATTCCACCAAATGGCTTCCCAAGTCATCAGTTACAAAGCCTGTGATCGGATAATGAGTCCTGAGGACTTCCAGGAGGGGTGCATTCACAGAAATAAAAGGCAAGGGGATTAAGGAAACAAAAAGACTACACTGAATTAACTTAAAATCCAGAAAAATGGAAAAGTTAGCAGAAAATATTCAAAATCAAGATGCAGTAATGGCCTTGAGGGCATTATGCTAAGTGAAATAAGTCAGACAAAGACAAATATCATATAACCTTACTTTGATGTGGAATCTAAAAACATCACACTCAGACACATAAAGTAGAATGGGGGTTGCCAAGGGCCACAGGAGGTGGAGGAAATGGGGAGGTGTGGGTAAAGGGTATAAACCTTGTACCTCAAGGAGATCCAACCAGTCCATTCTAAGGGAGATCGATCCTGGGTGTTCACTGGAAGAACTGATGCTAAAGCTGAAACTCCAATACTTTGGCCACCTCATGCGACGAGTTGACTCACTGGAAAAGACTCTGATGCTGGGAAAGGTTGGGGGCAGGAGGAGAAGGGGACGACAGAGATGAGATGGCTGGATGGCATCACCGACTCTGTGGACATGAGTTTGAGTGAACTCTGGGAGTTGGTGATGGACAGGGAGGCCTGGCATGCTGTGATTCATGGGGTCGCGGAGAGTCGGACACGACTGAGCTACTGAACTGAACTGAACTGAATGAGTAAGTTCTGGGCATCTGATGTACAGCATGATGACTATAGCTAACAATACTATAGTGTACCCTTGAAAGTTACTATGAGAATAGAGCTTTAATGTTCCCTCCATAGTAAAAACAACAAAAGGGTAATTATGTGAAGTGACAGAGGCATTAACTAACTTATTGTGGTAAACATTTCACAATATATATGTGTATCAAAGCATTACATTGTACATCTTAAACTCACAGTATTGTATGCTAATTATATCTCAATAAATCTGGAAAAAAAAATATACAGTCATAATGGCAAGCTTTATCAAATACAGAAATTCCACAGGCAAAGAAAATGCTAGATGAAACAAGGAACTTGGTAGCAGGAAAAATCTAAGGAAACAAACTGAAGACCTACAATAGGAAAAAATATGGTCAGTTTACATTTATGAAGTAAATATTCTTTCATTTAATAAATGCTTATCATTATAGACATTTGGTTACACTCAGCTAGCTTTCTGCCACCTGCCATCAGGTAATTTCACTGTTCATTAGCTGGCCCCCACCCAACAGAGTGAACAGAAGGAAAAGTTAAACTCCTGGCAGTTGACCTTACTCAGGTAAACAGCAATAGTAAAAGGTCATGTGATGTAATCCAGGAGGCTGGGAGAGGAAAATTGAAGTTGAGTCTTAAGAGAATCGACAGACTCCATTTATTCATCATTTAAGAGTGTTCATGGCCATTAACCCACACACTCCTCACAGTTCTGGCCACTTGGTCCTGGACTTTGACATTCTATCAGTGAGTTCAGCCTGTCTGCTTGTTCACCCCCTGTCTCCTAATCCAGGGCCCCCTGAACCCTGATCCCCAGCTGGAACATTTCCAACTTTCTATGAGCAGACACATCTGGTGCCCTGACTAACATGCTCTCAGCCTCACCTGCTCTCAGCCTCACCCCTCATTTCAACCTAGCTCGACCCAGGCTCCAGCTCATTGTTATGCTGACAGCATCTCATCCTCACTTCTGCCCCTGGGCTTCCCTAAGACACAAAGGCCACTAAGACATCCCCTTGTGCCACATGCTCAGTGCTGCCAAGGTTCATGCTTTTCACAAAAAAGCACTCACAGTTTTCATGAAAAGTCTAATTTTTAAATGTTGGTAAACAATTTAAATCTATTCATAACACTGCACAGACCACACCATCATCTCAAAGCTTCCAGTTTGAAAGTCTGTACAAATTGCTGGAAAGGCACCAAGAAACAAACAAACTCTGAGCTCTAGGAGTCTACAGAAGAACCAAAGTGAGAGGCAATTACCATATGAGTGACAAGAGTGCTGATGGGGTATGGTAGGCAGAGTAACTGCTCCCCAAAGATGTCCATGTTATTTTCCCCAGAAATCATGATATATGAGGTTATAGGACAAAGGCGAATTAATGTTGCAGGTGGAAGTAAGGTTGTTAATCAGCTGACCTCGAGGGAGCCTGGATCATCCAGGTGAACCCAACATTATCACAGGGTCCATAGATGTGGAAATAGGCAAAGATATTCAGAGCCAGAGAAATACTTGAAGATGTTGGCTTTGAAGATGGTATAAGGAACCAGAAGCCAAGGAGTGCAGGAGACTTCCAGAAGCTGGAAAAGGCAAGGAAACATTATCCCCTAAAGCCTCCAGAAGAAACATAGCCCTACTGACATCTTGATATTTAGCCCAGTGAGATCCATTTCAGACTTCTGAGCTCTAGAACTATAGAATAATACATGTGACACTTGCCAGGAGGAGCCAGCACCCTCTGAACTTCAGACTGAGCCATTCCCATTGTTATCACTGAAGGTCATCAATCCTTGTGAATTATTCAGGAACTTCTTCATCAAGGTTGGCAAAGAAAGACTATTCTGATCAGAGACCATAGTATTATCCAGCCATCATTTTCTGGGTTCTCAAAAAACCAAGCAGTTGCCTCCAGTGTGTGTGTGTATGTTGTGTGCTTAGTCACTCAGTTGTGTCCAGCTCTTTGTGACCCCATGGGTTGTATAGCCCACCAGGATCCTCTGTCCACAGAATTTTCCAGGCACAATACTGGAATGGGTTGCCATTTCCTAATCCAGGGGACCTTCCTGACCCAAGGATCAAACCTGCATCTCTTGCATCTCCTACTTACCACTACGCCACCTGGTAACCCTCAGTTGCCTCCAGATCTAAGCCCAAAGCCTCAGTCCCACCTGCTGGTTCAGGAATCAGCATCTCTCCCAAGTGGAGCACTTGCTCTCCCACATCAGATGATGAAGAGTAGGAGATCTCACAGCTCACACCTCCCCACTCTGAGATTAAATGTACTCACTCCCCCAAGAGGTCTGGGATCTTCTTGGTCAGCATTTCCTGGAGAAAAGGCTCTCAGAAAGTGGGCTCAAGCTTCCCAGACACACCAAGGCCTGACCAAAGGCCTCCAAGGACTCATCTGTGTCTGAGGCAGTTTAACCATGAATAGCTCTTTCTAATTGACACCTTGTTACCATGTCGTGGGTTTTCAGTCCCTCTGAGAAGCTCTCTCCCACTTGGACAATAAAACTGATCAAAGATTAATGAGGTTCTCTAGGATCACTGACTCTGTGGACATGAGTTTGAGTGAACTCCGGGAGTTGGTGATGGACAGGGAGGCCTGGCGTGCTGTGATTCATGGGGTCACGGAGAGTCGGACACGACTGAGTGACTGAAATGAACTGAACTGAACTGAACTGAGGATCACTGACTCCTGGAGACTCTTATTAAACTCAACTGGCATTCCATTCTTTATTCTCATACTCTTTCCTTTCAATCTCACCAACAACCTTGTGAGCTGATAGGGGATGATGAAGATGGGACAGATGGGAAACAGGTAATGAACATGCCTGGGAGTGTACTATGCATTCACAACAACTGAGCATCCTGACTCCTGTTCCAGGTTCTTCCCCAAACTCCAGTCTCCCCTTCCTTCCTTCCTTCCTTCTTTCTTCCCTCCCTAATGCAGATACCCCACAAATCATCCTCCAGATTACAGGAAAATTCCAGACCTTTCTGCTTGACTTTTCCTTTTGTTTTTCATTTTTCCAGTGTTCTGTAAAAACAGTCCTCTGTGTTCTGAAACAAAACTCTTTGGAAAGGGGAAATCTGCACATAAGTCACAGAAACCAACGTTTAGATTAATATCATAAAAGGCCTAACAATGGAACCTGTCTACATGCTTCCCCTGGCAGCCAGCTACCTTGATTAAACTGAAATCCTCTCTCACTTTTAAAATCTAGCATATGGTGGGGAATAACGTACTAGAAAGTAAGGCCTCTTTTCTAGAAAATCAATTATACTGGTGTTCAACTCATTTGTAAATTTTTATTTAATTAGAAAAAGTCTTAATTATGCACTTTAAAGTGACCAGCAACAAAATTCTCAAAGACACTCTGAAGATAAATCATGAAATGCCTTAAAAGGGCTTATCTGTTTAGACCATTCTGGGGCTTTCTATAAGAAATGGTTTCCACTTGGAAGTGCCTCATCTCATTTGCAAAAACCAACTGCTGCGCCTCAGGCAGCAACAATCTGTAACATGAGGACTGCGAGCACCCAGTCCTCGCAGCAAATAATAGGGAACAAAACACAAGTGGACAAGCAGAACTGTCGAGACCCTGTTAGTCAGTCTGGACATTAGCGGGCTTTTCTGTGATTCCTGAGGGCCCCCTGAGGAGAGCAGAGGTCCTGTCTGTGAAGTTATCACTACCAGGAGAGGTGGGTTTGGTTTTTCAGCACTTTCTTTCTTTAAGAATTTGTATTCTGGTTTGAGCCAAATATCTCCAAAAGATACTTTGCTTTCCTTCTGGCAACAAAGACTGCCTAGCAGGGTGTATATTGAGTGGCCAGGGGCACCATGACAAAACACCACAGACGAGGTGGCTTACACAGCAGACATATTGTCTCACAGCTCTGGAGACTGGAAGTCTGAGGTAAAGATGTCGGCAGGGCTGGTTTCCTCTGAGGCCTCTGTCCTTGGCTTGTAGATGGCCAGCTTCCTCCTGTGTCCTCACATGGTCTTCCCTTTGTATGTATCCGTGTCTTAACTTCCTTTTGCTTTTTTATTATTACTTTTTATTGGAGCATAATTGCATTACAATGTTGCGTTGGTTTCTGCTGTACAACCAAGTGAATCAACTATAAGTATACATATATCCACTCCCTCTTGAACCTCTGTCCCACCCACCTCTATCCCACCCCTCTGGGTCATCATAGAGCACCGAGCTGATCCCTGTGCGGAAGACCAGCTTTCCACTAGCTATTTTACACATGTGCTCAGTTGCTTCAGTTGTGTCCAACTCTTTGCAACTCTATGGACTGTAGCCTGCCAGGCTCCTCTGTCCATGGGATTCTCCAGGCAAGAATACTGGAATAGGTTGCTGTGCCCTCCTCCAAAGGATCTTTCCAACCCAGGGATCAAACCCACATCTCCTGTGGTTCCTGCATTGCAGGCGTATTCTTTGTCGCTGAGCCACCAGGGAAACTCGTCTTCCTTTATACCATTTTACACAAGGTAGCAGATATATATCAATGCCACTCTTTCAGTTTGTCCCACCCTCTCCTTCCCTGTCTTGTGTCCACACATCCGTTCTCTATGTCTGGGTCTCTACACTTGCCCTGAAAACAGGTTCATCTACTATTTTCCAGATTCCACATATATGCATTAATATATGACATCTGTATTCCTCTTTCTGATTTACTTCACTCTGCATGACAGACTGTAGGTCCATCAAAACTGCTACACATGACTTAACCTCCATTCCTCATAAGGACACCAGTCTATTGGACTAGGGCTCACCACATGACCTTATTTTATCTTATGTCCATCTCTTTAAAGGTTCTATCTCCAAATACAGTCACATTCTGAGGTACTGGGGACTAGGGCTTAAACACATGGATTTTAGGACTCAATTCAGCCCCTAATAAATTGGCAAAATCCTTGTTGTAAATTCTCACATGACACAGCAAGGCTATGAGGCTGAGTTCTGTGATCCTCCCAGGTCCAAAGTTCTGGGCCTGTGCTGCATATTTGTCTGCTGCATGTTTCTGAGAAAGGGATCTGCTTGTTCATCCGGGAAAAGAGCAGATTTACACCCTGTGTGCTGAGCATTTACCTAAACCGATGCCATACCCCACCAGGCCACTGAGAGTCAAACCTTTCTAGGTAACCCAGTTCATAGAAAGATTGCAAAGGAAATGGGTGCCAACTGGTAGGAGCAAATATGGAAGAACTTGAAACAGTATCTAAACGTGTCTCATTTCAAAACACATCTCTGGTGTGTTGAACTTCAACTCAAATTCCCTGTGAGCAACCCAGAATAATTCTAACACTTGCTACACACTCACAAGCATAGAGGGGAGATTAACCACAAAATGTCCAACTGTTCAGTAAACCCGACGGAGGTGGTGAGTTTTCGTGAGAAGGTTTGAAATGGAAGAATCCAATCTGGACCACCCACAAAAGATGCTGGTACTACTGAAGTAAACAAGGGGGACTAGAAAAATCACATTCCCATTGCTGACAGGCAAGTTTCCACCTAACCTTTCCTCTCCTAGATAATCAGTAACTGTGCTTAGGTTTAATAGAGACATCATAAGACTTCCATCTTTTTTAAACTTTCTATTTTATATTGGACTATAGCTGATTAACAATGTTCTGATAGACAGCAAAAGGACTCAGCCATAATATACTTGTATCCATTCTCCCGCATTCTCCCCTCCCATCCAGGTTGCCACATAACATTGAGCAGAGTTCCATGTGCTATACAGTAAGTTATCCTACTGTTGGTTATCCATTTTAAATACAACAGTGTGTATATGTCAATCCCAAGCTCCCTAACTAGCCCTTCCAACCATCCTTCCCCACTGGTAACCATAAGTTTGCTTTCTAACGACTTGCATCTTAATATCCAGCAGGTTCTTAAACAAGCAAAAGAATGTCGATGTGTCAATCCTTTGGTAAAACACTAAACCATCTCCCATAAAGATATCCTTAAATAAAGCATTAGTGCTAGAAAGATGTCTTTCATAAATGGTGAAGAAATGGGCAGGTGTCACCCAAACCAAAAGATGTTGCCTAGCTAGTTTGAAACAATTACAGCACAATCTTGACCTCAACAGGAAACCCAGTGGTTGAGTACCATTTATCTGTGTTTGGTCAGGAAACAAACCATCTTCAAAACTATTATCACCACAGGGATTTGGAGAAATTTTGCTCTGAGTGAAAAGTAATAATAAAACAGAGAGCTCTGTCTTGATTTCTCAGAAGACCATTAAGCAAGCAGAACTAAAAGATTCTTCTAAGGTACCTGTGATAAGCTCGTCAAAAGACATACTTTTGAAATTCACACCTCCTTCTAATTTGTTCCAGTAAAATAATGTCAACACTGCATAGCAGTCCACAGCACACACCATGTTAAACAAAAGTTTACCTGAGTTGATTCCATCTTAATTGCCCCATATATCTCTGACTAGGGATTGAACCTGTGCCCCCTCAGTGGAAGCACAGAGGGTTAACCACTGGACCTCCAGGGAAATCCCAGCTGACATGAACTTTTGAAAGCTGTGCAGGCAAACCTCCTTTAGCCTCACCAACATAGGATGAAGTGGTTACGCTGTGATTGGCCAGCACTCTACAGAATTCTGCCATCTTGACTCTTGTCTCCAGAGAGTTCATGGGCTCCACCAGAGACTTTTTCTGTTTGAATAGTGCATTTTTAACTCACAGAAACTTCCCTGCCACCAAAATCCTATCCACTGATTTCTGTCACAGTGAACAGTTCGATTTTTTTGAAGTATTAACAAACATGAGATGCTTTGTTAGATGTTAAGATGCAAGTTTTCTTGTTTCTCTATCATACAACATCAGATGGGTGTGGGTCATGCCAGGATCTCAGTGCCAGCTACCATTAGAAAGAAAAAAATTGTTTTAATTTGAGAATAAAGACATCAGCCAAAAAAATCTATTTCTGAACTCACTGTCAGTAATACATCTTGTTAGACAGCATGTTAAAATGACATTGCCTAGAGCTAAGGCCCTTTGATTAAATGTAGTTTTGTGATCATTTACATAAGAAAGTGAACTATAAATTTTGTAGTCATTTGAAATTATTTCAAATGAAGAAGCGAAAAGAGAGATCCAAGATAACCCCTTGATAAACTTTATTTCTATGAGAAAATAGAACTTAAGTCATTTCTATTTATGTGTCTTTCCCAGGAATATCACCAAAAACCTTAACCACCTGAAGCTAAATTCTCAAATTACATTCAGTGAATCCTTGCTTTACAGAGAGAAGTAACCCAACCAGGAATTTCAGGTAGCAGAGTTCTGAACTAAATGATTCTGCAAGCACATGCCACACAGAGAAGTGCAGCGAGGTGAACAGAGTAGGCCCAAGCATCAGGAGTAAGTTTGTTTGTTCTTTATACTAACCAGAGAAACCATTTAGATTCAGCGCCCAGACAAGTCAAGTCCTGCTAGATCTAGTTCCCAGTGTATGGGAACTCCACAAATCCCTATTGTCCTTGATTCCTCGGAAAATCTGAGGCTTGGACAGCAAGGAGATCAAACCAGTCATTCCTAAAGGAAACTAACCCTGAATTTTACTGGAAAAACTTATCTTGAAGCTAAAGCTCCAATATTATGGCCATCTGATGAGAAGAGCCAACTCATTAGGAAAAGACCTTGATGCTGGAAAAGATTGAGGGCAGGAGAAGGGGCAACAGAGGACGAGATGGTTGGATGGAATCACCGACTCAATGAACCTGAGTTTCAGCAAACTCTGGGAGACAGTGAAGGACAGGGAAGCCTGGCATGCTGCTGCCCATGGGATCGCAAAGAGTCATGCACAACTTAGCAACTGAAAAACAACAAACTGCTCCCACCCTCATCCAACAGCAAGATGAGTAAACTCGTTTGTAGAAACTTTTGGGCAATTAACAGAAAGGATAAACACAATTGCTCACCCAGTCTCCTGAACTTTGCCCCCGCTTTGGGGCCCTGGGAGGAACAGGCACCCAGGCAACACAGGGCCTGGGGGTGAATGGAGAGGGACAGGAAGGTCCTCTGAGCCCATGACAGCAGCCAAGCAGCCGAAAGACAGCTGTGGCTTTGACTTGGAGCCCTGCCCTGAGCCCTGAGGACACTCATGAACATACCCACACCCTCCAACCTGATAAAAGACACCAGCCCTGGAAATGCCAGGAGCTAAGACGCAGTCCTTGCTATAGATAATTCAGGCAGGCCAACCCAAAGTGTCCTACCAATGCCAACTGTGTAGATGGCACTCAAAGGAGGTTCAGCTAAAATCTGACAAGGTACAGCTGTCAACAGGGATGAGGAATTGCACTGGTTGGAGACAACCCATTACCAAGTGAATGACTAAAAGCCACCCAAGTCAGAGAAAGACACAGACAAAAACTAAAACTCTGGTTTACCCAAAGCAAGCCAAGGATGGAATGTCATCTCCACAGCTGGTACATAGCAGTTCACAACCCAGGGGTTAACAATTATTCAGGTCGCTCTGAAAGAGCTCAACTGTGGTAAAATCAACCCAGGAGAGAGTCAAGCAAAACTACACCCTGATAACGCCAGTTCTGAGAAAGCCGGCATGTTCCTTGGACCATCACTAGATGGTATAGCCACAGGTCAAAGGGCTTGAGGATATCCCCCATGCCATGAGGAATTTTAATTTCTACAACCCAAAATCGCAAAGGCAAGTTAGAGAGTGCAGGGCAGTAAGTGCCTGGTGAGCGAAAGGAGTCATAGCTTATTCATGAGGCTATCACTTGTGGAGGAGAAACTTAAAACCTAATCATTTCACCATCTCCAAGTCACTGATAAAGATAAAATGCCCAGCAGAGGAAATGTAGACCTAAAGAACAGACTTGTGGACACAGTGTGGGAGGGAGAAGGTGGGACGAATTGGGAGAGTGGCATTGGAGCATATACATTACAATATGTAAAACAGATAGACAGTGGGAATTTGCTGTATGAGGCAGGTACTCTGTGATAACCTAGAAGTGGGGGATGGGATGGAAGGTGGGAAGGAGGTTCAAGAGGGAGGGGACACAGTATTATCTATGGTTGATTGATGGTGTACCGCAGAAACCAACACTATACTCAAAGTAACTATCCTCCAATTAAAAATAAATAAATTTTTAAAAAGAAAAGTCAAAAGAAAAGATAAAATGCCCAAACATCTTAGTAAATGCACAGAATTAAATAAGAGCATGCGCATCCTTTAAAAAATAAGTGTTAAATTGGGGGTCAGAGAGATAACTGAATTAAAAGCTGAGATGGAAATCAGAAACCAGCGGTTGTCAGATAAAGGCTACATAGTCATACATAATTAAAACTCATGCGCCCAATGCCTCCTCACCCATGGGATGTCTCAGAAAACTAAGATAGGGGTGGGGAGGAAGCCTGGATGAGCAGTAATGAGTTAAAGGGCCAGAATGAGTCACTGCAGGTTCACTGGTTCTCAAACTTGTATGTATGCCGGAATCCTGTGGAGCTTTGCAAAAGCAGACATTCCCAAGACAGGGACCTCTGGGGACAGCAATGGGCATCTGAACTTTATAAAATGCAGCTGGTCCAGAGTGCTGAAGCCAATAAAGCTGGCTAAGAAGATCTACGAGCTCTTAACCACCTCCAATTTCCCAGGAAAAACTGATGCAGCAAATGGAAAAGATATTTTTAATGAAGGAAAGGATCTTACTACACACAGCCCCTGATTCCAACTGCCCTGAAGCTCCAACAGAAGTCTTTCTTCCCCCAGAGCACATCTAGAAGAGCTCCAGGGAAGAAGGTTCTGGATCCAGTCCCATCACATAAGAAAAAGGACAATAGGATCCCACAGTGCACTCAGGGTTGATCTGGGCTCCAGTTCGGACCCTGCCATGTCCCATATAACTTTAGATGAGCTCCCTAACTCTTGTGAGCCTCAATTTCCTCAGATAAGTCACATGGGGATGTTTTGAGATTTAAGTATGACAATACATGTAACTCACCTTGCTTGGTGACGGCACAGAGCACACCTTGCCCCAAGGAAGGAGCTCCTTTTGACACCCCCGGAGGGTCCACATTCACAAACAGAGCACACAAATTGATTTGGAAGATCTGATGAGATGATTTTTTGCTGTCCAAGATCTCACATAGTGCTCTGCATGTTGCCAACGAGCAAGATGGCTGGATGACTCGAAGGTTGGAGATAACCTGTGGATTTCATTTTGGGGTTATTCTACTTTTCCCTCACTTTCAACAAAACTGACTGAAAGATCAAGTCTTAAACAAGATGGAACATTTCCTCTCATCTATTTAGTTGTTAAGTCTTTAAAATTAATTAACTGTTACTAACAGAATATGCTTCCCTGGTGGCTCAGACGGTAAAGAATCTGTCTGTAGTGCAGAAGACTCGGGTTCGATACCTAGGTTGGGAAGATCCCTTGGAGAAGGGAAAGGCAACCCACTCTAGTTTTCTTGTTTCTGGAAAATCCCATGGACAGAAGAGCCTGGTGGGCTTCAGTCCGTGGGGTCGCAAAGAGTCAGACATGACTGAGTGACTGAACCACAAGAAGAAGAAGAAAATATCCAGAGTAGAGCATAGAAAGGAAAAGGAAAAATCCAAAGAAAACCAAAATAGAGAATATCTGAATCCATGAAAGAGGACAAATGTTTATTGAGTACATGCTGCAGGTTAGACATAGTTATCTTCAAGTAATTAAATCTGATTTCATTAGTCACTGGTTTTCATTTGACAAATTTCAGGAAAAAGCATTCATAATATTTGAAAGAACTTGTCTCAAATATATATTCATAATAAGTTTAGAGAACACTTTACAGTGTATGAAGTGCGATGCCTAGTAAAAGGACACAATGGTCTTTGAAGTTGGAATAAACTCAGTTCACATGCTATTGTCATCCACTACCTGGACACACTAGCCTCAATTTCCTTGTCTATGAAAAGCAACAATATCTGCCTAGAAAGGTCCTGGGAGAGGCAAATGAGTTGACATATAAAATACACAGCAAAAATACCCAGACTAAATGAACAGCCTCTAACTTTTCTCTTCCCCAGGTCTCACTTATTTAAACAGTATTCACTGAGTGGGTATTGGCTGAGTATACTCAACTTCAGTAACTACATGAATCAAATGAACATAACGTGTACCTATTTCACATCCTATGTGAAAAATGTAGACAAGTGGCTCAGCAGGAAACAATTCTGCAATGCAGGAGAGGTGGGTTCAGTCCATGGGTTGGGAAGATCCCCTGGGGAGTAGGAAATGGCAACCCACTCCAGTATTCTTGCCTAGAAAGTCCCACGGACAGAGGAGCTACAGTCCCTGGGGTCGCAAAAGAGTCAGACACGACTGAGTAACCAAACAACAATGAGAAAAATATGTGCTGCTTCCTTGAATCAACAATACTGAAGTCCACATTGGTTAAAACAAAATGCTGGGTGTTTGCTTGAATGGTTAAAAACATAGTGGTGACACTGTCAGAGCTGGTGTGGTGAAGAAGGTAAGGAGTTTGCCCCCTGAATATGTGGGTTCTAAGGGTTAAGGTGTCTCCAAATTGGAGATGTTCATCAATAGTTAGAAACCTGGAGCTCAGAAGAGAGGTGGAAGTGGAGATAGGGTGGATAAGGAAAGTCAAGGGATTGGCTGAGGCCACCATGGGAAAATGTACAGCAGGAAAAGAGGGTTAAGATGCTAAATATAGCCAGTACTTTTGGAAACTGCAGGAAAAAGTCACCGGTTTCCCACAACCAGAGTGAGCATCAGGACGCAACATGAGTCTCCTGGGGCTTACTTTACCTCGTGAGTCACAATCTTGTCCCACTAACTAGATCAAGCCTCCCTATCACATGGTTTCATAGAAGTTTGTGCTTTTTCCTTTGTGGCTCTAATCATACTTGTATTTAAGTAATGTTTGATGAAGCAATGAACGTATTGCCTTTCCTCCTAGATTTTATGATCCTGGAGGGCAAGGGCTGTCTCTTGTTCACCATCACACTCTCAGTACCCAGCAAAGTATCCTGCAGGTAGTAAGCACCATTCCACAAATATGATGACTAAAAGAACAAGGAAAACCAGTTCTACGGTTATGAGCCCAGAATCCTGCTTTTCAAAGTGTGATCCAGCAGCATCACCATCCCCTGAGTGCTTATTAGAAATGCAAACTCTGAGGCTCCACCCCAGACCTACTGCATCAGAACCCACAGCTGATCTGGATGCATGTGAAATTTGAAAAGCTCACTGTAGATGCTTTTCATAACTAGACCAAGAAAATCTCCCCCTGAATGAGTAGAGGAAGATGAGGGAAATGGTTTTGAACTTAGCAACCTAGTTTTAACCAAAATTACTTGAGAGCTAATTTTTTCAAAGACAACTAGGTTGTGTAATTACTGTCTGACTGCTTGCCCTTAAATCAGAGGTTCTTGCTTTAGGGTCACTTCAGCATCACTGATGGTTTTAGAAAATATTGATACCTGGATCTCACCTCATCTTCCTAGAAATTCTGACTTACTGAGTCTGGAGCATGCTGGACCACAAGGATTTGCAAAGTTCCCCAGGTGACTCGAATGCCCAGCCAAGGTTGAAAAATACTGCCTTGGATAATTCCAAATACTACAGCTGAAGCCTCTTAATCAGGTGTACCCAAGACTGTGTCCAAGCCTCTCTCCAATCATGGGTTATGCCCAGTCCTAAGGGCAGCAGATGACCAGCTTGACCTTGGGCCAGCTGGCTGCTGGTCTCACACAGAACTTGATCACATTCTGCTCCCCTTCCTAGAACACAAAGGCTTTGTTGCCAACATCCTCAATGAATCCTTGATTGTACTTCTCTTAGCTGGTTACCAAGACCCTCCCATGTCAAGGTCTTTCTTCTGATGAAGAAAAGGTTTTTGTCTCAACTAGCAGCATCATTTGATTGAAACTACTGAGCAAAAGTATTCTCCCCACCTGAGTATTTCTAGATATCATCCACAGCTCACGTATTAGCTTCTCGACCTGAATCTTCAGTCCCCTGACCATCCCTACCTCTATTTTCAGGCTTCCCTGGTGCTACCTACTGGGACTTCCAGTTGTCCACCCCTCCTCCACACACTTTAGACATTCCAAGGTTTGGGCCTTGTCTGGATCTTTTCCTTAAAAGAATCTACATACTGCTTGTCCTTTTCCACTGAGACTTGAACTCCCAGTGTGAAAAGAGCCATCAGACTCTCATCTCACCCCATGAGTACATCCTAAAATACTACTTAGGCTGCTCTAAGGCTTAGCCTGATTTTCTTTGCCTGAACCACAGCCCTACTCATCTTTCCAGGACTGGCTTCCCTTCTTACTTCTATTTCTTATCCCAAAACTATCTTCTGGCAAATGAAAACTCCTGTGTCCAAAGACTTATATTTCAATTTAGAACTATGAATTAGAACTAGATTTAGAACTAGAACAATTTCTCATGCTTAACAAAAGGTAAAACTATACAGTTCATTCTCTTTACAGCAATGACTTAGAGAGAGCCACCTAACCATAATATCAATCCCCTAAGGAGGGTTCTAAATCTAGGCCTGTGTCTCCCCATACAGGTTTCAAGGGCTCTGTGATACTTTAAAATGTGTGTGGGAAAATATGTTTGCTTTTCTATAGGGAAAGTCCATATTTTTCATAAGATCTCCAAGAGAGTCCTGAAAACATGAAATGAGCCTCAAAATCATTAGTCGTTTGGAAAACGCAAATCAAAGCCATGATGAGATACCTGTTCACACCCACTGGAGTGGTTGTTGATTGGAAAAAAAAAAACAGAAACAGCAGGTGCTGATGAGAATGTAAAGAAATTGGAGATTTAGTGGGATGTAATGGAGAAGGCAATGGCAAGCCACCCCAGTACTCTTGCCTAGAAGATCGCATGGACAGAGGAGCCTGGTGGGCTGCAGTCCATGGGGTTGCTACTAGTCGGACATGACTGAACGACTTCACTTTCACTTTTCACTTTCACACATTGGAGAAGGAAATGGCAACCCACTCCAGTGTTCTTGCCTGGAGAATCCCAGGGATGGCGGAGCCTGGTCGGCTGCTGTCTATGGGGTCGCACAGAGTTGGACACGACTGAAGTGACTTAGCAGCAGCAGCAGCAGTGGGATGTAAACTGGTGCAGCTGCTATAGAAAATAGTTTGGGGATCCCTCAAAAAATTAAAATAGAAGTACTATTTGCTGTTGGTGCTGTTCAGTCACTAAGTTGTGTCCGACTCTTGCCTAATATATCAAATGATTATTTTTGAGCATGTAATTGTTAGCAAACTTTTCCTGTTTCTTGTCCTTTCTTCCTTCTAATTCTATCCCAGGTAGAATGAAGCAGAAAGTTGGGGTTGGAGAGTATACATATATTAGATATTATTTACTGCTAATGTCCCAGGTTTATGGATACTAATTACATTATTATAAACAAAAAAGAGGGATATCTCCCGTGTTCCAATGATGTGAGTGTATCATAAACTAGGGATTATGATTGATCGAATTCTGTGTACCAGAGGCATTTTTAAAAAAAACAAAAATCAAAGGGGGAAAATGGCTTTTCTAGGTATATTGATAAAAAAGAATAATTCTCTAAGAGAAATTCTACTTTCAGCTTTTTTTAATGATTGTTATTTAGAAGACTATCCATACATTGCCAAATCAAATACTACAATACCACCATTAAAGGAAAGTCAATATATACAAATTCACATTAGCAAGAAGTCCAATACTAACTTTTTTACAAGGTAAGGACTATCATTTGTTTAATTTTTTTGTTTTTTGTTTTCTTTTTGCAGCCTGAGGCAGTTGTAAAATAACTTAATGTAGCTTTTTACAACTTTGTATTCTATAGTATTTTTTCATTTGGTGAAATTTTAACTGTTAATGTTTTTGGCATTGTGCTTTGTACCATTTATTAAATTTTTTAAAAAAGTACCATCATTTGTTTAAACTCAAATTCCATGTATGAAGCTTTGGTTTGTCCAAAATTTCCAGGGTATTCACTTCAAGAATAATTTTATGAGATGTTTCAAAGTAATATAGAAAAGAGGAGTCCTCAGTCTCATAAGGAAGGGAAACTCTGAAAGCTCAATAAAATCAAACCTGTTTCTTTTTCCCACAGCACTTTCCATGCTAATGAGCCCTGTGATCACCAAGAGGGATACTGTAAGCTTTCCCAGAGGTATTTGATCACAGAACCCTTTGCGCAGACAGCCAATATTCTGACTTGGGAAACGCTGTTGGTGTGTTTTAGGTTTTTTTAAATATATTACATATAAAGTAAATTCCTAACAAACCAGACACAAGGCAAAGCAAACAGAAGTGAAGACAGCAAACCACTAGGACTTTTCCAGCCTTTCTTCTTTCGAGGCTCTTCACTGTCTCCAGGACAAATTAACCATTGGTGACAAGGCTTGTGCCTGTGTGTATATGCTCAGTTACTAAGTCGTGTCTGACTCTTTGTGACCCCACGGACTGTAGCCCACCAGGCTTCTCTGTGGATTCTCCAGGCAAGTATACTGGAGTAGGTTGCCATTTTCTTCTCCAGGTGATCTTCATGGCCCAGAGAGCAAACCCATGTCTCCTGCATTGGCAGGCAGATTCTTTACCATTGAACCACTTGGGAAGCCATAAGAAAGGTTCATTTACAGGGAGTTCCTACCAAGTACATTTTTGGAAGCAGAATCCACCTGTTTGAAAATTTCAAAGGATATTTACTTGCTGGATTCCCCACCAGATGATTTCAATAAAGACTGTAAAGCTTTTCGTGAGTTACTATATGTAACTCACAAAATAACAATGGGCAAAGAGTTTTCTTTTTTAAAGGCATAGATGGATCCTACAATCTGTCTATGGAGTGGCCAACAGCATCCATTAAGCATTTACTATGTAGAAAGCCTGAAAGAGGGTTAATGGAATATTCCAAGAAAAGTCAGACTCCATGCTGAGAAATCTGTATGCAGGTCAAGAAGCAACAGTTAGAACTGGACATGGAACAACAGACTGGTTCCAAATAGGAAAAGGAGTATGTCAAGGCTGTACATTGTCACCCTGCTTATTTAACTTATATGCAGAGGACATCATGAGAAACACTGGGCTGGAAGAAGCACAAGCTGGAATCAAGATTGCTGAGAGAAATACCAATAACCTCAGATATGCAGATGACACCACACTTATGGCAGAAAGTGAAGAAGAACTAAAGAGCCTCTTGATGAAAGTGAAAGAGTGTGAAAAAGTTGACTTAAAACTCAACATTCAGAAAACTAAGATCATGGCATCCAGTCCCATCACTTCATGGCAAATAGATGGGGAAAGAGTGACAGACTATTTTGGGGGGCTCCAAAATCACTGCAGATGGTGACTGCAGTCATGAAATTAAAAGACGCTTGCTCCTTGGAAGAAAACCTATGGACAACCTAGACAGCATATTAAAAAGCAGAGACATTACTTTACCAGCAAAGGTACATCTAGTCAAAGCTATGGTTTTTCCAGTAGTCAAGTACGGATGTGAGAGTTGGAATATAAAGAAAGCTGAGCGCCGAAGAATTGATGCTTTTGAACTGTAGTGTTGGAGAAGATTCCTGAGAGTCCCTTGGACTGCAAGGAGAGCAAACCAGTCAATCCTAAAGGAAACCAACCCTGAATATTCATTGGGAGGACATGGTTGAAGCTCCAATATTTTGGCCACCTGATGTGAAGAACTGCCTCATTTGAAAAGACCCTGATGCTGGGAAAGATTGAAGGCAGAAGGGGAAGGGGACGACAGAGGATGAGATGGTTGGATGGCATCACCGACTCAATGGACATGAGTTTGAGTAAACTCTGGGATTTGGTGATGGACAGGGAAGCCTGGCATGCTGCAGTCCATGGGGTCGCAGAGTCGGACACGACTGAGCGACTGAACTGAACTGATGCTGTCAATGATTATAGTTAACACCAACAACAAAGGTCTACCATAGTATATTCTACTAGTTTTAGGGGATGAAAATAGGTATAAAGTGTGGAGTTACTACTCAGAAAAATAGGACATGTAAACTTCTTAATATTACAACATAAATAATTGGTACATAAATATGATGGGTTTCCCTGGTGGCTCAGATAAAGAATCTGCCTGCAATGCAGGAAACCTGAGTTCAATCCCTGGGTCAGGAAGATCCCCTGGAGAAGGGAATGGCAACCCACTCCAGTATTCTTGCCTGGAGAATTTCATGGACAGATGAGCCTGGTGGTCCACAGGGTCGCAAAGAGCTGGACACAACTGAGCAACTAACAGTTTCACTTTTCATAAATATAATAAGTACTCTGTTAGTTCAGTTCAGTTCAGTCGCTCAGTTGTGTCTGACTCTTTGCAACCCCATGAATCACAGCACGCCAGGCCTCCCTGTCCACCACCAACTCCCGGAGTTCACTCAAACTCATGTCCACAGAGTCGGTGATGCCATCCAGACATCTCATTCTCTGTTGTTCCCGTCTCCTCCCACCCCCAATCCCTCCCAGCATCAGAATCTTTTCCAGTGAGTCAACTCGTCGCATGAGGTGCCAAAGTATTGGAGTATGACTATTACCAAAAAGACAAAGACATCAAGTATTGGCAAGGATATGGAGAAAAACAACCCTGGTGAACTGTTGCTAGAAATGTAAACTGGTACAGCCACTGTGAAAAAGAGTATGAAGATTCTTCAAAAAACTAAAATAGAACTACCATAGGATCCAGAAATCCCACTTTAGCATATATATCTGGAAGAAATGAAATCAGTATCTTGAAGAGATATCTTCACTCCCATGTTCCATGCACCATTATTCACAACAGCCAAGATACGGAAACAGTCTAAGTGTCTATTGACAGATGAACAAAGAATTGTGGTAGATATACGTATACACAGTGAATACTATTCAGCCTTAAAAAAGAAGGAAATCCTGTCCTCATAGATGAACCTGAAAGACATTATATTATGTGAAATAAACCAGATACAGAAAGGAAAAAATCTGTCTGATCTCATTTATATATGTAATCTTAAAATAGTCAAAATAATACACACAGAGAGTACAGTGACGGTTACCAGGGCAGACAGGTAGGGGAAATGGGAGATGCCGGTCAGTAGGAAGAAAGTTTCAATTACGTAAGATGAGTAAGTTCTAGAGATTTAATGTACAGCAGGGTATCTATAGTTGATAATATGGCATTTTATACTAAAATTTGCTAAGAGAGTAGATCTTGTGTTCTCACAACAAAAATGGTAATGATGTGATGTGATAGATATGTAGTAGTCATTTCACAATGTATATATCAAAACATCATTTTTACATTCTTAAATATATATAATTTTTATTTTTTAAAAAAGTATTGTAGCATTATGAAATAGGAAAGTTTCTGAAGCCAGCAGCTATTAGGGATGGACTCTTGGAAATAAGATATCTTGGGCTACAAACCAAAAAGGAAGGAGGATGGAAATTCAATCAGAGGGGAAAAAATAGTGGTACCCCAATTAGGCGGAAGAGCTTGTGCAAACCCACAGGCAGGAAGGAGCATAGATGCCACCAGCAAACCAATTTAAGTCAAAGAACCCAACCATGAATGTGGGCCCACTCCCACCTCTGAGAGCCACATGAGCTGTGTTTTAAAGTTTAGGAGACGGCAGAGGAGGTGTGGTTCCGGACCAGGAGCTGTTGCAGGGACACCCTGGCATGGCAGGCAGCCCCCTGGTCGTGGCAGCGGCAGCAGCACCTTTGATAGTCTGCTTGACAGTGTGATTTTGGAACTGTTCCTGGGAGCTCCACCCAGAATCTGTTTGAATCCATTTACCACCCTGCCATTGAGTCTACACCACTTAATAAACCCTTTTGTGTTTAAGTGAGCTATTGTGTATTCTAACGTCTGCAACTAAAACCTTGTCTGATGTAAATGTAAACTGTGGCACAGTGTAAAATGACAGGGTGTGAATTTAAAACTATGATGGGTGTAAAGAATCCAAGTGCCTGTACTGAGCCTGCACACACCCCTATGGACCATGGGAAATGTGTTTCAGAAAAAGTCTAATTCTAAAGGCACACAGTAGGCCTTCAGACTCACTACAGAGAATTTATTTTCATCACTGGAAGAGAATATTTCTGGTGAAATTTTGGAGCTTACGGGTAAGTGCTGAAAAGATATTCAACATCACTGATTATTCAGTTCAGTTCAGTTCAGTCACTCAGTCGTGTCCAACTCTTTGCGACCCCATGAATCACAGCACGCCAGGCCTCCCTGTCCATCACCAACTCCTGAAGTTCACTCAAACTCATGTCCGAGTCGGTGATGGCATCCAGCCATCTCATTCTCTGTCGTCCCCGTCTCCTCCCACCCCCAATCCCTCCCAACATCAGACTCTTTTCCAGTGAGTCAACTCATCGCATGAGGTGGCCAAAGTATTGGAGTTTCAGCTTTAGCATCAGTCCTTCCAATGAACACCCAGGGTTGACCTCCTTTAGGATGGACTGGTTGGATCTCCTTGCAGTACAAGGGACTCTCAAGAGTCTTCTCCAGCACCCCAGTTCAAAAGCATCAATTCTTCGGCGATCAGCTTTCTTCACAGTCCAACTCTCACATCCATACATGACCACGGGAAAAACCATAGCCTTGACTAGACGGATCTTTGTTGGCAAAGTAGTGTCTCTGCTTTTTAATATGCTATCTAGGTTGGTCATAACTTTCCTTCCAAGGAGTAAGCGTCTTTTAATTTCATGGATGCAATCAGCATCTGCAGTGATTCTGGAGCCCCAAAAATAAAGTCTGACACTGTTTCCACTGTTTCCCCATCTATTTCCCATGAAGTGATGGGACCAGATGCCATGATCTTCGTTTTCTGAATATTGAGCTTCAAGCCAACCTTTTCACTCTCCTCTTTCACTTTCATCAAGAGGGCTTTGAGTTCCTCTTCACTTTCTGCCATAAGGGTGGTGTCATCTGCATATCTGAGGTTATTATTAGAGAAATGCAAATCAAAACTACAATGAGGTATGACCTCACAGTGGACTGAATGGATATCAGCAAAAAAATCTACAAACAAAATTGCTGGAGAGGATATGGAGAAAAGGGAACCTCTTGCACTGGTGATACAGCCACTATGGTGAACAATATGGAGGTTCCTTTAAAAACTAGAAATAAAACTATCATATGACCCAGGAATCCCACTACTAGGCATACACCCTGAGAAAACCACAATTTGAAAAGATATATGTACCCCAGTGTTCATTGCAGTACTATTTAAAATAGCCAGGAAATGGGAGCAATCTAAACGTCCATTGACAGATGAATGTATAAAGATGTTGTACATATTCACAAGGGAATATTAGTCAACCAAAATGGGAATGAAATTGGATCATTTGCAGTGACATGGATGAACCTAGAGTCTGTCATTCAGAGTGAAGTCAGAAAAAGGAAAACAAATACTTTATATTAACGCATACATATGGAATCTATAAAAATGGTATTGATAAACCTATCTGTAGGACAGGAATAGAGACACAGACCTAGAGAATGGACTTGTGGACACAATGAGGGAAAGGGAGGGAGGGACAAATTGAGAGACATACATTATGAGTGTATATTAGCACTGACATATACATATACTACCAACTGTAAAATAGCTAGCTAGTGAGAACATGCTGCATAGCACAGGGAGCTCAGCTCAGCTCGGTGATGACCTAGAAGGTAGGGTAGGAGTGGAGTGGGAGGGAGGCAATATATGTTTATGTAGAGCTGACTCACTTTAATGTATAGCAGAAACCAATACAATATTGTAAAGAAATTGTGCTCCAATTAAAAAAAAACTTGAAAAAACAAAGGGTAAGTGCTTATTCCTTTGGAGAATATGTTTAAAGTCTTTCTTAATAATTAGTATAAAACTTTCCCCCACAATCCTTTATATTAATAAATTTCTTTAAAGAGTTTACCTAGATGAAATGCTCCTTCTCTGTTTCCACACTAGCTATAGGAAAGGACCTTAAGCAAGTAAGCATGTTTTTTTAAAAATATTCCTTGCCAATACAGAGTATAATATAGGCATTGGAATTTTTCCCAGTCACAGAATCCCCCCTCAATCAATCATGGGGAAATGTGGCAAAGGAAAAAGGACTCAGTCAAGTGTAGACATCTGTATTTTACAAACGTGTTGCCAGTTTTCAAAGAAGTAAAAATATCAATGATTAGTCAAGAAAAGTCTCAAATCTACTGGAAGGGAAATGACTTGGGCTTGGGAAATATTATTTGCACCCTAATAAAACCAAAGCAGTTGTAAACAAAAAAACAACAAAGAGAAAGGCTCAATCTTCTGACATATATCTAGAGATACAGTCTATTAATTACCCCCCCAAAAAAAACATAGAATAAAGTCCACTGCTGTGGATACTAAATAAACATATGTCAATGTCTTAGCTTCCTTGTGTTCTGGAGGACTGGTGTAATTCTGTTCCTAGGCTTCAGGCAGAGAAACAGATATCAATGACTAGCTATGTATGGGCATTCACTAATAAATCCTCATCGAGATGACATCAGACACATGAACCTAGATCAGAATTCTGTACAGGGGGCTGGAGAAGATTGTTCACAGACAGCCAACCTGAATTATGTCATTTTCTCACTGGTGTGTAAAATTACATACACTTATAGTTTATATTTCTGATCTAAAATATCCTTCTGTAATCTGATGCAAAAAATCAGCTGGTTTGCCCTTACACTAACAACCATCTCATTAAACCACTGAGTAATTCATAAATAATTTAACAGGAACATGACTAATTTTCCAGTCCCATTTTGATCTTTAGGAGATAGGAGATCTGTAAATAGTGCATTGTGCTTTACTGCCACATAACACTTAATTACACTAAGCAATTTCATTAAAACCGAGAAAAATAATTTAGAAGTAGTTGAGTTCTTCAGATCATTAAATTCTGAATGAGAGACATATCATGTCTCACAGCTAAAGCTGGCTTTCCTGTCAAACCCTTGGGGTGCAGTGCAGCCTCACTGATCCTCACTGATCTTTTCAGGGACAGATGGGAAATACTCCTTAGTGGTAGTGAAAGTCACTTAGTCATGTCTGACTCTTTGTGACTCCATGGACTGTAGGCTCTTCTGTCCATGGGATTCTCCAGGCAAGAACACTGGAGTGGGTTAAAGCTCTTTTACCAGATTATAATATATTAATGGATATATGGTACAAAGTTCAATGTGTATCATATATATTATATATAATGTAAAAAATATGTGCATGTTTTAGTTGTTTGGTCATGTGCAACTCTTTGCAACTCCAGAGAATATAGCCCACCAGGCTCCCCTGCCCATGGATTTCCCAGGCAAGAACACTGGAGTGTGTAGCCATTCCCTTTTCCAGGGGAAGATTCTCAAGAAGAGTCCTGACCCAGGGGTTGAACCCAGGTCTCCTCCATTGCAGGCAGATTCTTTACCATCTGAGCCACCAGGGAAGCTCAATGTAAAATATACTATAATGTATATATGACTATACTAAATGTATAATCCTACTGCAAAGAATTATTCACATTACCCCCTTGAACAAGCACACATCTCTGTTGATCAACAGTGAATAACATACATTCACTAAATTCCATGAAGTGAAGTCAAGTCACTCAGTCATGTCCGACTTTTTGCGACCCCATGGACTGTAGCCTACCAGGCTTCTCTGTCCATGGGATTTTCCAGGCAAGAGTACTGGAGTGGGTTGCCATTTCCTTCTCCAGGGGATCTTCCTGACCCAGGGATCGAACCTGGGTATCCCGCATAGCAGGCAGACGCTTTACCCTCTGAGCCACCAGGTAAGCCCTATAGAGATGGCGGCGGTGGGATACAGAGACACAATTTTGAAGCTGAGACCAAAGGGGCTATAAAAACATACTCTGCCTACTTATAATGCTGATAGCTCACCAAGGCTGACCAGCACTGAGCATCTCTTCTAGGCTGTACACTTTATGATAGCCTAAGGTTTTGCCCATCATCAGGGCCTGCAGAGTCCCTGGGAAGCTACATTTGGCAGCCAGCAGGCAGCAGGGAAAAGAATGCACTTTCTCAAACATGGCAGTTTAAGGGTGCTTGCCAGTCAAGTGACCAAACCCTTCTCCAGCTCATCTCAGCTTATGTATTCTACCAGGTGAGCCCATGAATCTATGTCTAAGTCACTAAAACCTATAACATAATGGGACTTATTCTATATCTTTGTTTAAAGGAACATTAGTTAATGTTTCCATTCACACACACACACACACACACACACACACACACACCACTAAGTCCTTTGATAGCAATCACTGAATATTCAGCACTATGCCTAAATTTGAAGTAAACTCTTGCATTAACAAAGACTTCTTGAATCAAAATGATGCCACAGACTGATTATGAATATCCTCCTAAGCACCACTATAAGCATGTGTTGTCTAAGCATTTGGTTAGCAGGGATCCTTTCAACACTGCTTGCACTGCAAACAGCATTACCTCCCATCTAACCACTGCCATTCATCTTGTTTGACATGCTGTTGTTTTCAGCAGAGCAAGAAGAGAATATTAATGGTGTCACCCAAGTTATCATCAACAGAAAGTAAAATTTATGCCAGTGGGGAAAATGCCATTAGTAGTGGATTATGAAAGGTCACTGAAAAGCCACCTAACCAAATGAATCAAACAGGTTTTGTCAAAAGCAGTTCTAATTTTTCTCTCATTCCTAAGCACCAAGACTTCACCACCTCCCCCTCCCTCTCCTCCCCACTCCAAAAAGCCTATCTCAGTGGAATAAGAGATAAAGACCATCTGTATATTTCTCTCTACTTGTAAGAAACTGAATTTTAATACAAACCACCTCATCTCAGAAATCTGCTGAAAGGCTTCTAAAGACATAGATGGGATGTAGTAACAGATCTCCAGGACACTGCTGGAGTTGGTGAACTTCCAACACCACAATAGAGGCTCTCAACAAATGAATTGAATACAGCAAATATTTTCTAAGCCCTCCCTACACGACAGTACTGGTCTGCAGACTGGAAAATGCAGATGTCCTAGTAGAGTGCTTGATGAGAGAGAGATTTAACCACAAATCATTCTGTATAAGGAATTAGCACAGAAAACGGAATGATTAAATGTATCAGGAGAATGTGAACAGACTTTCCAGGGCTGACTACACACTGGAGGCTTTTGGACATGAATAGAGTTGAAGTTTGGGGTAGAAAGGGTAAACTCAAGGATCTAGCACCCAAAAAATTAGAAGGGAACCCTCTTACACTGTTGGTGGGAATGCAAACTAGTACAGCCAATATGGAGAACAGTGTGGAGATTCCTCAAAAAACTGGAAATAGAACTGCCATATGATCCAGCAATCGCACTTCTGGGCATACACACCGAGGAAACCAGAATTGAAAGAGACACATGTACTCCAATGTTCATCGCAGCACTGTTTATAATAGCCAGGACATGGAAGCAACCTAGATGTCCATCTGCAGACGAATGGATAAGAAAGCTTTGGTACATATACACAATGGAGTATTACTCAGCCATTAAAAAGAATGCATTTGAATCAGTTCTAATGAGGTGGATGAAACTGGAGCCTATTATACAGAGTGAAGTAAGACAGAAAGAAACACACCAATACAGTATACTAACACATATATATGGAATTTAGAAAGATGGAAATATAACCCTGTATATGAGACAGCAAAAGAGACACAGTTGTATCGAAGTCTTTGGGACTTTGTGGGAGAGGGTGAGGGTGGGATGATTTGAGAGAATGACATTGAAACATGTATGTTGTCATATGTGAAACGAATCAGCAGTTTAGGGTCAATGCATGTTACAGGATACTCGGGGCTGGTGTGCGGGGATGACCCAGAGGGAGGATAAAGGGAGGAGGGAGGTGAGAGGGGGGTTCAGGAGGGGGAACTCATGTACACCTGGGGCGAATTCATGTCAATGTAGGGCAAAACCAACCAATATAATATTGTAAAATAAAAAAAAATAAATTAAAAAAAAAAGAAAATAAATAAAATTTCACCAAAGTGTCTTCACCACCAGAAACTTACCATGGTTTAACCACCCATCACAGCAAGGAAAGGCTGGTAAAAATGAATTTTCTCTCAAGTTCCCATCAAGAAAAACAGAGGTTGGATTTTCACCAATATTTGGTTTTAGCCAGAACAGAAACAGAGCCCAAGCTATTAACTCTCACAGGTTTTCCTATAGCAGCAGTAGTCCTACATCTGACTCTTATTAAAATATATACTGCTTTTATCTCTTTTGTAGCTTCCCTGGTGGCTCAGACAGTAAAGAGTCTGCCTACAATGCAGGAGAACAGGGTTCAATCCCTGGGTCGGGAAGATCCCCTGGAGAAGGAAATAGCAACCCACTCCAGTACTCTTGCCTGGAATATCCCATGGACAGAGGAGCCTGGTAGGCCACAGTCCATGGGTTCGCAAAGAGTCGGACCCGACTGAGCCACTTCACTTCACTTCTATCTCTTTTGTAAAGAAGCACACTGAACCACTGAGGTTTTTTCCCTAGAATTCTATTATAGCTACATAACCTACATACAAGGAAATAATTGGCATCAAGGATGCACAAACATCTCGGTAATATGCTCTCCTTCAACTCAGCTGCAGAAGGAACATACCAATGCACAAAAAGGAAAGACAGAAATAAAAATGTTGTTGTTTGGAGCCCCTCTGAAACACTTTACTCTGCATTTAGTCCTAAGCTAACATTAATTTCACACAGCTCCACTGAAACTTAGCCATCTTTCAATGCAAATTTAGTCCTAGATGCAACTGCAACCCACAGAGGAATTGATCAACAGTGAAAAGAAATATTCTACTGCTTAATCCTATGGATTAGAAAACAAGGGATTACACAAGAAGATAAATGGCCAATGAAGTCATAAGTAAAACATCTACAGTTTAGAAAAGGGAAATCATGTTCGGAAAAAAAAAATTGGTCACAATACTTCCACTCTCCTGATATTTGAATCATTCTCCTCACTTCATTTCACACTCACAACTCACTTTCTCCATGAAGGCCTCTCCAGCTACCCACACAAGTTCCACCCACTGAATAGTGAGGTTTTTAAGGGCAGGCACCATGTCTCCATTGAAAAATCTCCTTCCCACTCACAAAACCCAAGGCTGGACCATCAGCATGGTCCCCCCATTTAATGGTCCCCCATTAAATGTTTGACAAAGTAAAAAATAGGAACAGAAAGCAATTTAGACATTGTCCATGCTGCATAAAGAAGAAGATGCTACATGGAAAATGGGTGAAAGAAATTAAGAGTGAATAAAGTGTGAAGTCTCCCATTTCACCCTTCAGCAGAAGCTCACTCCCACAGACATGTGTGTGTGTGTGTGTGTGTGTGTGTGTTTCATAAATGACAGGAGGAAAAGAGGCTATTCTTTATTCTGCTCAGGTCTCCAGCCATCTCAACAGCCCTGTCAAGTGGCCCTGGTGTGACCTGTAGCAGAAGTCTGCAAGATCTCATATTAGGTAAGCAGAGGCGGAAAGAAAGAAAAGTTCCAACAGCTGTACTATGGGGCTTGGGCACCATATTTTAGGACTGGTTGAGAGTTGGGCATTTAGAATAACAAACTAATATAAGTTCATCATGAAACTCAGCAGAGCCACCTGGACTGTCTGATGCCCACAACAATCAAAGGTGCCATTTCCCTTTGTCTCAGACATTAGCTGTACACAGTGCCATTGACTTCACCATCTTCAAATGCAAATTTAGTCATTCAACATGAGATTTTTTAAAACTAGTCTTATATATAGCTGTACTGAACTCACCACTTTTAAAAATTGTTATTTTCGATTCAACCTCAAGTAGCTGAGAAAAAATGTACACAATACTGCTAAAAATAATAGTATGTTAAAATAATAATACTCTTAAAAATGAATGCCTTCAGGTAAAAAATTCACTAATGAAAATCTCAATAAATGTAACAACCAAGTCTAATCAACATAAGAGAAACAAAGTGGCTGATGACTTACATTCAGCCTTCCCAGGTCAGACACCCCCAGGGGCAGATCACTGAAATCTCAAAGACAAGAGGACAGCCGAACACTGTTCCAATCCCAATAAATATGATTTGTGTTTCCAGCCCTTCTTGCCTTCAATCCCCCCACTCTCAGTTCAATTCAGTCACTCAGTCGTGTCCAACCCTAAAACACACTTAACACCCAGTCTCTTTTTATTTTCTATCACCTGGCTTTTTATCTGCTAATTGTGCCTTTCCCCACAGTCATTACAGGAACTTCCCCCGCAGTCTGTTCATCCCAGAAGCAGAAACAACCGCAAATCTGTCAAAAACACTAGGCCATTAGCGGCAGAGTCGGTCCCAAAGAGGGACACTCCTGGGAAATGTTGCAATGGAAAAACAAAAGGGCATTTTTTGAACTTCCTTTTGCAGTTCTGCACTCCATAATGGAATTAACTTTTCATCTATTTGGCACAACTGGGATTTGGAGAATGAGGAGATGCAGATGCTAGAAAACCAAAATCCTTCAAAAAATGCCTTTAGTGAGCTTTCTATAATTTGCAGACTTATAGACTAATTAACCAGTTTGTGAAAGATCCAACTTGTTAACACACCTCTCTCTCCCTCTCCCCCACCCCCGCCTCTCTCTCACACACACACACACACACACAGAGTTCCTGTAGTTGCCCAAGGCAATCATTTAGTAAGCAAGCACAATAAAGCGGGGGAAAATGCATGGAAAGTAAATACTACCCTCCAGTAGAGCCCAAAGTCTGTCCCAAGTTCATAATTTCATGAGATGCTTCAGTTTTAAAAATTTCATGTCAGATGACTTTGATAATCATCCATGTATGTTTATTTCACTCTTAGAGAATCCCAGGAAGCACTGGGACACTGAAGGTTCTGTGAAGTTCTGCCATTTTCAAGATGTTTACCTAAACTAGCATATCCCATGAAATCCCTTTTTTAGTGGAATACCTAGACTAATTCAGGAAGTACCACGGCACTTAATTTGTATCCTCTTGCCTGGAGAATCCCAGGGACGGGGGAGCCTGGTGGGCTGCTGTCTATGGGGTCGCACAGAGTCGGACACGACTGAAGTGACTTAGCAGCAGCAGCAGCTACATCAATTAGGACATCTGATTACAGGAACTTGAGATAAAAGGAAACATAGTGATTAGTTTGCTGTTCCACCAGGGGTAAGAGGGGAGGGTTTTGATAACAAATTGAACTCTGATCAAGAAAAGATCATAAATGTGATTGGAGACAATAAAGGTGATGCTTGCTGGATTTCCTAACTCCCTGGACTCAATGTTCTCTGCCAGAGCCCTGGGAAGGACAGGCATACTGAGGAGCTTTGTCCAGTGACACCCCCCCGCAAACATACACACACTCACCCACCCATCTTGGAGAAAGATACCACATGCTGAAGGGCACCAACCAGGACTCCAGGTCTGTGATGAGTCATCAGGGGTCACCTGTCTGGAAGATTCTGCCACATCAGCAACACCAAAAGCTTCAGTCGATCCATGTCCTTCCACACAAACCCTTGTAGGACTGGCACAATGGAAAATGGGAAGGTCAGCCAAGTAAACCACTTTGGAGGCTCACCCCGACCACTGTAGGAGAGCGATTACATTACAGTCTGTCAGGAAGTGGTATTTTGAGCTCTCATCTACTTAACTGGGTATGGTTGCCAGGAAAAGTTATCCTCCCCAAAGCAAATTGACATGTGCATGTGACACCAAATTCAGGATGGCAGTAATGCCAGAGAGGGAAGAAAAGGGACAGGGACCAGCGTCCATGGGGTGGGGCTCACATATTTGTTAATCCTTTTAAAATATATTTGTTAACATGCTGCTTCTGAAAGTAGATGGCAGTTGATGGTGTCAGTTACTATCTACTCTTGTATGTATTTGTGAAATACATAATTTTAATTATCAAATGTATATGTATCACAGCCTGGGCCCAAGGGGAAAAGTCCCATATGTATTAAGAATAAATCAAAACTTCCTGTCAGTCTCCTAGGTCATTGCAGGGCAATCTTGCCCTCATTAATTAATGTTCTAAATGGAAGGTGATTTGATTGAAATATCTTTCTTCTGAAACTGAAAAGTGACACACTGAGAGAGTTCAAGAAAGGTGGCAACCACACCATAGGTCCCGGTTAATACGGGAGCACTTCACAGGGGACATGATAATAAAGCACCGACAAACCTACCCACTAAGAAATCTTGTCTCTGGGTCTTTCCTGGTGGTCCAGTGGTTAACAATCTGCCTTCCCGTGCAGGGAACGCACGTTGAATCCCTGATGGGGAAACTAAGATCCCACATGCCGCGGAGCAACTAAACCCATGTGCTGCAACTACTGAGTCCACACAGCACAACCAGAGAGCAGCCTGTGCACCACAACGAAAGATCCTGCATGCCACAACTAAGATCAGGCACAGCCAAATAAATTAATTAAAATCTTTTTTTCAAAAAACCTTGTCTCATTGGGCTGTAAACATGGTATGGGATTTGGCTTGGTTTCTCCCTGCAAAGTTGCCCCAAATGTTCCTCATCAAACTCCACTTTCCTACTGAAAGATGTCTACACTCCATAACTTTCTGGTCACTCAAAGATGTTAGAACAGGTGTGGATGGGTATTTATGACTCGGTCCTACACCTTAAGCTCAGAGTCAAAGCTGGTGACTCTAGCAGGACAGCGTAGAAGGCTTCCTTCCATGGCTTCCTTCCATCTTCCTTTGTCCTCACTCCTCCAGGAGTAAAATATTTTTAGGTCATGGATATTCAGAAAAATCACATCAACTTTTTCCGCAGGTATTTTTCTTCTAAGATTAGAATGCGAATGTACATTATATCCCTGGACCTCACGCCAGTTTAAAATAAAAAGGCAACATCGAAAGAAGTGGTTCAAGAAAATCTGGGATGTTTCTCCACTGGCCCTTTGCCATACTCTTCCCTGGAAACATACCCAGGGAAGCAGCTCTTTCTGCAATCTTGACAAGTTTTTGTTTTCTTTCACAAAAACTATTTTCTTTATGGGTTTCCCTGATAGCTCAGCTGGTAAATAATCTGCCTGCAGTGCAGGAGACCCCGGTTTGATTCCTGGGTCAGGAAGAGCCTCTGGAAAAGCGAACAGCTACCCACCCACTCCAGTATTCTGGTCTGGAGAATTCCATGGACTGTATTAATGCATAATCCTTTTGGAATTTTTCAAATAGTTAACATCTGTCAAAATTGTGATATATTTATACCTGCCTTTTGTCTATGCATATATATGATACTTTGAGTGTGCATGTATATGTATGTTCTCCAAGCCAGGCTTCAGCAATACGTGAACTGTGAACTTCCAGATGTTCAAGCTGGTTTTAGAAAAGGCAGAGGAACCAGAGATCAAATTGCCAACATCCGGTGGATCATTGAGAAAGCAAGAGAGTTCCAGAAAAACATCTATTTCTACTTTATTGACTATGCCAAGGCCTTTGACTGTCTGGATCACAACAAACTGGAAAATTCTTCAAGAGATGGGAATACCAGACCACCTGACCTGCCTCTTGAGAAATCTGTATGCAGGTCAGGAAGCAACAGTTAGAATTGGACATGGAACAATGGACTGGTTCCAAATAGGAAAAGGAGTATGTCAAGGCCAAAAATGGTCACCCTGCTTATTTAACTTACATGTAGAGTACATCATGAGAAACCTTGGGCTGGAAGAAGCACAAACTGGAATCAAGATTGCTGGGAGAAATATCAATAACCTCAGATACGCAGATGACACCACCCTTACGGCAGAAAGTGAAGAAGAACTAAAGAGCCTCTTGATTAAAGTGAAAGAGGAGTGTGAAAGAGTTGGCTTAAAGCTCAACATTCATAAAACTAAGATCATGGCATCAGGTCCCATCACTTCATGGGAAATAGATGGGGAAACAGTGGCTGACTTTATTTTTGGGGACTTCAAAATCACTGAAGATGGTGATTGCAGCCATGAAATTAAAAGACACTTACTCCTTGGAAAGAAAATTATGACCAACCTAGATAGCATATTAAAAAGCAGAGACAATGCTTTGCCAACAAAAGTCCGTCTAGTCAAGGCTATGGTTTTTCCAGTGGTCATGTATGGATGTGAGAGTTGGACTATAAAGAAAGCTGAGTGCCAAAGAATTGATGCTTTTGAACTGTGGTGTTGGAGAAGACTCTTGAGAGTCCCTTTGGCTGCAAGGAGATCCAACCAGTCCATCCTAAAGGAGATGAATCCTGGGTATTCATTGGAAGGACTGATGTTGAAGCTGAAACTCCAATACTTTGGCCACCTGATGTGAATAGCTGACTCATTGGAAGAGACCCTGATGCTGGGAAAGATTGCAGGCAGGAGAAGAAGGGGACGACAGAGAATGAGATGATTGGATGGCATCACCGACTCAATGGACATGGGTTTGAGTTAACTCTGGGAGTTGGTGATGGACAGGGAGGCCTGGCGTGCTGCGGTTCATGGGGTCACAAAGAGTTGTACGTGACTGAGCAACTGACGGAGAAGGCAATGGCAAGCCACTCCAGTACTCTTGCCTAGAAAATCCCATGGATGGAGGAGCCTGGTAGGCTGCAGTCCGTGGGGTCGCTAAGGGTCAGACACGACTGAGCGACTTCACTTTCACTTTTCTCTTTCACACATTGGAGAAGGAAATGGCAACCTACTGAACTGAACTGTATGTGATTTTTTTCTATAAAACTGCATAATTCTGTAAGCACGGTTGAATAGCCTACTTTAATTTAAAAGATCACTGATATTTCCAGTATCATTCATTACTCTTTGAAAAAAATACTTTACCAGGTGTACAATATTCCATTGCATGGACATTTCATAATTTATTTAACCTTCCTCCTATTGTTTCCAATTGTTTACTTAAATTATGCTGTGAAACATCTCTCTACATGCATCTTTGTCCTTATTTCACTGTCTTTATCTGAGTCCAGTGTAAAGGGACTCAGATGAGATGGGGACAGATGAGGAGGACTCAGCCAAGGGGAAGGAGAAGTAGAGACCCAGAGATACAAGGAAATCAAGGTGGAGGGAAAGGGTCCTGGGAGCCAAGTGACAACAAGTCTCCAGGACTGCTGAATTAAATAAAGCAAAAGCCATTGATGCCTTGATAAGAGGAGAAAAACCTACCTGGAGTGGGCAAAGGAAGCATGGGAGGAGAGAAATTTCCTTTCAAGGCAGTAATCGAGGAGGACACGGGGTCAGGAGAGGGTGTTAGACCGATGGTAAATACAAGAAAATAGAAAGAATGTAGCTCTCAGTTAAGATGGAATTATTAGATATTATTTCAAATTGCCAAAAATACCAATGGTGCACACATTTAAATTTACCTTATAGAACCTTCTGCAGAACATAGAAAATGTTCCATGTCTGAACATATATGTATAGGTATCTAGTGATTTGTAGAGTGAGCAACTTTTCTCAAACAAAATTCATGGAGAATGGGCATAGTATTTACTTTTTTAAAAAGGCTATTTGAAAATAGTAATTTTTTTGTGGTCACCATAAAGGCAAATAGAGAGCTGAGCATGGTCAACTAAAGGTGAGGTCAAACAAATGATTATATTAAAAACGTCAGTGCTGATGATCATTTATTATGATTAACCATTTATTAGTGTAACCAAAAATGTTCTGCTTTGATAAACGCTACGAGTGAAATGTAACTGCTTGAATCTGACAAGCATGTTTGCATATCCCAAGCTTACAGGGCATAATTCAGCCAATAAAGCCATAAACTGGTACTTTAAACTGGCTGTATACTTGTATACTCATTGCTTTTCCTTTTTATGTAAAGTCTACTACATTTAAGGCCTCAGTGGATAATGTTTTCCATATCCCATAGGTTTTAAGATTTTGTATTTTTGTTATCTTTCTGTAATGATGTTGTTTTTAAATGCCATGTACTCAGTGAGTGATATAAACACATTGTATATTTCAGTTTTCTAATAAAAATAAAAGCAGTGACCATCTTACATTGGAACAATGAATTAATTTACACTATGTCCCCCAAATATGATGCAGGTTCCACACTGAGTACTTAAAATAATTAAAAGTGGTATACAAAACTTTTTAATGATAAAATCACAATTTCACAGCATGAAATTTCCCATTTCAATAAGTTGGTTTATGTAATGGAAAGAAAAACATTAAACAAATAACTGTACAAATTATAAGACCATGCAAAAATTGTGAAAATTGCAGAGTAATGACTGAAGTTTGAGAAATTGATTAAATACAACCCAATTTATCAACTACTTTGTCAAGGACACTAACTAGTGTTTCGTCATTAACCTTATTTATGTAACAATAATCCTATTTTCAACCTGACAAGAATTCAACCTGCCATTCCTAGACAAACTTGGTTACCTCAAAATAAAATTAAGCAGAGTTCCCAGACTATCCCAATGTTAGAATCATCAAGGAATGCTTATGAGATATCATCTATTAATGCATATATATGGAATCCAGGAAAATGGTACAGATTAATAGTTGTAGGGCAGCAGTAGATGTAGACATAGAAAACAGACTAGTGGACACAGCGGGGGAAGGAGAGGGTGAGACAAATTGAGAAAGTAGCATGGAAACATATACATTACCATATGTAAAACAGATATCCAGCGGAAATTCACTGTGTGACGCAGGGAGTTCAACTTGGTGCTCTGCAACAACCTAGAAGAGTGGGATGAGGTGGGAGGTGGGAGAGAGGTTCAAGAGGGAGGGGACATATGTATATCTATAGCTGATTCACACTGTAATACAGCAAAAACCAATGCAACATTGTAAAGCAATTATCGTCTAATTTAAAATATATAAAATTTTAAGAGGAAAAAAAAGAAGTGCTTGTTAATTGCTAATTATTAGAGAAATGCAAATCAAAATTGCAGTGAGGTATCAACTCACACCAGTCAGAATGCCCATTATGAAAATGTATACAAATAACAAATGCTAATGAAGATACGGACAAAAAGGACCCTCCTACACTGTTGGTAGGATTGTGAATTGGTGCAGCCACTATGGAGAACAGTATGGAGATTCCTTAAAAAACTAAAAATAGGGCTACCATATGATCCAGCAATTCCACTCCTGGGTATATATCTGGAAAATAAATGAAAACTCCAATTCAAAATGGCACATGCACCTCGATTTCCATAGCAGCACTATTTACAATAGCCAAGGCATGGAAGTAACTCAAGTACCCATCAACAGATGATTGGCTTAAGATGTGATATGGGAGAAAGAGATTTATGAAAAACGGTGATTTCTCCATGTTTGCCACTTTAAAGCTGGCTGTTATGAATGAAGAATGCATTTCACCAGGATCTGTAGTACACTTGGCTTTGCAAAGCTAAAAATAAAACAAATCACAGCATGCTTCTAAAATGTTATAGTAATGCCCAACTTCAGTACTAGCTTGAGGAAATTATGTACGATACTCTTTCCATTTGTATTTTAAAGTGTAAGTCACTCAGTCACGTCCAACTCTTTGTGACACCATGGACTGTAGCCTACCAGGCTCCTCTGTCCATGGAATTCTCCAGGCAAGAATATAGGAGTGGGTTGCCATTCCCTTCTCCAATCAACATCCCAAAAGATGTGAACTAAAACTGCTCAAATGGATAATGAAATTATCATAATTTTCTTTTAAATCTATGAATGCCTATGCCCAAAGGATCTTAAGGTGAATTAGCATTATAACACCAAATGTTAAAAATGAAACAGAAGTCAAATTTACATAAACAGAGTATCCCAGTAAATTCCGAACTGGAACAAAAGCCTAGAGATAAAATATTTTGCACAACCTCCCAAATTATATCTAAGGGAATTAATGGAAATAGTTGAAAATTCCAAAATCATTCTAAACTGTTGGATTTTTTAAATGCAGAAGATTTGTTAATTGCTTAACAAATTCACAACTTACCAAATATCTCTGGGCTCCTCCACATTCCACAGCCCCCTTGCACAGTCAAGACCAAGGTCGAGCACTGGCCCTTGGAGTATGAGCAAAAGGGATTGTGTCCTTTTTGGGTCTGAACACTTAAAAGCTGGTGTGTGCCACCATTCACACTCTTTTTCTCTCCTGGATGGAACTTGGTGGCTTCAGTGATGAAAGAGCAAGTTGGCAACAGCCAGGATCACGGAGTTACTGCATGAGGGACAAAGGCTCTAAACAGCTGCTCAATGACATTAGATTTGGAAAGAGCAAGAACTGAGCCTTTGTGATATTAAGTCCTGAGATTTCAGGCTGAAACTGTTGTTATCACAGCATACCCTAGCCAGTCCTGACTAATACACTTCCCCGTCACCTGACTTCTCTGGTTTCCAAATCAGAAATTTCCAGAGCAGAGGGAATTCATTCCATAGCTCTGCTCAGTCCCATCCATCACTGATGCTAGACCTCTTAGCAGAGTACTTACTCTCTGTGGTTCTTGTTATACATGGGACTCTGAAGCTCAGCACTGTTTGGCTCTTTATCCCAGCCCACAGAGGATATCAAGGGAAAGACTTAAGCTTCACGTTCCTAAAACCTCCTGTGCATCATTTACAAACTTCTTAAGATCTATCTGCGGCCAGACTTGACACAGAAAATCACATCGAGAAACAAATTTTTAAGTAAGCATCTCAAATTTCATAGTTAAAGTTAATAGGCCAAAGGTTTCCAAATTTAGTTTATTTCTATCTCCTATAAAATATCTGTGAATTTGCCAAAAGAAAGAGTTAGCACTGGACAAACAATCTATTCAGTTCAGTCGCTCAGTCGTGTCCGACTCTTTGCGATCCCATGAATCAAAGCACGCCAGGCCTCCCTGTCCATCACCAACTCCTAGAGTTCACTCAAACTCATGTCTGAGTTGGTGATGCCATCCAGCCATCTCATTCTCTGTCGTCCATTGGAAGGACTGATGCTAAAGCTGAAACTCCAATACTTTGGCCACCTCATGTGACAAGTTGACTCACTGGAAAAGACTCTGATGCTGGGAAGGATTGGGGGCGGGAGGAGAAGGGGACGACGACAAAGCAATCTATGTCCACCCCTATATTTCTCAGCCATTAAGCACATAGGACCATATAATTTACATTTAAATTAATTAAAAATGAAAAATACAGTTCCTCAGTTGCACTAGCTGCATTTCAAATGTTTAAAAGACATATGTGGCAAGTGGCTACCGCAGTAGACAATGCAGAAAATTTTCATTATCAGGGAAGTTTTATTGGACAGTGCTGGCCTAGAATATCCCAGACAATAATATATATGGATATAGTTGATGTTTAGTCTCTAAGTCATGTCCAACTCTTTTGTGACCCCATAGACTATAGTTTGCCAGGCTCCTCTGTCCACGGGATTTCCCAAGCAAGAATACTCAAACTGGTTGCCATTTCCTTCTCCAGGGGATCTTCCTGACCTAGGGAGCATACCCAAGTCTTCTGCATTGGCAGGTGAATTCTTTACCACTGAGCCACCAGGAAGCATATATGTATATGTTTATTATATATAATATGCAATGCACACATATATTTTATATGAACAATACACACATATGTTTATAAGAGCAAAAGAAGTATATTTTCTACGCAAAAACAGCTCTAAGACAAGACTCCCAGCACGCTCTCCCAATTATAATGTATTATAATTACTATTAATGAGATAAAACTGAGAAAAGCAAAACTTTGGAGAAATAGCTCTGAGATTTTTTTAGAAGGGCTTTTAAAAAGATTTTTGAGATGGGACGTGATGTACAAAGTGTATGTTACCTCTAGCATGGGAATATCCTGTTGATTTTCTGGATCTTTGGCTTTTACCACAAAGATGCAAAAATCCTGAAAGAGGCAGAGCTGGTGAGCTGACAATCATGACTATACTGACACTGACCTCCATCAGGCACCAGAGAAAATTCAAGCCAGAAAATTCCAAGGGACCATTTACGTAAACACAAACTCTATGAGGTACTGTACAAAATGACACCAGAAGATACCTCCAGCAAGATGTTTTTCCCCTTGCAGGCAAATCAGCTGCAAACTCACTGCACTGACAATAAGATGAAAAGCCCAACAGGACCAGCTCTCTAAAACTGAGGATCAGTGAAGGATGTGCTGCAAGGGGAAAAAAATTCAGTATGAATGGTGGAGGAGGTGAGAGGGCCTCTGAGAGTGCTCATCAATTCTGACACTTGACTGCAACTAGCTACATTAATGAATACAAATGATGATGAAGTAAATTATTTTTGAATCGTGCAGGACTCGGAATGCATTAATATGTCACAGCTTTCCACTCCTGCCTATCTCTGCAGTGCATTTGTGAGGCTCGGGTGCCTAGGCTGCTCTGTTAAAAAATAAATTATCCTAAATACAGACGGCCAACAGGCACATGAAAAGGGGCTCAACATAGCTAATCATCAGGGAAATGCAAATCAAAACTACAATAAGCTATCACCTCACTTCTGTCAGAATGGCTAGCATCAAAAAGAACACAAATAACAAATGCTGGTGAGGATGTGAAGAAAAAGAAATCCTCATACACTGTTGGTGGGAATGTAAATTGGTGCAGTCACAGTGGAAAACTGTATGGAAGTTTCTTAAGAAATTAAAAATAGAACTACATATGATCCAGTAATTCTACTCCTGGGTATATATCTCCCCCAAAAAAACCCTAAAACACTCACTTGAAAACATACATGACCCCAGTGTTCACTGAAGTACTATTTATAATTGCCAGGATATGTAAGCAACCTAAGTGTTCATCAACAGATGAATGGATAAAGATGTGGTATCCATATCTATATCCAGACATATGGATATACATACATATAATGGAATGCTGCTGAGCAATAAAAAGAATGAAATTTTGCCATTTGCAACAACATGGTTTGAATTGGAGGGGTATTATGCTGATTAAATGTCAGACAGAGAAAGATAAATACTATATGATATCACTTTATATGTAGACTCTAAAAAATACAACAAACTAGTAAATAGCACAAAAAAGAAGCAGGTTCATATAGAGAAAAAACTAGTGGTTATCACTGGAGAGAGGGAAAGGAAAAAGGCACTCGAGGGGTGGGAAATTAAAAGGTATAAGCTATTATGTCTAAAATAAGTTACAAGGATATATTGTACAATAAGAGAATATAGTCAATATTTTATAATAACTATAAATGGAGTATAAACTTTAAAAAGTATGAATCACTGTATTGTATACCTGTAAATTACATAGCTTATAATCAACTTTACTTCAATTAACATAAATAAATATCCTACAGTGTGATCTGACTACACACCTATTAGGCAGCTAAAATCTGAAACGCTCACACCATCAAATGCTGGTGGGGATGTGGAGCAACAGGAACGCTCATTTACTGTTGGTGGAAATATAAAATATTATGGTTGCTTTGGCAGAATCTACAGCCTAATCATAATCTTACAATATGATCCAGCACTGTGTTCCTTAGTAGTTATTCACATAAGTTTAAAACTTATATTCACATAACAACCTGCACATGGAAGTTTATAGAAGCTTTATTCACAGTTGCCAAAACTTGGGAACAGCCAAGATGTCCTCCAATAGACAAACAAATTGTAGCACATCTAGGCAATGGAATATTTATTATTCAATGGGTCAACAAGTCACAAAAAAGGCATGGAGGAACATTAAATTCACATTGCTAAGTGAAATAAACCAGTCTAAAAACACTATGAATGTCTTATTTCAACTATGCTACCATCTGGAAAAGGAAAACCTATAGACATCATAGTAAAATTTTCAGTGGTTGCTTAAGTTTGGAGGAAGGAAGGGAGGGATGAATAGATAGAAATCAGAGGACTTTTAGAGCAGTGAAACATTCTGTATGACTCTGTTATTGTGGACATTATGCATTTGACAAAACCCAACAAAGTATATACAATGAAGAATGACCCTAACGTTAACTGTGGGTTAAGTTAATAATAACGTATCAATATTTGTTCATCAATTGCAACAAATGTATTAGACTAGGGCAAAATGTTAATAATAGAGGAGAGTGAGAGGACAGAGAAGGGGTAGTGGAAATTATGTATATACTACACAGTTTTTCTCTGTACCAAGCACTGCTCTAAAAAACAAAGTGCAGTAATTTTATTTAGATCATCAAGAATGTCCATTTCCTACTCTAGCATATTCCAGAGATATCAGTATGTGTACAGGACAAGCATATGAGTGCACACAGACACACACACACACACACACAACATCAGCACTGTGGTGCGACCATACTTGGAAAACTACTGCTCTACAGAGTCATTACAGTTAAGACTCCTCTAAAGGAGACCAGTTTCTCAAAGAGATATCTGCACGCCTACATTCATAGGAACACTATCTACCGTAGCCAAACATTCATAGCAGCACTACCTACAATAGCCAAGACATGGAAACAACCTAAGAGTTCATTCACAAATGAATGGATAAAGATGTGTGATAGTTTTATACACAATGGAATATTATTCATCTATTAAAAAAGAAGGAAATCCTGTCACTTGCAACAATGTAGATGAATCGAGGGCTGCTGCACAGAGAAAGACAAATAATTTAGGATCTCACGTATATGTGGAATCTAAAAAAAGCTAAACCCATAGAAACAAAGAGTAGTGTGGTGGTTGCAGGGGCTGAGGTAGGGAAAATGGGATGATGTGGGTCAAAGGGTATATACTTCCAGTTATTAGATGAATAAGTTCTTGGGATCTGATGAACAGCATGGTGACTACAGTTAACCATACTGTATTACATACTTGAAAGTTGCTAAGAGATAGATCTTGAATTTCTTACCACAAAAAGAAAAAATAATTATGTGAGGTGATGGATGTGTTAACATTTAAAAAAAAAATTAAGGCAAGTCTTCTCTATCTCATAGAGTTTTTCTTCTCTCTAACCCTAGCACTCTGATCTAAACACAAGGCAGGCCTGATACATGTTTGCTGAATAACTGAGTTAATTAGTCAATGAAATTTGGCTTAAAAGGTTGGAGAATTAATGTATTCTTTGGACTCTAACCACATGCAAAAATCTAAAGACAGCAAAATATGAGTTTGGAGAAGAGGATAAGAATAGAATATAGGAGTTAGCTTCTATTACTTTGTAACTTACAATTCAAAGTTGTATAATCATGTCAGTTAATTATTAGGCACACTATTGGGAGAAAAAACAAATAAAGAACTAAACAACTGAAATTTCCTACCTAGAATAGTGAGCTCTATTTTTAATTGATTTGCATAATATGTGTGAAATACATTATTTCCAGATCAAAATTGTCAATAACAAACTAATTTAGTCTGATGATCAAACAGTATTAAAATGGAATAAATGACTTTTCTATAATTGCTTTTCTGTCACTCAAAGGATATAACTAGAGATTTTCTTTTAAAAATTCTACTTAAAATCTGTACTTCTCTACATATTACAGGAGTCAGTAAATATGTTGGAAGAACGAAAGAGAAACGTTACAAAGACAAGATAAGACCCGTATTTTACATATAAGGTACCACATTCACTTTTCAAAGAGCAGAGCTACATCCTGAAATTTTTATGTTGGGTCATTCTTTCACAGAAGCATTCAGGTTAGAGAGCTGAGCTACCAAGCTAGGGGCTCCAACTTGCAATTTCTTACAGATACAATTACCTACACTTTTTCCTGGAGGAAAATGATGCAAATGTGTCAATAGTTACATTACACAAAACTAAGCCTTTTAAATAAAGCAGTAATATTCAAATATTCCATCAAGTACCCACCATGAACACTCACATTTGCTACCTTTAGGTACCAAGGCAACTGCTATGTAAACAAGCAGCAAGGCAACCACATCTACTTCCTCTGGAAAAGAATTTCTTACTGTCAGTGGGACTTCATTCCCATCCATCCCTGCAGCAAGTGCCCGCATTGAGAGATGCATCGGATTAAATGACTCCATGCCCTTGAGTAGAGAGAAGGCAAACCAATTCCAAGTTTAATATGATCTTTTTTTCTCTGTAATGAAGTTACCTCCTCCTTCCTGCTGCAGCTCCAAATGAGGTACAATTTAAATCAAGAACCAAAATGTGTTACTTATGGAAGCAACTTCTCTCAAGCACCTGAATCATTAACTTGTTTTATTTGTTTGTGTGCCTAGTTCTGGAAAAGATTTAAGACAGAAAATAGTAACTGTTTCTAGGTAGAGACCAGGGATGGCTCACAAGACTGGGCAATGTCAATCAGGAAGAACATGCAAAGACCCAATTTCCAAAGGAGACTGTGGTCCATCAGTAAAAATCGACTGGTATCTACTGTGTTCAAGGCATTGTGCTAGGCGCCAGGGATGCAGTGGTGAGGACAACAGAGAACGTCCCTGCCCTCAACCCAGCCTGCATTCTGAAGGAGTACCGAGCACCAGAAGAGAAGGCCACGCACCACGTTGCCTGGCAAAGCTGGAGTTTAGTTGAAGAAGAGATGCTCCCAATCTTGATGCCTGCCTCGAAACCTCTGAACCACATTTCATAAGAGAAAAGAGGCATCTGGTGTGGCAAAAGACCATAAATGGGCACAGTGGGTGAGTCAGAAGGAAGCCAATACTGGCCAACAGAAGGAAGACATGTTTTAATAAACAGACCTGTCCAAGAATGGCATAGACTGTAATGGCATTGTAAGGTAATGAGTTCCCAGTCATGGGAGCTTCCAGCAGAGGCGGGAAGACACATCAATATGTTTCCTGGAAGTTGGCTGTGACAGGAAAAAGCAGATGATGCACTAGGACATTAGAGATTACTTCCCATTTCATGATCCAGGAGACTTCAAACACACAGTGCCTTGAACATCTCAGTCCTTATCATTTTAGCTTTAAGGAGAAGCTTTAACGATCATAAAATGATATAGCAGGCAATCGTTTCCTTGCTTCTCTGCCATTCAGAGTCAGACAGAAACATTAAACACTGATTTTTCGTCGCTATGCTGGGCTGTAGGGCACCACATGGCTTTAAAATACCAACTGTTTTCTCTAAAAAAGAAGAAACTCAGGTCCTAGAAGTAAAAGCACTCTGCAGTAACCGCCAAGGTATATCAGTCATGAGGGCAAAGGCAGGTCCATGCACACTGTAGACATTGGAAGCCAAAGAATCTGTCAGGGTAGGCAGAATTTCTAAATGGCCCTAACAATGTCCTGTCCTAGTCCCCGGGCCACTCATGATGATGAGAGCGTGCTCCTGTGCTTACGCTGTGCTACACTAAGCTGTGCTACACGGCACAGCCCTCCTTCAGCAGGGAAATGACCTTGAATTATACAGATGGGCCAGATATAATCACATGATCCCTGAAAGCTGGGAGCTTTCTCCAGCTGGTAGCAGAAGGGAAGCATGAGAAGGATTCGATGCACCATTGCAGCTTGAAGACAGAAAAGGCCACCTGACAAGGAATGTGGGTGACCTCTAGAAGTTGAGAGTAGCTCTTGGTCGACAGCCAAGAAAATGGAGTCTTAAGATCTACAGCCAGAAAGAACTGGGTTCCACCACCAACATGAATGACCTTGGAAATAGATTTTTCCCTTGAGCCTCCAAATAAAAGGCCAATCCAGCTGAACCTTGACTATGGATTTATGATCCCCTGAGCACAGAACCCAGCCGAGTTCACCACACTGCTGGCCTTCAGAGCTAATAAATGGATGTTGTCTTAAGATGCTCAGTGTGTGGTCATCTGTCACATAGCACTACGTAACCACGACAGAATCCAAATGGTGAAGATAAGACGGTGTAAACTGACATAAGGGTTGTTATGGCCAACGTTCAAGGGCCACATCTCTACCATCGAAGTGAGTTGGGTAAGCTGAGATTCAGAGATGTGGAAGAAAAGCAGCACCCCAGATGACAAGGTTGAAACCAGGGACAGAAAAGACCCAACTACTCCTCACACCCGGGAGACTGGCAATCATCAAGGTAAGACAAAACAGATGTTGCAAGCACACAGCAGAAAGGGAACCTGGGTACACTGTGGGTGGGAATGTAAACTGGTGCAGCCACTGTGGAAAGCAGTAGGGAGGTTCCTCAAACAAAATAAAAATAGAACTACCATAATGATCTAGCAATCACAATTCGGAATATATGTTCAAAGGAAACAAAAACAGGTTATTAAAAAGATACCTGCACTTATGTTCATTGCAGCATTATTCACAATAGGAAAGATACAGAAACAACTTAAGTGTCAGGAAAGGAAGGGATAAGGGGAAATACCTTTATGTCATATGGAATAGTACTCAGCCATTAAAAAGAATGAAATCTTGTCATTTGCAACAACACAGATGAACCTCAAGGGCATGATGCTAAGCCAGATAGGGGAAGATAAATACTTCATGATAACTCTTGTATGTGAAATACAAAAAAAGCTGAAATTATAGAAGCAGAGAGTAAAATGGTAGTGACCAGGGACTGGGATGTGGGGAAACTGGGGAGATGTTTAGGGTACAAACTTGCAACTAGAAGATGAAGAAATTCTAGAGATCTAATGCACAGCACAGTGATTATAGCCAACAACACTGTATTATATACCTCAAAATTGCTAAGAGACTATATATTAAATATTCTCATCACAAAAACGAAATGATAATAATGTGACATGCTAGAGGTGTTAACTAAAGCTACAGTGGTAGTCAAATCACAATGTATAAATGTGTCAAATGAACACATTGTACACTTTATTCAATGCCATATGTAAATTATATCTCAGTTAAAACAGAAAAAGAAGGGGAAGGGAGGGATAAAAGAGGGAAGGGAGAGAGGGAGGAAAGAAAAGGCCCAGTTTACTCCAGCAAGATGGGGAAGGGGAAGTGTGGCTTGTGGGGGCCCTGTGTGATGAATGCTAGGTGCAACTCCTCCTCACAGGAGGAGGAAGGGGCTGCCCTGAAGCTGGTGACAACGTGGTCAGGGTCCTGCTATCATTTCAGGAATGCACCAAGTGCTGCTGACACCCAGACTCCACCTGGCTTCACTGGGGTCTGGCCCCAGAGCACTCCGAGGTAAGGGCCCTTGGAGAGGAAGAGGAGCAGGGGCCCAAGGAAGCCCTTGCCAGCTCCCTCTCCAACTCCAGGCTGATGTTTATATCCTGAGCTTGAAATTCACATGAAAGTAGAGCACCATGTTCTGGACCATCGGACAGCTTGGCAGACTTGGACATTCTAAAAATTCTCACCACACGCGGGTGCATCTCTCATAGGGAAGAGTGCATCAGCCTTCTGATGGGTCTCCTGCTTTTGCTCCTGCACCCTTGGATCAGTTCTCAACACAGCAACTGAGGGATCTTAAACACACAGGTCTGACCGTGCCACCCTCTAGCAAAACCTCCCAGTGGCTTCCAGGAGCTTCCAGTGACCTGGAAGACCCTCCAGGGGGCCCACCTTCACCTCTCTGGGCTTCTCTCCTGGCCCTCTCCCCTCGCTCCTCCACCCGCTCCCATTCCTCAAACACACCATGCTCCCTTCCGCTTCGATACTGTTGAACCTCTTCTCTTTTCCTGTGATGTTCTTTTCCCAAATATCCACTTGGTTCTCCCTCACTTCCTCCACACCTCTGCTCAAACACCATCTCATCAGAGAAACCCTCCCAACCACCCTAGAAAGAACACTGCCTCAACCCAGTTCCACCTCACTCTCCCATCCCTCTGACCCAACTGATCTTTTCTAGAAAGAAAAAGTTAGAATTTATCACCACTTGTCATACGGTTTATTTGTATAAGTACTTGTTTATTGCCAGCTTCTCCTCACTAGAATAGAAGCTCCAGGAACTTGTCTTGCTCACTGCTACAATATATCCCCAGATCCTCTTTCAGGACCCTGCACAAATTAACATATTTGATGAAAGGAAATGAATGACTAACAGGAAGTCATCAAGGACAAGGGTCCCCAATCCCTGAGCCATGCACCATGGCTTGTTAGGAATCAGGCCACACAGCAGGAAGTGAGCAGCAGGCAGGCAAGCAAAGCTTCTTCCGTATTTACAGCTCCTCCCCATTGCTAGCATTACTGCCTGAGCTCCACCTCCTATCAGATCAGCAGCAGCATTAGATTCCCATAGGAGCACGAACCCTAATGTGACCTGCCCACGTGAAGGATGTAAGCTGTGCACTCCTTAAGAGAATCATCCCCAAACCACCCTGCCCCTCCCCAACCCTGTCCATGGAAAAATTCTCTTCCACGAAACCAGTCCCTGGTGCCAAAAAGGCTGGGAACCGCTGTTCTAGGTGATGTTGGGCCATCAGACTGGGTCAGCTAGAATCAGACAACAAGAGTTCAGGAGACAACACAGTGTGATATCAGAATTGCTGTAGAAAGTTCGAAGTCATACTCTCCTTATTCATTCTGTCAGCAAACAATTTCCACACATCCGCTCTATGCCTAGTGTCTACAAATGTCATGAGAATTTATTCCATACAAAAGGAGTGCAGTCCCCATATAATAAAGCATAACAAAAGGGGTGTGTACATTTTATAGAAGCGATGGAATGGTCTAGAAAAATTCATGCTATTGGGATATCCTGTAAAACATAGCCTACATCTCTCAACAGGTGAGAACATTCAGCATTGCTAACATAGAGAGCTGCCTTCTCTCTAGCTTTTTCCAGCCTACCTGTCTCCTCAGGTGTGTGTCTGGTGTGTCTTTACCTACTGGTGTGTCTTCTTGGACTCCTCAATTTAGAGTGAGTCCACAAGGAGGAATTTTTCACCCTCCAGTTGAATCAGAAAGTGCTCAAGAAGGAAACAGAGGCTGTGTAAGCCCCAGTGATGACCTAGGAGTGTTCTAAGATTAGTCAAGCGCTGAGGCCAGCACTTGGGCAGCTGGAGCCATGATGTGCCATGGGAGGGGATGTCAGAGATGGGAAGGGGTGTGCCAGTTGAGCAGAGGGGTAATAGGACAGGTGGCCCGAGAGAACTGGGAGAAACATGAGAGCCACCAAGGTCCTCCTCATAGTGATCAGATTTCCACCTCATGACTCTGCAGCTGCAAAGTGCACCTGGCCTGTGTGTTCAGCATAAGACCTGCGTGCTTGGAAAGGTCAGCTTCCGAATCATCAGAAAGTAATCTGCTCACGGAGCTGTCTGAGCACTTCATGAAGAATATTCACAAAACGGTCTTCCCTTCTCCAGGAAGATTCGATCTTGAGTTGCCTAAACTTTCACATGCTCTTCAAAGATGAGGGGAAAAAAAGTGTCATGGCCTAAAAAGTTTCACGTTTCTGCATCACAGGTTTGCAGATTTAGGGAATACACATTCTCTGTGATCCCACAGGCCATGGTTGCAAAAGTGTTCATAGGAGCCCCAGAGGCCCCACCACAAGAGCCTCTTTCTGGAACACTAAGACAGACATCGGCTAGAGGAGTGCCACAGGGGAGGGTGGCTTGGCCACTTGAACCAACCGTACCAACTCCATGATCGGGGGGCCTCACAGCTAGACCTGTGGCAGCTGCAGTGCTGGCTGCTGCAGACCTCCTGAGCTGCAGCAGGAAAGCAACAACCTCATCCCTGGACAGTCTGAATGATCCGGGCATGTCCTGTTCTCAAACATTTTAAACTGTTTCCCAAAACTCCAAAAGCCCCTAAATATTTGGCTGACTCTGTGCTTGAGATTTTCTTTTGTTTTTTATGGTAAAGCTAACAAAGCAGTTGTAATGGCCAAAACCAGAAACAACATAAACGTCCATCAACAGTGGAAAAAACAACTAAGTAATATCATTTTCATGGAGCTGACTCCGATACATTAGTGAGAATTAAAGAATTATAACCCCAAGGAGCAACAAGGATGAATCTCAGAAATACAACATTAAGCCCAAGGAGATAGATGCAGGCAGGCAACAGACAATAGTGCAGGTACCTCTTATGAAAAGTCATATGAAGTTCAACAATAGGCACAACTCACCTACAGTGTTAGAAGCCAGGCTGGTGGTCACCTGACTGGACAATGCCTGAGAGGAGGCCTGGGGAGGGCTTCTGAGGTGCCAGTCCAGTTGTGTTTCTGGATCTGGGTACGGTCACTCGAAGTGTTCACTTTACACAAGTGTGTCATGATGTATGCTTGCATACCTTTCTGTATGCATCTCAGGTACTTCAACTGATAAAGAAGTAGTTCACTGTGTATTCTTTTGAATATTCTTAGTAAACATGCTTCCCAGGTGGCACAGTGGTAAAGAATTTTCCTGCCAATGCAGGAGACACAAAAAACACAGTTTTGATCCCTGGGTTGGGAAGATCCCTTGGAGTAGGAAATGGCAACCCACTCCAGTGTTCTTACCTAGGTAATCTCATGGATAGAGAAACCTGGTGGGCTATAGTCCATGGGGTCCTAAAAGTCGGACACGACTGAGCACGTACACATGCACACACACACACACACAGTTAACATTTACTGAGTGTAAATGTTAACATTTACAAACTCCCATAGGATTGGCCCCAGACATAAACCCACCTCAGGGCCTTTTCACCGGCTGTTGCTTCTGCTTGCATCGCTCTCCCTGCAGATATCCATCCACGGGGCCTGATTTTTCACCTCCTTCACATTTTTATTCAAGTGCAGGGATTGACAAACTGCAGTCCATGGCCAAACTTGCTTTACTGCCTATTCATATAAATGAAGTTTTGTAAGACACAGCCATGTTCATTCCTTTATGTAATGCACAGGGTTGCTTTTGCACTAAAAAGTTGTTAAGCACTTGGCCAGCAAAGTCTGGCCCTTTACTGAAAAGCTTTGCCAGCCCCAGTTCTGATGCCACCTTCCCAGTGAGGTCTTCCCTGACTTCATTTAAAACTGGAATCTACTGGATGTGGAGGAAAGGGAACCCTGGTGCACTGCTGGTAAGAATGTAAATTTTTGCAGCCACTATGAAAAATATTATGGAAGATCCTCAAAAAATTAAAAATAGAACTACCATATAATCCAGAAATTCCACTTCTGGATGTTTAGCCAAAAGAAACAAAATCAATACCTTGAAAAGATATCCACAACCCCAAGTTCACTGCAGCATTATTTACAATAGCCAAGACAAAGAAACAACCAAGGTGTCCACCAACAGACGAATGGATAAAGAAAGAGTTGTTTACTACATAAGGAGGCAAAAACCTATACTTTGAAAACTATAAGACTCTGATGAAAGAAATTGAAGATGACACAAACAGACTGAAAGATATACTGTGTTCTCGGGTTAGAAGAATCAATATTGTTAAAATGATCATTCTACTCAGGGCAATCTACAGATTCAATGCAATCTCTATCAAAGTACCAACGGCATTTTCCACAGAATTAGAACAAAATTTTTTCTAATTTGTATGGAAACAAAAAGACTCCAAATAACCAAAATAGTCCTAAGAAAGAAGAACAGAGCTGGAGGAATCACAATTCCTGACTTCAGACTATACAATAAAGATACAGTAATCAAAGCAGTATGGTCCTAGCATGAAAACAAACATACAGATAAATGGAACCACAATATAAAACCCAAAAATAAACCCACTCACTTATGGTCAATTAATCTAAGACAAAGGAGACAAGAATATACAATGGAGAAAATACACTCTCCAATAAGTCATTCTGGAAAAACTGGACAGCCACACGGAAAAGAATGAAATCAGAACATTCTCTAATACCACATACAAATAAAATCTCAAAATGGATTAAAGACCTAAATGAAAGACCAGATACTACAAAAAATTTCTGCAGAAAAACTGAGGTGGAACACTCTTTGGCATAAATCAGCAATATTTTTTGGATCCATCTCCTGAAGAAAATGAAAGCAAAAATAAACAAATGGGACTTAATTAGACTTGAAAGTTTTGCATAATAAAGGAAACCATTGACAAAAGGAAAAGACAATCTACTGAGTGGGAGAAAATGTTTGCAAATGATATAACTGATAAGGGGTTAATACCCAATAAATATAAATAGCTCAACATCAAAAGAAAAAAAACACCTGATTAAAAAATTGGCAGAAGAACTGAATAGATATTTTTTCAAAGAAAAAATGCAGATAGCCAACAGGCACATGAAAAGATGCTCAGCAATACTAATCATCAGGGAAATGCAAATCAAAACCGCAGTATTACATCACACCTGTCAGAATGGCTATCATCAAAAGAACACAAATAACAAATGTCAGCAAAGATGTGGCAAAAAGGAAACTCTCATACACTGCTGGTGAGAATGCAAATTGGTGCAGCAACAGTGGAAAACAGTATGGAAGCTTCTCAAAAAACTAAATATAGAACTACCATGCTGCTGCTGCTAAGTCGCTTCAGTCGTGTCTGACTCTGTGCAACCCCATAGACGGCAGCCCACCAGGCTCCCCCGTACCTAGGATTTTCCAGGCAAGAACACTGGAGTGGGCTGCCATTTCCTTCTCCAATGCATGAAAGTGAAAAGTGAAAGTGAAGTCGCTCAGTCCTGTCCGACTCGTAGTGACCCCATGGACTGCAGCCTACCAGGCTCCTCCATCCATGGGATTCTCCAGGCAAAAGTACTGGAGTGGGTTGCCATTGCCTTCTCCAAGAACTACCATAAAACCCAGCCATCCCATACCTGGGTATATATCCAAAACAAACATCAACTAACTTGAAAAGATACATGCATGCTGTTGTTCACTGCAGCATTATTTACGACTGCCAAGATATGGAAGCAACCTAAGTGTCCACAAACAGAAGAATGGATAAAGGAGATAGCATACACATACACACGACCACACACACACACAATGGAATACTACTCAGCCATAAAAAAGAATGAAATTTTGCCATATGCAACATGGATGGACTTGGAGGGTATTGTGCCGAGTGAAATAAGTCAAACAGAAAAAGACAAATAATGTATGATTTCACTTATATGAGAAATCTAAAAAGCAAAAAGCCAAACTCCCAGATAGAACAGATAAGTGGTTGCTAGAGGTGAGAGGTGGGAGGGGCAGGGGTGTAAAATGGGTGAAAGGGGGTCAAAATGTACAAACTTCCAGTTGTAGGATAAATAAGTCCTGGGGATGTGATACAATTGTTGTTCAGTCACGAAGTTTTGTCCAGCTCTTTGCAACCCCATGGACTATAGCACACCAGGCTCCTCTGTCCTCCACTGTCTCACAGAGTTTGCTCAAATTCAGGTCTGTTGAGTCAGTGATGTTATCTAACCATCTCATCCTCTGCCACTCCCTTCTCCTTTTGCCTTCAATCTTTCTAAGTGATGTACAGCATAATATTAAAAGAGTTTTTTTTTAATGGAATCCATCTCCATTCCCTCTCCCTCACCACTTCGCCCCCACTCCCAACTTTTGATACAGCATTTTACTTTTGGCTGTTTTCTGTTATAATTTTGTGGTCTCCCTTCAGGAGAATATAAGCTAGATGAGGGCAAAAATTTCTATTTTTTTTTTCTTTTCTAATCATACTCCTAGCATCTCAAACAGTATCTAACACAGAGTTATGATTCTATAAATATGTGTCAAGTCAATAAAAGAAACTCAAAAGATAATGCCAGGTACTACACTGACCAATTTTATAATCATTAGCTTATTTATATTCCTTGCCTCATTTACAGGATTTTTTCCCAGTGTGAGAAGGTCTAAGTTAAAATAAGATCTTTGGCAGGCTTAACGTCTTTTAAAGGTTCAACAGATTAGAGGCAGCAGCAGCAGTCATGACAGGAAAGCTTCAGTATTAGCAACTGACCCTTAAGAACAAGGAGAAGGAAGAGAGGGGTGGGTACTGTTATTAGATTTGTCTACTTTAAGAAAAGAAATCACAACCCTGAGGAGTTGCTGTCAATAAGTAACCACTCCTTGGGAGCAGCTTATTTGATTGTTGGGTTATACGATCCTCATCCCGGGAAAAGCAAGGAGCTGATGGCAGCAGAAATAGTTGAAATTCTTGGCATGCTTCCAGAGTTATTTTCCAGTCTCTCAGTAAATCTTCATTTTCTCCCACAGCTAAACAGCCTAAGTATGGTATCTCTTGGTATTACTTCCTACAACTGCATATGAATCTACAACTGTCTCAAGATAAAGAATCAAAAAGAAACATATTTCCAAGGATTTTAGCTCTGTTTATCCACTCATTTCTGAGGACACAGGAGAGCTGGAAAACACACTTTCTTCTGTGCTGAGGACTTAACATACAGTATCCTCATTAAAAACACTTGTGACCTTAGAAACTTTCATAACTTAGGTTATAGTTATGAAAGGATAACATGTATAATTGAATTTTAAAAACAAATTGGTTTAAATCTTCCTTTTTCTTGTGAGTCAAGATATAATTAAGAATGACCACTAAAGCAGAAGGCCAACTCTGAAGGTGGCTAAATGAGTGAAGGCCTGAAGCAGTGGTTCAGTCATGATCCACTCCCTCCCCCAGACCTACAGACAGAAAAAGCTCCAGGGTGAGGGATGCCCCATGGGTGAGAGGCTGCCTGAGGAAAGGAGGGTTCCAGTGACAGACACTCTCCTTGCCTGTTCCAATATTAACTCCCAGCAGAACAGCCAACTGCCTAAGTTAAAACTTTATTATCAAGCCATGGAAACAACCCAAATTCCTATCAATAGATGGCTGGTTTAAGATGGAATATTACTAAACCATAAAAAAGAATGAAATATTGTCATTTGCAGCAACATGGATGGACCTAGAAATTATCAAACTAAGTGAAGTCAGTCAGATAGAGAAAGACAAATAGCACTTATGCAGACTCTAAAAACTAATACAAATGAATTTATATACAAAACAAAAACAGACTCACAGGAATAGAAACAAATTTATGGTGACCAAAAGGAAAAGGAAGGAAAGGGTGGCAAATTAGGAATATGAATTAACAGATACATACTACTATATATACAATAAATAAGCAACAAAGATTTACTGTATAGCACAGGGAAGTATAGCACTATACTGTATAGCACTATACTGTATAGCACAGGGGGCTTCCCTGGTAGCTCAGTCGGTAAAGAATCTGCCTGCAGTGCAGGGGACCCAGGTTCAATCTCTGGGTTGGGAAAATTCCCTGCAGAAGGAAATGGCAACCCACTCCAGTATTCTTGCCTGGAAAATCCTATGGACAGAGGAGTCTGGCAGGCTAAAGTCCATGGAGTTGCAAGAGTCAGACACAACTTAGCAACTAAACCACAGGGAACTATATTCAATAGTTCAATATAATGGAAAATAATCTGAAAAATAAATATACATATGTAACTGAATCACTCTGCTCTATACTAAAACTAACACAATGTTGTAAATCAACTACACTTCAATAAAAACAACTTTTTAAATAAAACTGCCATTTGTTATTCAGTCACTCAGTCATGTCCAACTCTTTGCAACCCCATGGACTGCAGCACACCAGGCTTCCCTGTCATTCACTATTTCCCAGAGTTTGCTCAAACTCATGTCCATTGAATTGATGATGCCATGAAACCATTTCATCCTCTGTCATCCCCTTTTCCTCCTACCCTCAGTCTTTCCCAGCATCAGGGTCTTTCCAAATGAGTCAGCTCTTTGCATCAGGTGGCCAAAGTATTGGGACTTCAGCTTCCTCATCAGTCCTTCCAGTGAATATTCAGGGTTGATTTCCTTCAGAATGGACTGGTTTGATCTCCTTGCTGTCCAAGGGACTCTCAAGAGTCTCCTCCAGCACCATAACTACCATCAGTTCAGTTCAGTTCAGTCGCTCAGTCGTGTCCGACTCTTTGCGACCCCACGAATCACAGCACACCAGGCCTCCCTGTCCATCACCAACTCCCGGAGTTCACTCAAACTCATGTCCATCGAGTCGGTGATGCCATCCAGCCATCTCATTCTCTGTCGTCCCCTTCTCCTCCTGCCCCCAATCCCTCCCAGCATCAGAGTCTTTTCCATATGACTCAGCAATTCCACGTCGATATATATGACCCAGCATATATATCCAAGAGGACTTGAAAGCAGGATATTAAAGAGATAACTGTACCCCCATGTTCACTGAAGTATTATTCACAACAGCCAAGATATAGGAAGTATATATACATAACAATGGAATATTATTCAGCAATGAGAAAGAAAGAAATCCTGCCATTTGCAACAACATGAATAAAATTTTAGAACACTTTTCTAAGTTAAATAAATCAGACAGAAGGACAGCTGCATAGTATCACTTATATGGGAAGTCGGGGAGGGAGGGGAATGTTACACTCAAAGAAAGAGTTAAAAAGTAGTTGCCAGGGGCTAAGAAAAATATGGAGCGGTAGGTAAAGGGTACATACTTTCATCTATAAGATGAATAAGGTCTGAGAATCTAATGTTAAACATAGTTATTATAGTCATAACACTGCATTACATATTTGAAATTTGCTAAGAGAATAGAACTAAAGAGCCTCTTGATGAAAGTGAAAGACGAGAGTGAAAAGGTTGGCTTGAAGCTCAACATTCAGAAAACAAAGATCATGGCATCTGGTCCCATCACTTCATGGCAAATAGATGGGGAAACAGTGGAAACAGTGTCAGAATTTATTTTGGGGGCTCCAAAATCACTGCGGATGCTGATTGCAGCCATGAAATTAAAAGACGCTTACTCCTTGGAAGGAAAGTTATGATCAACCTAGACAGTATATTTAAAAAGCAGAGACATTACTTTGCAACCAAGGTCCGTCTAGTCAAGGCTATGGTTTTTCCCGTGGTCATGTATGGATGTGAGAGTTGGACTGTGAAGAAAGCTGATCACCGAAGAATTGATGCTTTTGAACTGTGGTATTGGAGAAGACTCTTGAGAGTCCCTTGGACTGCAAGGAGATCCAATCAGTCCATTCTAAAGGAGATCAATCCTGGGTGTTCATTGGAAGGACTGATGCTAAAGCTGAAACTGCAATACTTTGGCCACCCATGTGACAAGTTGACTCACTGGAAAAGACTCTGATGCTGGGAAGAATTGGGGGCAGGAGGAGAAGGGGACGACCGAGAATGAGATGGCTGGATGGCATCACCGACTCGATGGACATGAGTATGAGTGAACTCGGGGAATTGGTGATGGACAGGGAGGCCTGGTGTGCTGTGATTCATGGGGTCGCAAAGAGTCGGACACAACTGAGCAACTGAACTGAACTGAAGAGAATAGAACTTAAAGTTTTCTCACCAAAAATAAATATATAAAAAAAGTTATTGTCAAGATACAGTAGAAGTCACCACTTGTGCAAACCCAAGCCACAGTGTAAATCCAGTTTACCACTTCACACCCACTAGGACAGCTGCAGTCAAAGTCAGATGGTAACAATGTTGTGGTGAGAACTTGGAGGAAATGGAACCCTCATACACTGCTGGCAAGAATGTAAAATAGTCCAGTCACTGTGAATAACAGTCTGCTAGTTCCTCAAAACTTAAACATAGAGTTACCACATGAACCAGTAATTCTACTCTGAGGTCAGTGAAAACACATGTCCACACAAAAACTTGTACACAAATGCTCAAAGCAGCATTATTCATAACAGACAAAAACTGAACACAACTCAAATGTCCATCAAAAAAATGAATGGACAAACTGGTATATCCATAAGTAGAATATTATCTGGCAATGAAAAGAAATAAATTTACTGATACATCCTGATAAAAGTATGAAGTACTGATACAACATTAATGAACTTGGAAAACATTATGTTAACTGAAAGATGTCAGTCACAAAGACCATATATGTTATGATTCTATGTAGATGAAATGTCCAGAGTAGGCAATTCTATACAGACAGAAAGTAGATTAGTTGTGTTGGGGGAAACACAGGGGTAGGTGGGGAGTGATGGCTAAGTGTCTGGTGTTTCTTTTGGGAGTGATGAAATGCTCTAAAACTGACTGCAGTGATGGCTGCAGAGCCTTGTGAATATATTTAAAATCACTGAATTATACATCTCAAATGGGTGAATTGTATGGTATGTATATTGTATCTCAATAAAACTGCTTTTAAAAAAGAATGGCGGGAATTCCCTGGCTTGAGCAGTTAGGACTCAGTACTTTCACTGCTGTGGCCCTGGGTTTGATACCTGGTCTGGGAACTAAGATCCCACAAACCATGTGACATAGCCAAAAAAAAAAAAAAGACATGAAAATATGAGGGGATCCCTCTCAGAGACTCTGACCAGCACCATCCCTCATTAAGAAGATGCACTTGGCCCCTCTTACAAGTTCTGCCCTCACCAGGTTAACCCACTAGGATAAGCCAGCAGATTGGACCTGCATTCTTACAAGTTCTTCTCCTTCCCTAGTTGGTGACTTACTTGAGAAAAGACTGATAAATTGAATATGAGGCATTTTATAACATATAATGTGTGTATAAATTTACAGTAATAGCTCAATCGATCCCCAAATAGCACAAGCTCCTCCCAGGAGGAGCAAAAGCAGTGAGGCTCGCAGAGGGCCCAGAGGAGGAGGAGGAAGTTTGCCATGATGAGGGGCTCATTAGACCTCATTTCTCTCTCCTGGTGGGAAAATGGATCAAGCTGAGCACTCTCAGGGCACCCAGGATGGTGAAAACAGCTGTCAGGTATTTTGCAAAATACAATATAATGAAAGCAAGAAGATTCGCAAAGTGCCAAGAGGCCACTTGGAGAGCCAGGAAAGAGAAGCAAGAGATGAAACATAAGGCTGACTGCTGAAGGATTGTCTATTTTTCCCCATTTGTTAACGGGAAAAATAAATAACTGTCAAAATTCTTGACTTCAATTTCATGCACAATTCTCAGGATTCAATGCGAGGAAGTGTTTCTGCCTCAGCACCTAAATAATTCACAACTGCTCAAAATATCTACCAGGAACTTGCATCAGGGATAAACCCACCCTGCAGCGCCGTGTTGAAGGCTGTCTGGGTGTCTCTATTTAAATTCCTGAAGAGCAGATGCCTGGTCGGCCATGGTGGAAACCTGCTCCTCTTGCAAGGCCCCTTTCTGCCAAGTGGTTGCTTGGGGTAGAAAAAGGAGAGATGTATAGTCAGAAAGCACAGAATGAAGCTATTCTATATGATACTTTAATGGTGGACACATGTTACTATAAACTTGTCCAAACCCACAGAATGTATAAAATCAGGAGTGAACCCTAATGTAAACTCTGGATTTTGGATTTTAATGATGTATCAATGTAGGTTTATCAGTTTTAGTTACAACACATGTAACACTCTGGTGGGAGACGCTGATATGGGGGAGGCTCTGCATATAGAGGGATGAAGCATTCAGGGGAAATCTCTGTTCCCTATTCTGAATGTTGCCGTGAACCTAAAACTGCTCTACAAAGACAAAAATAAGACATTTTAGAGAAGAAATGTGTGCCTTTATTCTTAGAGAGGGCTTACAAAGTTGGAAAAGATTTTAGATTTTTAGTCCAATGATTGCAACTTTCTCAGGGAGCATCCAGGGTCCAGAGAAGAGAAGGGACTTGCTTAACCTGGTGAATGACAAAAGACTAGGACCCAGGCATCTAGATTTCCATTTTCATAACTCTTTCAGCTTCATTCTAGGGCATTGTTTATGTGAGCTTGGTTAATGTCACTGTTTTTTCTGTGTGTCTAAGTGACATACTTATCTAAGTGTATTTAAGTGACATACTATGATTTAAGTTCAAATTAAACTGCTCCTTGCTGGTATATAGGAAAGAGATTGACTTTTTTTTTACATTAACCTTGTATCCTATAATCTTGCTTTAATCACTTATTAGTGCAGAGAAGACTCAGATAGTGTATGTGATGAGGCATTAAAATTGTGTTGGTTTAGTGAATGCTTACTGGCTGATCAACTGTGACTGTAAAATGTTTCTTATCCCTCCTGCAAAAAACATTCATAGGGACCACCATGGTCACAGAGGCACCCAATACCCTTTACTGCCAGGCACGCTCACACCCACCCTGAGCAAGTGCCTTCACCTTCCCTTTCTGCTCCTCTTTGTCCTGAGGCCAAGTTTCCTTTCTTCTCACCCTTCACTGACAGGGGTCCTCTGGGATCTAAATAAGTCACTATTCCCTAGAATGAATCTCACATGTCAAACATCTTTCAGCATTTCTGACTGTTCTTCACACATCACTGAGGGGGTGGAATCTAAACAGGGTCTTTGGAAGGAAAGGTCCTCTCAGAAAATATCCTAAGTCTGCAGGACATAGAGGTAAGCAGAGAAGGTGAAGAGCACAGATGGGTTCTTTCTTTATTCCAGTCAAGCTACAAGGAGAAAAATAAAATGACACAATGGAAGCAGTGAGGACACTCCCAAATATCCAGGATGTAACTATCAGTCATCCAGCACAAATACAAGCCCACCAAAGAGGGTAAAGGAATTGAGAGAAATATTAAGCAGACCCCAACATTTCTGAGGTCATGTAGAGCCTGAGACAAAAACCCAGTGCCTCTTACCTCTAGTTCTAGAAGTGTCAGCCAAGCTAGCCATATAAAAAAATTCTCTAGGTCACTTGGCCCTACAAACTACACATCAATAGGGGGGATATTAATCCCTAATAAGGAAGTCATTATTGTTTTCTGAAAATTCTGGGAGGATGTGCCAAAAAAAAAAAAAAATCCTTGGAGAGTGTTAGATTCTGAGGAATGTGTGTGGGGTGTGGTGTTAGAGTAACATTTAATTTTCATTTAAGAATCTTTTGTATTATTTAGGTACTAAGAATTTATTTACAGGGCGGCAATGGAGAAACAAACATAGAGAATAGACTTATGGACATGAGAAGAGGGTAGGAGAGGGTGAGATATATGGAAAGAGTAACATGGAAACTTACAATAGCATATGTAAAATAGAGAGCCAACGGGAATTTGCTGTATGGCTCAGGAAACTCAAACAGGGTCTCTGTATCAACCTAGAGGGGTGGGATGGGGAGGGAGAAGGGAGGCAGGTTCAAAAGGGAGGGGATATATGTATACCTATGGCTGATTCAGGAAAGTTATGACCAACCTAGATAGCATATTAAAAAGCAGAGACATTACTTTGCCAACAAAGTTCCGTCTAGTCAAGGCTATGGTTTTTCCAGTGGTCATGTATGGATGTGAGAGTTGGACTGTGAAGAAAGCTGATCACCAAAGAATTGATGCTTTTGAACTGTGGTGTTGGAGAAGATTCCCAAGAGTCCCTTGGATTGCAAAGAGATCCAACCAGTCCATTCTAAAGGAAATCAGTCCTGGGTGTCCATTGAAAGGACTGATATTGAAGCTGAAACTCCAACACTTTGGCCACCTGATGCGTAGAACTGACTCATTGGAAAAGACCCTGATGCTGGGAAAGATTGAGGGCAGGAGGAGAAGGAGACAAAAGAGGATGAGATGGTTGGATGGCGTCACTGACTCAATGGACATGGGTTTGGGTAGGCTCTGGGAGTTGGTGATGGACAGGGAGGCCTGGCATGCTGCAGTTCATGGGGTCGCAAAGAGTCAGACATGACTAAGCAACTGGACTGAACAGGTTAGAGGACTTCCCAGGTGGCATTAGTAGTAAAAAACCTGCCTGCTAAATCAGGAGACAAAAGAGATGCAGTTTTGACCTGTGAGTTGCGGGATCTACTAAAGGAGGGCATGGCAACCCACTCCAGTATTCTTGCCTGGAAAATCCCACGGACAGAGGAGCCTGGCAGGCTACAGTCCATGGGGTCGCAGAAAGTTGATCACGACTGAAGCAACTTAGCACACAACATGTTAAAGGGATGCATTGGAAAAGTCTGTCAACTTCCTGATCTGTAATTAAGAAAGATTTGCTCCATCACTGAAGGTCTCAGATTATGGAACCACTGTCACTCTCAACAGCACATGAAAGTTTAAAACCTAGCTAAGAACTGGAAACCTCCAGTGTTCCTTGGGGTAGTGCCTGAGACAAAACACTCCATGCATCTTATCTTTCGCCCTGGAACAGTAGTCAAGCTGACCCTGCAAAACAATGGCAATGGTCATTGAACCATACATGCCATACCTCAGTAGGGTTGCCCTAATTATTCTGTAGTCAACAGTAGCCAGAACTGTTTTCTAGACTCCAGCTGTCCACTCCATTGTCTGCACAGTCTGAGCACATAATTGCCAGCTTCCCACTGCATCTTATGGACCTCTCTGGTGACCTATAAAATCAATACATTTCTCCGAGTTCCTCACAAATACCATGCCTTTTCCTATGCACTGCCTTCTGCCAGAGAAGGCACTGCCTTCTTTCCCTAACTATACCGCCTTCTCAACACATTCCCCCAGTCTGCCAGCCAGACAATGCTTACTTTTTCTTTAAAACTCATCTAAGCCATGATATCCTCCAGAAAATCTTCCCTGGTCTGCCCAGGCTGCAATGGGAGCCCCAGCGGCTGCTCCAAAATTTCTATACAGGAGACACTGTGAGGATGAAGACCCAGGAGAAAGCAGGGGAGGGGATGTGTGACTTCTCTTGAAATTACCTTTTATAGCAAGGTACAACTTTTGCGGAGATATCTTCAAGGAGAAGCACAAAGTTCTTCAAGATGCTCTTACTTGCATTTAAATGGGAGTAAGAAAATATCTGTGATCCACCCTTTTGAGGAGTAGTGACTTTAGAAGAGGGTGACTAGAGATTAAAGGAGGGTTATGAGTGAGCTGGAGAAGGCAATGGCAACCCACTCCAGTGTTCTTGCCTGGAGAATCCCAGGGAGCGGGGAGCCTGGTGGGCTTCCGTCTATGGGGTCACACAAAGTCGGACACGACTGAAGTGACTTAGCAGCAGCAGCAGCAGCAGCATGAGTGAGCTCTGGGAGTTGGTGATGGACAGGGAGGCCTGGCGTGCTGTGATTCATGGGGTTGCAAAGAGTCACACATGACTGAGCGACTGAACTGAACTGATACCTTCCCCTAAGTGAAACCTTGGTTTCTCTCTCTGCTCCAGTAATATCCTAGTGTTCTTCAATCATAACAGTACCATCTTGAAACTGTCTATGTGTCTGTCTTCTCTACCGGACTGGAAAGGACCATATTCTTACTTATCTTTTTATCTCTGGTACCCAGACCAGTCCTTAAGAGAGGTGCTATTGGATGAATGAGTGGAGAAGTAGGTAGATGGGTTGACGGATGGATGGATGAATGGATGGACAGAACGGATGGAATGGGACAATTTTGCCTTCAGACTAAAGTCTCTGAAAGGGTAGCGCTCTTGAATCTCAAACTCTTTCTCTTTCTCATTCTATTTCCAATAACATCAAGAAAATATTATATTTATAGTTAACAACTGCTGAGTTCACTGATGGGAAAAAAGCTGGTATTTCCTACCCAGTGAGTGTGCTAAAGAAACACTGGAGGAAAGAAACAAAGAAATCTTTAACAATAAACATTGGATTATAGCATTAAAAACCTCCCTTACTCTAACAGAGGTCCAATTTGGAGATAAACCTAAACCACCTTCCTCTCTGTGGCATATGATTAAAATCTGCTTTGTTCTTCTAATTTGCTATTCTCAAATTACCACACTGCTGCTGGCACTGCAAACTCAGACTTCATGGCTGCCCTTGAATTACTGTACAACTTTTCCTCCTTTTTTTCCTTTTAATCAGCACTGAACCAGGAAGGTGCCATCTACACCTGGTGAAAAACCTATGTCTCCAAACATCAAGGTGACCAATCCCCATCCCCCACCGCCATGATCCCCGAGCAGAAACAATCTCCCTTGAGGTTTGGAAACACACGAGGTGAAGTTATCCTTGACTCGGCTCCAGGTGGTATACAGTGCTTTTTCCTCCTCTGACTCCAGAGATTTTATTACACTTCTTCCTAAGCCTTCAGAACAAACAGAGCCTGACAAGGACATAGCTGGTACCTAAACAAAAAAACTTTATTTTCATATTTTTCTAGAAGTTTTCTAAATACCATGGCCTAGGATTACTAAGAACTGACTTCCAGTCAATCCAAAGACTACAAGGTAAATTTACTATAGGATAGACAGAAAATTCTATTACATCATCCTTCCTCTTTTCTTTCCCTTTGTAATTTTTTGAAAGTTCAAAATACAAGCAATGTCTGTTCCATGCCAAACTTGTAAAGGGAAAAGGAAGACATCTTTTAATTGTGTAGGAATGTTCAGTTCAGTTCAGTCGCTCAGTCGTGTCCGACTCTCCGCGACCCCATGAATCACAGAACGCCAGGCCTGCCTGTCCATCACCAACTCCCGGAGTTCACTCAAACTCATGACTGGGTATTGGTTTTGCTTTTGCTCCATCCCTTCAATCCTTCTATAGTCATTTCTCCACTGATCTCCAGTAGCACACTGGGCACCTACCGACCTGGGGAATTCCTCATTCAGTATCCTATCATTTTGCCCTTTGATACTGTTCATGGGGTTCTCAAGGCAAGTATACTGAAGTGGTTTGCCATTCCCTTCTCCAGTGGACCACATTCGGCTGTGTTAGATGCCAAAATATTCAAAAATGCCTGAACAACTGATGGTAATTTTCATTTGGAGGAATATTGAGCTACATCGAGCCACATATTGACTACAGAAAAGTAGAGAAGAACTAAAACTGTGGTCCTTTGATGACACTTCTAAGAAATGAATTTACTTTCTTTACCCAGAAATGTGATCATTGTGAGGTTTTCTCCCTGTGTTATTAACAGTTGTCAGTGGAAAAGAATTATATCCCTTAGACTACCAAAAAAGATTCGAAAACCCAATAACGGTAGTATTTAGTGTATAATCCAAGACACCATATCTCATCCTAATTTTGCTAAATAGGCAAAGTCAGGCAAATCACTCCTCTGGATCTCAATTTAATCAACTAACTAATTCACATTATGAGCACACAACTCAAGAAAATCAAGAGGCATATGAGCAGAGAGAAAGATGTTGCTAAATAAAGAACCAATAATTCCCAACATCATAACACTGTAGATGATACCTACATATGATAAAGATCGCAAAGACTAGCATTATTTTCAGAACAATGGGCAGGCATACATGTAAAAACCAGCCCTCAAAAATAGCATCAGTTAATAACATCAAGGAAGAAATATTAGCCAATTTATTGATTAGGTTTTTGTCCTCTCTTCTATTAAAAAAGCTAATTAGTCACAGATTTTTTTAAGGTTGCTTAATTTTATTATCAATCCATTTGTAACCGATACTGTATTCAAATTTTCACAGGTGCATGTGAAAATTCTGATTCAGTCAATCCTTTCCACACTAACATTCACCTTTAAGGCCTAGTGCCTCTAAGATGCAAATTACACTTCTGAAATGAGAGGTAATAGACCAAATAGTAATCTGTTAATATGCTAATTGCTTCCCCTGCAACAGAATAATCATATTTAAAACCTTAGCATAATAACAGATCTATTCAGACAAAGCTCTACTGCACATCTAAGATCCAAATCATGTTACCAATATTAAATTATTTCTTTGAGGGATCTTACAGACCTTGAATTTATTTTAATCAACATTCACAATAATCTCCTAGAAACTAAACAGGAAACAAAATTTGCCATTGGATATATCTGAGACACATAAATAGTAAAGAAAAGATAAATTATTGCAGCATAACTTACAAAGTTGCTCCATGACATATTTACTTCAAGTTTGTATCCTTTTGATAGGATTTAAAAATGTATTATCTAATGTTCATGACACTGTCTCAAAGGTTAACTTCCCTAGAGTGAAAGTCCTGTGTTTTGTAACTCAGAGTCTTATAGCTTGGGGAGGACTTTTTGTCATTTGTTAGTCCAAGCTAGAAATGAAAATTAAGAGAAGGAAAGTGTTTTTCCACTGAGAACTCTGAGGCAGCTGCCCTATTTGCAAAATAAAATGGAGAACTTCTCATTCAGGTGGGAACTGCCAAACAAAGGGAAAATGATCAAGCACTCTTGGAAACAATTCCAAAGCTCAAACTCCATTGGTTTGATCTACAAGGATGCCCCAAACAGAAAGGCAGACAAAAAAGTAAGACCCATGTAATAGTTCCTTTCATACCACATGACCTCTACAACTACTAGAGTGAATACTAAAGATTCTCTTATCTGTGTCTCCAGGTCAGACATCTCTGCTGATTTTCATCCCTTATTTCCAACTGTGCATGTGTGTGTTTGTTGCTCAGTCATGTCCAACTCTTTGCAACCCCACAGACTGGGGCTCACCAGGCTCCTCTACCCACAGAATTCCCCAGGCAAGAATACCAGGATAGGTTGCCATTCCCTTTGGGACCGCAACCCACTCTGGTATTTTTGCCTGGCTACCGAGAATTCTCTACCCAGATACCCTACAGGCACTATGAAGTCTACATGCCCAAACTCCTCCCCTAATCTGCTTCTCCTTTATTCTGTCTTCTCAGAATTAGCTTCATGGGTGTGGGATCCATACTAAGAAGGACCCATGCTTTGTTTAATGGTCTCCTGCTGTGATCTTGAAATTCTTAATAATTTTTAACAAGACGCCCCAGGTTTTTATTTTCCAGTGAGTCCCCAAAACTTGTGGCCTGTACTGTATTGGTGACACCATGACCCCTGTCCCTGAAACCAACCACCTGGGACTAATCCAAGATCCCCCCTCCCCTCATTTCTACATCCAGTCACGCTGATCAAGCCCAAAGTTTTATATCAAGCACAAGCTCACCGTATTTTGCATGCCTTTTCCCTTCTTCAAAGAATTGATTTTCCCTTGTCCTTTAATTATTAATCAAGAGTCATCTATACCAGAGATACTGATTGATGCCCCAGTCTGATACAAATGCCTCCTCTTGGTCCTCCACCCATACACCTATCCCTATGTCTGTCATGTTGTCCTTGAATCATTATCTTGTCTCTCTTCTTCCAAATGACTGTGAGCCTCTTGACGTCTGATTTTATTTTCTTTTTATCTCCAGTTCCTAGCTCTGTGCTTGGCATATAGAAGATATTTTTAAATGCTTATTGACTAAGATTGAAGTTATTTCAAAAAACCTTTACTAATCCACTTTTGAAAAGCATGATGGCTTGGATCTATACAAATGCTCTTTCCCTTCAGAATGAGCTTCATTTTCTTCCAGAGTGATCCTCTCACTTCCCTCCTGCACTTTCAGGCAGAGTCACCAAACAAAAAGCTCGAGAGCTTATATTACACCTCGAAGGCATTTTTTCACTGTCCTCGGGGGTCACAGTCCCCCGAGGTCACTTCTGCCAGTGAGAACAGCCCAGCCTCCTATGCCTCTGGGATCTTCCAGGCATGGCTGGCTTTATATACAATGATTTGTTTGTGCCAAGGAGTTGCCAGAGCTCCTTCACAATGCCACCAAGAGTCCAGGATACAGGAAGGCAAGAGTGGGAAACGTGGCCCAAAGGGACAAGAATTCTCTTATTAACCCTGAGCCCCCATTAACACTCTCACAGACATTCGACACTTCATCAGACTGGCCATCATAGGAAATACTGTTTGAAAAACAGTCTCTTGATTTGCCTGGGGATGAGAGTCAAAAGGAATCGTTTCCTCTCCAGCATCAATGTCTAGAAATCAGTACTTCAGTTTACCGGGATAGACACACCCGGATGGATTTCTTTATTCACTCATTCACTGACTCACTCACTCAAACATTCACTGAACCTCTACCAAGGGAAATGTGCCAGGTGAGGTATTACCAGAGAGCTAAGGGTCAAAAAGCTCCACACTCAAGGAAGAATTTTACTATGAAATAGATAATTTCCATTAAAGCCTTACTATTCCAAATGTGGTTCACAGAACACGGCATCTAGAAGCCTGCTGGAAATGCATAATTTCAGGGCCCTCCTCAGGACCACATGAATCAGAAATATGCATTTTAACAATGGCACAGAAGATCCACGTGAATATCCAAAACTGCGAAGCATTTACACATCCCTCCCAGGAGCTGAATGCCAACTCCTTTTAGCCTGAATTAAGTTCAGATCTCAGCTGCAAAACCTGCCCTGAGGGCTCCTGATCATAATCCCATTTTCCCCTCATCTACAGACTTCACATTTGGCTCTCTGCTATTTCATAGGAGGAGCAACTTGCATCCTTTCCCACACAAAGTGGAAACAGAGAGAGGACCATGCTAGCTACTGACTGCCTATCACTCACGCATGTGCATCTCAGATTCTCTGTGCAATAAATTCTGGTATTTCCATTCCTGCCATGTTTTCAAGAGTTCCCAAACTGCCTAGTGAGTAAAAGAAGTAACAACTTAAGAATTCAGTGACTGTGGGACTTGATTCAAGCAGTTTATATGTTAAACACAATGCATTGTCGCTGTACATATTCCATAATCAAAAGAGGGGTCTCAAAGTAAGACTCCAAATTATTAGAGTTGAAAAAAAATGAGATTCAGCTGAAGAGCAACTGCAATTGGGAATGCTTATGACAGAAGAGCCTGCCCTTGATCTTCTACTCTTAACACTGCAATGTACACACACACAGGTGCGTGCACACACACAGGTATACGGTTAATATTAAGAATTTCAAATATACATATACACATTTTTTATGCACATGCTAGGATTTTTTACTTAACTGACATCATTTCAAGTACTTATAATTTGCAATCCTAGAGACCCAAGATGCACGGGAGTAGTTCTTTGTTTTACTTAGGACTATTAAAATTTTTTTCAGGAAGTTCAGTACATTGACAATCACCAAAACCAGCAATTCTTGAGCTTATTGGCCTCAAAATTCCTTTACACTATTGAGGATCTATAGAACTTTTACTTGGGGGGTATATCTCAATATTCGCTGATGATAATTTTTTAAATGAATCAATAATTGATTCATTTAAAAAATAACAAACCCATTGCACATTAACATAAATAGCATTCTTTTATGAAAAATAACTTTGTTTTACAAAATAAAGCCAATTAATTGAGAACAGTAGCACTTTTTACATTTTTAGCATCTTCAGTGTCTGGCTCAATAGAAGATAGCTGGATTCTCCCATCTGCTTCTGTAGTTAATGTGTTGTTATGTCACATATTATCCAGCCTCTGGAAAACTCCATTGTACACTTACGAGAGAATGAGAGTGGAAAAGCAATCAACATCTCAACAAGAGTGACAAACAGGAAAATAGTTTTTTCAACAAATGGTGCTGGGACAACTGGATATCCATATGCACGAAAATCAAGTTGGACCTCTATCTCACATCATACATAAAAATTAACTCAAAATGGATCAAATGGGGAGTGACTATTAATAGGAAGAGTTTTATTTTGGGGGATGATGAAAATGTTCTGGAATTAGCAGTGATAGCTGTATATATAGTATATATTGTGAATATACTAAAGCTACTGAGTTTTATACTTTAAAATGGTGACATTTGTGATATCCAAATCATGTATCAGTAAAATAATGAATCAAAGACCCAAATATAATAGCTAAAACTATAAAACTGTTTAAAGAAGACACAGGTATAAATCCCATGACCCTAGGCAACAGTTACTTAGCTATGACACAAAAATCACAAGGAACAAAAGAAAAAAAAAAAAACAGATAAATTGGATTTCATCAAAATTTTTAAAATTTTGACACCATCAGACTAAAAAAACCCACAGAACGAGAAAAAATGGCTGTAAATCATTTATTAAATAAGGAGTCTGTATCCAGAATATGTAAAGAATTATTAGAACTCAAAAATATAACAACAATCCAATTTAAAAATAGCCAAAGGATCCAAATAGACAGTTCTCCAAAGAAGATAAACAGCCAATAAGCACATGAAATGATGGTCAACATCATTAGCATCAAGGAAATGCAAATCAAAACCACAATAAGCTATTACTTCACAGCCACTACGACAGTTTATAATCAAATAGATAATAACAAGTGTTGGCAAGGATGTGGAGAAACTGAAACCCTTATACATTGCTGGTGGAAATGTAAAATAGTGCAGTTGCTTGGGAGAATCGTCTGGCAAACAATTCAATTCAAAAGATTAAACAGTTACTATATGGCCCAGTAATTTCACTCCCAGGTATATACCCAAGGGAAATGGCAAATTTTACTGGAATATTCACTGCAACATTCTTCAAAATAGACAAAAAGTAGAAACAACCCAAATTTTCATCAACTGATGGTAAACTGTGATCTATCCATACAATAGAATATTATTCACCAATTAAAGGGAAAGAAATACTGATACATGCTACAATGTGGATGAGCCTAGCAATTATGCAAGTGAAAGAGTCAGGCACAAAAGATCATTATATGACTTCATTTTCATCAAACGGCCACAACAGACAAATCTATAGAGACAAAAAGTAGATCAGCGGTTACCTAGGGCTGGGAAGTTTAGTGGGTAAAGGGAGTATGACTACTAAAGGACATAGGGTTTCTTTGGGGGATTGTCTGATTGTGGTGATGGTTGCACAATTCTGTGACTATTTTAAAGTTATACACTTGAAATGGATGAATTTTATCGTATGTAAGTTATGACCAACCTAGATAGCACATTAAAAAGCAGAGACATTACTTTGCCAACAAAGGTCTGTCTAGTCAAGGCTATGGTTTTTCCCGTGGTCATGAATGGATGTGAGAGTTGGACTGTGAAGAAAGCTGATCGCCGAAGAATTGATGCTTTTGAACTGTGGTGTTGGAGAAGACTCTTGAGAGTCCCTTGGACTGCAAGGAGATCCAACCAGTCCATTCTAAAGGAGATTAATCCTGGGTGTTCATTGGAAGGACTGATGATGAAGCTGAAACTCCAATACTTTGGCCACCTCATGCGACAAGTTGACTCACTGGAAAAGACTCTGATGCTGGGAGGGATTGAAGGCAGGAGGAAAAGGGGACGACAGAGAATGAGATGGCTGGATGGCATCACCGACTCAATGGACATGAGTTTGAGTGAACTCCGGGAGTTGGTGATGGACAGGGAGGCCTGGCGTGCTGTGATTCATGGGGTCACAAAGAGTCGGACACGACTGAGCTGAACTGAAATTATATCTCAGTAAAACTCCTTAACCTAAAAGAGGCAGACAACATCTTAGTATTATTTTGTAAATAGTTTGAACCTCAGGGACCCCCTGAAAGGATCTCAGGGACTCCTGGGGGTCCCCAGAATGCACTGTGAGAATCACTCACCTAGACAAAACGTCTAGTACGGTAAACTTCCTAGCAGCCATCTTCCCCTCCCTCTCTTTCTCCTTTGGAAGAGAACCCTGATTTCGAGGCACTGACCTCTGTTCCCCATGCAGACCACCACCAGGAAGGACGCTGATTCCACTCTGAGTCCGAAGGCACCTTAAGCTAATCAGCACACTCATTTTGATTGATTTCACTCACTGTTCAGGGTGGCAGGTGACCCAGGAGGTCTGATCGAAATGACTACAGGACTTTGCTGGGAATGCTGAGTTGGAAGTGGTTTTTCAGTTCCTCTGGAGGGTGTCCCATGAAAATGTGAGAACTAGAACTACTATAACCATTTCACTATAATCTGAGGATAAAGCCTCACAAAAAGGCAGGATAGTTCTTGAGTTAGGTCCCCACTTAACTCAAAATTTCTGGATATGTGATCCTGTGTGTGTTAGTCACTCAGTTGTGTCTTACTCCTTGTGACCCCATGGACTGCAGTCTGCCAAACTCCTCTGTTGATGGGATTCTCCAGGCAAGAATGCTGGGGTGGGTTGCCATTCCTGTATCCAGGGGATGTTCCCAACCCAGAGATCAAAGCCAGGTCTGCATTGCAGGCAGTTTCTTTACCATTTGAGCCACCAGGGAAGTGCTGATCCAGTAAATATCTTTAATGTTAAAGCCAGTTTGAATTGGAATTTGTCAGTTAAAAGCACCCAGCTGATATATTGTCCAGTGATGTGGAGCTAACAGTATTGCATCCTCCCCATGGTCAATACACTTTGCCTTTGCTCTGAGGACATCAAGAGATAAGATCTTAGCAGAGTATTGAAATAACATTACTTTTCTGTCAGAATATACTTAACACAAAGAGCTGGCCCATGTAATCTGGGCCTAAACACATCAGAGCTAGACCATGGTATTTAACAAATTGCCTCTCTTTCCTATTCCTTTAGTGTCTGATATTCACTGTACTCTGAATGGCACTCCAGATGAGTCTGATAGAGAAAAGAGTTGAGTTGTCCTTATTAGCAGAACATGCGTGGCTGTTACCTGAACCTAGTGTAGATTTCACCTGCAGGCTCATCATGGGGCCTGATATTGAGCACATATGTATGTTTGCATGTGACCACCAATTCCTGTTAAAACAGACAAGAAACTTAGGATGAGGTAAACAACTTTCTCTTTTTAAACTAAATTAATTAGAACAGTGTTCTGCATTTGGGTGATTTTTTAGCATTTACAACACACTTTTATAGATTTCATCTCAACAACCCAGTGGAGATAGGCAACTGAGGAATTATTATGCCTAGTTCACAGATTAAAAACAGGAGGCCCAGTAATTCACTTGAGGTATTACACAGTCAGAAAGTGATGGAGTTTGGGCTTAAAGACATTAGATTCCAAGCCAGAGCCTTCACACTATTTAGGATTAAATCCAATATATCGTCACTGTAAGACAACAGTCAGTATATTTTCAATTCTTACTATGGGCCAGGTAGTAAGTTCAGTTCAGTTCAGTTCAGTTCAGTTCAGTTGCTCAGTCGTGTCCGACTCTCCGCGACCCCATGAATCACAGCACGCCAGGCCTCCCTGTCCATCACCAACTCCCGGAGTTCACTCAAACTCATGTCCACAGAGTCGGTGATGCCATCCAGCCATCTCATTCTCGGTCGTCCTCTTCTCCTTCCGTCCCCAACCTTTCCCAGCATCAGAGTCTTTTTCAGTGAGTCAACTCTTTGCATGAGGTGGCCAAAGTATTGCAGTTTCAGCTTTAGCATCAGTCCTTCCAATGAACACCCAGGATCGATCTCCCTTAGAATGGACTGGTTTTTCCCGTGGTCATGTATGGATGTGAGAGTTGGACTGTGAAGAAAGCTGATCGCCGAAGAATTGATGCTTTTGAACTGTGGTGCTGGAGAAGACTCTTGAGAGTCCCTTGTACCGCAAGGAGATCCAACCAGTCCATTCTAAGGTAGTAAGTACTTGGTATATATTGCATGGGCTTCCCAGGTGGCACTAGCGGTAAAGAATCTGCCTGCCAATGCAGGAGACATAAGAGAAGCATGTTGGATCCCTGGTTGGGAAGATCCCCTGGAGATGGAAATGGCAACCCACTCCAGCATTCTTGCCTGGAGAATCCCATGGACAGAGGAGGCTGGTGGACATCAGTTCCTGAGGTCACAAAGAGTCGGACACAACTGAAAGCAACTTAGCACTAGCACTATATATTGCATATTTGATTGTTACAACAAGACCACGAGGTTGTACCATTATTACCCCCACTTTACAGATGAGGAAACTGAAACCAAACTGGTAAAGTGACTTGTCCAAAGTCACCTGACTAGTCAATGGTTAGAGCCAGGGTTCAAACCCAGGCAAGTAGTATTCTGGACCACAAGCTCTCAACCACTTGGCCATACTGCCACTTAAGCAAGAGCAGAGGTGCTTGCTCTACACGAGACAGTGTGTAGCTGCACAGAACCCATGGGCTCAGTAAGGGCTGAACTGATATTTAACAACACAAGCTACAAAGGATTATCCAATAATTATTCTTGTTGCAGAATTTGATCATAGAAAGATTGCCTAAAATAAGCCAGGTCTCAGCTAACATCTTATTAAGCGTTACTGACAGTTTTTTGTAACAATAATTATTACTCAATTTGACCTATTCTGAAAGACACTACTGCTTGCTTAGCCACTAGCAGGTCCCCGCCCCTTAACACACACACACACACACGCCCCTCCATTGCTTCCATGAAGTCAAAGCCCACCTCTCATTATAGAGAGTGAGGAGTACAGATACCAAATATTCACATTTCTAGACTCTTTTACAGCTAAGTCGTGGGTAGAGGATTCAATCCTGGGCAATGGGATCTAATGGGAAGACTGATGGGAGCCTCCAGGAATGGTGTTCCTCTATGATAAAAAGAAATGCAAGAGGAAATCCCACCTCTTACATGGTGGATGTGTTAGTACCTGAAGGGCATTCGCAACCACCTTATAATGAGAACTCCAAGTGACAAAGAAGACGCGCTGAGGAGGCAGAGTAGAAAGATGGGAAGCACCTGGTCCATGCAGAGCTGCTGAACAACTCTGAAGCTGCCCTACCTCTGGACTTCTCATTAGAGAAGATGATAAGTGTCCTTATTACTCAAGCCACTTTAACTCAGCTGCTCTTTTACTTGCAGCCTAAACATCCTAATTCTCAAGTCTCAGGAGACTGCTTCAGAGAAGACAGGGCTCTGGATTCTAAGTCAAATGACATGGCTTCAATCTACTTACTTGCCAGGTGACTCAAGTTGCCTAATCTCTCTGCACCTCATTTTCTATACCCATAAAATTGAGAAAATATTCAATAACACAATAAAATGGAGATAACCCAGGACAGGAATGAAAATCACATGAGATAATATGTATAAAATCTATCTTTCAATAGCAATGTTTTACTCAAAGGTAATTGGTCTAGGTAACAGATAAACTCATGCGATGAGTTGACTCACTGGAAAAGAGTCTGATGCTGGGAGGGATTGGGGGTGGGAGGAAACGGGGACGACAGAGAATGAGATGGCTGGATGGCATCACCGAATCAATGGACATGAGTTTGAGTGAACTCCGGGAGTTGGTGATGGACAGGGAGGTCTGGTGTGCTGTGATTCATGGGGTCGCAAAGAGTCGGACACGACTGAGCGACTGAACTGAACTGAACTGAACTGAACAGATAAACTATAGACTTTATAAACTGGAGACATCCATTCTAACCCAAATCCCTTATTTTACAAAAGAAGGAACACTGACTCCAAATGTCAAATGACTTACTACATGGCACACTGGTTGGTAACATAACTAAACTATGTATCTCCTTATTCTCAACCCAATGCTGTCATGCTATCCTCATGATGACAGGTAATGAGCTACATTAAATACTGGGCATTCATTCATTCAGCAAGTGTTTATCGACCACAACGATATGTCAGGTTCGGCTCTAGGTACTGAGGACTCCTTGAAGAACAACAACCACAACAAGAGTTCCTACCCTCATGAATTTAACAGCCCAGGCAGAAATTATGCAATCTACATCTATAAATAATTATTAAGCACCTAGCAGGTGCTACACACAGTGACAGAGTTTCTATTCAAATACAAATGTTTATAATTTTCTAGCCAATTCCAATAATAACAATCATGTTTACCAGGACTTGATAAAGAATAAATAATATGAAAAGTCTACAACTTACACAATAAAAATCAGTATTAAAAATGGCAAGCTCATTAGAAGGAGTGGTGAACACCCTGCCAGCATCTGAAAACGTGGATGGAATGGGGAAGACGACTAGAACTCTACTCTACTTGAAAGAGCACAATGGAATGAAAGAAGTGAGAAGTAAGCCATGTCCTTCCACAGTCTCCAGACTTGCAGGGTTGGCTCCGCTGGAAAAGACCAGTAGAACCAACTCACTGGAAAAGACCCTGATGCTGGGAAAGATTGAGGGCAGGAGGAGAAGGGGGTGACAGGGGATGAGATGGTTGGAAGGCATCACCAAGTCAATGGACATGAGTTTGAGCAAACTCCGGGAGATAGCAAAGGACAGGGAAGCTTGGCGTGCTGCAGTCCATGGGGTTGCAAAGGGTTGGACATGACTTTGCAATTGAACAACAACAACAATAGGGAACATTCAGCAACTCCTTTCCTTCCCCAGGCCCCTGTCTAGTGCCCTAGACTCTCCTTTTGCTCCCTATCCAGTTGGAATTCTTCTTTCACTCCACCTAAACAGTCACATGCAAATGACACAATGGAACAGCATCCTAGATCCTATAAAGAGACAGAGCAAGTGGCCATCAGGCTGCTGACACTGAGCCATTACGCTGAAAATTTTCTTTGTCAGTAACCACACAAATCATATCCTTTGGAAAAGGATGTTTAAAAGCTGTTGTTTTGAAAAAAAAAAAAAAACATAACTCACACCTTGCATGAGTTATAGAGGGAAAATTTGTGTAACACACTATACTCTCTCTTAACTTTGTGATTCTCTAGACCAGAGGAAAAAGGCAAGCAAGAAACAAAAGACAGATGGATTCCCCAGGGCATATACTAGTGACTTCAAAGGTTCTTTTTGAAAAAAAAAAAAATCATTCTGTCTTTGTCCTAAACAAATGGAAAGGTTTATGTGACCTTATGTTCAGAAGTGTAATATCAATTGCCAGGTTTGAAATACTCTAGGCAGGTATAATGTCCAAAATCACTACAATCATCTTTTGATTCATTTTAATTGATTAAATGATAATCACCATTTGGGGGCAGATGTGCTTCCAAATAAAACATTTGATTTTCTCAAGCAATGCCAAAATCAACATTTTGGAACATAACATTTTAACCTCTTTGGCATCAGTTGGGCAGTACAAACTCTAATGTTCTAAACTGTTATTAGATTGGCTATAATCTACTGTTTGCCAGATCACGAGACAGCACATATATGTCCTCTGGGGACTATTTATCCATTCTAAGGAAGATTCCCTCCCACAAACAGAAAAAAAAAAAAAAAAAACAGTGGTGTCAACTCCAAGTGGGACAGGACAGGGTAGATAGAAGGCGGAGACAGCTCTGGAAAAGTCAACAGCCCCACTCTCTGTGGCTGACCCCTTTATTACCAACATATTCAATACGGGTTAAAGTTCCTGTACACCCACTTTAGGACTTAAGATAAAATGTGCAAACTCCTTTCTCTAAAATACAAGACAGTACATGCCAAATGTTTCCATGCAACCCTGTGGCAGCAGAAAAACTGCCTATCCCGTTAATCCTTTTATTATTAAGTTTAACAGCAGTGCTTAGTTCAAAATGAAATCCAAGATTCTCCAGAAAAGTCAGTGGGAGCCCACTTTAATGGGAGATCATGGAGCACTACATACCTGTTGTGAAACTTACCCAGTTGTCATCTTACAAGTTAGGAGTCACTGTCCCCGTGTGGCAAGTGCCCACAAAAAGAAAAGAAAAAGTTGGGGGTGGGGGTGGGGGTACCATTCATTCATTCATTCTTAGTTAACACAGCCCAGAGAAAGATTCTCGCCACTGGGAGACGCTGCTCCCATTCATCTCTCAACAGAATGGGTGCCCAGTGTCTTAAAAACAGCTCACTCAGTCTTAGACCTTCAAGACTTGAATAGGTGAGAAGAGGAAATTTCAGAGATAAATAAAGATACTTAAAAGTCAAAAGCTAATAGTGCTTAACCCTAACATGACCTTTCCAGGTTGTGTGCCCTGAATCTTGGGACAGGGCACACACCTGCCTACATACAAACACTGAGAGTGCGCTCACACACACACACACCATTGCATCTCACAGACCTCCTGCAAGACCAGAGGCACTTAAGTACTGGAGGATGGAGTTGCCATCAAAGCTGCCTTCGCCTACACAACTCTGGCCTTCTCCAACTTGGTCGCGATCACATGTCACCAATACCCCAAAGGGCGATTTCTCCCGGGACCCAGGTCCTGCAGCATTCCTCCCTGCTGGCCTCACAGCCCTTTTCCTTTCCCTGAAACACTCAAATTTCAAAGGATTCCTTTCGAGGTAGCTCCAGTCCGAGCAGCGTGCCCCATCCCTTAAGGCTTGGAGCACGGGGCTGCCTGGCCTCTCTCACTCCCAGGAAACTTCGCCGCTGCCCCACGCTAAGAGGGCCACCGGTAGAGGGGAGGCAGGGAGGTCCCTGGGACTGAAGGCACCTTTGGAGCCCAGGCGCCAGAGAAAGAATGAGTGGATCCATGCTGATGCATGCCTTCTCCACGTGGAAGAAGGAAGACTGGGCAACATGCAGGTACCCCTCTGGGTTCTCAGAACTCATATTTCCCGACAGGTTAGGAAACAGAGGGGTTAGAGTCCCCCAGGAGGCAGCTGCCCTGTGTCCACTACCCTAGGCGCAGCGAGACGTGAGCCCAGTGTCTAAGCCAGAGGAAGGGGCCCCAGGAATTGATAACGCGGGGGACAGCACCCCCACCATCCCCAGCAGCCCCAGTAGGGCTCCCAGACTCAGAGCGGAGGAAGAGAAATCTGGCTTTCTAGTAGGCCCCCGAGGGGGTTCCTTGCCTCCGCGCGCACGCCCACCCGTAGAGGCCCCCAGTCCCATGCCCGGCGCGTAGTCCGCTCCCTCGCCCCGGCACCTGGATGTGGCAGGAGATCTCCGAGTCGTCCAGAAGCCGGATGGTGCATTTCATCTCCTGGTTGAGCGATTTGATGCTGGAGCTCCGAAAGTGGATCATTTTCATGGTCCTCCTCCCTCTCGGCACACAGTGGCAGGAGGCGAACATGCACCGCGGCCCGGGGAAGCGAGCGGGAGGCTCGGGGCCGGCGCGGCGCTCGCCCGCGCGGACACACACACACTGCCCTGGACACCCGGGCGCGGCTCAGCCCCCGGACAGCAGCGACAACCGGCGCCTGCAGCCACACATGCCGAGCGGCCAGGGCGCGGCGGGCGGGTCCCTCCCTCTCCACGGTCCCCTCCCTCCTCTCCCCTCGCCTCCGCCTCGCCCGCTCCTTTCCCCGCCTCCGCCCCTTGCGAGCGCTCCTGCACCTCCCTCCGCTCGGGCTCGCTGGCCGAAGATGCCCCGAGACCGTGACCCCCGGCGGGCGCGCGAAGCACTCACTCCCACGCGTGAGGAGCCGCGGCAGGAGAAGGCGGAGAGCGGGCTGGCGCTGGTGGCCGGGACGCCCCGGCAGTGGCCTGCTCCGCTGCCGCCGCCGCCTCTGCGTCAGGCTGGGCCCGGCAGCCTCCTCCCTCTCCGGCCGCGATCGCTCTGGCTCCTGAGCGAGCTCGTCCCTGCCCCGGCTCCCCCACGCGCCCGACAGCGTCCTGCTCTGCTTGGCCCAGCGACTTGGCGGCGGGCAAGGGGGCGTGGAGGGCGATCCTGACCTACACCGGCAGGGAGGATTCCACCGCGGGAGAGGATTATTGGACCTCACGAACCCCGAGAGTAGCATGAGGCCCTTGCCCGGCTACAACAGCAATAAGGCTAGTAGTCACAGTCGCTGGTACTCGTGAGGATTTTTGTAAGTCTTTGTTTAATATGAACTGAGAGTCAGTCTCCTCTAAGAAACTCAGAACCTTCCTTAATCAGTTTCTCCTGTATGTCTCCCAACACCTCACTAAGATCTTTGGTAGCAGCACTTTGGGCTTCCCTGGTGGCACAGCTGATAAAGAAATCTGCCTGCAATGCAGGAGACCCTGGTTCGATTCCTGGGTTGAGAAGATCCCCTGGAGGGGGGCATGGTAACTCACTCCAGTATTCTTGCCTGGAGAATTCAACGATCAGAGGCTCCTGCAGCTACAGCCCATGGGGTGGCAAGAAGTTGGATACCACTAAGCACAGCATAGCACACATTTGTACTTTGACCTCAAGGAGGTCTTTATCCTGCCCCTTCCCCCTTAGAGACTTCCTTCTGCTCCCCAGGAATGGATTCTATTGCCTAAGAATGGAGGTGTGACCCGTCCAGTTTTAGGCCAGTCTCTGCACTTGGGACGCTGAGATTCCACCTCCAGGATATTGGGGATGAGAGTCTGCTGCCCCTCTGTCTTTCCCAGGGTGGCTCAAGTCCCTGTGTGATGTGCCCATAGGCCCAAGGGGCAGCTGTGGAGGCAGGTGGACTGAGGCTGGATGTGGACACCAAGCCGTCCAGAAGTGGGAAACGAGGGAGATTCTCTCCCTGCTGCCCTTTTCTGAACTCAACAGGTCATTATTAAGGGGTATTGTTACAGGAAGGGCTCATTGCCCAACTGTCACCTCTTGCTTCAGAGGCCCCCATCCAAAGATATGCCCTGTCTTTGGGTGGGGAGGGATGGTCTAGTCATTTCATCTAAACTTGGTACACTCTGATGGACCATATATACTCTAAGACACCCCTTTGGGGTTGGCTGAGTCTTGCCTGAGGTCTGCACTGCAGTCAGATTCCTCCTTCTACCCCTTCCTGCTTCCTCCCTGTGTTGATGGCTAGTATAAATACCCTGATGTGAAGAGCTGACTCATTGGAAAGACCCTGATGCTGGGAAAGATTGAGGGCAGAAGGAGAAGGGGACGACAAAGGATGAGATGGTTGGATGGCATCATTGAATCAATGGACATGAGTCTGAGTAAACTCTGGGAGATAGTTAATAAGTCTGGCATGCTGCTGTCCATGGGGTCACAAAAAGTCAGACATGACTGAACAACTGAACAACAAATAAATACCCAACAGGCCAAATTCAGTCTCAGCATTTGCTTCTGGAAACTCCAAACTGTTAAGATAGGAGAGCAGAGTATATTTTATTTAACAGTTGATAGCTTGATTATTGCTTGTTACCATTTAGATAGTAGTATGTGGACCTCTATATATAGTCTTTCCTGGGCTGAGGAATGTTAGGGCAGGACCTGAAGGGAAGGTCAGTGTGGAGAGTCTGGAATTGCATTCTTGGCCCAGCTACTGGCCAACCCTGGGAATCCTGGGAAAGTCTCTGTATTTCTTTTCTCAGCTTCAAAGTTGAGCATATCTCACAGGTGGCTGAGAAACTGGGATGAAGCAAGGCGAGACAAGTCTGTTCTCTGTAAAGCTCCATGTGCGTATGAGATGGAAGTGTTGAGAGTGTTCCAATCCCATATGAAAAGTACACCTGGGGTTGAATCATCTCTTCCAACCCAAAGAGCAGTTCTAAGATAGCCTAGAGATCAAGGAAAAGTCACCATGCCACACAACCCAAGCTTTTCTTTTAAAGCTATATACTTGTCCCTCATTATTGTAGCAACCTTTTATTTCTGAAAGAATCATGCTCAAGACGCTAAAACTCAATACCCTAAGATTTGAGATTCCTCAAATTTAAAGGAACCAGAAGAAAGACAGTAGGAAAAAGGACAGAATCAAGGTCACCCAAAGCGGAATTGCAAGCAACAGTCTTTGAAGAAATTAGGAGAATCTGAGATTGGCTATCTGGCCTGGTTTGGAAGGCTGAGATTCAACAACTTTAATGTACAATTTGGAAGCCCTTGGAATACATGGGAAATGGCTGGGGAAATTACTGCATATGGTCATCTGGAGTGAAATATCACTGAAGAGAAGGCGTTTAGAAACTGAGTGGCCATGGTCAAAAAATAACATGAAGAGCAAGATGCATCCAAAGAATGAACTCAAGGATAAGCTTAAAACTGGACCACCTAAAGAAGAACAATGACACACTCAGAGTCCTAAATTCTCAGTTCACAACCTTTTAACAACCTGTATTCTTTCAATGACAGAGCTAAAAGTATTCTTTATCAGTTGAATCACTAAAAAGCGGACTCAAAATCTTTTCTACAAGTTGCCAAATGATAAAGTCAATTGAGTTACCAGCCTCACCAGATTTCATGTGGGAGAGATAGCTACCATCAGGAAAGAGTGGGAATCTGGGTGTAGAAATAAAACCATAAAGGAGGATTTGGTTAATTCCTAGGAAATCAAGTCCCCAAGCCCCTCTTGATAGCAGAACCAAAGCCTCTTCCCTTATATTAATTAGGCAGTTCCTGCCTTGGTTGAAGACCCTATTCTGATCTCACCCAAGGCAGTTACCTTGGAAAGGGTAGTCAGTCTCCTTGCCACACTTCATCCACCAACTCTGACTACTCTCACTCTTAAGACTGGAGTCAGATCCAGACACCCACAGAAAGCCAATTACAAAGTCAACCCCAAGGAAAGAAAGAATTGCAAGGTCTTGCTAATTTAAACTGAAAAGTATGTATATAAATAAACCTAAATCTGTTGATTTGAGTGCACTTTCCAGTGACTCTGGTTTCAGTGTACCTTCTACATAAATTGATTGACTTCTGGTCTCAGAAGTCATTCTGAGGTCTCATTTCCTTCTGAAAGTGAGAAGGAAATTCCCTGATATTTGTAAAGGAAAAAGTCCAAAGAACCAAGGAGAAGGAAACACTGAAGTAAATGTTCATATATAGACAGTTCATCTCTCGTAATGATGAACTTGTGGGGGGCCTCCACCATGGCTTCTGGAGAATTGTTGGTGAAGGAAGCACCACCATCTTTGAAAAGTACCACAGTGGCTCTTCTCTGTGACCAGAGGTGCTATGAAAAACCCTGCAGCTGAAAGGAGATCCCTGATTTAAATGGAGATCATGGAAACCTGAATTAGCAGAGGATAAATAGTGTTACTCAACTTTCAGTTCCCGGAAGGGCATGGGGACACTCATGAGTAGTGGGACCCAAATCACTTCAGAGTAATATGACCCGCAGGAATTTGCTGATCACTAGACATCCAACTAAAGTCCTTGATCTGTAGAACAGACAAAACTTCTAGGTTTGACGAATAAAAAACAGACTAAACTCCCCTACAAAAATTTCCAAGTCTGAACCCATCCCTACAGACAACCAGAGACATTTGAGTGAAGGAAAGATGAATCAACCTGAGGAGTAAGAAAATTAGCCATAGCATAGAAGAACTGGCAAGGTCCAATTCTTAATAAAGAAATGGCAGTGCGAGAGATTGTAAAACCTCATGCTCAGTGGTAGTAGCTGCAGTTCCTTATCAAAAACTTCCCAGAATTTCCTCACAGTTCAGTGGTTAAGAATCTGCCTGCCAATGCAGGGGACATAGGTTTGATCCCTAATCTGGGGAGATCCTACATGCTGCAGAGCAACTAAGACCCATGTGCCACAACTACTGAGCCTGTACTCTAGAGCCCACAAGCCAACCCTGCTGAGCCCACGTGCTGCAACTACTGAAACCTGCATGCCCTAGAACCCATGCTCAGCAACAAGAGAAGCCACCATAATGGGAAGCCCATGCACCATAATGAAGAGTAGCCCCTGCTGGCCACAACTAGAGAAAGCCCTCAGGCAGCAATGAAGACCCATCACAGCCCATAATAAATAGATAAATATTTTTTTTTAAATGCAAACCTTAAACTCTTAAGGGACTTCCAAACATTAAAAAAAATATTCCCAACCCATGCATCATAGCCCTTTGATGAGCCACTGGAAAACAGGTGGCCTGTCCACAAAAGAGTGATTGATTGTTGTGGAGAAAAGAGAATCCTCTCACACTATTGGTGGGAATGTAAATGGATACAGCCACTACAGAGAATATGGAGATTCCTTTAAAAACTAAGAATAAAACTATTATATGAGCCAACAGTCCCACTACTGTCCATATATCCTGAGAAAACCATAATTGAAAAAGACACATGTACCCCAGTGTTCATCGCAGCACTATTTACAATAGCTAGGACATGGATGCAACCTATATGTCCATCAACAGATGAATGGATAAGGAAGCTGTGGTATATATAAATATATATAATGGAATATCGCTCAGCTATAAAAAGTAATGCATTTGAGTCAGTCTTAATGAGATAGATGAAACTAGAGCCTATTATACAGAGTGATGTAAGTCAGAAAGAGAAAAACAAATATAGTATATTAACACACACACACACATATATATGGAATCTAGAAAGATGGTGCTGATGAACCTATTTGCAGAACAGCAGTGGCGACAAAGACATAGAGAACAGACTTGTGGACACTGTGGTGGAATGAGAGGGTAGAACAAATTGAGAGGCCATACGTAAAAGAGATAGCCGGTGTGAATTTGCAATATGACTCAATGAGCTCAAATCTGGTGCTGTGTGACAGCCTAAAGGGGTATGATGGGGTGGGAGGGAGGTTTAAGAGGGAGAGGACATATGTACACCTGTGGCTGATTCATGTCGATGTTTGGCAGAAACCAACACAATACTGTAAAGCAACTGTCCTCTAATTTTAAAAAATATTTTAAAAGTGATGGTTGTAAATATCATTCATTGAGTTTTAAAAATTATTTTAAAGTATTTTCATGACCATTAAAATTGATGATTGAAAAAGAAATATTTAGGTATAAATCTAATAAAATATATACACATTCTATATAAAAACAGTAATGAAAAATCAAAGAACTAAATAATTGGAGAGATACTCCATGTCTGCTAGTGGGAAGACTCAACATGGTTAAGATGTCAAGTCTTCTCATCCTCATCTATAGATTCAATGCAATTCAAATCAAATTCCAGCAGTTATTTTGTAGATATTGACACAGTTTTGCTAAATTTTATATGGCAAAGCAGAAGACCCAAAATAGCCAACACAATACTGAAGAAAATAAAGTTGGAAGACTAATACTACCTGACTTTAAAACAGTGTAAAGCTATAATGGTCAGGACAACATGGTACTGGTGAAAGAATAGACAAATAAATTAATGGAATGGAATAAAGAGCCCAGAAATAGACCCACACAAATAGAATAAACTGATCTCTTATGAAAAAGCAAAGTCAATCCAGTGGAAAAATAATAGTCATTGGATTTTTTCTTTTTCACTACCCTTTCTGTGTACTGGAACAACCTGATATCCATATGCAAAAAAAATAATAATAATCTAGATACTATTCATAAAAATTAACTCAAAAGGGTCATAAGGCCAAATGTAAAATACAAAACTATAAAACTTCTAGAAGATAATATAGGAAAAAAATCAAGGCAATTTTGAGTTCAGTGATGACTTTTAGATACAACACCAAAAGCACAAGTTGGACTTGATTAAAATTTAAAACTTTTGCTCTACAAAAGGCACTGTTAAGAGAATGAGAAGACAAACTAAAAACTGAAAGAAAATATTTGCACAACACATATCAGACAAAGGATACATATCTAAAATATACAACTCTTACAATTCAAAATAATAAATAATCCAATTTTAAAATATGCAGAAGATCTTTACAGATACTTCACCAAAGAAGGCAAATAAACATATGAAAAGACTCTCAACATCAAACTTCATATGACAATTGTAAAATTAATTATATTAAGATACTACTACATATCTATTAGATAGCTAAAATTTAAAACACTGACAATACCAAATGTTGACAAGAATATGGAGCAGGAAGAACTCCCATTCACTGCTGGTGGGAATGTAAAATGGTACAACCATTTTGGAAAACAGTTTGGTAGTTTACAAAGCTAAACACAGGCTTACCCTACAATCAAGCAATTGTGCTCCTAACCCAAATGAAAAGAAAACTATGTCCACAAAAAAACCTGCACACAAATGTTTATAGCATCTTTTTTATTGATAATTGCCAAGAACTGGAAACATCCAAGATGTCCTTCAATAGGTGAATAAATAAGTTGTAGTACATTCATACAATGGAATACTATTCATCAATAAAAATAAAATTTCAAAATTGAGTGATCAAACCACAAAAAGACATGAAGGAACCTCAAATTTTTGGTTGGCCAAAAAGTTCCTTTGGGTTTTCCATAAGATGTCATGGATAAACCCAAGCAAACTTATTGACCAAACCAGGACATATTGCTAAGTGAAAGAAGCCAGTCTGAAAAGGCTACATACTGTATGATTCCAACTGTGTGACATTCTGGGAAAGGACAAGATGACAATAATAGGGGAAAACAGGGGTGGGAGGGAGGAGGTAGGATATGTAGGAACCCTTTGTACTTACTGCACAGTTTTCTATAAACATAAAAGTGCTCTTTAAAAAATTAAGAGTACTTAAAAATAAATCAATTTCACCATATGAGGACACAGAGGAAAGGCAGCCATCTGCAAGAGTAAGAGAGCTTTCACCAGGAACTGACTGGCCACCACCTAATCTTGGATTTCCCAGCCTCCAGAACTGTGAGAAAACTAATTTCCATTGTTTAAGCCCACAACAACAAACACTAGCCACTGAAAATATTTTGAACACCATTTAGATGGCTCTTCTATTAAATTCTTGCATTTAGTAAATCGTAGACTCACTGGAAAAGGCTCTGATGCTGGGAAAGGTTGGGGGCGGGAGGAGAAGGGGACGACAGAGAATGAGATGGCTGGATGGCATCACCGACTCTGTGGACATGAGTTTGAGTGAACTCTGGGAGTTGGTGATGGACAGGGAGGCCTGGCGTGCTGTGATTCATGGGGTCGCGGAGAGTCGGACACGACTGAGTGACTGAACTGAACTGAACTGAATTGAGGACATACAATTCCATGCATTATTGACTTGTCACAGGAGAGCACCCAGCAGTGGCATCACCTCATAGCACCTGCCTGTGCCTTTGATTGCCTGTCAGATCATCACATTCATCTGATGGTTAATTTAACTAATTTGGTTTTGATCAGTAAGATGTTTTGCCTTTTAGATGAATATAAAATGTTTAGTGTTATTGTTAAATTAATTTTTGCAATTTTTCAATTAACATAATACTTTTTGTTTTTCGTTGCTGATAATATTTGCTATTTAATTATTGATTTTCATTCATTCTTTCCACTGTTGCTTCTTGTTTTTCATTTTTTGCTTTGGAAATTTGCATTAGCCAAATTCGGGTATTGCTGGAATTTCTTTGTATTTCTAAAAACAGAAGCAGCGTACACCTATGGCTGATTCATGTTGATGTATGGCAAAAAACACCACAATCTTGTAAAGTAATTAGCCTCCAATTCTGTAGTATTTCTCTCTATATATATATTTGGGGGGGTCTCCAAAATCACTGCAGATGGTGACTGCAGTCATGAAATTAAAAGATGCTTGCTCCTTGGAAGGAAAGTTATGACCAACCTAGACAGCATATTAAAAAGCAGAGACATTACTTTGCCAACAAAAGTCCATCTAGTCAAGGCTATGGTTTTTCCAGTAGTCATGTATGGATGTGAGAGTTGGACTATAAAGAAAGCTGAGCGCCAAAGAATTGATGCTTTTGAACTGTGGTGTTGGAGAAGACTCTTGAGAGTCCCTTGAACTGCAAGGAGATCCAACCAGTCCATCCTAAAGGAAATCAGTCCTGAATATTCATTGGAAGGACTGATGTTGAAGCTGAAACTCCAATACTTTGGCCACCTGATGTGACGGGGTAACTCATTTGAAAAGACCCTGATGCTGGGAACAATTGAAGGTGGGAGAAGGAGACGATAGAGGATGAGATGGTTGGATGGCATCACTGACTCAATGGACGTGAGTTTGATTAAACTCTGGGAGTCAGTGATGGACAGGGAGGCCTGGCGTGCTGCAGTCCATGTAGTCGCAGAGTTGGACATAACTGAGAGACTGAACTGACTGACTGATATATTCTGGATATTCATCCCCTATCAGATATATGATTTGCAAATATCTTCTTCCATTCTGTGGGTTGCCTTTTTATTCTGTTGCAGTTTTTTTAATCTTTATGAAGTTCAATTTTCTTCTTTTTTCCTGTTACCTATAACTTTGATATCATATCTAAGAAATAATTACCAAATCCAATGCCATAAAGCTTTCATCTGTTGCTTTCTTCTACTAGTTTTATTGTTTTATGTCATACGTTTAGGTCCTTGATTCATTTTGAGTTAATTTTTTTATACAGTGTTAGCTAAGGGTCCAACTTAATTCTGGTCCATATGCATACTCACTTTTCCCAGCATCATGTGTTTAAAAGACTGTAATTTTCCCCATATGGTCCTGACATCCTTGTCAGAAATCATTTGACCACATATGCGAGATTTTATTTCTAGGCTCTCTATGCTATTCTGTTGGTCTTTATATCTATTATGCCAGTAATATGCTGTTTTGATTACTGCAGCTTTATAGTAAGCTTTGAAGTCAGCAAGTGTTGATTCTCTAGTTTTGTTCTTTTTCAAGTTTGCTTTGGTTATTCAGGGTCCCTTGAGTGTCTACATGGATTTTAGGATGGGTTTTTCTATTTCTACCAAAATCATCATTAGGATTCAGAGAGGAATTGCACTGAATCTGTAGATCACTTTGGGTGACCTTATACTCTCTTAAGAATAGTAAATATTCTAGTATATAAACACAGGTAAATAGAATTAAAATGTTTATTTTGACATGTTTTGTAGTTTTCACTGTACAAGTCTTTTGCCTTCCTGTGTGCTAAGCTGCTTCAGTCGTGTTCGACTCTTTGCAACACTATGGACTGTAGCCTGCCAGGTTCCTCTGTCCATGGGATTCTCCAGGCAAGAATATTGGAGTGAGTTGCCATTCTCTTCTCCAGCGGATTTTCCCAACCTAGTGGCTGAACCCAGGTCTCTTATGCCTCCCGCATTTGCAAGCAGGTTCTTTACCACTAGCGCCACCTGGTTAATTCCTAAGTATTTTCTTTTTGGTGCTATTGTAAATTGAATTTTTATAATTTCCATTTCATATTGTTCATTGTGTATAGAAATGTAACTAAGTTTTGCATGTCAACCTTGTATCCTACTACTTTACTGAATTCACTTATTACTTCAGTTCAGTTCAGTTCAGTCGCTCAGCTATGTCCGACTCTTTGCGACCCCATGAATCACAGCACACCAGGTCTCCCTGTCCATCACCAACTCCCGGAGTTCACTCAAACTCATGTCCATCGAGTCAGTGATGCCATCCAGCCATCTCATTCTCTGTCATCCCCTTCTCCTCCCGCCCCCAATCCTTCCCAGCATCAGAGTCTTTTCCAGTGAGTCAACTCGTTGCATGAGGTGGCCAAAGTATTGGAGTTTCAGCTTTAGCATCAGTCCTTCTAATGGACACCCAGGATTGATCTCCTTTAGAATGGACTGGTTGGATCTCCTTGCAGTCCAAGGGACTCTAAAAGAGTCTTCTCCAGCACCACAGTTCAAAAGCATCAGTTCTTCCAGTGCTCAGCTTTCTTCAGAGTCCAACTCTCACATCCATACATGACCACTGAAAAACCATAGCCTTGACTAGGCAGACCTTTGTTGGCAAAGTAATGTCTCTGCTTTTTAATATACTATCTAGGTTGGTCATAACTTTCTTTCCAAGGAGTAAGCGTCTTTTAATTTCATGGCTGCAATCAGCATCCACAGTGATTTTGGAGCCAAAAAAAATAAAGTTTGACACTGTTTCCACTATTTCCCAGTCTATTTCCCATGAAGTGATGGGACCAGATGCCATGATCTTTATTTTCTCAATGTTGAGCTTCAAGCCAACCTTTTCTTATAACAGGATTTTACAAAAATCTTTAGGGTTTTCTACTCACAAGATCATATTATCTACAGAGGTAAATTTGCTTCTTCCTTTCTAATTTAGGTGCATTTACTTCTTTTTGTTGCCTAACTGCCATGGCTAGGACTTCCAGTACAATGTTGAATAGAAGTGGCAAGACTGGGCATCCTAGCCTTTCTTGTGATCTTAGAGGAAAAGCTTTTAGTCTTTCACCATTGAGTATGATGTTCAGTGGGGGTTTTCATATATGGCTTTTATTATGTTGAGGTAATGTCCTTCTATTCCTAGTTTGTTGAGTGTTTTTATCATGAACTTTGAAAAAGCTGAACTTTGTCAAATTCTCTGTGTCCATTGAGATGATCACATGGGTTTTTCTTCTGTTAATTTGATGTACCACATTTATCACTTTTCATGTTGAATCAACCTTGCATTCCAGGAATAAATACCACTTGGTCATGGTATATAATCCTTTTAATATGTTTCTGAGTTCCATTTATTAATGCTTTGTTGAGGACTTTTGCCAATATTCATAAGGTATATTGGTTTGTAGTTTTCATGTAGTGACTCTGGTTTGAGTATCAAGATAATGCTGGCCTCACAAAATTACTTAGGAAATGTTTCCCTCCTCTTCAACTTTTGGAAAAGTTTGAGAAAGACCAGCTGCAGCTCTTTAAATGTTTGGTAGAATTAACCAGAGAAGCCATCAGACTCAGGCTTTCTGTCCAGAGATTTTGATAACTGATTCAATCTCCTTACTATTCAGATTTTCTAATTTTTTTGTGATCTAGCCTTGGTAGATTTTTAATTTCTAGAAACTTTTCCATTTTATCTAGATTATCCAATTTTTGGCATATAATTGTCCCTAGTACTTTCTTCGGAGAAGGCAATGGCAAGCCACTCCAGTACTCTTGCCTAGAAAATCCCATGGATGGAGGAGCCTGGTGGGCTGAAGTCCATGGGGTCGCTAAGGGTCGGATGCAACTGAGCGACTTCACTTTCACTTTTCACTTTCACACATTGGAGAAGGAAATGGCAACCCACTCCAGGGTTCTTGCCTGGAGAATCTCAGGGACAGGAGAGCCTTGTGGGCTTCCGTCTATGGGGTCACACAGAGTCGGACACGACTGAAGTGACTTAGCAGCAGCAGCAGTACTTTCTTATAATCCTTATTTTTAGAATCAGTAATTACTTTCATTTCTGATTTTTGTAGTTTGAGTCTTCTCTTTTTTCTTACTACAACTAAAGTTTTGTCAATTTTGTTGATCTTTGCAAAGAATCAACTTTGAGTTTCATTGATTTTCTCTTTTTCTTTTATTTCAATTATCTCTGCACTAACCTTTATTATTTTTCTCCTTGTTCTAACTTTGGGATTAGCTTCCTCTTCTTTTTCGTGTCCTTTAAGCTATTGAATTAGTTTGCTGATTTGGGTTCTTTGTCATTTTTTACTATAAGCATTTATAACTGTAAATATCCCCCTTACCACTGTTTTCAGTGTTTCACATAAATTTTTATATGATGTGTTCTCATTTTCATTCATTTCTAAGTATTTTCTAATTTCCCTTGTTTTCTTTGCTCCTCTAGTTAAGACTGTTAATTTTCACAATTTTGTGAATTTTTAAAATTCTTTATCATTTCCTTTTATGTATATTCTATAGCTATTTCCTTGTTGTTACCATGGGGATTACATTTAACACTCTAGAGTTACAAAAGTCCAATTTGAATTTATACCAGTTTAACTTCAACAGTATACAAATACTCGGCTCCATCACAGCTCTGTCCCCACCCCTTTTAATTATTGATGTCACAGTATATCTTCGCGCATTGTGTACCCCAAACCATAATCAAATAATTCTTTTCAGTGCATTAGTCTCTTGAATTATGTAGAAACTTAAATTTGTAGTTACAACCTAAAGTCACAATGATACTAGATCTTAGACTACTTTGTTTTAATGTATGGATTTCTTTGAGTTCATCTTACTTAAACTTCTTAGACGTTTGTATTCGTGTCTTTCATCAAATTTGGAGATTCTTCACCATTGTTTCTTCAAATATTCTCTCTGCCCCTTTCTCTCTCCTCCTTCTGGGGACTCCCGTAATGCTTATGTTGTTCTGCTTGATGGTATCCCACAGGTCCCTTAGGCTCTGTTTGCTTTTCTTCAATCTTTTTCTTTCTGTTTCTCAGTCTAGAAAATTTCTCTTGCCCTATCTTCAAGTTTACTGATTGTTTCTTCTGCCTGTTCAAGTCTGTCTTTGAATCTCTAGTGATTTTTTCATTTCATTTATTGTACTTTTCAGGTCCAGAATTATTTTTTGGTGTTTTTTTTAAAGTTTCCTATCTCTTTATTGATATTTCCATTTTGTTCATGCATAGTTTTCTTTACTTTCTCCATATCTCACATCAGTTTTGGGGCATCTTTAAGAGGGTTTTTTTAAAGCCCTTGCCTAGGAGATCTGCCATCATGTTTTTTCAGGGATAATTTCTGTTCAGGTCTTCTGCCATGGGGCTAGAGGATGGGGAAGGGTAGCTGTTACTAGGCTAAGAGCTGTAACTGATTAAAATTAACTACAATTTATAATGTACTGTCCAAGCTTCCTCTGAAAGTTGTAAGCCTCCAATAGATTTCTAAGTTCCAAAATAGTTACATTAGACAGATACTGCCAATTTAATTATTGCCTAGGTGTATAGACAGATTCCTGGTACTTCCTACTCTACCATTGTCTAAGAATCCCCTCACCATAATTTGTTTTAAAATATTCTAAAGAATGAAGATGACCTAGAAATGAGTTGATCTAAAGATTTTCTGAAGCCACAGAGACCTCTAGTTTCATTGAGTGTTTTATAATTAAATATTTATATTTTTTATATATTATTTATGAATTTTTTCAACTAAAATTTAAAAGCTATTTGATTCCTAAAATAGAGAATTTTAAAAAAAGATGATTTTGAGTCAATAGCTATGAATTTATAAGGAATACCTCAACTTTGGATTTGTATGCCCTGATAAATCTTCTCATCCTCAGCTTAGATGTCACATTTGCGATTAGCAAAGAAAGCAATGGCCCCACGAAATCTACATCACCACCTCAGGTCAATTCCTATATATTAAACTGAAAAGATGTAATCCTTTCTAAGAATCTGAATATTCAAAATAAGAAATAGAATTATTTTATGAGATTGATAACAATATCAGAATGCTGAAACCAAAGTCATGTAATTGGTAGTTAAACCTAAAATGCCTCATATAAAAGCAAAATTGTTATCTGCCTGCATGGGAATTATCCAAAACCTAACTGGGACCACCAAAAGTAAAAGGAACCGAAAAGAGTCCACCATCAGATGATACTATTAGCAGACACACGGGTGACATTTCATATAATGGAGAAATCATGCTAATTCAGAAGTTTATCAATTGATTGATGTAACTACAGATATCAATAACTGTCAGCTAATAGTGTTAATTATAAGGCCCAGAAAGAAATGCTTGGAGGATCACTATTTGTTCCATAAGCAAAGTGCCAAATCAACTACTGCAGATGAATTATTTGAGGTAATAAATGAAGACTTCTTTAATATGAAATATGATGGAAACATTGCAAGTGTTGTGCACTCATGATTTTGCTGCAGTGTCAGAAAGATGTAAAGGCCTTATAAAGCATGGATTTTGTCTGAAATCTTGAGTTTCAAGTAACACATGTTGTTTTATTCAGAGAGAAGCTCGCATATGTAAATGTTTGTCTATAGCTCTGAATTGCACATTGAATGATGAAACCAAAATGGGGAAATCTAACAAAACACAAGCTTTTAAGAGTCCATCTGGTTTCAGCTTTCAGTGAAGCACAGGATCAGAGTACCACTTTTTCATACCAAAGTGTGTTGGCATGCAAAGCAAGAGTTGTCAAGAATGTGTGAGTTGAAATGACAATTTTTCAAAAATGAATCTCACCTTGCAGATTTGTTGAAAGATATTCCTAGTTTAAGTAACTTACTAACATTTTATTTTCCTGAAATGAAATTAAAGCTGCAAAATTATTAAATTTAAAAATGTGTAAAATATGTGTGTATTGTGTGTGTTAACAAGTGTTATGGATTCAAAGCAGAATGCCAACTTCGATGAAGTTAAAATGGTTCGCATATGACACTTGGCCAGTGTTATGAATGAATTATTAAATTAATTATATTAACTGACATCAATATATGCTGAGACAAAAACTTCATTAACTTCATTAACTTCATTCTTAAATCTCTGTTAGACAAAGTTTGGTTATATTAGGTTTAACCACATGAAACTGGCACTTTTTGAAGGCCAAGAATAACCTAATACTGGCTATTTCACATGGCCCAATCTATTATTTAAAATCTATCACCATTATCACAAGAAATTTCCACAAGATTTGAAACTAGCCTTTTCAAGTATAAAAATTTATATCTATAAGCAGTTATGTATTATATACTTTAAATAGATATATTTTCATACATAAATTATACCTCAGTAAAATAATTAGGTTCACATAAGGATACCCACGTTTCTCATTAAAAATTGAAAATACTTTATTTAGAAGTTTAATACTCATTCAATATTTACTATCTTCCTTAATATTTTTATATTTTATCTATCTTGTTTTAAGTATATACTGAATTTTTCCACCAAGTCCCACATAGATGGCCTCAAATTCCTTCTAGTTCTTCCCTGTTTACCAAACAAATTCTATGACTACCAAAAAATGAAAAAGGTATGGCAGAGATTGCTATTTCAACCAAAATATACTACTCTCCCCTTAACTCATTGGGTGTAGGTTGAATTATTGTTCTCAATTATTCATATACTCTCTGTATTAGAATTACACATCTACACCTTTGCTATTTGAGCTGGCAGCATCTCCCAACAGAGTCGGCAGAATATTTCCCCTACACTATTGATGTTGAGCTTGGTCATGTGACTTGCTTCAACAAATGGGATGTGAGTAAAAGTGACCATGTAGCATTTTGCACTGAGTTTCCAGAGGCATCAAGCATTCCTATGCACTCTCGTGCCCTACTCTTATGAGATGAATATGTCCCAAAGAGACACTGCACTTTATGCCTGGGTGCCAGAACAAACATATGTGAAACAGGCCTGAACCCAACCCACAGCCTGAAACCGTGCCCAGCCAACCTGTAGCCTTAATCAGAGCCTTCCCAGCCAGCTCAGCTTAGGTCAACTGAACAGTAACCAATGAGCAGAATGAGAAAAAATACTTGTAGTTTAAAGCCACCAGGTTTAGGAAGGGTTTGTTACACAGCATTATTGCTATGATTGTTATCTAATACACATACTAATAGTTCTGTTGCTGGACACGTGGCTGCCTCATTATGTTATATGTACCTTGCAATTAAGTACAGGCATGTGACAAACTTCTTACCAAAAAAATTGTAAGCAGAAGTGTTAGATATCACTTTCAGATCTGGGCAAGACCATGAATGTGCTTCCTCTTCTCTTTTCCCAATGGCAAGGACTCAGATATAGAAGCCACTTAGCTTTGATAATCCATATGATGAAAATTCCGTAAGCAATAGTGGGACAATGACCTGGAAATATTCTGGGTCCCTAGATGACCACCAACCTAGACTGCTCCTCCTGGAACTGTTAGATGGAAGAAGAGTAATTTCCACAGTCTTTAAACCACAGTTTATTGAGCAATTTTGTTACAGCCACTGTTTAACCCTTATTAATGAAGTTGGGAGACACTGCCTTCACTGAGAAGTTCTGAGGTGTTACTCCTAAAAGATTTAGCCCCAGTTCTGCTTCTCTATCCCACATCCCCCTCCCCAATGATTTTATGAGCTACCCTAATAAAAGAATAAAATAATAATATGCAAATGCTGCTGTGCTGTGCTCAGTTGCTCAATCATGTCCACCTCTCTGCAGCCCCATCGACTATAGTCCACCAGGCTTTTCTGCCCATGGAATTTTCCAGGCAAGAATACTGGAGTGGGGTGCCATTTCCTACTACAGGAGATCTTCCCAACCCAGGGATCAAAGCTGTGTCTCTTGTGTCTCCTTCACTAGCAGGTGGATTCTTTACTGCTAGCACCACCTGAGAAGCCCATATATTATGTAAATAATATTATATTAAAGGATAATAGTTTCCTTTTATTATCACTTATGGGGCTTTCCTGGTGGCTCAGATGGTAAACAATCCGCCTGCAATGTGGGAGACCTGGGTTTGATCCCTGGGTTGGGAAGATAACTTGGAGGACGGAATGGCTATGCACTCTAGTATTCTGGCCTGGAGAATTCCACGGACAGAGGAGCCTGGCAGACTACAGTCCATGGGATCACAAAGAGTAAAACATGACTGAGTGGCTAAGTACACACATTATGACTCACTTTCTGAATAATCAGTGAGCTTCCCAATCTTGCTTGTGGCATAGCAATCAAACAGAAGACTTTAAGAGACAATAGTGTTGTGAGCCTTTCCTGTCCAGTTCATCAAGAAGTTTATGACACTCATCATGGCCAAGCCCCAGTGGAATTTCTTTATATAAGGCCTTCTGGATCACACTGAACCTCCCTTCATTACTCTCTCCTTCAAGCCTATCTGATCCTTTCAACTCTTCATTCATTCAAAAAAACTTTTATGGAGTAGTTAGTATGCACCAGACACCAGGGTACAAAGACAAATAAGAGTTTATCAGTGATAATTTACTAGGTTATGCTGCAGTAACAAATGACCCTAAAATCTCAATGACTTTAGCCAATTTATTTCTTGCTTACTCTGTAACCGTCACATGTCAACTCCAGTCCAGGACCCAGGCTGATAGAACAATCTGGAATATTGGCTAGTCATTATGGCAAAGAGTAAAAGGAAAGTATATGACAGTTTACATGCTGGATGTTAAAGCTTGTGACTCAAAATGATACATATATCATTCAATCAGCCAAATAAGTTCCATAGCCAAGCCTGACAGTAACAGAGAGAAGTAGAATAACAATAGTATGCTAAGTATTGGGTTGACCAAAAAGTTCATTTGAAATTTTCCATAACACCTTATGGGAAAACCCAAAGTTTCAGGCCAACCCAATATAATCCTTGCCACAGAGAACAGAGTGTATTTATGCAAAGAAGAACACAATCTACCTCAAAGAAAAACCCAGGCTGCCCTCTTTTCCTCTGTGCTTCCACTGTTGCTCATATACTCCTCTATCTGTACTTACTATGTGGCATCACAAGTAATTGCATTACATGTCCATTCCATCTCCAGTATCATAAGCTTGAAGAGACAAGATCAGGTCTTATATATCATCCTAGGCTATCACACTGTTTGTTACCAGGTAACTATTATTTGTTTGGAGAATAAAGGAATAAAGGTGTGGATGGAATCAAGTGCTCCCAGTCTAGAGAAGGTGTGAGATATGCAAGTGAACACTCACAGGACAATCTGACTAGATATTTAATGAATACCAAAGAAATCACAGCAACTTCTTCAATAGTCTTCTTTTCCCAGAGATGAGAGTGGGCACGTAATTAGCATTTATGATGAGTAGGTTCAGAGATGCGTCATCCTTTACTACTTGAATTGGTTGTCAATCTCTGAAGGAAGCTGGGGGAGAGAGGAGATGAAATAGTACTATCTGTGGCAAAGGCAGAGAGACAGAAGCTGATGACAAAGCAGGTCACCGCAGTGACCTCATGGACAGAGGCTGCCCACAAGCAGCTGGGAGGTGCTCAGTCCAGCATCAGCAAGTGTGCTCTGGGGAAATGATTTGAAAGCTTAACAAAACCACATCCCTGGACAGACCACCACCAGGCATCCAAAGCGGTGCTCAAGGTGACTCTGGCCAGAAATAAATACAAGATCCTAAGATTCCACTGCCAGGACACCTGGAACTTGGTTCTTTTCTAGGCTTAGCTGCCTTTTCCACTGCATCTGGCTCCACATGACCTTTAGCCATTTCCAACTATTGAAACCAATCCCTTAGGCCAAGAATTTGCTGCTGCTGAACCATAGGCTCTGTGAAAGAAGGAACCGCTTGGGGGAGGGGGAGGCAAGACATCAATGTAAAACTTGCAATAATAATAGAATTATAGAATGTCAGGTTGGAAGAAGCTTAGAGACCAAAAACTTATGCCTCCTCATCTTACAGCTCTGGGATGGAAGCTCCCTGAGGACAGAGTCATGTCTACTTGTATATCCAGTGTCCAGCAGAGGGTTTCATCTATGAATGGTGCTCAATAAATGTTTGCTGAACAAGTGAGACGTGACCAGTAAATAAATATTAACTTTTTAAAAATTTCAAGTGAGAGACTGAAGATATGTACACATACAACATGGAAACTGAGCCTCAAAGAAGTGCAGTATTGTGCCCACGATTACATGGTGACTTAGAAGCAGAGCTGTGATTAAAATCCAGGCCCTAGAAATGTGGACACAGAGGGGAAGGGGAGGGCAGGATGATTTGAGAGGGTAGCATTTGGCACCAGGTCACAGAGGGCATGGGTTTTCTAAAGGCAAAGCCAGGAAGGCTTTTTTCCTCTGATTTCTGCTAAAGAGGGAAAAAAGAACAAATGAAAAGGCATGGGGCTTGGGAGACTAGTCCACCTCTCAAACATCACCCTGCTCCAAAGCGTTTGAGGGTCTTCCAAGCACTTTCACTGGCAGCATTTTATTGGACTAAGAATATCCAAACAAGAGCATATTTGCTGTATACATTCTGACACGTGTATTTAAAATTAGTCACTTGATGGTATTGTTACTTTGCTGTGCCAACTCAGTGAGTCCACCTCTGATGAAACTTCATCACCAGAAACAGTTCCTTAGTCTTTAACAGCTTTAGAGTCATTGTCATGATATTTAAATATTTAAAGGCTGTTGCCAGTTAGAAAGGCATGTTCAGGTCTCTGTCCCATCTACCCCTTCAGGAGTCTTGAGGCTGAGTCTCTGACTGAGTCAGTCCACAAGCATCTAGAAGTACAGCAGTCACATCAACAGTGGCGACCATAAGCAAAGAGTCATTGACTGACCTACTGAGAACACTGGCAATTCATCTAATGAGTTTTATTTTTTTAACTTATTTTAGTTTTGGCTAACCTGGGTCTTTGCTGATATGCAGTCTTTTCTCTAGTTGCAGTGAGCAGGGGCTACTCTCTAGTTGCACTGCATGAGCTTCTCACTGAGGTGACTTCTCTTGTAGTGGGAGCACAGACTTCTGTAGTTTCGGCTTGCGGACTCTAGCACGAGGGCTTAGTACTTGTGGTGCATGGGTTTAGTTGCTCCGCAGCATGTGAGATCTTAGTTTCCGGACCAGGGATCATAACCCATGTCCCCTGCATTGTCAGGCAGATTCTTAACCACTGGACCACCAAGAAGTCCTTAATTTTTTTTTTAACAATCTCCACTGCTGTATAAAACTATGTCCACTTTCTGCCTAAATATTCCTCTCCTATTCTACTCCAAATAAGTAGGAAGAAAAGGAAAGAAGGAGGGAGGAATTTTCTAAATCCCTATTAAGTGCCGGGCTCTGGATGGTCTGGGGAAAGCAACCATTGTCAGGGCCAGGTCTCCACCTCTTCTATTTGCACATCTGCATGACTTCAAAGTCTCCCATCACAACCAGATTGTCTAAAACCTGGGAGCTTGATACAAAAGCCCAACTGAGAGCAGCAGGTGAAAACAAGGGCTGATATCCAAGACTAAGTACCAGAAATCTGATATCCCAAGGAAAGTACATCCCTGATCTGCTTCAGTTATCCAAAGCTTCCTGTGGGTTGGTCTATGCTGAACTGGGAGGTATGGGACAGTTTGTAGAGAAAGAAATACACCCATTCTTTGTTCTCAAAAGCCAACACTTCAGGGACTTTGCTGGTGGTCCAGTGGCTCTTAGCCCAGGTTCGAAACCTGGTTAGGGAACTAGACCCTACATGCCACAACTAAGACCTGGTACAGCCAATAAATATTTTTTAAAAGAGCCATAATTTCTCAGATGGTTAAATAATCTGCCTGCAATGTGGGAGACCCAGTTTTGATCCTTGGGTCAGGAAGATCCTTGGAGGAGGGAATGGCAAACCACTCCAGTATTCTTGCCTGGAAAACTCCTTGGACAGAGGAGCCTAATGGGCTACAGTCCATGAGGTTTCACAGAGTTTGACACAACTGAGCGACTGACACACACACACACCACTTCAGTCACCAGATATCTCTGACTTCTGGCAAAAAAAAAACCACATATATTTCTTAAAGAAACTCCACTTAACTCATCAAAGGGAAAACCCAGGATAACAGCAAAGTTGACTATCAGCTTTTAAACATCAAGTTTCAGTTTCAGTTCAGTGGCTCAGTTGTATCCGACTCTTTGCGACCCCATGAATCACAGCACGCCAGGCCTCCCTGTCCATCACCAACTCCCGGAGTCCACCCAAACTCATGTCCAATGAGTCGGTGATGCCATCCAACCATCTCATCCCCTGTCATCCCCTTCTCCTCCCACCCTCAATCTTTCCTAGCATCAGGGTCTTTTCCAATGAGTCAGCTCTTCACATCAGATGACCAAAGGATTGGAGTTTCAACTTCAACATCAGTCTTTCCAATGAACACCCAGGACTGATCTCATTTAGGGTGGACTGGTTGGATCTCCTTGTAGTCCAAGGTACTCTCAAGAGTCTTCTCCAACACCACAGTTCAAAAGCATCAATTCTTCGGTGCTCAGTTTTCTTTATAGTCCAACTCTCACATCCATACATGACCACTGGAAAAACCATAGTCTTGACTAGATGGACCTTTGTTAACAAAGTAATGTCTCTGCTTTTTAAGATGCTATCTAGGTTGGTCATAACTTTCCTTCCAAGGAGTAAGCATCTTTTAATTTCATGGCTGCAGTGATTTTGGAGCCCAGAAAAATAGTCAGCCACTGTTTCCACTGTTTCCCCATCTATTTCCCATGAAATGATGGGACCAGATGCCATGATCTTAGTTTTCTGAATGTTGAACTTTAAGCCAACTTTTTCACTCTCCTCTTTCACTTTCATCAAGAGGCTCTTTAGTTCTTCACTTTCTGCCATAAGGGTGGTGACATCTGCATATCTGAAGTTATTGATATTTCTCCCGGCAATCTTGATGCCAGCTTGTGCTTCATCTAGCCCAGCATTTCTCATGATGTATTCCGTATATAAGTTAAATAAGCAGGGTGACAATATACAGCCTTGACATACTCCTTTTCCTATTTGGAACCAGTCTGTTGTTCCACGTCCAGTTCTAACTGTTGCTTCCTGACCTGCATACAGATTTCTCAAGAGGTAGGTCAGGTGGTCTGATATTCCCAACTCTTCAAGAATTTTCCACAGTTTATTGTGATCCACACAGTCAAAGGCTTTGGCATAGTCAATAAAGCAGAAATAGATGTTTTTCTGGAACTCTCTTTCTTTTTCCATGATCCAGCAGATGTTGGCAATTTGATCTCTGGTTCCTCTGCATTTTTTAAAACCAGTTTGAGCATCTGGAAGTTCACGGTTCACGTATTGCTGAAACCTGGCTTGGAGAATTTAAGAGGCACAGCTTTAACATCAAGGTGGCGCAGGCCAGCCAACTTGGGAGCACTGAGCAAAGCTGATAAATAATCCCCTCAAAAACAGAGGCAGAAGATGTTGGAAACATGTTCTACGTTAGGCTGAAGGCCTTTGCCCAGTTGGAGATGGCTGGTCATCAGATTGTTGATGCCACAGATATTTAACTTAATTTTCCCCATGTAACCACAGTGTGAATTTGTTCATCAAGACCCCATCTCCCAAGAAGAAGAACAAGGAGATTTTATCATGTACACAATTGTTCCAAGAGTCTTCCTTTCTCCCTTTTTTGGCTGAAATATTCTGGAGATGGCTGATGCTATTTCTGAAATGGAAGTGAAGGGCAGAGACCACTGCCCATCACAGTGGCAGCATGCCCAATCCTTCAGAGTTCACTGGGCCTCGCTGTGCCCAGTCATCACGAGCAGATACGAAAGTGCCTAGTCTTCTCTTGATGTCAACATCACTTTGGACCATTGAAAGTACATGCTATGATTTCACAATAGGACCATGAGGAAGAACGAGAGCTGGAGTAACATGTGACCCAGAGGTGAAGTGTAAGAAAGCTGATTTCAGCATGGGGACGTCCACCCCCAGAGCAGGACTCTTCTTCCTCCCAGGGCCTCCTCCTCAGTCACAGCCTTCCTGGGTCTAAGACACTTAGTCCCTGAACAGATACTGTCCAGGCTGTAGACCAAACTCCAGTTGTACCCAGTCCATTCCTTTCACATCTGGCTGGTGAATGTCAGGTCAATCTAATATATTAGTGAGTGATATGGACATGATGGGTGATAGTGACATGTTTGTCATCCTTCCAAGTAAAATTAACATGCATTTAAACTGAAGTATAAGCCTTGACCTGACTTTCACTAATGATGGGGATTTTAGGCAATATAGCAGGTTAATAGAGAAATCTGGGGTCTGGTCTCATTTCACACCAAAGAAACCACCAGTTATTCAGCTGATGCATAGAGCCAGTTCTGCATACTCCATTTGTGAGAGGAATAGAGGCTCCTAAGTAGGAGTGCTAAAGCATTCAGTTCAGTTCAGTTCAGTCGCTCAGTCGTGTCTGACTGCGACCCCATGAATCACAGCACACCAGGCCTCCCTGTCCATCACCAACTCCCAGAGTTCACTCAAACTCATGTCCATCGAGTCAGTGATGCCATCCAGCCATCTCATTCTCTGTTATCCCCATCTCCTCCCGCCCCCAATCACTCCCAGCATCAGAGTCTTTTCCAGTGAGTCAACTCGTCGCATGAGGTGGCCAAAGTATTGGAGTTTCAGCTTTAGCATCAGTCCTTCCAATGAACACCCAGGATTGACCTCTTATGATAATTAGTCCAACTATTCAAAAATATGAAAATGGCCATGTATTAATTCTGGAGACTCTAGTACAGCTACTGACATAACAATTATAAGGATTATGCAGAAATATACCTGAGTATATTTTAAATTATGCTATATGCTGCTGCTGCTGCTGCTAAGTCGCTTCAGTCGTGTCCGACTCTGTGCGACCCCATAGATGGCGGCCCACCAGGCTCCACCGTCCCTGGGATTCTCCAGGCAAGAACACCGGAATAGGTTGCCATTTCCTTTTCCAATGCATGAAACTGAAAGTGAAAGTGAAGTCGCTCAGTTGTGTCCGACTCCTAGCAACCCCACGGACTGCAGCCTTCCAGGCTCCTCTGCCCATGGGATTTTCCAGGCAAGAGTACTGGAGTGGGGTGCCATTGCCTTCTCCAAAATAGCATATTTGACACAGTATTAGAAAATATAAACAGTCAAGACAATATGCAGTAGGATTATACAACCAGTTTTGTTTTCTTGAAGTTGTCCAGATAGCCTTTTTTGTGTGCAAAGATAATAGTCTAAGAAAAGGGAGGACTTGGTCACAAACATTCTAGCCTGAATGTTCCAGAGACTCTCTGAAGGTGGACTGAGGAGCTCCCAAGTGTTCAGATATGGAACTGTACCAAAAAAACAAGTAGGTAGTTAATGCTAATTTTAAAAAAGACTCATGCCATCTTTTTATCAAGCATGTTTATCTTAGATGGACTGGGAGACTTCAGTAACACTCAGGGAGCTCTCTCTCCTCTGGCAGGTGATTTTTTTGATAAATAGACTTTCTTCCAAACCTCTCTGAAGAGCTTGTACCCCTCCACAGGCATCCACCTGTCCTGAGGGCTGAGGTGAGAGCATGCTGCCTCATGTTCAGCCCATCTTCAGAAGTCTGCAGCAGTTCCTTCCTCTGTCCAGCCACGAGACTCCGAAGAAGGAAACCTGCCATTTGATGCTGCCATTTCCATTCCCAATTTTCTCAATTTAGCTCTCAGGTTTTCTGACCTGGTCATCTGAGAGTGAAATCACTTAAGAATTTTCCATGCTAGTTTTTTATTTCAGTTATTTGGGTGAAACATTTCAACACAGAAGCTAAAATTCTCTGGAATGCTAGTTTCTGAAAACTCCAAAGTTTAAGGGTAAGTACCCACTCCAGTATTCTTACCTGGAGAATTCCATGGACAGAGGAGCTTGGCAGGCTACAGTCCATGGGGTCGCAAAGATTCGGACATGATTGAGTGACTACACCTTCACTTTCACAGAGTTTCTGGGTGTTTTTCAAGTTCTCACCAGATTTTTCAGCATGAGTTTCTGTCCAGCAAGTTGGTTCAGGCTAACTCCCCTCTCCTCCACCAAACTCCACTCACTCATGCAACGTAGGACAAACATTTACTGAATAGCTACTGTTGGTCACTCACTCCTCTAGACACTGAGCATACAGCGTAAACAAAACTAGTAAGTGTCTGCTTACCTTATAGTGAAGGGTGGGAAGGATGGTAGGGAATTGCTGAAGCAAAATCCTTGAGTTAGTAAGAGAGGGTAGAATAAGTGCCAAGAAAGAGCTGGCCTTAAAGAGAACTTGTTTGGCTCATTCATAATAACAGGAGAAGTAAAGCATATTGGCACATATGGAGACAGCTAAAAGAGATGGTAGTTGTGTCTTATAAGTTCTCTTCTGATTGCCTCCTGTATCTCTATGAAAGAGAAAGGTCATCAGCTCACACAGTGAGCTGGGGGAGACCATGTTAGAGGTTGAAAATAAAAGAATGAAATAATTTAGGAGAATAGGACTGTGAATATATTCACAAAATATGAAATTATTGCTGTGCCGCATCAAGGGGTTAAGCGATCAGGAACTGACAGTGAGACTGTCCAGTGTGGTTGTGGTTTTTTTCTCCAGTCACATTCAGAAGTGCAGGAGCAGGCATGGTGTAAGAGAAGAGTTGGATTTGAGTGGTATGTGATTTTGCAACGAAAGACAATACAGCAGGGGAAGAGCAGATTTGCCTTGCTGGCTGTGATGAAAACAATTTCTGTTTTGCCTTATGAAATATTCAGTATAAATACTTTCTAAATTTATCTTTCCCATTATTGAAGCAATGATAATAGCAACCTAGAAGACTGTGAACATCATGAAAACATGTTTATGACATATTGTTGTTGGGAGGAAAAGTAGTATACAAAATTGAGTCTGTTCTGGGATTACACTTAAATAAAAATGATATGGACAAAATCTAAGTCCAGGGAAAAGTAAAATGGTTTGACTCACTTAATGGCAGGATTTGGAGGGAATTTCTTACTTTCCTTTTATCTGATGTTCTAGTCAGATTATTAAACATTTATTGAGTGTCTATTGATGTTGGACACTGTGCTAGGCTCCAAGAATACAGAAAAAAAAAAGAAGGATGCAAAAAAGAAGGAAGACGGGAAGGAGGAATTATAATAGTCTTTTACTTAGGAAGCATAGAGGCTAAGAATGATATCGATGTTTTGATTTGCATAATAAAGTCATTATACTAAAACTATGTGGCAAATAGGATGTCAGTCTCTTTATGACTAATGTCTCAGATGACATTAGTTAATATTCTCTTAGCTGTAGAATATTACAAACAACTACAATACAGTAGTTGCTATCTACTAAAATTGACTAAACCAAAAAGGATGATCTGATTTAAGGACTGGATCACAGAACCGAAGGACAATAGACAGCAGGACCCTGGGAATAAGCTGGAGGAAGAGACCTGAACACAGCACAACTAGTCTGTCTGTCTGTCTGTCATCTCTATTCTGCTTTGCCTTCATTCTTCAAGAAATTTTGGCCAGGTTGGGACCAGATGGACACCTCTGATGGACACGGCTGTTGGGAGTCCCACCACTGAAACCATGTGGATGAAAGGAAGAGACCACTCTCAAAATTAGCAGGGCTGTCATCTCAGTAGAGACCAGCCCTTGCCTTTTCTACCTAACACATACACTCTTCCAGTGCACATAAAATCCCCAAAATGACCTTACCTAACATACAACTATCATCTCCCCAATGGCAAAGTCACACCCAGCTACTGCACTGAGAGGAGATTTCACAGAGTCACTGTTCTTCATTCAAGATCTTTAGGTAATATCTATTCATTTCTTTAGTAAATTCCCAACCTGGACCAGATATGTTTCTTCCTGATTTTCCAACTAGTAGAACACAACAGTGCAGGAAATATAAGGTAAATACACAGATCTTCAAAGGTATACAACTGGTCAATTAGCACATGAAAAAATGCCCAACATCACTAATCATTGCTGCTGCTGCTGCTGCTAAGTCACTTCAGTCGTGTCCGACTCTGTGTGACCCCATAGATGGAAGCCCACCAGGCTCCCCCGTCCCTGGGATTCTCCAGGCAAGAACACTGGAGTGGGTTGCCATTTCCTTCTCCAATGTGTGAAAGTGAAAAGTGAAAGTGAAGTCGCTCAGTCGTGTCCAACCCTTAGCGACCCCACGGACTGAAGCCTACCAGGCTGCTCCATCCATGGGATTAGGTAAATGTAAATCAAAATCACAACTGTATATCATTTCACACTCACTAGGATGCTTATAATCAGACAGACAGATAACACAAAGTATTGACAAGGATGTAAAGTAAATGAAACTCTCATACACTGTTAATGGGAATGTAAAAAGACACAGCCACTTTGGGAAACAGCTTAGCAGATTAAACACAGAGTTACCAAATGATTAAAGAGATTAATCAGAAGATTAAAAATATAAAATAGAGAGTTACCAAATGATTCAGTAATTCCACTTTTAGATGTATATCCAACAGGGACTTCCCTGGAGAACAGTGCTTAAGACTCTGTGCTTCCAATGCAGGGGGCAAGGGTCTGATCCCTGGTTTGGGAACTAAGATCCCACATGCTACATAGCATGGCCAAAATTTAAAAAAAAAAATTTTTAAAGGATGTATATCCAACAGGAATAAAGACATATGTCCACACAAAAACCTGCACACAAATGTTCATAGAAACATTAGTCAAAATGCTTCCCAAAAGTGGGAACAACCCTAAAGTGCATCGACTAATTACTGGGTAAATAAAATATGGTATATTCACACAATGAATGTATTCATAGAATGAATATAAATAATTTGTATTTGAAAATAAAAACTAACAAAGTCCTATATGCTATAACATGTAATATAAATCTTGAAAATATTATACTAAATGAAAAAAATGACAAAAGACCACATACTGAATGAATATTTTATATGTAATGCCCAGAATGGGTTAGAGAATGCAGGGACATTCTATCCCCAAGAGAAATGGGGAGAACTGCTAATGGGTCCAGGGTTTTAATTGGGGGTGACAAAAAAATGTTCCAATGATGATGCTCATACAACTCTGCAAATATACTAAAAACCACTGAACTGTACACTATTAACTGTACGCTACCTGAATTATATCTCATTGGAAGGACTGATGCTGAAGCTGAAACTGCAATACTTTGGCCACCTCATGCGACAAGTTGACTCACTGGGAAAAACTCTGATTCTGGGAAAGGTTGGGGGCGGGAGGAGAAGGGGATGACAGAGAATGAGATGGCTGGATAGCATCACCGACTCTGTGGACTTGAGTTTGAGTGAACTCCGGGAGTTGGTGATAGACAGGGAGGCCTGGTGTGCTGTGATTCATGGGGTCGCGGAGAGTCGGAAACAACTGAGCGACTGAACTGAACTGAACTGAAGGCCATTATAAAAAGAGTTATCTAAATCAAGTCTTTTTATTGAAATGTAGAGATGTGACATTCTGCATACTTTATGAAATGATCACCACAGTAAATCCAGTGCTCAAGTCTTGAGACAAGACCCATATCAGAAGATGTTGAAACTGGAACATTTCTGGTTCAGTGAAAAGACAGCCAGTGGATCTTTAAGAAAACTTCTTAAATGATACAAATAAACTTAATTACAGAATAGAAATAGACTCAGACATAGAAAGTGAATTTATGGTTACCAAAGGGGAAAGCAGGGGAGATGGATAAATTAGGAGTTTGGGATTAACATATATACTCTACTACATATAAAATAGACAAACAAGGACCTGCTGTATAAGCGCAGGGAACCATACTCAATATCTTAACCTATAATGGAAAAGAATCTGAAAAAGAATATATATAACTGAATATATAACTGAATCACTTTGCTTTACCCCTGAAACTAACACAACATTGTAAATCAACTATAACTTAATAAAAAAAATTTTTTTAAAGAAAACTTCCGATCTTAAATTTAGTTAAAGTGATATCACAGAGTTTATTTTCCCTTGAAATCGCCTAATTAGGGAACTTAGCATTTGGATATTGTTATAAAGAGAAGTATTTTCATTTTAAAATTTTAAGATAGAAAAATGTTACCTCCTTTTACACGGGAACACCCCCAATATCACCAACTTCCACATACAACAGTGTGCTCTGATTACAATCTCGGATGAGGGACAGCTCTCTCCGCAGTGGACTCCCTTAACCTAAACAAAGGAAACCATAACGAAAGTTACTCACACGTCCTTGATTATAAGCTTAATGTGAATTAAGTTGTAGAATGAAATATTGGTGAGATGCTATATTTTCTTTTTTTTAATTTTTTTTAATTTAATAAATGGTACAAAGCACAATGCCAAAAACATTAACAGTTAAAATTTCACCAAATGAAAAAAATACTATAGAATACACAGTTGCAAAAAGCTACATTAAGTTATTTTACAACTGCCTCAAGCTGCAAAAAGAAAAAAAATCTAATACCATACCTAAGTTATCCCTCTCTCAAAATGATGCCATTTATGTTATAAACCACAAGCTCCCCATCAAAAGACGGGAACTGCTTTTGTTAATTCATATATATATATATATATATATATATATATATATGACTGTATCACTTTGCTATACACCTGAAACAAACACAACACTGTAAGTAAAATATAGTACAATATAAAATAAAAATAAGTAACACGTCTTTGGGGCTTTACACTGAGTTAGAGTTCCTATCTGAGGGATAACAGCACCACAGCCGCACTGAATCCTCATGAAGGAGGCACATGAATGACTGGATTACAAGAGTTACAGGAATGAGAGCTGCTCACTTTCCAGAAACTACAGCTCACAGAAAACCAACAAAGGCACGAGATACAGACCATTTACTTATGAATGTGTAAAACTCAAGAAAGTCCACATCACTCCTACAACATGTCGAAAGTGCCTCAGAATTCACACAATACCAGCTTTCTCATGGTTCTGGTTAAATTACATATACCAATTTATAACAAATGGCAAAATCTGTAACTCTGTTCAAAGTTTTAAAAGATTACTTAAGAATAGTTTCTTGTATTTCTATGCCACCTTTACAGTTCTGGTTTCTCATTTCTTAATTAGTAAATTCAGCGTGCAGGTTCTATCCCAGGCTAATTTATACACTTCCGGAAGGAACGACCTCTTAAATCCACAGAGTGTTGAGGTGGGGAGCCCCCAACCACGTCAGATTCGTTTCACATATGATAATATACATGTTTCAATCCATTCTCCCAAATTCTCCCACCCTCACCCTCTCCCACAGAGTCCAAAAGACTGCTCCACACATCCGTGTCTCTGCTATTGTCTCATATACAGGGTTATCGTTATCCTCTTGCTATATTCCATATATATGTGTTAATGTACTGTATTGGTGTTTTTGTTTCTGGCTTACTTCACTTTGTATAATAGGCTCCAGTTTCATCCAAAGATATGGACACCTTATCTTTGATAAGGGAGGCAAGAATGTTCAATGGAGAAAAGACAATCTCTTTAACAAGTGGTGCTGGGAAAATTGGTCAACCACTTGTAAAAGAATGAAACTAGAACGCTCCCTAACACCATACACAAAAATAAACTCAAAATGGATTAGAGAGCTAAATGGAAGACCAGAAACTATACAACTCCTAGAGGACAACATAGGCAAAACACTCTCCGACATAAATCACAGCAGGATCCTCCATGACCCATCTCCCAGAATATTGGAAATAAAAGCAAAAATAAACAAATGGGACCTAATTAAAATTAAAAGCTTCTGCACAGCAAAGGAAACTGTAAGCAAGGTGAAAAGACAGCCTTCAGAATGGGAGAAAATAATAGCAAATGAAGCAACTGATAAAGGATTAAATCTCAAAAATATACAAGCAACTCCTGCAGCTCAATTCCAGAAAAATAAACGACCCAATCAAAAAATGGGCTAGTGATGCTATATTTTCATCTCAATTTCCCAGAACTGGCAGTATTTGGAAAGGTTCCAAACATTAACTTCAGTAACAGTGAGTCAGTTCTCAAACTTAAGTTCCTTTTGTGATTTAAGAGTTAAGATCAGGTGCAATTAGTGAAGCAGCCGAGGAAACTTCTCAAACAGACCCAGAAATCAATCTCTAATAATAGGAGAAACTGCAGTTGAGGTAGATAAGCCCGTAGTCATTTTGTCCACAGAAGTTTTGAATGTAGAATATATTTCACTCATAAGAAAGCAATGTATTTTTAAAATTGAAATTACTCCAGTAAATATTAAGTCCTTTTCAGGTAATATTAGAATTCTTCCTGACCCTCGACTTATTTCCAGAACCAACAGTAATTAATAGCAATTATTTTATCTGAAATAATCCTGTGACGTTCAAATTTCCTCTGTTTTTGAGAATTCATTTCAATGAAAGTATTCTTTTCTATTTTTATTGCCTTTTCTGCACACAAACTTTTCCCTGTAAAAATTTACTTCGCTCAGATTATTCTCCTCAAAAAAAAAAAAAAAAAAGCTGGCTAAATTCCACTTTGAAAAACTTCAGTCCTAAGAACTTAATCACCCTGCTCATACCTGATTCTCCTAAACACAAAACTAGCTAGGTTCCATCCCTGTCACCAGAGGGAGTAGTAGAGCAATACTAGCAACAATCTTAAAATGCAAAAGCTTGTTTTCCCCAATTTTCCCACAGTACTGGACATATTTCTCTTATATTTTGGCCAGAAGGAAAGCACGTTTATCATTTTTCCCAAGGAATAACTTAAATTGTGTCACCAAATCCACTGGACATGCTGTGGACACCCTACCAGATTTCCTTTGACCAGAGTTCACGAAGAACTCCAATTTCATTGTTGGTGGGAATGTTAAAATTTGTGCAGCCACTATGGACTGCAAGGAGATCCAACCAGTCCACCCTGAAGGAAATCAGTCCTGACTATTCACTGGAAGGACTGATGCTGAAGTTGAAACTCCAATACTTTGGCCACCTGATGTAAAGAACTGACTCATTTGAAAAGACCCTGATGCTGGGAAAGATTGAAGGCAGGAGGAGAAGGAGACGACAGAGGATGAGATGGCTGGATGGCATCACTGACTCAATGGATATGAGTTTGAGTAAATTCCAGGAGTTGGCGATGGACAGGGGTCCTGGCATGCTGCAGTCCACGGGGTCGCAAAGAGTCAGACACAACTGAGCAACTGAACTGAACTACGGCAAACAGCAGGAAGGTTACTAAAAAAAATTAAAAATAGGACTACCATACAATCCAGCAATTCCACTTCTGGGTATTTATCCAAAGAAATGAAAACATTAATTCAAAAAACTAATGCACCTCCATGCTTATTGAAACATTTTTTACAATTGCAAAGATATGGAAGCAACCTGAATGTCCCTCAGTAGATAAAGATACATAAAGATGTGGTATATACATACAATGGAATATTATTCAGCCTTTTATGACCACATGGGTGACTTTGAGGGCTCCTTGCTAAGTGAAATAAGACAGAGAAAAACTAGTATCATATGATTTAACTTTTATGTGAAATCTGACAAACAAAACAAATAAACAAACGTAACAAAACAGAAACAAACTCACAGAGACAGAGAATAAACTGGTGGTTCCAGAGGGAAGAAAGGCGGGTGAAATAAGCGAAAAGGACCAAGAAGTAGAAACTTCCAGTTATAAAAACAAGTCGCAGGGGTGTAATATTTCAGCCCAGAATATAGTCAATAATATTGCAATCACTCTGCATGGGGACAGATGTTGACTGATTATGGTGACCACTTCGCAATGTATAAAAATACTGAATCACTACGATGTTCATCTGAGACTAATATGTCAGTTATACTTCAATAAAAAAAAAAAAAACTCCAATTTAAACTGTGCCCTGCAGTGTGAAACCTGGAAGGCAGGGAACTCAGAGGGGCTCAGACAGAGGCTGTTTACCAGTGCTCACAGAAGCATTTCAATATCTTAGAAGTAATATTACAGACCTATAGTCAGAAACCAGCCAGGTGTATGTCCTGAATACATACATGCTCAAAGACAGGTCCAAAAGGAAACACCTTATCATCGGATGACTGGGGAAAGAAAAGAGAGACTTCTAGAAACTTTCATTTTATGCTCTACACAAGTCCGTACCACTTAAATTTTTTACAGTGAACATATTTCACTTTGGGAAATTTTTTTAATCAAGCTAAAACAGCAAAGATTTGCTGCTCTCCCTGAGCTTCTAGAAGAGCATTAGAATCCCAGTAAATTACTAACTTGACATTGTTACATAAAACAGATCCAGCAAAGCAGTTTCTCCATACAATGGTACTGTTAACAAATAAACAAAAGGAAGGAAAGTTTGAGGCCAGCTGTTGGCTCAGATAGTGAAGAATTTGCCTGCAATGCGGGAGTCCAAGTTCAATCCCTGGTTGTGAAGACCCCCTGGAGAAGGGAATGGCTACCCACTCCAGTATTCTTGCCTGGAAAATTCTATGCACAGAGGAACCTGGCAGTACAGTCCATGGGGTCGCAAACAGATGGACATGACTGAGAGATTAACACAAACAAACACACACACACGTAAGCACCTAATCCCAGTAACTTCAAGAAGCAAAGTGTTTAAAAAGACACTTGAAAATCCTCATCCTGGCACCTCTTCCTCTCTTCCCCTCTAACAGAGGGAAGAAGCTGATAGTCCCCAAAGTTGGGTGACTCTTAGAGTATTCCTTGGTTTCCCTGGAATGCCTGAATGGCTGGAGACAACAGGGCAGCTGATCCCTGGATCAGCAGCATCACCTAAAAGCTTGCTATGAATGGAAATTCTCAGACCCCACACCAGTCAAATCAGTAAATCGGGGATGGGGGCCCAACAATCTGCATTTTGACATGCCCTCCAGGGGAATCTGCAGAAAAGTCAGAATCTCTGCCTTAGGGTATCTGTTTTCCCCTAAGGGGGGCCATTGCTGGAGGTCACTTGAACAGAGGAGCCACCTGTGGAAAGCATGGGACTCTTTAAAAGAGGAAATGAGCTTCCTCCTTGAAACCTTGGGGGAAAGAGTATATTCAGACTGCTGTTTGTGTGTGTTTTCCATAATTTGTATAATAGAGGGGACTTTGAAGCTTCTCACATTATTACTTACTGTTAGTTCAGTTCAGTCACTCAGTCGTGTCCAACTCTTTGCGACCCCATGGACTGCAGCACACCAGGCCTCCCTGTCCATCACCAACTCCCAGAGTTTACTCAAACTCATGTCCATTGAGTCGGTGATGCCATCCAACCATCTCATCTGTCGTCCCCTTCTCCTCCCACCTTCAATCTTTCCCAGCATCAGGGTCTTTTCAAATGAGTCAGCTCTTCGCATCAGGTGACCAAAGTATTGGAGTTTCAGCTTCAACATCAGTCCTCCCAGTGAACATTCAGGACTGATTTCCTTTAGGAAATCATTACTTACCATAATGGAAAATATAGATTTGTTTTCTAACCAGAGAAAAACATGGACAGAGAAGGGCAAGTTGAGAGGGAAAGTTAGATCCGAGATGACTTAAGACACAACTTTCCTTTCTGAAGAAACACATCCTACCTACACAGGGTTCATCCAGCTCTGTAATTCTCCCACAGATCCCTGCCTCTTGGGCATGGCAGCCTCCCTGGTTGTCAGCTGACACTTCAGTGGTGATAAGATCAGCCAGCTGAGAGCAAGAGGGAGGGGGTTGAGCTCTGGCAAGGGAAGGTGAGAGATGAGATAACAGAAATACCCTAGTGCTGTTCTTCCTAACACTAACCAGGATGGAGGAAAGAGGCTAGAAAAAGTTACCATTTCTCAAAACCAGTGTCTTGGTAGATTTCAAGCAAGTTTCACTTCGCTTTCAGAATTATGCCATAACTCTTCCAATTTCTCTCAAAAGGCAACAGAAGGGATGGCCAGTGGTTCTCGTAGGACACAAGCTTAGGACTCTGCAACTTCAGGAAGCTTCAGTTCAGTTCAGTCACTCAGTCATGTCTGACTCTTTGCGACCCCATGAATCACAGCACGCCAGGCCTCCCTGTCCATCACCAACTCCCGGAGTTCACTCAAACCCATGTCCATCGAGTCGGTGATGCCATCCAGCCATCTCATTCTCTGTCGTTCCCATATCCTCCCACCCCCAATCCTTCCCAGCATCAGACTCTTTTCCAGTGAGTCAACTCATCACATGAGGTGGCCAAAGTATTGGAGTTTCAGCTTTAGCATCAATCCTTCCAATGAACACCCAGGATTGCTCTCCTTTAGAATGGACTGGTTGGATCTCCTTGCAGTCCAAGGGACTCTCAAGAGTCTTCTCCAACATCACAGTTCAAAAGCATCAATTCTTCAGCGATCAGCTTTCTTCACAGTCCGACTCTCACATCCATACATGATCACTGGAAAAACCATAGCCTTGACTAGACGGACCTTTGTTAACAAAGTAATGTCTTTCTTTTTATATGCTATCTAGGTTGGTTCAGGAAGCTTAGGACTCTGCAACTTCAGGAACTTCAGGAAATTACTTAACCTTTCTGCATGTTAGTTTTCTGGTCTGTGAAATAATGCGATACTAGTACAAGTAAGATCCCTGGCAGGGAGTGTTAGCTATTACTATTATATCAGAACTTCTATTATTGAATTGAATTAAATAAATGAAGACGTCATAGTCAGACACTGAAAGACAAGGGCTTCCTGAGAACAAGAATAAAGCATTTGGATTCTTGTGTTTGTCCAAGGTTTCTTAAACTAGAACCACAATAAAATCCCTAGAAAGGTTTGCTTTTTCATTTGGAGGGCGGGCAGCACTCTTACCCGCAGATAAAGAAGGGATGCGAGGGAATCAGAAATCCACAAGGCAGCCAGGGGTCAGACTCACTCTATACAAAATGGAGACATCGCCCAGCCAGGAGGAGCAGGGTGGTTCCTTGAATACAGCAACACAAGCAGCCCAGGAGGAAGGCCTGAGCGCCCAGAGAACCCAACAAGAGACAGAGATCTTAGTGAACCAGGTGTTTCCCCAGCTTGCAGCAAGGCAGATGCTGAGAAGCCAAGGTCTGCCACAGAGAAAGGGTTTATTATTCCAAGGCAGCCAAGCAACAGAGAGGAGACCAAATCTCAAATCCACTTCCCAGAAGGCCAGGGGCTCAGGATACTTACAGGATAAAGCTGAGTTCTACAATGCCATTCACTGTTGCAATGAAAAGAATTAAATACTTAGGAATATATCTACCTAAGGAAACAAAAGACCTGTACATAGAAAACTATAAAACACTGCTGAAAGTAATCAAAGAGGACATTGATAGATGGAGAAATATACCGTGTTCGTGGATTGGAAGAATAAATATTGTAAAAATGAGTATACTACCCAAAGTAATTTATACATGCAATGCAATCCCTATTAAGCTACCAACGATATTTTTCATAGAGCTAGAACAAATAATCTCACAATTTGTATGGAAATACAAAAAACATTGAATAGCCAAAGCAATCTTGAGGAAGAAGAATGGAACTGGGGGGATCAACCTGCCGGACTTCAGGCTCTACTACAAAGCCACAGTCATCAAGACAGTATGGTACTGGCATAAAGACAGATCAATGGAACAAAATAGAAAGCCCAGAGATAAATCCACGCACCTATGGACACCTTATCTTTGACAAAGGAGGCAAGAATATAAAATGGAGAAAAGACAGTCTCTTTAACAAGTGGTGCTGGGAAAACTGGTCAGCCACTTGTAAAAGAATGAAACTAGAACACTTCCTAACACCATACACCAAAATAAACTCAAAATGGATTAGAGAGCTAAATGTAAGACCAGAAACTATAAAACTCCTAGAGGAGAACATAGGCAAAACACTCTCCGACATAAATCACAGCAGGATCCTCCATGACCCACCTCCCAGAATATTGGAAATAAAAACAAAAGTAAACAAATGGGACCTAATTAAAATGAAAAGCTTCTGCACAGCAAAGGAAACTATAAGCAAGGTGAAAAGACAGCCTTCAGAATGGGAGAAAACAATAGCAAATGAAACAACTGACAAAGAATTAATCTCAAAAATATACAAGCAGCTACTGCAGCTCAATTCCAGAAAAATAAACGACCCAATCAAAAAATGGGCCAAAGAACTAAACAGACATTTCTCCAAAGAAGACATGCAGATATCTAACAAACACATGAAAAAATGCTCAACATCCCTCATAATCAGAGAAATGCAAATCGAAACCACAATGAGATACCATTTCACACCAGTCAGAATGGCTGCTATCCAAAAGTCTACATGCAATAAATGCTGGAGAGGGTGTGGAGAAAAGGGAACCCTCTTACACTGTTGGTGGGAATGCAAACTAGCACAGCCACTATGGAGAACAGTGTGGAGATTCCTTAAAAAACTGGAAATAGAACTGCCATACGACCCAGCAATCGCACTCCGGAGCATACACACCGAGGAAACCAGAATTGAAAGAAACACATGTACTCCAATGTTCTTTGCAGCACTGTTTATTATAGCCAGGACATGGAAGCAACCTAGATGTCCATCTGCAGACAAATGGATAAGAAAGCTTTGGTACATATACACAATGGAGTATTATTCGGCCATTAAAAAGAATGCATTTGAATCAGTTCTAATGAGGTGGATGAAACTGGAGCCTATTATACAGAGTGAAATAAGCCAGAAAGAAAAACACCAGTACAGTATACTAACGCATATATATGGAATTTAGAAAGATGATAACGATAACCCTGTATATGAGACAGCAAAAAAGACACAGGTGTATAGAACAGTCTTTTGGACTCTGTGGGAGAGGGTGAGGGTGGGATGATTTGGGAGAATAGCATTGAAACATGTATATTATCATATGTGAAATGACTCGCCAGTCCAGATTCGATGCATGAGACAGGATGCTCAGGGCTGGAGCACTGGGATGACCCAGAGGGATGGGATGGGGAGGAAGGTGGGGGGGTGGGGTTCAAGATGGGGAACACATGTACACCCGGGGCAGATTCATGTATGAAACCAACCAATATAACATTGTAAAGTAATTAGCCTCCAATTAAAAAAAAAAAAAAGCTGAGTTCTAGAAAGCACGGGGAAAGGTGATTGGAAATAAGAAAAAGGTGAGATAATCATGGCAAGAGCACGATTAGCTTGCAACTAAGCTGCAAGCTTCCTCATCTGACACATGTTCAGAAAACGGTGTGTTACGACGTTCTGAGGGTTGAGTTTTGGGCCCTATGACATCAAAAGTACATTCAAGCACATGCCCAGTTGGTGCATCGTGGATCCCAACCAGTCTTAACCAGTTCAAGCTCAAATTGAACACAGCTGACTCCAAGTTCGTGAATTACAACCTGGGCAAACACCTTATTGTTTAGGCCAGGTGACAGCTGGAGGACATACAAGTTTTTGCAAAACAATTAAAGTGAGCTTAGTCAGGGAAGGCAGATTACATTCCTTATTTATTAAGCAAGATATAGTTTAATATATCTAACTGATAACTACCCTTGCTTTCAGACATGCTCTTTAAAAAAAATACTAAATAAAAACAGTGAAAGTGAAAGTCGCTCAGTCGTATCCAACTCTTCGTTATCCTATGGTCTACACAGTCCCTGGAATTCTCTAGGCCAGAATACTGAAGTGGGTAGCCAGTCCCTTCTCCAGGGGATCTTCCCAACCCAGGGACCAAACCCAGGTCTCCTGTATTGCAGGCAGATTCTTCACTAGCTGAGCCACCAGGGCTCAGTACAACACATATACATAACACAGTAACAACTGTATATATAACTGGGATCCTTTAAGTTGGGATCCTTTGAAGTTGGGTGTGGCTATGTGTCTAAGTTTTGATGTTTTGATGTAAGCAGAAGTGTCTAAGTTTTTACCCTCTTCTCTCTTCTTCCTTTCTGTGGTCTGGAATGTAGACATGATGGTTGGAGCTCTGAAGAGCCATCTTCAACCATGTGGTGACCATGAGTCTGGAAGTCTGTGCTAACAGAGAGATAGACAAGAGCCTGAGTTCTCTACAAGTTTGTGAAACTGCCGTCTAGACTTGGACTGCCTACTTCTAGATTTCTTTTATATGAGAGAAAAATAAATTTTCAATTTAGTTAATCCTCTTTTATTTTTTGCTTTTCTGATACATGCAGACAAATATAATCCCAAAAGGTACAGAAATTTGACGTATAAGTTATCCCACAAGATTTTTTAGGCTTATGAATTTTTAGCATAATTAGTGAAATTAGATATTTGATGCTGGTTCCTGAAGAAAGGAACAGTGAGTATCCCAAATGGCAAATGAAAGATAAAGAAGGAACTTTCATGATAATAAAAGAATAATTTCATTTTTTGAAAAATACAAACGCCCAGGTATTGCTTTTTTTCTCCAGAGTTCCAGATATATTTCCAATGAGCAGTGATGTTTAGAAACAACTGGACTATATGATGATCTTTTACTTTTATCTAGCTCGTTTCACTTTTTCTATTTCATATTCAGTGTTCCCATTTCATTTAGTTTGTGTTTTCCAATTTCTCCATCTCTTCTTTTTTTTATGATGTTTTTCAAGCCTTTATCAAGTGTAGTAGAAAAGTTTTTGTATACATATATATAAATAATATGTATAATATATGTATTTTAGAAAATTTATGAATTTTTGCCTAACTAAAAGATTTATGACATTTTGATTCTACTTGTTTGACTTAGTATGAGTAGCATGCTAGATTTCTAATTAAAAAATAGATATGCAACAAGCAATAAAGGTTTACTGTATAGCACAGGGAACTATAGATATTATAATATCTTGTAATAACCTATAATGGAAAATAATTTCAAAAATAATATATGTGTGTATGTATACACAACTGAATCACATGAAACACTGTAAATCAACTATACTTAAATAAAATATATATGTTAAAAAATTAAATAAAAATAAAAGAACAATTTCAATAAGATTTTTTTAATCTTAAATTTGTATGCAGTTAATACCATAGTTCCAAATTATATAAGCAAAAACTAACAGAATACTGGGGAAGGCAAACAAATTCACAATAAAATTGGGAGATTTTAACAATCTTTCTTAGCTGATAGAACAAGCAAACAAATTAAAAAGTGGTAATAATGCTGAAGGTTTAAACAATGCAACTCTCTCCTGGGTATGTACCGAAGGAATGAGTTCTTATGTCCACCAAAAGGACAAGAATATTTACAGCAGCTTTATTTATAATAGCCAAAAAACTGGAAGTAACCTACATGGTTATCAATAGTAGAATGGATGAATAAATTGTGTTATGTTTATCAATGGAATATGGCCCAGCAACAAAAAGAAATGGATGGCCAATACAGTTTGTTCATCAATGACATAGATGTGATTTTGAATAAAAGAAATCATTTACAGAGTCTATACTCTAGTACTGTTCAGATACTGTTCTAGCACACATCCATATACATGGAGCTTGAAGATGGGTGAAAGTGATCTACGATGATATAGGTAAGAAGGGCATTTAACCCTCAAAGGTCATGAGCTGGAAGCAGAGCAGAAGGGAGCTTCCTGGGACACTGGAATATTCCATATCTCCATCAGGGATGTGAGTACATGGATATATGTGTAAAATTTTATCACATTTATCTGTATTTACTGTGTATAAATTATACTTCAATAAATGAATTGAAGAGGCATTATTTTGGAGTTTAATGCCAATTACTTATTTCATATCTTTCCAGGTATCTGGCGGGCTTCCCTTGTGGCTCAGTGGTAAAGAATCTGCCTACAATGCAGACATTTAACTTTCTATATGCCTTAACATGAAAAGGCTTGGCTATTCTGCTCTAGGTAACAAGAAGCCAGTTAGGCTGTTTGGGTGGAGAGTGAGTGTATTGGGATCAGTGATGGAGAACTCTGGCACTGGAATGGGGAAGGATTTCGCTGAGGGAAGTGTGGTGTCAACTTAACTGGGTCACAAGATGCCCACAGAGCTGCATAAACACCATTTCTGGGTGTGTCTGTGAGGGAAAACATGTGAATCAGTGGACTCAGTAAAGCAGATGGTCTTCCTCAATGTGGGTAGTCATCATCCAACCCACTGAGGATCCAAATAGAACAGAAAGGCAAAATTCTTGAATTTTGAGAATTGAATTGAGAATTGAATTCTCTCCCTCTTTCTCTCTCTGACTGAATGGGCTAAGATAACCGTCTTCTCCTGCTACTCCTGTTAAGAAAGAGACTTATTAAAACTACTATTAAATTGTTTTTAATGGGGGCTTTGGGCTTCCCTGGTGGCTCAGTGGTGAAGAATCTGTCTGCCAACCTGGGAGACTTAGGTTTGATCCCTGGGTCGGGAAGATCTGCTGGAGAAGAAAATGGCAACTCACTCCAGTATTCTTGCCTTGGAAATTCCAGGGACAGAGGAACCTGGTGGGTCACAGTCCATGGGGCCGCAAAAAGAGTTGGACAAGACTTGGTGAATAAACAATACAAAAATAGGGGCTTCCCAGGTGGCTCAGACACTAAAGATTTTGCCTGCAATGTGGGAGACCTGGGTTTGATCCCTGGGTTGAGAAGATCCCCTGGAGGAGAGCAGGGCAACCCACTCCAGTATTCTTGCCTGAATAATTCCCTTGGACAGAGGATCCTGGTGGGCTACAGTTAATGAGGTCCCAAAGAGTCAGGCACGACTGAGCAACTAAGCACGGCACACACTCGTGGTTCAGTGGTAAAAAAAAAAAAAAAAAACAATGCAGGAGACATGGGTTTGAGCCCTGGTCCAGGAAGATCCTACATGCCGCGGAACAATTAAGTCCATGCACCATAAGTATTGAGCCTGTGATCTAAAGCCCGGAAGTCAAAACTACTGAAGCGCACAAGCCCTAGAGCCTGTGCTCTGCAACAAGAGAAACCACGGCAATGAGAAGCCTGCGCACTGCAACTAGAGAGTAGCCCCGGCTTGCCCCAACTACAGAAAAAGACCCTCGCAGCAACAAAGACCCAGCACAGCCAAAAGTAAAAATAAATAATTCTTTTAAATATATATATATATAAAATTGTTTGTAATTCAGGAATAGAGGGTGTCATCTATTTCTATTTCAGCATTTCTCAGTGTCCCCTGTGTAAGGAAAACTTCTCTCAGGCTGCAGTGACAGGAAGGGCCGTGATCTTTTGAGAAACTCATTTGGTTTTACCATATGATGAATGTTCATTTTCCCCGCCGTGTCCTGGCTGCTTTTGCAGCTACAACAGCAAGAGAGGTCCTCTGCAATGTACCTGTGTACTCATCCTACTTCTGGCTTCACCTTCTCTTCGTTCTGCTTCCCTTTACTCTACTCTCTCAACGATTTCACTTTGTGTTCTTATACATGTCCTTGAAGCTGCCACAACTCCTATTTCAGGATATAGGTGGGGCATAAATAAATAAGAGAGGATATGGACAAGTTCACTAAGATGGAGAAAGACTGCAAGAAAGGCTTGAATAGACACTACCCCAAAGATGATATACAATAGCCAGCAGGCATATAAAAAGACAATTAACTTCACTAACTGTACAGAAAATGTAAATCAAAACCGCAATGATATTTCACCTCATGCTGATTAGGATGGCAGACAGGCAGGCAGGCAGAAGAAAAAAGGAGGGAGAAAAAAATAAAGAAATGTCGGCAAAGATGAGGAGAAAAATGAACACATTACACTATTGGTGAGATTGAAAGATGGTGCAATTGTGATGGAAAACATTATGGAGGTTCCTCAAAAAGTTAAAAATAGAACTACCACATGACGCAGCAATTTTTCTTCTGGGTATATATCCAAAAGAACTGAAAGCTGGGTTCTGAAGCGGTATTTGCAGACCCACATTCACAGCAACACTATTCACTATTGCCGAGAGGTAGAAGCAACCCAAATGTCCATCAGCAAATGAATAACCAAAATGCGGTATATACATACAGTAGAACATTATGCAGTCCCTAAAAAGGGAGTTTTGATGCATGCTACAACATGGAAGAACCTTGAGGACATTATGCTAAGTAAAATAAACATGTCACAAAAGTCAAATACAGTATGGCTTCACTTAAATGAGACATCTGAAGTAGTTAAATTCACAGAGACAGAAAGTTCAATGATGGCTCCTGGGGGAGTGGTGAGAGTGAAGTGAAAGTGTTAGTCGCTCAGTGGTGTCCAACCAACTCTGCGACCTCCTGGACTGTAGCCAGGCAGGCTCCCCTGTCCAGGCAGAGTGGTGAGTTGTTGTTAAATGGGTATAGAATTTCAGTTTTACAAGATGAAAAGTTCTTGAGCTTGGTTGCACAACAATAAAGGGTGATGATTGTAAATTTTATTTTATGTGTATTTTACCAAATTTTTAAAATGTAAAGGCAAGAAAGAGAAGCTTTTTCCCCTTTCACAGTTTTGTTCGGTATGCTTCCCAATCTCAAACAGAAAGAAGCTGGTACTTTCATGTGGATTCTGTCACATTCCATCCCTGCCATTTAGGAGAGAGAGGAGGTATTTCCACCGAACCAGTGAGGGTAAGAAGAAATTCAATGACCTGGCTTGGATGTCAGTAAATATTCAGGACCTGAACAAAGAAGCCTTTCACTTGCATGATCATTTTTCTAAGGTTTCTTTTTCCCTGGGTAAGACTGCCAAAAATTTAAATGTTTTCCTTGAATACATAATCAGAACCATGTTTACGATATGAGACATGATTCTTCTTCTTCTCTCTCAACATCTACCCCCTTGTTCTTAGATGCTTATGACAATGTACCTCCCACACAAAACTAAAGAAGCAAAAAATTTTAAGTCAACTGCTGCACATTGAGGATCCACATTATTTAACATACTGTGTAATTAAAGCAGGCTAATGGTATTAAAAAGCAGAGATATTACTTTGCCAACCAAGGTCCGTCTAGTCAAGGCTATGGTTTTTCCCGTGGTCATGTATGGATGTGAGAGTTGGACTGTGAAGAAAGCTGATAGCCGAAGAATTGATGCTTTTAAACTGTGGTGTTGGAGAAGACTCTTGAGAGTCCTCTGGACTGCAAGGAGATCCAACCAGTCCATTCTAAAGGAGATCAATCCTGGGTGTTCATTGGAAGGACTGATGCTAAAGCTGAAACTGCAATACTTTGGCCACCTCATGCGACGAGTTGACTCACTGGAAAAGACTCTGATGCTGGGAAAGATTGGGGGCAGGAGGAGACGGGGACGACAGAGAGTGAGATGGCTGGATGGCATCACCGACTCGATGGACATGAGTTTGAGTGAACTCCGGGAGTTGGTGATGGACAGGGAGGCCTGGCGTGCTGTGATTCATGGGGTCGCAAAGAGTCGGACGTGACTGAGAGACTAAAATGAACTGAACTGAACTGAATGGTGTAAGCAGAGCAGAATATAGGTTAGTGAGTCAACATTTCTAGTTCATCTGAGGCCGAGCAGGCTTTTCAGATGATTCATGGTTCATTCGCTCTGATTCAGTCTTGGTTGCTTTGCTATTCCTTTCACTCCAACCTGAAGGCCATGTTCACAGGAAGCTCCCATTCCATGGTGTGTTAAAGTTTTGGTGAGGCTGAAACATGGTAAGCTTTGTTCAGGTGTCTGGTTTTAACACCATATAATAAAAGTCAAAGATAGGTCAAGAAACAAAACCAAGTAACAACATATAAAATAAAGTGAGTTTTCTATGAATTTAAAGTGAAAAACAGTTCACTCCACCTGATACTTCACCCACACTCAAGTAGAAGAGCTGAGTTAAATTTAGATGGTAGTCACACTAGATCTGTGACCTTGAGAAAAATCAACTTTCATCTAATTTCTTTCCACCCATAAATGATCATTAATAATATGTACTTCTGACTCAAGACACCCAACACTGTTTAAGTGAAAGATGATGAGCTAGCACTGAAACTGTTGTGTTTTGGACCAATGAGCTGGGGAAATCCTTATTACCCAGGTTGAAGATGCTGGCAGTCTTAAGAGGTCTTCCAGTTTATGCCCATTCAGTCCAGTTCAGTTCAGTTGCTCAGTCATGTCCGTCTCTTTGAGACCCCATGACTCACAGCACACCAGGCCTCCCTGTCCATCACCAACTCCCGGAGTTCACTCAAACTCATGTCCATCAAGTCAGTGAGGCTATCCAGCCATCTCATTCTCTATTGTCCCCATCTCCTCCCACCCCCAGTCCCTCCCAGCATCAGACTCTTTTCCAGTGAGTCAATTCGTCGCCTGAGGTGGCCAAAGTATTGGAGTTTCAGCTTTAGCATCAGTCCTTCCAATGAACACCCAGGATTGATCTCCTTTAGAATGGACTGGTTGAATCTCCTTGCAGTCCAGGGGACTCTCAAGAGTCTTCTCCAACACCACAGTTCAAAAGCATCAATTCTTCAGCGATCAGCTTTCTTCACAGTCCAACTCTCACATCCATACATGACCACGGGAAAAACCATAGCCTTGACTAGACGGACATTGGTTGGCAAAGTAATGTCTCTGCTTTTTAATATGCTGTCTAGGTTGGTCATAACTTTCCTTCCAAGGAGTCAGAGTCTTTTAATTTCATGGCTGCAATCAGCATCTGCAGTGATTTTGGAGCCCCCAAAAATAAAGTCTGACACTGTTTACACTATTTCCCCATGCCCATGGAGGGGACAGATTCCATTCCATTAATAGGGGGCTGTGCTCCTTCAAATATTGTCCACATACATAGGTGGTCCCCTAAGGTTTATCAAGTGTTTTTTGACAGTCTGGCCATTTAAGAGGAATATGTGATCAAATCATTTTGTTTACACAGATTTCAAAAATTTGAAATGTAATATTAAATCACAATTTTTACAGACATTCTATTATATTCTTAATAGTCATTATTTTTTTAAGTTGTATACACACATCAAAGATTTTGTTTTTTATTAATAATTAATCTCGAATCACACCCCTGGGCATACACACCAAGGAAACCAGAATTGAAAGAGACACATGTACTCCAATGTTCATCGCAGCACTGTTTATAATAGCCAGGACATGGAAGCAACCTAGATGTCCATCTGCAGATGAATGGATAAGAAAGCTTTGGTACATATACACAATGGAGTATTACTCAGCCATTAAAAAGAATACATTTGAATCAGTTCTAATGAGGTGGATGAAACTGGAGCCTATTATACAGAGTGAAGTAAGCCAGAAAGAAAAACACCAATACAGTATACTAATGCGTATATATGGAATTTAGAAAGATGATAATGATAACCCTGTATATGAGACAGCAAAAGAGACACAAATGTATAGAACAGTCTTTTGGACTCTGGGAGAGGGCGAGGGTGGGATGATTTGGGAGAATGGCATTGAAACATGTATATTATCATATGTGAAATGAATCACCAGTCCAGGTTTGATGCATGATACAGGATGCTCGGGGCTGGTGCACTGGGATGACCCAGAGGGATAGGATGGGGAGGGAGGTGGGAGGGGGGTTCAAGATGGGGAACACGTGTACACCTGGGGCAGATTCATGCCAATATATGGCAAAACCAATACAATAATGTAAAGTAATTAGCCTCCAATTAAAATAAATTTTAAAAAATAAAAAAATAATTAATCTCAGTGTATTTTCACCTCATTAGCATGTTATTCTTTTTTAATATTTCTTTTATTTTATTTTTGGCTGTGCTGGGTCTTCTTCACTGCACACAGGCCTTCTCCAGTTGCAGCAAGGAGGGGGTACTCTTCGCTGCAGCACACAGGTTTCTCATTGCAGGAGCTTCCCTTGTTGCAGAGCATAGGCTCCAGGTGCATGGGCTTCAGTAGTTGTGGCTCACGGGTCCTAGGGTACAGACTTGGTAGTTGTGGCCTATGGGTTTTGTTGCTCCATGGCATGTGGGATCTTCCTGGACTGGAAATCAAACCATTGTCCTCTGCATTGCAAGGCAAATTCTTAGCCACTGAGCCACCAGAGAAGCCCAAGTATGTTATTTTTGATAATACTCAGCTGTGGATGTGACCAGTGATAGAAGCAAGGTCTGGTGCTGTAAAGAGCAATATTGCATAGGAACCTGGAATGTTAGGTCCATGAATCAAGGCAAATTGGAAGTGGTCAAACAGGAGATGGCAAGAGTGAACATAGACATTCTAGGAATCAGTGAATTAAAATGGACTGGAATGGGTGAATTTAACTCGGATGACCATTATATCTACTACTGTGGGCAGGAATCCCTTAGAAGAATTGGAGTAGCCATCATGGTCAACAAAAGAGTCCAAAATGCAGTACTTGGATGCAGTCTTAAAAATGACAGAATGATTTCTGTTTGTTTCCAAGGCAAACCATTCAATATTACAGTAATCCAGGCCTATGCCCCAACCAGTAATGCTGAAGAAGCCGAAATTAATCGGTTCTATGAAGATCTACAAGACCGTTTAGAACTAACACCCAAAAAAGATGTCCTTTTCATTATAGGGGACTGGAATGCAAAAGTAGGAAGTCAAGAAACACCTGGAGTAACTGGCAAATTTGGCCTTGGAGCACGGAATGAAGCAGGGCAAAGGCTAATAGAGTTTTGTCAAGAGAATGCACTGGTCATAGCAAACACCCTCTTCCAACAACACAAGAGAAGACTCTACACATGGACATCACCAGATGGTCAACACCGAAATCAGATTGAGTATAGTCTTTGCAACCAAAGATGGAGAAGCTGTATACAGTTAGCAAACACAAGACCAGGAGCTGACTGTGGCTCAGATCATGAACTCATTGCGAAATTCAGACTTAAATTGAAGAAAGTAGGGAAAACCACTAGACCATTCAGATATGACCTCAATCAAATCCCTTATGATTATACAGTGGAAGTGAGAAATAGATTTAAGGGACTAGATCTGATTGATAGAGTGCCTGATGAACTCTGGACGGAGGTTCGTGACATTGTACAGGAGACAGGGACCAAGACCATCCCCATGGAAAAGAAATGCAAAAGAGCGAAATGGCTGTCTGAGGAGGCCTTACAAATAGCTGTGAAAAGAAGGGAGGTGAAAAGCAAAGGAGAAAAGGAAAGATATAAGCATCTGAATGCAGAGTTCCAAAGAATAGCAAGGAGAGATAAGAAAGACTTCCTCAGTGATCAATGCAAAGAAATAGAGAAAAACAACAGAATAGGAAAAACAAGAGACCTCTTCAAGAAAATTAGAGATTCCAAGGGAACATGTCATGCAAAGATGGGCTCGATAAAGGACAGAAATGGTATGGACCTAACAGAAGCAGAAGATATTAAGAAGAGGTGGCAGGAATACACAGAAGAACTGTACAAAAAAGATCTTCACGACCAAGATAGTCACGATAACGTGATCTCTGACCTAGAGCCAGACATCTTGGAATGTGAAGTCAAGTGGGCCTTAGAAAGCATCACTACGAACAAAGCTAGTGGAGGTGATGGAATTCCAGTTGAGCTATTTCAAGTCTTGAAAGATGATGCTGTGGAAGTGCTGCACTCAATATGCCAGCAGATTTGGAAAACTCAGCAGTGGCCACAGGACTGGAAGAGGTCAGTCTTCATTCCAATCCCAAAGAAAGGCAATGCCAAAGAATGCTCAAACTACCGCACAATTGCACTCATCTCACACGCTAGTAAAGTCATGCTCAAAATTCTCCAAGCCAGGCTTCAGCAGTATGTAAACCGCGAACTCCCAGATGTTCAAGCAGGTTTTAGAAAAGGCAGAGGCACCAGAGATCAAATTGCCAACATCCGCTGGATCATGGAGAAAGCAAGAGAGTTTCAGAAAAACATCTATTTCTGCTTTATTGACTATGCCAAAGCCTTTGACTGTGTCGATCACAATAAACTGTGGAACATTCTTCAAGAGATGGGAATCCCAGACCACCTGACCTGCCTCTTGAGAAACCTGTATGCAGGTCAGGAAGCAACAGTTAGAACTGGACATGGAACAACAGACTGGTTCCAAATAGGAAAAGGTGTACGTCAAGGTTGTATATTGTCACCTTGCTTATTTAACTTATATGCAGAGTACATCATGAGGAACGCTGGGCTGGAAGAAGCACAAGCTGGAATCAAGATTGCTGGGAGAAATATCAATAACCTCAGATATGCAGATGACACTACTCTTATGGCAGAAAGTGAAGAGGAACTCAAAAGCTTCTTGATGAAAGTGAAAGAGGAGAGTGAAAAGGTTGGCTTGAAGCTCAACATTCAGAAAACAAAGATCATGGCATCTGGTCCCATCACTTCATGGGAAATAGATGGAAAAACAGTGGAAACAGTGTCAGACTTTATTTTTTTGGGCTCCAAAATCACTGCAGACGCTGATTGCAGCCATGAAATTAAAAGACGCTTGCTCCTTGGAAGGAAAGTTATGACCAACCTTGATAGTATATTAAAAAGCAGAGACATTACTTTGCCAGCCAAGGTCCGTCTAGTCAAGGCAATGGTTTTTCCCGTGGTCATGTATGGATGTGAGAGTTGGACTGTGAAGAAAGCTGATCGCCGAAGAATCGATGCTTTTGAACTGTGGTGTTGGAGAAGACTCTTGAGAGTCCCTTATACTGCAAGGAAATCCAACCAGTCCATTCTAAAGGAGATCAATCCTGGATGTTCATTGGAGGGACTGATGCTAAAGCTGAAACTGCAATACTTTGGCCACCTCATGCGACGAGTTGACTCACTGGAAAAGACTCTGATGCTGGGAAAGGTTGGGGGCGGGAGGAGAAGGGGACGACGGAGAATGAGATGGCTGGATGGCATCACCAACTCTGTGGACATGAGTTTGAGTGTACTCCGGGAGTTGATGATGGACAGGGAGGCCTGGCGTGCTATGATTCATGGGGTCGCAGAAAGTCGGACATGACTGAGCGACTGAACTGAACTGAACTGATATTAATATATAATATAGTAGCTACATTCAGCCGTTCAGTTGTGTCCGACTCTGTGACCCCAAGGACTGTAGCATGCCAGGCTTCCCTGTCCATCTCCAACTTCTGGAGTTTACTCAAACTCATGTCCATTGAATAGGTGATGCCATCCAACCATCTCATCTTCTGTCGTCACTTTCTCCTCCCACCTTCAATCTTTCCCAGCATCAGGGTCTTTTCCAATGAGTCAGTTCGTCCAATCAGGTGGTCAAAGTATTGCAGTTTCAGCTTCAGCATCAGTCCTTCCAGTGAATATTCAGGACTGATTTCCTTTAGGATGGACTGGTTGGATCTCCTTGCAGTTCAAGGGACTCTCAAGAGTCTTCTCCAGCACCACAGTTCAAAAGCATCAATTCTTCGGAACTCAGCTTTCTTTTATAGTCCAATTCTCACATCCATACATGCTGCTGCTGCTACTGCTAAGCCGCTTCAGTCATGTCCAACTCTGTGTGACCCCATAAATGGCAGCCCACCAGGCTCCGCTGCCCCTGGGATTCTCCAGGCAAGAACACTGGAGTGGGTTGCCATTTCCTTCTCCAATGCATGAAAGTGAAAAGTGAAAGTGAAGTCACTCAGTCGTGTCCAACTCTTTGCAACCCCATGGTCTGCAGCCTACCAGGCTCCTCCGTCCATGGGATTTTCCAGGCAAGAGACTGGAGTGGGTTGCCATTGCCTCTCCACATCCATACATGTCTAATGGAAAAAACATAGCTTTGACTAGATAGACTTGTTAGCAAAGTAATGTCTCTGCTCTTTAATATGCTGTCTAGGTTGGTCATAACTTTTCTTCCAAGGAGCAAGTGTCTTTTAATTTCACGGCCGCAATCACCATCTGCAGTGATTTTGGAGCCCAATAAAATAAAGTCTGTCACTGTTTCCACTATTTCCCCATCTATTTGTCATGAAGTGATGGGACCGGATGCCATGATCTTAGTTTTCTGAATGCTGAGTTTAAGCCAACTTTTTCACTCTCCTCTTTCACTTTCATCAAGAGGCTCTTTAGTTCTTCTTCACTTTCTGCCATAAGGGTGGTGTCATCTGCTTATCTGAGGTTATTGATATTTCTCCCAGCAATCTTGATTCCAGCTTGTGCTTCTTCCAGACCAGCGTTCCTCATGATGTACTCTGCATAGAAGTTAAATAAGCAGGGTGACAATATACAATCTTGACGTAATCCTTTTCCTATTTGGAACCAGTCTGTTGTTCCATGTCCAGTTCTAACTGTTGCTTCCTGACCTGCATACAGGTTTCTCAAGAGGCAGGTCAGATGGTCTGGTATTCCCATCTCTTTCAGAATGTTCCACAGTTTATTGTGGTCCACACAAAGTCTTTGGTATAGTCAATAAAGCAGAAGTAGATATTTTTCCTGAACTCTCTTGCTTTTTTGATGATCCAACAGATGTTGGCAATTTGATCTCTGGTTCCTCTGCCTTTTCTAAAACCAGCTTGAACATCTAGAAGTTCACGGTTTACGTACTGTTGAACCCTGGCTTCGAGAATCTTGAGCATTGCTTTACTAGCGTGTGAGATGAGAGCATTGTGCGGTAGTTTGAGCATTCTTTGGCACTGTCTTTCTTTGAGATTGGAATGAAGACTGACCTTTTCCAGTCCTGTGGCCACTGTTGAGTTTTCCAAATTTGCTGGCATATTGAGTACAGCACTTTCACAGCATCATCTTTTAGGATCTGAAATAGCTCAACTGAAATTCCATCACCTCCATTAGCTTTGTTTGTAGTGACGCTTCCTAAGGCCCACTTGACTTCTCATTCCAGGATGTCTGGCTCTAGGTTGGTGATCACACCATCATGATTATCTGGGTCATGAAGATCTTTTTTGTATAGCTGTTCTATAGTAGCTAAGATAGGAGTAAAATTGAACAATTTTATTCTAAGTTGCTATCAACTAATAAAGCCACCAATATTTTCATAGAATTTTATAATTTACAAATGCTTTCAGCTTCATTTAAATAACACTGTAAGATGGAACAAGTATACTTCCATTATTTGTAAACCTTCTAATTTACGTGGTGTGCCCAAAGCTGATCCATTAACGGTAGTTCCATTAATTTTGAAATATAATGCAAGAGAAACTACCGTTCTTTTTACAAAGATGAATTATTTACAGAATTTGGTTTTGTTTTTCTTTCAAATCACTTTGTATTGAGGACAAGGGACTAATTTCATTTGAAATGCCTTCAAATTTTTTTTTCATTATACTATTTATGAACTATGTCAGGCACAACACTTTTCAAAAACAAGGATTATTTTATGATACAAATAACTCAATGTAAGAATAAGTTTTTATAATTTCAACTGGCCTGCTTAATAGTCCTCAAGTAAATTATCTTATGTTTTCCTTTAAGGACCAACATTTCTCAAGTTATAATGAAAAAACAAGGATATCAGGATATCTTAAGAATAATGACAATTGTGCAAACAACTGATGTGGAGTCCGGCTCTTTCCCAATAGTTCATGATCCTTCATTTGCTCAAGAATAAAAACAGAGCATGTTGCTGGACATATTTTTACATCATATGTATATTCTTGTAACAGAACATGAAGATGATTTTCTAAGGCTGAATGAAGCCAGACTGGGGTAGGAATCCTTCTCGATGGCAACATATCTGTGACACGCTGGTTGGTTTAGCATCTGAATGCATTCACCAAGGAGCTCATCATTTCTGTACAATCCAACACCAGTGCTGACAGAGCTCCCAGAACTTGCTGTCATCCTGATGACTTATCATTGTGAATTTGCTTCTCTAAACTCATAGAAGTCAATTCTAAGGAAATAAATCAATGAAGTATTTAACTTAACTTGTAACTTAAGCTTTATCAAGTCATAGAGAGAAGACTCAGTGAAGGATATCAAACAATGTCATTCTTCCTATCAACAGAAAAACATTATAATTTTTATCATTAATTTTTAAAGATTTGGCTTTGTTTTAATATTTAAAGATGTGTGACAAGTATATTTTTTAATTAACTGAAATTTTTTGGTCCATCTATGTCTTGAATACCCATTAGAGTTCCTACAGACAAAAAAAAATCAAAATTATGACACAGAGGTTGGCAAACTATGTGCACAAGGAACATTCACTTTTCTATGAGATGGACCAATTAAAATCATACAGTGACAATTCACATCTTACCAATACACATAATTAAAGGAAATGTATGGGTAGAATTCTCTCAAGGTTGTTTTTCTCTCAGATGTTTTCTTACATTTTTGATACATGCCAACTTTCTCTATCAGAGAAGGTGATGGCAACCCACTCCAGTACTCTTGCCTGGAAAATCCCATGGACAGAGGAGCCTGGTGGGCTGCAGTCCATGGGGTGTCTAAGAGTTGGACACGACTAAGCAACTTCACTTTCACTTTTCACTTTCATGCATTGGAGAAGGAAATGGCAACCCACTCCAGTGTTCTTGCCTGGAGAATCCCAGGAGCGGAGGAGCCTGGTGGACTGCCGTCTATGGGGTCGCACAGAGTCGGACACGACTGAAGCGACTTAGCAGCAGCAGCAGTAGCAGCAGCAACTTTCTCTATAAATGAGCAGTAAATCATCAGTAAATGATTCAACAATAAACTGAGGAGACTTCCCTGCTGGTCCAGTGCTTAAGACTCCATTCCTCCAATGCAGGGGTTGACCCCTGGTTGGGGAACTAAAATCCCACTTGCCACGGGGTGACTAAGTCCATGCACTGCAACCAGAGAAACCCCCACACTCTAGAGCCCACAGAGCAAAAAACAAACAAACAAAAAAAACAATAAACTGATAACAATAAATCCTCCTGAATCTTTTAACCATATATTTTTTCTGATAGGTATGAAACATTTTTTCTGCTGGTAAAATTATTTCTAGTAAACATGACAGAAATAACCATCTACATGTTTCAGGAGATTATATGAAAAGGGCCATGACTTCAAGTTTCACTTTTTAAAAATTCAGAAATTATATAAACCCTTAAACTACTCCAAGTAATTATTGTAAATAAGACAATAAAAGACAAATAGGAAAAAAATTACAAACAAATACAAAAGAGGCTTTACCAACACAAGAAAGATGAACAACCAATAGAAAATGGAGAAGGGTCATGAATAGGCATTGCTCATAAAAGGAACTACAAATACAGAGGTCTCTTCAAGTCTCCAGGAACTCCTGGGACAGGAAACAGTGGCCAGCACAGAGTAATGACTATAGCTCACTGGAATCTTCACGGCTTGTGGTAAATCTGCTGAACCCATTCAATAATTTTTCACTCTGAATCCATGCCCACTGAGTAATCTTCTGATTAATAATTTGTTTTCTCAGGTTTTTTGGAACCCGAATGGGATGAGATGAATTGTAAATCACCAATGATAAATTAGCTCATACATCAGTCTCATATTAAAAAAAAAAAAAACTAACCTTTAGGAGGACTGGAGAGATGTTGTTTAAGGGTACAAACTTGCAATTGGTAGATATAAATATAGGATATCCAGTGCACCAGTCCATCCTAAAGGAAATCAGTCCTGAATATTCATTGGAAGGACTGATGCTGAAGCTGAAACTCCAATACTTTGGCCACCTGATGTGAAGAACTGACTCATTTGAAAAGACCCTGATGCTGGGAAAGATTGAGGACGGGAGGAGAAGGGTACGACAGAGGATGAGATGGTTGGATGGCATCACCAACTCAATGGACATGTGTTTGAGTAAACTCCAGGAGTTGGTGATGGACAGGAAAGCCTGGCATGCTGCAGTTCATGGGGTTGCAAAGAGGCTGACACGACTGAGTGACTGAACTGGTACAGACCAAGAAACTGGATTATAAGCTTCAAAGTTGCTAAGAGGCTAGATTTTAATTTTTTCCTACAGCCACAAAAAAGAAGTAATAAGTTTGTGACGTGATAGAGGTGTCAGCTAACACCATGGTAATAATCATATTGTAATATATAAACGTACACCTTAAGCTTAAAAAATGTTATATGTCCGTTATATCTCAATTCAAAGTTTAAAAAGAAACTAACATTTTGAAACAGAAATTTATAGATAACAAAATAAATCAGTTATTTACTGTAAGTCTGCTTCAGAATCACTTCTCCAAGCATGCAGACATCAATTTTAGGGAACTGCAAGTGTTAGTTGCTCAGTAGTGTCTGACTCTCTGCTATCCCATGGACTATAGCCCACCAGGCTCCTCTGTCCATGGGATTCTCCGGGCAAGAATACTGGAGTGGGTTGCCATTTCCTTATCTATTAGGGAATTGCAAAACAGGAATCAAACACTTTATTAGGAATATGTTGATTCCAACGAGGAACAGAAGGGCTATGGGATATGCTCAGAATTTCATACAAAGGCAGAGAAAAATAGGGTAAAAAATGCACTTGAGGGAGGTCAAAGGAGAAATAATAGCATCGCTTTCCGCTTGAAACTTTCTCACTCCAACTTACCCAAAAAACTAGCTCCACTAGGGGTCAGTCTTTACCCTGCCAATGAGGTATCAGAGGTACGTTTCCTCTTCCCTCTCTCCCATCCCCCTCTTCCTTTCGTCATTCTTCCCTCCTCTCCCAGCGCCTTCCTCACCAGGTGTATTTTGAGTGCTTGCTTTTCACCAGGCATAGCAACAAGTGCTAAGGATACAGACTTGGCTCCCACAATCCCAGAGAGGGAGGTAGCCTGAAGGCAGACCTTTAACAAAGTAAATATGGAAACAAAATTACAAACCTGTATTCTTTTTTTTTTTTTTCAAACCTTGTATTCTTTAACTCAATCTTGGTTAGCAAAGGTAATCATAACAGAAGCTAACTGCCTCAGTCACCTCAGTCAGCAATTAACTAACAATTCCTAAATCAGCAGTTCTTCAAGTGAGGTCCCCACAAGCTCCTTGGGAGCTTGACAGCGGCGTGCCAAGACTTAGAGTCTTTTCTGATGAGATCAATGCTGATATTACAAAAGTGATTTTTAAATGTATTGTGTAATGAAGTGTGTCGACATTTGGGGATTTGCACCTGTGAATCAATATTTTCCAAGTGACCCATGCATGATATTACAAAATCATTGCATGGGTAAGAGATCCTTTCAAAGTGCAAAAACATGAATAGATTTTAAAGTAATAGAGAATAAAAAGTTCATTTGCATGGTTTCAGGTTCCACATTGCAACTAGACTTTAAGAAGCTACCGCTGATCAAGTTTTGATATGATATCAAAGAAGAATATGGATAACTCTCTTAAAAGACTATTTTATTTTTTTTCTTAATATATACATTTTATTTAAGTCAAAGTTTTATTTATTTTTTTAATTGGAGGCTAATTATTTTACAATATTATATTGGTTGGTTTTGTCATACATTGACATGAATCCGCCCTGGGTGAACATGAGTTCCCCTTCCTGAACCCCCACTCCCACCTCCCTCCTCCCTTTATCCTCCCTCTTTTAAAATGCTCCACCTGGTATTTCCAACACATGTCCATGTATATGTTAGTTGCTCAGTCGTGTCTGACTCTTTGTAACCCCATGGACTGCAGCCCGCCAGGCTCCTCCATCCATGGGATTCTGCAGGGGAGAATACTGGAGTGGGTTGCCATTCCCTTCTCCAGGGGATCTTCCTGACCCAGGGATTGAACCCAGGTCTCCTGCATTACAGGCAGATTATTTACCATCTGAGCACTAGGGAAGCCATGTCCATGTGAGGCCAGAATTTCATCTTCTTCAAACAAAAACATATTAATTGGATGCAGAAGTAGGTATAAGAATCCTCCAGTCTTCTATTGAGCCAGATATGAGGTTTGCAAAAAATGTAAGGCAATGCCACTCTTCTCTTAAATAATTTTTGTTTTAGAAAATATACCTTTCATAAAATTGGTTATGTTAGCATATTATAGGTTTATTATTTTTATTTTTAAACAATAAATATTTTCAAGTGTCCTAATGGTAATTTCCAATACAGTAAATAGCAATATACATAATCTCTACATACAAAATCACTTTGGAGCCCTCAAAAATTTTTAAGAGTGAAAAAGAGTCCTAAGAGCAAAAACTTTCAGAACCACCATCTTAAAAGAATGGTGGAAGGAAGCTAAGATTTCTTTTGTCTCTGCCAATGAGAAATTAAAGGAAGCCATCTACAGAGTGAAGGAGGCTGTGGGTGGAGGATAATCTGAGCTTTGAGAAGAAGTGAGGTTTGAGATGGTCACTATGGAAAACCAGAAGGGTGCTAGCAATAAACAGGATGCTGCTCTCAGGCTCCTCTGAGGTTTTCCCATTGGACATCCTTTCTGATGCCAGCACTGGTATGAGCAGTTGACTACAAAGTTGTTTCCAGATGACCCAGAGTGAAGCCCTCATGAGGTCCTCCGTGTCCAAGAGCCATGCTGAGAGTCAAGCATCAGTGGGTTGAGTGTCCTACTCCACGCCCAGTCTGGAGACCCAGAATGGTCGGATGCCATGCTGCCCACCACCCTCTTTGTCATGCATATCATCTCTCATTACAGAGCCTCTTCCTTCACACTCACATCAACTCAGACAAATGGTGGCCTTGAGAGGGGACTCCTCATCCAGCAGCACTTCAACAGACACAGCCAGACTCTATATTTAATTTTAGCTTCACCTGGACCCCACGCCAAGTCAAGGAATGTACTCCCTGACAACACTATGGCTTCTTCTCCTTGACATGCCCTCTCAGACCTCTCTGTGCTCCCAGAATCTTCTCTCTGCAGCTTCTTCTTTTTTTAACTTTTATTTACATTTATTTTTTGTGGAATTTATTTCCAGGCCATAAGTTTTTGTTTCTTCACTTTCATCTGGGATGTATTTTTCTTCTGTGCAACCTCCTCTTCTAGTTTAGAAACAATCTGCTCTTTTTCAGTAAGGATCATCTCAATGTGGCAGGGAGAACTCATGGAAAGGTTGATTGGGTCATGAGCTCTGTTTAAGTCCTGCATGCATCTTAGGGGCTCTGTTCACTTGGATGTGCTCAACAACCACAGAATGTGAGCTAGAATCTGAAGAGTACATGGGAATTAAGAGGAGTTGTGGGGAGGAGTGCAATGGGAATTTTCAGAAGCAGCAGTAAGTGCAGAGTCCCAGAGGGAGAAGCACTTGACTGGACATAGAGGTATAACTAAGGCCAGTACACGGTGACAAAGAAGGAGAATAGCCCCAGATGAGGCCAGAGAGTTGGGAAGGACCAAGTGATAAAGGATGTTGTAGGTAATATAAAGGAGCTTGGGTTTCATTCTTAGTGTGATGATTCCCCCTTTGAAGGGTCATGAGCACACGAGGGATGGTCTAATTCAAAAAGACCCTCTGGCTACCAGGTACGCAATGGATTTGGGGGTGGGGAGGTGCAGGGTACCTCCAGAGTGGATGTTGGCTGAGCAATAGGAGCCAATTGCAGAAATTCAGGAAGAAACCAGGCAGCTAGGACTAGAGGACTGGCATGGAAATGGGCAGTCAGGACACGGGGGATCTGTGTCTCTGTGTGTAGACAATAGCATGGCACTGGAGGCCTGGTGGAAAGAGAAAGGAACAAGACCCAGAATAGTGCTGGGGAACGTCAACATTTACAAACAACGGTCAGACTGTCACAGGTGGAGTTGGTATAACGATCATGATTTCCAACAATTATTGAGCACTTGCCATGTGCCAAACTCTTCTGTCCATTAATCAGATTATTATATTTTGTTTTGTTTTTGAGTTATATGAGTTCTTCATACATTTTGGGTATTAACACCTTATCCAACATATGGTTTGCAAAGATTTTCTCCCATTCCACGGATTTCCATTTCATTTTGTTGATTGTTTCTTTTGCTGTGCAGAAGCATTTTAGCTTATTTAGTTCCACTTATTGATTTTTGCTTTTGTTGCCAGCTGGAGTCCTGATTTCATAACCAAATCGCATATCCTGGCAAACAGCCATTTATTCTCAAGATCTCCTTTAGAAATCACCCACATGAGCAAGAATTTGGACTGAGACCATTCTGTATGCATGACATATAAAAATGCAATGTTACACAAATAATGAGTGGCACACTGCAGAAAAACACTTCTCCTGAAGGGCTCAGCACATTCATTACCTCCGTAACTCTGGCTGTCTGTGTTCAATGTAAAATATTATAATCTTGCACTTGTATAAATATTCCTTATTCTAAATACATTTAATCATATTTTTGGAAAAGTAACAAGGTACACACTGTAAAAACAACTTGGTTTAGAACTTTCCATCTCAAATGTGTAATAGGACACTATCAAAACCAAGGTCCTGATATAAATAATGATGGATCACGTGATGCTATGGTTAAAACTGAACTCTTGGACTCAGGCAAACATTTTTTCTAGTTCCTGCTTCACCATTTATTAACTAGTTCTTTAACCTCACTGTGTCATTTCTTATCTGATAAATCCCTATCTCACAAGATCATTTTGAAAAATAAAGGAGACAGTGTATGAAAGTGCTGTGCTCTGCATCTGACTATTGTGATTACCCCCCCTTTTCCCACTCCTCATGTGGCAGGATTTCAGGGGTTGGGCCAATAGCTAGCTCCCCAGTACTGTGTCACACAAGTATAATACTGGCTCAGGCTGGAGAGGGACCTTAGGAATCATCTACTTTATCATTCCACCCTCCTTGACATAATAGATGAGAAAATTGAGGCCAAGAGAAGTGATTCCATTTTTATTCTATCTAGTCAATATATTTATTTATTCAAATATTTATTGAGCACTTCCTATGAAAGGCAGTGTGTAAGTTCATTGACATTTGAGCATCCACTGTGAACTCAACAGTGTGCTAGGTGCTATGAAATGAGGCACATCAAAAGTGAAATATACTTACAGATACACCTTCTCAAGACACCAGTGTTTGAGAAGTGGGGAAAGAGTGCAGGAGGACAGACAAAGGCTATGGAAATGGTTATGAATGATCCTCTGAAGTGAAAGAAATAAGTGAATAATCAACACATTAAGCAAATATTATCACTATCCATTACAAATCCATCCATATTGAATCCATCACAATCAATCACAAACCATCTACAGTTAATCAACACACCCCATCTTGCAGACAACACCACCATGGCAAAGACTCTACCCCAGAGTACTCCCCAAGGATGCCTGCAGAGTGTGATTCTACTTCCCAAGAGGAAAGCAAACATTCATGGCAGAATCGGCTGCTTTCCAGAAACCCTGTGCAGGGCAGAAACCCTCTTGAGGTGCTTTTCTCATCTGTAATTATGTGGAACTGTTATTCTTTTCCTTCCTATTTTCAGTGAACGTACTACTTTCAGACCCTCTGCTGTGCTTAGTTGCTCAGTCATGTCCAATTCTTTGTGATCCTTTGGACTATAGCCCGCCAGGCTCCTCTGTCCATGGGATTTCCCAGGCAAGAATACTGAAGTAGGTTGTCATTTCTTCCTCCAGGGTATCTTTTTGACCCAGGGATCGACACCACATCTCCTGTGTCTCCTGCACTGCAGGCAGATTCTTTACTCACTGAGCCATCATGGAAGCCCCTGCTAAAGCCAATTCAAACAGCAGACATGATAGTGCAGAGGTGAAAACAACGTGATATATGTGAAAGTGTGTGTGTGTGTAGTGTATGTGGGAACTCACTGGCAGAGAGGCCAGAGTGGAAAAGGGCAGAATATTCATTATCCAATGTTATAATAACGTTTTGTAACAAATAACCACAAAATATCAGCAGCATAAAACATTCAGTGTTCATGACTGGGGATAGCCCTGGCAATTTCAGCTAAGCCCTTCCACATGTCTGTAGGTTGAGTGGCACTTGGCTGGTCCAGACAAAGCTCAGCTGAGTAACTTGGCTTTAAACTGAAGGTCCAGACAGGTGCAGCTCTTCACAGGGAGTTAGGTTCAGGTCAGTTCTGTGTGTGTCAAGTCTGCCGCTCTAACTCAAGGGACAACAGCTATTGAACACAAACTCTTCTGAAGGTGATGACAGAAGCACGAGAGGACAAAGAGAAAAACACAATGTTTCTTAAAGCCTCAGCTCAAAATACGCACACTGGTCCTTCTCCCCATATTCCATCAGTCAATCAATCAGATGGCCAAGCTCAGATTCAAGGAGCAGAAAGTTAAACTCAGCTCTGGCGGAGCAGCTGCCAAGTTACATGGCAAAGGCAATGGGTGTAGGTAAAGCACAGGAAGAACAGGACCAATAAGTCAATATACCTCAGTTCAGTTCAGTTGCTCAGTCGTGTCTGACTCTTTGTGACCCCATGGACTGCAGCACGCCAGGCCTCCCTGTCCATACCAACTCCCAGAGTTTACTCAAACTCATGTCCATCAAGTCCGTGATGCCATCCAGCCATCCCATCCTCTGTCGTCCCCTTCTCCTCCTGCCTTCAATCTTTCCCAGAATCAGGGTCTTTTTCATCTTTCCCAGAATCAGGGTCTTTTTCAATGAGTCAGTTCTTCCCATCAGGTGGCCAAAGTATTGGAGTTTCAGCTTCAGCATCAGTCCTTCCAATGAATATTCAGGATATTCACTGGATGAACTGGTTGGATCTCCTTGCAGTCCAAGGGACTCTAAAAGAGTCTTCTCCAACACCACAGTTGAAAAGCATCAATTCTTCAGCACTCAGCTTTCTTTATAGTCCAACTCTCACATCCATACACGACTATTGGAAAAACGATAGTCTTGACTAGAAAGACCTTTGTTGGCAAAGTAATGTCTCTGTTTTTTAATATGCTGTCTAGGTTGGTCATAACTTTTCTTCCAAGGAGCAAACGTCTTTTAATATCATGGCTGCAATCACCATCTGCAGTGATTCTGGAGTCCCCCAAAATAAAGTCAGCCACTGTTTCCATTGTTTCCCCATCTATTTGCCATGAGGTGATGGGACCAGATGTCATGATCTTAGTTTTCTGAATGTTGAGCTTTAACCCAGCTTTTTCACTCTCCTCTTTCGCTTTCATCAAGAGGCTCTTTAGTTCTTTTTTGCTTTCTGCCATAAGGGCAGTGTCATCTGCATATCTGAGGTTATTGATATTCCTCCCAGCTATCTTGATTCCAGTTTGTGCTTCATCCAGCCTGGCATTTCATATGATGTACTCTGCATATAAGTTAAATAAGCAGGATGACAATACACAGCCTTGACATACTCCTTTCCCTATTTGGAACCAGTCTGTTCTTCCATGTCCAGTTCTATCTGTTGCTTCCTGACCCGCATACAGATTTCTCAAGAGGCAGGTTAGGTGGTCTGGTATTCCCATCTCTTTAAGAATTTTCCAGTTTGTTGTGGTCCACATAGTCAAAGGCTTTGGCTCAGACATGCAGAAATAATAAGTTGTTAAAACAGAGCACCAAATCAGGGTGATGCTATTTGCTAACACTTAAGACATACAGCTCTAAAAAAAAAAATCACCCCATTTTGAAAGATGGAAAAGTTCTGGAGACCTGTGAATATACTCAGCACTGCTGAACTGCACACTTTAAAATAGTTAATATGATAAATTTCACATTATGTGTTTTACCAGGATTGAATTTTTTTTTTTTTTAAAAAGAGCAAATTAGGGAATTCCCTGGCAGTCCAGTGGTTAAGACTTGGTGCCTCGACTCCCATGGGCCCAGGTTTTGATCCCAGCAAACTAAGATTCCACAAGCCCTTCTTCCTTATTTTTGTTCTATTTGGGCCCTCAATGGACTGAATGATACCCACTCACACTGGCAAGGATGAACTGCTTTACTCAGTAAAAGTAAAGTAAAATGTTACTTTATCAAGTAAAATGTTAATCTCTTCTGCAAACGTTCCCACAACATACCCAAAATAATATTAACAAGCTATCTGGGCAACTCTTAGTCCAGTCAAGTTGACACATAAAATTAACCATCACACATTGGATACAATGTCTATGTTAAGAAACAGAATACTGCCAGTTTACCAAAAAACGTTTTGTGCCCCTTCTGACTCCCATCATTTTGAATTTTAGGTTAATCATTCTCTGGCTTTTCTGAATAGTTTTCTTACATATATATATATATATCTTTAGAAAATAAACATACTGCTTAATTTTGTTTTTAAAAAAGAAATGGTACTTACATAGATCTAATTCATCTAATCAGCATTAGGCACTTCCCCGGTGGTTCAGACAGTAAATAATCTGTTCACAATGAGGGAGACCTGGGTTCGATCTCTGATTCAGGAAGACCCCCTGAAGAAGGGAATGGCTACCATTCCAGTATTCTTGCCTGGAGAATTCCATGGACACGGGGTCGCAAAGAATCAAACAGAACTAAGCGACTAACCCTTATGGTTTTGATATGCTTTTTCTTATTATTGGCTGTACAATGTTTCATTACTTGAATATGCAATGATTATTAAACCATCTCATTGCTGATGGATATTCCATTTGTTTCTAGTTTGGGGCTATTATGAACACAACTTCTTGTACATCTGTGTACTTATATCCTCAAGTGTTAACCTAGAAATAAAATTACAGAATTACAGAGTATATACCTATTCAGCTTTATTCTATCATGCCAAACTGTCAAGAGAGGTGATATCAGTTTACATTTCTAATGGAAGTTAGGATGAGTGTTCTTAATTTTTCATATCCCATATATACATCATCAGAGTACAAATTTTGTACTTCTTTAACTTTTTCCTAATTGTTTTGTTCTTTTTGATGCTGCTATAAATAAGATTTTTCTATTTCTTTTCTTTTTCAGATTGTTCATTGCTGGTGTATAGAAATATAATTGCTTTTTTATGTTGACCTTGTAGCCTACCACCTGGCTGAACTTATTTATTAGCTTTAATAGGGTCCTTGTTGGAGAAGGCAATGGCACCCCACTCCAGTATTCTTGCCTGGAAAATCCCATGGACAGAGGAGCCTGATAGGCTGCAGACCATGGGGTCGCAAAGAGTTGGACACAACTGAGCGACTTCACTTTCACTTTTCATTTTCATGCATTGGAGAACAAAATGGCAACCCACTCCAGTAATTCTTGCCTAGAGAATCCCAGGGACGGGGAGCCTGGTGGGCTGCCATCTATGGGGTCACACAGAGTCGGACACGACTGAAGCGACCTAGCAGCAGCAGCAGCAGCAGCAGGGTTCTTGTAGATGCCTCAAAATTTTCTGTATACAACATCATGCCATCTGGAAGTATAATTCTACTTCTTTCTTTTTTTAAAAAAAAACTTCCTTGGCTGCACTGTGTCTTACTCACGGCAGAAGGGATCTTTACCTGTGGCATGAGAACTCTTAGTTGCAGCATGAGAACTCTTAGTTATGGCACAGTGGGATCCAGCTCCCTGACCAAGGACCAAACCTGGGCTCCCCACACTGGGAGTGTGGAGTCTTAGCCACTGAACCACCAGGGAAGACCCTATTTATTCCTTTCTAATCTGGGTGCTTTTTTTTTTTCTTTCTCTTGTCTAATTGCCTTGGCTAGAACCTCCAATAGAATGTTGAATGGAAGTGGTGAAAGCAGACGCCCTTCCTTGTTCCTAATCATAGTGAAAACATTCAGTCTTTTATCATTAAGTAAAATATCTGCTATGGGGCCCATAGATGCTCTTTATCAGGCTGAATATTTTGTAGTCCTAGTTTGGTAAGTACTTCTATCATGAAGAGATGTTGAATTTTTCAAATGCTTTTTCTGCATCTACTGAGGTAGCAAAAATCATCTTGCCTTTGTCCAAACTTTGTTCTGGGCCCTTTGAGTGACTCTTTTTAATTATGAACATGTGAAGCAAGTTTACAGAAGAAGGTACAACAGGCTACTTTGGGGCCTGGTTAAGACCTGTAATTTGGTATGTAGAGCGCTTTCATGCAATTATTTGAATTCTCAAAATTCAACCAAGATCAAAGACCGTCTGGAAGGGAAGAGGTGCAGATGAAACCTCTTCTTAATGAGACCTGTTAGATGTGAGGCCACTTTAATGGGAAAGCTGCCCTTTCCAGCCATCCTGATAGCTGCTCTGCTTCCCAGGAATTGCTTGTGTGCATCATGAGAAGATGTCCCCCCCTACCCCCACCCCCCCACACACCCCAGCTAACCCCCATGGAATGTGCGGTGCCTATAGGAGCCTCTCCACTGCCACCACTACTGGACAAGACTCACAGTGCAGGCTGTCCTCAGTCTGGGGCTGATCTGGACCTGGGTCACACATGCAGGAAATAGTGGCTCGCCAAGAGTCTCTTTAGGCTTCCAGGCATCGTGTGCCTCAGCTAGTATAGCAATTCCTGCAGCAGACAGACAGAACCTAACATCAGACCAATGCTGGGCCTCTGGTTGCTCAACAGCTGAGAAGTCCTGAGACAACCAGGACCAGTAGGTGGTACTCTCAGAAGTAGAAAATGTGAAGTTCAGCCCTTAGCATCACCTGGGAGTTCTGATGTCCTGAAGCCAAGTGCAGGAGGATTAATTCACTGACTCTTGAGAACAACAGTGCTGGATATCTTTTCTTTGCCCCATCACTCAGATACACTTTCCAACCCTCTCTTCCCAGCTCTGTGCCTGGGAGACTGGGATGCATGGGCCAACTCAACAGACTCCCTGGCTCTCTGCCTTCCAGTTGGGATTGGCCCGTGGGGTTTGGTCACTAGCAGATCAGAGGGCAAGAGAAGGGGAGGGGAGGTCATTTATTCTCCTGATTCCTCCCCTGTTGGGTCAATAGGGGTATCCTTCTCTTTCTGAGGCCACATTTCACTTCAGACATGTCTATCCACATACTACGTGCTCTTTCTCCCTCCTCTCCCGTCTCTCCCCCCAGCCTAGCCCAATAAAGACTCCCTTCTATTGCCCCCTCACATCTCCCCTCGCTTACTGAGATCCCGTTGCTTTAATTGACCCCACCTGCATCTCTGAAAAGAGTACCTTTGTTGAATCCTTTTCAAATGACCCAACTTGAATGTGCTGTTTCCCGCCACCACCCTGACTAGTACAGAAACTATGAGGTCCATGGACATGTCTTTGGTTGGATATCTGGGGAGAAGAACCACACTTTCTGCTGATCGTTCTGATTTGAACTTTGAGAGAAATGTGAACACTTTTTTTTACCTGAGCTGGTAAAGCAAGCACAGCCACACCTGTGCTTACACATCTATTCCCCCCTACCTGCCAGGGAGCACCTGGAGAATTACAACAGTCACCTTTGGAATTCTGTGGATGGTAGATGTTCAAAAAATGTTCCTCAAGCACAAGTGAACTGTAAGCCCTTACACAAGTCACCTGTCTCTCCAAGTCTCAGGTACTTAATCTGTACAAACTTTATCCAGGAACACTGAAATGTCACCCACTTGGGCTAAGAAAAAAAGTCAGTGCAGAGGTAATTGACATATTAAATGCTTTTATATCAGCTTCATTGTTTTCAAAGACACAGAGTAGTAAAGGAAGTTGGGCAGAATGTTGTTGGACGTGCTTTTAATCAAACATTTTAAATGGCACATAATTAACACATTGCTTTAAAGCAAAAGGGTCCTTTAAAGGGGGTGCTTCTTCCACTTAAGTAATTTACCCGAGAACAGGAAGCAGATTAAAAATAGCAGAGCCATAACAACATGTGTCGCTATGGCCCACTCTATATTTGACATCAAAAGAAATCTGCCTTGTATTATTGTGGCAAAATGCCAGGTTACAAAACTGTGTACAGCACTATCCTAATTTCAAACAAGTTATGACCAACCTAGATAGCATATTAAAAAGCAGAGACATTACTTTGCCAACCAAGGTCCGCCTAGTCAAGGCTATGGTTTTTCCCATGGTCATGTATGGATGTGAGAGTTGGACTGTGAAGAAAGCTGATCGCTGAAGAATTGATGCTTTTGAACTGTGGTGCTGGAGAAGACTCTTGAGAGTCCCTTGGACTGCAAGGAGATCCAACCAGTCCTCTAAAGGAGATCGATTCTGGGTGTTCATTGGAAGGACTGATGCTAAAGCTGAAACTCCAATACTTTGGCCACCTCATGCGACGAGTTGACTCACTGGAAAAGACTCTGATGCTGGGAGGGACTGTGGGGGGAGGAGACGGGGATGACAGAGGATGAGATGGCTGGATGGCATCACCGACTCGATGGACATGAGTTTGAGTGAACTCCGGGAGTTGGTGATGGACAGGGAGGCCTGGCGTGCTGTGATTCATGGGGTCGTAAAGAGTCGGACACGACTGAGCGACTGAACTGAACTGAATTTCAAACAATATTCCTGCCCGTTTATTTATACAGGACGGGGAACTGATGCTTGCTGCCGCGTCGTGTGGTAAAGTGTCATTTATTTTCTGTTTATTACTTTTACATTAAAAAATAAATAAACTAAAGCTCTTTCTAAAGCTCATTGGTGGAGGAGAAGCAGGAAGGTCCGGCCTGCAAGGGCGTGGAGAGAGTCTAGGCGAAGAGGACCGCAGATGGAGGGACTCGAGCCCGCTCCCCTGCCGGCGGTGGGCTCCACTTCCCGCACAGAGGAGAGGGACGCAGGGGGCGCGGCGGGGAAGGGACGGAGGTGGGAAGGGAAGCGGTGGGCGCGGAAGCGGTGGGCGCCGCGTGCGCGGGCCTCCGCGGGCCGCGGCGGGCGGAGCGCCTGGGGGCGGGGTCCGGGCCAGGGGCGTGTCTCGCCAGGGAAGGGTCGCGGAGTGGGGCAGGTCTCGACGCCGGAGGGGCGGCGCGGAAGTGGGGCCGCGCGCACTGGGGCGGGGTCCCGACAGGGGCCCCTCGGTGTCCTGTCCGCGGGCGGGGCGGGGCGCGCGGGGTCGCGGGCGGCTCCGCCCTCCGCGGCTGGGAAGGCGGGGCCGACGGGCTCCGGAAGGCGGAGGGAAGGAACCGGATCTGGGGCGATGGCGGCTCCCGACGCGCTGCTGGTGATGGGCGTCAGCGGCTCGGGGAAGTAGGTGCTGGGGGCCAGGCTCGGGAGGCGCAATGGGGAGGCGCCGCGCGGCGGAGGCCAGGCCTGGAGCCGTTTTGGGCCCGTGGCGACTGGAGTTCCCTGGGGAGCCTCCTTCCTTTCCCTTTGCCGATGAGGAAACAGGCCCAGAGCACCTTGCTCCCTCTCCCCACTTGCCAACCTGCTCGCTCTGGGAGCGCCTGGGCCGGGGCCACATCCCAGACTCGGGGTCTGCATCTCTGAATTTAGGCAGAGGCGCCTGCTGGGGTAACGGGTTCTGCTTGGCCCCTGGAGCGGGCCAGGCAGGTTGTTGGGGGCCTCAAGTCAGAACAGCGTGCAGGAGAGCAAGGGACCACAGAGCACGGGCAAACCTCCCAAGCGCCTAGAGACATTTGTCAGGCAGGACGTAGCACTAGCTTCCTCCTTCCTGGCCTTGGACTTTTCTTATTAGAGTTTAGAAAGTAAATTTAACTTGTTAACCTACTGTGTTCCCCACTTCAGCTAGAAGTACGGAGTATTAAATATGAAGAGTGCTCCAGGTTTGTGAGGAAGGAAGAGCATTCCATACCACAGAGCCCCTGGCCAGCCCAGTCCGGCCAACTTGGGGGGCCAAGGAAGTCTTTGGCTTCCCGCTTAGTCCAAAGTCCAGCAGTGCCCTTTATCAGAAAAGACAGGCAGCATTCCACCAGAGGCAGCAAAAGACAACTGAAGTTTCACAACCTCCAAAGGCTTTTCACCCTTCTAGAATGTTTGAATCTGCAACTGCCCATGCAGTCCAGTGTATTTCCAAGACTCCTTCTTGCTCCAGGTAGGTAGGTTTAGCTTTACAAAAATTACTGTGGCATTTGGGTGCCAAACTGGTTTGTAATGGTCAGTTCTGACCAGTCTCCTGTGAGGTGATCACTGTGCTTTATTTCTAGTGAGGGTCCTTGGTCCATCTTCAAACATGGACCAGGGACCTTCACCATGTCCCCTGGTTAAAAAGTTTGGTTAGAGTGGTAGAGAATGGTTTTTCAGGTTCCTTCTATCTCCTTTATGCTCATCTGCACCCTAGTCTAGTTAGCTCTTGTTTTAAATTATGACTGGTGGCTGACATGTTCATTCCTGGCTAATCTAACTTGGTCTTAAGTGTACACAGCACTGGTTTCTCCAGCCCTGGAGTTTGGCTGTTACAGTTTAATCACCAGTAGGCTGCAACATGTCAGCCTATGCAGCCTCCATTGGAGTGAACATAATGGGAGAGGTTCTAGTTCTCTCAATCCTTTGGTCACTTTAGGGAGGAGGTCTCTGTGTGTCTTTTTAACACCTTCCTGATACTTTCTTAACAAAAGAGAGAACCCTGGGTAATTAACAGTGTAGAATTTCTTCATAATGTTTTGTTTTCATTGTGTGCATCTTTTCAGTTACCTCCTACTTAAGGCAAGTGAGGATGGCTTCCTGTATAAGGGATGGAAAGAATTTCCTTCTTTAACACATTTGTTTAATTTTAAAGAGTGAAGCAATTAAATAAAAATAACACATAGATAATTGTAAAAGTGGCATGTACAACTTAGGTGAGAAGGCATGATGAACTAGTAGGAGGGTACAATAAAAAAATCCTGAAGGTTGTATGTCAGTGATTGGCATTTGGGTAATACTTCAGAAGTTGAGAGCAAGAGGGGACTTTATTTCTAACTCATCGCCTGCCAGCCTCCATCCCTACCCACACTGCACTAGCCGTAAACCTCAAGATGGCTGACACCAGTCTCGGTGGCCTGAGCATTATGTCCTGGGAGCTCGTAGGTGCTCGTTAAATATTGGCCGAGTGAAATGAGAAAGTGAATGGATAAATGTAGCTCAGTTCCTCTGTTTTACAGGTGAGAAAACTGAGGTTTAGAGGACAAGGTGGGCATAGTCATTTAGTGGCAGAAAGGAGACTGTGGCCAGATCTCAAGCTCTGGGACCCAAGCCCTCTTCACTGACCTGTATTTGTTAGGGTCTGAACAGAGAGCATTCAACTCCCATACTTAATAATGAATGCTGGTAATTCTCCAAGTCCTTTGTTTGAAGGGTGTGTCCCTTGTAAGTCCCAATGTTTTAATGCTTTTATGAGCTCCGTGAACCTTGTATGGGTGCTTAGAGGTTAAATTCCCTGTCAGACCCCTGCCTCCAGTATACCCAGTAGAATTTATCACTTTATTCAGTTGTTGTCCATGTAGTGACTGGACATGACAGTCACTAAGTCATGTCCGACAGGATCCTTGCGACCTTCACTGCCTCCTAGTTTGCTCAGATTCATGTCCATTGAGTCCATGATGCTATCCAACCATCTCATCCTGTTCTTTTTAAAAAATAATTATCTACGAAACAGGGACCAGAAAGTTAAGGGAAAAAAAAGCTTCAGGAGTTTAATGAGATCTTATGTATTGCTTTTGGGGGAAAATTTTGTGATAACTGGAGAATTATTTAAATTCCTGGAGAAAACTAAAGCCATGCTCTAGACTCCAAGGTGAGGAGCACGTGTCTCAGTTTCAATATTGTAAGTTGTTGGTGTTTAATACCGGTGAGGCAGCTGTGTGCTTCCCACGGCTCCTTGGATGGAAGAGGCAGATGGGGGAAGGGTAGTCACGTAGCATCTGTGTCCTCTCCACAGATCCACCGTGGGCGCCCTGCTGGCATCTGAGGTAACCTGTGCTAACACCTCCCAGTTGCAAGTCTCATCTTGTTGTCTCGTTGCTTCTGGCCTGCGTGGTTTGTAAACGCAGACACCTCCACAAAGCTTGTGAAACCCCCTGGAGCAATTTTCTCTCTCTCCTTGGTCATGGAAAATAATGATGAATGAAAAAAACAGCTGCAGCAACCCACTGGGCGGGATCAGTGAAGCATCCTTACAGACCTCCCTGCTCCTGCCCCTGGTGGAGGAGGGATGGTCTGTGTGGCTGCTGGTGGGAGAGAGGGTGGCCGGGTTGTCTCTGTACCTGCTGTTAGTATTAGGAACCCACAGTGCCCATCACATGGGCCGCATGACCTGCTGCGTACCCTCTTTCGCTTTGTTCTCAAAGCTAGGGTGGAAATTCTACGATGCAGATGACTACCACCCGGAGGAAAATCGAATGAAGATGCAGAAGGGGATACCGCTGAATGACGAGGTAAGGTGCACTGTCTGTTTCTGTTTCCAACACGGATGTCCCAGCCGATGCAGGTGAAGATGCCTGCGGCGCTTGGTGCGGTAGAGTTCCTGAGTCATGCACTCAGGACAGTGCTGCAAAAGCCAGATGTACAGCAGGCCTGCCATGTATGCGAGCTGTGGCCCTGAACTCCTGTCTAAACTCTAAACTGGCATCAGGATTGATGCCACCGTCAGCCCTGGCTCGGCAGGATCTGCCTGAACACTTTGTTGAGGGATTTGAGTCTGCAGAGTGTGATTCCTCCGAGGGCACAGGCTCCTCTGTGCCTCACACATGTGGAAGCTCACCTTTTCTTCCCCGGGACCTACCAGCCTACCCTCTCCAGGCCCTGGCGCCCACCCCAAAGCTAGAGTGATCTTTGCAAATTCAAGTGGCCCTCTGGAGATTTCCCATTATCTTAGCGTCAAGACCAGACACATAAACTCCTGCACGTACATGATCAGGCCAAACTGGCTGTGCCCCACTCCAGTCTCTTTGGGTGCACCCCTCCCTCCCACATACCACCCCCACCCTCCCACCCCCATCTCCACTGGAGCCATCCTTGCCCTTTTCAGTAGCTCTACTGCCATGCTCCTCCCCCAGGGCCTTTGTGTCTGCTGTTCCCACTGTGAGGCATGTACCTCCCCACTCTTCTCAGTTACCTGCTCATGCATCACGTCTCAGCTCCTGTGCCCCTTCTTCAGGAAAGCTCGTCCTGACTTCTAGATAAAACCTCCTCTAATGAACTCTCATGGCAGCATATCCCTTATCATCCATGTTGCAGTTGTAACATGGCATTTGATGGTGTGAGAATTCGATTAATATTTGTCCCTGTACCTAGATTTTACCTCCAAAAGGACAGCCACTGTGGCCGTTTCTGTTAACCATTGTATATCCCCAGAGCCTGACACACAGTGTATATCAGAAAATATTTGTGGCAAATTTGTGAAAGAGTAAGTGAAAGAATGAATGGCCTGACATCTCATTCCTTTATGCACTGTTGTGGGGGCCTTAGAGGGTCTTTCTCAAACCAGAGTCACGAACTGTGGATTCACAGAACTAGCTGTAACCCAGGAGAGACTGAGGGCAGGGCCTAGGGTGGGTCCACAGAGCAGCTGGCAGCAGTGGCCCCAGTCAGGTCCACATGCCAAGGGTGTCCCAAGGACCGGTATTGGGATGGAACTGGCCAAAGAGCAACACTGGCGTTTGTACTTTCATGAACTCGGCTCCCCCTCCCTAGTTTGTGCTCCACTTTCTTCTCTTTGTCCTGCCTTGAAGGACCGGAGTCACTAACCCATATTAGGTCTAATTCTAGGGTTTCTGTTTGTTTCAGGAAGTGCTCCCCAAGTTTAAACATTCAGTTCAGTTCAGTTCAGTCGCTCAGTCGTGTCCGACTCTCCGCGACCCCATGAATCACAGCACGCCAGGCCTCCCTGTCCATCACCAACTCCCGGAGTTCACTCAAACTCATGTCCACAGAGTCGGTGATGCCATCCAGCCATCTCATTCTCCGTCGTCCCCTTCTCCTCCCGCCCCCAACCTTTCCCAGCATCAGAGTCTTTTCCAGTGAGTCAACTCGTCTCATGAGGTGGCCAAAGTATTGGAGTTTCAGCTTTAGCATCAGTCCCTCCAATGAACATCCAGGATTGATCTCCTTTAGAATGGACTGGTTGGATCTCCTTGCAGTATAAGGGACTCTCAAGAGTCTTCTCCAACACCACAGTTCAAAAGCATCGATTCTTCGGCGATCAGCTTTCTTCACAGTCCAACTCTCACATCCATACATGACCACGGGAAAAACCATTGCCTTGACTAGACGGACCTTGGTCGGCAAAGTAATGTCTCTGCTTTTTAATATACTATCAAGGTTGGTCATAACTTTCCTTCCAAGGAGCAAGCGTCTTTTAATTTCATGGCTGCAATCAGCATCTGCAGTGATTTTGGAGCCCAAAAAAACAAAGTCTGACACTGTTTCCACTGTTTTTCCATCTATTTCCCATGAAGTGATGGGACCAGATGCCATGATCTTTGTTTTCTGAATGTTGAGCTTCAAGCCAACCTTTTCACTCTCCTCTTTCACTTTCATCAAGAGGCTTTTGAGTTCCTCTTCACTTTCTGCCATAAGGGTAGTGTCATCTGCATATCTGAGGTTATTGATATTTCTCCCAGCAACAATCAAAATTAAGTTTACAACATTTGACTTTAGAAGGTGGGAGGAGAGCAGCCAAAAGGAGATACAGAGTAACGACTTAAACATAACAATGATATTGTACTGGAGAATCCCAGGGACAGGGGAGCCTGGTGGGCTGCCGTCTATGGGGTCACATAGAGTCGGACACAACTGAAGTGACTGAGCAGCAGCAGCAGATAATGTAGATAGCCTGGCCCCACCACTGAGCTTGTGTGACTTTTGGCAAATGGCTTGGTCTCTCTGTGCCTCATTTTCCTCCTGTGAAGTAGGAATGGTGACAGGATCTATTTTATTGGGTCCTTGAGAGGATTAAAGTGTGCACAGAGACACCTGAAGCATTCAGTGAATATCACTTCTTACTGTTGTTGTTAATACCGTATCTATATGTACATACATGTAACACATCACTTCTGTGGAGTGTGTAAAGTGTGACCGTGCTAGGGTTATTTTTTTTTCCCCCTTGCTGGGTACAAAATTAAAGAACAAAGTAAAGCAACCCCACATGGACAGATTTTTATAATGGCATTTAAGCATCATTCCTCTTATTCACAAATGAGCCTTGTTAAGTGAGCAGTATTGATGGGGCTGGGGGCTGAGGAGGAGAATTGAGAAGAGGAATTTATTGTACAGAAGAAAAGGTTATCAATTACTGGAAGAAACATAACGAGTTACTAAATATATTCAGAGGAAGCTATACAAGTTTGCCTGACATTAGATTGAAGCAGAGAGGAATGCAGTAAACAGCAGATGGCTAACATTTTTGATGAGAGCCCAATGAGTCTATGAGCAAAGGTGTGGGTCACAGCTGAGCTGGCACCGTGACCTCCTCATTGCCCTGGCAACCAGCCCGCAGGCCCCCCTCCCCCAGAGGATACTGTGCTGAGCATCAGGTAGACTGTTAGAGGCAGAGGTAATGGTGTGCCTTGGGGGAGATTCTCAGAATGATTTGGGGAGGTCCATGAGGTCACAGAGAGTCAGACACAACTGAGTGACTCACACACACACACACATACACACACATTGTACTCAGAAGGCTAAGATTTGAAGGTAAAGAACCTGAGCTGAATACAAGGGCACCTTAAAGCTATTTCAATTAAATGTAAACTCCAGTTCCGGGATTGCACTGTCATACTTCCAAGTGTTCAAAAGCCACATGTGGCTGGCGGCTGCTAATCCAGACGGCACAGGTAGAGAACATTTCCATCGCGGGGGAAGCTCTGTTGGACAGCGCTGGTAGAGAAAGATATGCCACCCAGGCAGGGATGCACAGTTAACATGATGAGATGATTTCCAAGCTGTCCGTCAGTGAGTCTCCCTGATGTGCCAGGTCCATGCTATTCTGGCAGCCCATGGGGTGACACTTGAGCAGACTTCAACCTCAGAGTCTATTTAAAAGAGAGGTTTTGGACAGTTTTATTCCTGATTACAAATATAATACTTATCCTGTATAAAACATTTGTCCAGTGCCTACAAATTCTTTCACAGGCTACATCACCCTTGGTTTCATCTTCCAAAAATACCTACTAATTGAATTTGATATATATACACCCATCTTTTGTGGGTATATACTTTGTTTATATGCATCTTTTCCCTCTATGGGCTTAGGTTCACTTTTGCACCAGATAAAACCAGTCCCTCACCTCCACTGCTCCCCTCCCACTTTCCGTGCCCTCTCTCCACCTCCCCCAGCAATGCTGGACACACTCCTCTTCCATCTGTTCCCCTGAGCGCCTGTCCTTTAATTGTCATCCCCTTCCAGAAGACACTTTCTCTTTCTAGATAGGCCAAGGAAGCATTCTCTGTCCTCACGAAGCTCTGATTTAGCCCTCATTGCTTAAGCCCTGGGCTGGGGGCTCAGGGTACACTGCACCCCTATCCCTGCATGGAGGGACTGTCAGGAATGAAGGGACCTAGAATAGCAATCCAGTAAGCGTGGATACTCATTTGGGTTATGTTGTTTCCTCCTCTCTTTCCTCTAAGACTTTCTGTGTTTGACTTCACTAATTATGATACTGTCTGTAGTATTTACACACAGAATTCAGTGAATTTGCTCTAGTATCTCCTTTGTTTGGCCTCAGTTTCTGCCTCTGTGAAGAGGAGATCTCAGTCATTCCCTTTCTTCACAAACATTATGAGTACAAAATTTGGATCTCGTGTGTCCAGGTCCTCCCTAAGACCCGACAGTAAAGACCAAACTCCTTAGCAGCTCAGAGTCTTGACTGACTAGTCCTGACAGCTTCTCCTCACCCTCCTCACACAGTAACTGCCACACCTGGTCGTCAGTGCTAAGCTCCTGCCTCATCCGTTTACTGCAGAGTCTTGGCAAACGATCTTTAATATTTAATACTCCCAGTCTTACCCTGCCCTCTGCTTGGCAGGCCCTGCTTCCATTAAAATCCTCTTTATCCTTGAAGATTTATTCTTCCTAGGGCCAGATCAAAATTGATCTCTCCCTCTACTCTTGTCAGAGCCCTTCTTAGTATATCCCTTGGAGCCCTCATCTCTGCCTTACGTGTAGTTTAACTGATAGATACCCGTCATCAGGCTGTGACCCCCTTGAGGACAGGAACCACACCATCCATATTATATTCCCAATGCTCTGTATGGCGCTTTGCACATATTAAATGTTCATTATTTGTGGAATTAGAGTTTACTGCATACCAAATTCATTTATTAAAGGTCTTTTCCAGATTCAAAGTTGGAAATTGATGCCATTTATTGCAGCTATAAAATCAGCCCCAAAAACTAATGTTTAAAATGAAGTCTACTCCTTTTCCTGTTTAAATCCCAAAGCAGATCAGTGAATTATGATTCCATTTTGCAGATGAACAAAGCGAGGCACAGAGAAGTTAAGTAACTTGAGCAAAGGCACAGAGTAAAGGGGATCTCTCTAACCTCTAAGACCCTACTTTTTCTACTGTGTTAAAGGCCCTGATACTCCACACACACCCAGTCTATGAGAAATGAATCGAGGTTGGTCAAATGGAGAGGGAAAGGGTGAGAGTAACAGCAGGAGAGAGGCATAGCCCCCAGTGAGCACATCCCTTGGAGGGATCTAGGCCTGGATGGGTACCTGAGGCAGGTGACGCCTGGCTTCACACAGACCAGGGATGAGAATGCTGGTGTCCACCTGGGAATTCACGTAGCACCTGGAGCGACTCTGGAAGAACTCTCCTTTTGGCCCCCTGTGACCCTCTAGGGAAGGATCCCACTGTGTAATAACTGTGACTCAATACTTGGAAACTTCTGTAAAATAAAGTTGAAAGTACTTCATTGCTATCTCCAGCCTTTTTTCATTGATTTTGTGGCTGGTGGACCCAGACCTTAACTGGTGCTTTGAATAAACTGGTCCAACATGCATTCTGATTGGGCAGATGTCTGAAAGCATCTATTTCTGTTTTATATTCCCATTTATTAATATTAGTTTTCATGGTTGGGCTTCTGAGGAATTTTATTGTGACTAAGTGAAGCAACATGCTTAATTCTCAGCTAAGGCATGTATTTAGACACTGGTAAAATAATAAAAAAGCAGGGATTCAAAGTAAAGTTCTATTTACCTGTACAAAGGGTAGGAAGTTTATTACCCAAATATAGTGTTTTTTTTTTAATTAGTTTGTTTCATCCTTATTGTGAAATATTTCAGGCATGCAGAAAATATAATGACTAATAAAGTCAATATCCAGCTTAATGCAATAACATATGTTTCCTAAGCCATAAAATAATACAGAGATTGATCTCTGTACAGAGAGATTTGGTGCTGATGGGCTGGAGGAATTGTGCAATCTAATTAAAATAACAAAACCCAAGGTTGCTCCTCTGCTAGTGGGAAGAACGGTAAGATACCGAAAGTACTAGGCATTAAACAAATCACCGCCCCCCACCGTGGTGCATCCAAACCCACTGTGAACGTTTGACTCACGCAGAAGTACAGCTTGTTTTCTGTTGTCTTTTCGTCTATCAGTCCCAGTGCATTGTTATAATTGCTTCTTGAACTCTTAAGTAGGTATGTGAATATTGAATATGTGAATTAGCATTTGACCATCCAAACCTTCCAACTTGGAGAAGGGCATGGTAACCCACTCCAGTATTCCTGCCTGGAGAATTCCATGGACAGAGGAGCCTGGCAAGCTATACTGTCCATGGGCTCGCAAACAGTCAGACACGACTGAGCGACCTTCCTACTACCTCTTCCAAGCCAAGCATTCTTGCTGAATGGAGATCAGCACTAGTCTCAGGTCATCACAGCACTAGTCTCAGGTCATCACAGCACTAGTCTCAGGATTTTGTTTAACCTGGAGACATGCACAGTGACAGGGATGCATTGTGGAAAAGGCTGCCTGACTACCCAGATGGGAACAAGGTAGTCAGGCTCTGTCTTGCTGGCTCAACCCCTGATACTGTCAACACATTGGACACAGGTTCACGTCTCATATGAGAACCCCACTAGTCAGGTTCACAAGATTTCTACATAAAACCAGAATGCCGGTTGATTAATTTACAAGGAGATATTTAACTGCCATGTGGCCCATAACACATCAATCTGATTTCAGAAGCCAAAATGCAGTCAGGTATCTCAGTGAACATGCAATCGAGTAGGAGAATTAAAGCTTAAGTTTCTAATGGTGTGAGACCACCCACCACATTAGATGAAGACGTTTGCTAATGAGAACATGATATTTGGTCATAAGGCCAGAACTCCATGTCCTCTGGACAGTACTCTGCTGTCTAATCCTATAGTGTTCCTGCCCTGGACTTTCACACCCAAGCCTCACGTGCTTCATTTATGTGTGTAAAAATAAGTAGCTGGATCATAGTGATGCACTGCTAGCCTGAGGGTCATTTTTTACTTCTTCAGATGAGTTTAGACATCTCTGTCCCTTTCTATCAAGTGTTGATCTTCAAAGCCTTAAAGAACAAGCTGCTTCTTTTCCAAGTGCTTAGGAAGGTACCTCACTGTGGCCCCCATATGCTGTAAGAAGACTCCTTAACTTTATAGAAATTGACATAATTTCTTAAACTTGAAGCCGGACACCTCTATTTACATGTAAAACACACACTGAAGTTAGTCCCATTAATGATTAGTACACCACTTTGCCAAGTAAGTTGCCTGTGCAGCCCTTCCTGCAGGTTTGAAAGGCACCATATCTTTGTAGGTCTGAGTCCTAGGTAGGAAAGTGCTCATGCTGCTGACATGTGAGTCTTTAAGGCCCAGTCACCCTGCTCTGCTGCAGCCTTCTGTTGGAGAAGCTGTTTTGGAAGATACAGCCAAGAGGTTTAAAAAAAAATTTTAAGGTCTTTGTATAAATAATAGTGTTTTCTTTTTTATCCCTGTTAGTTCATGAATGTAGTAGAAAAGCTTAGCTGTTCACAATGAGAATACAGAAGAGAAAGGAATTTAGAAATTTGGGTGCAAATGGAATCTTAGAAGTTAAACTCAGGGTGATTGTGTGTAGAGTATTGAAAGAAAGGACTCAGAATAGTGTCTGGGTCTCCCTAAGCACACACAGATACTTGCAAATGGATGAAGGAAAGGGAAATCCAAATCTGGGCTTGAGTTGGCAGCTTTCCCATGGGCAATTTTCCATCATAAAATACTGCAAGGCTCAGTAAGTCTAGCTAGTTTTCCCCACTACCTATAACCCTTGAAACTCTTCTTCCCTGACCCCCATCATAAGTCTAGAAAGTACTGTGTTACGGTGGCAATTTCAAGTGCCATAAGTGTAGTTGCTACAACTTTTTTCTCCTCACAGACTTCTCTAGAACATTTAGTGTTTGAGTATGATGTCAGAAAATCTTGCCAAGAATAAGTCTTAAACATATACACTCTTTTCCAGGAGCATATAAGTCTCCCCATAGAGCACAAAGTTCTTTATGGTCTGCAAGTTTAGAACTGATAAGCCTCATCATCTTGTATACTTTGTTTAGAAATAACCACACTGGGTCCACTGAGTACTCAGACAAGTGCTAATATAAACAAGCCTTTCATTAAATACATTTGAGCTATCATGTGTACATTGTAGTAGCAGTTATAATTTGAGTAATAATATCTGTGAATTATGTAGTTATTTAAGATACCATTTGTGTAAGTTAGGTAATAGTTGTCATTTGATCTCTGTCTTCTGCAGATTTTATAGCTGTTGCATTTGAACTTCTAAGTGGTCTCTGATTGAGTAAAGTCTTTAAAAAATTATGTGACTAATAAAACTTCCAGGACTCTTAACCCAATATTAGCACACAGTGCTTTTAAAAAATATTATTTAATATGAAAAGATACATATATTGAAAAAATTATAACTGTATGTGTGTGTAGCATGTGTGCATGTAGTATGTGTGTGTACAAAATCCTTCTCTGCTTCCTGACAAGGGTGGATCCTAGTAACTGGAAGGTCTTTAGTTTGCTGAGCACAGAGTGATGGCCTTGGTGGAATGAACCTTTCACTTACTGTGGAGCTAGTTACTCTGAATAAGAAATAGGGAAAACCTAAGCCCAGGGGAAATACTCAGGAGCTGAAAGACCTCTCCCAGAGCTGGAGAACTTAAAAGGCTCCTGGTGGAAAAGATTAGGGGAGTGGGATGGGGGATAAAACCAAGGGCTTAACCAAGGTCAAAAGCAAAACGAGAAATTCTCAGGTGCCAGAATCAAAGCAGCAAGATTTAACTAAACCTAAATAATTCATGGGGTCGCGGAGAGTCGGACACGACTGAGCGACTGAACTGAACTGAACTGAACTGAAATAACCTCTTACCCCCAGGTTTTGAGAATGCATATAAGCCAGGAGAATGGGAAGTACGATTTTTGACATTCCTGTAGAGATGGGAGATGATACTTGTATAAGGCATGGAGCTGGACCTGATCCTAAGTGTGAGGACTTGTATAAAGTATGTAAGGGAAGACTTTCTTCAAATGAGGATTACAATGCTCAGGGACAGTCTGCTCAGCCCTCCCCCCATCACCAAGTGAAAACATGACCTTGTTGATTCTAAAGTATTCAGTCACCAAAACTGAATTAAAAATAGAAAAATCTGAATATAATACAATGTTCATTAAAGAAATTCAATCTGTAATCAGAGATCTTTCCTCAAAAATAAATAAATAAATAAAAGATAGGCCCAGATAGTTTTTCAGATGAGTTTCACTCAGCTCAGACTGCTGTAACAAAATAACATAGGCTGGGTGACTTAAACAATAGACAGGTATCTATCCAGTTCTGGAGGGTGATAGTCTAAGATCAAGATGCAAGCATGGTCAGTTTCTTGTTTATTCTGAGCTTGGAGGTTCTCTGTATCCCCACTGGGTGGTTGAAGGGGAGGGCAGCAGAAGGAGAGAAAGAGTATATACTAGCTCACTGGTCTCTTCTTATAAGGGCACTAATCCCCTCATGAGGACCTCATCCTCATGACCTCAACTAAACCTAATTACCTCCCAAATATTCTCACATGGGGGATATGAATTTTGGGGAAATAAAAACATTCAGTCCATAAAAATAATATATTGTATACAAGCTGTTTCAAAGAAGAGAAAAAAGAAGGAAAGCTGCCCTACTTGTTTTTAAGAGGCTAGGATAACCTTGAGGAGAAGGCACTGGCAACCCACTCCATTACTCTTGCCTGGAAAATCCCATGGACGGAGGAGCCTGGTAGGCTGCAGTCCCTGGGGTCGCGAAGAGTGGGACACGACTGAGCGACTTCAGTTTCACTTTTCACTTTCATGCACTGGAGAAGGAAATGGCAACCCACTCCAGTGTTCTTGACTGGAGAATCCCAGGGGCAGCGGAGCCTGGTGGGCTGCCATCTATGGGGTCACACAGAGTTGGACACGACTGAAGCAACTTAGCAGCAGCAGCAGCAGCAGCAAGATAACCTTGATACCAAAATTTAATATGGACTACACAAGAAAAAAAATGCAAGTCAATCTCAATTATACAAATACAAAAATCTAAATATAATGGTAGTAATCAAATGTTCAGAGCAAGGACTTTTAAAGATGCATCATGGGGACTTGCCTGGTGGTCCAGTGGATAAGACTCAATGCTCCCAGCACAGGGGTGGGTTCATCCTCGTTTGTAGAACCAAGATTCCCCATACCACAACTAAGCCTGCACACCACAATGAAAACCCAAAGCAGCCAAAAAAAAGTCTTAAAGACATCATCTTTCTTGAATATGCATCAAAATGATAAAGGATGGGGGTTGGGACATATAGAAGACCAGATTGTGAGCTGAAAATCATTTAAGCTGGGTTGTGAATACAGACAAGTTTGTTTTGTACCATTTTGTCTCTTTTTGTATATGTTTTAAATTCGCATAATAAAAAGTTTGTTTTTTTTTAATGCATTATGGCCAATCAGTATTTACCCCAGGGGAACTTCTTTGTATAACACTCTAGGGTGTCCTATGTAAACTTCTGCCTTCTCTGGAAAAACACAAAATTCTCACAATACTTTTATCTGAAAGAAGCTTTGTTTTTGGACGGTTTGAAGAATAGGACCAGGGGGCAGCTGCCTTAAGACTTTCTATAAATAACTCTTTGCATTTGAGATAAGAAGCACCTGAAGAATCATGCAGTACAATAAAAGATCTGAAAGTGTATCAGGAAATGGCAACCCACTTTGGTATTCTTGCCTGGAGAATCCCCATGGACAGAAGAGCCTGGCAGTTGCAAAGAGTCAAACACGACTGAAGTGACTTAGCACACATACACACAAACATATCAGAACCAAAGAAAGTGTATTTATAATGGGAAGATTGAAATGGGGGGGTTACATACTGGCATTTTAGGGTAATTTTTATCATTGTGGAAAGAACCCCTGACACCTGGACCAGGAACATGATTCTGTGCTGAACTGCCCAGTGACTTAACTCCTCAGTCTGTGCATGGCCGCCGCCTCAAAACCACTAAGATTTCTTTGGACCTTAACACTGATGAACATGATGAACAAGTTTCTGTACAAATAAACAATATCTGGAAAAGCCACTTTGTGTTTGTTTTAATTTCAGGACAGAATTCCATGGCTCTGCAAATTGCATGACATTTTACGAAGGTAAGAGAACGTCAGACCCCAGATAAGCCAATGAGTAAAGGAAACCACTCTTGAAATCATAACTGACTAATGATAAAGGATCCCAGAAATGAAATGCACCTCCATTTGGTGACTAACAAGACTCATTCAGCCACAGAGTGTTGGGTTCTAGACTCAGCCTTCTAGACAACTTCATAATTACTAGCTGGGTACTCGGACCTTGCTTCTATCATCAGTCACATCCACAACTGGGTATTTGTTTCGCTTTGGCTCCATCCCTTCATTCTTTCTGGAGTTATTTCTCCACTGATCTCCAGTAGTATACTGGGTACCTACCGACCTAGGGAATTCCTCATTCAGTATCCTATCATTTTGCCTTTTGATACTGTTCATGGGGTTCTCAAGGCAAGTATACTGAAGTGGTTTGCCATTCCCTTCTCCAGTGGACCACATTCTGTCAGACCTCTCCACCATGACCCGTCCGTCTTGGGTGGCCCCATACGCCATGGCTTAGTTTCATTGAGTTAGACAGGGCTGTGGTCCATATAATCAGATCAACTAGTTTTTTGTGATTGATTTCAGTGTGTCTGCCCTCTAATGCCCCCTCCCAATACCTACCGTCTTATTAGGGTTTCACTTACCTTGGTCGTGGAGTATCTCTTCACAGCTGCTCCAGCAAAGTGCAGCCACTATACCTTACCTTGGACGATGGGTATCTCCTCAAGTCCGCCTCTCCTGACCTTGAATGTGGAGTAGCTCCTCTCGGCCCTCCTGTGCCCGCGCAGCCACCACCTCTTGGACATGGGACAGCTCCTCTCGGCCACCTCCCTGACCTTGGGCGTGGGGTAGCTCCTCTCGGCCACACTTCTGCACGTGGTCGGTTGCGCCGAGCCCACGTCTCTTGCATCTGTACCGCCGGAGTCAGCATCTCTCTGCATAGAAACCTGGAATGTTAGGTCCATGATTCAAGGCAAATTGGAAGTGGTCAAACAGGAGATGACAAGAGTGAATGTTGACATTCTAGGAATCAGTGAACTAAAATGGACTGGAATGGGTGAATTTAACTCAGATGACCATTATATCTACTACTCAGTGAATTAAAATGGACTGGAATGGGTGAATTTAACTCAGATGACCATATATCTACTACTGTGGGCAGAAATCCCTTAGAAGAAATGGAGTAGCCATCATAGTCAACAAAAGAGTCCGAAATGCAGTACTTGGATGCAATCTTAAAAATGACAGGATGATTTCTGTTTATTTCCAAGGCAAACCATTCAATATTACAGTAATCCAGGCCTATGCCCCAACCAGTAACGCTGAAGAAGCCGAAGTTGAATGGTTCTATGAAGACCTACAAGACCTTTTAGAACTAACACCCAAAAAAGATGTCCTTTTCATTATAGGGGACTGGAATGCAAAAGTAGGAAGTCAAGAAACACCTGGAGTAACTGGCAAATTTGGCCTTGGAGCACGGAATGAAGCAGGGCAAAGGCTAATAGAGTTTTGTCAAGAGAATGCACTGGTCATAGAAAACACCCTCTTCCAACAACACAAGATAAGACTCTACACATGGACATCACCAGATGGTCAACACCGAAATCAGATTGATTATATTCTTTGCAACCAAAGATGGAGAAGCTGTATACAGTTAGCAAAAACAAGACCAGGAGCTGACTGTGGCTCAGATCATGAACTCCTTATTGCCAAATTCAGACTGAAATTGAAGAAAGTAGGGAAAACCACTAGACCATTCAGATATGACCTCAATCAAATCCCTTATGATTATACAGTGGAAGTGAGAAATAGATTTAAGGGACTAGATCTGATAGATAGAGTGCCTGATGAACTCTGGACGGAGGTTCGTGACATTGTACAGGAGACAGGAACCAAGACCATCTCCATGGAAAAGAAAGGCAAAAGAGCGAAATGGCTGTCTGAGGAGGCCTTACAAATAGCTGTGAAAAGAAGAGAGGCGAAAAGCAAAGGAGAAAAGGAAAGATATAAGCATCTGAATGCAGAGTTCCAAAGAATAGCAAGGAGAGATAAGAAAGACTTCCTCAGTGATCAATGCAAAGAAATAGAGAAAAACAACAGAATGGGAAAAACAAGAGATCTCTTCAAGAAAATTAGAGATTCCAAGGGAACATTTCATGCAAAGATGGGCTCGATAAAGGACAGAAATGGTATGGACCTAACAGAAGCAGAAGATATTAAGAAGAGGTGGCAGGAATACACAGAAGAACTGTACAAAAAAGATCTTCACGACCAAGACAGTCACGATAACGTGATCACTGACCTAGAGCCAGACATTTGGTATGTGAAGTCAAGTGGGCCTTAGAAAGCATCACTACAAACAAAGCTAGTGGAGGTGATGGAATTCCAGTTGAGCTATTTCAAGTCTTGAAAGATGATGCTGTGAAAGTGCTGCACTCAATATGCCAGCAGATTTGGAAAACTCAGCAGTGGCCACAGGACTGGAAAAGGTCAGTCTTCATTCCAATCCCAAAGAAAGGCAATGCCAAAGAATGCTCAAACTACCGCACAATTGCACTCATCTCACATGCTGGTAAAGTCATGCTCAGAATTCTCCAAGCCAGCCTTCAGCAGTATGTAAACCGTGAACTCCCAGATGTTCAAGCAGGTTTTAGAAAAGGCAGAGGCACCAGAGATCAAATTGCCAACATCCGCTGGATCATGGAGAAAGCAAGAGAGTTTCAGAAAAACATCTATTTCTGCTTCATTGACTATGCCAAAGCCTTTGACTGTGTCGATCACAATGAATTGTGGAACATTCTTCAAGAGATGGGAATCCCAGACCACCTGACCTGCCTCTTGAGAAACCTGTATGCAGGTCAGGAAGCAACAGTTAGAACTGGACATGGAACAACAGACTGGTTCCAAATAGGAAAAGGTGTACGTCAAGGTTGTATATTGTCACCTTGCTTATTTAACTTATATGCAGAGTACATCATGAGGAACGCTGGGCTGGAAGAAGCACAAGCTGGAATCAAGATTGCTGGGAGAAATATCAATAACCTCAGATATGCAGATGACACCACCCTTATGGCAGAAAGTGAAGAGGACCTCAAAGGCCTCTTGATGAAAGTGAAAGAGGAGAGTGAAAAGGTTGGCTTGAATCTCAACATTCAGAAAACGAAGATCATGGCATCTGGTCCCATCACTCATGGGAAATAGATGGGGAAACAGTGGAAACAGTGTCAGACTTTATTTTTTTGGGCTCCAAAATCACTGCAGATGCTGATTGCAGCCAGGAAATTAAAAGACCCTTACTCCTTGGAAGGAAAGTTATGACCAGCCTAGATAGCATATTAAAAAGCAGAGACATTACTTTGCCAACCAAGGTCCGTCTAGTCAAGGCTATTGTTTTTCCCATGGTCATGTATGGATGTGAGAGTGGAAGAAAGCTGATCGCCGAAGAATTGATGCTTTTGAACTGTGGTGCTGGAGAAGACTCTTGAGAGTCCCTTGGACTGCAAGGAGATCCAACCAGTCCATTCTAAAGATCAATCCTGGGTGTTCATTGGAAGGACTGATGCTAAAGCTGAAATTCCAATCCTTTGGCCACCTCATGCGACGAGTTGACTCACTGGAAAAGAGTCTGATGCCAGTAGGGATTGGGGGTAGGAGGATACGGGGACGACAGAGAATGAGATGGCTGGATGGCATCACTGACTCGATGGACATGAGTTTGAGTGAACTCCGGGAGTTGATGATGGACAGGGAGGCCTGGCATGCTGTGATTCATGGGGTCGCAAAGATTCGACACGACTGAGCGACTGAACTGAACTGAACTGAATTTAACTCAGCAACTTGGCTTCCATAAACCTGTTTATTCTTCTGAAAATGGAGATATAGTTCCTACTCACAACAGTCCTTACAGATTGTCGTGAGGAATTAGTGAATAAAGCGTGGGTAGCACTTAGAATCGGAGAAGGCAATGGCACCCCACTCCAGTACTCTTGCCTGGAAAATCCCATGGATGGAGGAGCCTGGTGGGTTACAGTCCATGGGGTCACTAAGGGTCGGACATGACTGAGCGTCTTCACGTACACGCATTGGAGAAGGAAATGGCAACCCACTCCAGTGTTCTTGCCTGGAGAATCCCAGGGGAGCCTGGTGGGCTGCCGTCTATGTGGTCGGGTCGCACAGAGTCGGACACAACTGAAGCGACTTAGCAGCAGCAGCAGTAGCACTAAGAATGGTACCTAATATATATAGTAAGTCCTAAAGAAAATAATAATGTTGTTATAGCCATATCTTAGCCACCACTTGTATTGCCTCCTACTTCAAGCTGACAACCAGGAAGATCTGGGGTCATTTGCAAATCAACAGATAACTCGCTACCAGGAGTGAAAGCTCAAACTGTCCAGCTCTGTAGCATGCCTCTGAGCAAACGACCCTCTTCTCCCATCTGTGGGTCTGGCCCTTGGGAATCCTGGTTGGGACATGGAAGATAAAGGAGTGGCAGTGAATGAGTTCCAAATCTTGCCTTCTAAGATGAAGTCATGTTTTATAAATCTAAAACCATTTGGGCCATATGACATTATACTTATTAAAAATTCAGTTTACATTTTTTTAAAACACTGCACAGACCTGACTGGCAGTCCTGTCTTTGTATGGGTTTAGGGTTTTAAGGTTTTTGGGTTTTAGGATTTGAGAACTCCTACCCAAGTGGGTCTCTAACATAAATAGACTCGTCAGATCAAAGATACTGACCTGTGATGGAAGCCAAAGTGAAAAGTCTCAGGAGAGCGGAGATCAGACCTCCAGGCTCAGAACTAACAAGCTCTCACTCATGCCCTTGAGAAGAGCTGGGAGGCTCAAGTACGTTGGTTTGTTACTGATGACACACTCCATCCACTGGGTCTACAGTCTACAATATAGATCTACAATAGTCTACAATATATAGATCAAGGCAGTCCCCTTCAGAATTCTTAGTTCTCAGTTCTGAACTGAAATCTCTACTAAGTACCCAAGCCAGCATTGACCCTTGACCACTTTATTTAGTTCCTTCCTGGCTCCAAGAAGACAGCCTCTCCTGCCCAGGGCTGGTATACATCAGCTTAGTGGTAGGGAGGCTCATCCTCATGTATGGTCTTGGACCACACTGGTTTTCCCTTAGGTACAGTTCAGTCACTCAGTAGTGCCCAACTCCTTGTGACCCCATGAACTGCAGGACACCAGGCTTCCCTGTCCATCACCAACTCCCAGAGCCTACTCAAACTCCTGTCCATCACATTGGTGATGCCATCCAACCGTCTCATCCTCTGTTGTCCCCTTCTCCCACTGTCAATCTTTCCCAGCATCAGGGTCTCTTCCAATGAGTCAGTTCTTCACATCAGGTGGCCAAAGTATTGGAGTTTAAGCGTCAGCATCAGTCCTTTCAATGAATATTCAGGACTGATTTCCTTTAGGATGGACTGGTTGGATCTCCCTTCAGTCCAGGGGACTCTCAAGAGTCTTCTCCAACACCACAGTTCAAAAGCATCAGTTCTTCCGCACTCAGCTTTCTTCACAGTCCAACTCTCACATCCATACGTGACCACTGGAAATATCATAGCTCTGACTAGATGGACTTTGTTGGTAAAGTGATGTCTCTGCTTTTTAATATTCTGTCTAGGTTTTCCCTTATTGGTGCCCTGTCAATCTACCTCTATTTCTGCCTCAGGTTTTTCTCTTAGTTTTCAGCATCTCTGAAAACTCACTTTCTGCTCACCTTGAAAACAGACTGATGCTCTTTTTTTTTCCTTCTTTCTCCAGCTCTGCATGGGTAACCTCCCCAGATTCTTCCAGCATACTGCAGAGTAGAAATGGAGAGAATCTGAGGAGAGCCTGAGCCATGCTGTGTGGGGGACACAGGTGGCTGCCAGCAGCTACCCATGTCCACAAGTGCTGGCTCAGTCACATCCTATAGCTAAGAGGCAGAGCTGATACTCACTCAGCACTTCCTGTGTGCTGGGCACCATGATAAACTTCCACACCACAGTTCTGTGGGCAGGTACTCTTGAGTAGCCACATTTAACAGATGATGAACTGATGCTCCTAAAGGAAATCAGTCCTGAATATTCATTGGAAAGACTGATGCTGAAGCTGAAACTCCAATACTTTGGCCCCCTGATGCGAAGAACTGACTCACTGGAAAAGACCCTGATGCTGGGAAAGATTGAAGGCGGGAGGAGAAGGGGACGACAGAGGATGAGATGACTGGATGGCATTACTGACTCAATGGACATGAGTTTGAGTAAACTCCAGGAGTTGGTGATAGACAGGAAGACCTGGCATGCTGCAGTCCATGGGGTCGCCAAGAGTTGGACTCAACTGAGTGACTGAACTGAACTGAACTGATGCTCAGAGAGGTAAACACATTACCCAAGAGGGCTCACTAGTAGATCTTTACCTCAAAGCCAAGACTGCCTGATAATTGGCCACCATTTGTAACACCTTCCACTGTCAGAGAAGTGGGAATGAAATCCTCAGCCTAGGCTTGACACCAGTTATTTTAAATGTCTTCACTCTTTGGGATCTCCCCTTCCCCATCTCCCCAGGTTTGTTTGTTTTTTTTTAAACAGAGATGTAGCCTCTGGACAGCGTGTAGTTCTAGCCTGTTCAGCTCTGAAGAAAGTATACAGAGACATCTTAATACAAGGAAAAGATGATGCACCTCTGAAGTGTGATGAATCGGGGAAGGAAGAAAAGCCAGTTGAGGTGAAGCTCCTTGTGGTCCATCTGACTGGGTCATTTGACATCATCTCTGGACGCTTACTCAGAAGAAAAGATCATTTTATGCCCCCTGAGTTACTGCAGTCCCAATTCGATACTCTGGAGACCCCATCAGCTCCAGAAAACTTCATCCAAATCAACGTGGACAAAAGTCTTTCAGAGATAATTGCTACAATTATGGAAACTCTAAAATGAAATGAGAATCATTTATATCAGTGGTCCAGACCCATCAGGCGTAACTCTGTCTCCCATCCCAAACCATGTTCTCTCCAGATTCTTCTTAAAGTGAATAAACCACAATGTGTTGAAATATTGTTCAGGTGGATTTGGGGGAATCTGGGAGACTTTTATCATCATGCTGTGACACATTCAGAGAAATGGAGTGGAAACTTTGAAGCTTCACTGAAGTTTAAATCCATGTGACCCAAGCAAATCATGAGGAAATTCTATAGTCAAAGCTGTAAACTCTGACTTTATTTAGAACATTCTTGATCATGCTTGTACTTGGACAAACAAATGAATCTTGGCTATCCTTGGCACCCTCTGGAGACTGGTCTCAGGAATAGAGAAGCATACAGAATTGACCACTCACCAGCAGTTACATTACACCACACACCTCTTCATCCTCTCTTTGGGCCATTTCAAAGTAAATAAAAAGCACATACAGTTCATGGATTAAAAAGAAAAATTTGCAAAGGTGGAATTTGAGTGAATGAAGTGCAGGACTGTCTGCCCCCAGTCCCCACTCCATTTTACAGAGACTCCTGTGAGACCAGGCAAGTATTAACCTGCCCACTTTCCTGTTATAAAAGCTGTCAGTGGTGGAGGCAGGTGAGGGTGGCATACCAGAGCTGCTGTGGCCAAAACCAGACACGAAAACTTCGCAACAGGTGGCATTATGCCAGTGGCAGCCAGGTCAGGCAAGGCCATGGGGCGCTTAGAGGTGCTGATGTGTTGCTGGCATGCAGCTTACCAGGCGCCAGTGGGGAAAGCTGCAATGTGGCCAGCATGGGCTGGGTTTGAGCTCTTCCCTGATAGGGCTCCAGGAAGAAGCATCCTTATCCCTCTATCTAATCAGGGCCACAAGACCCAGCTGCTTTACAGGCCTTGGTTGGTTCTGGCCAGAAAGTGAGTTTTGGAACCAGTTCCCTGTTTTCTTTCACAAGAATATGCATTTTTTTTTTTTTTTTGTCTCAGGAACTACAAACAAAATATATGCATGGGGTGCCAGTGGAATACAAGGGCACTTCTTGGACAAATCTTGCCTAAGAAAATGTAGAGCCATGGATTTTCCTGACAGACTATTTGGGGCACCTCTTGCCTGGCTTCAGTTAACATCAGCATTCATACTCGGGATCTAGGCCCTTAAACTGTATACTCAGGCTGGATGAGAGTCACCCCCAGCTGTAGAGAAAAGACTCAAGTCAGTTCCGTGTACTCAGTGAGTACTGTGAGGAGCACTCTGGAGGGCTTGAGCACCCCCAACACAAAGCCCTGGGGTGGAAAGATAGGGCATCTCATACCCTCTAGTACCAGCTAGAGTTCTCAGTGAAGGCAGTTCTTCACAAGAAAGAATTGATTTTCAAATATCCTCCTGGATCTTCTTGCGTGCGTGCTAAGTCACTTCAGTCGTGTCCAGTCTGTAGCCCGCCAGGCTCCTCTGTCCATGGGATTCTCCAGGCAAGAATACTTGAGTGCGTTGCCATGCACTTCTCCAGGAAATCCTCTCAACCCAGGGATAAAACCCATGTCTCTTTCGTCTCCTGCATTGGCAGGCAGATTCTTTACCGCTAGCACCACCTGGGGAGGCCAAACCTTCACATAGGATCAAATGAAAAAGGCTAAGGCTGTTTAAAGAAGCACTGAACCTAACTCTGTTTTATACATAAGTAAAAGCAGTTTTGTTCTTTGTGGTTTTAATACACACTGAAATTTCCAAGAATGCAATAAAGGGACATTTGTATCCTATTTTATTTTTAACCTTATTAAGAATGTTTTATCTTTTCAGAAAATCACAGTGAATTTCTGTCAGACACAACAACCTACATCCAGCTGCATTTATAATTCTTCATTCTCAGTGATCTGATGGGCAAAGCATCAAACTAACTCTATTGTGTTCATCTAGTGTAGCCATGTTCAAGCATCACATTACTGAATCCCATCAATTTATTACATATTACTTTCCTTTTTTCTCCTCCTTTTCAGAGGAGTTAATTTTACTTCAAGATGGTAAAGGGGGCATTAGAAAATAGTTTTGTTTTTCTTTTTTAAAAAAGGAGTCTGGTAGGGCTGAGAATCAGGGCTCCCAATCTTTCCAAGAATGGTCACAAGGAGACTATGGTATGAACCAGTACTGCCCTCTGGTGGCCCTCGGGGACGTAGTAAGCTCAAACAACTCGCCCACCCCTGAGCTGCTCCCCACCTGGCTCTGATCACACCCCTGCCCAGCCACTAAGACCTGGGAAGAAGGGACAGGCAAAAAACGTTTGCAGTGGTGCAAAAATAGATGCCAACCAAATATTTCCTCAATCCTGCAATGCCACTTACTATCTCCTCTGGTAGGACTCTCTCTCCACCTTGCCTCTCTCCACTCCCCACCACTGGAGTCAGTTCAGGTTAAACATTTTTCTCTTCTATAAAATGGGGTTGCTGCCTGCCTCATAAGCTTGTGGAACTGATACATAGCACACGCAAAGTGTTGAGATCAAAACCCAACACGCTAACGGCTCAACAAACGTTAGCTCTTTTAATACTTGTCATCCACGGGTATCTGAAGCCAGAGGTTGAAAACTCCCTTCCTCTGCTTTCGTGAATGCCTGGCAACTTATGAACCCCTTCTGAGTCTTAAGTCTTTGCGCTCTGATAGTCTTCCTTCTTCATTCCTGCCAGAGTCTCCTTCCACCTTCCCAGGCCTTGGTCAGGTCAAATCAGGCAACATCTGGGATGATATCCTTGAAGTCCAGGATAACAGGGCGACCTGCAGTACAGCAAGCAGGCTCAGGAATTGGGATGCTGAAAAGGCTGGGTTCTGGTTTCTGCCAGACACTCGGTCACCTACAGGGTGTCACCAGGTACCTTCAGAGGTTCAGTACTCACATTCTGCGCTTCACTAGAGATTACTCTGATGAGCAAAATTTTCAGTGGATGGGAGTGCAAGAGGAAGAAATTAAAATAGCCTGACTTCAAAGATACCATTGACCAGGGATTTTAATTTTCTGAAACTAATAGGTAAGTTTATTCTCCCTTTGTGCATGAGTGCATGCTAAGTCACTTAGTCGTGTACGACTCATCGTGATCCTATAGATTGTGGCCCACCAGGCTCCTCTGTCCATGGGGTTCTCCAGGCAAGAATACTGGAGTGGGTTGCCATGCCCTTTCCCCGACCCAGAGATAGAACCCAGGTCTCTTATGCCTCCTGCACTGGCAGGTGGGTTCTTTACCACTAGTGCCACTTAGGAAGCCCTCATTTTTTCACTGAAGAGCAAATATGTATATTTAAAATTATTGAGATTGGAATGTTGACTGTTATGGGCATTATGAACGCCTAACAATTACCAAGGAAGTATAATTTGATTAGACATCCAGCCCACAGGCTGCGTTGGGCATCAACATAGGGGATTGTTTCAACTCCCAACAGAATCTTGTGTGAAATGTAGCCTATTGCTGATTTCCTTCCGGATAATCAAATTCCTCCAGTGTTTTCCCCTCATGCAACGTATCTTACATGCTGTAGAAATTAAATTTCACTTTGTGGATGAAGGTTGAGAAGCCAGGGGCCATCACTAAGGAGGACCCCAGACCTAATACTGAGTAACACACACCTTAACCAAGGATCCAATCAGCTGGTGCTAGGGGAAAGGTCCCAAAATCATGACAGTCCCCACCAGGACTTGCATACTTGAATGCCTAGAGGACCTAGCAAAAACAGTAACAGTGGGATGTGGGAGACAATGGGGAGTGGAGAAGCGTGACAAAATGGAAAATGCATGCTTTATCTAAAATGGGCAGCCACAACTCATTGCCAGGTGATGAGGAACACACCTGCATTAAACAAGCTGGGTTTTTTGCTCACTGCATAAAGAACAACACACACCTTCAGAAGCATGAGGGCATATCTCTGTAAGCTGTTACAAGGACTTATGATTTGGGCAAGTTAGGTGATTGGGGGGAAGGTCCAGGGAAACAGGGATCCCTCTAAATGGATACTGTGAGCAAGTGTGGTTTGACTGGCTATCTCAATCTTGAAAAAGGTGAGACGCATGACATGAAGCTAAAACTATTATTATGTGGCATGTGGAATTTTAGTTCCAAGACCAGGGATAGAATCAGCGCCCCTTGCATTGAAAGTGCAGTCTTAACCACTGGACCACCAGGGAAGTCCCTAAAGCTGTTCTTAAAGAAGTACATTAGCCAGGACAGGGAGATAGATATTTTTCCCTGACCAGGGACTGAACTCGAACCCTTGGCAGTAAAAGCACAGAGTTCTAACCACTGAATCGCCAGGGAATTCGATATTTGGTGATTTCATGTTTTCCTCTGGGTATAGAAACGATTACAGAATTGTCTTGTTCAGGAACAATTACAGAATTTCTTGACCATGGTCATAGAGCCATACTGTAGGTGTTCTGTGAAACTGTCTACTTTCAGCAGGACAGAGAGGCCTCCCTTTTAGTACTGACTAGGCCAGCTCCTGGATGACAGGCACGGCTTTTCCTTCATCAGAGATTCTTGCCGTTAAGGTTTTTTAGGCCTAGATTTGAAATAGTTGAGAGAACATAATCATTCACCTTTACAGCAATAAGCAAAAAACTCAGAGGGTATAAACTTCCCTTCTCAAAAAAATGAGAATTTGGTAGGTTTTCAACCTTAAGTAAGGGCCACAGTGTGACAGTTGATTATACCCTGAAAGAATGACAGGAAGCTAGAGGATTAATCTATCAGGACATACATCTTCCTCTTTTTGTAACTAGGGCTCTAGCAGTGAGGTAAGTGGAAAGATCTTGAGAAGTTCTCCCATCCCACCTAGCAAGCACGTTGTCCAAAGCCTCTGTAAAAATGTTTGTCCCTTATTCAGCATGTATCAGTATTTCATTCCTTTTATTGATAAATATTGGCAGTACTCACTGTACAGATCTACCACATTTTATTTATCCATTTGTTCACAGATAATTTAGGTTAAATGCTAACTCCACGGTTTAACCTTTTAAGAAACTGCTGAACTCTTTTTCAAGTAGTAGCTGCACCAATTTACATTCCGACCAGCAATCCTAGTAAACAACTGTTATTCTGTCTTTGTGATTACAGCCATCCTAATGGAATATGAAGTGGCATCTCATTAAGGTTTTGATTTGCATTTTCCTCATCTTTTCATTTGGCTTCCCTGGTGGCTCAATGGTAAAGAATCCACCTGCCAATTAGAAGATACAGGTTTGATCCCTAAGTTGAGAAGATGCCTGGAAAAGGAAATGGCAACCTACTCCAGTATTTTTGCCTGGAAAAATCCCATCAACAGAGGAGCCTGGTGGGCTACAGTCCATGGGAGCGCAGAGTCAGACACAACTTAGCAACTGAACAACAATCTTTTCCTGTGTTTATTGCCCATTTGCTTATCTTCTTTGGAGAAACGTCTGTTTTAATCCTTTGTCCATTTTTAATTGATTGTCTTTTAATTGTTGAGTTATATGAGTTCTTTCTGTATCTTGGAGACTTACCAGATACACAATTTGCAAATATTTCCACCCATTCTGTGGGTTGTCTTTTTCACTTGATCAGCTTTTAAGCACAAAAATTTTTAAGTTTGATTAAGTCCAACTTGGGCTTCCCTGGTGGCTCAGAGGTTAAAGCGTCTGCCTCCAATGCGGGAGACCCGGGTTCGATCCCTGGGTCGGGAAGATCCCCTGGAGAAGGAAATGGTAACCCACTCCAGTATTCTTGCCTGGAGAATCCCATGGACGGAGAAGCCTGGTAGGCTACAGTCCACGGGGTCGCAAAGAGTCGGACACGACTGAGCGACTGAACAGAACAGAACAGAACAGAAGTCCAACTTATTTTCCATTGGTTGCCTGTGCAAGGTCACAAAGATTCACAATGTTTTCTTCTAGGTTCTAAGAATTTTAGCTTACTTTTATGTCTAAGATCCATTCAGAGTTCTTCAATCAGAATATGCAGTGTAATAATATCCCAGGTGATTTGTATGCACAATGAAGTTGAGAAGCACTGCTTTAAATTACTAATAAATTCCTATTTCCTTTAAATCAGTAGTTCTAACCCTGCCCTACAGTCACTTCAGCTTTTAAAAATTAAGTCTGAGTGGGTTCAAGATGGCAGAGTAGAAGGACGTGCACTCATCTCCTCCTGCTAGAACACCAAAATTGCAACCAGGTGTTCAACAACCATCTACAGGAGGACACTGGAACCCACCCCCCAAAAAATACCCCAAAGACAAAGCCGTGAAGAGATGGTAGGAGAGAAGCAATCATAATAAAACCAAATCCCATACCCGCTGGGTGGGCAACCCACCAACTGGAAAACAATGATACCAAAGAAGCTCTCCCACTGTTATGAAGGTTCTGAGCCCCATGTCAGGCTTCTTGGCCTGGGGAGACAACAAAGGGACTAGGACTCCCCAGGAAATCTGACTTTAAAGGCCAGTGGGATCTGATTACAGGATTTCCACAGGACTAGGGGAAACAGACTCCACTCTTGGAGGTGTACACAAAATCTTGTCTGCACCAAGACCCAGGGGAAAGGAGCAGTGACCCACAGGAGACTGAACCAGAACTACTTGTGACTGTTGAAGGGTCTCTTATGGAGGCATGGGTCAGCAGTGGCTCGTGGTGGGGATGGGTGCACTGGGAGCATAAGTCCTGGACCACTAACCCCTACCATAGACCCCATAGATCCCAGGGCTTGGTCACCTTAGGCTAAACAACTAACATGGAAGGAGCACAACCCTACCCACCATAGATAATTAGATTAAAACTTTACTGAGCATGGCTCTGCCCACCAGAGCAAGACCCAGTTTCTCCCACCACCACTCCCCACCATCAAGTATACAAGCCTCTTACCCTCCTCCATCAGAGGGCAGACAGAGGCAGCAAGAAGAACCACAATCCCACAGCAGCTAGAACAAAAACCACATTACAGAAAGTTAATTAGGATGAAAAAGCAGAAAGTTATGTCTCAAATGAAGGAACAAGATAAAACCCCCAAAAAACTACATGAAGTGGAGATGGGCAACCTTCCAGGAAAAGAATTCAGAATAATGATAGTGAAGATGATCCAGGATATCGGGAAAACAATGATGAAGATTCAAGAAATGTTTACCAAAGATGTACAAAAACTAAAGGACAAACAGAGATTAATAATACACTAGAAGGCATCAACAGCAGAATAACTGAGATAGAAACATGGGTAAATGACGTGGAGGACAGAATGGTGGAAATCATGGCTGCAAAACAAAGAAATGAAGACAGCCTAAGAGACCTCTGGGGCAACATTAAACACACCAACATTCGCATTACAAGGGTCCAATAAGGAGAAGAGAGAAAGGACCTAAGAAAATATTTGAAGAGAATAGCTGAAAACTTCCCTAATATGGGAAAGGAAATAGTCAACCAAGTCCAGGAAACACAGAGAGTCCCAAGCAGGATAAACCCAAAGAGGAACACACCAAGACACATACTAATCAAACTGACGAAAATTAAAGACAAAGATAAAATATTAAGAACAACGGGGAAAAACGACAAAATACAAGGCAACTCCCATATGGTTATCAGCTGATTTCTCAATAGAAACTTACCAGCTGATTTCTCAATAGAAACTCTAGAAGCCAGAAGGGAATGGCATGATATATTTAAAGTGATGGAAGAACCTACAGCCAAGAATACTCTACCCATCAACACTCGTTCAGATTTCACAGAGAACTCAAAAGCTTTACAGACAAGCAGAAGTTAAGATAATTCAGTATCACCAAACTAGCTTTACAACAAATGCTAAAGGAACTTCTTTAAGTGGGAAACACAAGAGCAGGAAAAAACCTACACAAAATAAACCCAAAATGATTAAGAAAATGGTAATAGGATTATACATATTGATAAGGTAATTATTACCTTAAGTGTAAATGGATTAAATGCAAGAAACAAGATAGACTGGCTGGGTAGATGAGAACGTGCATGTGTGCACTTCCACTTACCACATCACTCTACTTAACCCCTCAAACTGTATGTAATTCTTTTATATTGTTAGGTTAATCATGTTTCCATTATGGCTTGCAATTGTAATGATCTTTTATTGTCTGTCTAGCTATTGACTGTAACACTGATAAATGTCTTGTACTATTCTCATTTTTGCTTAATAATTATATCATGATTAGTCAACAGAAAATAATAGAATTTGCACTAAGTTCAGTTCAGTTGCTCAGTTGTCTCCAACTCTTCACGACCCCATGGACCAGAGCACGCCTGGCCTCCCTGTCCATCACCAACTCCTGGAGTTTATTCAAACTCATCTCCATTGAGTCGGTGAAGCCATCCAACCATCTCATCTTCTGTCACTCCCTTCTCCTCCCGCCTTCAATCTTTCCCAGCATCAGGGTCTTTTCAAATGAGTCAGCTCTTCACTTCAGGTGGCCAAAGTATTGGCCACTTCAGCTTCAACATCAGTCCTTCCAATGAACATTCAGAACTGATCTCCTTTAGGATGGACTGGTTGGATCTCCTTATAGTCCAAGGGACTCTCAATGATCACTAAAACCACCATTTAATAGAAAAACTATAATCACTTCTTAAAATCCAGATACATATCAGAATTATCTTGGAATTTTTTGAAAAATACAAATGCCCAGGTTCTTCTCCAAAACTCCAGATGTATTTTTAATGAACAGCCATGTTTAAAAACAACTGGACTATGTGATGTGCTTTTATCTAGTTTGTTTCATATTCAGTGTTCCCATTTCATTTAGTTTGTTTTCCAATTTCTCCATCTCTTTTGATGTTCTCAAGCCTTTACCAAGCATAGTAGAAAAGCTTTTGTATACATGTGTGTATATATATGTATAATTTATATATTCTAGAAAATTTATGAATTTTTGCCTAGCTAAAAAATTTGACATTTTGATTCCACTTGTTTAACTTAGTATGAATAGAATGCTAGATTCCTAATTCATATTCACTCAGAATTTTGATATATACTTTCATGTATCTTGGCATCTAGTAACTGCCCAAGTCTAGAAAGTATTATCTTAGTGATTAAAAAAATTTTAATGAGGCTTGAAATGTCTAATCCAGTTTTGAGAATATAAAGAAATATTGTTGTTAAAAAAAACACAACAGGAAATTAAGGTGACAGTATTAACTAAAGTACAGATTTTCTTCAAATCTCACAAAATTTTATGCTGCTGCTGCTGCTAAGTCACTTCAGTCATGTCCGACTTTATGTGACCCCATAGACGGAAGCCCACCAGGCTCTCCCGTCCCTGGGATTCTCCAGGCAAGAACACTGGAGTGGGTTGCCATTTCCTTCTCCATTGTGTGAAAGTGGAAAGTGAAAAGTGAAAGCGAAGTCGCTCAGTCATGTCCGACCCTTAGCGACCCCATGGACTGCAGCCTACCAGGCTCCTAGTGTCCATTATTTGTTTTCATACATTATTCAAGACTCCAATTTGTATTTAATTGAGCAGCTTCAGCTGCATGCAACAAATTCTGGTAAATTCTCTTTTCATTTTTATTCTATTACAAATATTTTCTAATTTTCCTTGTAATGGCTTCTTAGATATACTCACTTAAAAGTGGACATTTAATTTCCAAGTACTTGAGCTTTTTTAAGGTATCCTTGATATTAATTTCTCATTTAAATGCTTTCTTCTCTGCAACCACCCTCTGTTTTTTGTCTTCTAACTTTACTGAAACTTTCGATGGCTAAGCCTAAGATCTCTCTTGTTAAATGTCACACTGAACTGAAAATATGGAGTTATTTTCAAGTATCTTCTTTTTGGGGGGGGCGGTAATTTTAATCTTTTTTTAAATTTTATTAAAGGATAATTGCTTTATAGAATTTTGTTGTTTTCTGTCAAACCTCAACATGAATCAGCCATAGGTATACATATATCCGCTGTCAAGTATCTTTTGATATTGATCTCTAACAATTTCACAGTAGTAAGAGAACAGAAGAGGAATTCCCCAGGTTAGTAGGTGCCCAGTATGCTACTGGAGATCAGTGGAGAAATAACTATAGAAGGATTGAAGGGATGGAGCAAAAGCAAAACCAATACCTAGTTGTGGATGTGACCAGTGATAGAGGCAAGGTCCGGTGCTGTAAAGAGCAACATTGCATAGGAACCTGGAATGTTAGGTCCATGAATCAAGGCAAATTGGAAGTGGTCAAACAGGAGATGGCAAGAGTGAACATAGACATTCTACCAATCAGTGAATTAAAATGGACTGGAATGGGTGAATTTAACTCAGATGACCATATCACTACTACTGTGGGCAGGAATCCCTTAGAAGAAATGGAGTAGCCATCATGGTCAACAAAAGAGTCCGAAATGCAGTACTTGGATGCAATCTTAAAAACGACAGAATGATTTCTGTTCGTTTCCAAGGCAAACCATTCAGTATTACAGTAATCCAGGCCTATGCCCCAACCAGTAACGCTGAAGAAGCCGAAGTTGAATGGTTCTATGAAGACCTACAAGACCTTTTAGAACTAACACCCAAAAAAGATTTGCTTTTCACTATAGGGGACTGGAATGCAAAAGTAGGAAGTCAAGAAACAAACACCTGGAGTAACAGGCATATTTGGCCTTGGAGCACGGAATGAAGCAGGGCAAAGGCTAATAGAGTTTTGTCAAGAGAAGGCACTGGTCATAGCAAACACCCTCTTCCAACAACACAAGAGAAGACTCTACACGTGGACCTCACCAGATGGTCAACACCGAAATCAGATTGATTATATTCTTTGCAGCCAAAGATGGAGAAGCTCTATACAGTTAGCAAAAACAAGACCAGGAGCTGTCTGTGGCTCAGATCATGAACTCCTTATTGCCAAATTCAGACTTAAATTGAAGAACGTAGGGAAAACCACTAGACCATTCAGATATGACCTAAATCAAATCCCTTACGATTATACAGTGGAAGTGAGAAATAGATTTAAGGGACTAGATCTGAAAGATAGAGTGCCTGATGAACTCTGGACGGAGGTTCGTGACATTGTACAAGAGACAGGGACTAAGACCATCCCCATGGAAAAGAAATGCAAAAAAAGCAAAATGGCTGTCGGAGGAGGACTTGCAAATAGCTGTGAAAAGAAAAGAAGCGAAAAGCAAAGGAGTAAAGGAAAGATATAAGCATCTGAATGCAGAGTTCCAAAGAATAGCAAGGAGAGATAAGAAAGCCTTCCTCAGCGATCAATGCAAAGAAATAGAGGAAAACAACAGAATAGGAAAAACAAGAGATCTCTTCAAGAAAATTAGAGATTCCAAGGGAACATTTCATGCAAAGATGGGCTCGATAAAGGACAGAAATGGTATGGACCTAACAGAAGCAGAAGATATTAAGAAGAGGTGGCAAGAATACACAGAAGAACTGTACAAAAAAGATCTTCACGACCAAGACATTCACAATAACATGATCACTGACCTAGAGCCAGACATCTTGGAATGTGAAGTCAAGTGGGCCTTAGAGCACATCACTACGAACAAAGCTAGTGGAGGTGATGGAATTCCAATTGAGCTATTTCAAATCCTGAAAGATGATGCTCAATATGCCAGCAGATTTGGAAAACTCAGCAGTGGCCACAGGACTGGAAAAGGTCAGTCTTCATTCCAATCCCAAAGAAAGGCAATGCCAAAGAATGCTCAAACTACCGCACAATTGCACTCATCTCACACGCTAGTAAAGTCATGCTCAAAATTCTCCAAGCCAGGCTTCAGCAATATGTGAACCGTGAACTCCCAGATGTTCAAGCAGGTTTTAGAAAAGTCAGAGGCACCAGATATCAAATTGCCAACATCCGCTGGATCATGGAGAAAGCAAGAGAGTTCCAGAAAAACATCTATTTCTGCTTCACGGACTATGTCAAAGCCTTTGACTGTGTGGATCACAATAAACCTTGGAAAATTCTGAAAGAGATGGGAATCCCAGACCACCTGACCTGCCACTTGAGAAACCTGTATGCAGGTCAGGAAGCAACAGTTAGAACTGGACATGGAACAACAGACTGGTTCCAAATAGGAAAAGGAGTACGTCAAGGTTGTATATTGTCACCTGGCTTATTTAACTTATATGCAGAGTACATCATGAGGAACACTGGGCTGGAAGAAGCACAAGCTGGAATCAAGATTGCTGGGAGAAATATCAATAACCTCAGATATGCAGATGACACCACCCTTATGGCAGAAAGTGAAGAGGAACTCAAAAGCCTCTTGATGAAAGTGAAAGAGGAGTGAAAAGGTTGGCTTGAAGCTCAACATTCAGGAAACAAAGATCATGGCATCTGGTCCCATCACTTCATGGGAAATAGATGGAAAAACAGTGGAAACAGTGTCAGACTTTATTTTTTGGGGCTCCAAAATCACTGCAGATGCTGATTGCAGCCATGAAATTAAAAGACGCTTGCTCCTTGGAAGGAAAGTTATGACCAACCTAGATAGTATATTAAAAAGCAGAGACATTACTTTGCCAACAAAGGTCCTCCTAGTCAAGGCTGTGGTTTTTCCCATGGTCATGTATGGATGTGAGAGTTGGACTGTGAAGAAAGCTGAGTGCCAAAGTGTTGATGCTTTTGAACTGTGGTGTTGGAGAAGACTCTTGACAGTCCCTTGTACTGCAAGGAGATCCAACCAGTCCATTCTAAAGGAGATCAATCCTGGGTGTTCATTGGAAGGACTGATGCTAAAGCTGAAACTGCAATACTTTGGCCACCTCATGCGACGAGTTGACTCACTGGAAAAGACTCTGATGCTAGGAAAGGTTGGGGGAGAAGGGGACGACAGAGAATGAGATGGCTGGACGGCATCACTGACTCTGGACATGAGTTTGAGTGAACTCCGGGAGTTGGTGATGGACAGGGAGGCCTGGTGTTCTGTGATTCATGGGGTCGTGGAGAGTCGGACACGACTGAGTGACTGAACTGAACTGAACTGAAGAGAACAGACTCTGATTTCAATACCTTTGGACCGTGAGATTTCTACACCTGGTCATATGTCTCTGTATATGTTCCAGTGCCTCTTATAGTCTATGGGAACTTGAATAGAATTTGTATCTTCTTCTTGTGTGAAAACTGTATAAATCTTAACTGTGTTAAATTGGTTTGTAATACTTTTCAGGTCTACTATATTCTTCTGCTTCCTTGTACATTCATTCTGTTAATTTCTGAGTTTGATATTGAAATTTCAACTAAAAATCTTAATTTGTTTACTTAAACAATTGTAATAACAATGTAACTATATGTAACTTAGTTATGTATTTTCCAAGTCTCCTGTAAATGTGTTATCATATTTTCATAATTTAAAAGATAGAAAAGGAAGAAAAATAAATAAAAAATAAAATTTACATTTGAGCCTTATACATACGACAGTTCCACTTAGTATAGGGTGGGCTTATTTTTCAGTCTTCTTAGCTGACTCTGATGTGAAGCCAAGGTTGAGAATTACCATCTCCTCTTCAAAGATTAACATGTTCTATAGCCCGTGCTGCTGCTGCTGCTGCTAAGTCACTTCAGTCATGTCCAACTCTGTGCAACCCCATAGATGGCAGCCTATGAGGGTCCCCCGTCCCTGGGATTCTCCAGGCAAGAACACTGGAGTGGGTTGCCATTTCCTTCTCCAATGCATGAAAGTGAAGATGCTCAGTCATGTCCGACTCTTAGCAACCCCATGGACTGTAGCCTACCAGGCTCCTCTGTCCATGAGATTCTCCAGGCAAGAGTACTGGAGTGGGGTGCCATCACTACAGCCCTCAATTATCTCCTAAATTTGTTGAGGATTTCCACAAAGCTATGCCCATCCACATGCCTCGCAGTCTAATCAATGTTTCAAGTCTTTGTCACTTGAAAAGAAATCCTTAACAAAAACACATGTGCTCTGTCATTCAGTTGTATCCAACTCTTTGGACTGTAGCCCACCAGGGGGCGGTGGGGGTGGGAAAAGGGGATATTCCCCATCCAGGGATTCAACCAGTGTCTCCTGCATTGCAGGCGGATTCTTCACCTGCTATCAGAAACATACTTTCTACTATAGATTTCACCCACATGCCATCTCCAGGCTGGATTGCACCCACTGCCTGCTTAATATTTTATGCTAGGCTTACAACAGTGCCACTGGGATCAATGCTCACAGTCTGTACACAAGACTGTAAGTTTAGTGCCTGAATATGAAACATATCACACTTTGATCCAGAAACTAGAAGATGGGAGGTCATATAGGTAGTACTGGAAACAGGAATGAGAAGAGGAAAATGAAGAACTTGAATGTTTTGGGAAAAACAAGACTGGCCAAGAGCATGGTCTACAACCAGCTATGTTTTAATACCTATCTCTTTGAGGCATATTTCTTTTTTTTCTTGAAAGAGAGGGACAGAAATGGGGAAGAAAAAAAAAAACAACTCCTGTCTACTCTTTGCAAATCCAGAACAATCGGACCAATTCAAATGGATCAGTGAATGACCTGTACATAATAGCTAAATCCATAAAACTCTTGGAAGAAAATATAGAGGAAAACCTCCATGACCTTGGATTGGGAATGAATTCTTATATACGGCATCAAAATCAGGAGCAACAAAAGAAGAACAAAGGAAAAACCTGACTTTAAAAATTTAAAACTTTCGTACAAAGGGCATTATCAAGAAGTGAAAAGACAATCTGTAACTGAAAGGGTTTAATATCCAGAATATATTTTAAAAACTCCCACAAGTCAACAACAAATATTTTCAAAAGGCAAAGGACTTGAAAAGACCTTTCTCTGAAAAAGATGTACAAACAGCCAATAAAGCACAAGAAAAGATGCTCATCATCATTAACTCACTAGGGAGATACAAACCAAACCACAATGATATAACCATACAACACTCAGGAGAACGGCTGAAGTCTGAAACAAAATCAAGAAAAACAGCAAATGGTAAGTGTTGCCAAGGAGGTAGTGAAAATTGGAAAACACACCTTGCTGATGGGAATGTAAAATGGTACAGCTGCTGTGGAAAATAGGAAGTTCCTCAAAAAGTTAAAAACTACCATATGACCCAACAATTCCACTCTAGGTAGATAGCCAAATGAATTAAAAACAGACTCAAACAAATACTTACTAGTGTTATAACAGCATTATTCATAATATCTAAGGGATGTGTCCATCAACAGATGAATGAATAAATGTGGTATGCCCATAAAATAGAGTATTATTCAGCTATGAAAGGGAATGAAGCGCTGACACATGCTACAACATGAATGAACCTTGAAAATGTGATAAGAAACCTGACATAAAAGACCACATAAAGGCACACCTCGTTTTACTGTATTTTACTTTACTGTCCTTTGAAAATACTACTTTTTTTTAAAACAAAATGAAAATTTGTGGCAACTCTGTCGAGGATGCCTTCCAGTGCCATTTTTCCAACAGCATTTGTTTGTGTCTCTCTGTCACATTTTGGTAATTCTTGAAATGTTTCAATTTTTTCTCAATAAATACAATTATTACTGTATTTGTTTTGGTGATCTGTAATCAGTGGTCTTTGTAACTGCAGATGTGGTGGAAATGGCAAGAGAACTAGAAGTGAAGCCTAAAGATGTGACCAAATATCTGCTGTCTCCCAATAAAACTTTAATGAATAAGTAGTTGCTTTTGATGGAGGAACAAAGAAAATGATTTTTTGAAATGAGATCTATGTAGTCCTGGTGAAGAAACTGAGAAGACTGTTGAAATGACAACAAAGTGTTCAGTATATCATATATTAGTTGGTAAAGCTGTGGCAGGATTTGAGAGGACTGTGAAAGAAGTTCAACCGTGAAAGGAAGTTCATCACTTGTGAAAGGGAAGAGTCAATGTGGCAAACCTCATTGTTGTCTTAAGAAACTTCCACAGCCTCCCCACAACCTTCAGCAGCCACCACCCTAACCAATCAGCAGCCACAACATTGAGACAAGACCCTCCACCAGAAAAACGATTATGAATCACTGAAGGCACAGACAGTTAGCATTTTTAGCAATATTTTAATTAAGGTATATACATCGTTTTTTAGACATTAACACTAGTGTACATTTAATAGACTATAGTGTGAGCATGACTTTTATATGCACTGGAAAAACAAACACTTTGTGTGACTCACTTAATATTGTGTTATTAGCTTTATGAAGGTGGTCTGAAACTGAAACCATACTATCTCTGAGGTATTGCCTTTATTATATAATTACATTTCTATGAAACATCCAAAATAGGTAAATGCATAGAAGACAGAAAACAGACAAGTGGTTGCCAGGGGCTGGGCTAAGAGGGGAATAATGAGTGATTTCTTAATGGCTCTGGGGTTTCCTCTTGGGGTGATGAAGTTTTGGGTGATTGTGATGGTTGCACAACACTGTGAATATACTTAAATACCACTGAACTACAGATTTTTAAATGGTTACAATAGTAAAATTTGTTATATATATAATTTTTTTTTTAAAGCAAAAAAAGAAAAGCCCACAAGAGCTTTCTCACTAACCTTATTACCATATGCTAAAACAGCCAATTACAATGCATGCTTCTTTTGGGAAGACTGTTTCCCAAAGAACAGGGGTTCAGTCAAGTGTATCCTGCTCCTTCTACAATATTCAGTAAGCAGTCAAGTCACCACTTCTCCTTTGGAAAAGCGTGAACACTGAGGAACAAAAATGTGTTCCTCCAGCATTTTTCCCCTTCTGGCATGATGGTGTGCTGCAGATTAAGATGATCACAAATTCTGTGATATTCTACTTATCAAGCGGTTTGGGGCCTATCTGGGCAAGTTAAGCCTGAGCAGTAGAATACAAGAGAAATGACACTGGGCCAGTTTGGGGGGTGAGGGCGCACACCTTAAAAAACTGACAGCTTTCATTTTTCCTTGAAATACATGCCCTTGAAACCTATCCACCATTTTGTGAGGAAGCACAAATGGCTCTTAGAGGAACTGAGACTCCCAACTGCACTCCTAGATGAAAGTACATAGTAATTAAGACAGCTAAGGGAATAAACTCTCTTGAAAGTAAATTCTCCAGACCCAGTCAAGTTGCTCCAGCAGTATTCACCAATCCTTGCCAAGGTGCTCAATCATGAATAAAATTAATGACTGATTTTTGTTCTAAGCCCCTGTGCTGTGGGATAGCTTGTTATGAAGCATTAAATAACCACAACACACTGGCAATTTCCTTCCCTCTCTAGAAATTAGGAGTGGAGGATGGGTCTGAATAGCTTTAAGAAAAAAAAAAAATTAGTTTGAATATACAGCAACTACTATATATCTCATGGAAAGAATTAGCCCCCACATTCAGCTTTGGCCTTCTGAGGGAAAATATACCGGGAACTCCCATAAATGCCTAGTTCATAGAGTTGGTAAGCAAGACAGACTGGATTGTGGCTCTGGGACAGGTTACATCATAATTAAGGAGTCTGAGGCACAAATGTTAACACCTTATAAACTGGAATTACAAACTGAGATGAGAATGTGCTTCATTACTACCTCAGCTCTGGAAAAAATCTCCACCTTATTCTATTCAATCTCACCAACGCAAAGATGTTGGAAAGAGATGCTTTTCCTCCATTTCCAAAAGGGTTGACCATAAATAGTAGTTCAGATGGGCTGCGAAGGTACCACTCCTACTGACAAGGAAAAGCTGCTAGCTACCTAGCTGAGGAAAATGATGGTTTGAAAGACAGAGAAATCCTCTCCCTCGCCCATACAACAAATGTGTCTGTGTGCTTATCTAGATCTATCAGTCAGATGTATTCTAGGGATCAAAGGTGATGGTTAACTCCTTTTTCTTTAGTTTCTGGTAGAAAACAATTACTCCATATTCTCCAAAATCGAGTCCTCTTATACACACACACACACAACTTCCCAACTTAACAAAACACAAAAGGCAAACTTCCTCTACACTGCCACCACCTCCCTCACCACAGCTACTACTCCCCATTTCTCTGGATTCTCTTTACTTCAAAATTGTGTGTATCCTGATATTTTCCAGGTTCATTTAAATCAGAATTTTACCCTAATCAAACTTTAAAACCCCTATTATAGTCATAGAGGTCCTTCCCTTTACTAAATCCATAGGTTAATAGTCAATCCATGATGAGTACTTAAAGGCAACAGCATTCAACACACTACTTTACCATCCTTCTCCTTGTGAAAAAACTTTCCACGTACTTTCAGCATACCTGCCTGTTCATGTCCTTTGCTGGTCTACTCTCATCTCTCTGAGCTGAAGTTAACAGTAAACCAGGACTCAAATCTTCTCAAAGTGTGTTTATCAACACGCTCTAAAATTCATCTAGTCAGAATTTCTCAACCTTGGCACTAGTCACATTTTGAGACCAGATATCTTTGCTGTGGGAGGCTGCTCTGTGCATCAGAGAACATTCAGTGGCATCCTTAACCTCTAACTCATTACATGTTGCCTTAACTATGATGTCAAAAAGGTCTCTCTAGACATTGTCAAAAGTCCCCCTTTGTCGTTTCTGGTTGAGAACCACAGACCTCATCCTTGTCTTTAAATACTATCTATATACACTGGCAGCTGTATAACTTGTCTGTGCCTGAACACTCTCCTCATGCTGCCTTCTCATTATCTCCAATTATATATCTAATCAAGTACATCTCACTTAACACATCAAAACTGGACTTCTGACATACACCCCAACCCATATGTACCCTGCTCACCTTGCTTGGCATCTCTCTTGTTCTCAACTCTTACACTTTTATTCATCAGTAAAACCTACTGGCTCTGCCTTCAAAACATACTACAATTTCTTATTACCTCCACTGCTACCAGTCCAACCCAAGCTGGTATTAACTCTGAAATCCTAGCAGTCTCTCTGCTTCCACCCTGGTTCAATGGTTCTTACCTGGGAACTTGTTACAAATGAAAATTCTCCTCCAAGTCTAGGACTAGCAAATCAGAAACTCTAGGGATGGGACACAAAAATTTTAGGGCATTAAGCTCTGCACATCAAACACCTGCACCACTTACCTGTCCCCACCTCTCCAATTAATCCCTACACCACTTTCTCCCTAGCTCACCTTGACCGTCGTACTGAACCCACACTCAGAACATTCACATTACATCACATTTTCATTAGCTGCCTCTCTTCTGAAAAGCTATTCACCCTCCCAGATCCTCAAGTCTCTAGTTAAATGTCACGTTTTCAGTGAGGCCTTTTCTGACTATACTATATAAAATAAAATACCTTCTTCCTGAACTAGTCTCCTTAATCTCAGTTTTTCACCAAAGCACTTGTCACTACCTAACAGGCCATATATGTGTTTTGTTTACTGTTTCCCTACATTCCACTATGTAAACCCCACATGGAAAGAACTTTGTTTTATTTACTCCTATGCTTTGAGCAACTAGAAAAGAACCTGTTACTCAACAGATGTTCAATAAATGTTCACTTTCTGAAGCAAAATGGTTGTGTATGGTTGACTAGAGGAAAGATACAAAGAAGTTGAGGAGAACCACTTCATGTTACTTAAGTAACTGCCAAGAAGATTTCAGAGCAGAAAAACAAACAAAAGTCCTCCAAATTGTAAGTGAATGAGAGAAGCAGAAAGCAGCAGTTAACATTTCAGAGCATATCAACTGGTTAGCCAAGTTTAGGAAACCTACAAAACTGATCCCAGAGGCACAGTAGGCTTTACATAAGCCAAAGAAGACAGATGAAATTCCAAAGGAGAGAATACCATGTGCAAGAGAAGCAGACATTTCCTAAGTATAATCTTCCCCAAGTGTGTTTTCACTGGATCTACCGAGAACAGTTAAGTGAAAAGGACAGTAGAGAATAGGACAAAGCTGTATTATAAAGGTTTCCTTAATGCTGGACTTATTGACTTATTTAACATGTTTAATGTTAAGAGAGGAAGTATGATATGCACGTATTTCTCTGCCTTAACAACATAAACTTGTTTTGCACAAGGACACAGACATGTGCTCCAGCTTCACTTTTATCACTAATGTTAGTAACATTTTTATCTGTCCTATTTTGTTGTAATTTGTCTACTAAATTAACATGGTAACAATGTTTCTCAAACAAAAACTCCTTTCATGACTACATTTAGGCCAAGTCTGAAACACTAATTCTGAATACACAGAGGCCAGTTGTCATTTATCTCATTTGCTAAAATTTGTGTAGGATCACAAGTATTCCACTTGGGAAATAAAATCCTGAAATGTTATTTTCACCACTCAATATGAGAACAATTTAGGAGGGTTTTTTTATTTGTTTGTTTATAAGGCTTTGGAGAATTTTAAGTATCTTAAACTCCTTAAAAGATACTCAAATCTAAGATGAACGTATCAGAAACAAACAGTAACAAAAAAAATCACACCAGGGTGACAACTAAAAGGTTCTTAAGAATCATCTAGGTGGGTGTGCCACACAGGCCTCACCACCACTTTCAGTCATGATCCCCTGACTCCAAATAACTAGTCAAGAACCAAAAAAACTAAGCAAAAGCCCAAGTTACCCGATGTCCCAGTTGGTTCCCTTTCTAATGCACAATATAGTATACACACACATAATTTAACCGAGGAAACAAAAAAAAATTAATGAAAAATAACCTCAAGTGTAGGAAAATCTGGGGGTCAATCAATTCTAGTAGTCTTTAAAAGACATGAATACTGAAAGTAAATTGAAGACATCTTTTTCTTTCTACAAAAAAGGCAAGACAAACAAGTGTAAAAGCTAGAGATTTATTGTTATTTTGTGATTAATAAATTGTCAAACCGGTTATGACACTACCCCAACACTGTATACCACCAATTGCTAGTACAAAAGTTTTAAAACCATACTGAGGCATAAGGCAGAGAGAGCAGATACACACAAATATCATCCTTAACAAGTTCCTCTTAGTCATGCCTCCATCTTAATTAACCTTTGTACCTGTTTTATTCCAGGGGACAGTGTCAAAACAGTGCACGAAATGGTGGGCAACCTGCCTCTTTACCTTTTTTAATAGCAAGCAACTTACAGAAGTAATGGAATTCAACTTGTATTTCCCTTGATTTTACTGGTCTGAATTAATTTTAGTTACTTTAACATTTTAATTTCCCTTAACTGTACATGAGAGAATATAATGAATGACCTAAGAGAATACTGAACCAGAGTCAGCCAAATATATTACTGACCCCAAAGTTAGGTTTTAATTGGTCCTAAAGGAATGTACCACCCCAATAGTTTGAGAGTTAGGCAAACAGAATTTCCTTGGGGAGGGAAGAAAAAAGCTGTAGAACAGCCAAATGTACTCAACATTGTTAAAACGGCTCTTTGTTTTCACCCCTGAATGATACTTCTTTACTACACTATATGCACAGAAATCCTAACAGAATCTTGGTTGCCAGTATTATTTAGGCTGGCCCAATCCAGGACAGAACCCCACCCCACCCCCAAAATTCCCCTTCTCTCAGGCTCTGAAAAGCACAATATTTAACTATTTCTTAATAGAACTACCAAAACACTTCAGAAACAAGTGGCTCACAAATCATTTTAAATTCGTGTATTGCCTGTGCATGAGAAAACTGATAAACCCAGAAGATAGTTCTATTTTTATATGGCGATTAAAAATAACTGAAACATCAAGACACTTTCAGTGAAAGCAACATTTCAATTACAAATTGTAATGCCTGTTAAACTACCTATGGGAGAAGCTGAAAGTCCTAGGCAAATGCACTTTGGGGTTATACTACAGTGCTCCTTCAGTCTGCACAAAGATTAAGGTAATTTACAATCTGTGAATGCTGAGACAATGTTACATCATCTTGTCTGTACAATTAATACGTCCTTAAAGAGACAACCAGAATCAGTTTTTCTACTGTATTTTCAACTAGCCTCACTAACCAGTACTTTTGCTGAGATGTTTATCAAAGATGCTGTAAGATCCTACACAATTAAGAAATACTCCACTTTGAAGTATTTCCTTATCTTTATTTTATCCATTACAGACGTTTTGCTCAGATGGTCTACTGTAGTATGTTTCTAGAGATGCTATCCCAAATGTGCATACATACATTGTATACAAATAAAGCAAAAACTGTCAGTAGTATAAATCTTACAGCATTTTTGTTTGCAAAAATACATGCCAAAGTCACGATAAGCAATGTTGTATCACAAATTATAAAGCGCAAATGATTTGCTTCTTTTTAATGCTTTTATTCTACATAAATTACTACCAGAGACTAATGTTTTAAAAAGCAAATAAACTGGACAGATGCAGGACAAAAATCTGTTCACCCAACTATAAAAGGTGATATGTTTTTAAAAATTACAATAAATGCAGAAGTGTTTGATGCATGCAGTAGCCTTAAATGAAAAAGCATTGATTCCCACTGTTCCAGGAAAACAAAAAACAAACAAACACAGTGAAACCCACACATCTTACTGCACTCCACCTTAAAATGTATCATATATTGGGTTTGTTTATAACAGCACAGAATTCCAAGAGTCAAAATGAAATAAAGCGGGTATTTTAAAGATTTAAGAGCCGTTATCAAAAATAAATTACATTTTTTTCGAGATACAGAAATGCTGCTATGATGGCTGAGAGCCCAGTAACCTTTCAATAGCCGCATTGATATCACCTCCTGTGGCTATTAGAGCTTGCAAGTTGGCTTCACGGTTCAAAAATCCCATTGCACTGAGCTGTTCCAGTTGCTGCTGAAATCTAACTTCTGGATTCTGTAGCTGTTAAACAAAAACAAACCAAAGCTCTAAGGAAAATCAGTCCATGTCACACCTAAATAATCTTTTAAAATTTTAATTGCTTTTTAACATCTGCTAATCTATCAAGCGATATAAAAGCACTGGCCTCTCGTGAAACATATTCAACATATTTAAAAGTCCAATTAGTACTTTATTTACAGAGGGAGCCCAGCCTGGTGCTGTTACAACTTAGACAGGTGGGAGGGAGGCTCAAGAGGGAGGGGATATACATACAATTATCACTGATTAGTACTGTTGTACAACAGAAACCAACACAATATTGTAAAGAAATTATCCTCCAATTAAAAAACTCAAGAAACTAAAAATATATAAATAATGGAAAAATAAGATACTTACTACTAAAAAAATAATTTAAAAAAAAATTTTGGAGCTATCGACCAATTGGGTAATTGTAAAAGCCAGTGTCCTCTTGTATAAAATTCTAAAGTTCTAATCTAATGAGGGTTAGAATGTCTTTAATTTCTGTATCAGCCAGTCAAGTCTTCAGAAAAAGGTTCCAATTTCAGATGTACATACTATACTCCTCATTTTTTCAGCTGCATCTCCTTTTCAGAAATGATGTACTACAGAAATACATAAATGATCACTCAATTCTGGGCAAAATGATAATGGTGAGGCCTATACATTGTTCAACTTAGGTAACAATTCTGTCCAATACCTGAAATTGCTTTTTCCTATTAATTCGAAGAACATTTACTGAGCCAGCATGTCATGCTAGTTATCAGGAATACAAATCCTCGTATAAGATAAAACTCTGACCTGTTTATTGTATTGAATAAGGCTTAAAATAAAAAACTATGCTGTATTTTCATCATGTAGTAGTTTGAGCACAATCTACCGTGACAGGTTTGAATTTGCAATCATCTGTAAAAGTGGCATATTCTTAGTAAATAAATGATTCTAGATGCAAGCACATTAGGAGTTCACATTTTTTAGCCATATTTGTGAGGTAACACAAGTTACCATGGGAAGCAGTAGCAGGTTGGGTGAAGTACTTACAACTTTTAAGCCAAAATACAAAGAGCAGATAGAATACAGTTGTTCAGGAGGTATTTGGAATAATCAATTTCTATTCCTCCCTGACAAACTTTTATAAAAAATAATCTATTTCAAACAGTTTTCTAACACGGACTCCAAAAAAAGAATACATTTTAAAAAGCAATTTCCAAAATTACAGCAGAGCATTTCTTCCCTGCAACTATAACATTTCTTTTAATGTCTAATATAGTACCAAAGTTAACAATTATGCCTATTTTTTAGAATCAATATAATTAAGAACAAACTTTTCATTGCAAGCTCTAAGCCCCCAAAGATGACCACTTTCTTTACTTTTTTGAAATTTCTACCATTAAGAAAAGCAGAAAAGAATAATTACCTGAGGATTCACTCCAGCAAGAGCCTGCAGCATTTGTTGGATAAACTGCTGGTGTCCAGGTTCGGTGGTTCCTACTGTGGGACTTGGGTTTTCGCTAGATGCAGAAGTAGAGCCATTGGTTCCTGAAGAGCCTCCAGTACTTCCTAATGCCCCCAGGCCAGGAGTAAACCTAGAGAAAACACCAACAGTTAGTAAATCTAAACTCCTAAAAAAATAAGAGGCCAGACCAGGCTGGCTAATGGCAAATCAGTTACAATTTAACATAATGTTAGCTAAGTTATTTTCTTAAAAGAAGCATTTTTAACTTTGAAAACTCTCTTACAAACAATCTCAACCCAAAAAAGGAATGGCCATTAAATCTGAAATTCTCAGAGAAAGTAACCACTGTGCACTTTCACAATCTTTCCCAAATAAGCCTACCCTGGGATGAGGCCGGGGGCTTCAGTTGCTAAGGTCTGTAAACCCTGCTGAATCTGTAATAAGGCCTGCATTGCTCTAGGGTTTGACATTGCCGATAACGTATCAGGATTCTGCATCTAAGGAAGAAAGAAAACCAGTGGTTACGAGGGAATTAAAATTAGTGAAGGTAAAATGAAAATGTTTTCTTTGCTATGCTGGAGAAAATCTAAACCCTTACTCCTAGACACTGGTAATCTGTAATTTCTTTCCCAATATAAACACAAGCACCTCCCCTTTGACAGCAATGTCATGTGTGAATCATCACTTGACCTCCTCCCAAGTCCATTGTGAAAACCATTTTTCATAATGAAACACAATCAGGAGCCCCTCTAGAAGCCATAGTTGTTCCTCGTTTTCCAACAGATAAAAAGCATTGTTTAAGAGACAACCTCCAAATGCACAGTTTATATCACATGGTAATATGGTGAAAGCCATATATTCCTCCTTGACCAAGTGTTAATCTGTTGCTGATGGAACAATTTTACCAATCAGATACACTCTAACACAATAGTTCCAAAGGTGAAGTTAACACATGTGTTGGTTCAGCTTCACTACTTCCAAATATACACCACCTGACTAACCAAAAAAGATAGGCCTACATCATTACAATAAACCAAGGACACTGACTAACCTTAGATAATGGTTTATAGGTCAGAGGATCATTTGGATAATATTTAAAAGCCCTCCCTAGAACTACCAGTTTCAAAACACCAAGACTGACTCCTCTTTTCTTTTTAAATAGTAACATACCATGGCAATCTCAAGTACTTTTTAATTAAAGTAACTTCCTTATATGACAAGACTGACAATTTTAATCTTGCTAATTCCAAGTTTGAGGAATGAGATCTACCCCTTGGAAAACAGGCAGTCTATTAATTTGGAGGAATTAAAACATTATGAAGAAACCAAACACGTAAAGGGTAGCTCTCTTCCTGTTACTTGAGATTAGTTAAACCATAAAGCATAACATGACACAATGAAGCACTTCAAAGTTAGTAAAGTGAAAGGAAATGGTTTATGATATTAACAAAACATTCAAAATCCTAAAAATCCTCAAAAACAAAAACCAAATGGTCCTTTCCTCAGAATTTATATTTTTAAAAATAGAAGCAAAAGGTCAGCAGTGAAATGGGGCTCAGTTAAAAATCAAGCTGAATTCTCTGCAAATTGACAGCAGACTCTACTCTACATTTTGCTACCAGCCAGAGAAAAAGCAAGGAAAATGTTTACCATCAAACTTTCAAGCAAATCATTACCAAAGACAGCTAGCATCTTTTCTTACTCACTTGTTGAAGGAAAGTTGGGAGCTGTTGTCTCATTTGTTCTTGAAGCTGAGGATTTCCAGCAAATAGGGGATTATTCAGCATCATCTATGGGGCAAGTGTTCAAACAATTTTAACTGGAAATATCTGAAACAAGTAATGTACCTTGTTTAATAGTCTATCTTCCCCCCCAGTGCCTAACCTGGCACTTAACAGGGAGGAAGGTAGAACATGAATAAAAAAGGGAAGATAATGTCCACAAGAGGGATCTCCAGAAAAAACAAAAATGAGGCATCTTCTCTCTCAATGAGAATGGTGATTATGATAATGTCATGCGATATCCTAAAAAATAAAAGCAATCATTTTCTTAGGCTTTTCCTTGAGTAAAGGTGAATATTTGCCCTTGAAAGAAAAATGGAAGTAACTGGAATTCATGAAGATACATTTTCTGCTACACTCACAGAATAAACGTAAGCATCAATACATGGAACTATACATGGCTTGCACAGACACCTCAACACACAAGTGGCAAGCACAGAGAAAATCCAGATTTGGAACCACTATATCTACCTGCTTACTGCAAAAGAGCTAATATTAGGTCCAGAAAAATAACACCACAGAACAGCAACCAACTTGCCAGAGAAATGGAGTTGCCAGGTGAAAATCAGCCTAGGACTAGAACCAATAGATCTCTGGGGATAAAGTATTAAAATGCTTTAATAAGACCTAAACGATGTAAATCATTTGAGAACACCAAAATTAGCCTCTAGATTTCACCTCACTACCACCAGAGATGGAAAAAATGGCATGCCTCCTAACCTTCAAATGGGTGTTTAATGAGTTAAAAATCAGAGTCAGGGCCAATATTAATGTGTTGCATACCTAAAAGTAAGATTACAATACACAATAGCATAACCAGAAACTAAATTCTCATAGCTTCAAAAAAGACAAATTTTATATCAGTTTCCCTGCGAAAAGTCAACTAACAATGATTTACTGATAGCCTATTTACCAGTTCACATCCAAAGTCTGGTGGGGGAGCGGTGTGGAGAATGATCCCTACCCTCAAATATTAATAATGAACTATATGTGAGAGTAATTACATGTTAATTGCTAAAAGTAGACAGAATTCCTCCCTCCCTCCCTCAGTTTATCAGCTGTTGCAAAGTAGATTTAGTTAATTTCAACAAGATAGGAAGAAGTCGGACAAGTTTTATGAATATACAGCATTTATTTAGAAGTGACCAGTAAGTTCACAGTAAATAAAGTAAAATCTACTTGAGACCAACAAACCTGCTTCTTTAATGGCTCCAGTCAATAAAGTTATCACATTTATCTTTTAGGATTCATGTTATTTGAAAAAGTGTGTCATCTTAAGCCGATTCATACTTTCTCAGAAAATTGTTATCACATTTGATTAAGATTTTTCTCCTAACTTACCTGACTATATAAAGTTTATACAATCAGACTTTTTTGAATACCTAAAAATGAAAATCAAACTACAAACTTTAATACACTGGTAACCAAAGTACATTGTGAACGTTTCTAACAATTATCTATCAATATTATAAAAGCCAATTCACATCTAGCTTACTTTTGTTTCAATGTTTTGCTTTAGAGTAAAATAAGCAACATACAAAAGTGCTCAAGTCACTTTAAAAATGTAAAATTGTTAGTTTAAGTGGCTGGGAATGTGCTTGTTAGAGTCAAAATTTTAAAGCAAGATGCACATTTAATGATTATTAAATAGGCAAATATGTATTTAAAACCATACAAATAGGATCACTCTGATACATATTTTCCACATTTATTTTAAAGTGCTATCATCACAGTAAGCTGAAGCATATAATACTAATAACTCAAATAATTTTCTCATGAATAAAACAATATTTAATAAAGTATACCTACAATATACAAATTGAAAGTATATAAAAATTTATCTAAAAATATCTTTATTTCCAATTTTACAAATTTTAAGAGAATAGAAATTATTACTGAGGGCTGTTAACTCAAACATATCTGCTATATACTTGAATCAACATGGTTCCAGATTTTAGAAATATAAAAACTATCTCATTTGATATAATGAAGAAAGTGATTTAAGAGCTTTTAAAATTTTGGAAATGGAGAGAGATTACAGGAAACTATTTTAAATTCCCAACATTCCACAGAAACCATTTTTAATAAACAGCAAATATAAATTATAGACGATCAAGTTTAGTTCATATTCTCTAAGGTTTTTCAAGCCCAATGGTTCTTAACTCACGGGTACATCAGAATCACTTAGGGAACTTGAAAAAAAAAATCCAATACAGTTATATCAAACTGTCTGAGAATGGGGCTAAAAAAGTTTTTTTAATCTTAAAATTTCCAAAGTTATCCTAAACATTCAGCTAGGGTTGTGATTCACTCATTTTTTCAGTTATGGTCTCTTCTGAAACAAGTTAAAAAATAATTACTTGATGAAGGACCAGTGTACTAACTTTGGATGGAGATCTGTAGTGGAAAGGATGAGAATACTGTTCCCACAAATCTCTCTGCCCATACTGAACAATTTCAGGCTCTTTTAGAACTGCCATTTTGAATATGACTAATACTCAGAATCTGTGTAATCTAATAAATAAAAGTCTTTCAAATGTATTAACACTTCTTAATCACTTTCAAGATTTACATTACACTAAAGAGTACTGTTTCTGAAGTGCTATTTTGAAGAATAGGTTTCAAAAGGGAGAGTAATCATAAACTTTTCTATCCATCTCCTACATGAACATATGTAGATATAAAGGAAACCTGAACTTCTTTCTAGCCAGTGGACAGAGGAAATGAAGCTGTTTTAATTATATTATGAAGTATTAATTTAATGTAAAGAAACAAACTGTCCAAAAAATTGGGAGATGCAATTTGCTTTTCTAGTGTAGTAAAGCAGCACACACAAAACAAACGTGCCAAAATCACAATGATTTGGTTAGGCCATTTTGATACACAGTGCTTACAATTATAAACTCACCTGTGCAGCAAGGTCAGGGTTCTGGCTTAGTGACTGCATCATGCTTCTCATGTAGGGGGCAGACAACATGTTTTGCATAAGTTGTGGGTTTTCAGTTATTTGCTGCAACAAGCTCTGCATTCCTGGTGTATTAAACATACTAGCTGGAAGTTTTTTTAAAAAGAAGACATTTTACCAAGGGAAAGATAAATAAAAGAAAGTTTTAAAACAATAATTTTGGCAATTTTAGACAAACATACCTATTAGTTATCAACTGAACTTAAAGAATTTTTAAAACTAAGATCTCTAAAACTACATACTCAATGTATACCAATTAAGGAGGGTTTATTGACTTTAAAGATTCTAGTTGCATTTACAGGAAAATCACATCTTATGGAAAGGCTAGGTTCTAAAAAATCAATTTAAGGCAAAGTTTACTACTGAAAAATCTCCTTAAGTGAAAATGTCTGAGCCAACTTTTCCTCCAGAATCACTTAACTAGAATTATATTCAGCACTCAGTATGTTCCCAACTAAAAAAGAAGGAAGGCTTCTCACCCAGGCCTCCATGAGATTTTCACTGAATCCTGGCACTCAGTGAATTCAACCCCAAATTAAGGGGCCTTCTTCATACTTCAGTTTCCCTATCTGCAAAATGTAGATACTTGCTACTATTATTCTTTTTTTTTTTTTGTAGAGAGCTATAGCTAAATTTTGGAGAAGGAAGTGGCAACCCACTCCAGTATTCTTGCCTGGAGAATCCCAGGGATGCAGGAGCCTGGTGGGCTGCCGTCTATGGGGTCGCACAGAGTCGGACACAACTGAAGCGACTTAGCAGCAGCATCATAGCTAAATTTATGTGAATTCAATATTCTTTGGAAATTAATCTGTTCAACACATATCCACATTTTCACTTGCCGACTAGATAAACTCAGATATATTCTCAAACTTTTTCACTCCCCTTGTTCTTATTCCATTCAGTGCAGTTTAACAAGCTCAAAGCATTTGACTCTTCCCATCTAACTTTCTAGTTTATTGTAATTCTGCAGTTTTTTGTTTTTCCTATTCTCTCATATTATTTCAATTTATGTTACTCCCCTACCCCCGCCACATTCCAGAGACTAAGGATACAGTGGATGAACCTAGTCTGCAGGGCAAATATAGCCCATGAGCTAAAAATGGTTTCTACACTTTTAAATGGTTAAAAAAATTTTTTTTGTGAAATGTGAAAATATCAAGTTCAAACTTCAAGTTCCACAAATAACATTTTATTGGGACACAGTCATGCTCCCTTATTTATTATCTATAGCAGACTGAGAAGTCTGGACAGAGGCTCCATGTGGCCCTGTCATACTCTACACAGCTGTTGGATGAAACACAAATCAATGACTCAGTTATACCTTATGCCCCATGAATTACTGTAGCAAAAAAAAAAAAAAAATTTCACACACAAAATTTTTGTGTGAAATGTGAAAACTATGAAATCCAAACTTCAAGTTCCATAAATAACATTTTGTTGGGACACAGTCATGCTGCCTTATTTATTATTTATAGTAGACAAGAAGTTTGGACAGAGGCTCCATGTGGAACTATCATACTCTACACAGCTGTTGGGTGAACCACAAATCAGTAACTCAGTTATACCTTATGCCCCATGAATCACTGTAGCATACTGCTATTTCTATTCTCATTACCAGTGCATACTATTTATGTCAGAACAAGAAGAAAACGGGGAGAACTGGAACTATGTGTGCCTGCTTTTAAGGCACAGTAGATGAATTATTTTATCAAATGAGGTGGCAAAGCATACTACTATGCAATGATACTAAAATAATAAAATACACCTCAACATTGTTAGACAGAGCAGTACCACAGCAAAGCAAGTCAGAAAAATACAATTACTGGGGTTTCCCTGGTGGTCCAATGGTTAAGAGTCCGTTTACAATGCAGGGGACACTGGTTTGATCCTTGATCTGGGAAGACCCCACATGCTGCAGAGCAACTAAGCCCCTGAACTGCAACTGCTGAGCCCACATGCCGCAACTACTGAAGATCATGTACCCTAAAGCCCACACTCTGCAATAAGAGAAGCTATTGCACAACTACTAGAGAGTAGCCCCTACTCGTCTCAACTAGAGGAAGACTGAATGCAGCAACAAAGACCCAGCACAGCCAAAAGTAACTAAGTTAAAAAATAAAATACAATTATCTCATCACAGCCAAATTTCTTCACAAAAATTAAAAATGAAAATAAAGCTACAACCAAAGTTAGGTTCCTAAATGGTTTATTTGTTAACCAAGCAAGAAAAGCAGCATACTAGTTATGATTAATTAGTATGGTTATTTAAATTTTGACTGCAGCACCCAGGGAAATGCGTGCTGGGAAAATAAACTTGTTTGAGGCTACTCGCCTTTCAAGGAGAACAATTTCTCAAAAGTTAGGGACATTGAGCTGTTAACTGATAATTTAAAAACACGAATTATTTTGAGTAGTATTCTTTGGTTCCTAATGAATACATAAATGTTACGATACTGCTCAGTTCTTTTGTGAGGCAACAAGGTCAAGATGGAGGTAACTAAAATTAGCTTCTATAAATAGTCTGCATGAAATAATAAGCAAAACAATTTTCAGAGTTAAGAGAACATTCATTTGGTACAACCTGAAGTAGAATCTGCTAAGATGTGCTACATCTCATGATGATAAAAACACATGTAAAGTCTTAAAAGGATTAATTGGACAGACATACTGTTTATAAAAATAAAAGGTATTTAGACGATAGCTGATCCACTGATTCATCAGCAGGTTCTCTGGAAAATACTTTGAACTTTAACATTACTTAACTGATAAAAGTTACCAATAATAAATTTCATTTCATTCTTGTGAACTTAGCTACAGTCAATTTCATGAACTTTTGTCAGAAATATCCTGACTTGCCTAAGTACATGGCAGTTTGATGGCTTAAGAGTAGTAGTTTTCTAGTTTTGTTTGTTTTTAAAAAGACACCATTTTACTGTAATTTTTTTTTTTAAGCTCAGAGCTAAGACTGAAATTCTGCTGAACCACAATCACCATTATCAAACACTAAATGACTCTGGAAATTATCTTTTGCTAGAACCTGGTAATGTTTCTCACTGAATTCCCTAAATTAGAAGACAAAACAACATTTACATGTCAAATCCATACTGTGAAGTGCATTCTGACAAGTGAAACTGTTTGAATCACAAACAATATCAAGCTGCTTTTTACATTCTTGTGCTGTCAAGTTAAAACAAACAACAAGATCTCTTTTCACAGATTTGCAGTAAATATAATTTTGAGCTCATATTATTGTTCCAACAGCATTTTTTGGACCTTAGTGCAAGTACAAAGAAATTTCCATGCTTTAAAATTCATTTCACTGTATAACTGAGGCACTATGACCTAATCTTCAACTGGAATTGATTAATCTGCAATGACACGTTAAAAAACCAAGAAGACTCTAACAGAATCCTACAAATACTTTCCAACTAATGAACATGCTATAGTCATATTTTTGGAATCAATACATAATTGAAATGAAAAAAGTAAAATCTCATTACTTATCAGTATTAATAGATGAACATTTACAAATGATTTGCAACTGACAAAAGGAAACATTGTGGATTTTAATTAAGCAAAATGTTATCCCTAAAAAGAATTCCATTCCTATCATTAGGGAATGTGTAAAACTATATAATCCATCACTGATTCAATGGACCTGAGTTTGAGCAAACCCCAGGAAAGTTTGGTGTGCTGCAGTCCACGGGGTTACAGAGTCAGACATGACTGGGTGACTGAACAACAAAAATAATATTATACCCAATTATTATATTTTTAATTCCATCAATAAAAGAACTTGTGGAGATTGGTCTTCTAATGTAATATTCTATTTTTTTTTTTTTGCCACGCCACATGGCTAGTTTTCTGACCAGGGATCAAACTCGTGCCCTATGCAGTGAAAGCAAGGAGTTGTAATCACTGGGATCACCAGGGAATTCCCTTCCCTTCTTAATAAAATAGTCTTGATTTTGTTCTTTTGGCTCTTGGCTTGCAACGCCTAAAGTATTATTATGCCAGTGCAAGAAAAATTTGCTGACCCTTGCTCAACAATTTCCTCAGTTTCCAGAGTGAGTGCTTACAGGGCAAAAGAAGAGTAAAGAATTTCAACTTTCGGGTACATGTGTGCTTAACTTCAAATAGTTGAGTAAATGTCCTACTAGTATAAACATATGCTAACAATGTTAGGCCATCAGGGTACAATCATTATTCTGTTTCTTGTTTTGCTTTGATGGAAATATTAACATGAAATCTTAAATAGCATATCAAGCCATTAAATAAAAAAGCTGAGTAAAAAGTTACAAGACCATTTTGTTTGTAAGACAAAGTTGTTACTTTAGACACCATGCTACAATTAAAAATAATTTGTCTATCAGCTGGGAAACCTTATTAAACCTTTGTCTCTGCTCTTAGACCTCTAAAATGTGAATGAAGCATCTCTCAAAAGTTTATCAGTAAAAATCAAATAAGCATTTGATAAAATCAGAATAGGATAGTGTTTTCCTTGTTTTAAACATGGTTTATTTGGGTTTTTAGACTTAAAACTTTGGATGTTTAGACATGACTTGTATGCAGGTCAAGAAGCAACAGTTAGAACTGGACAAAGGAGTACATCAAGGCTGTATACTGTCACCCTGCTTATTTAACTTATATGCAGAGTATATTATGCAAAATGTCAGGCTGGATGAAGCACAAGCTGGAATCAAGATTGCTGGGAGGAATATCAAGAACCTCAGGCACACAGATGACACCACCCTTATGGCAGAAAGCAAAGAAGAACTAAAGAGCCTCTTGATGAAAGTGAAAGAGGAAAGTGAAAAAGTTGGCTTAAAACTCAACATTAAGAAAACTAAGATCATACATCTGGCCCCAACACTTCATGGCAAACAGATGGGGAAACAGTTGAAACAGTGACAGACTTTATTTTGGGGGGCTCCAAAATCACTGCAGATGGTTTTCAATTTTATTGAAATTAAAAGACACTTGCTCCTTGGAAGAAAAGCTATGACCAACCTGCTGCTGCTGCTGCTGCTTAGTCACTTCAGTCGTGTCCGACTCTGTGTGACCCCATAGACGGAAGCCCACCAGGCTCCCCTGTCCCTGGGATTCTCCAGGCAAAAACACAGGAGTGGGCTGCCATTTCCTTCTCCAATGTGTGAAAGTGAAAAGTGAAAGTGAAGTCGCTCAGTTGTGTCCGACCCTTAGCGACCCCACGGACTGCAGCCTACCAGGCTTCTCCATCCATGGGGTTTTCTAGGCAAGAGTACTGGAGTGGCTTGCCATTGCCTTCTCCGGATGACCAACCTAGATAGTATGTTAAAAAGCAGAGTCATTACTTTGCCAACAAAGTTCCATCTAGTCAAAGCTATGGTTTTTCCAGCAGTCATGCATGGATGTGAGAGTTGGACTATAAAAAAAGCTGAGTGCCAAAGAATTGATGCTTTTGAACTGTGGTGTTGGAGAAGACTCTTGAGAGTGCCTTGGACTGCAAGGAGATCCAACCAGTCAATCCTAAAGGAAATCAATCCTGAATATTCATTGGAAGGACTGACGCCAAAGCTGAAACTCCAATACTTGATGCGTAGAACTGACTCACTGAAAAAGACCCTGATGCTGGGAAAGATTGAAGGCAGGAGAAGGGGACAACAGAGGATGAGATGGCTGGATGGCATCACTGACTGGATGGACATCAGTTTGAGTAGGCTTCAGGAACTGGTGATGGACAGGAAAGCCTGATGTGCTGCAGTCCATGGGGTCACAGAGTCGGACACAACTGAGCAACTGAACTGACTGAGACTTATCACAGCAATCATTGTGCAATAAAAATACTCTATCATTTCACTTTACACCTGACACCTGAAGCTCGTATAATGTTTTATGTCAATAATACCTCAATTTTTAAAAATGGCATTATTTAAAATTTTACAAAACTACTTTGTATTCTAGGGCTACCTAGTGGCTCAGTTGGTAAAGAATCTGTCTACAATGCAGGGGACCCAGGTTTGATCCCTGGGTCAGGAAGATCCCCTGGAGGAGAAAGTGGCAACCCACTCCAGTACTCCTGCCTGGAGAATTCCATGAACAGGAGTGTCAGGCAAGTTACAGTTGATGGGATCACAAACAGTCAGACACGACTGTGCGACTTTCACTTTGTATTTTATCAAAAAACCTCATTTTACTCACTGTATTCTATAAAAGAATATATACTTCTGTGACCATTCTGATTATTGCCTCTCAGTAAAGAATTTTTAAAAATTCCTTATACAGCATCTCATCTCAGTTTCACTGCCAAAACACAGTTATCTTTTAAAATATACCCAATCACTCTCACCTGAGGGAAGTGGCCTCATGCTTTCATTTCTTCTCATTTAAAAGCTAAGTATTAAGACTAAAATAATCATTCTAGCTACTGGTTTTGGACCTAACACTCAGCATGTATATATCTGAATAACTGAAAAGGATAGCCATTTATTGAATCTAGTCTACAGAAAAATGACCGAAAGTAAATTCCTAACCTGCTCACACATCAGAATCTCTAGTATCTTTACACACACCTATCTTAAACTCCACTGTGGCAGATTCTGATCCACAGGTCTGAGGTTAAGAATTAGAAAGCTGACTTTTAAAACAAAGCCAGCAGGTGCTCTGATGCAGCTAAGTTTAGCCCCGGTGTGAGGAATGGATACCCACTGAGTCCTATAAAAGAACACAAAACTGGACTAAAGTCAAGGAAAATGTGCCCCACTGATTAAATACATGGCTACCTGTGTTGCCCCTACACTTTAGTTTCCCTAAGCTGTTGAAAGGAGAAGACAATCCACTTCTCCCAGGCCATCTTATGAGAAGACAAAACCACAAAACTGCCTCTGGAAATCTTTGGTAACCTCTTGAACTACAATGCACACAAGTTAATACTAATCATTACACATTTAAAGCATCCTTAAGAAAAAAAAAAGCATCTTACAACATGAAAAGGTAGTTCATAAAAGTTGTTCCTTGAACACACACAAAAGCACACAGGATAACAAGAGAAGAGGCATCCATTGTTAGGAGCATACCTCCTACTCCAGGTCCCAAATTTGGCGCAGCAGAACTCTGCCCAGCAGTACCACTGGCGGCACTGCCACTAGTGCCCCCCACTGCGCTGGTGGTGCCACTGGAAGCTGATGAACTCTGAGAAGCCTGTGGAGCCCATGGATTGGGTAATGGATCTCTATTTTCTGTACGGGAAGGCTGACTACCTTCACCTGACGATGTACTGCTCACTAATGAAGCAAATGGATTACCACCAAACTGTAATAAAAGACAAAAAATCATAAAGCATAAGCTTATGTCTTAAATAACAGATATAGAAATCTTCGTTAATGAAAACTGCATTTTTGCATACAAAAACAATGCTCAATCATAGATGTATTTGTATTAAAACAGGAGCCTTGCCCTGAAGCACAGAGCAGTGGTATTACCTGTTCTTGTGCAGCACTCAGCATGGGCTCCTGAATATCTGTGTACATGCGCCGTAAAGCATTGTATCCCCCTGGGATGCTTTCCAGGTTGCTCAAGGCTCGGTCCTGGTTTCTCATCATTTCCTGCATCATTGCTGGATTCCTAGCAAGTTCCAATGTCTAAGAAAAAGATTTCCAGAGGGAGGAAAAAGATGCCGAGATTAACTGTCATAGCTAATTTTCTAAGTTTTCTAATTCTCTGAATTAGCAACCTTCAATACTTAAATCAGAAAAGTACTGTGAGTTGGGGAGAACGGATATATGTATATGTATGACTGAGTCCTTTTGCTGTTTACCTGAAACTACCACAACATTGTAAATCAACTATACTCCAAAACAAAATGTTTTTGGTGTTAAAAAAATAATATTTTTTTAAAAAAGGAAAGAAAATTATTGTGAATAGTTCCTGCTGAAAATCACCTCAAAAAGCAAGCTAACATTCAAATAACATCAAGAGAGAAACACTGTGCTCTGCGGGAATGTCCATTTCTTGAATTGGACTCTTTGTTCCTTAGACATGCAAAACAACTATTTATAAAAAAAAAACCTTTAAAATACAGCAAAAAATTCAAAGTTCAGATAGTTCGAATTAGTGCTTTGTTGTGTTTTCCTGAACAAGGATTAGGGTTCATTTTTTTTAGCTAATGTATTTGGCAAGCTCTTTAAATACAGAAAATAAAAAAAAAATAATTATATAATTTCTTAACTAAATGAAACTATTCACATACTTGTCTCATAATATCTGGATTATTTAGCATATGACTAATTTCTGGATTTCTCTGTATCAACTGTTGCATTTGTGGATTGGCCATAATTAACTGCCTCATCAGGTCAGGATTTGAAAGCATGCTCTGGACAAAGGGATTCTCCATGATCTGGACCATCATTTCAGGATTGGACATAAGTTGCCGCTGCATCTGGCTCTGTAGTTCAGAGAAATTGGTAGTATTCAAACCCAAGCTACTCAGACCTGCAAGTCCTCCAAGGCCACCTAAGAAGATAAAGGGAAAAAACACAAATGAAATTTTATCATTAATATGACTGTGCTAAAATATGAAGATGAAGCAAAAATATTAACTGAATCAATAGCCTATTAACAGAAAACCATTCAGCTTAAAGCAAAAATAGATTTCCTATTACTTTTGTAAGTACGTTTAATTTCTATAATTGAGACTAGTAATAAATGTGTTCACTCTGATATTTAAATAATAAAACCAAATAAATATATATTTCCTATGCACAGTATAATACAAAAATATTATTTGGTTGTTTGTTGCACCTGGTTCCAGGCACAAAGCTCTTAAACCCTTAGAATTTCCTGACAGAAGGCAATATCTTGTTATCTGTAACAAGTCCCTTTAGATCATACCTCATTTATGTTAATGATATTACTTAGGATGGGGCTCCCAGATAGCCTCAGAATGTGTTGGTCACCAGAAAGATCATGTGATTTTTTGAGAGTTGGAACATTCAGCCCATCCACCAACTTCCAGGGCTAGAAGAGGATCTACAGATGGAATTCTGTGAAACTCTTGTGCAATGAGATTCACAAACTTCTGGGTTGGTGAACAAATTTACATTGTATGAGGGTGACATGCCCAGAGAGGGCACAGAAGCTCTGTACTCTTCCCCTACCCTCCACACCCATACCTTGCCCTACGCTTCTCTCCCTCTTCTACGTATCTGAGGTCTATCCTTTATAAAAAACTGGTAAATTTAAGTGAAGTGTTTTCCTGAATTCAGTGAGTCATCTGAGTAAATCATCAAACCTGATAAGGTGTTGTAGGAACCCCCAATTTACAGCCTGTCCATCAGAAGTACAGGTAGCCTGGGACTGGACTGGTATCTGAAGTAGGGGCAGTCACAGGGGACCAAGTCCTTTAACTTGTGGGATCTAATACTAACTCCAGGTATTAGTACCAGAATTGAACTACTGGATATCCACCCAGGCACTGTTGGAGAACTGGCTGGTATCAGAAAGAAAAAAAAAAAAAAATCCCAGAATATGCCCACTAAAAGAAGAAATGAAAAATATACAGTAGACTATACTTCTAATAATCTCTTTCCAGAAGACTAGAGACTAGTTTAATAAGCAGAATTCACTGATGACTGGTTGGAACAGAGCTGCTGCCCATCATGGAAACAGATGTCTCTCTGAAGGAATTAAATCATGGAGAAACCTAACAGATTCAGGAGGGTGACTGTTTATTGTAAAACTTTGTATATAACCAACAAAATGCATTCATTTCTCACTTACTGAGTACTGTGCTATATGTTGGGAATAAGGTGACAAGAAAAGACAAGCATACCCTCAGAACTCAATCTGGTGGGAAAGACAAAATAAATGTAGAATAAGTATTTCAAGAGACTGTCACAGAATACCATGATAATATATTTATTAACAGTACCTTAATATATTAATAGATAACATATTAAAAGCAAAATGGCTACTTTTCCACAAAACAACATTTAATGAATTTGGAAAATGAGTAAGTTGGCAAGAAGTAGGGAGAGCTGAGAGGACAATTTAATACTAGGCACATTATCTACAAAAGCACAAATATAAATGTGAGAACAGATGCATTCTTAAACCACAAAAAATTCAGTATGACCAAAAGAGCAGACAACAGTGCTCACCAAACATCTCATGTGCAATCTTCTTTTCTTTTGGCAGTTGGACAAACTGCCATGTGACTAGTTAAGGCCAAAGGACTGTAATAAATGGTACTGTGTCACTTTTGGCCCAAGTTTAGAATACAAGGTCCACCTTAAAACTCTTTCGCTCTATCTTCTGCCATATTCCAAATGGTGCAGCTACAAGATAGTAGAATTCCGTTAGTTTGAGTCCCTGAGGACTATGTAGATGGAGGCCTCACTGACCAGTGGAATACACGAAGCATGACCAAACTATTACATTTAGAATGGATAAACAAGGTCCTAATGTACAGCAGAGGAAACTATATTAAACATCTTGTGGAAAACCATAATGCAAAAGGATATTCTTAAAATGTATATATGTGTATAACTGAGTCACTTTGTGGGACAGCAGACTGGCACACTGTAAAATCAACTATACTTCACTAAAAAAAAAAAAGTCATGAAGAAAAGGCAACCCACTCCAGTATTCTTGCCTGGAGAATCCCCATGGACAAAGGAGCAACTAAGCAGACACATTACCACAGGATAGCCTATCCTAACCAGTGTAACTTGTGCAGAATGTTAAATGAAAATGGAGAGGCTACATCACAAAATCTTGAAATATTTTAAATGCAAGACAGTCACTTAAGATATTTTTAACAACAGTGTGGAAATGTAATAGAGTAATAAACATTTTTAAAAGTTGAGGACCTACATCAAGGAAGTAGTAACAGAAGAGAATCATTACATGGGGTGGGAAAGATTTTATGGACCAACAGACTTGGCTGGAGAGAGGTAGTAGTCTGAGACAAGATGATGAATTAATTTGTTTTGTTCTTTGCTTTCTAAGAAGGAACATACACGCTAAAGTACTTAAGAGTAACATCAGGTAATATCAAAAAGAGCTAAATACAAGGCATGGAGTTCAGAATTGATGTGGGTTTAGGTAAAAATTCGAGAGTCAACAATTTACAGTTAGGATAACGTCAGTAGGGAAAACAGAATAAAAGAACGGACGACAGAGAAGGCAGAACTTGGCGGAACAATACTAATAAAAGGAACAGGAAAAAGAGACCCACAAATGAGAGAAAAAACTGATCAGAAAATTAACCAGGGGAAAAGCTTATCAGGAATTAAAGAAAAATAATTTCAAGGAAAGACTGGCAAGCATTAGAAGACAGCAATTTAGATTTTAAAACACTTTCTTTCAATCTAAGTGTCTAAAAATCTAAAAAAGTGTCCATTAAATTTGGCAAGCTAAGAGGTCAATGGTGACTTTATCAAGGCAAGTGATGGGGCAAGAAATAGAGCACAGCAAACTTAAGTGAAAGAGAAATACAGACAGAAAACAGAATATATCTTTTCCAAAGATAGCTGAGAAAGAAAAAGGTGGTAGTGGGATTCTGTCGCTTTTAAACATGCTGCAGATGCTGCTGCTAATTCGCTTCAGTCATGTCTGACTCTGTGCGACCCCACAGACGGTAGCCCACCAGGCTCCCCCATCTCTGGTATTCTCCAAGCAATAATACTGGAGTGGGTTGCCATTTCCTTCTCCAATGCATGAAAGTGAAAAGTGAAAGTGAAGTCATTCAGTCGTGTTCGACTCTTAGTGACCCCATGGACTGTAGTCTACCAGGCTCCTCCGTCCATGGGATTTTCCAGGAAAGAGTACTGTAGTGGGGTGCCATTGCCTTCTCCATTTAAACATGGGACAGACCTTAATGAAAACACACAGCGAAAAAAAAAAAGACAAATATACAGGGTATACAGAACAACTGATGGAGAAAAGTAACTAAGATAGGAGGGTATGGCAATGAAATAAGCAGCAAAGGGACAAATTAACCAAAAGCTTTTGTGGGCTTCAATTTCTTTGACTATAAAATGAGAGAAGTGGGACATCCCTGGTGGTCCAGTGGTTAAAACTCCATGCTTCCAATGCAGGGGCCCCAGGTTCACTCCCTGGTCAGGGAACTAGATCCCACATGCCCCAACTAACAGTTAACATGCCACATCTAAGACCCAGCACAGCCAAATAAAAAATATTAAAAAAAAAAAATTGAGGGAACAGATTTACCTCAATAATACACTAAATAATTTCATTCTAATCTTTATAGATTGTTCATGTTAATCAGTTTTCCATCTAAAACTCATCTGCCTCAACCAAAAGAGAAACATTTAGCCCAAAATGTGTTTAAATCAAACATTAAAAAGAGAGAGAGAGAGAGAATGTGAATTAATGCCATGCCCTAAATGTTGTTTCCGACATAACTGGCACAGTAGAACTATCAATAAATTACTAAAAAACTTTTCCTGGAAGTGAAAGAAAATATGAGCCTCGATAAACTGTGTAAGAATTCATTACACAACTTATGATGTCATTATTCACATTTTGCTCTGTCAGGTTTTTGTTCCAACCTTGTGTATACTATAAACTCACATTTATTATTGTAAAATTTGTAACAATGACTCATCGTGAAATTCTGAATGAAGAATTAATAGGTGGAATTTTATGCAGATACTTTCTCTGAATGTCCAAGTGATATACATGCTACCATCTCAGCAGATGACAGTTCTTTAGAATACAGTACTGATTCAGATGATGTGAATATTAGACCAACAAAAAGAAAACTTCAGTAACTGATTCTGATACAGAAAGTGAAAATAAAACTCACGGTGCTGGAAAAAACTTCACAGATTTGTCAGGTGTTAACTACTACATGCAATAAACTGCAAAGTATTAGTAAAATAACAGAATTAATTTTTGGCTAGCCAAAATAAAAATTGCTGGTCACAGGTGTTGCTGCTGCTGCTAAGTCACCTCAGTCGTGTCCGACTCTGTGTGACCCCATAGACGGAAGCCCACCAGGCTCCCTGGCAAGAACACTGGAGTGGGTTGCCATTTCCTTCTCCAATGTGTGAAAGTGAAGTCACTCAGTCCTGTCTGACCCTTAGCAACCCCACGGACTGCAGCCTACCAGGCTCCTCCGTCCATGGGATTTTCTAGGCAAGAGTACCAAAAGTACCCCAGTCAATAATGAGTTAAAATGTCATTTCAAGGTATTATACTTGTCATACAACTTAGGAACTGAAAGAAGCACTAAGCCATTTATCTATCTACTTCAACTTCTGTTAGCTTCAGATCACTCTATTCCCCAACTAAACCTTCCTAAGAACCTCAGTGTAAAAACTAACTTAAGAAAAGCAGTTTTGGCTGATGCAAAAGATCCTTAACCACCGGGCTTTCATCAGGCCTTTCTGTGTGAGTTTAGAATAGTTAGAAATCACTAATGCAATCTGAGACTTTCATTTTACAAAAGAGAAAATTGTGTTCAAGGGGTTAGCTTATGATCAACAACTAACTAATCTTTTCCAATTATGTGGAATTGGTCAATTATGTGGTGGTCAAATCAGGTACACATACAGTACATCTCTTTCATTATTAAAAAGAAATGTGCCACTTACTGATCACTTATTATATATAAATGTAACCTAAGCAAGTACATCTGTATCCCCAAATATCCCCTTAATAAGTACAATTATAGAAATAAGCTAGAGAAGTTTTTGTCATTGCTAAAATGACTTAATGTTTAACTGTCATCTTATTTAAAACTATCCTGGGAAAAAGGAAATTTATTTTTATCCTTATGAAAAATGACTAAAGATACTTACCTAAACCAAAAGGGTTGCCAGTGGCAGAACCAGATGTGGAGTTACTACTAGGAGCTGATGATGTGGTAGCACTGGTTCCACTGGCATTTGTTTGTTGAGCTGAATGATCCTGAGGCCTAGGAAAAATAATTTACACCATAATATAAACATTGGAGCGAATTATTTTCAAAAGGAGCTCTGAAATTCCAATAGATACAAATAAAGTTTTTAAACGAACTCAAATTATCGTAAAGTAAATATGCTGAGATAATTAAGCACAAGGAACATGAATATAAACAAATATAGTAAAATCCAATGAAATCCAAACTATACTTCAATTGCCCCTCAAGTACACTTGTCGTAAATATTTCATAATAAACATTCATAAACATAAAAAATGTCATAAACATTTCAATCATACTGATTGTGTAAGAGAGGGAGATAGATCACCTCACAAAAAAGAATTAATGACTGATCACCATCACAAAGCCTGACTATAGAAGCAAATTTTAATCCATCTCCTAAGTTCTTAAGGACTGGGGAGCAGTTTTACTCAGAACTAAAAATGTTGAAAGTAAAAAAACAGACTTAACCAAAGAAGGCTGTAAAATCAATACAAATAACAACTAATTATTACTTAACATCAAGCAAAAAATAAGGAGAGTTTATTAGAAACCCTTTCCATCTGACACCAGTTAAGAGTTCTGAATCTCACTTAATCTGAATGATGATAAAATACCATATTCAAGTAAGTCTAAGGAAGCTCTAGGAGCTCTTTCACTAAGTAGAAAATAATTCTCAATGAAAAGAAAATATACCAATTTAATGGGTGATATTTTTTCTTACTGGTACACAAATAAAATTATCTCTTAAGAACTTAGATTTAATGAAATATGGTTACTAATTTGTGATTTGCAAAGAAGATGAGTCACACCTCTAATCTTTGTCCAAAAATCTGAAACAAAAAAACACATCTCAAAACATTAATTTGCTTGTTCTGTAATTCAAGTAATATAATAATAATGATGATGAACATTCTAAAATATCAAATGTGTAAGCATTAGCATTACTGAATCATATTAGCTTTTTTAAAAACCATCTGGTTATCAACAGCAGCAAATAAATGAATTTTAATCTATTTACATATTAATGACAGCCAATCATTCAAAGGCAAAACTGGTTATTTTTAAAAGGGAAATATAAACATTTACTCATGGTGTACAGCTAAAATGTTTCTAAAAACTTACCTGTTTTGTGTTTTGATGACAAGGTGAACAGTAAGTCCATCATGAATTCCATGCTGACTCAAAGTATCTTGATCTTTTAAAATTTTTCCAGCAAATATCAACACAAGTTGGTCAGTATGTGATTTGAAACGTTTAGAGATCTCTTCCTTGAACTAAGTAAGAATAAAATAAGTATGTATTACAGATGTTTACATAGCATCATCTAATCTAGTTTCTAGAAGTACTTCAAAAAGTCCCCAATACAGATACTACAATAACTCAAACAATATGGAGACATATCCTTTCTGTGTCCATATCTTGATCTTAGTGGGAAATGAGTATTACCATTTCACTCATCTCTAACGCAAATGTTTTATTACAGATACATATATCCTACATTCAAGGCCTAATAATCCACTTCTTTGTCATAGCTTTATTCAATTTTACATCAATGGTACTAAATGTAGTTCAAGCTACACATAGCTCTTATCAAGTTTACAATATTCCTTTCGTCAGATTTCCATCTCAAATTCTGCTCCTTTCTACTTCAATATAGAGGAAACCAACCTCTTATTACTGGCCTGATTATTGGCTTATTATACTGACTTTATTCCCAACTTCATCCAACATCTATTAACAAGCAGTATCATGCATATACAGGCTTGCCCTGTAGCTCAGTGGTAAAAAGTACACCTGCCAATGCAGGAGATATGGGTTCGAGTCTTGGTCTGCAAAGATCCCCTGGAGAAGGAAATGGCAACCCACTCCAGTATTCTTGCTGGGAAATCCCACAGACAGATGAGCCTGGCGGGCTACAATCAACAGGGTCACAAAGAGTCAGACACAACTGAGCAATTGAACACAAGAACACACACATCATGTAGAAACAGAAAGTAAAAATTCCTCCCTAAAGGCGAGCAGTCAAGTAAACCACAAAGTACAGAGGAAGCACAAAGGATAGTTAGAGAAAGTTTTCATTAAATGTAATTAGGAAGAAGCCAAGAAAACTTCAAGAAAGGCTTCCCAGGGAAGAGAATAAAATGCAGAAACATACAACAGAAGAGTGTGTCATACTATGGGACTACCCAAAAAGTTCATTTGAGTTTTTCCATAGTACCTTGCAGAAAAGCCAGAACAAACTTTCTGGCCAAACCAAGATCAGAAAAGTTTACTTATTCTATGCTAGATAAGTTTCTCACACTTTCACCAAAATCACCTATACACTTAGGTTTTACTCCACTGTTAAAGTCAGAAAATCTCAGGGCAGGTAAAGAAATTCAAAGAATCCCATCATACCACAATGTCCTACAGAATTGGGTTTCAATAGACAATAACATTATCATCAAGGCAATGTTTTGGAAATATAATGCTATTTCTGGTTGTCACAGTAAGTGGAAAGACACATTAATTAATATCTAACATTTTCTTACAGGGGTAGGAGGGAAGGTGTAGAGGAATACAAACATAAAGCAAGATAGATCATATGTCAATCACTGTCAAGGAGAGGTGAAACAAAATTCATCACATTCTACCTTTGTGTATAAATGAAATTTTCCATAACCAAGTTACAACACTCAATGTAACTTTTATTTAAAAATCACAAATATAATGTGAAATTATACCGCAGTAAATACTTCAGACCTTTACCATCTGAACTTTCCTTTCTTCGAAAATAAATGATATATAACCCTATTATATAAGATAAGCAGTTTTCAACTAGAAAAATCTTTGCTAAAGCACCAGTAGTTTCTGGGAAGTGAGCAGCTCTCATTCCTGTAACTCTTGTAATCCAGTCATTCGTGTGCCTCCTTCATGAGGATTCAGTACGGCTGTGGTGCCGTTATCCCTCTGATAGGAACTCTAACTCGATGTAAAGCCCCAAAGGTCTGTTACTTATTTTTATTTTATATTATATTATATTTTATTTACAGTGTTGTGTTTGTTTAAGGTGTATAGCAAAGTGACACATTCATATATATATATATGAATTAACAAAAGCAGTTCACGTCTTTTGATGGGGTGCTCATGGTTTATAACATAGATGGCATTATTTTGAGAGAGGGATAACTTAATGTAGCTTTTTACAACTGTGTATTCTATAGTATTTTTTCATTTGGTGAAATTTTAACCGTTAATGTTTTTGGCATTGTGCTTTGCACCATTTATTAAATCAAAATTAAAAAGAAAAAGCAACAGTAGCACAATATTCTATATAAAAAGATTAAGTCCAATCATGAATTAACCATTCTCATATTATTAAGCATTTCTCTCTTTGGCAGCTGTTAGAAATAATAAGGTAATGTGCATAACACACAGTTTTACAAGAACCGAATGAAAATGTATGTAAAATTCAAGCATCAGGTACATAAGGTGGTTTAATAAACAGTAGCTACTACAAGCGGAGAAGGCAATGGCAAGCCACTCCAGTAAGAAAATCCCATGGATGGAGGAGCCTGGTAGGCTGCAGTCTGTAGGGTCACTAAGGGTCGGACACGACTGAGCGACTTCACCTTCACTTTTCACTTTCACACATTGGAGAAAGAAATGGCAACCCACTCCAGTGTTCTTGCCTGAAGAATTCCAGGGACGGGGGAGCCTGGTGGGCTTCTGTCTATGGGGTCACACAGAGTCGGACACGACTGAAGTGACGCAGCAGCAGCAGCAGCTACTACAAGGCCAGCTCTTTAAACCTCAGCAACTGAAGATGACTTTTAATCCTATTTCAGATACAGCAACAGAGAGGTTCAGTATGCTCCTCTCACAGTGACAGCTAATCAACTGTCACATTAAGCTTGAAACTGGAGCCCCTGGTGGCTCAGACGGTAATGAGTCTGCCTGCAGTGCGGAAACCCAGGTTCGTTCCCTGTGTTGGGAAGATTCCCTGGAGAAGGAAATGGCAACCCACTCCAGTACTCTTGCCTGGGGAATCCCATAGATGGAGGAGCCTAGCAGGCTACAGTCCATGGGGTTGCAGAGTCGGATACGACCAAGCAACTTCACTCTCGCTTTTCAAGATTGAAATCTAGGTCTGACTTTAAGAACCAATCTACTCAGATTAAAAGACAAGGAGAAAAGGAAAGATATACCCATTTGAATGCAGAGTTCCAAAGAATAGCAAGGAGAGATAAGAAACCCTTCCTCAGTGTTCAATGCAAAGAAATAGAGGAAAACAACAGAATAGGAAAAACAAGAGATCTCTTCAAGAAAATTAGAGCTACCAAGAGAACATTTCATGCAAAGATGGGCTCGATAAAGGACAGAAATGGTATGGACCTAACAGAAGCAGAAGATATTAAGAAGAGGTGGCAGGAATACACAGAAGAACCGTACAAAAAAGATCTTCACGACCAAGATAATCACAATGGTGTGATCACTCACCTAGAGCCAGACATCCTGGAATGTGAAGTCAAGTGGGCCTTAGGAAGCATCACTATGAACAAAGCTAGCGGAGGTAATGGAATTCCAGTTGAGTTATTTCAAATCTTGAAAGATGATGCTGTGAAAGTGCTGCACTCAATATGCCAGCAAATTTGGAAAACTCAGCCGTGGCCACAGGACTGGAAAAGGTCCGTTTTCATTCCAATCCCAAAGAAAGGTAATGCCAAAGAATGCTCAAACTACCGCACAATTGCACTCATCTCACATGCTAGTAAAGTCATGCTTAAAATTCTCCAAGCCAGGCTTCAGCAGTATGTAAACCGTGAACTTCCACATCTTCAAGCTGGTTTTAGAAAAGGTAGAGGAATGAGAGATCAAATTGCCAACATCTGCTGGATCATGGAAAAAGCAGAGAGTTCCAGAAAAACATCTATTTCTGCTTCATTGACTATGTCAAAGCCTTTGACTGTGTGGATCACAACACACTGTGGAAAATTCTTCAAGAGATGGGAATACCACACCACCTGACCTGCCTCTTGAGAAACCTGTATGCACGTCAGGAAGCAACAGTCAGAACTGGACATGGAACAACAGGCTGGTTGCAAACAGGAAAAGGAGTACGTCAAGGTTGTATATTGTCACCCTGTTTATTTAACTTATATGCAGAGTACATCATGAGGAACGCTGGGCTGGAAAAAGCACAAGCTGGAATCAAGCTTGCCAGGAGAAATATCAATAACCTCAGATATGCAGATGACAGCTCCCTTATGGCAGAAAGTGAAGAAAAACTAAAGACCCTATTGATGAAAGTCAAAGAGGAGAGTGAAAAGTTGGCTTAAAGCTCAACATTCAGAAAACTAATTTCATGGCATTCTGTCACATCACTTCATGGGAAATAGATGGGGAAACAGTGGCTGACTTTATTTTTCTGGGTTCCAAAATCACTGCAGATGGTGACTGCAACCATGCAATTAAAAGATACGTACTCCCTGGAAGGAAAGTTATGACCAACCTAGATAGCATATTAAAAAGCAGAGACATTACTTTGCCAATAAAAGTCCATCTACCAAGGCTATGGTTTTTCCAGTAGTCATGTATGGATGTGAGAGTTGGACTATAAAGAAAGCTGAGCACAGAGGAATTGATGCTTTTGAACTGTGATGTTGGAGAAGACTCTTGAGAGTCCCTTAGACTGCAAGGAGATCCAACCAGTCCATCCTAAAGGAAGGACTGATGTTGAAGCTGAAACTCCAATACTTTGGCCACCTGATGTGAAGAGCTGACTCATTGGAAAAGACTCTGATGCTGGGAAAGATTGAGGGCAGGAGGAGAAGGGGACGACAGAGGTTGAGATGGTTGGATGGCATCACCGACTCAACGGACATGGGTTTGGGTGGACTCCAGGAGTTGGTGATGGACAGGGAGGCCTGGCATGCTGCAGTTCATGGGATTGCAAAGAGTCCAATACAGCTAAGTGACTGAACAGAACTGAACTCAGATTAACTATACTCTGTGCTAAGTCACTTCAGTCACCCGTTTGTAGCGTACAATGACTTTTTAGTATATTCACAGATTTCATTCAACCATCACCATGATCAATTTTGAAATTTTCATGTTCTCAAAAAGAAACCAGTACCTTTTAGTTATGACCTCCCTATCCCCACATCACTTCAAACCATAAGAAACCACTAACTGGTGAGCTCCCTGGCGGTCTAGTGGTTAGCACTTGGCGATTTCACTTAACACATTTGAAAGGTGCATTCATGGTGTGGTACATGTCAATACTTCATCCCTTTTTATGGCCAAACATTCTACTGTATGAATATACAACATTTTGTTTATCCATCAATTGATGGGCACTTGGGCTGTTTCTACCTTTGGGCTATTATGAATAATGTTGCTATAAACTGAGTGGGGAAGATCCCCTGGAGAAGGAAAACAGCAATTCACTCCAGTATTCTTGCCTGGGAAATGTCATGGACAGAGGAGGCTGGCAGGCTGCTGTCCATGGGGTCCTGAAAGAGTCAGACACGACATAGCAACTAAAGAACAACAAGCATTTATGTACAAGTTCTTTTGTGGACATATGCTTGTATTTCTCTTGGGTATATACTCAGATGCACAATTAAATTACCGTTAATTCTTAATCACTTGAGGAACCACCAGAGTGTTATCCTAAGTATTTAATGGCTATTACTATTGTACAATCCTACCAGCAGTGTATAAGGTTCTAATCTCTCCACACTGTCACCAATGTTTATTATCTAATTTGTTTTTAATATCCACCGTAATAGATGTGCTGTAGTTTTCATTTGCATTCCCCTGACAACTAATGACGTTGAGCATCTTTTCATGTGCTTATATTTATATCTTTGGAGAACTTTATTCACATCCTTTGCTCATTTTTAATTGCGTTATTTGCCTTCCTATTACTGAGCTATAAAAATTTTTAATATATTCTAGACATGTCTCAATCAGAATACAGTCTGGTAGAAGAAACATTTTTAAGGCAGAAATGCATAAAATAGAAGAAATTGAGACCTTTTTGTTTTAACTAGAACAAAGTTTTGATCCTAAACATCCAATGGACCCAGGAGAACTGAATCCTCAACTTGTAATACAGAAAACCAAGTTAATACAATCCTCATAATCTATCCCCACAATCTACAGAGTTCCTAGAAGACTCAATATGGTACCACCAGGGGCTGGGAAAGGGTATAAGGTGACAGATGCTGAAGGACTAAAATAGGGGATTTGAAAGTCAAAGTAGACACATCTTCACTGCATGCTAAGCAAGCAATCGTCCCTCCCTAAACCCAACAAAAAGAAGGATTCTCCCCCCGCACTGGAAGGGGAACAGGGTCTCTGGACTAAAGAACATACTAGACACACCGAGAACAGGAGTACAACACTAAAACAAGAAGATTAAGTCAACAGAGACATACTAGATGCTTAGCCTTTCCCCATTCCCCTCACAGCTATCAAACGGAATACTTGCGTCTGGACTTTCAAGATCCAAGCATAAAGATAATAATATACAATGTCTCCAAGGAAAATCTAACTAGGCTAAAATAAAAGAACTTAGAGAAAAAGACTTAAGGGTTTTCACTAGATAACTATCCAAGGCAGTGTTATCCAAGGTTCCTGAAGTGAGTGGAGGCCTCTATCTGCCCTGGGGAGCATCTGGCAATATTTGAGGACATTTTTGGTTGTCACAACGTAGATTAAGCAACACTAGTGGGCAGAGATGGAAGATGCTAAATAACCTACAACACACAGCTCAGCCTCAACAACAAAGGATTTTAAAACCCCAAATGTCAACAATAATGAGGTTGAGAAACTGATCTAGAGCTGTACTTCGCAAAGTGCTGTCCCCCAGATGAGCAACTTTCACCATTACCAGGTTAATTTGATAGAAACGCAAATTCTCAGGACCCAGTCAAATCAGAAACTCTGGGGATGAGGCCCAGCAAGCTATGCTTTTTTTTTAATCTATGGTTTTTTTAATTTTTTATTGGAGGCTAATTATTTTACAATATTATATTGGTTGGTTTTGCCATACATTGACATGAATCCACCCCGGGTGTACATGAGTTCCCCTTCCTGAACCCCGCTCCTACCTCCCTCCTCCCCTTATCCTCCCTCTGGGTCATCCCCGTGCACCAGCCCGGAGCATCCTGTATCATGCTTTGAACCTGGACTGGTGATTCGTTCCACATATGATAATACACATGTTTCAATGCCATTCTCCCAAATCATCCCACTCTCGCCCTCTCCCACAGAGTCCCAAAGACTGTTCTATACACCTGTGTCTCTTTTGCTGTCTCGTATACAGGGTTATCATTTCCATCTTTCTAAATTCCATATATATACGTTAGTATACTATATGTGTGTTTTGTTTTTGGCTTACTTCACTCTGTATAATAGGCTCCAGTTTCATCCACCTCATTAGAATTGATTCAAACGCATTCTTTTTAATGGTTGAATAATACTCCATTGTGTATATGTACCAAAGCTTTCTTATCCATTCATCTGCAGATGGACATCTAGGTTGCTTCCATGTCCTGGCTATTATAAACTGTGCTGCGATGAACAATGGAGTACATGTGTCTCTTTCAATTCTGGTTTCCTTGGTGTGTACGCTCAGGAGTGCAATTGCTGGATCATACGGCAGTTCTCTTTCCAGTTTTTTAAGGAATCTCCACACTGTCCTCCATAGTGGCTGTACTAGTTTGCATTCCCACCAACAATGTAAGAGGGTTCCCTTCTCTCCACACCCTCTATAGCATTTATTGCATGTAGACTTTTGGATAGTAGCCATTCTGACTGGTGTGAAATGGTATCTCATTGTGGTTTTGATTTGCATTTCTCTGATTATGAGGGATGTTGAGCATTTTTTATGTGTTTGTTAGCCATCTGTATGTCTCTATGTCTTTGGAGAAATGTCTGTTTAGTCTTTGGCCCATTTTTTGATTGTGTCGTTTATTTTTCTGGAATTGAGCTGCAGGAGCTGCTTGTATATTTTTGAGATTAATTCTTTGTCAGTTGTTTCATTTGCTATTAATTTCTCCCATTCTAAAGGCTGTCTTTTCACCTTGCTTATAGTTTCCTTTGCTGTGCAGAAGCTTTTCATTTTAATTAGGTCCCATTTGTTTACTTTTGCTTTTATTTCCAATATTCTGGGAGGTGGGTCATGGAGGATCCTGCTGTGATTTATGTCGGAGAGTGTTTTGCCTATGTTCTCCTCTAGGAGTTTTATAGTTTCTGGTCTTACATTTAGATCTTTAATCCATTTTATTTTTGTGTATGGTGTTAGGAAGTGTTCTAGTTTCATTCTTTTACAAGTGGCTGACCAGTTTCCCCAGCCCCACTTGTTAAAGAGACTGTCTTTTCTCCATTTTATATTCTTGCCTCCTTTGTCAAAGATGAGGTGTCCATAGGTGCGTGGATTTATCTCTGGGCTTTCTATTTTGTTCCATTGATCTATATTTCTGTCTTCATGCCAGTACCATACTGTCTTGATGACTGTGGCTTTGTAGTAGAGCCTAAAGTCCGGCAGGTTGATTCCCCCAGTTCCATTCCTCTTCCTCAAGATTGCTTTGGCTATTCAAGGTTTTTGTATTTCCATACAAATTGTGAGATTATTTGTTCTAGCTCTGTGAAAAATGTCATTGGTAGCTTGATAGGGATTGCATTGAATGTATAAATTACTTTGGGTAGTATACTCATTTTCACAAAATTTATTCTTCCAATCCACGAACACAGTATATTTCTCCATCTATTAGTGTCCTATTTGATTACTTTCACCAGTGTTTTATAGTTTTCTATGTACAGATCTTTTGTTTCTTTCAGTTCAGTTCAGTTCAGTCACTCAGTTGTGTCCGACTCTTAGCGACCCCATGAACCACAGCACGCCAGGCCTCCCTGTCCATCACCAACTCCCGGAGTTCACTCAAACTCATGTCCATCAAGTCGGTGATGCCATCCAGCCATCTCATTCTCTGTCATCCCCGTCTCATCCCACCCCCAATCACTCCCAACATCAGAGTCTTTTCCAGTGAGTCAACTCATCGCAGGAGGTGGCCAAAGTATTGGAGTTTCAGCTTTAGCATCAGTCCTTCCAATGAACACCCAGGATTGATCTCCTTTAGAATGGACTGGTTGGATCTCCTTGCAGTCCAAGGGACTCTCAAGAGTCTTCCCCAGCACCACAGTTCAAAAGCATCAATTCTTCGGTGATCAGCTTTCTTCACAGTCCAACTCTCACATCCATACATGACCAGGGGAAAAACCATAGCCTTGACTAGACAGACCTTGGTTGGCAAAGTAATGTCTCTGCTTTTTAATATGCTATCTAGGCTGGTCATAACTTTCCTTCCAAGGAGTAAGCGTCTTTTAATTTCATGGCTGCAATCAGCATCTGCAGTGATTTTTGGAGCCCAAAAAAAAATAAAGTCTGACACGGTTTCCACTGTTTCCCCATCTATTTCCCAAGAAGTGATGGGACCAGATGCCATGATCTTTGTTTTCTCAATGTTGAGCTTCAAGCCAACCTTTTAACTCTCCTCTTTCACTTTCATCAAGAGGCTTTTGAGTTCCTCTTCACTTTCTGCCATAAGGGTGGTGTCATCTGCATATCTGAGGTTATTGATATTTCTCCCGGTAATCTTGATTCCAGCTTGTGCTTCTTCCAGCCCAGCATTTGTTTCTTTAGGTGGATATATTCCTAAATATTTTATTCTTTTCACTGCAACAGTGAATGGAATAGTTTCCTTAATTTCTTTCTATTTTCTCATTATTAGTGTATAGGAATGCAAGGGATTTCTGCGTGTTGATTTTATATCCTGCAACTTTACTATATTCATTGATTAGCTCTAGTAGTTTTCTGGTAGAGTCTTTAGGGTTTTCTGTGTAGAGAATCATGTCATCAGGAAACAGTGAAAGTTTTACTTCTTCTTTTCCAATTTGGATTCCTTTTATGTCTTTTTTGCTCTGATTGCTGTGGCCAAAACTTCCAGAACTATGTTGAATAGAGTGGTGAGAGTGGGCACCCTTGTCTTGTTCCTGACTTTAGGGGAAATGCTTTCAGTTTTTCACCATTGACGATAATGTTTGCTGTGGGTTTGTCATATATAGCTTTTATTATGTTGAGGTATGTTCCTTCTATTCCCACCTTCTGGAGGGTTTTTATCATAAATGAATGTTGAATTTTGTCAAAGGCTTTCTCTGCATCTATTGAGATAATCATATGATTTTTATTTTTCAGTTTGTTAATGTGGTGTATTACATTGATTGATTTGTGGATATTGAAGAATCCTTGCATTCCTGGGATAAAGCCCACTTGGTCATTATGTACGATCTTCTTAATGTGTTGTTGGATTCTGATTGCTAGAATTTTGTTAAGGATTTTTGCATCTATGTTCATCAGTGATATTGGCCTGTAGTTTTCTTTTTTTGTGGGATCTTTACCAGGTTTTGGGATTAGGGTGATGGTGGCCTCATCGAATGAGTTTTGAAGTTTCCCTTCCTCAGCAATTTTCTGGAAGAGTTTGAGTAGAATTAGGTGTTAGCTCTTCTCTAAATTTTTGGTAGAATTCAGCTGTGAAGCCACCTGGATCTGGGCTTTTATTTGCTGGAAGATATGTGATTACAGCTTCTGTTTCCATGCTTGTGACGGGTCTGTTAAGATTTTCTATTTCTTCCTGGTTCAGTTTTGGAAAGTGGAGTTTTCTAAGAATTTGTCCATTTCTTCCAAATTGTCCATTTAATCTATGGTTTAATGAGCTTCCCAGGTGATGAGATGGTTCTGATGGACAGTGCTCTAGGTCTAATAAATTGCCCCCAAATTTGCAGGCAATTAACATAGTAAGTGACATTAAAAGGAAACAGTCACTAAAATCAACAACAAAAAAGGTGTCCTCAACAAATAACTTACTAACAGGAAAAAGCAGAGAGGAACCTATAGATGAAATGAAACTTTTAAGTAAACATGGGACACTCAACCAAGAAAAATCATAAACTGGGACTTAAACAAACCTTGGAAATGTTAATAATTATAAGTTTGAAACCACGTAAGTATATTCTCTGACACTAATGGAGTAACAGTAGAAATCGGTAACAGAGAGATACCTGAAACTTTTCCACCTTAAACAAAACACTTCCAAATAAGTCATGGGTCAAAGACTTGAAGAACAATTAAAAAAATATTTTCAACTGAACAAAAATGAAGCTACAATGTCAAAATTTGTAAGCTGCAGCTACAGCAATACCTAGAAAAATTTATAGCATTAAAGACATAAATTTAAGCAAGGTCACAAATAAGCAGCCTAAAGTTTCAACCTTTAGAAGACAGAAAAACAACAAATGAAACCCCCCCCCCCCAAAAAAAAGAGCAGAAATCAAAAACAGAAAAATAAGAAAATCATCTCTCAAAAAATCAGTAAAATTGATTAGAATCTAGATACAAAGGCCAAAAAAAAGTCAGAAGATATAAATTAGCAATATCACGAACAAGAAAAGGAAATGACTACAGACCTCACAATTAAAAGGATAATAAGGAAAATTTCTTCTTCCTTATTGTTGTTGTTTAGCTGCTAAATCATGTCCAACTCTTTTGTGATCCCGTGAACCATTTCCTTCTCCAAGGGATCTTCCCGATCCAGGGATGGAACCCAAGTTTCCTGCACAGGCAGGCAGATTCTTTATGACTGAGCCACCAGAAAAGCTCAAGAAAAATTCTGCATGCAAGGTGTTTGATAACTTGGATGAAATGGACCGATATCTTGAAAGATTCAGGCTACCAGAACTCACACACTCTCTTCTGAAAACAGAAAAGGAAACACTTTCAATTAATTTCATGAGGGCAATATTACCCTGATACCAAAACTAGAAAAGAAAAACCACAGACCAATATCCCTCATGAACACAGACAGAAATGCTCCATAAAATACCACTAAGTTAAATCCAGCAATATAGAACAAGAATAATTCTTAATGACGAAGTGAGGTTTACCCTAGAAATTTCACATTTGAAAAACCAATATAATTCACCATATTGACAAAAGGAAAAGAAAATCCACACCATCTTATCAATCAATAACAAAAAAGCATTAGAAAGCATTCATTTCTAAGAAAATTCCCAGGAAATCAGGAATAAAAGGAAACTTCTTAGACCTGATAAAGTACATCTACAAAATATCTTCTTTGGAGCAATAATGGCGACCAATTGAATGTTTTCCCTCTAAGACCAGTACCAAAGCAAGGATGTCTGCTCTCCAAATAATAACTGATTCCACTTATACAAGACACCTAGAAGAGACAAATTGATTACCAGAGTCAGAAAATACACTGCTAGATGCCAGGGGCCGGGAGGCAGGGAGGGGCCACGGGGAGTCAGAGCTTAATGGAGACAGTCAGGTGAGGAAGGTGAAAAACTGGGGAGACGGATGATGGTGACAGTTGTGCAACAATGTGAATGGACTCAGTGCCACCGAACTGCACTTAAACATGGTTAAAATGCTATGTTTTACATCATGTGACTTTTACCACAATAAAACTTTAAAGGAAAAAAAAGGGAGATGTCTGCTCTCTATTCACTCTATTCAACATCACATTGAAAACTCCAGCCAGTTCAGCAAGGCAGGAAAAACAAACACATAATTAGTACAAAAGAGGAAAAAACAGGAAACTTATCAGTTCCTTGACATATGACCTTTATTTGCATCTCACTTAAAACAAAATCTTTTGCAAGAGAATGGGAAAAGCCAGACTGGGAGAAAACACTTAGAAATGATCATCTGATAAAGGACTGTTACTTAAAGTAATTCTCTGGTGATCCAGTGGTAGCAAGTCTGCCTATCAATGCGTGATTCACAGGTTTGATCCCTAATCTGCGAGGATCCCACATGCCAAGGGGCAGCTGGACTCGTGTGCCACAACTACTGAGCCCACGCTCTAGAGCGTGTGGGCCGCAACTACTGAGGCTAGGCACCACAACAACTGAAGCCCTTGCACCTAGCGCCTGTTCTCTACAACAAGAAGCCTGTGCACCACAACTGACAAACAGCCCATGCTCAACTCAACTAGAGAAAGCCCATGCACAGCACCAAAGGCCCAGTGCAGACAGAAATAAATAATGTTAACAAAAAAAAAAACTGAACACAATTAAAAAACAGGCAAAAATTTTAACAGATATCTCACCAAAGATACACAGATGGCAAAGAAGCATATTTGTATCATAGGCCATTAGGGAATTGCCAATTAAAACAAGAAGAGAGCACTACATAACTATTAGGATGGCCAAACTAAAACAGAAACATCACCAAATACTGGCAAGGATATGAAAAAGGAACTCTCATTCGTTTCTGACGGGAATACAAAATGGTACCGGGAATAGACGCGAGAGACGCCGGCCCCCGGCGGCGCAGACGCGAGAGACGCCGGCCCCCGGCGGCGCAGACGCGAGAGACGCCGGCCCCCGGCGGCGCAGACGCGAGAGACGCCGGCCCCCGGCGGCGCAGACGCGAGAGACGCCGGCCCCCGGCGGCGCAGACGCGAGAGACGCCGGCCCCCGGCGGCGCAGACGCGAGAGACGCCGGCCCCCGGCGGCGCAGACGCGAGAGACGCCGGCCCCCGGCGGCGCAGACGCGAGAGACGCCGGCCCCCGGCGGCGCAGACGCGAGAGACGCCGGCCCCCGGCACAACAGACCAGGCAAAGAGGCGCAGCCCAGCGCCCGAGAGGAGCTGCCCCACGTCTAACAGGGGGTGGCTGCGCGGGTGCAGGAGGGCAGAGAGGATCTATTCCACGTTCAAGGTCAGGAGGGGAGGCCTTGAGGAGATACCCCTCATCCAAGGTAAGGTACAGCGGCTGCACTTTGCTGGAGCGGCTGTGAAGAGATTTTCCACGACCAAGGTAAGAGAAACCCAAATAAGACGGTAGGTATTGTGAGGGGGCATCAGAGGGCAGACACACTGAAATCGTAATCACAGGAAACTAGTCGAACTGATCACATGGGCCACAGCCGAATGTGGTCCACTGGAGAAGGGAATGGCAAACGAGAACCCCATGAACAATATCAAAGGGCAAAATGATAGGATACTGAATGAGGAATTCCCCAGGTCGGTAGGTGCCCAGTATGGTACTGGAGATCAGTGGAGAAATAACTCTAGAAGGAATAAACGGATGGAGCAAAAGCAAAACCAATACCCAGTTGTGGATGTGACCAATGATAGAAGCAAGGTCCGGTGCTGTAAGGAGCAGTATTGCAGAGGAACCTGGAATGTTAGGTCCATGAATCAAGGCAAATTGGAAGTGGTCAAACAGGAGATGGCAAGAGTGAACAGAGACATTCTACCAATCAGTGAATTAGAATGGGTGAATTTAACTCAAATGACCATTATGTCTACTACTGTGGGCAGGAATCCCTTAGAAGAAATGGAGTAGCCATCATGGTCAACAAAAGAGTCCGAAATGCAGTACTTGGATGCAATCTTAAAAACGACAGAATGATTTCTGTTCGTTTCCAAGGCAAACCATTCAATATTACAGTAATCCAGGCCTATGCCCCAACCAGTAATGCTGAAGAAGCCGAAGTTGACCGGTTCTATGAAGACCTACAAGACCTTTTAGAACTAACACCCAAAAAAGATGTCCTTTTCATTATAGGGGACTGGAATGCAAAAGTAGGAAGTCAAGAAACACCTGGAGTAACAGGCAAATTTGGCCTTGGAGCACGGAATGAAGCAGGGCAAAGGCTAATAGAGTTTTGTCAAGAGAACACACTGGTCATAGCAAACACCCTCTTCCAACAACACAAGAGAAGACTCTACACGTGGACATCACCACATGGTCAACACCGAAATCAGATTGATTATATTCTTTGCAGCCAAAGATGGAGAAGCTCTATACAGTTAGCAAAAACAAGACTATGAGCTGACTGTGGCTCAGATCATGAACTGCTTATTGCCAAATTCAGACTGAAATTGAAGAAATAGGGAAAACCACTAGACCATTCAGATATGACCTAAATCAAATCCCTTATGATTATACAGTGGAAGTGAGGAACAGATTTAAAGGACTAGATCTGATAGAGTGCCTGATGAACTCTGGACGGAGGTTCGTGACATTGTACAGCAGACAGGGACCAAGACCATCCCCATGGAAAAGAAATGCAAAAAAGCAAAATGGCTGTCTGAGGAGGCCTTACAAATAACTGTGAAAAGAAGAGAAGCGAAAAGCAAAGGAGAAAAGGAAAGATATAAGCATCTGAATGCAGAGTTCCAAAGAATAGCAAGGAGAGATAAGAAAGCCTTCCTCAGTGATCAATGCAAAGAAATAGAGGAAAACAACAGAATGGGAAAAACGAGATCTCAAGAAAATTAGAGATACCAAGAGAACATTTCATGCAAAGATGGGCTCGATAAAGGACAGAAATGGTAGGGACCTAACAGAAGCAGAAGATATTAAGAAGAGGTGGCAAGAATACACAGAAGAACAGTACAAAAAAGATCTTCACGAGCAAGATAGTCATGATAACGTGATCACTGACCTAGAGCCAGACATCTTGGAATCTGAGGTCAAGTGGGCCTTAGAAAGCATCACTACGAACAAAGCTAGTGGTGGTGATGGAATTCCAGTTGAGCTATTTCAAATCTTGAAAGATGATGCTGTGAAAGTGCTGCACTCAATATGCCAGCAAATTTGGAAAACTCAGCAGTGGCCACAGGACTGGAAAAGGTCAGTCTTCATTCCAATCCCAAAGAAAGGCAATGCCAAAGAATGCTCAAACTACCGCACAATTGCACTCATCTCACACGCTAGTAAAGTCATGCTCAAAATTCTCCAAGCCAGGCTTCAGCAATATGTGAACCGTGAACTCCCAGATGTTCAAGCAGGTTTTAGAAAAGGCAGGGGCACCAGAGATCAAATTGCCAACATCCGCTGGATCATGGAGAAAGCAAGAGAGTTCCAGAAAAACATCTATTTCTGCTTCATTGACTAGGCCAAAGCCTTTGACTGTGTGGATCACAATAAACTGTGGAAAATTCTGAAAGAGATGGGAATCCCAGACCACCTGACCTGCCTCTTGAGGAAACCTGTATGCAGGTCAGGAAGCAACAGTCAGAACTGGACATGGAACAACCGACTGGTTCCAAATAGGAAAAGGAGGACGTCAAGGCTGTATATTGTCACCTTGCTTATTTAACTTATATGCAGAGTACATCATGAGGAACGCTGGGATGGAAGAAGCACAAGCTGGAATCAAGATTGCTGGGAGAAACATCAATAACCTCAGATATGCAGATGACACTACCCTTATGGCAGCAAGTGAAGAGGAACTCAAAAGCCTCTTGATGAAAGTGAAAGAGGAGAGTGAAAAGGTTGGCTTGAAGCTCAACATTCAGAAAACAAAGATCATGGCATCTGGTCCCATCATTTCATGGGAAATAGATGGAAAAACAGTGGAAACAGTGTCAGACTTTATTTTTTTGGGCTCCAAAATCACTGCAGACGCTGATTGCAGCCATGAAATTAAAAGACGCTTGCTCCTTGGAAGGAAAATTATGACCAACCTTGATAGTATATTAAAAAGCAGAGACATTACTTTGCCAACAAAGGTCCGTCTAGTCAAGGCTATGGTCTTTCCCGTGGTCATGTATGGATGTGAGAGTTGGACTGTGAAGAAAGCTGATCGCCGAAGAATTGATGCTTTTGAACTGTGGTGTTGGAGAAGACTCTTGAGAGTCCCTTGTACCGCAAGGAGATCCAACCAGTCCATTCTAAGGGAGATCGATCCTGGGTGTTCATTGGATGGACTGATGCTAAAGCTGAAGCTGCAATACTTTGGCCACCTCATGCGACGAGTTGACTCACTGGAAAAGACTCTGATGCTGGGAAAGGTTGGGGGTGGGAGGAAAAGGGGACGTCCGAGAATGAGATGGCTGGATGGTATCACCGACTCTGTGGACAGGAGTTTGAGTGAACTCAGGGAGTTGGTGATGAATAGGGAGGCCTGGCGTGCTGTGATTCATGGGGTCGCGGAAAGTCGGACATGACTGAGCGACTGAACTGAACTGAACTGATAGCCACTTTGGAAGAGTTTAGCAATTTCTTACAAAACTAAACAGTCTTACCATTTGGTCCAACAAGGACCCTCTCCCTGGTATTTATCCAAAGTTGTTGAGAACTTACGGACAAACAAAACCTGCTCAGAGGTGTATATGACAGTTTTATTCACTAATGTCAAAGCTTGGAAGCAACCAAGAAACTGTTCCACAGGTGAATAAATAAACCATGGTACACCCAGACAAAGGGATATTATTTAGCAATAGAAACAAATAAGCCATAAAACCATCAAAAGGACCCTGGAGGAACCTTAAATGCATACTAAGTCAAATAAGCCAATCTAAAAGGCTACATACTGTATAATTCCAACTAGACAACGTTCTGGAAAGGACAAAACTATGGAGACAGTACATGGATCAGTGGTTGCCAGGAGTTAGGGTAGAGGCAGAGCATATACACTACACACTTGTCAAAACACCAAGAGTGAGTTTTAAACTATGAATTTTGAATGATAAGGATGTGTCAATATAGGTCCATCAATTATAACAAACGTACCATCCCAGGGTGGGATGTTGATGGGGACATTTAAGTGGGGGGGGGGGGGGGTGGCCGCGAAGCAAGGAGTATGGGAACTCTGTATTTCCTGCTCAAGTTGCTATAAACCTAAAACTGCACTAAAAAGTCTTTTTATAAAAAGGCAAAAATATATAGTAAATTCATGCTATCATTACACTTAAAAAGTCATTTAGAGACAATGGGGAAATTCTGGATTGGTGAAATTTAGACAGTATTAATTGGTAAGGTAGGATAATGTACTGTGCTTTCTTAAAGAGGGTCCGTATTTTTTAGAGATACATGCTAAAATGTGAAAGGATGAAGAGATATAATCCATGATGAGTCAGATAATGGAACTGAGAGGAGCCCTAACGGTAAGTACACTTAAAACAAGGCTGGCTCTAAGATTAATTGTCAAAGCTGGGTGAAGGAATCATGGGGAGTCAACTGTTATCTCTACTTCTTCAAATATTTTAAATTACCCATGATTTTTTTTCATTTATTTTTAAGTGAAGGATAAAATTACGCATGATTTTAAAATTAAGAAAAATTTTAAAGGGGGAAGAGTAACTGGCAAAATAAAATTTCATATCCAGTGCAAATTTCCCCAAAATGAAATCAAAATTGACATTTTCTGACACACAAAAGCAGAGAATTTGTTACCTAGCATATACAGACTACAGGAAATGTTAATGAGTTCCTCAGACAGACGAAAATGATCCTCTTCTAGGGGAAGGAATAAAACAATGGAAAGAATAAATCAAAATAAAAACTGATTTTATACAGTATTAACAATGTCTTATGTTGGAAGGAGAAGAAGAAGAAAAAAAGGAGGAAGGAGGGGGGTTCGAGTGGAGTCTGGAGGCATAAACAGGGCTCAACCGTTCTCAGGTTCCTGTAATAACAGCAAAGAAGTATAAGTGCTTACTGATTTAGACATTTTACAAGATGCATATGGTATTCTCTGGGACAACTACTAAACAATATAAACAGCATACATCTACCAACCTAATAAAAGGGGCAACTGGAAAAGGTGTGGGGGATAGCTGGAATAATACAAAACAAAAGAGAAAAAAGCAACATAGAAGAGACAAGAAAAGCAGAAATCAATGGTAAAATGGGAAATGTAAACCAAATGTATCAATAATTACATAACACAGACTACATGTTACAAAGACAAAATTGCCAGACTGGATCTAAAAACCCAATTTCACGTTGCTTAAAAAAAGATATACATAAATTACTAAGGGAATAAAAAAAAAGAATGGGTAAAGATAGACTACACAAAAACTAACCAAATAGAGTTAAGTGAGGCTACTCGAAAAAAAATTTTTTTTATAATTCAAGTGTAGTTGATTTACAATCTTGTGTTAATTACTGCTGTTCAGCAAAGAGATTCAATTATACATACTGTGTGTAAATATATAAATATATACACACATTCTTTTTCATATTCTTTTCTATTATGGTCTATTACAGGATACTGAATAGTTTCCAGAACAAAGCAAACTTTAATACAATACAAAAGCAACTACGACATTTCAACATTAGAAAAGTGTTCAATTCACAAGAAAACTTTAAATGTACATGTATATCATAATACAGCTTCAAAATACATAAAGCAAAAATAAAATAGAACCACAGAGAAAAACAGACTAATCCAAAAGTACAGTAACATATTTACAGCACACTTACCTCAGTAACTGATAGAATAATACAGGCAAAAAGAAAAAAAAAAGATTCGAACAACTTAATTAACTGATGACTCAACTGGCATGTATAAAACACTGTATCCAACAACCACACAATAAGTGTTCTTTTCTAGCACATTTATAAACTTACATACTGGGTTACTGGCCTCCCTGGTGGCTCAGAGGTAAAGAATCCCCTGCCAATACAGGAGACACAGGTTGAATCCCTGGGTCAGGAAGATTCCCTGGAGAAGGAAATGGCCACTCACTCCAGTATTCTTGCCTGGGAAATCCTACGGACAGAGGAACCTGGTAGGCTACAATTCTTGCGGTCACAAAAAGAGAGTCGGTCACAAAAAGAGAGTAGGACACAACTCAGCAACTAAACAACAACAACAATAATAATACTAGACCATAAAGCATGTCAACATATTTCAAGAAGTTTAAATCTTTTAAAGCATGCACTCCACACACAAAGTAAACAGAACCATGCAATTGTTGTTATTTAGTCACTAAGTCATGTCCAACTCTTTTGCGACCCCAAGGACTGCCGCCCACCAAGGTCCTCTGTCCATGGAATTTTCCAAGCAAGAACACTGCAGTGGGTTGCCGTACCCCTCTCCAAGGGAAGATCCTGAAACAGACTGAATCCGTATCTCCTGTTTGGCAGGCAGATTCTATACCACTTAGCCACATAGGAAGCCCTACCACGCAGTTAAACAGTATCAAAAAGGTAAATCAGTAAAATACTAGTTCAACTGGAAAAAATTTCCCAGACAGGACACAAAATTTAGCCATAAAAAAGCCACAATAAATTAAATTATCATTAACAGAGTAAAATGTTAAGCAACAGAATGAAAATATCCACAAAACCAAAAACCAACAGAGACCTTGAAACCCAGATTTTATACAGAAAGCCTGCCACCCAGTAAAATACAACCCAACTGAAAACGAGCCAACAGACTGAAATAAGAACTTCACAAAAATGAAATCTAAATGGCCAGTAAACAAAGGAAGGGGACTAATCCTAAAATAATAATCGGGTAACTTTAAAAACGTCTGATATGGGACTTCCCTGGTGGTCCAGCAGTTAAGAATCTGTCTTCCAATCAGGGGATGTGGGTTCAATCCCCACTGGGGAACTAAAATCCCATATGCAAATAAAGAAGTCTGTGTGCTGCAATCAGTGAACGTGCACACTCTATATAGAGTCCATGATTCACAACAAGAGAAGTCCCATGCACCACAATGAAGACCCAGTTCAGCAAAATTTAAAAACTAAAAAAGTAAAATGACTGTAATACATTCAGGCACACAGCAGAGGGATTCAGCCATATACACACATGTATCCATTCTCCCCCAAACTTCCATCCCCATTAATCAACTATATCCCAATACATAATGGCTTAAAAAAATAAAGAAGTAAAAAACAAAGTAAAACTACACTAAATAGTCCAATATAAAAACTGTTACAGGGCTTCCCTGTTGATTTAGTGGTAAAGAATCCACCTGTCAATGCAGAAGACATTCAATCCCTGGTCCAAGAAGATCTCACATGCCGTGGAGCAACTCAGCCTTTGTGTCACAAATACTGAGCCTGTCCTCTAGAGCCCAGGAACTGCCAACTACTGAAGCCTGCACACCCTAAGGCCCACGAGTCACAACCACTAAGCCTATATGGCTCAGATACTGAAGCCACCACAATGAGAAGCCCACACATCATAACTAGAGACAAGCCCCCAATGGCTGCAACTAGAGAAGAAAGCCTGCACAGTAATACTCAGCACAACCAAAAATAAATAAATTATTGAAATAAAAATCTACTGAGCAGCACAGGGAACTCTACTCAATACTCTGTAATGACGTATATGGACCAAAAAACTAAAAAAGAGTGGAGAGAGAGAGATATATGCATAGTTCATTCACTCTGCTGTACACCTGAAACTAACACAACACTGGAAATCAACTAAACCCCAATAAAAACCTTAAAAATAAAGTTTGTCTAAAAATTCTAGTTTTAGGTAGCAGACCAGAGTGGCCATGAGACACAGAAATCACAACACAGATGATCATCCAAGAATAAGACAGTCATCCACAAGCAAAATTAAGCAGAGACAGTTAAGACCTGGTATCTGGCAAAACAGCCACAACCTCAAAAGCTTCTATCATAGAATGGTAGTGAATGCTTTAGTTGAGCCCTTACTAATATTCAAGGGCTAGAATCCTACTAACCATAAATTGTCAATGTTGGGAAGGATAGTTTGGCTCTCTGGACATACTAGGGGCTTCTCTGATATCCTAGATGCAAAGGGGTAAGATCTTAGTGGCACACAGTTCTAAATGCACTTAACTAAGCAGCTACATCATGCCTCGAACCACATCCCCACATCATCTCATTTAATCTTCACAAAACTCTAAAGAAACCAAAGTCCTTACAGACTCATAAGAAATCACTTTCTCCTAAAGAATTACAGCATTGTTGAAAATTAACATCACTGATACTAGAATCCTCTAGCTTCATGAAACTCTTGGTTCTGAGGGGAACCTAAGGCAATTCAAAATCAGAATTTATAGCACTTCATGTTGAAGATCAGAAACCATTATGACAGAGATAGGGTACAAAGAGAAACTGTGTAATGTGACTACCCATTATAATCCAGTTCTTATAAAAATAAACTTTAAATTTCAAATAACTGATTAGGTAAACAATTTAGGTAATTAGAACTACTCCCAAACAGACTAACATTGGTTTACTCTGAGTAAATTATTCAAAGCGTGGAACAAACTTTACAAAACAAGGGATAACAATAACTCTCAGCTGCCTGCCACTCCACTGAAGATAAAAATGAGTAAATCTTAATTTTAATTATACCAAATCAGATGTGCTCTAGTTTCCCAAATAAGCTACATTTTAGAAAATTTTAATCCAAATATGATGTTATATTTTTACAGAAGAGCCAAAAATCCTGCATGTACTTCATACATCCTTAAACTTCTATTCTGCACTCTACAAAAGGTAGAGGAAAGAGTTTACAGTGGCTTCAAATTTTCCAAAATTTGATCTCTAACATTTGAACTTACCTGTCTGTTTTATATATTATACTTTCATTGAACACAGGAAAAAAAAAAATCAGAAACTAAGTAGTATTGACTTAGGGAAAAAAAACTAGCAATCTTTTTTTTAGAATAATGCAATCCTGTATTTATTGACATGGAATGCTCAAAATTTTGCATTAAGTGAAAAATTCAACTTTAAATCAAGAGCATCAAGTTGGATTTTTAAATTTATTTTTTAATTGGAAGAAAATTGCCTTACTATGTTGTGTTTTCTGCGGTACAACAGCGAGAATCAGTCATAATTATACATTGGCTTCCCAGGTGGCTCCAGTGGTAAAGAACCCACCTGCCAATGTAGCAGACATAAGAGATGCAGATTCGATCCCTGGGTCACGAAGATCCCCTGGAGGAGAGCACGGCAACCCACTCCAGCAGTCTTTTCCTTGGAGAATCCCATGGACAGAGGAGCCTGGCAGGCTATGGTCCACAGGGTTGCACAGAGTCAAATACAACAGAAGCAACTTAGCACATGCGTGCATGCATACCCCCTCCTTCATAAGCCTCCCTCCCCTCCCCCCATCCTACAGTTCTACGTCATCACAGAGTGCCAGGCTGGGCTCCTTGTGTTATATAGCAACCTCCCATTAGCTACTAGACTTCCCTGTAGCTCAGACGGTAAAGAACCTGTCTGCAACACAGGAGACCCAGGTTCGATCCCTGGGTCAGGAAGATCCCCTGGAGAGGGAAATGGCAACCCACTCCAGTATTCTTGCCTGGAGAATCCCACGGACAGAGGCACCTGGCCAGTTACAGTCCACGGAGTCACAAACAGTCAAACACGACGTAACACACACACTCTTCCATTAGCTATCTATTTGACACATGAAAGTGTATATATGTCAATGCTACTTTCTCCATTCTTCCCACCCTCTCCTTCCTATGCTATGTCCACAAGCCCATTCTATACATCTATGTCTCCATCCTCTCCCTGCAAATAGGTTCATCAGTACTATTTTCCTAAACTCCATATATATGTCCTAATATATGATAGTTTTCTCTTTCTGATAATTTCACTCTGTAAGGTGTTCATCCACCTCATTACCACTGACTCAAATTTGTTTCTTTTTTATGACTGAGTAATATTCCATTGTATGTATGTACCACAACTTTTTATCCATTCATCTGTCTATGGACATCTAGGTTGTATCCATGATCTGGCTATTGTAAATATTGTTGCAATGAACATTGGGGTACATGTGTCTTATACAGTTGTGGTTTTCTCAGGGTGTATGCCCAGTAGCAGGATTACTGGGTCATATGGTAGATCTATTCCTAGTTTTTAAAGGAATCTCCACATTGTTCTCCATAATGGCTGTATCAGTTTACATTCCCACCAACAGCACATCCTCGCCAGCATTTTCTGTTTGTAGATTTTATGATGATGGCCATTCTGATTGGTGCAACGTGATGCCTCATAGTAGTTTTGATTTGCACTTCTCTAGTAATGAGCAATGTGGAGCATCTTTTCATGTGTTTATTGGCCATCTGCATGTCTTCTTTAGAGAAATGTCCGTTTAGGTGTCCTGCCCATTTTTTGACTGGGCTATTTTTCTGACATTGAGCTGTATGAGCTGCTTAAATATCTTTGGAGACAAATCCTTTGATTAGCATTCTTAAAAATTCTCAAAGCAGCTTTTAGACAGGAGGCAGCCCAGATAATATTCTTCTGTAGAGACATAAAATTTATTGCAACAAATTATATAAAATGCTTCCATATACCTAGGGAAGAATCCTAACGAAAAAGGATTTTCATAATTTCTTTTAGTTATTTCTATACTACCTTGATAGATATGCTTATTTTTGTTCTTCAGCTCATGTGGCCACCACCAGTTCAAAATGAAAATACATACTGGAATGAGTCTGTAAGGATACATATTTCTTATAAATGTAGGTTTCCTACTCTGGTCTTGCTCCTGACAACCTACAGAAATTTCCAACAGGCTAGAAAGGTTGAAAAGTGAAAACTACTATACACATTCCCAAGAATCTCAAGAATCAAAATTTCAACATACCTCAAAGTTATTTAATGATCTAAAATGAACTCAGCATCTACAAAACATTCAATAGCCTTCTCATTTTCTCAATATCATCTGAAGTAAAGTGTTTCACATCAGTGGATTATCCAGCTAATATAAATTCACGCCTGTGTGAAAACCAAAACTGCTTTCCATTCTACCAAATACAATTTAACTTTCTGACAATACTGAGTTAGTTACTGATACAGTATGAGCTGCTGTCCTACAATATAGAAATACTGTTCCAGACTCTCAAGCTGTCTTATATTTGCTTTTTATCTTCCAATACATTCTTATCTTAACAGCATACTCTCTTCCCCCTAAATTTGCTATTTTTAATCTGAGGAGGAGGAGGCAAATAAATAACCAAGAATTAGAAGGCCACATAAAATAGGACGCTGTATGAAATGAAAAAATCTAAGACTTAATATAGTATCAACTTTTATGACACAAATCTCATCTGTTCAGGGTCTACTTCATTTATTCCCTGTTCCTGATTTGTTTAAGGGAAGAAAATGAGAAACACACACATGGTGGGGTAGGGCAGAGACAAAGCATTACCATATTAGGAAAGAATGTTTATGAGACATGTTAGACCTGAATTCAAATCTTATTTTTGCCACTTACTAGTTGTATGACCTTTAAGATGTTACCTGTCTCTGAGCCTCAGTTTTCTATCAGTAAAATGGAGATTATAATTATTCTGTAGGACTAACGGGACAATTAAGTGATGAATGTAAAATATCTGGGCATAGTACACTCAGGCAAACACTTAAATATTTCTAACCTAATTGTGTGAGGATAAACTCTGAACTATAAACACTTTAAAATATCGAGTTAATATACTTTTATGAAACAGTCATCCCTTACCAATATCCCATAATCCAAATTTACCTTTGAATAGTCAGTCTCTGCTCATATTAAATATCCTTAAGAAAAAAAACAGAAAAATCTTGCAAGCTCAAAGAAAATCCCAGAAACTAAAGATTAAAACACTTTAATTTCATTTCCTGCAGAACCACATATTAATAGCATCTAACAAGAATTTTCTAAATAGTTGTGTGAATAACATACTGCATTCAAACATTTGCTATTTCAGTATTTTTAAGTCACAGGTCCTTTGAGAGTCTCTACTTTTTAATCAGTTTTTTATTCAGTACTGCTTATATCCCTCTCAAAAAAACAAAAAATGTAAAAAATACATTTAAGGTTACTCAAACCTCAGGCATTGTTCTCCAAATGCCTGAGGTTTGAGTAACCTTAAAGTATCCTCATTAAAAAACAGTGCATAAGTCTTACATTAAGATGTTGGGCATAAAATAAACTACAGAAACATAAGAGGCTATATGAGAAAGGAGCACCTTCTTATAAATCTGAACAGTCGAAAATGTTACAATGCATTATCAATGGAAACTCTTAAAAACTGTATGTATTTAAATATACAGTTTTTAAGAGTTTCTGTGACCTAAACTTTACAAATAACTACAAACTAAATGTTTCACTTTCACATGCTAGCAAACTAAGCTTTCTTCTACTACAAAAAATTAAGACTCAATCTCCTGGCAAACAAAAAGACACGAGAGGAAAGAAGCCAATTCAAGTGAAGTATATAAACTCTGAGTTAGGTACTTTTACATATTATCTTATGAAATCCTTCAAATAATCTAGTAAAGCAGGTATTTAATCACATGTTAAGAATGCGGCCAGTGAGGCTCAGAGGCTTAAAGCTGTATCTTTCAAATTCCAAGGTTAATGCTTTCTCCAGAATGCAGAGCACAACATTCGTAATGACAACACCCTTTCCCCTTTTTCAAAAATATTAATATTATGCATTAGGCTGGTGCAAAACTTTGCAATTTGATACTGCGATACATTCTTAAATGTGGTTATGGTATACGTCACTTAAATGTGCATTTCTTGCTTTGTTTTTGCTAGCGACATTACTTGCTGTGTACTTTAGACTATGGAAATGATGTTTTAGACAAAAAAGCAAATCCGAGCAATATTATGAGTTCAAAATGAATTGCAAAGCAGCAGAGACAACTCCCAACAACAATGCATTTGGCCCAGGAACTGCTAACGAATGTACAGTGCAGTGGTGGTTCAAGAAGAAGAGAGCCTTGAAGATGAGGAGTGGAGTGGCCAGCCAGCAGTTGGTCTCAGTTGACTACAACCAATTGAGAGCAATCATCAAAGCTGGTCCTCTAACAACTACATGAGAAACTGTCGAAGAACTCGACTTCGACCATACTATGGTCTTGGGCATTTGAAGCAAATTGGAAAGGTGAAAAATCTCAGTAAGTGGGTGCCTCATGAGCTGACTGTAAATGAAAAAAATTGTCGTTTTGAAGTGTCATCATCTTTTATTGTATGCAGCAATGAAGAGCAATTTCTCAATCAGATCGTGACATGTGACAAAAAATGGATTTTATACAACAACCAGCAATGACCAGCTCAGAGCTTGGACCGAGAAGCAGCTCCAAAGCACTTCCAAAGCCAAACTTGCATCAAAACAAGGTCATGGTCACTGTTTGGTGGTCTGTTGCTGGTCCGATCCACTACAGTTTTCTGAATCCCAGCGAAACCATTACATCTGAGAAGTATGTATACTCAGCAAATTAATGAGATGCACTGAAAACTGCAACGCCTGCAGCCAGCACTGATCAACAGAAAGGACCCAATTCTTCTCCACGACAATGCCTGACAGCCCACTGCACAATCAATGTTTCAAAAGTTGAATAAATTGGGCTATGAAGTTTTGCTTCACTAGCCATATTTACCTGACCTCTTGCTAACTGACTACCACTTCTTCGAGTACCAACAACTTTTTGCAGATAAAATGCTTCCATAACCAACAGGAGGCAGAAAATGCTTTTCAAAAGTTCATCAAATCCTAAAGCACAGATTTTTACACTACAGGAATAAACAAACTTACTTCTCATTGGCAAAAATGTGTTGATTGTAATGTTTCCAATTTTGATTAATAAAGATGTGCTTGAACCTAGCTATAATGATTTAATACTAATGGTCCAAAACCACAATTACATTTGCACCAACCTAATAAATACAAATAATCAATAAATAGCAGTGGAATGAGTTAGCTCTCATATGCCAATATAGAAAGACTGTGAAGATACAAATAAAGAGTAAGGTAAAAGTGTGGGTAATGATCCATCTATAATAAGTAGGAAATTACATATGGGTAAATATATTAATATTTTTCTGAACAGAATTAGATAGATAACACACGTAAGAGTGCGTTTCCCTTTTTAAAAAATTTTTTTGAGTTTTGTATTAGGGTATACCCAATTAACAATTTTGTGACTGTTTCAGATGAACATCGAAGGGACTTAGCCATACACATACATGTTTTATTTCACACTTTTCTCATTTGAAATTTCCTAAACAGAATGTATGATGTATTTCATTTTCTTTGAAGTCTGTATTTTTAAAACGAATGAAGCCATACTCTTTATAAAAACTGGAGAGAGTCTTAAAGGCTATAAAAAAAATCTAACAAAAGACCTCATACCAGTCTAGAAATCTACACATCAGCTGCTTAATCAATAAATCAAGCAGTCTATGTAGTCATATCTACAGAACATCACTCAGAACGGCATAAATTTACCTAGAACAAGCCAGAGTTCATATCTTCTGATAATGAAAATTATTTGCAAATAGATGCACATACATATATATATTGTTTATACCTATAATAAATGGAATCTGATATGCTAACTCAATAAGTTTTGCCTCAAGTAGATTTGGAGATAGCAACATTAGTCTCTTGAAAAACCTCCCAATTCTAACGGGATTTTCTTTTTTTTTTAACAGTGGAAGTTGCTCAGATAGAGAAACAACTAAAATAATGCCTTTGGCATTTCCCTGGTGATACAATGGCTAAGAATCCACTTGCCAATGCAGGGAATGTGGTCGAGCCCTGATCCGGGAAGATTCCACATGCTGTGAAGCATCTAAGCCCATGCGTCACAACTAGAGCCCAAATGCTGCAACTACTGAAGCCCATAAGCCTCAAACCTGTGCTCCACAAGAGAAGCCCTGCACACCACAACTAGAGAGCAGCCCCTGCTCTCTGCAACTAGAGAAAGCCCAAGTGCACCACTGAAGACGGAGCACAATCAAAAAATAAGATAGATCTATATTTTTTTAATAAATAATGCCATTGGACACCTGATTAATGTAAGACTAAAAGTCACATTTTTCTAAGCAAATCACACTGTTAAAATATTCCCAACTAAGCACAAAACACTGCAAAAAAAAAATCTTTAACACACTATTTGCTCATTCACTCTATAAATATTTGCATTACTCAATGTGTGCCAAGTACAATACTAGGCAGGTAGGATTAAGAGGTAAGCAAAACAGCCCCTGTCTTTGTAAATTCTTACAGTATGGGGGGGGGGCGGATAAAGTCCATTTAATCACAAAATGTTATATCAGAGATTATAGTCACTGATCTAATTTAGAGTAGCAAGTCCAAGCAAACTTCAATGAACTAATACTTAAATAAACCTAAAGGCTGAAAAGCCAACCAGAGAAAAGTCAAGGCATCCTGAAGGTGTGGACTCCAGAGTTAGTCACTGTATTTCAATCTAGGCTCACTATATAACAAACGTATAAATTTAACCACTTTTCTAACCTGAGTCTTGGTTTCTTCATTTTTAAATAACAGGTAACAATAGTACTTTCATCATAAAGTTGTGAAACTTTGGATGACCGGGGACAGGTAAGTAGGAAACAAACAAATCATGAAGACCTTATTAGCTATGCTATCAAAAGTGGTTACTAAACACTTGAAAAGTGGCTAGTCCAAATTAAGATATGCTGTGCATGGAAAATACACCAGATCTTGAACACCTAGTATGAAAAAGAAAAGTATCTTAATTTTAGAAATATCAATTACATGTTGAAATGATACTTAAGATATACTAGGTTAAAAATATATATATATTACAATTACAAACCCAAAAGACAGAAACAACCCAAGTGACACTGACAGCTGAATGGACAGAAAAAATGGGATATATACGTATCACAGTATACACATACAATGGCGTATCCTTCAGTCTTAAAGAAGGAAATTCTGTCATATTCTGAAACATGGATGAAACTTGAGGACACTATGCTAAGTGAAATAAGGCAGTCACAAAAGGACCAATATTATGATTCCACTCTTATGAGAAACCTAAGTAGTCAAATTCATAGACAAAAAGCAGAATGGTTCCTGCCAGAGGCTAGCAGGATGGGATAATGGGAAACTATTGTTTATAGGTACAGGGTTTTGGTTTAAGATGAAAAGAATTCTAGAGATGGATGGTGGTGATGGCTGCACAACAATATGAGTGTATTTAAGGGCACTGAACTAACTGTACACTCAAAAATGGTTAGGATGGTAAATTTTATGTTCTAAGTATTCTAATAAAAAATTAATTTTTTAAGTGGCTAAGAGAAAAATTATACGTGCAGCTTACATTATATCTCTACCGGTCACGCTGTTAAACTTAAGTCATGGCAAAATTTTCCAATGAGAAAGGTTTTCAGGAACCGTGTGACAAAATCTGGATATAGTGAGACCTAATGCCCTATAGCAGGAGTCAGCGAATTTCCAGTAAAGGTACAGACTGTATTTTCAGCTCTATGGGCTGTTCTGAAAGTACAGATAATATAGAGGTGAATGGGCATGATGAATTTGGCTCACTCTAGCTGGCTGACACCTGCCTGAAGACATTCACTGTAAGCAACAGCTCTTACCAGCTCTGTCTTAATTTTCAGGAGTCGTATAAGCCAGTTTTATAGTCACAGTCTAAAATCTTCCATAGGGAGAGGTATTTACTACATGGAAATCAGCAAACACTACAAATTAGTGCTGTTTTTCCCCAAAGAACTAGCTGATAAACATCTACTAGCACACAACTTAGCTTAGGTAAAGAATTAACTTCTCTCCTATGCATTTAAAAGTATACTGACTGGAAAAAGTCATTCAAAACTTGCTTCTTTCCTTTTGTCGGCAAAGAGTCGGACACAACTGAGTGACTGAATGGAACAGATTCAAATCTTTCTGGGTTCTGTGGTTGAGATGAAGCTTCTCAGTTAAGAAAGGTTGTTCTAAAAAAAAAAAGAAAGAAAGAAAGGCTCTTCTAGAAAAATTGTTTCAGTAACTAGAAACAAGAATGACCATCCTGTGGCAGTCTGTTGAGATGAAGGGAGAGCAGTTTCAAATGAAGCCATGAGAGGAGAGCAGAAAACAATGAGATTATGTATAGCCAGCTGTCCAAATTCACAAACGCAGAGGGAGACTTTGGGACTTGAGCATCTGCAAATTTTGGTATCCACAGTGGGTCCTGGAACCAATCCCTGGTAACACCAAGGGACAACTGTACTGCACTCAGTAAACACTAAGTAACTGGTGGTGGTGGTTCAGTCACTAAGTCATGTCTGACTCTTGCAACCCCATGAACTGTAGCCCGCCAAGCTCCCCTGTTCATCGGATTTTCCAGGCAAGAATACTAGAGTGGGTTGCCATTTCCTTTCCAGCATATCTTTCCGACTACAATATCAAACTTGCGTCTCCCACTTTGCTGGTGGATTCTTTACAGCTGAGCCACCAGGGAAGCACATCTTCCCAAACCAGGGATTGAACCCAGGTCTCCCTCGTTGAAGGCAGATTCTTTACCATCTGAGCCACCAGGGAAGCCCAAGAACACTGGAGTGGGCAGCCTATCCCTTCTCCAGGGGCTCTTCCCAACCCAGCAATCGAACTGGGGTTTCCGGCATCGCAGGCCAATTGCTTACCAGCTGAGATACCAGGGAAGTCCTAAGCAATTGGTACTGATTATTAATTATCCATTATCATGCATATGGTCAAGATTCAGTTATAAACATTTACTTAGCCCATAATATGTGCTAGACTTTGGTAACACTACTGGGAACAACCACAGATCTTCTCTAGCACACACCCACAAAAAAATTAAATAATCACATGAATACAGGCTTAAATTGTAATAAACTATGACCAAAACCAGGATACTGTGAGAAAGTAACAATGGGGAATCTCAACCTACTCTGGAAAGTCAGGGATACTTCTTTGAGAAAGTGACCTTTGCACTGAGTGGGAATGGCCAAAGAGTGACAGGCATTCTGGGTAGCAAGAACAAACTGCACAAAACTCCTCAGGAAGCGGGGAAAAAAAAGTGATTAACAGACCAAGCAACTAAAAAGTCAGTAAGGCAAGAGCCAAGTGACCAAGGAGGAAAGATGGTATCAGACTGGAGGCAGAAGAAACCTTATCACACAAAGCCTCATGGTCCCATTATGTTAAGTCCAAGATAATCGGGGAGTTGTTAGTTTATGTAGAGGGTAACATGATCTGCGGAGAAGGCAATGGCAAGCCACTCCAGTACTCTTGCCTAGAAAATCCCATGGATGGAGGAGCCTGGTAGGCTGCAGTCTGGGGGGTCGCTGAGGGTCGGGCACGACTGAGCGACTTCACTTTCGCCTTTCACTTTCACACATTGGAGAAGGAAATGGCAACCCACTCCTGTGTTCTTGTCTGGAGAATCCCAGGGATGGGGGAGCCTGGTGGGCTTCTGTCTATGGGGTCACACAGAGTCGGACACGACTGAAGTGACGCAGCAGCAGCAGCAACATGATCTGATTAATATATTTCAGAGACTGCTCTAGGAGTTAATGGGGGCGCATGGAGGGAACTGACCAGTAAGCTACCATAGTTTCTAGGTGAGAAATAATGGCAACTTAGTGCAGTCAATCCTCAATCTTTTAAAACTACCTACGTAATCTATTAAATACACCATTGCAGCAATTTTTGGCCTCAGGACACCACTATTACAAATTTGAAACCCCACAGAGCTTTTGAAACTCCATGGTGCCTCTAAGTAGGTTAAAGCTACTGATATACTAGAAATTAAAACTAAGAAATCTTTAAAAATATTAATTCACAATGATAAACTCATTACATTAATAGAAGCCTTTTTTTCACAATAATAAACTCATTACATTAATAGAAGCCTTTTCTTTTTTTTTAACCAAAAATAACTATTTTCCTAGTGTGAAGAATAACTTTTAAATTTTTGTAAATAACTTCAGTCTCACATTGGAAGACAATTGGATTTTTACATGTGTCTTGGTATCCCACATCTTACAGAGTCTGAAAAAGTACGTTGTTTTTGAGAAAATCAGAGTGAAAAACAAAAATATCTCAGAAAATTATGAAAGTAGTGTTGACCTTATGATCCTCCTGGACGGGCTATGGGGACCCCCAGACCATATTAAGAAGTGCTGCTTGAGTAACAGAAAGTCAAGTAATCACAACAAAACACTTCACAGCAGGAAAGCTACAGACAGTAACAAGTGTTACAGACAATGGAAAGTAACTGGAATCCTCATGTATTGTTGGCAGGAATAAAAACTGGTACAACCACTTTGGAAAATAGTTTGGCAGTCCCAAGAGCAGATCAATAGACAGCTATCACGTGACCCAATAATTCAACTGAAAAGGCATATGCTCAGGAATATATCCACAAAAAACTTGTGCAAGTATTCACCTTGGCGTTATTCATAGTAGTCAAAAAGTAGAGACACTCCAAATGTCCATCAATTGATGAATGAATCAACTGGAGAAATAAAATGTGGCATACGCTGGAATATTATTCAGCAGTAAAATACATGCTACAACACACATAAATCTTGGACACATTGTGCTTCTTAAGAAAACAGCCACAAGTTTTCAAAATCTGGTGTGTATTTTACCCCTTCAGCACATTTCTTGCCTAGAAAATCCCATGGATGGAAGAGCCTGGTAGGCTGCAGTCCGTGGGGTCGCTAAGGGTCGGACACGACTGAGCGACTTCACTTTCACTTTTCACATTCACACATTGGAGAAGGAAATGGCAACCCACTCCAGTGTTCTTGCCTGGAGAATCCCAGGGACGGGGGAGCCTGGTGGGCTTCCGTCTATGGGGTCACACAGAGTTGGACACGACTGAAGTGACTTAGCAGCAGCAGCAGCACATTTCAAATCAGTCCAACCACATTTTAAGGGCTCAATAGTCAGATATGCTTGAGGCATGCCTGTGGACAGTTCTAGATTTACACTATAAAGTCTTTCTTTTAAATGATGTTTGTGATAATGACCCTGAGTCAATGTAATTTCCCCTATCAAGGAAAAGTTCAATTCTATTCAGTACAATATGTACATTATATCTAAGTATGTTAATAACATGTACATTATGTTACTATTTTTCTAAAAGATTCAAGTGATGAAGATATTTCCCAAAACTAGAATACACTGCCTGATTACTTCAGATTGACTGTATTTCAAAATCTTAAGACTACAGTCTGCTGCTGCTAAGTCACTTCAGTCGTGTCCGACTCTGTGCGACCCCATAGATGGCAGCCTACCAGGCTCCCCCGTCCCTGGGATTCTCCAGGCAAGAACACTGGAGTGGGTTACCATTTCCTTCTCCAATGTGTGAAAGTGAAAAGTGAAAGTGAAGTCGCTCAGTCGTGTCTGACTCTTCGCAACCCCATGGACTGCAGACTACCAGGCTCCTCGGTCCATGGAATTTCCCAGGCGTCAAAGGAACTATAAAAATCCCAAAACAACCTAGTGAGGAGCTAGTGTATAGAAGTTCCATCCTTTCTCTGCACTAATTTAACCACAACATTCTTCTGGACTTCATCTTGCTTGCTGACACTTAGAAATCCTCAAACTTGTTTCCAATAGCAAATAATGAGTAAGAGAAAACATAATCTCATACACAGGGATTTTGCCATTACACATTTAAAAAAATCTATTTACTTATATCATGAAAACCCTTACTAATGAAACCACCTTGGAAAGACATAGTAGAAGTTTATATTCCAACCACCTTTAGGTAGAAATTTAAACATTACCCCACTGAGCACTCAATGAAAAAATAAATTTCACATTAATTTCAAAAAGTATAAGCTTTATCATCAACCATGAATGAGTTAAAATTAAATACAAACTGTATTAAGGTATCTTGTTTCTTCCTGTTACAAATAGAAACAGAGGGAAAAATAAGAAACTTAATAACCACCTTACAACTTGTTTATACCTTATCCAAGAAATTTAATATAATTTCATCCAATCTATCAGAACACACACATATACATACTCCAGAATACTAGAGTGGGTAGCCTTTCCCTTCTCCAGCGAATCTTCCAGACCCAGGAATTGAACCAGGGTCTCCTACAATGCAGGCGGGTTCTTTACCAACTGAGCTATTATAGAAGCCCTGATACTATCTCAGCACAGTGTAGTAAAAGAATTTACATTACAAAGAAAACATTTTTAAACTGTAGAAAATGGGATGTGCCTAATAGAAAGCCTAAGCCTTCAATATAATTTTTTGCAGGTCTTCTGCTTATCCTTTTTACCTCTAAGATTACATAAGAACTTTCAGGACCAAATACTTCCCAATTTTTTACAAAATATTTTCAGTAAAATCTCAACATCATTAAGCTTATTTTATTGACTAATTTTAACCTGTCGTAAACAGTTTAAATCTGTGAAACCCTTAGAGAAAAACTTAAAATTATAGATGACAGAAGTTTTCTTGTGCTTCAAGTAGAATTTTTCAAACCACGTGAAAACTACTTTTCTTATTGTTGTACATTTTTCCAAATGTACTTCCCCTAACAGAGCCCACAGGTAGTTCAATTTGTCTTCAGGTTCTTCATGCAATGAATGATTAGCTTAAATTTTTATCACATTTTCTACTTCAAAAGAAAGTATTTACCAAAATAAAAATTCAGCTACCATGAGAAAAAGTTGCTGCAGAAAGACTTAATCTGTTAAAATTTTACTTTGGTTACAGAGGATTAAAACTAAAACTTTCACAGAATTTGAAATTCTAGTTTCACCATTAAAAAAGTTAAAAAATCCTCACAGATAATAGTATTATAAACTGATCTAAATGAATTTTTCTATTAACAAAATATTGACTTTCTTTCTAGCTCTTTTACAATAAAATGCTTAAAGCAGCCAGAATGGAGACCTGAACTTGAAATCCTAGAAAGAACTATGGTCTTCAAAAGTTAACAAGGCTACACACTCATTGGAGTAACAAAAATAAAAAAGACTGTTATTATCAAATGTGTGTAGGAATGTGGAGCAACAAGAATTCCCATGCACTGTCAGGGGGATTGTAAAGTACAAGCACTTTAAAAAAAAACCACAGTTCCGTACGAAACTAAACATTCAGCTTCCCTGTTACACACATTCATTCCACTTCTAAGCATTAACAAGAGAGATAAAAGCATTCATCCAACAAAAAGATTTGTACAGAAGTGTTCAGAGCAACTAACTGGAAAGAGTCCAGGTGACTTTCAATATGAAAATGGATAAATTACGGTGGTATATTCATTCAATGGAAGACAAAAGGCAATAAAAAGGAAAGAACTACTGATGATACATAATAACAAGTCTCAAAACCCTAAGCTGAATGAAAAAGTCTTACCCAACAGAGTGTGTACTGTGCACCATTTATGCGAAACTCTATATTTAACTTATATGCAGAGGACATCATGAGAAATGCTGGGCGGGAAGAAGCACAATCTGGAATCAAGATTGCTAGGAGAAATATCAATAATAATATGCAGATGACACTACCCTTATGGCAGAAAAGTGAAGAGGAACTAAAAAGCCTCTTGATGAAAGTGAAAGAGGAGAGTGAAAAAGTTGGCTTGAAGCTCAACTTTCAGAAAACTAAGATCATGGCATGTGGTCCCATCACTTCATAGCAAATAGATGGGGAAACAGTGGCTGACTTTATTTTGGGGGGCTCCACTGCGGATGCTGACTGCAGCCATGAAATTAAAAGACGTTTACTCCTTGGAAGGAAAGTTGTGATCAACCTAGACAGCATATTAAAAAGCAGAGACATTACTTTGCCAACCAAGGTCTGTCTAGTCAAGGCTATGGTTTTTCCCGTGGTCATGTATGGATGTGAGAGTTGGACTGTGAAGAAAGCTGACCGCCAAAGAATTGATGCTTTTGAACTGTGGTGCTGGAGAAGACTCTTGAGAGTCCCTTGGACTGCAAGGAGATCCAACCAGTCCATTCTAGAGGAGATCAATCCTGGGTGTTCATTGGAAGGACTGATGCTGAAGCTGAAACTCCAATACTTTGGCCACCTCATGCCAAGAGTTGACTCATTGGAAAAGACCCTGATGCTGGGAGGGATTGGGGGCAGGAGGAGAAGGGGACAAGAGAGGATGAGATGGTTGAATGGCATCACCGACTCAATGGACATGAGTCTGGGTAAACTCCAGGAGTTGGTGATGGACTGGGAGGCCTGGTGTGCTGCAGTTCATGGGGTTGAAAAGAGTTGGACACGACTGAGTGACTGAATTGAAGTACAATAAGCAAAACGAGTCCATAGAGAAAAACAGTGGTTGAATGGAGGAGAGTGACTGAACTGACTGGGAAAGGGCAAGAGAGAACTTTACAGTTAATTATAAAGCTTCATAACTCCAGAAGGCTTCGGATTACACAGGTGTATGTATTTGTGTAAACTCACGGAATGGCAACCGACTGCATGTCACTGCAAGTCAAATTTACCTTCAAAAATTTTAAGTTGAAAACCTGAACTCAGGTTAATGATATGCTATGCACATTGCTGAAGTGCTTTTTAAGGGTTCAGTTCAGTCGCTCAGTTGTATCCGACTCTTTGGGATCCCATGGACTGCAGCACGCCAGGCTTCCCTGTCCATCACCAACTTCCAGAGCTTACTCAAACATGTCCATTGAGTCTGTGATGCCATCCATCTCATCCTCTGTTGTCCCCCTTCTCCTCCTGCCCTCAAACTTTCCCAGCAGGAGGGTCTTTTACAAATGAGTCAGTTCTTCGCATCAGGTGGCCAAAAGTATTGGAGTTTCAGCTTCAGCATAAGTCCTTCCAATGAATATTCAGGACTGATTTCCTTTAGGATGGACTGGCTGGATCTCCTTGCAGTCCAGGGACTCGCAAGAGTCTTCTCCAACACCACAGTTCAAAAGCGTAACACGTACTAACACTCGCAACTTGCTTTGAATTGCATCCAAAAATTAAAATTGACTAATAAATGATTAATTGTGTGATAAAGCAAATAAAGCAAGATGCTAACTGTAGGTCACATGCTAACTGATGGAGACATCAGAGTTCACTGCACAATATTCCAACTTTCCTATATGCTGGAAAATACTTTAAAAATTAAGGGAAAATTTTATAGGAAAATTGAGAGACCAAAGAATAGGGATTCAAAAGGTGGTCAAAGTTTCTCACAATGCTACACATTCTTACTACTTGACAGAACACACCACCTTTCATAATCATATAAACAAATACCGCAATTATTTGTTGTTCCTTAAGGGAAACTTACAGGTACGTTTCATTTTTGCTTCTTCATAAACCGTTCACTGTCTTGATATCTGCTGACCAACTGTGTGAGATCAATTCAGTAATTACGGAAATATTCTGGGACGTATATTTAATAAAAACTAAAATGATTTGTTAAATTCCTCAAGATCATTAATTAACTGCAATAACTGTATACCTGAATAGATTTTAAGCGGTAAATTACTTTCAAATTTCCTCCATTAACTCCAGGTTCGTGCTCTTTCATCTGACTGCAATTGCTAACATGTGAATAAACGTAGCTACTCCTCTAAAATCAAACAAAAACCTCCCCAACGATTGGCATCTAAAGAATGACAAATACACTTAAAAAAAAAACACACACAGAACCAGCAAGTCGTCAAGGAAAGTCATCCACCTTTCTCCTTAAGCCTAGTTCTATTAAGATTTGGCTGAAAGCAATTTCTACGTCATAGCTCATTTTTTTTCTTTAAAGATTGGAAGGTGGGAAAGATTTCAGCGGTCAAAACGCAGAACTAAATGTACACGTGCTCCTCACCCCAAAAATCTACTTTAACCCCCAGTCAGGTAAAACAATGAGCACCCCGTCTTTTTTTTTTTTTTTCCTTCAAAAGACAAAACCGCAGACCGGGCTAAGCCAAACCCTCGCCCAGCCTCCACCCCGCCCGAGCCAAGCGGCGGGTCTCTTTCCTTTGTGCGGAGTCAGAGGGAGGAGGCTGGAGGCGGGGAGCTGGGGGAGGAGGCTGGGGTCGGCGGACGCCGGAGAAGTAGGAAGGCGCCGAGGAGAGCGGCATCGGCGCGTCCCATAACAGGCCGAGAGGCCCCGCCACAAACCTCTGCGGTGTCCCCAGGAGCAAACCCACAAACCTGGGTGTGATCTAATTTGGGATCAGACCCAGGAGAAAGGCCGAGGGCACCTTCGGAGAAGACCCCTTCCTCCCAAGCCCTTGCAAAACAATCTCCTCCTGCCGCTGGCGGAGGTCCTGCCGCCATCCCCACCCCGCCCCGAACCTAGAGCGGCCCTCACCTGCTGGACGGAGCTATTCTCGGGCACTGCGAACTCCTCCTTCTCCTTCGGGGTCTTCACGGTGACTTTCATGATCTTGGGTTCCGCGGAGGCGGTGGCGGCGGGGGCGCCGGCACCTTCGGGCGCGGCGGCGTTGTCCTGGGAACTCGGAGGGCCGCCGCTTTCACCATTCTCGGCCATGGCGGCGGCGGTGACTCAGGCGCAAAGGAGGGAGCGGATGAGCGAGCGGGAGCCAGGCAACGCCAGAGCCGGCCTGGCCAGGCAGCGGAGAATGTGGGGCACGCTGCCTCAGTGACAACTGGCTCAGGGCCGCCCTGGCGGGCGAGGAGCCGCGGAGCTTGGCGTCGGCTCCGGCGCAGGCCCGGGTCGGGCGCTCGTCAGCCGCTGTGTTCAGACGGCGATCAGTCGCAGCGACATCCGCAGCAGCCACCGCCGCCGCCGCTTCCTCCTCCCCGCCCCTCCCCCTACGCCGCTCTGCCCGCGTCGCGCGGGGCACGCCGGGTAACGCGGCTGGCGACGTCGCCGAGTCATGCCTGGCCGGCACTGTTTGGGTCTCTGAGTGCTTTTCTTTCCCTCTCCCGCTTCATTGCTCAACAGAGTGAAGGACTAAAAACAAAGTGGGGTGAAAGAGGTCAGTTCATTCTTTCTTACCCCTTTCACCAAAAAATAAATTTGGGGCTTCTGGAAGGCACGGTAAGGGCGCACGAGGATGACGTCACGACTAGCGAAATTACTGGAAAGGGAGCTAGCCCACCCGGCGCTGCGGCCGGAAATGCGCCTGCGCGATGGCAGGCCAGGTAGTTCTCCCGCACCCTCTCAACTCATTCCGGTGGTTACGATGCGCATCCCCTAGGAGTCTCAGGTTTTTTCACGGTGTACCCCACTGGAAGGAGGGTCTGGAACAAATGGCCGCGAGGGCTTTTTGTAGTTGATATTTAAATGTGCTTAAATTCTGCGTACTTTAAAATTTTTAAACGCTTGCTTTTACTACACGGTGCGCTAGAAAGATAAGTTAATGGACGAAAAAAATCTCATCATCAAGAAAGGAAAATGGAGTACGCCCCTGTAGCCACCCTGCTTTATTCCGAGCAGTCCGTGCTCCGGGGCCAGAGCCTCCCACCCTGGTCAGCCAGGTTTGGTCAGGTGATCAGGCCTCCTATGTTGGCAGCGGCGCTGAAAGCCCAGCTAGCCCACCTGTGAATTCTCTGTGAATACTGTCCTGTAAGATGTTTGGGGCAGAAACATAGTATCCAAGGCGTGCCCTCCCGGCTGGGACAGCACAATGTAGCTGAGGTGTTCATTTTATATTCTATCAAATTAACTTACTGCTGTGTTTCAGGCTTTAGGTGACATAAAAGGTAGTCGTTCAAAAATTGTTTTCACTGTAATACATGTGTAAATAAGAAACAGGAAGTTAATTTTCCCCTGCTAAGTCGCTTCAGTCGTGCCCGATTCTGTGCAACCCCATAGACGGCAGCCCACCAGGCTCCCCCGTTCCTGGGATTCTCCAGGCAAGAACACTGGAGTGGGTTGCCATTTCCTTCTCCAATGCATGAAAGTGAAAAGTGAAGTCGCTCAGTCGTGTCCGACTCCCAGCGACCCCATGGACTGCAGCCCACCAGGCTCCCCCGTCCCTGGGCTTCTCCAGGCAAGAACATTGGAGTGGGTTGCCATTGCCTGAATATTAAATTTGAAATGATCTCATCACTTGCCTTTAAAGATGACTTGCAAGGAATGTACAACACTGGACATAAACGTTATAAACCAGTATTGCGCAAATGTAAACTTTGACACCACACCGTGACCCAGATGTGCAAAGAACACTTTCTATTTCTGTTCTTAAACCGTCCAGCTCTGTTCTGGCTCTTTTAAGTACTCTTGCATGAAATCCACTTCTTAGCAGAGCCACTCTGAAATCTGGGTCTAAGAAGTTCTGAACGTGTAAATTGCTATAGCGACGTCATTTCATATCAGCGAAGTTTCTGGCAGCATTTTTCAACAACAAGAAATTACACAGACCTTTCTGCTAAAGAATGGCTGTTTACATATGTTTAGATGTGAGGTAATCATTACTCCTCAAGGTAGAAAGTTCCACCGTTGGAAACCGTTTATATCTAACTCTGCACTTAACGAAATTGCTCTGTGATTAGCTGTGTATTACATTAATTTCTAAAAAGTTTTGATGTCTGTGCACGATTTATGAAGTAATATAATTTATCTGTAAGCATATACAATATAGTAATTCATTATGGACCTTCTTAGAAACAGCCCTACCCTGTAAGAAACCATTGAGGTGTGGGTTTAGATCAGGGATTATCAAACTTTCAGAGACTAGACCCTAGGTATGTTGGGCTTTGTGGGCCATGCATTCTCTGTCTGAAATGCTCAGCTCTACCCTCATATCAGGAAGCAACCATAGACAATACATACAAGACAAAGCCTGATTGTGTCCTGGTAAAACTACTTAAAAAAAAAAACAACAATTTGGCCCAGGAGGTCTAAATGTCTATTTGAGGCATTTTCTTTTTAATATCTTTTGTTTATTAATAGTCTAGAAAAAAAACTACAAGAGCATACTTCATTCATTCTATAAACATTGATTGAGTACATTAATATTGAAGACACAGGAATAAGATTCAGTCTCTGCCCTCAAAAAACTTAGAAGCAAGTTGGATGAGGGGTAAAAAATGGAAGGAGGGGGAGATAAGCAGTGCCATGCTGATATGTGTTTAATAACTAACTCTCCAGAAAATAAGCTTTGATTTTCTTTAGCATTTCCCAATCACCTTGATGTAAACACTTGCAAAATGGCCAATCTCAAGCTACCAGCTTGAGGTCCTTGCTCACAAAATTCCTGACATTTTATCATTGTTTTCATAAGTGAATATGAGCCGGCTGTAAGTGGATAGATCCTGTTTTTTTAACTCTCAATATTCAGAATTCAACTATAAGAGATTATTATTCACATGGTAGAAGAATTCTTCCTTGACAGAATGAGTCAATGGATTCAGTCAACAAGAATTTATTGAGTAAACTTTAATCCTGTGTCCAGAAACTTACATAGTAACACAAGATGGTACATATGTCCAAAAGAGGTATAAATAACAGGCATTAATCATGCTTCCATTGTCTCAAAAATGAAGCCCAAGCTTCTTAACTAGGTACAAGGCCTTCCACAACTAACTGCTAGTCTCTCAAGCTTCACTCCCATTACTCTATAGAAACGATCTGCTGCAGTCAAACAGGTTTATTTCTTATCTGTAGCAATACTTGTACATTGTATTTTTCTCACCTAGGATCACTCCTTCAAGTCAGTACACTCCCCCACATGCCCATTATTACTGCTGTTTCCCTAATAGAAAACACCCAAGCAGAATCATTTTTTTCTCTGACCTCCACCATAATTATTTGTACACGTCATCACTTGTAACATGCCTTCTATTATCTAAAGCTATTTCTCCTGTTACCAGTCCAGTTCACAGCCTCATTAATTCTGGCCTAGATTGCAACAACAACCTCCTCTAGATTCCCTTGCTTCCAGTCTAAAGTCGCCATCCTCAAAACTATTTATTATTGGTGCCATACGTTATCCCTGTAGAACTAAGCTTTCATTATGACACCCAGATAACTGCCATTAGCTCTCCACAGAGTTTCAAAATAATATCTCATTCCTATCTTAACCCTAAATCAAGTGAGTCCACTAAGCATTCCAAACTTGTCTTGTGCTTTCCTGCCTCTAGGCTTCAACACAAAATTTTCACTGCAAATTGAAATTCTTATCTCTCATTTTGACTTCATTGTTTTACCCACCCTTCAAGGCTTACCTTAAATGAGACTTTCCCTAACAGTTTTTCCCTGATAACGCTTTTTGATCAGACATACTCTCTAAATACTCTATATTCCCGTATGACTTTATTACCTTTCTGGTGTCACTTACCCATTTGGCCTTGTGTTTTACTTGTGTGCACATTTGTTTTATTAGACAAGGTCCTTGAAAACAGGGTCAAGTCTTGATTGGCATGATAGCATTTTCTGCTAAAGTTAATGAATTATTGAACTGTCCCTTTTACCACTAGAGAAGAAATCCATTTAAATCAGTAAATCATATTTTATACTCCTTTGTCTCCTGCAAGGTTTATGTCGCAGTGATAGATAGATATCAATACGTACATACAATACTTGAACCTTATTTGCTTTGCAATAGTTTCAGAGGAAGGAAATATTATTTCACCTCCTGCTTGGTGCAGGGGAAGGAAGGAAAATCAGAGAAGGATTTTAAAGTGAAGTGAAAGGAATTTGAGTCACATGTAAAGGAATAGATGTGATTTGGGTGTGTTGAAAGGGGCAACGTCATGAGAAAGAGGCAGTGGTGAGAAATAGAAACTCTGCTAGGGCACTGATCTTAAACTGTCGTCCACAGCCTAGGAACAGTCCATTAGTATCTCTAGGGCTACTTCCAAATCACAGGGAAAAGGGTGAAATGTTCAAAAAGTTTCTGAGCCTTAACCCTGGAGAAGTGTTTATGGTGAGGAGGGTTATTTGTTAATTTGTCAACTAAAACTCTTGACCATGGGGTAGGATTTACAAATAGGTCTGTGGCCACTACACACTTTGAATACAAGCTGCTCAGTTGGTTCCCACAGCTGTGCCAGCCAGCAGTGGCACGAGGGAAGGAGTTCTAGCAAGCCTCTCTGAAGAAAACACCTGTGGTTCTTAGTTTGTTCCAGTCTCACCTTTTTTTTTCTTACTTTTTATTTTGAAATAATTATAGACTCACATGGAAGCAGCAAAAACAGTCCTCCAAAGAGTCCTGTGTACCCTTCACCTAATTTCCCTCTATGGGGACATCTTAAATTTTTGCTGCATAATATTAAACTAGGAAATTGACATGTTAACTGAGCTATAAGCCTTATTCAGTTTTTACCATATTTTTAAATCGTCATTGATTTCTGCATGTGTATGTATCTGTCCATGTATAAATTCATGTAACCATAACTTGATGCCAAGGTTCAGAACTATTCCATCATCAGTCTCACCATTTTTTGTCATTCCTATACACAAGGGGTTCTCAGTCTTTTCGCTACTGACATTTGAGACCACAGCATTCTTTGTTTAAAGCAGTGGGGAGGTGCTGTGCATTATAGGATTTTTAGCAGCATCCCTGACCTCTGCTCAGTAGATGCAGGGAGTACAAAGAACAAACAGTGGAAATACTGGTGGTGGTTTTGTAGCTAAGTCGTGTTCAACTCTTGTGACCCCATAGACTGTAGCCCACCAGTTTCCTCTGTCCTTGGGATTTCCTAGGCGAGAACACGGGAGTGGGTTCTTATTTCCTTCTCCAGGAGAACTTCTCAACCCAGGGCTTGAATCCGAGTCTCCTGCATTGCAGGCGGGTTCTTTACCATCTGAACCACCAGAGATGCTGACCTGTACTCAGTAGAGGCAGGTAGTACTACCACTCCACCACTGTTAGGACAATCACAGCTGTTTCTCAAAACTGCCAAATGTCCCTTGGGAAACAAGCTATACAGAGAGCTGATGGCGTCATCCCTGCCACCTACATTTTTCCTCTTTCTCTATCACAAATTGGAATAGCAAGTGTTGCTGCTGCTGCTGCTGCGTCACTTCAGTCGTGTCCGACTCTGTGTGACCCCATAGACGGAAGCCCACCAGGGTCCCCCGTCCCTGGGATTCTCCAGACAAGAACGCTGGAGTGGGTTGCCATTTCCTTCTCCAATGTGTGAAAGTGAAAAGTGAAAGTGAAGTCGCTCAGTCGTGTCCGACCCTTAGCGACCCCACGGACTGCAGCCTACCAGGCTCCTCCATCCTTGGGATTTTCTAGGCAACAGTACTAGAGTGGCTTGCCATTGCCTTCCAGTTATCAAAGAATCATATTTTACTACCAAGTTTATTTAATTCTGAATTGATTATATTACTCATGATGAACCTTACTGTGGATTTTCTCCTGTATAGGTAAGTATTGCCAGGATTCCATTATAAACTTGCTTTTAATCTATTATTACATTTCATCTGCTCATCTCTTATCAAGATTCTGAATTTATTCAGACCTTAAGAGAATGCCTAAAAATATTCATAGGCTATGCTCTTTTGACCTCACCTATGAACAGGTTACTACAGATAACATGAGATACAGTCCCTAGGGCAAGCACTGAATACCTTACATAAGTGGTAAGACTGGTTCTCCTGGAAACATACAGATGCTAGGATAAATATTTTTATAATTAGACTCAAGCTTGGTTTTATTCTTGGAGTCATAAGACTCCAAGCCTTATGATTTCTTTTCAGAGGAGAAATTTATTCCGAACACATATATTTGGAATGTGTTTCCTGACCTTAGAAGAGGTTAACTTATATGAAGAGTCTGCCATCTTGTATAAACTAACCAAATGAGCCATGGGGAAATTTTAGGTGTTCTCTGAAGGCAGAGAAGGAAACTAAAGGGTACAAAATCTATAAAGCAGTCACCTAGGAATTTCAGAGAATAGTAATGCTTCTGGGAGGAAAAATTGTTTCCGGCTGCTGGGGAATTTTGTAACACACAAAAAGGCAATTTAAAGGGATTTCCCTGGTAGTCCGTGATTAGCACTCTATGCTTTCACTGCCAAGGGCCACATTTCAATCCCTGGTTAGGGAACTAAGATCCCACAGGAAGCACAGCACAGTCCAAAAGAAACAAAAAAGGCAATTTATTGATGTGTTTTACAAAGGAAGCTGAAAAGTGTTAAAAAAAAATCAGTCATCTAGTCCTTTCGTTTCATCCAAATAATTCTTAAAACTTTGGTTCTCATATTACTTGAAAGTTCAGTTCAGTTGCTCAGTCGTGTCCGACCCTCCGCGACCCCATGAATCACAGCACGCCAAGCCTCCCTGTCCATCACCAACTCCCAGAGTTCACTCAAACTCACGTCCACAGAGTTGGTGATGCCATCCAGCCATCTCATTCTCTGTCATCCCCTTCTCCTCCCGCCCCCAACCTTTCCCAGCATCAGAGTCTTTTCCAGTGAGTCAACTCGTCGCATGAGGTGGCCAAAGTATTGCAGTTTCAGCTTTAGCATCAGTCCTTCCAATGAACACCCAGGATTGATCTCCTTTAGAAAGACAGATGATAATATAATAACTTATCTGAGTTGTTCTATAATCTAACGAGAATTGTGAAAGGTTTGAGATTTTCCCCTACTTACAAGCTAAGAGTTTCATGGAATACTGGCAGAAGACACAGGACTCTTAAGACTTTGTTACAGCAGTAGCAGCAGCCAGTGTATTAGCGTTTTCTTGCACCTGTACATGCAGTGGGTTGTATTATAAAAGTAATCTCAAGTGTGGGGAGCCCAGATCTTTTAAATGTGCGGTAAACTTGTAGCCCTTTGCTCTGGAGGGAGATACTATGTTTTCAAAAACCACTATACAAATATCCTTGAAAAAAATAGCTCAGAACAAAGACATTGTATAAATTTCCTATTGCTGCCATAACAACCATACTTTAGTCACTTAAAGCAACACAGATTTTGCTTAAAGCAGCACAGTTTTCGCTTAAAGCAACACAGATTTTTCTTGCAAACTTAGAGGTCAGAAGTCCAAAGTGGATCTTAAAGGGCTAAGCATGAAAGGCTATGGAGACTCTAGGGGAGAATTCATTTGTTGCTTTTCCCAGCTTTTAAAGACTGCCCCTGAGATAGTGGAGGATGGAACCTGGCAGGCTATAGTCCATGGGATCACAGAGATTTGGATACAGTTTAGCAACTGAACAACAACAGCAGACTGCCCACATTGGATGGCTTGTGGCCAAATCACTTGGCCATCTGCTTCCGTTATCGGTTTCCTGTGACTTTCCTGCCTCCCTCTTTCCCTTATAAAGATTTTATACAGATGATGTTGGGCCCTCCCAGATAGTAGGATCCTTAATCACATCTGCAGAGTCCCAGGTTCTGGGAATTAAGATATGGACACCTTTGGGGAGCCATGATTCTGCACATCAGAGGTGGTCAGTGCCCATATTTGTAAGATGTGCAGAATTATGAGAGGCCGTAAAAGAATTTTCTCCCAGTAATATCCACTCCTTGTTTCTACACTTGTTTGTCATTCTGACTAATCTGACCACCAGAGACTGGGACCAAATCCATAAAATTTGTTTCATATAACATTTAATAAACTACTATCAATAGACTCAAAGAAGCAGAATGAGGCCAAACTGCAGTATTACTAACTGTGCTCCCCAGGGGTTCAGACCCAATCAGCTGAACAAATCCCATAAACCATCAGAATCTACTTTGGCTGCTTCCTAGATATTGCTTCTGTATTGACTTTTCCCCTTGGCCCAAAGCATTAATCTAGTTATAGCAGGATGTCTTAGCAGCTGCACATACTTTGTCATGGACTGCAAGGAAGAAATCCAGGGCAATTATTACTGATCGTAACAACCCTGAGCAATGAGCTGAGGCTGGCTTGAATGCCTTCCAGGCTGATGTGGTTGTCATCGATCTTCAGCTAAAGTCTGGACAGAATTTTGTCCTACCTCTTCTAATTCAGTGGTTCTCATTTTAAGAAATAACTGCCCACAGGTTGCATACAGATAGCAAACAAGTAAGTAAGCCCAGAGAAACCCCTGCACGTAATCAAGGGCAGCTGCATTCTAGATAGTTCTCCCAGTAATCTCAGGGCTGTGTGATCTACAGACAGTGTTTCTTAAAGGTCTCTTACGACCTCCCTTAAGGTGCAAGCTGCTGTGATTTCAAGAGAAGGCAAGCTAATGCCTGACTTCCACAAAAGAAATTCAGTCCTGGGAGTGCAAATGGTGTACCTGGAAAGAAAATGTTGTTCATAATTATTGAAACCCCTTAAATGTGATTGGCAGCTGGTTGGTAGGCCTCAGGGTTCCTGGTTCAGTTTGATTAATTGAGTCTAGTCCTTGTTAATGGACGCACTGCCTATAGGCCAGCAGTCCACACTGTCCTGTTTATCTATGCCACCTGCCTGTGACTAGTAAGGGCTACAAGAATGGGAGTGGGAAAGATATCCAGGGCGATTGACACAGGTTTTACGTGGGAGGTTCAGAGACCCAGCTATTCCCTGTCATTTTCAATTGGCTTCTTATTAAAGTTAAGGAGAATGGCAGTTGTGATCAGAATTATCCTGTAAGGTATGGCAGACCTAGCAGTGAGTTAAATTTAGTGTTTGCTAGTTCAGGAGAGCCTCACCCGTGTTTTTTTTCATGAGTAAAGACCCAGGGATCTAAAAGACAGAAGATCATGAATGCCCCTCGTTTTCCTGTGCTTTCAAGGTCCAAGATGTTCCTTCTCCTAGTGCTAGGATTGTTTTCCTCCCCCACCAAAAAAATCAGTGTGTCCCATTCCAGAAACAGTAACTTCACCTTTTCTCCAGTCACCACTTACTCACACCAAGACTTCTTATCTAGAAGGGAAACAATTTATCTCAGACTGGGACTTGAACCTATGTGCTGGGACTCGAACCCATTCAAATCCCTGCTTGGGACTCAAACCCACATGGCTGGGACTTGAACCCAACCAAAACCCTGCCTGGGACTTGAACTCCTGTGGCTAACACTCGAACTCAGCCAAAATCCCTGATCTTTCAACTGAGATCATAGACCTGGTTTCAGGACTTAATGAAGGTTCTTGATGATATTGCAGGCAGAATTCAGTGAGAGACAAAATGATAGGTAAGAAGTGGTTTTATTCAGAGAGAAACATATTCCACAGACAGAGTGTGAGCCATTGCAGAGGGCAAGTGCAGCTTCAAAATGTGACATGGTTAGTTTTCATGGGCTGGGTAATCTAATAGGCTAATGAGTGGGAAGATTATTCCAACTGTTTTGGAGAAGAGGTGGAGATTTCCAAAAATTGAGCCATCGCTTGCTTTTTGGTCTTTTGATGGTGCCTTCCAAAGAATAGCAAGGAGAGATAAGAAAGCCTTCCTCAGGGATCAATGCAAAAAAATAGAGGAAAACAACAGAATAGAAAAAACGAGATTTCTTCAAGAAAATTAGAGATATCAAGGGAACATTTCATGCAAAGATGGGCTCGATAAAGGACAGAAATGGTATGGACCTAACAGAAGCAGAAGATATTAAGAAGAGGTGGCAAGAATACACAGAAGAACTGTACAAAAAAGATCTTCACAACCAAGATAATCACGATGGCGTGATCACTCACCTGGAGCCAGACATCTTGGAATGTGAAGTCAAGTGGGCCTTAGAAAGCATCACTACGAACAAAGCAAGTGGAGGTGATGGAATTCCAATTGAGCTATTTCAAATCCTGAAAGATGATGCTGTGAAAGTGCTGCACTCAATATGCCAGCAAATTTGGAAAGCTCAGCAGTGGCCACAGGACTGGAAAAGGTCAGTCTTCATTCCAATCCCAAAGAAAGGCAATGCCAAAGAATGCTCAAACTACCGCACAATTGCACTCATCTCACACGCTAGTAAAGTCATGCTCAAAATTCTCCAAGCCAGGCTTTAGCAATATGTGAACTGTGAACTTCCAGATGTTCAAGCAGGTTTTAGAAAAGGCAGAGGCACCAGAGATCAAATTGCCAACATCCGCTGGATCATGGAGAAAGCAAGAGAGTTCCAGAAAAACATCTATTTCTGCTTCATTGACTATGCCAAAGCCTTTGACTGTGTGGATCACAATAAACTGTGGAAAATTCTGAAAGAGATGGGAATACCAGACCACCTGACCTGCCTCTTGAGAAACCTGTATGCAGGTCAGGAAGCAACAGTTAGAACTGGACATGGAACAACAGACTGGTTCCAAATAGGAAAAGGAGTATGTCAAGGCTGTATATTGTCACCCTGCTTATTTAACTTCTATGCAGAGTACATCATGAGGAACGCTGGGCTGGAAGAAGCACAAGCTGGAATCCAGACTGCTGGGAGAAATATCAATAATCTCAGATATGCTGATGACACTATCCTTATGGCAGAAAGTGAAGAGGAACTCAAAAGCCTCTTGATGAAAGTGAAAGAGGAGAGTGAAAAGGTTGGCTTGAAGCTCAACATTCAGAAAATGAAGATCATGGCATCTGGTCCCATCACTTCATGGGAAATAGATGGGGAAACAGTGGAAACAGTATCAGACTTTATTTTTTTGGGCTCCAAAATCACTGCAGATGCTGATTGCAGCCATGAAATTAAAAGACGCTTACTCCTTGGAAAGAAACTTATGACCAACCTTGATAATATATTAAAATTAGAGACATTACTTTGCCAATAAAGGTCCATCTAGTCAAGGCTATGGTTTTTCCAGTGGTCATGTATGGATGTGAGAGTTGGACTGTGAAGAAAGCTGATCGCCGAAGAATTGATGCTTTTGAACTGTGGTGTTGGAGAAGACTCTTGAGAGTCCCTTGTACTGCAAGGAGAGCCAACCAGTCCATTCTAAGGGAGATCGATCCTGGGTGTTCATTGGAGGACTGATGCTAAAGCTGAAACTGCAATACTTTGGCCACCTCATGCGACGAGTTGACTCACTGGAAAAGACTCTGATGCTGGGAAAGGTTGGGGGCTGGAGGAGAAGGGGACGACCGAGAATGAGATGGCTGGATGGCATCACCAACTCTGTGGACATGAGTTTGAGTGAACTCCAGGAGTTGGTGATGGACAGGGAGGCCTGGCGTGCTGTGATTTCATGGGGTTGCGGAGAGTCGGACATGACTGAGCGACTGAACTGAACTGAACTGTGGATAACAGCATGGAAAGTCCTGTAAATACCTTAGCCAGTAGCCCATTGTTGAGTGACTTTTGCAATAAAAAGTGTACCTTTGTCAGACTGTAAATGGTGCACAAAGCCAAAAACATGACACAGATTAGTTTTCAGGGGCCACAGTGGTTAGAGTGGTTGATTGGACTAGACCAATGACACCAAAGTTGAAAAAGCGTCAGGAGCAGTGAGCCACTACCAGTAGCCTTGAGACAGGGTCAGAAGTCCAATGTAATCAAATTGCCAGGAGTGGGTGGGGACCACACTCATGCAATGTATCCTTACTCCTTGTGAAATGAATGAATCACCTCTTGTCAGCAGTCCAAGTCTGACATGCAGTGGTAGCCTTTGCATCAGAAACATAGACTCTTCTACTTTGCCCAGTTTATGATGATGGGTGTGGATCATGTCCAGTCCAATGACGAACACAGGGAGGAATAGTGGCAGTGAAGGCAATGCAATGCTCTGTCAGCAACTTGACTCCAGTTGATCTCATCAGGATGGCCCACAGATACCTACATGAGAGACCCAAGTGGTTGGGTCAGAAGCTGTGGTTTGTTTCCACAGTTCACACCCCCAAAGAAAAGTGTATTTAATCTGCCAATCTGTAGTTTTCAAAGTACAGACCAAAGAGCTGGGCTGTTGGCAATAGCCCAAGAGTCAGTACAAATAAAATAACAAGGTTCATCAAGAGGACTGTTAGTAAGAGATAAGAGAGTGGCCTTGAATTCTGCCCACTGAGTGAAGTGACCTTGTGCACTTTTGGTTGTACATATTAACACTGGGATTGAACAGCTATAACAGCTCTAAGAACTCCTGTCAGGTCTCAGTGTAGTTAAACCATCAGTGAATCAGGCCCAGGCATTTAGAGGAAACTGAATTGAGGGTCCCTTTGAACCGGTGGTTTTGTTTAGAGCAGAAAAACCTGAGGGAGAAGACAAAGAATAACTTTGCTCCTGGGAGATAGCTACTGCTTTCTCATATAAAGTCAAAATGCCACTGGGGCCTCAACAGTGGTATGCTTGAACATACCATTTCCATTGATGAGCAAGACTTATTCAGCCCTTCTCCTTGGTGTCCTTCAGCCCAAGTCAACCCACCCCAAACTGGGAGTATTAGGCTGAGTGGAAAGGCCTTTATCAGTGAGGCTTCTGGCTTCAACAAGAGCTCAGTAGCGAGATAATAGCTGCTGTTTCAAAGGGGTGTATGTGGCAGCCCTGTTAGGAAGCTGTGAGTCAAAACCCCAAGGGGCACCTATGGATGGAAGTTGCCTCGCCTTGTCAGGGTCTCCAGTGGGCAAAATCATCAGTTCCATAGACTTGTAGCTCAAATTATGGAGCCTCAAGAGTGCTAATGCTTCTTTACACGCAGCTGTTCCCAATCAGAAGAATCTCTTCTGGTAAGTAGAGGATGACAAAACACAAGTATGTAACACATTGATTCCTGCTGTACATTTAGATAATAAAAGTAGCAGCAACTATACATTGAATTGGATAGGAGAGCCCAACCCACAAGGTCATGTCAGCTCTTCCCCAGGTGAGCCCTGCTTGAACATCATTAGCTGAATCCAGGAGCCAGTTCCCCTATGGGGCTGGCAGAATGGAGACTAGGACCCCTGTATCCAGTGGAGCCACACAGGTTTGACTTCATCCCCTCCCCAAAGTTCCCCAGCACGCCAGCATAGAGCTCTGGTCCCCCTTGTTGACAGAGAAACCTTGGCCCCTCCTCCAACCATTGTTCCCTCTAAGTGGCCAAGATTGTGAAGAGGAGGGAGGGAGCAAGAGACAAGGAAGGAGAGTGACCGTGTGGAAAACAAGGTGCACTGACTTCTTTCAAGCAGTGCCGTGGCTGACCTCAGCTTTGTTTGGTTTGGTAACCGAACAAAATGTTGATGTTTCAGTCCACTCAAAAGCCTGCCTTAGGTAGCAGTGTCAGCATTTGCCCACTCTGCTGCAGTCTTAGGCTCTCTGGCAGCCACAGTCATGTTTCCCAGCCTTGCCCAGAGTTTGTGTCCTTCAGTTGACAATCTTTCTGGAGGAGTCCACCTTAATCTCAGCCATCTGTTGCCCCATTATCGAAATAAGATCTCTTAAATTCAATATAAGTGCTAGTGGGAGTTTCCATGATGTCAGGGATGATTGCAAGAAGTTATCTGTATTTCTTTGGGTCTGTTTCTCAATCTTCACTGGGTTACTTCACCAGCATTGTAAACCCAATCTGGGGCAGTAAGAGCGTTAACCTAAAGGGTTTGTTTGTGGCTTCCCACGGGAATGAGTCTGCCTCAGGAAAATCTGAGGGGACCAAGTCTTCTTATAGCAGTTTGGATGTGTTTTAAAAAGAAAAACCTGTGAGACCTTTTACTGTCATCTCTGGTTAGATCTAAGATTAGCATGATAATCTTGAAGGAAGGGTGGAGGTGAAGAATAGTGTAACTGCTGCTGCTGTTAACAAGCATTGTATGCCCACTCCCCAGACAACCAGTCAGAATTCTAAAAATTAGCTTGGATTCTACCATAGCAGTTGCAAATTTCCCTCTAGTGTCCAATGTAGTACGTGTCTCTGTCACTGTTGTCTGAAAGAGGGTAAAACTGAGTATTAGTTGTTAGAATGGGCCTGAGGCTGCTCTAGTATCAACTTTTACTTGCCCTGCTTGCAAGCTAATGAGGTAGGCTGCCACAGTTTTGTGGATGTGGACAGAAGACACAAGGCTCCAGGGTCATAGACAAAGGACTTTATTTCTTGCATCAATAGCAGTAGGCAGAGTATCAGCATTGTCATGTACCATTTCCCCAGAGCACAGTTCCCACAGGGCAAGGCAAGGAGGATCAGTATCTTCTGTACTTGCTATGGGTTGTGTTACACAAGAGGATTCTCTGAGCTTGGAGAACCCAAATCTCTTGTAATAGGCAGTAAACCACCTTTCTCCGGAGGGGAACACTATGTTCCAGAGCTGTAAACACACATGTCCTTTGCTCCAGAAGGAGCCAGACACTATATCTTCCAAGGCTGTTGTCCACTATATAAGCATCATTGAAGAGATGGTCTTCAATAAAAGTGGTCAGTGGCTCTTCTCACCTGACATGCAGAAATTCGGGAGACCAATGGAGAATTGTCTTCCAACATAGTCTTATAACAATTTATATTTGCCTGAAACTCTGTAGCATTAGAAAGTTCTCGAGACTATTTTTATTCTAGTCCTCTCCATCCTTAAAGACATATCTGAGAAAAGACTGTCAGACAGAGGTCAAAAAACTTTTTCTATAAAAGACCAGGTGGTAAAGATTATAAAGTTTGCATGCCATGCAATCTCTATTGCAACTGCACTGCTGTTAAAGCACTTCACAGCCATAGACAATAATAAATCGAGTGTTACGATACAACTTCATTTAGAGATGTTGAAATTTAAATTTAATGTAATTTTATAGGTCATGAAATATATCCCCTTTTGATTTTTAACCTTTAAAAATGTAAAAACAGTTATTAATTCTTGGGCTATAGAAAAATAGGTAGAAAAATGAGCCACAGGCCAGAATTGGTCCAGGATTCTTTAAAGAATAAGATTCTCATAAATCGGCATGAATTCAGTTAGGAGATGGCAACATTTTTCATTTATTTCTTTCTGACTCTCTGTTCTCCAAGTCAGGAGAATTTACAGTTACAGAAAAATAAAACCACTTGACTACCAAGGCTTATAAAACTTCTAATTGTAGGATGTGATGGTTAAATTTCTGTCAACTTGACTAGGATACATGGTGCCCGGATCAAACATCATTTCTGGGTGTATCTATGAGGATGTGCCTGGATGAGATTAGTGTTTGAATTAGTAGGCTCAATAAAGTAGACAGTCTTCCCCAATGTGAGTGGGCATCCTCCAGTCCTTTGAGGGTTTGATTACCATGAAAGGGCAGAGGAGGGTTGAATTCTCTCTCCCTGCCTGACTGTTCAAACTGAGACATCAACTCAAACAGTCAGATAGACTGCTCTCAACTAGGGCTTATACCAGTGGCCCTACAGTTCTCAGAACTCCACTGATGACTTTCCTGGATTCCCACCTGCAGATGATGGACTGTGGAACTTCTTAGCCTCTTTAATTGCATGAGCTGATTCTCTAGATATATTACACACACACACATACACACTGATTGCTTCTGTGTCCCTGAAGAACCATGTATTGTATGACTATTTTAATTAGTTATATTAACTAATTAGTTATATAAGACCTTATATATTATATAGTACATAACACATATATGCTGTATTAGTCATATTAACTAGTTATATAACCTTCCTAATATACTTTGGCCACCTCATGCGATGAGTTGACTCACTGGAAAAGACTCTGATGCTGGGAAGGATTGGGGGTGGGAGGAGAAGGGGACGACAGAGAATGAGATGGCTGGATGGCATCACTGACTCGATGGACATGAGTTTGAGTGAACTCCGGGAGTTGGTGGTGGACAGGGAGGCCTGGCGTGCTGTGATTCATGGGGTTGCAAAGAGGGACACGACTGAGCGACTGAACTGAACTGGAACTGAATATTCTTCAACAAAGTTAAGGGGAAATGCTTTACAAGATAAAGTTTTAGCTTTTTTAGAAGATTAAGGCCTCAGTTTCAATTGTGGATAACCAAGGTGTAATCCCTGAAGAGTATGACTGTATTAATATGCATGTCAGTAGATGGTTTCATAGCTTGAGTTGGGTAGGGAGGGAGTTGTATGGAATTGGTGACTCAAATGTGGAAAGCAAAACTTCATAGCTTTTAACAGCTAAGAAAGGATTTCTTAAAAAAAAAAAAAAAAAAACACCAAAAAAGCACAAATCATAAAACACTGACATAGTTAATTATGTTAAAATAAAAAAATTATGTGCATCGAAAACTTCAAAACAAAATGAAAACATGAGTTATCTGCTAAAAAATAAATACGGGAAAATTATAACCAATAAAGTAGTATCCAGAAAATATAAAAAATGCCTGTATATGGATAAGAAACAGATACCTAAAAAGAATGGACATTTGACCCAAATGGAAATGCTAAACCTCATTAGTTTATATGGAAAATACAAATTTAATCTTAAAAACATTGAATTGATACATATAGCTCTGGCTTTCTCATTTTACCTCCTATGTAATAAAAGCACTGACCAAAAACTGCAAGTTGCACATCATGATGTATAGTTTATCATTTATATCAAGTTTTAAGCATGCAAAACAATGTTGTTTTTTTTCTGTAGTTTATTTTTATTTTTGCTATTTTTTATTGGAGGCTAATTACTTTACAATATTATATTGGTTGGTTTTGCCATACATTGACATGAATCCGCCCCGGGTGTACATGTGTTCCCCTTCTTGAATCCCCCCCACCTCCCTCCTCCCCTTATCCTCCCTCTGGATCATCCCCGTGCACCAGCCCCGAGCATCCTGTATCATGCATCGAACCTGGACTGCTGATTCATTTCACATATGATAATAGACATGTTTCAATGCCATTCTCCCAAATCATCCCACCCTCACCCTCTCCCACAGAGTTCCAAAGACTGTTCTATACACCTGTGTCTCTTTTGCTGTCTTGTATACAGGGTTATCATTACCATCTTTTTAAATTCCATATATATGCATTAGTATACTGTATTGGTGTTTTTCTTTCTGGCTTACTTCACTCTGTATAATAGGCTCCAGTTTCATCCACCTCATTAGAACCGATTCAAATGTATTCTTTTTAATGGCTGAGTAATACTCCATTGTGTATATGTACCAAGCTTTCTTATCCATTCATCTGCAGATGGACATTAGGTTGCTTCCATGTCCTGGCTATTATAAACAGTGCTGCAATGAACATTGGAGTACATGTGTCTCTTTCAATTCTGGTTTCCTCGATGTGTATGCCCAGGAGTGCGATTGCTGGGTCATATGGCAGTTCTATTTCCAGTTTTATGAGGAATCTCCACACTGTTCTCCATAGTGGCTGTACTAGTTTGCATTCCCACCAACAGTGTAAGAGGGTTCCCTTTTCTCCACACCCTCTCCAGCATTTATTGCATGTAGACTTTTGGATAGCAGCCATTCTGACTGGTGTGAAATGGTATCTCATTGTGGTTTTGATTTGCATTTCTCTGATTATGAGGGATGTTGAGCATTTTTTCATGTGTTTGTTAGCCATCTGTATGTCTTCTTTGGAGAAATGTCTGTTTAGTTCTTTGGCCCATTTTTTGATTGTGTCGTTTATTTTTCTGGAATTGAGCTGCAGGAGCTGCTTGTATATTTTTGAGATTAATTCTTTGTCAGTTGTTTCATTTGCTATTAATTTCTCCCATTCTGAAGGCTGTCTTTTCACCTTGCTTATAGTTTCCTTTGCTGTGCAGAAGCTTTTCATTTTAATTAGGTCCCATTTGTTTATTTTTGCTTTTATTTCCAATATTCTGAGAGGTGGGTCTTGGAGGATCCTGCTGTGATTTATCTCAGAGAGTGTTTTGCCTATATTCTCCTCTAGGAGTTTTATAGTTTCTGGTCTTCCATTTAGATCTTTAATCCATTTTATTTTTGTGTATGATGTTAGGAAGTGTTCTAGTTTCATTCTTTTACAAGTGGCTGACCAGTTTTCCCAGCCCCACTTGTTAAAGAGACTGTCTTTTCTCCATTTTATATTCTTGCCTCCTTTGTCAAAGATAAGGTGTCCATAGGTGCGTGGATTTATCTCTGGGCTTTCTATTTTGTTCCATGGATCTATATTTCTGTCTTTATGCCAGTACCATACTGTCTTGATGACTGTGGCTTTGTAGTAGAGCCTGAAGTCCGGCAGGTTGATTCCCCCAGTTCCATTTCTCTTCCTCAAGATTGCTTTGGCTATTCGAGGTTTTTTGTATTTCCATACAAATTGTGAGATTATTTGTTCTAGCTCTGTGAAAAATGTCGTTGGTAGCTTGATAGGGATTGCATTGAATGTATAAATTACTTTGGGTAGTATACTCATTTTCACAAAATTTATTCTTCCAATGCACGAACACGGTATATTTCTCCATCTATTAGTGTCCTCTTTGATTACTTTCACCAGTGTTTTATAGTTTTCTATGTACAGGTCTTTTGTTTCTTTAGGTGGATATATTCCTAAGTATTTAATTCTTTTCATTGCAACAGTGAATGGAATAGTTTCCTTAATTTCTATTTCTATTTTCTCATTATTAGTGTATAGGAATGCAAGGTATTTCTGTGTGTTGATTTTATATCCTGCAACTTTACTATATTCATTGATTAGCTCTAGTAGTTTTCTGGTAGAGTCTTTAGGTAGAGGATCATGTCATCGGCGAACAGTGAAAGTTTTACTTCTTGTTTTCCAATTTGGATTCCTTTTATGTCTTTTTCTGCTCTGATTGCTGTGGCCAAAACTTCCAGAACTATGTTGAATAGTAGTGGTGAGAGTGGGCACCCTTCTCTTGTTCCTGACTTTAGGGGAAATGCTTTCAGTTTTTCACCATTGAGGCTAATGTTTGCTGTGGGTTTGTCATATATAGCTTTTATTATGTTGAGGTATGTTCCTTCTATTCCCACCTTCTGGGTTTTTTTTATCATAACTGGATGTTGAATTTTGTTAAAGGCTTTCTCTGCATCTATTGAGATAATCATGTGATTTTTATTTTTCAGTTTGTTTATGTGGTGTATTACATTGATTGACTTGCGGATATTGAATAATCCTTGCATACCTGGGATAAAGCCCACTTGGTCATGATGTATGATCTTCTTAATGTGTTGTTGGATTCTGATTGCTAGAATTTTGTTAAGGATTTTTGCATCTATGTTCATCAGTGATATTGGCCTGTAGTTTTCTTTTTTTGTGGGATCTTTACCAGGTTTTGGGATTAGGGTGATGGTGGCCTCATCGAATGAGTTTGGAAGTTTACCTTCCTCTGCAATTTTCTGGAAGAATTTGAGTAGAATAGGTGTTAGCTCTTCTCTAAATTTTTTGGTAGAATTCAGCTGTGAAGCCGTCTGGACCTGGGCTTTTGTTTGCTGGAAGATTTCTGATTACAGCTTCTATTTCTGTGCTTGTGATGGGTCTGTTAAGATTTTCTGTTTCTTCCTGGTTCAGGTTTGGAAAGTTGTACTTTTCTAAGAATTTGTCCATTTCTTCCAAGTTGTCCATTTTATTGCCATATAATTGATGATAGTATTCTCTAATGATCCTTTGCATTTCTGTGTTGTTGGTTGTGATCTCTCCATTTTCATTTCTAATTTTATTGATTTGGTTCTTCTCCCTTTGTTTCTTGATGAGTCTGACTAGTGGTTTGTCAATTTTATTTACCCTCTCAAAGAACCAGCTTTTGGCTTCGTTGATTTTTGCTATGGTCTCTTTTGTTTCTTTTGCATTTATTTCTGCCCTAATTTTTAAGATTTCTTTCCTTCTACTAACCCGGGGTTCTTCATTTCTTCCTTTTCTAGTTTCTTTAGGTGTAGAGTTAGGTTACTTAGTTGACTTTTTTCTTGTTTCTTGAGGTATGCCTGTATTGCTATGAACCTTCCCCTTAGCACTGCTTTTACAGTGTCCCAGAGGTTTGGGGTTGTTGTGTTTTCATTTTCATTCATTTCTATGCATATTTTGATTTCTCTTTTGATTTCTTCTACGATTTATTCGTTATTCAGCAGTGTGTTGTTCAGCCTCCATATGTTGGCATTTTTAATAGTTTTTCTCCTGTAATTGAGATCTAGTCTTACTGCATTGTGGTCAGAAAAGATGCTTGGAATGATTTCAATTTTTTTGAATTTACCAAGGCTAGATTTATGGCCCAGGATGTGATCTATCCTGGAAAAGGTTCCATGTGTGCTTAATGTTAAAGTGTAAAAGTGTGCACAGAAACAACAACAGAGGCATCAGGGTACTAATTACCTCAGTGTTGTAGGGAAAGGAATGACATTGGGGAAGGATATCGGGGGAGGTGCTTCCTTTTATCTGTATTGTTTTATTCTTTAAGAACATTGATAAACAAATGTTTGTTGCATCTTTCTCTGATCTTTTGTATCTCTGAAATATCTCATTAACTTACAGAGATGTTTTTAAACCCTTTAAAACAAAGTAGTCTCCTTCCTCTCTGTCTTCCTGAAAGAGTCCTAACATTATTAGGTGAGTACCTCCCACCTAGCCTCTTCTCCCTACTCTCCTACTCACCTAATAACATTAGGACTCTTTCGGGAAGACAGCACACCAAGCACACAGATCTTGGCTTTTTCACTCCTTACAAAAGATACTGAATCACCTTCCAGTTCCCTGGAAAATACCTGACTCAGAGGGCTGTAGGAGGAAAAGTACATTTTTTGTCCCAGAGAGCAAACAAAAAATACTGCTAAGAATGATGGGATGTGTCAAAAGTACACAAACAGAGGCACACTCAAAGTACACAAAAGTCAGCTTGAGGAGGCTCCCTATAACTAAGTTGGGGACAATTTGAGAACAAAATAATGATTACAATTCACTGAATAGAATGCATGCATGCTAAGTCGCTTCAGTTGTGCCTGACTCTGCGACCCCGTGAACTGTAGCCCACAAGGCTCTCTGTCCATGGGATTCTCCAGGCAAGAATAATGGAGTTGGTTGCCATTTCCTGCTCCAAGGAATTTTCTCGACCCAGGGATGAAAACTGTGTCTCTTATGTCTCTTGCATTGGCAGGTAGGTTCCTCACCACTGGTGCCACTTAGGAAACCACAAGTCCATAAGATATAAGTGAATGAATAAATTGAAATTTTGATAAAGATTATTACATTTACATAATTTAAAGTACCTTCCCCCAACAAACATAAATTATTATCTGTAATGAGGGGAGAAGAGTAACTTTATACTGGGTAAATCTAGAAGACCATCTCAATTCAGCAATCAAAGGAAATGTGTTCAGAAATGGGACAAACCTGTATCATGAATCACTTGATAGGGTACATTGAGAGGAACACGGCCCCACTTCTGTGATTTTCCAGTCTAAAATGCATGATTTAAATCCAATCATGAGGAAATATGCAAACCCAAATTGAGAGATATCTTATTAAATAACTGGCCTGTAATACTCAAAAAGTGTCAAAGTTATGAAAATCAAGCAGAGCTATGAAACTGTTCCACACTGGAGACAAGGAAGACGACAGGCCAACAAAATGCAACCTATGGTTCTGAGCTGAGTGCTTTTGCTGTAGAGGATATTGTTTGGTCAGTTTCAGAAACCTGAATGGGGGCTAAGAATTGAATGGTAGTAATATAGCAGTATTGATTTTGTTATTTTGATGATTGTATTGTAGTTATATAAATATAAGAGACTGTTCTTGTTTTTACAAAACAGAGAAAGTATTCTGGACTATCTCAAATGATTATGGGCAAAGAAATTTTTTTGTATGTATAGATTATATATTAGGTTGTAACTTTTCCCTCCAAAATTTTTTAACCATTAAAATTAGACAAAATTAAATAGCGTGCAGGTGGCTCAGTGGTAAAGAATCCACCTGCAATGGAGGAGACACAGGAGACATAGGTTTGATCCCTGGGTTGGGAAGATCCCCTGGAGAAGGGGATGGCAACCCACTCCAGTATTCTTGCCTGGAGAATCCCATGGAGAGAGGAGCGTGGTATGCCACATAGGGTCACAAAGACATAACTAAAACAACTGAGCATGCATGCACTAGAAGACAAAATGAGTTTAGTAAGAAGATTGTGCCAGAGTAACTTTATTGATAGGTTTTGATAGCATTACTGGGCTGATAATCAGGCATAATAACCCTAATTTCAGCAAGATATTTTGACAAAAACCTTAAACAACATCTCTGTAAATAATATGGGGAAATGTGTGCTGGAAAATAGAAAAGTTAGGTCGCTTCAAAGCTTTTCTAATATTTATACCAAAAAAAATGCCTTAAAAAAATGTCCACCTGAAAGAAAGTTTCTAGCAGCATGCCACAGGACTGTGGCTCATGTCCAGTCATGTCTGACTCTTTGCAATTCCATGGACTGTAGTCCTCAGGCTCCTCTGTCCATAGAATTTTCCAGGCAAGAATATTGGAGTGAGTTGCCATTTTCTACTCCAGGGGATCTTCCCGACCGAGGGATTGAAGCTGTATCTCTTTTGTCTACTGCATTGGAGGCGGATTCTTTACCATTGAGCCACCTGGGAAGCCCACAGGACTTTGTACTTGGTCCTATTCAGTTCAATATTTTTGTCATCTTGGGAGATAAGAGTCATTTTTAGCGAATGTACAGAAGATAATACTTAGGAGACTAGCAATATAATGAATGACAGAATCATTAAAAATTTCTGCAATGACAGATGAGGAGAGTTTAAAAATATATAATAGGTACATGTATAAAAACCTTGAAAACCCTGGGAAAGTTCTACTTGGGTGAGAAAAAAGTTTGTGTGAACATGGTAGTTGTTTTCAAATAGATGTTAAATAGTCGTGTGGTCCATGCACAAAATTAAGACCAGTAAGGAGAAATGAAAAGGAGGCGGATTCAGTACATCCTAAAGGAAGAATCTTTAATAATTAGAGGTGCTTAGAGTTGACCAAAATTGACTTGTGAACGTTCATGTAGAGGGCAAGAGAAAACCTGGTATCACAGATGTTACAGAAGGATTCCTGCTTTGGCTGTGTTAGGTAACCAGCCAAAGTAATATACTTCTCACTTTAAAATTCAGTGGAGGAAAAAACAGCTAAGAATTTTCAGTACAAATACTGTTTTTCAACTTCCAAAGAGGCTGAGTTGTGCCCTAGTGTCTGTGTAGTATCTATTCCTAGTATCTGGACGTTTTTGTGAATTAAAAAAAAGAAACACGGTGTAAAAATATATCTAAAGAAACAATGTAATTAGATTTTTATTGTACATTCAAGCTGAATTTGATAATTAAATGAAAACTTTACAGGAGAGGTAGATTGAATCTAGACCTATTTTTGTAGGAGTTTAGACTCTGTAAAATATGTAATACTGGCTGCTTTTGAGGATGCTATGTTTATTTTAAATTTTTATTGAAGTATAGCTGATTTACAATGTTGTCTTAATTTCTGCTATACATCAAAGTGATTCAGTTATACATATATAATACATTCTTTTTCACATTCTTTTCCATTATGGCTTATCACAGGATACTGAATATAGTTCACTGTGCTATGCAGTAGGACCTTGCTGTTTGTCCATCATATATATAATAGTTTGCCCCTGTTAATCCCAAACTCCCAATCCTTCTCTCCTACCCTTCCACTGGTAACCACAAGTCTGTTCTCTGTGAGTCTATTTCTGTTTTGTAGCTAAGCTCATTTGTGTTATATTTTAGATTCCATATATAAGTGATTCATGTGATATTTGTCTTTCTCTTTTTGACTTCACTTGATATGATAATTTCTAGGTCCATCTATGTTGCTGCAAATGGCATTATTTCATCCTATTGTGTGTGTATATATATATATATACATCACATTATGTACAATGTATTCATATACAATTGTATACAACTATACAGTTCATATACAGTTATATACAATGTACAATGTATATGTATTCCATTGTATATATATATACCACATCTTTTTTATCCATTCATTTATTGATGGACATTTAGTTTTTTTCCATGTCTTGGCTGTTGTGAATAGTGCTACTATGAATATAAGTGTACATGTATCTTTTCAAATTATAGTTTTGTCCAGATATATGCCCAGGAAAGGGATTGCTAGATCATGTGGCAACTCTATTTTTATTTTTTTGAGGAGCATCCATACTGTTTTCCATAGTGGCTGAACCAATTAACTTTCCTACCAACAATGTAGGAGGGTTCCCTTTTCTCCACACACTGTCCAGCGTTTGTTATTTGCAGATTTTTTAAAATGATGACCTAGAACACTGTAACTTTAAAAATCACCTATACAAGCTAGTACAAGGAGGGAGAAAGCGTTAGAGAGAGGGAGAGGAAGGGGAAGGAGAGGTAAAGGGAGAGAGAGAGAAAGAGAGGGAAAGAGGAGGGAGAGAGGGTATGGAAAGAGAGAGAGAGATGGAGGGGAAGCGTGCTTTGTAGGCTGCTGTGCTATGCTGTGCTTAGTTGCTCAATCGTGTCCAACTCTTTGTGATCCATGAACTGTAGCCCTCCCGCCAGGCTCTTTTGTCCATGGGGATTCTCCGGGCAGGAATACTGTAGTGGGTTGCCATGCCCTCCTCCAGGGAATCTTCCCAACCCAGGGGTCGAACCCAGGTCTCCCGCATTGCAGGCCGATTCCTTACCATCTGAGCCACCAGGGGAGCCCTTGTAGGCTGCTGACTATGGGGGAAAAAACTAGTATTTCAAAGGAGTAGCTTCTCTTCAAAGTAGAAACTCAATCTATTGGATCTAGTGTACTAACTGCTCAAGAAAAGAAATGGGTTATAATTGCAGTAAAAAGGAAGAGAATATAGGCTTTGCCGAAAACTAAAAGGTATTCTGTTTACAGTTGGACTATTACATCTGTTTTACCACTTTATTTTTCAACATTGCCTTTATTCCAGAATACTCCAAAGGATAAATTCCAACCCTTGTGAATTATATGACCAATATTTAAAATCTAAGACTTAGAAAGGAGAAACTAAGGCAATGAACACCTAACCAATTATCATCAGGTAAATGGTCAACACAAAGTGCAGTCTGAGTTTTCTTGGTTCTCATCACAGGTGCCTTCTTATTAAACACTTGCTTCCTGAAGGGTGCTGCATCTCACTAGTATCTATATCTCACCTTAGAAAAGTTACTGTTTTCCATCTAGTGGAAAGGCTGAATAAATGATACTTCTCACTCTCTGGTTAATATAAGAGCAATAAACTTTTAGGGGGCTTTATTAAACAGTTTGAGGGACCAGGACAAAGAGAAATGTCCAAATGTCAAAGCTTTGCAAGATAATGCTAAAATGTCCCAAAAGGTTGTAACAATTTATACCCCATCAGTTCTGTAAGATAATTTTGATTAACTCAAAATTTCACCAACTTTTGGTCTTATTAGACCTTTAACTTTTTACTATTTTGGTTACAGGGATAAATAGTTTCTCATTGTGATTTGAATTTAAATGAGACTGAACCCATTTTCATATTTTTATTGGCCATTTGGATTTCTCTTTTTGTAAAGAGCCTGATATGGGAGTTTCTGTCTGACTTTAACAGTCTGCTGGGTGTGTAATGGTATTTTATTTTTGTTTCAATTTTTATTTCCTTTATTAATAAAGCTTATCACTTTTATTTATGTTTACCAGCCATTTGGATTTCCTCCTTGTAAAGTGTCTGTTCAAATTTTTTGCCCATTTTTCAACTTTGTTCTTTTGTCAGCTATATATTCAAATAGCTTTCCCCCCCTCTGTTGCTTCCCTTTTTATTCTTTCATAGAATATGTTCATGAAAAGAGGTTCTTTTAGTTTTAATTTAAGATAGTTAATCTTTTCCTTTATAGTTAGTGCTTTTTCAGGAAGATATTCTCTTATGTTATTAGTTCCTAGAGCTGCCACAAACAAATTACCACAGACCTCATGGCTTAAAACAACAGAAATGTATTCCGCTACCATTCTTGGGGCCAGCAGTCTGAAATTGAGGTGTCAAGACTGTCGCTTCTTTCTGGAGGCTCTGCCTCTCCTGCTGAGAGTTCTGCTGGCTGCCCGCAGCTCTGGGCCTTCCTGGGCTGTAGTTGCATGACTCGTCTTGGTCTCTAGTCACATGGCCTTCTCTGTTTCTCCTGTGTGTCTTGTTTTTTTCTGTTATGAAGATACTCATCACTGGACTGCAGACCCACCTAATCCAGGATAATCTCATCTCAAGAGCTTTATTTTAAAAACATCTACAAAGACTTTTTCAAAGTAAATTTACATTGTGGGATTTCAGATGAATGTATCTTTTGGAGGGCCACTATGCAACTCATGACCATTATTTCCTAAAAACTTTAGGGTTTGCTATTCATAATAGCTCTTCAGTCTATAATTAATTTTTTTGCATGGTATGAGGTAAACATTTTTTTGTCCAGTTGTACCAGGACAACATATCGAAAACATAGTCCTTTCCCAGCTGATCCATAGTGCCACTCTTCTCCTAAACCGAATATTAATACAAGTGTCCTCTAAATAAACTTTTCATTCTATCAGTTTACTTGTCTACTTCTGAGTCAGTGTCATAGTTAATGTAATATTGTAAAAGGTCTTGGTAGCTGGAAGAACAAATCTTCCAAAATAACTTTTCATCTTCAAGAGTGTCTTGGCTTTTCTTGGCCCTTTCCTTCAGCTGGTCGAGTACCACAGAACAAAGTAAATATTCTGTAGAAGATAATTGAGGTTGCTTTAAATCTATAAATCCATTTGGAGAGAATTAAAATATTTAAAACATTAGACCTTCTACTCCAGGAACATTGCATATCTGTCTATTTAGATCATTACTGTCTCTCAGTAACCTTTTATACTTTTCTCGTTAACACAGTACTGCACACCTGTTTTGGTATTAATGCTATATTATCTTAAAAGATATTTTTTAAGTTTTTATGTTATCTTATGTACTATCTTTTAAATTTTAATTATTTAATGGGATATGTAAGAATAAAATACAAATTGTTTTATGTTTGACTAAAGATGACTTTTAGTTGTTTTCTTTCATTGACTCGATCTTTTTTTAACATGGAATATGTATGGAAGGGCAATAGCAAAGGATGTTCAAAGTACCATACAATTGCACTCATTTCACATGCTGGCAGGATTATACTCAAAATCCTAGGCTTCAGCAGTGCATGAATCAGATGCACAATCTGTGTTTAGAAAAGGCAGAGAAATGAGATCAAATTGCCAACATTGATTGGATGATGGAGAAATAAAGGGAGTTCCAGAAAAACATCTACTTCTGCTTCATCGACTACACTAAAGCCTTTGACTGTGTGGATCGCAACAAACTGGAAAATTCTTAAAGAGAAAAAATACCAGACCACCCTACCTGTCTCTTGAGAAACTTGTATGTGGGTCAAGAAGCAACAATTAGAACTGGACATGGAACAACTGATTGGTTCTAAATTGGGAAAGGAGTATGGCAAGGCTGTGTATCACATCACCAGATGGTCAACACTGAAATCAGATTGATTATATTCTTTGCAGCCAAAGATGGAGAAGCTCTATACAGTTAGCAAAAACAAGACCAGGAGCTGACTGTGGCTCAGATCATGAACTCCTTATTGCCAAATTCAGACTTAAATTGAAGAAAGTAGGACAAACCACTAGACCTTTCAGATATGACCTAAATCAAATCCCTTACGATTAAACAGTGGAAGTGAGAAATAGATTTAAGGGACCAGATCTGATAGATAGAGTGCCTGATGAACTATGGACAGAGGTTCATGACATTGTACAGGAGACAGGGACGAAGACCATCCCCATGGAAAGAAATGCAAAAAAAAGCAAAATGGCTGTCTGAGGAGGCCTTACAAATAGCTGTGAAAAGAAGAGAAGTGAAGGGCAAAGGAGAAAAGGAAAGATATAAGCATCTGAATGCAGAGTTCCAAAGAATAGCAAGGAGAGATAAGAAAGCCTTCCTCAGGGATCAATGCAAAGAAATAGAGGAAAACAACAGAATAGGAAAAACAAGAGATCTCTTCAAGAAAATTACAGATACCAAGGGAACATTTCATGCAAAGATGGGCACAATAAAGGACAGAAATGGTATGGACCTAACAGAAGCAGAAGATATTAAGAAGAGGTGGCAAGAATACACAGAAGAACTGTACAAATAAGATCTTCACGACCAAGATAATCATGATGGCGTGATCACTCACCTAGAGCCAGATATCTTGGAATGTGAAGTCAAGTGGGCCTTAGAAAGCATCACTACGAACAAAGCTAGTGGTGGTGATGGAATTCCAATTGAGCTATTTCAAATCCTGAAAGATGATGCTGTGAAAGTGCTGCACTCAATATGCCAGCAAATTTGGAAAGCTCAGCAGTGGCCACAGGACTGGAAAAGGTCAGTCTTCATTCCAATCCCAAAGAAAGGCAATGCCAAAGAATGCTCAAACTACCGCACAATTGCCCTCATCTCACACACTAGTAAATCACACTCAAAATTCTCCAAGCCAGGCTTTAGCAATATGTGAACTGTGAACTTCCAGATGTTCAAGCAGGTTTTAGAAAAGGCAGAGGCACCGGAGATCAAATTGCCAACATCCGCTGGATCATGGAGAAAGCAAGAGAGTTCCAGAAAAACATCTATTTCTGCTTCATTGACTATGCCAAAGCCTTTGACTGTGTGGATCACAACACACTGTGGAAAATTCTGAAAGAGATGGGAATACCAGACCACCTGACCTGCCTCTTGAGAAACCTGTATGCAGGTCAGGAAGCAACAGTTAAAACTGGACATGGAACAACAGACTGGTTCCAAATAGGAAAAGGAGTACGTCAAGGCTGTATATTGTCACCCTGCTTATTTAACTTCTATGCAGAGTACATCATGAGGAACGCTGGGCTGGAAGAAGCACAAGCTGGAATCCAGATTGCTGGGAGAAATATCAATAACCTCAGATATGCAGATGACACTACCCTTATGGCAGAAAGTGAAGAGGAACTCAAAAGCCTCTTGATGAAAGTGAAAGAGGAGAGTGAAAAGGTTGGCTTGAAGCTCAACATTCAGAAAACAAAGATCATGGCATCTGGTCCCATCACTTCATGGGAAATAGATGGGGAAACAGTGGAAACAGTATCAGACTTTATTTTTTTGGGCTCCAAAATCACTGCAGATGCTGATTGCAGCCATGAAATTAAAAGACGCTTACTCCTTGGAAGGAAAGTTATGACCAACCTAGATAGTATATTAAAAAGCAGAGACATTACTTTGCCAACCAAGGTCCGTCTAGTCAAGGTTATGGTTTTTCCAGTGGTCATGTATGGATGTGAGAGTTGGACTGTGAAGAAGGCTGATCGCCGAAGAATTGATGCTTTTGAACTGTGGTGTTGGAGAAGACTCTTGAGAGTCCCTTGGACTGCAAGGAGATCCAACCAGTCCATCCTAAAGGAGATGAATCCTGGGTGTTCATTGGAAGGACTGATGGTAAAGCTGAAACTGCAATACTTTGGCTACCTCATGAGACGAGTTGACTCACTGGAAAAGACTCTGATGCTGGGAGTGATTGGGGGCGGGAGGAGACATGGACGACAGAGAATGAGATGGTTGGTTGGCATCACCGACTCGATGGACAAAGTTTGAGTGAACTCTGGGAGTTGGTGATGGACAGGGAGGCCTGGCGTGCTGTGATTCATGGGGTCGCAAAGAGTCAGACATGACTGAGCGACTGAACTGAATTGATCTCCACCACTGGCTTCATATATGTATAATTTCCCCTTCTTTTTGTGGTTGCTCTAAGGCATTGTTTTTTCAACCCCAGGGGTGATTTTGCCCCTCAGGGGACATTTGGGCAAAGTCCAGAGACATTTTTGGTTATTACAGTTGGGGTGTGGATGGGGGTAGGGCTGCTATTAGCAGCTAGTAATTAGAGACCAAGGATGCTGCTGAAACTCCTACCATGCATGGGATAGTGCCCCCCTCCCCCAACAAGAAATGATTATCCAGTCTCCAAAGGAAGTAGTGCCAAGACTAAGAAACCCTGAATTTTAATTTATCACAGTCTAAGTTCAAATAATATGCCACTTCATACAGGATGTAGGAATCTTGGGAGCATTTACTTCATTCCCCTCTCTTGTCCTTTGTGCAAGGCAATGTTGTTCTATATTATATATGTAATAAGCCCTACAATGCTTTATTAGATTTATACTTATCTTTTAAAAAAAATCAGAACATGAAAAAAAAATTTTTTTATTTACCCAATATTTCCATTTTGTTGCTACTCATCATTCCTTTGTGTAGCTCTAGGTTTCTATCTGGTAGTATTTTCCTGCTGCAGAGGGGATTTCGTTCACATTACTTTGTAGTACACACCTGTTGGTGATGATTACCTGAGCTTTTGTTCATGTATCTCAACTATCTTTGATATTTAATTGGTTGTAGAATTCTGGATTGACAGTTTCTTTTCTCCTTTCACATTTCAAAGATATCATGCTATTGTCTTCTGGCTTGTACATTTCTGACAAAAAGTCTGTGTAAATTCTTAACTTTACTCAGCTGTTAAGTAATTTCTTTTACCCTGCAACTACTATTGTTTCTCTTTTATCTTATTTATCAGAGTTGTTTTAACATCCTTGTTGCCATTAACTCTGCAATTCTGAATCTGCTTCTGTTGACTGATTTTCCACTTAATTATGGGTAACATTTTGCTGCTTCCTCCAGTTGTCATGTATGGATGTGAGAGTTAGATTGTGAAGAAAGCTGATCGCCGAAGAATTGATGCTTTTGAACTGTGGTGTTGGAGAAGACTCTTGAGAGTCCCTTGGACTGCAAGGAGATCCAACCAGCCCATTGTAAAGATCAGTCCTGGGTGTTCATTGGAAGGACTGATGCTAAAGCTGAAAGTCCAATATTTTGGCCACCTCATGAGAAGAGTTGACTCACTGGAAAAGACTCTGATGCTGGGGGGGATTGTGGGCAGGAGGAGAAGGGGATGACAGAGAATGAGATGGCTGGATGGCATCACCGACTTGATGGACATGGGTTTGAGTGAACTCTGGGAGTTGGTGATGGACAGGGAGACCTGGCGTGCTGTGATTCATGGGGTCGCAAAGAATCAGACATGACTGAGCGACTGAACTGAACTGAAGCATGACTAGTGATTTTTTATTGGACGTTGGATGTTGTTAATGCTGATTAGTTCACATGAGTTTTGAATTCCAACTGTTACTTAGAAGTGAGAAGAAAAAATTTTCATGATCTAAATATATATTTATCATTAAATAAACTGACATGTTTGTAGGACATTTAAAAGAACTGACAGGTTATATCCAGCTTTGTTCTCCTTGCTGTAGGAGGTTAAATTTGCTTGAAAATTAGTGCAAATACTCCTGCACTTGAATTTCATTTTGCTCTTTTGATCCAGATCAACCACACTTTTCTGTTTTGAGTTGCCTTGACTGCTGGAAATTCAGTACCTAATGTTCTCTCAGATAATCTTGGTGACATTAGTAAAGTGCTTTATTTTTATGAGATAAATATCACTTTTAAGAAGTCAGACTAGAGCTACTTGACACTTTCTTTCCCACAAGGTACAATAGATCAGTTTCTGAAAGAAAAAAAAAAAGGCAGTTTTTTGTAATACACAAAAAACACAGACCGTATTTGTGATAACTTATTTTTGAAATATTTCCTTTATATAATTTTAAATCTTTCTTCTCCTTTGTATATTAGGAATGTTGTATGTTGTACTTCAGTTGTAGTTCATCTTATTCACAGTGCCCCACTGACAGCAGTTCTAGCCCAAATGAGACTCCTTTAAAATAGGTTCTACATGAAGTTCATTACTTCAGAGGTGTTACAACAAATGGTACTGTTTATGACAGTAGCTTACTTTATCCAAAGAAGTGTTATATGAAGCTGATACATCTGTAGACAGCTGGTAATCTTTGTAAATAGTTTATTCTTTAAACTTTGACATGACTTTCAATCGTGATAATGGTAATTTCCAATCATTTAATATAAGTAAATCTCGATAGTCACTGTTTGAATACTAAATGTGCATTCTGTAGTTTCAAGAGTTCTGGGAAGAACAACATTTAACTTTAGAACTTAAACATTATCTAATAAAACTTTTAATTAAAAGATAAAGAAATCAAGGTGAATTTTACAGGGGAAATTGAAGTTTTATGAACTTAATGATACTTGAGAAGTACCTTGAAAACTGCCAGTGGAAATGATTATTCTAATGTAGATATCATAAAAAACAGTAGTAGTGTAGTGATTATCACATTTTAACATGCATAACCATTTCTCAAGGAAGTTTTTTAAATTTTTATATACCCAGACCTGGAAGTGTTGGTTCATCATGGTTGGAGTAAAGATCAAAATGACACGTTTTACAAGTACCACCAATTAAGTCTGGTTTGATCTGCAAACCAGTTTGAGAAAGATATAATGGAATGGAACTGCATTCAGAATTCTAGTACCTAGCTCCATTATTTGGTCACTGAAAGATCTTCTGTAAGTCACAGTTTATTCTAATTAAAAACTAATAATATTGCGGTTCCACAGGTGAGAGCCGATCCTTTTCATTCTTCTAGTGAGTCATTTCATAGAGAATATAAACTTATCCATAAGCAACAAACTTGTATTCTGTCTTCTCGGTGGAGAGTCAAGATGAAGGTCCCTAGCCCAGGGTAAATAAAGGGAAGGAAAGCTCTCACCACTCTAGGCAGATACGGTACACTCTGATGGTGGGATATTCTGGAGGAAAGGTAATATTCCATCAACCTAGGGGTAAGGAAGGAGCATCTGAGGAAGTCAGGGAGGGACAGTTTAATCACTGAGTTAGAGCATATTTAATATGTACCAAACTATGTGACTTTGTCAATTCAAGTTGCCCAGAAGAGGGCCATAGACTCCTCTATTTCAGGCTAACTGGATGTACTGTATTAAGAACTCATAGTGAGAACCACTATGTTTATGGGCTTGACTGTGTCTGTATAGTTGGCCACTCAAACTTTTATGTACCTAAGACAGCATGTGTTCCTGAATTCAAACCACTTTTAATTTAAGCAGTTAGCATTTTCTTGCTTATTAAATTATTAAAGCATACAGCATTTAGGGGGCTAACATAGTGAGCAAAGCAACAAATTGTTGTTTTTTGGTCACTAAGTCATGTCCAACTCTTCTGCAACCCCATAGACTCTAGCCTACCATGTTCCTCTGTCCATGGGATATTTCAGGCAAGCATACTGGAGTGAGTTGCCATTTCCTTCTCCAGGGGATCTTCCTGACCCAGGGGTGGAACCCACATCTCCTGCATTGGCAGGCAGATTCTTTATCAGTGAGTTACCAGGTAAGCCCAAAGGGAAAGATAATCTTTGTTAAAAATGGCATTTGTTTGCACAGAAAGAGGTCCTCCAAAGGGGAAATATTCTTATATCAGTACACATGCTATAACTTTGGGTCTCAATTTCCTCAGCTGTAAATTGAGTTAGATTGCATATATTCTTAAGATTTATTCACACTTTAATATTCTCTGGTTCCACTGGATGCTAGACTATGAACACTTGGCCATGATGGTTTCTTTTTTAAATGACAAAGATTTTTAAATTAGCCTCAAAGTTTACTTATTTTTCACTGAGAATCTAGAACGTCTCATGACATAAAGATTTGCTGGATTCATTCATCATTTATTAAGATATTTCCATCAAGAATCCACAACATGCCACACGCAAAGTACTGTGGATACAGCATTACCAAAAGACATCATCTTAGCTCTCACAGAACTTACATACTAGTAACACAATTAAGCACCTACAAAAATAAGGTAATTTTAAATAAGTGCCAAAATTTCTTTAGTGTTAACATGTAGTTTAGTTCAGTTCAGTCGCTCAGTCGTGTCCGACTCTTTGCAACCCCATGAATCACAGCACGCCAGGCCTCCCTGTCCATCACCAACTCCCGGAGTTCACTCAAACTCACGTCCATTGAGTCGGTGATGCCATCCAGCCATCTCATTCTCTGTCGTCCCCTTCTCCTCCTGCCCCCAATCCCTCCAAGCATCAGAGTCTTTTCCAGTGAGTCAACTCTTGGCATGAGGTGGCCAAAGTACTGGAGTTTCAGCTTTAGCATCAGTCCTTCCAATGAGCACCCAGGACTGATCTCCTTTAGAATGGACTGGGTGGCTCTCCTTGCAGTCCAATGGACTCTCAAGAGTCTTCATAACTAATAAGTTACTTAGAATAGTGAAGAAAAGCCCCCTCGAAGGAGATGACATTTGAACTGAGACCTGAAGTATAAGGAGTTTTCTATTAAGAATTGAGGAAAGAGTATTGTAAGGAGAGAGCACATCAAGTGTGTCTTAGTCTATTTGGGCTGTTACAAGAAAAATATCATAGATTGGGTAACTTAAACAACAGAAATTTATTTCTTATAGTACTAGAGACTAAGAAGTCCAAGATTAATGTGCTGGTAGATTCAGCATCTGGTGAAGACTTTCTGGTTCATAGACAGCCTTCTCAATGTGTCCTACATGGCAGCACAGAGGGGAAGCAAACTCTCTTGTGACTCTTTTAAGGGCATTAATCCTATTCATGAGGGCTCCAACCTTATGACCTAATCACTTCCCAAAGGTCCCACCCCCAAATACCATCACATTAGGGATTAGGTTTCAAAATATAAATATGGCAGGATGGGAGAGACACAAACTTTCAGTCCACGGTAAAATGCAAAGGTCTGCCTGAAGTACGGAAGAGCTCAGTGTGTTCAGACATCAAAAAAAAAAAAAAGCCAGTGTGGCTGGAGCATTATAGTCCAAGAAGATGGCAGAAATAAACAGAGGGCAGCCCATGCATACAGGATCTTATATGCCACAGAAGTAGGTTTGAATTTTATTTTCCAGGCAATGCACAATCAATGAATGACTTTATGCAGAGTGACATGGCCTGATTTATATATTTTTTAAAATTTGCCCTGGTTGTATGTAAATGAATAGTGTGGGTACATAAGCAAAAGCAAGGAGACCAATTAGAACGATAGCACTAGTCCAACATAGAGATAACAATGACTTGGAACAGGATGTTGGCAGTGGATCTAAAGAGATATGAGCAAATCTGAGATATATTTGGAGGAAAACTTGAGAGGATTTCCTAAGGGATGGAATGACAGAGAGGGAAAGATCAATGATGATAGATTTTTTACTTAAGCAGCTGCATGGGGATATTAGTATCATTTATTGAGAGAGGAAAAGTTGGGAGGGGCGGGAATAAAATGAGTTTGAATGTCTCTTAAATATCAAAGTGAGGATAAAGCAGTTGGATATGTAATCTATATCTAACCTGGGGGAAATCAGGTTTGGAAATATAAATTTGAGAGATTATCAACATATTGCTAGTATTTAAAGCATGGTAATGGATCAACTGTGTCGATCACAATAAACTGTGGAACATTCTGAAAGAGATGGGAATACCAGACCACCTGACCTGCCTCTTGAGAAGCCTGTATGCAGGTCAGGAAGCAACAGTTAGAACTGGACATGGAACAACAGACTGGTTCCAAATAGGAAAAGGTATACATCAAGGTTGTATATTGTCACCTTGCTTATTTAACTTATATGCAGAGTACATCATGAGGAACGCTGGGCTGGAAGCACAAGCTGGAATCAAGATTGCTGGGAGAAATATCAGTAACCTCAGATATGCAGATGACACTACCCTTATGGCAGAAAGTGAAGAGGAACTCAAAAGCCTCTTGATGAAAGTGAAAGAGGAGAGTGAAAAGGTTGGCTTGAAGCTCAACATTCAGAAAACAAAGATCATGGCATCTGGTCCCATCACTTCATGGGAAATAGATGGAAAAACAGTGGAAACAGTATCAAACTTTATTTTTTTGGGCTCCAAAATCACTGCAGATGCTGATTGCAGCCATGAAATTAAAAGACGCTTGCTCCTTGGAAGGAAAGTTATGACCAACCTTGATAGTATATTAAAAAGCAGAGACATTACTTTGCCAACCAAGGTCCGTCTAGTCAAGGCAATGGTTTTTCCCGTGGTCATGTATGGATGTGAGAGTTGGACTGTGAAGAAGGCTGATCGCCGAAGAATCGATGCTTTTGAACTGTGGTGTTGGAGAAGACTCTTGAGAGTCCCTTGGACTGCAAGGAGATCCAACCAGTCCATTCTAAAGGAGATCAATCCTGGACGTTCATTGGAGGGACTGATGCTGAAGCTGAAACTGCAATACTTTGGCCACCTCATGCGACGGGTTGACTCACTGGAAAAGACTCTGATGCTGGGAAAGGTTGGGGGTGGGAGGAGAAGGGGACGACCGAGAATGAGATGGCTGGATGGCATCACCGACTCTGTGGACGTGGGTTTGAGTGAACTCCGGGAGTTGGTGATGGACAGGGAGGCCTGGCGTGCTGTGATTCATGGGGTCGCGGAGAGTCGGACACGACTGAGTGACTGAACTGAATGGATCAACTTGGGGCTTCCCAGGTGACTCAGTGGTAAAGAATCCACCTGCCAATGCAGAAGACACAGGTTCAATCTCTGGGTCAGGAAGATCCCCTGGAGAAGGAAATGGCAACCCACTCCAGTATTCTTGCCTGGAATATCCCATGGACAGAGAAACTTGACAGGCTACAATCCATGGGGTCACAAAAGAGTTGGACACAACTTAATGACTAAACAACAGTGGATTAATTCACCTAGGGTGATAATGTAGCGTGAGAGAGGTAGACAGCCAGAACTAAGTCATGGAGCACTACAATATTTACAGGTCAGAGAGGAAGATCCTAAGGAGACCATAGGAGTAGCAAGTAAAGCAGGAAGAAAATTAGGAGTCTGATGATGTAGAAGCTGATGTATTAATTTCCTAACGCTGTCATAACAAGTTGCTACAAATTGGTGGCTTAAAGTAACATACATGTATTCTCTCACAGTTCTGGATGCTAGAAGTCTGAAATCAAAGTGTTGGCAGAGTCATGTTTCCATGGAGTCTCTTGGGAAGAATCCTTCTTTGCCTCTTCCAGCTTCTGTTTTCTCCTGGCAATCCTTGGTGTTCCTTGGCTTATACCTGGCATCATCCCAATCTCGTCTCTATTGCCATGTGGCCTTCTTCCCTATATGTTCATTTCCCTCTGTTTTCTCTCATAAAGGTATCAGTCGTTGGATTTAGGGCCCACTCTAATCTAGTATGAGTCATCTTAATTTGATTACATCTGCAAAGATCCTTACTCCAAATAAGGCCACATTCACAAGTATTGGGGGTTCAGTTCAGTTCAGTCGCTCAGTCGTGTCCGACTCTCCGCGACCCCATGAATCACAGCACGCCAGGCCTCCCTGTCCATCACCAACTCCCGGAGTTCACTCAAACTCATGTCCACAGAGTCGGTGATGCCATCCAGCCATCTCATTCTCCGTTGTCCCCTTCTCCTCCCGCCCCCAACCTTTCCCAGCATCAGAGTTTTTTCCAGTGAGTCAACTCGTCGCATGAGGTGGCCAAAGTATCACAGTTTCAGCTTCAGCATCAGTCCCTCCAATGAACACCCAGGATTGATCTCCTTTAGAATGGACTGGATGGATCTCCTTGCAGTATAAGGGACTCTCGAGTCTTCTCCAACACCACAGTTCAAAAGCATTGATTCTTCGGCGGAGAAATATCAATAACCTCAGATATGCAGATGACACTACCCTTATGGCAGAAAGTGAAGAGGAACTCAAAAGCCTCTTGATGAAAGTGAAAGAGGAGAGTGAAAAGGTTGGCTTGAAGCTCAACATTCAGAAAACTAAGATCATGGCATCTGGTCCCATCACTTCATGGGAAATAGATGGAAAAACAGTGGAAACAGTGTCAGACTTTATTTTTTTGGGCTCCAAAATCACTGAAGATGCTGACTGCAGCCAGGAAATTAAAAGACGCTTGCTCCTTGGAAGGAAAGTTATGACCAACCTTGATAGTATATTAAAAAGCAGAGACATTACTTTGCCAACCAAGGTCTGTCTGGTCAAGGCAATGGTTTTTCCCGTGGTCATGTATGGATGTGAGAGTTGGAATGTGAGGACTTGAAAATATCTTTAGGAAGGACACAAGTCAACCTGCTACAGTATATTGTCAGTTTGTGATCATCATCTATTCTCAAGCCCTTCTATGCTCAAATATGTTACTCAGAAGGTGGAAACTGCTGCTGCTGCTGCTAAGTCACTTCAGTCGTGTCTGACTCTGTGCGACTCCACAGACGGTAGCCCACCAGTCTCCCCCATCCCTGGGATTCTCCAGGCAAGAACACTGGAGTGGGTAAGATGGAAACTAGAGATCATGTATTCAAGAGGCCCTTTCTACAAGGGTTCTGGGTATAATTTAGGTTCCTCCATTGAGACTCAGAACGCTTGCATGGAGCCTTGAAAGGCACAGGCTGTGTTTCCTACAATTGTGTTTGTTAGTGTATGATTCACTTTTAGGCTATGAAACAGATGTAACTTTGGTATGGATTTCCTGTAGCTTTGTGAGACCTGGGGTAGTAGCTTTCAGAACTGAAGGTATAGCGCTAGCTCCCTGAAGTCCACTCTTTAATCATTCCAATGATTTTGTAAGTACCCAATTCCTGTATCTCTATTTGAAATCCTAGAATGGTTTCTGTTTTCTCCGTTGATCTCTGATAAGTAGAAAGTGTTTCAATAAGAAAGGTTATCTGTACTGAAAAGCCACTAAGCAGGTAATAAAAGGTAGAGTTAAAATCCCCATGGAGTTTGTATCAATTAATTTCAATTTCCATTTGTTCACTGCTAGTATAAAGTAGTACAATTTCTCTTTGTATCTTTAAAGTAGATTTCTTACAGGAAGCATATAGCTGGATTTTGCCTTTTGAAAGAATTAAATATGATCCGTATTTTCATTGTGGTATTTAGATCATTTGCATGGGATTGCCTATATTGTTAGGTTTAAGTCTGCCATCTTTTTCTAATTTTTTAAAAAATTTGTCCCATCTGTCCTTTGTTTCCTATTTTTGCTTATTTTGGATTAACTGAGTATTTTTAGGATTTTATCTGTTGTGTTGATTGTATTAGCCACAACTTGTTTTGTTATTTTATTAGTTGCTTTGGGGTTATAGTATTTATCACAGTTTGTCTTCAAATGATTTCATATAAGTTAATATAAAGTATAAGAAACTTGTAAAAGTGTATTTCCATTTATCCATTGCTAACGTTTGTTGTCATACTTTTTAATAAGTTCCACAAATTACTTACCAATGAAATGTCATTTATAGAGATTTATATAAAAAAGAAAAAAATCAGATATATTTACCCATGGAGTTTATTACCCTATCTATGCTTTTAATTCCTTTGTATCTATATCCTTATTTCCATTGGCTATTATTTTCCTTCTGCATAAAAGAACTTCCTTCAGCATTTCTTGTAGTATATGTCTTCTAGTGATGAATTGTTTTACCCTTTTTCTTTTTTCCTTCAGTTTTAAAAGGAATTTTTGCTAACTATAGAATTCTAGATTGACAATTCATTTTGTTCTTTCAGTTAAGATGTAGCTCACTGTCTTCTTACCTCTTTTGTTTATAATGAGACATCTGCTTTCAACCTCATCTTATTTCCTGTGTAAGCAATGTCTTTTTTTCTGGCTGCTTATAAAATTTTCTCTTTGTCACTAGATTAGAGTAACTTGAGTATGATGTGCCTTGGTGTAATTTCCTTCATTTTCTTAGGCTTGAGGTTTGTTGAGCTCTTAGATAAGTGAATTTTAATTTTTTAATTTTTGAAAAAATTATGCTTATGGTATAAGCTTCAAAAGAGCTTTGGCTTACAAAGGTTAGGAAAAAATTGCTTGGGCAGCAAAGAATAATAAAGTCACCTACAAATTCTGAGATCCATGGAATATGTAAGACGAAATATCTGCCATTCAACAAAATGTCAAGGGTTATCTGTGTTCTTGGGATATCCAGGCTTCAAGTAAGATAAAAAGTTTGTGGTAGAGTGCAGCTTATGTATACTAAACTTATATCACAGTAAGTACTATAGCAGAAAAACGGGCTTATACAGCATTTGAAAGAAAAAAATCATTTTATGCCATAAATCTTCTTGCCCTATGTAGAAGTAGCCCTCTTTTTCAATGTTTCATTTATAAAACTGTCATGAATGTCATTCATGTAGAAATAAAGTGAAAGGTCAGCTAGTCCAAAGAATCAACAATTCAAAAAATTCTAAACAACAAAAACCCAGATATTAACTATCTGAATTCATGAACCTTGCAATTTAACATCATCCTAAATTAGGGAAATGTTTTTTCCATATAGCACAGGTTAAGAAAGTGGTTTAAAAAGTACTATAGCCTGTTACTGCAATTTCAAGACATTCATTGATTCTTTATAAGTCAGCAGTTGATGCCAAAATGGAAAGTAGGGCTAAAGCAGTTTTAAGTATTGGAATATTGTTTCTTTTTGAACTGTGATGCTGGAGAAGACTCATGAGAGTCCCTTGGACTGCAAGATCAAACCAGTCAATCCTAAAGGAAATCAATGTTCATTGGAAGGACTGATGCTAAAGCTGAAACTCCAATACTTTGGCCGCCTGATGCGAAGGGCTGACCCATTGGAAAAGACCCTGATGCTGGGAAAGATAGAGGGCAGGAGGATAAGAGGGTGACAGAGGATGAGATGGTTGGATAGCATCATCGACTCTAAGAATTGGAGTATACTCCAGCACACAGTGAATGACAGGGAAGCCTGATGTACTGTAGTCCATGGGGCCACAAAGAGTAAGACTCAACTGATAACAGGTCCATCCATGTTGCTATAAATAGCATTACTCATTCTTTATGGCAGAGTAATAGTTCATATTGTATATATGTGTGTGTGTGTACATCACACATCTTTATCCATTCATGTGTTGAGTGACACTTAAAGCTGCTTCCCATGTCTTGACTATTATAAATAGTGCTGCTATGAATATCAGGGTGCATGTTCCTTTTCACATTAGAGTTTTCACCTTTTCTGAGTATGTGTCTAAGATTGAGATTGTTGATGTATATAGTAGCTCTATTTTTAGTTTTCTTGAGAAATCTCCGTACTGTTCTCTATAATGGATACAGCAATTTACATTCCCACCAACATTGTAAGAGGGTTCCCTTTTCTCCATACTCTCTCCAGTATTTATTATTTGTAAACTTTTTTATGATGGCCCTTTGTCACTGGTGTAGTCATTGTAGTTTTGATTTTCAATTCTCTAATAATTAGTGATGTTGAACATCTTTTCATGTGCCTTGTGGCCATCTGTATGTCTTCTTTGGGAAAATATATTTAGGTCTTCTGCCCATTTTTGTTTGAGCTAGATGTCCTTTTCATTATAGGGGACTGGAATACAAAAGTAGGAAGTCAAGAGGTACCTGGAGTCACAGGCAAATTTGACCTTGTAATACAAAACAAAGCAGGTCAAAGGCTAAGAGTTTTGCCAAGAGAATGCACTGGTCATAGCAAACACCCTCTTCCAATAACACAAGAGAAGACTCTACACATGGACATCACCAGATGGTCAATACCAAAATCAGAGTGATTATATTCTTTGCAGCCAAAGATGGAGAAGCTCTATACAGTCAGCAAAAACAAGACTGGGAGCTGACTGTAGCCCCGATCATCAACTCCTTATTGCCAAATTCAGACTTAAATTGAAGAAAGTAGGGAAAACCACTAGACCATTCAGATGTGACCTAAATCAAATCCCTTACGATTATACAGTGGAAGTAACAAATAGATTCAAGGGATTAGATCTGATAGTGTGCCTGAAAAACTATGGACGGAAGTTTGTGACACTGTACAGGAGACCATCCATCAACACCATCCCTAAGAAAAAGAAATGCAAAAAGGCAAAATGGCTGTTTGAGGAGACCTTACAAATACCTGAGAAAAGAAAAAGATGCAAAAGGCAAAGGAGAAAAGGAAAGATACCCATTTGAATGCAGATTCCCAAAGAACAGCAAGGAGAGATAAGATGCCTTCCTCAGTGATCAATGCAAAGAAATAGAGGAAAACAACAGAATGGGAAAGACTAGAGATTTCTTCAAGAAAATTAGAGATACCAAGGGAACATTTCCTGCAAAGATGGGGACAATAAAGGACAGAAATGGTATGAACCTAACAGACACAGGAGATATTAAGAAGAGGTGGCAAGAATACACAGAAGAACTATACAAAAAAGATCTTTATGACCCAAATAATCATGATGGTGTGATCACTCACCTAGAGCCAGACATCCTGGAATGTGAAGTCAAGTGGGCCTTACGAAGCATCACTACAAAGCTAGCGGAGGTGATGGAATTCCCGTGGAGCTATTTCAAATCCTAAAAGATGATGTTGTGAAAGTACTGCATTCAATATGCCAGCAAATTTGGAAAACTCAGCAGTGGCCACAGGACTGGAAAAGGTCAGTGTTCATTCCAATCCCAAAGAAAGGCAATGCCAAAGAATGTTCAAACTACCACACAATTGCACTTATCTCACACACTAGTAAAGTAATGCTCAAATTCTCCAAGCCAGGCTTCAAAAGTACATGAACCATGAGCTTCCAGATGTTCAAGCTGGATTTAGAAAAAACAAAGGAACCAGCAATCAAACTGCCAACATCTGTTGGATCATCACAAAAGCAAGAGAGTTCCAGAAAAACATCTACTTCTGCTTTAGTGACTATGCCAAAGCCTTTGACTGTGTGGATCACAACACACTGTGGAAAATTCTTAAAGAGAAGGGAATACCAGACCACCTGACCTGCCTCCTGAGAAATCTGTACACAGGTCAAGAAGCAACAGTTAGAACTGGACATGGAACAACAGACTGGTTCCAAATAGGAAAAGGAGTACGTCAAGGCTGTATATTGTCACCCTGCTTATTTAACTTACATGCAAAGTACATCATGAGAAACGCTGAGCTGGATGAAGCACAAGCTGGAATCAAGATTGCCGGGAGAAAGATCAACAACCTCAGATATGCAGATGATACCACCCTTATGGCAGAAAGTGAAGAGAAACTAAAAAAGGACTCTTTATGAAAGTGAAAGAAGAGAGTGAAAAAGTTGGCTTAAAGTTCAACATTCAGAAAACTAAGATCATGGTCCCATCACTTCATGGGAAATAGATGGGGAAACAGTGGAAACAGTGTCAGACTTTATTTTTCTGGGCTCCAAAATCACTGCAGATGCTGACTGCAGCCATGAAATTAAAAGACGCTTACTCCTTGGAAGGAAAGTTAGGACCAACCTAGATAGCATATTAAAAAGCAGAGACATTACTTTGCCAACCAAGGTCCGTCTAGTCAAGGCTATGGTTTTTCCAGTGGTCATGTATGGATGTGAGAGTTGAACTGTGAAGAAAGCTGATCGCCAAAGAATTGATGCTTTTGAACTGTGGTGTTGGAGAAGACTCTTGTGAATCCCTTGGACTGCAAGGAGATCCAACCAGTCCATCCTAAAGTAGATCAGTCCTGGGTGTTCATTGGAAGGACTGATGCTAAAGCTGAAACTCCAATACTCTGGCCACCTCATGCGAAGAGTTGACTCATTGGAAAAGACCCTGATGCTGGGAGGGATTGGGGGCAGGAGGAGAAGGGGACGACAGAGTATGAGATGGCTGGATGTCCATCTCATCACCGACTCGATGGACATGAGTCTAGGTAAACTCTGGGAGTTGATGATGGACAGGGAGGTCTGGCGTGCTGCGATTGATGGGGTTGCAGAGTCGGACACGACTGAGCGACTAAACTGATCAGTTATTTATGTGTTTATCTTTGTTATAAAACAATAAACTCTCTGTATTTTAATGAATCATATTTGTATTTCACTAACTACACTAAAAAAATTCAGTGCCTAAACTACTAATCGATTGTACCAATGAAAAGTCTGTCTTCACTCCCCCCCAATCAACACCCTTCCTATTATCAGTGTGTCACATTTTCAAGTCAGACTATTCTTTATATAAATATTTCTGCCCAGATTTTGCTGCTGCTGCCTGAGATGCTTCTCAAAAAATTTACAGAAAAGTTATCCACCCTCCAAAAACCATCTCATGCAACTTTTCTGAATTTCCAAACAATATGAAATTACACTCTATTATTTTTGGTAATCATTCCTACCCCCATCTTCTGTTTTGCCTGAACATAGGCCATTTGGCAATATATTGTATGTCCTATAAGGTTCAGGATGGACAAAGTGCTAAGTGAGCTGAAATCCAAGTAACTGATTGTGCTATGAACAAAAACCACACTTTCACATTGTTTCTGAAATTTAAAAAACCAAACATATTAATGGAAGAGTAAATTAATTTTATTGACTGATGAAAAACTAAAGTGATAAGAAGTATGAATAGTATACAATTATCAGTGAGTTCTGCTGGAATTCTATTTTTCTTCTTTTCACTTTAAGCCAAAAGGACATAAAATTATAGACTGTTAGTGAGCTAATCATTTTAAATTTCTTCAACAAAAACTGCATAGTTCAGCAGTTGCACAGCATTAAATATATACATTTTTGCAAAACCCTGAAAGTTTTCCTTTTGAGTTGACCTCAAAGGCTAATAGGATCACCTATACTGGTCGGATTCAGAGTTTCTTTTCCCTTTTCTGCCACCCTGCAAAGAGAAATAGGGTAAATTATTTAGAAAGTAACATTTTGGAGGGAATTTTCCTTTTGAGATCAAAGGCATTTTTGACTATGAAAAGGAATTTCTTTTTGAGTTTGTTGCAAGTTTGAATTAACATCTAACTAAATTATTTTTACATGGCTTTTATCAATGGTTAAAGTAGGTTGTAGAAAACAGCTATCTATTTGAATCAGTCTGGACTTAACGATAATTACCAGTATCTAATTTTTTATAGTTCATCTGCACTGTCCCAGATCTTTTTAAAAAATAAAAATTTTGATCAGTCTAAACAACTTGCTCCATATGGTCAGCAAATCTGGGGAATTGCTTTCTTACCCCTTTGGGTAATTCAGTTTCCAATTCAAGTGTTGTATAGTTCTGTTTATATAAGACAGCATTAGAAATCTGATTGTGTTCATCAATGGGTTGAAAAGAATACTATACTTTTCATATTGCTCAGTGACATATAAAAATCTATATTTAATTTGCCCCAAATGAAACTCTATCAATGGTATTTAACTTGAGCCAAAGAAAGAGAAAGGTAGCTTAAAAGACAGAAAGTAATTTTTCATTAATTACTTTTAATGTAACATTTTCTGCCTTACTCTGATTCAAAAAGCAAATACTTATTTTAAAAATATGAAAAGCACAAAGGTACAAAAAAGAAAATTTAATCATCCATAACTATTCTACCCTCCATTTTAACCATAAATAATGGTTTGATGGGGGCTTCCCTGGTGGCTCAGTCGGTAAAGAATCAGCCTGAATGTGGGAGATCTGGGTTTGATCCCTGGGTTGGGAAGACCCCCGAGAAAAGGGAATGGCTACCCACTCTGGTATTCTTGCCTGGAGAATTTCATGAACAGAGGAGCCTGGCAGCCTATACTCCATGGGTTCACAAAGAATCAGACATGACTGAGTCACTAACACTAAAGTTATAAGGTATTTATAATAATTTAATAATTTTTCATTTTTATAAACTATGGCAAAGATACCTAAACTTAAATCACTAGAATCACCTAAGTAGTAATATTTTAAAAATTCTGATGCCCAGACTTTGTCCCAACCTATTTATTTATGATAATTAGGAGTGGGCTGAATGATCTTAATTCAAGAAGTTCACAAGAGATTCTAATGATCAGCCAAATTTGGGAATGACTTGCCTGTGAAAGTACATTTCTCAGAGTGGTGGTTATATGAGGGACACAAGGAACCCAGACCCATTTAATAATGTTGGCAGCTTCTTTGTTCCATCCTTTTTCTGCCTATAACTTCCCTCTCAGAGTTCAAAAACATATCTATACCAACCTTCTTTAAAAAAAAAAATCAAATAAAGAATGTTATTATTCACTCCTGAACAAATAAAAGGTTTGAAAAGATTTATCCAGAGGAAAAAAATCTGAAGAGGTTATGTAAAACTTGAGATGTTTAATGACAGGTATTAAAAACAAAATTTATTTTCTGACAGCAGGGAAATAAAAAATAAAGTTACTAAAAATCTTTCTACAAGGTAGATACTCACTATACTTATTTACCAACGTTATGCTTAAAACTCTTTACTTCTCTTCTAAACAAGAGTTTTTTAAAAATAATTCAACAATCCTTTTCAAAGCTTCCCAGACAAAGGGAATCTTTCTTCCTGGACTGATGAGATGTCAAAAGCTGGAGCTAAACAACTTTTATGTTATCTAGTCCACCAGTAGTGGCTTTCAAACTTTTTTGACTATGCACACTAATTAATTCATTTTATATCATGACATAGACACACATACATATGTATACACAAATATATATGTGTTTGTATATATTCACACATGTACACATATACTGAAAGAAAGCCATGACATCATTTATGGCTTCATCCAGAAAAAAATACTCAATGCCAGCTTATGCAGATGAAATTACAGAATTAGAAAAATCAATCTTTTGCAACTACCAAAATAATAACTGTTACAAATAACATCAGTGGATGCTAAAACCATTGAGTAAAAAGAAAAGAATATTCACACAATCTCAAACTATAATATCACATATTATTTATTGATTACAAAGGGGGAAGATATCTTTACCATAAGATATCTAAAAGATATTGCTGTACCCAAGTGATCAAACTTACAAATGTAATGGGATGAACATCATTATGTACCTTCCCTCAACAGAATGCACTGGCACATACACCACATCATCTATGTAGCACCAAAGACCATGTTGAATTAGTTATTGCTGTATATACCAATATCCAGAATTAACATTTTCTAATACGTAAACTATATAACCAATAATAACAAATTTGGTGAATAAATTGTGGCCTAACAATAAAATAGTACATTTATCGTCACATGTATATATCTGTTCTAAATGTATTATTTGTGATGAAAACACTTATAAAAGCATACCTGATATTTGGCTAATTCTGCTTGTAACACTTTCACTTTAGATCTTTCTTGTTCTAATGCAGCATGAAGTGAAGTTACCTATAACCAAATATTCAATTAAAAGAGACTTTTTTGATCAATATTCTTTATTTCTTAACACTTATTTGCAATGATGATTTTTGACTACTAGATTAATGAGCATCAGAAGAGAACCTCTCTCCCCACATACAATTTCAATTAGGCATTTTGCTCAGCTGTATATTATAAAGATAGGCAGGACAAGTTCGCTTTTCTAAGACAAGACCACAGGATAAGGATGGGAAAAGGAGAAAATCAAGTACATGAACACGGTAAATTCTATCTGCTCTTTCTACCTCTATATTCATAGTCCACATCAACTAAAATACAACCTTATCTTCCCCTATTCTTTAGGACATATACACCTCTCTTAGCACAGTAAACAGAATCTTCATTCATTTGCTACAGCAAGGCACAGTGATAATGAAGTATGGTTTAAAACATTTTTTTGCAGTACTGAAGGGCTGTCTTTTTGTTTAGTCAAGTTTCCTAATTCAGGACGAAAGAATAAATAGTTTTCCTTACCTGTATTGTTAGCTCATTCTTGATACTTTGTGATTCATCAACTTGCAGAAGTATTTCTGCTTTATCTTTCACTGACAAAAAAGGAAAAACAGCAGTATAATCTTTTCAATCAGTCACTCAGATATTTTAATAATACTTCTGGTGAACCAAGACAGCAGTGCAGTCAGGCAAAGATTAAATTGTCCTCATACTTAATGACTGTATTCCTGAACTTATATATACCTCTTTATTTCCACTGGTAAATTCTCATCATTATTATCACCACAGCAGTTTTATTGGAAAATTTACATTTTCTGTGGTGATAAAATATTAACTGTACAGATATGATAAAAGATTAATTTTTTCCATCTATACTAAAAAGGATAAGGACAGAGTAAATAAAACATTTCACATAGGGAAAAAAACTTTAAATACCTAGACTAGTCAAAGCAAGATTTTGACTAGTGTGTGTTTTTGTTGTTAAAATTGTCAATTGTGCATACTCTAAGGCCCACAAAAATAATTTTCATCTGACTTTTCATACCATTAAAGCACTATCAAATAAATGTAGCTCATATGTGCACAGTTAATCATGTAACATCTATAGTTTCAGAACATTCACTTGTCTAAAGGTTTTTCCCTCTTTAGGAAAGCAAGAAATCTCTATCACCACAGCTCTTCCAATGTAACACTGCCATTCATATTTTTTCCAGTTTGATATGCACTGGTGAGATGCTGTGCAAGAAACAGATCAGTCTCTCAAGACTCAAACTGGGAACTTTTACAAATTATACTTTCTACTCTCTCATCCTCAGAATTAAGCACACTCATTGAGAAACAAGTGATTTTTAACAATTATGTCATATTTTAACTACAGTTTTTCTGTAATGCTGTTTTGTGTTTCAAGGAGACTGATACATCAGAGAACTTGAACATAACCTGAATTGTACACTTGTTTTAAGCACAATTTTCATGAACACAGAAAACTGCAGCCATGCACACACCTGAAATTGCCAGCTATTTCAGTTCACTATGTCAGTTCACCTACTTTCCATCCTTCTGTCACTTAATAGTAACAAACACAAGCTGCAACCCTTCTGAAACCAACTTCTACAGCAAACTTTAGGTTGCCTTCAAAGTAAAGTGCCATATTTATTATAGTATTTATGTGTTTAACCATTTTAACATGAATAAAACTGTTACCTTTTTAATTAAGTTCCCAATTTTTTTCATGTGTCACCGATGAAACCTTAAATGTTGTATGCTAATTCCATTTTCTCTATAAATTTTGTGGTCTTTAACTGTATGATTTTGTAAAGGTTAGCGATTTTTAGGAACACATACTGTATTATAATAGAACTGACTAGATTTACATTTTAATTTATATTATAAATGCTAATGTCTGTATGCTCTAACGTACTGTATTTTTCTTATAATAGTTCTATATAAAATTATTCTACTTGGATGACTTATAGTATGGAGTATGGACACTGATATTACTGACGGTAGCCGTTTTAATCTATTTTTGAGAATAAGTTTTTATCAGTTAACTTTCTCACTTTTCACAACTGTTTCCCTAAGGTATATTACTTTATTTTTACATATTTAAAAATCATACATCCAGTATTCAATGATATCCTTAATTTCTTCAATTAGAAATGTATCTTGTAAACATTATTTTATTTTCATAACATTATTCATTAAATGATCCACATGGAGCTCAGTGACATACATAAATCTAAATTCATCTCAGATGTTGATATCTAACTGTTCAAATGATGTCATTTCCCATTATTATTTAACTTCTATTTTATCATAGTCAAGCTGTGTAACAGTTAAGTTACATTATAAAAATAGTAAAATTATAAAAAATGTTTGACTCTACTTTAAGACTATCTATCCTATTCAATTGGACAGGATTTCTGGGTTTTACTCATATTGTTTTAATAACTGCTATTTAATATAACTTAAATTTTGGTTGGACAATTCCACTCCCAGTATCTTCATATCTGAAACAATTTTAGGTATCTTGTTTACTTATCTTTTAAGGTGTGCTTCATAAATTCTTAATTTCTTAAGTGCTATACAGTACTCACACAAGCTATATTTGGGATTTCATTAACATTTGTAAACAAGGGAAATTGTTATACTTAATTTCATCTATATAAAAGATTTTCTCATCTATTCATGTCTTTATGTCTTATATGGTTCATCATTTTCTTTTGCAAATTTAATACACACTTGTTCTTAATGTAAATTTCTCACAGAGCTTTCAAGATCAATGCCATTTGGTATACATATTCAGAAATGCAGCTGAATCTGGGGAGTTTCATATAGCATCAATTTTACTAATATTATTATCTCTAGTCATTTTTGATTGAGTTCCTTGGTTTCCTACTGGTGATCTATAGCTGAAAGTTTAGAGTGGCCACAAAAGTATTAAGAATGGAGGCAGGGAGACAGGGGAGAAGGAAAAGCTGAAATGATGATAGGCCTTCTCCTCTATTAATAAATAGAATCGTAAGAAAATGTTATCCCTGTTTTCCCTCTAAATGTAGTCCAATAATTTATAAGAATTGAAATTTCAAGAGTTTCTTACCTCAATAGTTGTAAACTTGAGTAATACTAAGGTGCTGTAAGAGAGACTTGTAATCATAAAATTATCAAAAACAATCCAATTTTTACCATTTTGGGAAACCTTTTTATTTTGTTGAGTTAACAAATCATACACCTTGGAAAGTTATCTTCAAATATTTTTAAGATTAATTCTAAAAACAGAAATCACTTACTTTCACCTTCCTGAAGCATTTTCAATAACTGTGCATTTCTTGCCTTTACTTCTTTATACTTTGCCTAATAATCAAATAAAAAGATTTAATTTTCTTACAAAGTATATGATGTGATAAATGCCTTACTACCAATTTATGGAACTATGAATTCTTCTAGACTTGCTCAAAGACATAAATTACTTCTGAAAGAAACAAGATGAAGGAAAATGTATTCAGAAATATTATTTAAATCCCCAGTACAATAATATATGTATCAATATTATAGGTGACTGAATAAATAGAGTAGAATAAAAGTGGAGAAAAGAGAATAAAATAAATTTTTCTGATGAGTCACTTTTCCTTCTTGAATAAAATCCTTATACAATTCAAAATAATTACATGAAAACAAAAAGAAAAATGATGCACAGTTCTTTACAGTACTATACTAAAACTCTCTGTATCTTTTCTATAACTGCCACTGTTCAATATGTGACTACTAACTACTAGAAACATATCCAGTGTTACTGAGAAAATGACTTTTAATTGTATTTAGTTTTATTAAATTAAAATTTTAATTTATTTAACCTTTACTTATACAAATTAAAAATTTTATTTTTATTTAAAATTCATGTAGCATATTAATTTTATACCACGTGTAGTGGTTACTGTACAGTACAGTTCTATATTTGCTCAGTTAAGGCTTTATTAATCTTTTGTTATTTCATTAACTAAATAACTGTTAAAATAAATTTTGGCTGAAATGAGTAATTTACTAAAATATCTTTCAGTTATTTTCAACTTTTAAAAAATGGCTTAATTTCTTTTCAAAAATTATACATTATAAACAATTTAGGAATTATATTCCCACATTAACATCCAGATTCCAGAGAATTTTCCCCCTATAGTACCTTTATTCAACATATAGCACATACTGAACTATTTATATTTAATAAATACATTAGAGAAAACAATATATTTAATAATTATAGAAATATAGGAGGTCAAAGAAAATAGATCAATATAAGAAATGTCATTTCTTCTCTCAACATGTACAGATATGTACAGAAGTTACCAGATTCAAAAATCTTCCTTACAAAACAAATTTGATGTATTTTAAATTAAGTCCAGAAGATGACACTTGTGTCCAGTAAATTGCTGAGGATAAAGCAATAATGTTATTCAGCAATACTGCAGACAATACACTGAATGGAAGAAGCAAGCATAGTGAACATAAAAGGTAGTAGGACTTTTGGACTTTTGAGAAGCTAGGAAATTAAAGAGGGAGATAAGTCCACTGGAAACACAAAAATATGAAGGGCAAAACATATACAGTCAATTACAACTATACTCATTATGAATATATAAATATATCTACTGGGAATATAGAACTGTATCCATTATGAAATTCTCACTCTCAGGGCTTCAATCAATGTTAATATCTCATCAAACTGTTTCTTGAGCTCAAGCCTTTGTCCAAGGTTCAGATCAGTGTATATAGGGAGGCATATCTTTAGTTACTCTTCAAGGTCTAAAGCCAGTTTATAAAGGAAAGATTGTAAAATATCAAAATTATCCATGAAAATTCTTTATACTGCTCACAAAAATAACATAGTTTTGCATATATATAATCCTGAACAGGAAATGTATTAATATCTGTGAAAACCTAAAAGTATAAAATCCTACTGCTACTACTGCAAAGTCGCTTCAGTCGTGTCCGACTCTGTGCGACCCCACAGATGACAGCCCACCAGGCTCCCCCGTCCCTGGGATTCTCCAGGCAAGAACACTGGAGCGGGCTGCCATTTCCTTCTCCAATAAAATCCTAGTACTATGTAATTTATAAGAACATATTGAATATAGTGTCCTCATTAGTACTTTCATAACTTCATGAAAAAGAGAACACAAAGTTAACTACACATATGCTGTGACTCCACAGTGTCCAGCACAGATGTTCAACATCCTGAACAGCTATGCCCACATCCACAGCCATTTCAAACTCAACACGTCTAAACACGATCTGTCAGCTCCTATTTCCCAAACCAGTTAAAAACGTGTTCTTCCTCTTAACACTCAATACCTGTTAATTATGTTACCAGATTTGTCTTTTGTCTAATGCACACAGGCCTCAGCTATGTGCATTACCTTCCGCAAAAGAACTCTCAGGTTACTTTCCTTCTAAAACCTTTACTGCCCTCTCCTTGTCTAAAATGCAAATACCTTCATATTCTCACCTCAACTAACATCTCTAATCTCTCCTACAACTTCCCATTTCTCTAAATGTCAGCAACAATGCATTTCCTCTCATTCTCTTCCCTTTGTATGCACTGTTCAATGTGGGAAAACTATCTTATTTTTGGGTGAAATCCTTAGCAATTTTTAATAGCAGCAACAGATTCATTCCTGTTTCTAGAACACTGTCAAATCTGTCACAAATTCTGCATTGTACTGCAATTATTTACATGATTTATCTTCTCCATTAGACTATGAGCTTCTTACTAATTTACCTTTGCATTCACTGTGCCTAACTCATGCTAAGTGCTCAACAAAAGCAAAATAAAATATAAATGACAAGAAAAGGGAGAAGTGGGTGAAGTTCAGGAGGGTTTTTAACAGGGATGATTCTTAAAGGCATGAGTACAAGAGGAAGGGAAATGTAAGAACCATCAGAGCTGGAACCTGACATTTTTTTCTTCATACAGGGCCCAGAAAAGCACTTGGCATATTACAGGCATTCAACAAATAATCGTTGAGTGAACAAATACTAGTTCAAAAAAAAGAATGCTACTTGAGATGAATAAGAGATTATTTTTAAAGCCTGAGAAAGGAGAAAAGTAAGTTTTGTGGTTAAAATAAACTGTATAAATAACGTGTTGGTGAGGATATGAAGAAACTGGTAACCTTATGCATTTCTAGGGGAAAAGTAACAAGGTACAACTGCTATGGAAAAGTCTGATGGTTCCTTAAAAAGTTAAACAGAATTACCACATGAATTGAGAGAGCAGCACTGACATTATATACACTATCATGTGTAAAACAGATAGCTAGTGGGAAGCTGTTACTTAGCATAGGGAGCACAGCTTGGTGCTCTGTAATGACCAAGAAGGGTGGGATGGGGGCATGCTCAAGAGGGAGGGTATGTATGTACACATATAGCTGATTCACGTTGTTGTACAGCAGAAACTAACACAACATTGTAAAGCAATTATAATCCAATTAAAAACATTTAAAATTTTAAAAAAAGTTAAACAGAGAATTACCATATGATCCAACAATTCCACTCTTAGGTATATACCAAAAGAAAGTAAAGCAAGGACTCAGATACTTGACATAATTCATGGCTATCTTATTCACAATAGCCAAAAGGTGGAAACAATATGAGTGTCCTTAAACAGATGAATAAAAAAGAGTGGTATAAACACACAGTGGAGCATTATTCAGCCATAAAAAAGAGTGAAGTTCTGATATATGCTACAACATGGATATACATGTTGAAAACATTATGGCAAGTGAAGTAAGTCAGACCACAAAAGGACAAATATCATATGATTCCACTTATATGAAGTACCTAGAACAGGCAAATTCACAGAGAGTAGAGGTCAAGGACTGCAGTACAAGAAATAGGGAGTTCAATGGGGACAGAGTTTCTGTTTGGGATGATGAAAACGTTCTGGAAACAGATAGTGGTGACGGTTGTACAACACTTAATGCCACTGAATTATACACTTAAAAATGGTCAAAATGGCAAATTTAATGTTATACCTATTTTACTATGATAAAAATACATTATCAGATTATATATAATCAATGAGCTAAAAACCTAAATAGCAGATATTATTTCTATCAAATATTAAACATATTTGCATATAATAAAAACAGAAAATGTTCAAATTTATAGAATTTTTTAGTTTACAACACTAAATATATACAAACCTCCCACTGAGCAATCACAGTTTTCAGCTTCTGGATTTCAGCATCTTTTCTTTCAAGTTCCAACTTTAATCTTTCAATTCTTCCATCTTTTAGAACTACTTCCTAAACAGGGAAAACATCATTTTAGAACTAAGATAGTTTTGTCAAGTCTGATTTACAGTATCCTTTACGAAAGGTTTAAGGGAAAAAAATCCCTATTTTAATTCATTTTCTAAAGCAACCTAAACTGTTAACTACATTTCCACTTGTACTCAATTTTACAACTGTAACTGTGGACAGTACAAGCAAACAAGATATTTATGCCTAATCTCAAACTACAAATATAACCTAGAACAATATGAGAGTTTTGAAATATTTCCATCCTGGAATAAACATACTAAAAGTAGTTTGTGACAAGTTGTTATTAGTTTATCTTAAAAACCTAAAAGAACTGAAAACTTATGAGAAAAGTACAAAACAAATAATAATACAAAACCCCAAATTATTTTCACTATATCATTAATTAACACATATAAGATATAATAAGAAAAAACATTTTATCCTGACAGCAATAAAAAAAAATCCCTAAGAATAAAATTTAGTAATTTTCAGGATCAATGAATGATAAAATATAGAAAAGGACAGAACAAAGCATGTTTGTAGATGGCAACACTAAATATTACTTTGTACGTTCAGTAAAATTTCAATAGAGTTTTCTTCCTTGGAACTTAGCAAGATATTCAAAATTTTATCTGAGAGAACACAGGATAGAAACAAAAGTTAATGCAGTAGAATCTGCCTATCAAGTAATTATATACTATACAGAAAAATGATTAAAATAGCATGTCACGGTACCTAGGTATGACAATGCAATGTACCCGAAAAGGAAGTCCAGAAAGAAGTTTAAGAATTTATTATAACTAACTATAATATTTTAAAGTGAGAAAAGACTGAATTACAGAATAATGGTAGGATATGGGACAAATGGCTAACTGGGAAAAATCAAGTTAAATCCCTGCCATCTTAATTTAAATCCAAAAAAATCAACCAAAAGTTATACTTCTTAAGAATATATATTGGTTCTCTTTATCTAATGAGTAACACAGCAACATAATTTTATTCCAAAAATACTCACTGATTCTATAAAGCAATTATCCTTCAATTAAAAAATAAATTAATTAAAACAAAATGCTCATTGAGCGCCTAGCTGCTAGGTGCTGGGTGTACAACAGTGAACAGAACTGAAAAGATTCTTGCACTCATGGGATTTGTCTGGTGGAGAATGCAGATATTACATTATGAAATGCTGCAATTAGAAATGGGGTTTAAGCAATGAAGAAAAGAAACATAGTGCTATAAAGGGAATAATGTGGGTTATTCACTAGTGGATCAGAGAAGCTTTCTCTGAGGTCCTGACACTTTTAAGATGAACCTTGAGTGACTGGGCTGGAACTGCCTAAGTAAAATGTGGAGGGAGGTAACAGCCCTCCAGGTAGAAAGAAGAGCATGTATGAATATAAAGGCCCTGAGGCAGAAAAGAGCTAGAGTGTTTAAAGGCTAGTAAAGAGGCAAGCATGGTTGAAGCCTAGAGAAAAAGATGATACTATAATATGATTTTGGAAAAAACTATGGATCAAAATTAGCAATATACATACTATTACAATGGCCCAGGAAACTCATTTCTAGGAATTCATCTAAATAGATAAGTGAGGGGGGAGTATCTACCAAAGTGTTCACTGAAGAGTACAACAAAAAATTGGACATCAATTTAAATGCCCAACAATAAGGATGGAAATCACCAAAAATTATGATGTCTTGTTATTTAGTTGCAAAGTTGTGTCCGACTCTTCTGTGAACCCATGAACTGTACCCACCAGGCACCTCTGTCCATGGGATTTCCCAGGCAAGAATACTGCTGTGCGTTGTCACTTTCTTCTCCAAGCGATCTTCCTGACTCAGGGATCGAACCCACGTTTCCTGCATTGCAGGTGGATTCTTTACCACTGAGCCACCAGTTCAGTTCAGTCGCTCAGTTGTATCCGACTCTTTGTGACCCCATGAACCACAGCACGCCAGGCCTCCCTGTCCATCACCAACTCCCAGAGTTCACCCAAACCCATGTCCATTGAGTCGGTGATGCCATCCAACCATCTCATCCTTTGTCGTCCCCTTCTCCTCCTGCCCTCAATCTTTCCCAGCATCAGGGTCTTCTCAAATGAGTCAGCTCTTGCATCAGGTGGCCAAAGTACTGGAGTTTCAGCTTTGACATCAGTCCTACCAATGAACACCCAGGACTGATCTCCTTGAGGATGGACTGGTTGGATCTCCTTGCAGTCCAAGGGACTCTCAAGAGTCTTCTCCAACACCACAGTTCAAAAGCATCACTTCTTAGCGCTCAGTTTTCTTTACAGTCAAACTCTCACATCCATACATGACTACAGGAAAAACCATAGCTTTGACTAGACAGACCTTTGTTGACAAAGTAATGTCTCTGTTTTTCAATATGCTATCTAGGTTGGTCATAAATTTCCTTATAAGGAGTAAGCGTCTTTTAATTTCATGGCTGCAGTCACCATCTGCAGTGATTTTGGAGTCCAGAAAAATAAAGTCAGCCACTGTTTCCCCATCTATTTGCCATGAAGTGATGGGACCACATGCCATGATCTTAGTTTTTTGAATGTTGAGCTTTAAGCCAACTCTTTCACTCTCCTCTTTCACTCTCACATCAAGAGGCTCTTTAGTTCTTCCTCACTTTTTGCCATAAGGGTGGTATCATCTGCATATCTGAGGTTAATGATGTTTCTCTCGGCAATCTTGATTCCAGCTTGTGCTTCATCCAGCTCAGTGTTTCTCATGATGTATTCTGCATGTGTGTTAAATAAGCACAGTGACAATATACAGCCTTGATGTACTCCTTTTCCTACTTGGAACCAGTCTGTTGTTCCATGTCCAGTTCTAACTGCTGCTTCCTGACCTGCATACATGTTTCTCAAGAGGCAGGTCAGGTGGTCTGGTATTCCTATCTCTTTCAGAATTTTCCACAGTTTATTGTGATCAACACAGTCAAAGGCTGAGCCACCAGGGAAGCCCCAAAATGATGATACAGAACCATAAAATACGGCCCCATGATCCCCAAATTATAATACTACATGCAAAGAAAAAATCCTAGACGGATATATAGCAACATTTTTAACACTATCTTAGAATGTGAGATTATGGAAGATTTCACTTTACTGTTTAAAAATTTCCTTTCATCAAAATTGTTTTATACTAAGTACATAATCATTGAATAATATAAAATACTATTTTAATTAAAAAAATGAAACCACTGAAGTATTAACATGAAATCTATGTAATATGGGACTTCCCTGGTGGCTCAGACGGTAAAGCGTCTGCCTACAATGCAGGAGACGAGGGTTCAATCCCTGGGTGGGAAGATCTCCTGGAGAAGGAAATGGCAACCCACTCTAGTATTCTTGCCTGGAAAATCCCATGGACGGAGGAGCCTGGTAGGCTACAGTCCATGGGGTCGCAAAGAGTTGGACACGACTGAGCGACTTCACTTTCACTTTCTATATAATATGAATAGTGATCATCTTTGAATAAGAAAGCCCTTCTGCTTCACAGGTGAATTCTACCAAAAATTTAAAGAAGAGCTAACACCTATCCTATTCAAACTCTTCCAAAAAATTGCTGAGGAAGGTAAACTGCCAAACTCATTCTATGAGGCCACCATCATGCGACGAGTTGACTCACTGGAAAAGACTCTTGATGCTGGGAAGGATTGGGGGCGGGAGGAGAAGGGGATGACAGAGAATGAGATGGCTGGATGGCATCACTGACTCTATGGACATGAGTTTGAGTGAACTCCAAGAGTTGGTGATGGACAGGGAGGCCTGGCGTGCTGTGATTCATGGGGTCGCAAAGAATTGGACACGACTGAGCGACCAAACTGAACTGATCACCCTTATACCAAAACCAGACAAAGATGCCACAAAAAAAGAAAACTACAGGCCAATATCACTGATGAACACAGATGCAAAAATCCTTAACAAAATTCCAGCAAATAGAATCCAACAACATATTAAAAAGATCATACATCATGACCAAGTGGGCTTTATCCCAGGTATGCAAGGATTCTTCAATATTCCCAAATCAATTAATGTGAACACCACATAAACAAATTGAAAGAAAAAACCCATAGGATTATCTCATTAGATGCAGAGAAAGTCTTTGACAAATTCAACATCCATTTATGATAAAAACCCTCCAGAAAGCAGGCATAGAAGGAACATATCTCAATATAATAAAAGCCATATACGATAAACCCACAGCAAACATTATCCTCAATGGTGAAAAACTGAGAGCATTTCCCTTAAAGTCAAGAACAAGAGAAGGGTGCCCACTCTCACCACTACTATTCAACATAGTTTTGGAAGTTTTAGCCACAGCAATCAGAGAAGAAAAAGAAAGAAAAGGAATCCAGATTGGAAAGAAGTAAAACTCTCACTGTTTGCTAATGACACCATCCTCTACACAGAAGACCCTAAAGTCACCACCAGAAAATTACGAGAGCTAATCAATGAATACAGTGAAGTTGCGGAATATAAAATTAACACAGAGAAATCCCTCACATTCCTATACCCTAACAATGAGAAAACAGAGAAATTAAGGAAACAATTCCATTCAACACTGCAATGAAAAGAATAAAATACTTACGAATAAATCTACCAGGCGAGCGGCCGAGAGGAGATACCCTACATCCAAGGTCAGTAGCTGCGGCTATGAGGAGTTACCCTACGTCCAAGGTAAGAGAAACCCCAGTAAGACAGCAGATGGTGAGAGAGGGCATCAGAAGGCAGACTGAATGAAACCACAATCACAGAAAACTAATCAGTCTAATCACTTGGACCACAGCCATGTCTAATTCAATGAAACTATGAGCCATGCCATGTAGTGCCACCCAAGACAGACAGGTCATTGTGGAGAGTTCTGATAAAACATGGCCCACCGGAGAAGGGAATGGCAAACCACTTCAGTATTCTTAACTTTAGAACCCCATGAACAGTATGAAAAGGCAAAAAGATAGGACACTGAAAGATGAACTCCCCAGGTCAGTAGGTGCCCAATATGCTACTGGAGATCAGTGGAGAAATAACTCCAGAAAGAATGAAGAGATGGAGTCAAAGCAAAAGCAACACCCAGTTGTGGATGTGATTGGTGACAGAAGCAAGATCCGATGTTTCAAAGAGCAATATCAGAGGAACCTAGAATGTTAGGTTCATGAATCAAGGCAAATTGGAAGGGGTCAAACAGGAGACGGCAAGAGTGAACGTCGACATTTTAGGAATCACCGAACTAAAATGGACTGGAATGGGTGAATTTAATGCAGATTACCATTATATCTATTACTGTCGGGAAGAACCCCTTAGAGGAAACGGAGTAGCCATCACAGTCAACAAGAGTCCTAAATGCAGTAGTTGGATGCAATCTCAAAAACGACAGAATGATCTCTGTTCATTTCCAAGGCAAATCATTCAATATCATGGTGATCCAAATCTATGCCACAACCAGTAATGCTGAAGAAGCTGAAGCTGAACGGTTCTATGAAGACCTGCAAGACATTTTAGAACTAACACCCCTCCCAAAAAAGCCCTTTTCATTACAGGGGACTGGAATGCAAAAGTAGGAAGCCAAGAAACACCTGAAGTAACTGGAAAATTTGGCCTTGGAATACAGAATGAAGCAGGGCAAAGGCTAATAGAGTTTTGCCAAGAGAATGCACTGGTCATAGCAAACACCCTCTTCCAACAACACAAGAGAAGACTCTACACATGGACATCACCAGCTGGCCAACACCAAAATCAGATTGATTATATTCTTTGCAGCCAAAGATGGAGAAGCTCTATACAGTCAGCAAAAACAAGAATGGGAGCTGACTGTGGCTCAGATCATGAACTCCTTATTGCCAATTTCAGACTTAAATTGAAGAAAGTAGGGAAAACCACTAGACCATTCAGGTATGACCTAAATCAAATGCCTTATGATTATACAGTGAAAGTGAGAAATAGATTTAAGGGTCTAGATCTGTTAGACTGAGTACCTGATGAACTATGGACGGAGGTTCATGACACTGTACAGGAGACAGGGACCAAGACCATCCCCAAGAAAAAAAAATGCAAAAAAGTAAAATGGCCATCTGAGGAGGCCTTCAAATAGATGTGAAAAGAAGAGAAGCAAAAAGCAAAGGAGAAAAGGAAAGATATACCCATTTGAATGCAGAGTTCCAAAGAAGAGCAAGGAGAGATAAGAAAGCCTTCCTCAGTGATCAGTGCAAAGAAACAGAAGACAACAACAGAATGGGAAAGACTAGAGATCTCTTCAAGAAAATCAGATACACCAAAGGAACATTTTATGCAACGATGGGCTCAATAAAGGACAGAAATGGTATGGACCTAACAGATGCAGAAGAGATTAAGAAAAGGTGGCAAGAATACACAGAAGAACTATACAAAAAAGATCTTCATGACCCAGATAACCACGATGGTGTGATCACTCACCTAGAGCCAGACATCCTGGAATGTGAAGTCAAGTAGGCCTTGGAAAGCATCATTACAAACAAAGCCAGTATTTTCTTTTTTTTTCAGTCGCTCAGTCGTGTCTGACTCTTTGCGACCCCATGAATCACAGCATGCCAGGCCTCCCTGTCCATTACCAACTCCCAGAGTTCACTCAAACTCATGTCCATCGAGTCGGTGATGCCATCCAGCCATCTCATTCTCTGTCATCCCCTTCTCCTCCTGCCCCAATCCCTCCCAGTATCAGAGTTTTTCCAGTGAGTCAACTCGTCGCATGAGGTGGCCAAAGTATTAGAGTTTCAGCTTTAGCATCGGTCCTTCCAATGAACACCCAGAACTGATCTCCTTTAGGTGATGGAATTCCAGCTGAGCTCTTTCAAATCCTAAAAGATGATGCTGTGAAAGTGCTGCACTCAATATGCCAGCAAATTCAGAAAACTCAGCAGTGGCCACAGGACTGGAAAAGATCAGTATTCATTCCAATCCCAAAGAAAGACAATGCCAAAGAATGTTCAAACTATTGCACAACTGCACTCATCTCACATGCTAGCAAAGTAATGCTCAAAATTCTCCATTCCAGGTTTCAACAGTACGTGAACTGTGAACTTCCAGATGTTCAAGCTGGATTTAGAAAAGGCAGAGGAATCAGAGATCAAATTGGCAACATCTGCCTGATCATCAAGAAAGCAAGAGAGTTCCAGAAAAACATCTACTTCTGCTTTACTGACTATGCCAAAACCTTTCACTGTGTGGATCACAATATAACTGTGGAAAATTCTGAAAGAGATGGGAATACCAGACCACCTGACCTGCCTCTTAAGAAATCTGTATGCAGGTCCAGAAGCAACAGTCAGAACTGGTCATTGAAAAACCGACTGGTTCCAAATAGGAAAAGTAGTACATCAAGGCTGTATATTGTCACCCTGCATATTTAACTTATATGCAGAGTACATCATGAGAAACACTGGGCTGGATGAAGCACAAGCTGGAATCAAGATTGCTGGGAGAAATATCAGTAACCTCACATATGCAAATGACACCACACTTATGGCAGAAAGTGAAGAGGAACTAAAGAGCCTCTTGATGTAAGAGTGAAAGAGTTGGCTTAAAGCTCAACATTCAGAAAACTAAGATCATGGCATCCGGTCCCATCACTTCATGGCAAATAGATGGGGAAACAATGGAAACAGTGACTGACTATTTTTGGGGGCTCCAAAATCACTGCAGAAGGTGACTGCAGCCATGAAATTAAAAAACGCTTACTACTTGGAAGGAAAGTTATGACCAACCTAGACAGCATATTAAAAAGCAGAGACATTACTTTGCCAACAAAGGTCCGTCTCGTTAAGGCTATTGTTTTTCCAGTAGTCATGTTGCATGTGAGAGATGAACTATAAAGAAAGCTGAGCACCGAAGAAGTGATGCTTTTGAACTGTGGTGTTGGAGAAGACTCTTGAGAGTCCCTTGGACTGCAAGGAGATACAACCAGTCCATTCTAAAGATCAGTCCTGAGTGTTCATTAGAAAGACTGATGTTGAAGCGGAAACTCCAATACTTTGGCCACCTGACGTGAAGAGCTGGTTCATTTGAAAAGACCCTGATGCTGGGAAAGACTGACGGCAGGAGGAGAAGGGGATGACAGAGGATGAGATGGTTGGATGACATCACTGATTTAATGGACATTAATTTGGGTAAATTCCGGGAGTTGGTGATGGACAGGAAGGCCTGGCATGCTGCAGTCCACCGGGTCGCAAAGATTCAGACACGACTAAGTGAATGAACTGAAGTGAAAGAAACAAAAGACCTATATATAGAAAACTAGAAAACACTGATGAAATCAAAGATGACACAAATAGATGGAGAAATACAGCATGTTCATGGTCGGACGAATCAATAAAGTGAAAATGAGTATACTACAAAAGCAATCTATAGATTCAATGCAATCCCTATCAAGCTACCAATGGTATTTTTCAGAGAACTGTAACAAATAATTTCACAATTTCTATGGAAATACAAAAAACCTCAAATAGCCAAAGCAATCCTGAGAAAGAAGAATGGAATCGGAGGAATCAACCTGCCTGACTTCAGACTATACTACGAAGCTACCATCATTAAGACAGTATGTACTGGCACAAAGACAGAAATATAGATCCATGGAACAAAGCCCAGAAATAAGAAAGCCCAGAGATAAATCCACACGCCTATGGATACCTTATCTTTGACAAAGGAAGCAAGAATATACAATGGAGAAAAGACAATCTCTTTAACAAGTGGTGCTGGAAAACTGGTCAACCACTTGTAAAAGAATGAAACTAGAACATTTTCTAACAGCATACACAAAAATAAACTCAAAATGGATTAAACATCTAAATGTAAGACCAGATACTATAAAACTCCTAGTGAAAAACATAGGCAAAACACTCTCTGACATAAATCACAGCTGGATCCTCTATGACCCACCTCGCAGAGTAATGGAAATAAGAGCAAAAAGAAACAAATGGGACCTAATTAAAATGAAAAACTTTTGCACAATGGAGGAAATTATAAGCAAGGTGAAAAGACAGCCTTCAGAATGGGAGAAATTAATAGCAAATGAAGCAAATGACAATTAATCTCAAAAATATACAAGCAGCTCCTGCAGGTCAATTCCAGAAAAATAAACGACACAATCAAAAAATGGGCCAAAGAACTAAACAGACATTTCTCCAAAGAAGACATACAGATGGCTAACAAACACATGAAAAAATGCTCAACATTCCTCATAATCAGAGAAATGCAAATCAAAACCACAATGAGATACCATTTCACACCAGTCAGAATGGCTGCTATCCAAAAGTCTACATGCAATAAATGCTGGAGAAGGTGTGGAGAAAAGGGAACCCTCTTACACTGTTGGTGGGAATGCAAACTAGTACAGCCACTATGGAGAACAGTGTGGAGATTCCTCAAAAAACTGGAACTAGAACTGCCATATGATCCAGCAATCGCACTCCTGGGCATACACGCCGAGGAAACCAGAACTGAAAGAGACACATGTACTCCAGTGTTCACTGCAGCACTGTTTATAATAGCTCGGACATGGAAGCAACCTAGATGTCCATCTGCAGATGAATGGATAAGAAAGCTTTGGTACATATATACAATGGATTATTACTCAGCCATTAAAAAAAATACATCTGAATCGTTTCTAATGAGGTGGATGAAACTGGAGCCTATTATACAGAGTGAAGTAAGCCAGAAAGAAAAATACCAGTACAGTATACTAACACATATATATGGAATTTGGAAAGATGGTAACCTTAACGCTGTATACGAGACAGCAAGAGACACAGGTGTATAGAACAGCCTTTGGGACTCTGTGGGAGAGGGTGAGAGTGGGATGATTTGAGAGAATGGCATTGAAACAGGTATATTATCATATGTGAAACGAATCACCAGTCCAGGTTCGACGCATGATACAGGATGCTCGGGGCTGGTGCACGGGGTTGACCCAGAGGGAGGATAAGGGGAGGAGGGAGGTGGGTTCAAGAAGGGGAACACATGTACACCCAGGGTGGATTCATGTTAATGTATGGCAAAACCAACCAATATAATATTGTAAAGTAATTAGCCTCCAATAAAAAAAAATAAAATTAAATTAAAACATAAAAAAAAAATGTATTTATTCCAAGGACAAATTCATCAAAAAAGTAAACAGATGAATATATTCAATGAATGAAAGTGAAAGTGAAGTCACTCAGTCCTGTCTGACTCTTTGCAACCCCGTGGCCTATAGCTCCTAGTCTCCTCTGTCCATGGGATTCTCCAGGCAAGAATACAGGAGTGGGTTGCCATTTCCTTCTCCATACCAGGTGACCAATTCTAAACAACCTAGATGTTCAATAATAGGGTAATAGGGCTTCCCTGGTGGTCTAGTGATTAAGAATCTGCCTGCCAATGCAGGGACATGGGTTTGATCACTGGTCCGGGAAGATCTCATATGCCTTGGAACAACTAAACCAGTGTGCATGACTATTAAGCCTGTGCCCTAGGGTCCCGGAGCCACAACTACCAAGCCCAAGTACCTAGAGCCTGTGCCCTGCAGAAGAAAAGCCACCACAATGAGAAGCCTGTGCACCACAGGGGTTACAAAGAGTAACCCCCGCTCATTGCAAGTAGAGAAAGCCCCAGCAGGGCCACAATAAAAAAAAACAATAAACCTTAAAAACACTTACAGAAAATAGGCAAAGTAATGAACAATTACAGAATGTTGACTTGACAGAATATAACTACAGTTTAGAAAAGAGGCTACAAAAACTATATTCCTTATTGTTAGTAAATTTTAAAATACCTATGCTGTGATTCATGGGGTCGCAAAGAGTCGGACACGACTGAGCAACTGAACTGAACTGATGCATGTAGTGTTTCCCTGGAAAAATACTATACAAAAATGAAACCAAATGTTAAAGACTGATTGAATTAGCATGGGTGTATTTTTCACCTTTAAAAATTTCTGGTACACTAATACACAGTTTAAAATGATTTTAACGTTTGCAAAAATGTTTTCCCTGAAAAAGGAGTGTGAGGAGGAGAGGAAGGAGGTAGATAAAAAGAGAGTACTTTTTAATGGACTCAATATTCCTTTTCCCCCCACTACACTCAATGACATGATAAAATACTCAACTTTTTTACTTATGAAAAATTTTACATGTGCAAAAAGAATATATAAATTGACATGGCAAGTAAAAAGAAAAATAAACCAATATGCAGATTATGTGAACATTACCAATATTTTGGGATCCCCCACATTTCTCTTCCCAATTGTATCCTTTTCCCCATTCCTGAGAATATCCACTATTATGAATTTGTGTTTGTCACTCTCTTCATTATTAATAATCTTTTAAAATGTATATACAGATGTATCCCTGAGTAATAAGTTAAATTTTCTATTTTTTGAAAGTTATATAAACTGCATCAAACTATTACTATTTGGTGACTTGCTTATTTCTTTAAAGATTATGTTTCTGATATGCTATAATTCATTCATTTCTTCTACTTTGTTGTCAAAAACAACTAAGCTTAAATCATTCTTCTTGAAGATGTCTCCAGGGTTTAATCTAAAGCAGAATTTCTAGAACACAGTCTACCGATCATCTTCAACTGTAAAAGTTAATGCCACATTGTTCTCCAAAATGGCTACACCAAGTGACATTACTACTAGTAATCTGTTCTTGCTCTTTTACATCCTCACCATACTGCCTATTGTCTGATTCCCATCACTAGTCTTCATCTTCCTTCAGTTATTCCTAAGCACTGCAGTGAAATTAATATTACCATGTAGAACTTTGTCTTCTGCTCAAAAACTTTAAAAAATTCTTTTTTATCTCCTAAATCATACAGTATTCTTGCCTAGAGAATCCCATGGATGGAGAAGCCTGGTAGGCTACAGTCCACGGGGTCGCAAAGAGTCGGACACGACTGAGCGACTGAACAGAACGGAAACGGAACGGAAATCATACATCAGGCTTTTAAGTCCCCCACAATTCTTCCAAACCCACTGTGCCAAACCTATACTACACTCCTCAATGAATCTTGTCTTAAACTGGTTTATACTTTACTGCCTCCATCCTTTTACTCATGGCATTCCAGCTTTTCCTCCCTCACCTCCGCATGTTCAAATTCTACTGTCCCTTAAATTCCAATTCAAAAATTATTTTCTCCTAAGAAAGCCATCTCTCATCTCTATTCCTATGAATTACCTTTTTTTGGACTTTCCACTTTTCCTACCTTGTACAAAAACAATGATCTTATATTAAGTACATGTTGTGTACAAATGCCCTAATATTTTACACCATAATTGCTAACTTTCATAATAACAGTGCATGAAAGGCAGGTAATTTCATTCCAACATAACAGAGCTGACAAGCTGCAGTGCTATATTTTGTGTTATTAGGCTTGTTTGATTTCAGAGACTATTCTCTTTCTACTACACTGCACTGTCACTTTGACTTTAAAATATCATTTAACATTAATCAATAATTTAACTTATGTGTACCCAACTTTGCTCTACAAAAGATCTGAAACACCTAATTACTTGCTCAAGTATATTAATATCATTCTTACAATGATCTGAGATGTCTTAAAGATATAAACCATAAAGGGGAAAATCAAAATCAACATAAAAAGAGGAAACAAATATACTACCTATAAATGTTAACGTAGTTGATTGCATTGTACACAAAATTTGACAGTCAAAGCAACTCAGGAAAACACCAAATTTAATTCATTGCTATAAAGGAAGAAGCTCACAAGTACCTGAGGGCAGGCAAGGATGTCCCATACTAAACTGAAAATAAATTTTCATGTGATACAGTGTTTTTACCCAGCGATATTTTTGCTGCATTGGAATAAAAAATTCTTAAGAGTCTGGCTCCGTTTGTGTGTCCTATATAACAACACATTTTAAGTGTTTAATTTGTTGAATGACTTAATTTATCAGAGGAAACAAAAAACTAAAATCCACTGGTAACAGTAAAAGGATGGGAAATGGGCTTTTCAATTTGAAATAGCCACTGGAAGGAATTTATTAAAGTCAGAAAAAAATGAATCAAACCACCATTAATTAGAAATGAGGATATGGCAAAAGTTACACAGCACTGATTTTCAGAAGAGAATATAAATGGGAAAGAGTATTGTCCAGCAATACCTGGTTAACTGAAATTAAATTGTAATAGAGAAGGCAGACAGTACTGTGAGAGCAAATGCTGCACACTGACGTGAAGGGAATGCCAGAAAATTAAGGAAGTAAGGGAAAGCGTTCATGGGGACATGACTGAAATTATTTATTACAAGCTCCAGGCTGAGAAGACAGTTATTGACAGACTAGAGGTCAACAGAAGGTAAAAAACAGATTCATAGTTTGAGAGGAAGTAAAACCGAAGACTGGTGGTTTATGGTGGGAAAAATAAATGCAAACTCAGAGGTCTCTATATGATAATATCTTTTGGGTTTTTTTCTGTATTTTTCCAAACAGTATTTTAAAATGTGAGTACCATTCTTAGCTTGTGAGCCTTACAAAAACAGACTGCAGACCAACTATAGTTTGTAACCCCTGGTCTGCAGAACAAAATTCTAACTTCTTATTTCACATTAAAAGACCTTTATAACCTAATTCCAATTTATTTCTCTAATCATGTTATCCAACACTCACTTCAATCTTTACTTCTTAGATGCATAATTTTTCAGTTTCCTGAATATTCAATCTAAAGGTTTTTCATTGTTCTGGGACATTGCTCTTGCAGTTCCCTTAAGTTCTTCTCTACTTCTCAGTTTATACAGTTATTTGCATTCAAAATCCATTGCAAATGTTTCTTTATATACCTTTCCCAGTTACGCAAGGAGTGGTCTATTACCTTTTCTATTTAAAAACTTTTTTTTTTTAATTGTTCACCTCTCTCTTAAATCCTTCATCATGCTGAGTATCTCTTTACAGTCTACTTCCTCCTATCCCCAACTACCCTGAGTGTCCAAGTCAAGGATGGTCTTAACCATCTTGATATTCCCAATCCCCGATACTGATGCCTAACAATACCGAGCACTATAGCACATGTTCAATAAATATTAACCAATTAATGAAGTACCTCACACTTTTTAATATAAATATCTATGTGTAACAATGACTAAGATAATACACTAAAACTATGGTTTTATACAATCATAATTGAATTCTACTGTTTATATTTTTAAAAAATGAAAAATAATTTCACTATGATTTTAAGAGAATTTTATATTTTACATGCCTGGTTGTGTTCATGAGCTGTGTAATTATCTGTTCCATTATATTCTGTAAGCTGTTCTCTTCTTTTTTCTCTAGTAAGAATTTTATGAACATCATCTTCCAGTCTATTGAAGAATCCTCCATCATGTGACAAAGTCTGAGAAGAACTCAATTCCTGTCAAAAATGAATTAAGATTCACTACCAATCAACACAAAAGTCCACACATTTAATAAACCTAGTTGGCCACTAGAAGGACAGAAAATGAAAAAAAATTATAATTAAGAGACAATCAACCATCTGATTCTTCTCTATCTTCACGTGATAATCAGCAGAAACACATATGCAAATGTCCTTTTCTTTATATTTTTTGAGTTGGGTATTGCTTTATTTTTAAATTATTTTTATCCACGTACCACACAATTTATCCATTTAATTAATTAGCACAATTTTTTTTAATATACCCATAGAGTTGTACAGCCATAACCCATTCAAAAAGTTTCATCAGCCCCAAAAGAAACGCACAACTTACTAGCATCATCTCCCATTCTCTCCTAATCCCTGCCCCGCCTCAGTTGTTCTCTAGGCAACACTGATCTACTTTCTGTCTGTATAGATTTGGCTATTCTGGATATCTGATATAAATGGAATTGTATAGTATAAGGTCTTTTGCGACTGACTTCTTTCACTTGGCAAAATGTTTTCAAGGTTCATCCATATTATAGCACCAATTAGCACTTCATTCCTTACTGCCAAATAATATCGCATTAATGGATATACCATATTTTATTTCTCCATTCATCAGTTGATGGACATTTGAATTGTTCCTTCTTTTGGCTACTGTGAATATTGCTGCTAAAAACATTCATGCAACAAGTTTTTGTGTGGACATGTTTTCAGATCTGTTATATATCCAGGTATATATCTGGACGTAGATTTTCTGGGACACATGGTAAATCTGTGTAACCAGTTGAAAAACTGCCAAATAGTTTTCCAAAGTGACTATACTATTTTACAGCCTATCAATGTACTAGTGTATGAGGGTTCTAATTTCACCTCATTCTCACCAACACTTGTTATTATGCATCTCTTTGAGTTATAAATATTCCAGTGAGTGTGAAGTGTGTGTAAATGAGATTCATTGTGGTTCTGAATTGTATTTCTCTGATGGCTAATCGTGCTAAGTATCTTTTCATGTGCCTACTGGACATTTGTATATCTTTTTGGAAAAATGTTTATTCAGATATTTTGCCCAAGTTTTAAGTGGGTTACTTTTTATTTCTGAGTTGTAGGAGTTCTTTATATTTTCTAAAAACATGACTTGCACATATTTTCTCTCATTCTGTGGCTTGTCTTTTCACATTTTTGATATGAAAAGTATCCTTGGTATCACAAAAATTTTACTTTTGACAAAGTCCAATTTATCCAAGAAATCACTGCCTAACTCAGGGACACCAAGATTTACTTCTATATTTTCTTCTAAGAGTTTTATAATTTTACCTCTTAATTTAAGTTTCTAATCTGAGTTATTTCTTGTGTATGATAATGAAGGGGTCCAAATTCATTCTTTTGCATGTGGCTACCTAGCATTATTTGTGAAGAAGATTATATTCCCATTGAACTTGCCTTGACATTCTTGTTCAAAATTAGTTCAACATAAATATTAAAGCTTCTTTCTAGACTCAGCTTTACTCTGTCAATCTACATGTCGACCCTGATGCTATAGCACACTGCCTTAACTACTCTAGCCTTGTATTAATCAAAGCTTTACAGTATATTTGAAAACAATTTTTACATATATTTCACACATGAATGATAAAGAGATGATTTTATCATAATCTACTCAACTATGTAAAATTACAGATTTTATATTTTCTCCAAGAAAAGTATCACTTCCTTTCCTGTCATAAGTCAGACTGAAGAAAATGCTCCTTTCTCTCTTATAGGTTTTCCCTATGTCCCATATTCTTGAGCTTTACTATTCCCTATTTTACCCATTTCAATTATATTTGTGAGCAAATGAACCAACAGTTCTATGACTGTCCATCCTCTTTCACATTATCTTAGAAAGAGTTTGAAAGAAAAAAAACTTATATATCAATGCTTAATATATACAAATGATATTTAAAATGCTTGTAGAACACTTTATATTTCAAAACACTTACAGAAACATCCCTTTATTTGACTCTCATTAACATCATTAAGAAACTGATAGAGCAAGAATAATTTCCCCAGAAAATAATCATGGTCACAAGAAGTTTAACTGCCCCATGAGTGATTCTCCTGTTAAGTGGTATAGATAGAACTCTAAATCTGCTTCATAAAATACTTCCAGTATATTCTGGTAACATTTCATTTTAAAACAATGAATACAACAATGCTTAAAACACTTTGAGCTTCTATGGGGGCTTCCCTAGTGGCTCAGATGGTAAAGCATCTGTCTGCAATGCAGGAGACCCGGGTTTGATCCCTGGGTTGGGAAGATCCCCTGGAGAAGGAAATCGCAGCCCACTCCAGTATTCTTGCCTGTGTTGTTGTTTAGTTGCTAAGTTGTGTCTAACTTTTTTGTGACCACATGGACTATAGCATGCCAGGCTCCTCCGTCCAGGGGATTTTCAGGCAAGAATACTGGAGTGAGTTGCCATTTCCCACTCCTGAGGATCTTCCTGACTCAGGGATCTAATCACCTCTCCCACATTGCAGGCAGATTCTTTACTGCCGAGCCACTGGGAAAGTCAGTTATAGCATAATAATGGTAACTAATCAGCCTCTGGATTTCACTACTTTAAAGACTGCAGCTCCAGTCTTTTTGTCCTCTATTTTTTGATGGCTACTGATTAAGAAGAGGTGGCAAGAATACACAGAACTATACAAAAAAGATCTTCACGACCCAGATAATCATGATGGTGTGATCACTCACCTAGAGCCCGACATCCTGAAATGTGAAGTCAAGTGGGCCTTAGAAAGCATCACTACAAACAAAGCGAGTGGAGGTGTTGGAATTCCAGTGGAGAAATTTCAAATCCTGAAAGATGATGCTGTGAAAGTGCTGCACTCAATATGCCAGCAAATTTGGAAAACTCAGCAGTGGCCACAGGACTGGAAAAGGTCTGTCTTCACTCCAATCCCAAAGAAAGGCAATGCCAAAGAATGCTCAAACTACCGTACAACTGCACTCATCTCACACACTAGTAAAGTAATGCTCAAAGTTCTCCAAGCCAGGCTTCAGCAATACATGAACCATGAACTTCCAGATGTTCAAGCTGGTTTTAGAAAAGGCAGAGGAACCAGAGATCAAACTGCCAACATCCGCTGGATTATCCAAAAATGCAAGAGAGTTTCAGAAAAACACCTATTTCTGCTTCATTGACTATGCCAAATCCTTTGACTGTGTGGATCACAATAAACGTGGAAAATTCTGAAAGAGATGGGAATACCAGACCACCTGACCTGCCTCTTGGGAAACCTGTATGCAGGTCAGGAAGCAACAGTTAGAACTGGACATGGAACAACAGACTGGTTCCAAATAGGAAAAGGAGTACATCAAGGCTGTATATTGTCATCCTGTTTATTTAATTTATATGCAGAGTACATCGTGAGAAACTCTGGGCTGGAAGAAGCACAAGCTGGAATCAAGATTGCTTGGAGAAATATCAATAACCTCAGATATGCAGATGATACAACCCTTATGGCAGAAAGCAAAGAAGAACTAAAGAGCCTCTTGATGAAAGTGAAAGGAGAATGAAAAGGTTGGCTTGAAGCTCAACATTCAGAAAACAAAGATCATGACATCTGGTTCCATCACTTCATAGCAAACAGATGGGGAAACAGTGGAAACAGTGTCAGACTTTATTTTGGGGGGTTCCAAAATCACTGCAGATGGTGATTGCAGCCATGAAATTAAAAGACACTGACTCCTTAGAAGGAAACTATGACCAACCTAGACAGCATATTAAAAAGCAGAGACATTACTTTGATGGTTTTTCCAGTGGTCATGTATGGATGTGAGAGTTGGACTGTGAAGAAAGCTGAGCACTGAAGAATTGATGCTTTTGAACTGTGGTGCTGGAGAAGACTCTTGAGAGTCCCTTGGACTGCAAGGAGATCCAACCAGTCCATCCTAAAGGAGACCAGCCCTGGGTGTTCATTGGAAGGACTGATGCTGAGGCTGAAACTCCAATACTTTGGCCACCTCATGTGAAGAGCTGACTCACTGGAAAAGACTCTGATGCTGGGAGGGATTGGGAGCAGGAGGAGAAGGGGACAACAGAGAATGAGATGGCTGGATGGCATCACCGACTCGATGCACATGAGTTTGGGTGAACTCCGGGAGTTGGTGATGGACAGGGAGGCCTGGCGTGCTGCGGTTCATGGGGTCGCAAAGAGTCGGACACGACTGAGCGACTTAACTGAACCATTACTAGCATGCCTATCCCAAATTTTGTCCTTGATGTTTTTTCTTTAGTGAGGCATAAACTTTCTTTTCAGCCTAAGAACAGAAGTTCTCAAAAGACACCTTGATAGGAAACTAGAGAAATGAAACAAAAATAAATAACCACATACCACCCCACCTCCCACAACACGCACACCTCAAAAGAAAAAAGACAAAAATGCTGCAAGTATAAGAACACATATTCTATATATAAGTCTAGCCAATTAAATGTCAATCTTCAGTCCAAATAATCAAAATTAGAACTTTTCATTTAATTTTATAAGCCCCCAATTATTAAACACTAAGTCAGAAGAGAAAAAGACTGGCAGACATAAAATACGAAAACATCTATTCCAGCCACAAAGATAACTGAGTTATGTTATGTATGAGAAACAGAAAAAGTAAGAGAATAACTGGCCTTAAGTTCAAAACCTCAGGGAAAGTTATTTTTGAGTAGAAACTGCATGATTTACCTCAGAATATGCAAATTTAAAAGTCGTATTGTCAACGTTTCCGCTCCCCCACAAAGACTTACATACAGGAATCCAGAAATTAAGGTTAAAAGCATAAACCCTGGTAATTTCCACTAAATGTTTAGAATAGTTTCAGACTGATATGATACAAGGATTTAGAGGAAAATGAGTGTTATATTTTGGTTTGTTTGTGATATACATAAGGTAGAGTAATTTCCTCCCTCTGGGGTCCTTGTCTTCCTCTTGAGGAATCAACTGAAATTTAATTCTTTTGGTTAAAATAAGTTTTAGATGGAATCAAAAATATAAAGGGACGTCAGAACCTTTAATATGTATATACACATATAACACATCCCTGTATCTATATGCATATGTATATATACATAATCTTCTGTCATCCACACTTACAATTGCCGCACAATCCACGAGGACCCTCAGGTAGCTGCCCTCAGTGCTACCAGATAACTCCAGTGATTCACCCACTGCAGCAGAGTAAGTGTTCTCTTCCCCGCAACATTTTCCTGGAAGAGTCAATTTCTGTTTAACTAAAATTATGAGCACCTATTATGTGCAACTACAGCTGTATAGATCATTGGAACAAAATTGAGAGATAGGACATAAACCTTCACATTTATGGTTAATTAATTTTTTATGAAAATATCAAGGTACTTCATTAAAGAAATAAAATTGTTTTAAACAAATGGTTCTGGGAAAACTGGATATACACATGCAAAAACTGAATGTGAACTGTTCACGTTACACATAAAAATTAACTCAAACTTAGATCATGGAGAAGATTCTGTGAAGATGGCAGAGTAGAAAACACCAGAAACCTGAGTCCTCACATAGACAATAACTGCACTGGCAGAATCTGTCTGATTTTGAAACAACTATTTTGGAATTCTGAAGTCTGCTGAAGGCTTGCAAATTTCAGGGGAACACTTGGTAAACTGCAGTAAAGTTTGGTCAATTTTATATCTCAGTACAGTAGCAACTACCCACCCACCACCCTTAGTGATGCGGCAGAGAGCTGTGTGCATATTCCTGGAGTAGCTTGGACACAACCTATGGGAGCCAGGGTGGGCAGAAAGGAACTTCTCCTCCAAATAATGGGGATCTGTGCTCTGGTCACTAATTATTGTTTCTCATCACAGAGATGCAGACCAAGAGACAGACAGGCAGCCATTGTTGCTGCACTTCCCCCTCATTGTTGAAAGTCCCTTCCCCTCCAGCTGAAGTGACTTCCAGTGGATTTAAAAGGCTAGTCCTCTCCCCACACCCACTTCATTTTTTGCTTTTCCATTTTTGAGAACCAGACATTAAAAAACAGGCCACTAAAAAACAATTGCCTATAAGGGGAAAATTAGAAAGTGACTACAAATGCCTAAGGAAAGGCTCATTAAATACCTAAGACACTAAGCTTACATGTTATGTTGTTCTGTGAAAGAGACAGCTGATAACAATCAAAAAAACCCCAAAATAGTAATAAGAAAACACCAATCCCCAGAAAGTGGAGAATCTGATTTCCAGAGTTACCACATTACTACACTCAAATGTTAGACTCAGTACTAGATTTCATATTCCACAAAAAAATCACAAGCCATAAAAGAAACAGGAAAGTACAAACCACTGAAAGGAAAAAAAAAATCAATAGAAACTGTTCCTGGAAAAGACTTATTTATGGCAGTTATATTCAACAAAGACTTTAAAACAATGTGTGAACAAAATGGAAATATAAATAGAGACTAAAAAACCTAAAAAATACCAAGAAGAAATTCTGGAGCTAAAAAGTACAATAACTGAAACAACACATTCATTAGAGACTGAAAGGCAGAGTTGTGCATGCAGAAGAAAGAATCAATAAACTTAAAGATAGGAAAACAGAATTATCTAGGCTGAGAAACAAAGAAAAAGATTAAAGAAATGCAAACAGAGCCTAAGGGACCTGTGGGACACTATCAAGCAGGACAACAGACACATTGTGGGAGTCTTAGGAGGAGAAAAGAAAGAGAAAGTGACAGACTATATGAAGAAATAATAACTAAAAACTTCCCAAATCTGATGAAAGATATGACTATAAATATCCAAGAAGTTTAAAGAACTCCAAATAAGATGGATTCAAGAAAGACTTACAGCAAGCCACATTATAATAAATTTTCAAAAGATAATGACAAAGAGAAAACCATAAAAGCAGCAAGAGGAAGCAAGTCATCATATACAAGGATCCTCAATAAGATCATGAGCAGAAACCTGAAGGCCAGAAGATGGTGGGCTAAAATATTAAAAATACTAATTCAAGAATAAAAAAAACTTTCAACCAAAAAGCTTGTAAGTGACAAAACTCTCCTTTAAAAGTGAGTGAAAAATCAAGACATTCCCCGAAAAACAAAATCCAAAGGAGTTAGTGACCACCAGACCTGCCAGAAATGCTCAAGATAGTGCTGGGAAGGTAAAAGGAACATTAGACAGTAACTCAAAGCCACATGGGGAAACAAACATTACAATAAATGGGTAATTATAAAAGCCAGTATTATTGTAACAATGGCATGTGACTATACTTTTTGTTTTCTACATGATTTAAGAGACTAATATATTTAAAAAAAAACAAAAACAAAATGATGAACAAGACTAGAACCTATCATAAAAGATTTTCTACAACTAAAGACATAAAAGAAAAAACTACAATGAGATGAGTGGAAGGGGTGGACTTGTGATATAGTCAAATCCCAAACTCCCCAGGTGCATGACCCACAGATTGAAGAGTAATTATATTTCAGAGGTCCTCCCAGAGGAATGAGAGTTCTGAGCCCCAAGTCAGGCCCGCTAACCCACAGGTGCAGATGAACCCCCAGAGCATTTGGCTTTGAAGGTTAGTGGGGCTTACTTAATTGCAGGAGTCCCACAGGACTGGGAGAAATAGAGATCTCACTCTTAAAGGCTGAACACAAAACCTCATACACACCAGGGCCAAGGGAAAAAGCAGTAATTTGATAGAAATGTGAACTATATCTATCTGCTCGTCTCAGAGAGTTTCCTGCAAAGGTGAAGGGTGGATGTAGTTCACCCTGGGGACACACACTGGTGACAGACATACTGGGGAAAATTCAGTTATGTGAATAATGCTGATGTGGTAGCTGACATCTGGGCTCACTAGCTCCAAGACCTGGCCTGTAGGCTACAGTGTTGGGATGCTTCATGCCAAATAACTGAGTGGGGACACAGTCCCCTGTGCCCAGGCCCTCAGGAAAAAAAAGAGTGGAGAGTGGGGAAAAAGCCTTTTGAACTCAAGTGGAAAAAAACTGAGATTTCTGGTTCAATCTTTGTGTAAAAGTTAACTTGTAAATGAATTATTTTAGTTGACTTGAAAGTAAGAGCTTACAAATTAAATCTAAATATATAAAAAAACTGGCCAAGATAAATTTTAGGATCCATGAACTGGGGAATATTCAGTACTGAATTGATATCTGTTACTGAAGGTGGCTTACGCTTGTTGGTTTGATTAATATAGATATGTCTAGACTTATCAATGTTACGTATAGTATTCCTGTTGTACCTAGGTTTGTGTGTTTGATAGCTGTTTAGCCATGTTGGACTCTGTGACTCCATGGACTGTAGCCCACCAGGCTCCTCTGTGCATGGAATTCTCCAGGCAAGAATACTGGAGTGGCTTGCCGTTCCCTTCTCCAGGGGATCTTCCCAACCCAGGGGTCAAACCCGGGTATCCTGCATTGCAGGCAGATTCTTTACCATCTGAGCCACCAGGGAAGCCCTGTACCTAGGTTTGCTGCTGCTGCTGCTGCTCAGTCGCTTCAGTCGTGTCTGACTCTGTGCGACCCCATAGACGGCAGCCCACCAGGCTCCCCCGTCCCTGGGATTCTCCAGGCAAGAACACTGGAGTGGGTTGCCATTTCCTTCTCCAACACATGAAAGTGGAAAGTGAAAGTGAAGTCGCTGAGTCGTGTCCAACTCTTAGCGACCCCATGGACTGCAGCCTACCAGGCTCCTCCATCCATGGGATTTTCCAGGCAAGTAGGGTGCCATTGCCTTCTCCAGTACTTAGGTTTGCTGCTGCTGCTGCTGCTAAGTCACTTCAGTCGTGTCCGACTCTGCGTGACCCCATAGACGGAAGCCCACCAGGCCTCCCCATCCCTGGGATTCTCCAGGCAAGAACACTGGAGTGGGTTGCCATTTCCTTCTCCAATGTGTGAAAGTGGAAAGTGAAAAGTGAAAGTGAAGTCGCTCAGTCATGTCCGACCCTTAGCGATCCCACGGACTGCAGCCTACCAGGCTCCTCCATCCATGGGATTTTCTAGGCAATAGTACTGGAGTGGCTTGCCATTGCCTTCTCCGGTACTTAGGTTTACTAGAGGTCAAATAAGACCTTATTCTATCTGTTACAAATTTGCTGACAAGAAAACTAACTCAATGTGGAAAAAATTTTAAGGAGACAAAATACAAATGAGATAAAGAGTTTTAGGTGAACTTTCAGAAATGATTATATTTTAGGATCGCTCCAGATACTCAACAACTTGAAAGTTAAAACTGTGCTAAAATAAATTAGGTGGTCAGTTTAGTTGAGTAAATGAACTTTAAAAGTAAGCTGGTGTAAAACTTAAATTTGGCTTTTTTGTTAAAAAAGAGACAAGTTTTCTAAAGATGTTAAATTGCCTTTGATAACTGATTTTCAAGTTTCTTTACCTCTTAAATGATGTTCTACATTTGCCCTTGAAGTATTTAATTGTTACTTTGAATAAGTAACTACTGTTTCACAGTGACTTATGCTCCTATCTGAGTGTCCTAAATCCCTTTGATATTTATTGACAAAACTTCCTAAATCAACTTCTAAAGAAGCACTTTTGACCACTAGCTAACTGGGATGCTTTAGAAGGCTTCTTAAACATCCTAGAGAGATATTGAACTAATAAGATTCATTTGGTATGTTGAATTGCATGGGAGGTATTGTTGAATAAGTAATAAATCTCCTTAGGTTATACAGTATGATAAATGTTACTAATATAGATATCCCAGAAATTAAATGACGTGCCTAAAATTCTGATAAATGTTATGTTATCTTAAAGTGTTGTCACATCCATAAGCAAATTCCTTTGTCAACTGCACTGTAATCAGATTTTAAAAGTGCCTTTTTAAGTCCTTTACCATTATAGACAGTTATGGTTTTATTCTGATGCTTTTGCAAAAATGCTTCCTCTTCAATAAGATTTATAGAAAGGACTTTTGGATAAATGTAAGTTTCTTATTTTCAGACCATAATGCTGAACTAGGTAAGAAATGAAACGATTCCAATGAGAAGCCTGATGGCTTTACCAAGATTAACAAAAGGACTGAAAGAACTGGTGAATATGCTTATAACTTACATGGTTTCTATCCGAAAAACTACTGGTTTGAGCCTGTGTTTTCCAGGTGTAAGGAAAACCTTCCCCTCAAACTAACTACTACTTACTTACAGTAATTTGCTAAATTATACTTTTGTAAGCAAAACTGAAACATTTACTTTTTCTATCTGATCCCTCCATAGACTGGAAACTCTCAGGTTTCCAGTAGCTTTATCAGATAATTTAGGAAGGCTATCTCACTAACAGTTAACAGAAATCTCAAGAAATTTTGGAGACCTTAACAAGGGAGGAATTCACATAGATCTGTTAGATGAAATCTGTGATAAGCTATTGGCATGATTCTCCTAGCCCTGAGAAGTTGTTTTTAAAAGTTCAGTCCAACAGGTGACCACAGCAACAAGCCCCCACATTCTCCACGACACCTCGCGGCTGTCCAGACCCGGTAATGCTCTGCCTGACGGGTTTCTGGGGCCCACTTCAAGCCATCGCTCAACATGAACACTCGATGCCATTTCTTTTAATATTTATTTCCAGATTTCAGGGGCAACAGAAGTGCCCTAGCAACAGGGACTTATCTGGCCGGTGGGGATGGGGGAGGGGATGGGACAACCAATACTTTTTTGTTGAGAGAAACTTAATGACAAAAAAAAAGTTAAAAATAAACGCATTAAGAGGTTTATTTGGGTAAATGGCCCCTAGTGGATTTTCCTCCAGAAAGGGGGAAGAAACAAGAGGGTAGATGTTCTCTTTGGACAGAAGCTAGAAGGTTTTCAGGAAACCCTGCCCACACAGTGTCACTGAGCACCTCCAGCTGTATTAGTGCCATTGGAATAATAAACTCGACATGGTTTAAATAAATAAAAAATAAAAGTTCAGTCCAAGACTCTTCATAAAAGTTTCAGCAAAGCTAAAAAGTCTAAGATCAATTATGGTTATATAGATTGTCAGGCCAAGTTTATTATAACCAGACTTATTCTGAACTAATTCTGCAAAGAAACTAGTCTTAATTTGGTTTTATTTGGTAAAAATGAGGGTAATTTGGGGAAGAAAAGATGTTTCGATGAATGTTAAATGCTGGTTTGTTAATAGAAAAGTGAAAGTCGCTCAGTCGTGTCCAACTCTTTCCGACCCATGGACTATACAGTCCATGGAATTCTCCAGGCCAAAACACTGGAATGGGTAGCCTTTCCCTTCTCCAGGGGATCTTCCCAACCCAGGGATCAATCCCAGGTCTCCCACACTGCAGACAGATTCTTTACCATCTGAGTCACAAGGGAAGTCCAAGAATACTGGAGTGTGTAGCCTATCCCTTCTTCAGCGGATCTTCCTGACCAAGCAATTGAACTGGGGTCTCCTGCATTGCAGGCAGATGATTCTTTACCAAATGAGCTATCAGGGAAGACCTTATTAATGGAGGTCTATATCTACTAAGACTCATTTCCTGAATATTTCTTGGCTGTTATGTTAATGTAAAATTTAACTGAATTTTAAGGACACTAAGTCTCCTGGGGCTTCTCTCACAGCTCCCAATATGGTCAAATTTATAACTATGATGGGGCTCTGCCAACTACAAACTGGCTCTTGTCAAAGGCATTTGCCATCTGCCTCTGCAGAGACTGAATCCTGTGCTGCTGTAGCTGCTGACCTCTGACATGCCCTGAGAGGAATTCAGGGTGGAGAGTGAGGCACTCTGTGCTCCACGGAAACTGGTAGAGCAGGTTTTTAGACAGATATTTTCAGGAACTGATTTCATGATCCCAATCCTTGCAACTCCTCATATCTAGAAAAGCACTAAATTCCTTCAAGATGATATCAGCTCCTCGTGACTAGCAGAAAATCTTTTGTAAAGTAAGTACCTTATTGCACTGAACTCCCTCTTCACCACAATCTTATATGTTGACCTTCCTCCACTTCCTCTGTGGAGCAGTTTCTCAGAGCTATCTAAGGTGCTGTCTCCCAGACTACAGTCCTCATTTTCCCTGGAAGAAAACTTAACTCACAACTCTCACACTGTGCATCTTTTTTCATCAACAGAAGGAAACAATGAAGATTAGCACAAAGTAGAGAAAAGAAAAATAGAGGAAAAAAAATTAATGAAACCAAGAGTTGGTTCTTCAAAAAATTTTTAAAAACTGACAAATCTTCAGCTAGATGGGTTTAGAAAGAAAAAAGAGAAGACTCAAATTACTAAAATCAGAAATGAAAATGGGGACATTACTACTCATTACACAGAAATGATTATAAGAGAGTATTATGAACACATATATGTGAAATAAACTGGATAACCTAGATGAAGTGGAAAAATTCCTAGACAGACAAAACCTTTCAAGACTAAATCACAAATAAAAGAAAACTGGAATAGACCTATAACTATTACAATAAAGAGCCTGAATCAGTAATCAAAAATCTCCCAGCAAAGAAAAGCCCTGGACAAGATGGTGTCACTGGTGAATTCTACCATTTAAAGAACTTAATCAGGGGTGTGATGGGGGTAGAGGAGAGAGGATCAAGAGAAAGGGGATATATATATATATATATATATATATATATAAAATAAATATAAAATAATGACTTATTCACACTGTTGTACAGCAGAAACCAACACAACATTGTAAGGCAATTTTCTACCAATTAAAAAAGAAAAATAAAAACAAGAACTAAATCTTTCTCAAAATTTTCCAAATATCTGACAAGAAGATAACACTTCCTAAATCATTTCATGAGGTCAGCATAACCTTGATAGTGAAGCTAGACAAAGACACTACATGAAAAGAAAACTACAGACTAATATCCCTTATGAAACATCAAGCAAAAATCCTCAACAAAATACCAGGAAACAGGATTCAGCAGTATCCTGTATACTGCTTGAATACAAGAATACAAGTCAACCCACAGAATGGGGAAAAATGTCTTCAAATCATGTATCTGATAAGTGATTAATATCCAGGTATTAATATACAGAGAACTTCTAAAACTCAGTAACAACCACCAAACAACTAAATTTAAAAAATGGACAAATGACTACAACAGACAGTTCCCCAAAGAAGATAAATGAATGGCCAATAGCACATGAAAAGATCATCAACATCACTTCATTCAGTTCAGTTTAGTTGCTCAGTCGTGTCCAACTCTTTGCGACCCCATGAATCACAGCATGCCAGGCCTCCCTGTGCATCACCATCTCCCGGAGTCCACTCAAACTCATGTCCATCGAGTCGGTGATGCCATCCAGCCACCTCATTCTCTGTCATCCCCGTCTCGTCCCACCCCCAATCACTCCCAACATCAGAGTCTTTTCCAGTGAGTCAACTCGTCGCATGAGGTGGCCAAAGTATTGGAGTTTCAGCTTTAGCATCAGTCCTTCCAATGAACACCCAGGATTGATCTCCTTTAGAATGGACTGGTTGGATCTCCTTGCAGTCCAAGGGACTCTCAAGAGTCTTCTCCAGCACCACAGTTCAAAAGCATCAATTCTTCGGCGATCAACTTTCTTCACAGTCCAACTCTCACATCCATACGTGACCACTGGAAAGACCATAGCCTTGACTAGACGGACCTTTGTTGGCAAAGTAATGTCTCTGCTTTTTAATATGCTATCTAGGTTGGTCATAACTTTCCTTCCAAGGAGTAAGCATCTTTTAATTTCATGGCTGCAATCAGCATCTGTAGTGATTTTGGAGCCCAAAAAAAACAAAGTCTGACACTGTTTCCCCATCTATTTCCCATGATGATGCTGGGAAAGGTTGGGGGCGGGAGAAGGGGACGACAGAGAATGAGATGGCTGGATGGCATCACCGACTCTGTGGACATGAGTTTGAGTGAACTCCGGGAGTTGGTGATGGACAGAGAGGCCTGGCGTGCTGTGATTCATGGGGTCGCGGAGAGTCGGACACGACTGAGCGACTGAACTGAACTGAACAGATTTTAAGTTTTATAAGATGAATAGAGCTATGGGGACGAATGGTGATTTCGGGCACACAACAACGTGAATATACTTAATATCACTAAACTGTATACTTTAAAATGGCTAAAATGGTAAATTTTATGTGTATTTTACTACAATGAAAAAACTGATCATAGACTTTCAAGGAAGAATTAAAACCATAAAATAAATCATTGTGGCCTTGGGTTAGGTAAAGAATTATTAAATGAACACCAAAAGCATGACTTATAAAAGAAAAAAATCAATAAACTAGACTGAAATATTCTCTGTTTTTCAAAAGAACGTTAAGAACGTAAGAAGGCAAGTCATGGTCTAGGAGAGAACATTTGGAAGTCATATATTTAATAAAGGTTCTGTATCAAGAATATCTAAAGGAACTTTAGAAAACAATAATAAGACAACACACTTTAAAATGGGCAGAAGATATGAATAAATATTTCCCCAAATAAGATGCAAGAATAGCCGATGATGAGTAAATAAAAAGATGTTCAAAATCACTAGTCATTAGGGAAATGCAAGTTAAAATGAGATGGCCACTCATATAGCCACTGGCTATAATCAAAACAAGAGACAATATCAAGTGGTTGACAGGGATATGGAGAAACTGGGACCCTCATATATTCCTGGTGGGAATGATAAACAGTACAGTCACTTTGGAAAACAGCTTGACAAGACACTTAAATAAAAGTCAAACATAAATTTCCATACAACCCAGCAATTTCACTCCTAAGTATCCACCTAAGAGAAATGAAAACACCTCCACACAAAGACATGCATCAGATGTTCATAGCAAATGTCTGTCAACTAGGGGATAAACAACATGCAATGGAATGCTACTCAACAATAAAGCAAGATGAACTACTGGCACATGCTATAACATAGATAAACCTCAAAAACACTATGCTAGGGACTTCCCTGGCAGTCCAGTGTTTTAAGACTTTAGGTTTCCAATGAAGAGGATGTGGGATGAATCCCTAATTGGGGAATTAAGATCCCACATGCCATGTGGCACAGCCAAGCAAACAAACAAAATAAACATTATGTTAAGTGAAAGAAGTCAGATGTGAAAGAATACAATTATAAGTCCATTCACATTGTGTGTATGTGTGTGTGTGACGCGCGTGTTCAGTTGTGTCTGATTCTTTTTGCAACCCCATGGACTGTAGCAGGCTCCTCTGTCCCAGGGATTTCTCAGGCAAGAATACTGGAGTGGGCCATTTCCTTCTCCAGGGGATCTTCCCGACTCAGGCATCAAACCCACATCTCTTGTGTCTCCTGCATTGGCTGGCAGATTATTTACCACTAGCGCCACCTGGAAAGCCACTCACATTAGATTACCAGAAAATGCAAATCTACAGGAACACAAAAGTAGATGAGAACTTGCCAGGGGCTGAAGATGGAGTTGAGATTGACTACAAATGGATATAAGGGAACTTTGGGGGATGACAGAAATGTCTTAGATCTAAACTATGGTTATGGTTGCACAGTTCTTTAAATTTATTATAAATTATTGGATTATATCCTTACAATAGTTGAATGTAAATTATAATGTAAATTCTTTAAATTTATTATAAATTATTGGATTATATCCTTACAATAGTTGAATGTAAATTATAATGTAAATTCTTTAAATTTATTATAAATTATTGGATTATATCCTTACAACAGGTGAATGTAAATTATAACTGAATAAAGCTTTTTTTAAAAAAGGACACCCATGGTTCCACTATTTTACTTAAAAACTAGACTACTGCCTATACTATGTGCCCTCCACAAGAGTAACAAATTTAGTGTTTATCATTTTCATCTTTTACTATTATGCTATAGAAGTATCAGAAAACAATACATTTTCATTTTGCTTGTTTTACTTTTTATCATGAAAATTTTCACCTGTATACTCTACAACTACTTTAACAATCATAATTTCTTAACAAATTATCCCATCCCCTTTTTCACTTAGCTATTTTACAGTATTAACGTGACATTTCATCTCAAACTTCACATGGAGTTAGCTACAAAAAAATAAATTTTATAATTTAACTATAACATCACACCTAATAAAAACATAATACCTACTCATATTTAAATTTCCTCTATTGTATAAAACTGTCTTTTACTGATCATTTCTCATATCTCCTTTAATCCAGAACATCCCCTCCCCACGCTCCACCTTTCCTTCTCCATAACACTTTGCTGAAGAGACGAGGTCAACTGTCCTACAAAGTATCCATCTTCTAGATTTGCCTCATTGATTCCATTAGGCATCATTTAACTTGTGCTTCTAATCTCTATTTATCCTGTAAAATGGAAGTCAGACCTTAGTGAAAGTTGCTCAGTCGTGTCCGACTCTTTGCGACCCCATAAACTATACAGTCCATCGACTGTCCTTCCACGAATGTCCTTCTCCAGCGGATCTTCCCAACGTAGGAATCGAATCAGGGTCTCTAGCATTGCAGGTGGATTCTTTACCAATTGAGCTATCAGGGAAGCCCGAAAGACCTTAAGACTTGATTTATATGTAGCTTAAACATTTTTGGCAAGAGTATTCAGTTTTGCTTGATTTTACGTTTTAAAAAATTGATATCACTTTGATATGGTTCTAACATTTTTTCACTTAACATTCTCTTTTGTATTCATCCATTTTGTTGCCTAACATTCCCTTTTGGATTCATCTATTTTATTGCCTGAATTTATACATTAATTTTCACTACTACATAAACCATTGTGTGATTATAACTAAAATTTATCCATTCCATTGAAGATTTACATTTGGATTTTTTTCATTTTTGGCTGGGCTATTACACATTTATAAACATTCAAGCACACAGTCTACAGCATACATGGGGCAGTTTCTCCAGGACTGCTGCTGCTGCTGCTAAGTCGCTTCAGTCGTGTCCGACTCTGTGCAACCCCACAGACGGAAGCCCACGAGGTTCCCCCATCCCTGGGATTCTCCAGGCAAGAACACTGGAGTGGGCTGCCATTTCCTTCTCCAATGCATGAAAGTGAAAAGTGAAAGTGAAGACGCTCAGTCGTGTCCGACCCTTAGCAACCCCGTGGACTGCAGCCTACCAGGCTCCTCCATCCACAGGATTTCCCCAAGAGTACTGGAGTGGGTTGCCATTGCCTTCTAGGGTTACACTATTACAATCATTGATCATATATCGAACTATACATTTGATCAACTGCTTCAAGTCTAGTCATCATTTCCGTTGAAAGCTCAGTCATATACTTGGTAATACAAGAAATAATAATCTTGTGAAACAAGCAAAACACAAATGGTATAGTTAATAACATTAGTGGAATTAAAAGTAAATATTTTAGCCATGAGCCTCCAAACCCAGTTTTTTTTATAGATTGTCAAGACTAAGGAATGGGTCACTTAGAGCAGAAATCTGATTTTTCATGTGGTTCAAATGTGTTACATTAAAGTCACATACATCTATGAGAACTGATAAGTCTTATCAGGGATCAGCAAACTACAGCCCAAAAGGGGCCTATTGCAGTTTTCTGTAAATAAAATTTTATTGGAATACATCCATGCTCATTTATATAATGCCTATGGCTGCTTTTAAATTACAGTGGCACAGTTCAGTACTTGTGAAACAGAGTTTGATATGTCCCAAAGCCTGAAATATTTGCTGCTGATTCCTTTACAGAAGTTTATTGACTCCTGGGTTATAATGTATATCCAAATTTCCAAGAACACCAAACTTATGCAAAATATTTGTACTAATTTATATTTCTACCAATGTAAACCAATCCATAACTCCTTTGACTTATAGCCTCAGAATCTTGGTATTTCCAAACTTCATAATTTTTGCCTATGTATTGAGTGGGGGAAAAAAGTTCTCAGTGTGGTCATTTGCCTTTCTCCCAACAGTAGCAAAGTTGGACATTTTTTCATGTTTTTTGTTATTAATATTTCCCTGTTTTATAAAATGCTTGATGTTGCTTATCTATTTTTAAAATTTTTTATCCTATGAGCCAGTCAGAAAATAAGACAGCAATCTCTTTTTTTAACCACGTGACAGTTCTTTACGTATGTGGACACTAATTGTCTATCAGTTCTATGTATTGAAAATAGCTTCTCTCAATTTGTGCCTTGTCCTTTAAAATTGTTTATTATTTTTGTGGAAAACAGGTTACTTGTTTTGAAAAGCATCCAATTTATCAACGTTTCATTTTATAGTGTTTTTGATATGTTTTTCCCTATCCCCCGGTGAGAAATATATTCTCCTGTATTTTATACTTTAAGGGTGGTATAATTTCTTTCATACATAACTATTTAATCTATGTGGAATAGATTTTAATGCATGATGGAAGGTAGAGATCCAATTTGATTTTCTTAATATGATTAACAATTGCCCCTCACTCTTTCATATATAAGACATTATGATGTGATGACCACAGTGCAGTATTAGCACAGGAATAAATGGACCAGTGGATGAGAATACAGGTATACCCTGTTTTATTATGCTCTGTTTTACTGTGCTTCACAGTTACTGACTTTTTTACAAAATGAGGGTTTAAAGTAATCCTGTGTTATCATATGATTAGAATTTTCTATCAATATTTTAACTACTATATGAACATTTTAAAGGACATAATGCTATTGTACACTTAATAGACTAATAACAGTATATTGTAAACATAACATATGCACCGGAAAACTAAAAATTTGTGTGACTCATTCTACTGCTGTATTTGCTTTATTGCGGTGGTCTATGCCGAAGCCTTCGACTGTGTGGATCACAATAAACTGTGGAACATTCTGAAAGAGATGGGAATACCAGACCACCTGACCTGCCTCTTGAGAAACCTGTATGCAGGTCAGGAAGCAACAGTTAGAACTGGACATGGAACAACAGACTGGTTCCAAATAGGAAAAAGAGTACGTCAAGGTTGTATATTGTCACCCTGCTTATTTAACTTATATGCAGAGTACATCATGAGGAACGCTGGGCTGGAGAAGCACAAGTTGGAATCAAGATTGCCGGGAGAAATACCAATAACCTCAGATATGCAGATGGCACCACCCTTATGGCAGAAAGTGAAGAGGAACTCAAAGGCCTCTTGATGAAAGTGAAAGAGGAAAGTGAAAAGTTTAGCTTGAAGCTCAACATTCAGAAAACGAAGATTATGGCATCTGGTCCCATCACTTCATGGGAAATAGATGGGGAAACAGTGGAAACAGTGTCAGACTTTATTTTTGGGGGCTCCAAAATCACTGCAGATGCTGATTGCAGCCATGAAATTAAAAGATGCTTACTTTTTGGAAGGAAAGTTATGACCAATCTAGATAGCATATTAAAAAGCAGAGACATTACTTTGCCAACAAAGGTCCGTCTAGTCAAGGCTATGGTTTTTGTTGTCATGTATGGATGTGAGAGTTGGACTGTGAAGAAAGCTGATCACCGAAGAATTGATGCTTTTGAACTGTGGTGTTGGAGAAGACTCTTGAGAGTCCCGTGGACTGCAAGGAGATCCAACCAGTCCATTCTAAAGGAGATCAGTCCTGGGTGTTCATTGGAAGGACTGATGCTAAAGCTGAAACTCCAATACTTTGGCCACCTCATGCGACGAGTTGACTCACTGGAAAAGAATCTGATCCTGGGAGGAATTGGGGTTGGGAGGAGACAGGGACGACAGAGAATGAGATGGCTGGATGGCATCACCGACTCGATGGACATGAGTTTGAGTGAACTCCGGGAGTTGGTGATGGACAGGGAGGCCTGGTGTGCTGTGATTCAGGGGGTCGCAAAGAGTCGGATACGACTGAGCAACTGAACTGAACTGAACTGAGAACTGAACCTAGGGTATCTGAAATATCTACTAGGATATTCCTGTAGTTTTCAGCATACATCAGTTTTCAGTGTTCACCTCCTTGGTTAAATTTATTCCTATGTATTTTATTTTTCTGATACAACTGCAAATGGGATTATGTTCCTAATTGTTCTTTCTGATAGGTCACTATTAGTACAGAGAAATGAGAGAGATTTCTGTATACTGGTTTTGTACCCTGAAAAGTTCATTTATTAAATAGTTTTTTGTTAAGTCTTTATAGTTTTCTATGTTAGAACTGACCTTTGAACAATCAAGAGTCTGAACCACGTTGGTCCACTTATACACATATTTTCTTCAATAGTAGATACTACAGTACTGCACTATCTATGGTTGGCTGAATCTGTGAGCACAAAATTTCAAACACAGAGGAACCTCTAATACAGAGGAACTGGCTATACAGATAGCGAACCATAAATTACACATGGATTTTTGACTACATGGAGGGTTGGCACTCCTGACCCTTAATTAAGGGTCAACTGCAAACAAAGTCATCTGCAAATAGTGATAGTTTTACTAATTCCTTTCCGATTTGGATGACTTTCATTTCTTGATTAATTAAATGCCCTGATCAGGATTTCCAATACTATGTTGGACCAAACTGTTTGTAACAGATGACCTCTTCATAAGCAGTGTACTATTCCTTATTCTTGGGGGCTTCCCAGGTGGCACCAGTGGTAAAAAAGCTACCTGCCAAGAGACACGGGTTTGATTCCTAGGTCAGGAAGATCCCCTGGATGATGGCGTGGCAACCCACTCCAGTATTCTTGCTTAGAGAATCCCATGGACAGAAGAGCCTGGGGGGTTACAGTCCATAGGGTTGCAGAGTCAGACATGACTGAAGTGACTTAGCACACACATTAATATTCTACATCCTCAGCAACACTTCAAATCATCAGACTCTGATTTCTGCCAACACAGAAGGTAAACACTATTCTCACTGTGGTTTTAATTTGCATGTCCCTGATTAGGAAAGAAGCTGGACATCTTTTTGTATGTTTTAAGCACATGTAAATATGCTCTATCATGTTTGCTTTTCCACCCATTCTTCAATTGAGTTCTTTGGAAAAAATCTTTTCCTACTCTGAAAACCATTATTTCATTCTTCTAACATACTTCAATAGGGAAAACTCCTTGATTCAATGTATACACTTAAAGTTAGTGGGTTTTGTGTTTTTCTTACCCTAAAATCATGAACATATTATTCCTGCATTTGCACCTGAATCATTTGTAACATTGCCTTTGACTTTTAGGCTTTTGATCCACTGTGGATGAATTTCTGTCAATGATGTGAAGTAATGTTGAGTTTTAAGCCAAAAGAGCCATGCTTTTTCAAGTAGTCATGTATGGACGTGAGAATTGGACTATAAAGAAAGCTGAGCACTGAAGAATTGATGCTTTTGAACTGTGGTGTTGTAGAAAACTTGAGACCCCTTGGACTGCAGGAAGATCCAACCACTCCATCCTAAAGGAGATCAGTTCTGAATATTCATTGGAAGGACTGATGCTGAAGGTGAAACTCCAGGACTTTGGCCATCTGATGCAAAGAACTGACTGATCTGAAAAGAGCCTGATGCTGGGAAAGACTGAAGGCAGGAGCAGAAGGGGACGACAGAGGATGAGATGGTTAGATGGACATGAGTTAGAGTATACTCCGGGCGTTGGTGATGGACAGGGAAGCCTGGCATCCTGCAGGCCATGGGGTCACAAAAAGCCCAACACAACTGAGCAACTGAATTGAACTGATGTAAAGTAATAATCCCATCTTTTTTCCCCCAAATATTCAGTTGGTCTCCAAACCCCCACTTTTTCTAAAAAGTAAATCCTTTTCCCAGTAATAGTCACATCACTTTGCTACAATCAAGGTATATACATAGCTGTTCTGTTTATGGGCTATTTTGTTCTAAAGGTCTGTTTGTCTATCACTATGCCAAATCCTTACTGTATCAGTTTAAAAAATAATCTTGGATCTCTGATTGTTCAAATCCACCTATCTTTTTCTCCCTCAAGAGCATTTTGGCTATTTTTGGTTCTATGCACTTGCACATTAATTTCAGTAGTGATTTCATTTTTAGTTTAAAAACTAAACTGTGATTTTGATTGAGATTACATTGATTTTACAGATTGAGGAAAAGTGACCCTTTTATAGTAAGTCTGCCAACCCATGAACACAGTGTTTCCATTTAAGTCTTTACTATCTTTCAATAAAGTTTTATAATTTTCCCAATATAGGTTTTACACATCATTTATTAGATTTCTAAGAATTATTACAACTTATTATTTTAAAAAGCATTTTGCTTTTAATTACACTTCCTGATGTTGTTGGCATAAAGGAATACAAATAAAAATTGAAAATGTTTCTTCATTTAAAGTTTAGTTCAAGAGTGCATTGTACTAAAGGCAGTCATCAAGAGGCAGTAATACAAGAGGCAGTGAGCTAGACCATCCCCAAGAAAAAGAAATGCAAAAGGCAAAATGTTGTCTGAGGAGGCCTTTCAAATAGCTGAGAAAAGAAGAGAAGCTAAAGGCAAGGAGAAAAGGAAAGATATACCCATTTGAATGTACAGTTCCAAAGAAGAGCAATAAGAGATAAGAAAGTCTTCCTCAGTGATCAGTAGAAAGTAGTAGAGGAAAACAGTAGAATGGGAAAGACTAAAGATCTCTTCAAGAAAATCAGAGATACCAAGGGCACATTTCATGCAAAGATGCGCACAATAAAGGACAGAAATGGCATGGACCTAACAGAAACAGAAGATATTAAGAAGAGGTGGCAAGAATACACAGAAGAACTACACAAAAAAGATCTCCATGACCTGGATATCCATGGTGGTGTCATCACTCACCTAGACCCAGACATCCTGGAATGCAAAGTCAAGTGGGCCTTAGGAAGCATCACAATGAACAAAGCTAGAGGAGGTGATGGAATTCCAGCTAAACTATCTCAAATCTTAAAAGATGATGCTGTGAAAGTGCTGCATTGAATATGCCAGCAAATTTGGAAAACTCAGAAGTGGCCACAGGACTGGAAAAGGTCAGTGTTCATTCCAATCCCAAAAAAGGCAATGCCAAAGAATGTTCAAACTACTGCACAATTGCACTCATCTCACATGCTACCAAAGTAATGCTCAAAATTCTCCACGCCAGGCTTCAATAGTACATGAATCATGAACTTCCAGATGTTCAAGCTGGATTCAGAAAAGGCAGAGGAACCAGAGATCAAATTGCCAACATCTGATGGATCATCGAAAAAGCAAGAGAGTTCCAGAAAAACACCTACTTCTGCTTTATTGATTACACCAAAGCCTTTGACTGTGTGGAAAACAATAAACTGTGGAAAATTCTGAAAGAGATGGGAATACAAGACCACCTGACCTTCCTCCTGAGAAATCTGTATGCAGGTCAAGAAGCAGCAGTTAGAACTGCACATGGAACAACAGACTGGTTCCAAATAGGAAAGGAGTATGTCAAGGCTACATATTGTCACCCTGCTTATTTAACTTAAATGAAGAGTACATCATGTGAAATGACAGGCTGGATGAAGCACAAGCTGGAATCAAGATTGCCGGGAGGAATATCAATAACCTCAAATATGCAGATGACACCACCCTTATGGAGAAAGCAAAGAAGAACTAAAGAGCCCCTTGATGAAAGTCAAAGAGGAGAGTGAAAAAGTTGGCTTAAAACTCAACATTCAGAAAACTAAGATCATGGCATCTGGTCCCATTACTTCATGGCAAATAGATGGAGAAACAATGGAAACAGTGACAGACTTTATTTTTTGGGGCTCCAAAATCACTGCAGATGGTGACTGCAGCCAGGAAATCAAAAGATGCCTGCTCCTTGGATGAAAGGCTATGACCAACCTAGACAACATATTAAAAAGCAGAGACATTACTTTGCCAACAAAGCTCTATCTAGTCAAAGGTATTGTTTTTCCATTAGTCATGTATGGATGTGAGAGTTGAACCAGAAAGAAAACTGAGTACTGAAGAATTGATGCTTTTGAACTATGGTTTTGAGAGAAGTCTCTTGAGAGTCTCTTGGACTGCAAAGAGATCCAACCAGTCCATCCTAAAGGAAATCTAGTCCTGAATAATTCATTGGAAGGACTGATGCTGACACTGAAACTCCAATACTTTTGCCACCTGACAAGAAGAACTGACTCACTGGAAAAGACCCTGATGCTGGGAAAGACTGAAGGAGGGAGGAGAATGGGATGACAAAGGATGTGATGGTTGGATGGCATCATTCAGACTTGATGGACATAAGTTTGCGTAAGCTCCAGGAGTTGGTAATGGACATGGAAGCCTGGCATTCTGCGGTCCATGTGATTGGAAAGAGTCAGACATGACTGAGCGACTGAACTGAACTGAACAAGAGTGCAAGTACTAAAGTTAGTACATCATTAAAAAACTTTTGTTAGCCTGCCTGCCAGGAATGCAACAATCCCTTTCCTTATTTCACAAATTTCTACCTATACTTCCACAATTAAAAAATGGTACAGCCACTTTGGAAAACTCTTCAGTAGTTTACCAAAATTAGATCATGGTAATGACTGTACAACTGTGTAAATAGTCACATTAAATTCACTGAACAGTACATTTAAAAAAAAAGGTACATTTAAAATGGATAATGTTTATAGTACCTGTAAATTATACCTTGATAAAGCTGTTCTTTAAAATATCATAGCAGCCTCATTCATAACTGTCAAGAAATGGAAACAAACCAAATGTTCACCAACAGGGGAATGAATAAACTCATTGTGACATGTTTATACCACAGAACATAATTTAACAATGGAAAGGAAAAGAGGTAGTGATACAAAACAACATGGATGAATCTTCAAGCATTTTGCTGAGACCATAGAATAACATACTGTGTGCTTTATTTTAAATAAAGAGGCAAGACTAATCTATGACAGTAGAAACCACAAAAGTGGTTGCCTGTAGGAAGCAGGGTAGGGCACGAGGAATGTCAGGCATGGTACAGAAGGGAATTTTTTGATGTAATGAAAATGTTCTTTATCCTGATAGAAATGTAGGTCATATAACTTTACATATGTGTCAAAGCTGCATACTTAAGACTGGTGCATTCTACTGTGTGCAAATTATACTTCAATTAAAAACAAATCTAGTTTCCCTCTGAGTACCTGTTTCCTATCTGAAGAACGTATCATTTATAAACTGACAAATACAAATACACTTGTTGACAATTCGTTTCATGTTTCTAAGGGCTCCAAGCCACATTTAAGAAGAACAGACTCCTAGCTTTAAAGTTTTAAGATACCTTAATATACAGTAACATGCAAACTTCAAAATGCTCCATCTGTATGTTATTACTCTTTTCCACACTTGAGTGCTCCGAATTTATTCCAAGAAGAAATCTAAATAATGGTGTTCTTTCTATAAGCATAATATTAAAAATTACATTATATATGGGATAAGCCTATCTTCTCTCCCCTAGAATAGAACCCAACAGACTCAAATTTTGAATCTGCCTTGAAATAATTATTTGTTAAACCTTTACTATGCAATTAGCACTATGCTACCTATTAGCTACTCTTTTGGAACTCACAATTTACTGAGAAAGATAAAAACTATAACACGAATAATTACAAACATAATAATTAAGCACTGTTCTGAACATGTCAGAGATGAAAAATACCTGTAAAGCATGAAGCCACTTCTTCCTCTTTTATTAATGGCAAATATAATTAACTGATAGTGGCACTTTTTCTTGCTAAGCAAGGATGCAGTCTCAGAATTCTTCTTAATATTGAGCTCCATGAAGACCCTAACAATGTGCTTGAACTGGCAGAGCAATTAAAACATGTTTCTCTGTTACAGTGTGATAAAAATACACAGGAGAAGCAGTCCAAAAAGGCTAGAGAAAGTTTTAGTAAGAAGGCAGAACATTCATTCATCAATCAACATTCATGTGTCCATGGGGTCACAAAGAGTCAAGACATGACTGAGCATATGCACGTGCAGGCAAGCACGCACACATACACACAGTATGAAAGGAGTTAGTGCACACGTGTGCGCACACACACACAATGAAAGGAATGCACGCACGCACACAGAGTATGAAAGGAGCTAGTGCACGCGCGCATGTGAACACACACACTGTATGAAAGGAGTTAGGGCATGCGTGCGTGTGAAAACACACACAGTATAAAAGGAATTAGTACACGCACACACACATGTGCACAAACACACATGCACTATGAAAGGAGTGTGGACTACCAGAGAAATTAAAGCAGTAAGATATGGTCCCAGACTTCCAAAAAATCAAATTTTAGTGAAGAAGCAGAACAGTGATAAAACAGGATGTTGAGTGCTATCAAGTATACACAGGATATTTGGGCATCTAAATAAGACCACAATGAGGTAAATTTTCCAGAAAAAAAAGTGACTCTTTGGCCAAGTTCTAAAGCATAGTTAGCCAAATCAAGAAAGATGGAGGCGTGTGACATCACCAAGATGGTGACATACATTGTTCCTGATTTCACACTCTCTTATAAGAACTAACAACTATTCATAGACAAGACACCACTGAGAAAGATGGAAGGAAAGAATACACAGGAGGCAGGGTAGAATGAGAAAGTATAGCATGTTCTGAAAAACTCTAAATACACTTGCACAGCTTGATACAGAGTCAATCTTGAAACATGAGGAGGATATATATTAAGAGAATGACAATAGTTGAGATACCACTGATTTTATCAATTCTACCATTCAATTATTATTATATGCATGTATTCCTAAAGTAAAAAGTTAAATAACAGCTCTAAAGAAATGATGAATCAAGGAAGTAATTATTAATAGCTATCAGCCTTAACCCTAACTTTATATTGTCTCATAACACTTGAACCCACTGAACAATTTTTAAAATAAACTTTAATGTGGAAAAGTCTTAGATTTACAGTAAAGTTTCAGATATCAGAGAATTTCCATACATATCTCTCACCCAGTGTCCCGTGTTGATAACTTCTTACATTATTGTAGTACACTTGTTATAACTAAGGAAACATTATTGGCATATTACTATAATTAGACTCCACACTTTATCTGTATTTGCCTAGAACTAATTTTCTCTAATGTTCTTTTTCTGTTCCAAGATCCCATCCAGGATATATTACATTTAGTTATCCTGTCTCCTTAGCCTTCTCTGAGCCATGACATTTTCTCAGACTTTGCTTTTGATGACCTTTATATTTTCAAGTCATACGGGTACAATGGTCAGTTATTTTGTAGAATGGTCCTGGATCTACCTTTGTTTGATGTTTTTCTCAAAACTAGACATGTGTTTTAGGGGGAAAAAACCACAGAGGATTAGGCCATTCTCATCACATCAAGAATACATACTACCAACAGGATTTAACACTAATATTAACATTTATCACCTGGTCAAGGCTGTGTTTGCCAGGTTTCTCCAGTGTAGTTACTTACCCTCCCTTTCTACAGTCTACTTTTGGAAGCAAGTTATTAAATACATCCCACACTCAAGGGAAGTGGAGAGAGTTAAGCAAAAGCAGATGTTTTCCTGTAATATTCTTGCATTTTCTATGATCCAATGGATGTTGGCAATTTGAGCTCTGGTTCCCCTACCTTTTCTAAATCCAACTTGAACATCTGGAAGTTCACGATTCATGTACTATTGAAACCTGGCATGGAGAATTTTGAGCATTACTTTGCTAGCATGTGAGATGAGTGTAACTATGCAGTAGTTTGAACATTCTTTGGCATTGCCTATCTTTGGGATTGGAATGAAGACTGACCTTTTCCAGTCCTGTGGCCACTTCTGAGTTTTCCAAATTTGCTGGCATATTGAATGCAGCACTTTCACAGCATCATCTTTTAGGATGTGAGATAGTTCAGCTGGAATTCTATCACCTCCTCTAGCTTTGTTCATTGTGATGCTTCCTAAGGCCCACTTGACTTTGCATTCCAGGATGTCTGGGTCTAGGTGAGTGATCACACCATCGTGGTTATCTGGGTCATGAAGATCTTTTTTGTATAGTTCTTCTGTGTATTCTTGCCACCTCTTCTTAATATCTTCTATTTCTGTTAGGTCCATGCCATTTCTGTCCTTTATTGTGCCCATTGTTGCATGAAATGTTCCCTTTGTATCTCTAATTTTCTTGAAGAGATATCTAGTCTTTCCCATTCTATTGCTGTTCTCTATCTCTTTGCATTGATCACTGAGGAAGGCTTTCTTATCTCTCCTTGCTCTTCTTTGGAACTGTACATTCAAATGGGTATATCTTTCCTTTTCTCCTTGCCTTTAGCTTCTCTTCTTTTCTCAGCTATTTGAAAGCCCTCCTCAGACAACAAATTTGCCTTTTTGCATTTCTTTTTCTTAGGGATGGTCTTGATCACCTCCTGTTCAATGTCATAAACCTCCATCCATAGTTCTTCAGGCACTCTATGAAATCTAATCCCTTGAATCTATTTGCCACTTTCACTGCATAATCATAACAGATTTGATTTGGGCCATACCTGAATGGTCTAGTGGTTTTCCCTACTTTCTTCAATTTAAGAATTTCCCTAATTTCTTCAATTTCCCTACTTTCTTTAATTTCTTCAGTTTAAATATCCAAGTCCCCAGAAAATCAGTAATACATCCAATAGTAGCAGAACATAACTTTGGTATATTCTTAATACATATCATAGAATAATGTGAGATACATATTTTTGTGAACAATTTCTTAAAATATTTATGTAGGAAATAAATTATAATTAGACTGCATTTACAAATGCTTACAACATCTTAATCATCAAGATTACTCACAGTGAATTTTATTACATATCAAATTATTTAAAAATAGATAAATACAGCCCTAAAACTATAATGAAACACAAAACATACGTTATGTCACGTTCGTTTAAATACAACTTGGATTAAATATATTAAATAGATCCTGTCAGTCTGCTTTTTTTTTTCCTTTCATGTCAGTGAAGAAAAAAAAGCAAGCATAAATAACTCATAAAAATTATCTTTCCCTCCACTAACAGTTGCCAGTACTATCTGAAGAATCCGTGTATCTGCTTTATAATTTGCATAAAACTACCCTCCCAATAAATCAATGGATTAAAGAAAAATGAAATCAGTCCAAAAGTACACATTTTTCCACTTTCAAACACATAATCAATGTGTGTATGTGTTTGTTAGTCACTCAGTCATGTCCGACCCATTGCGATACCATGGACTGTAGCCCACCAGGCACCTCTGTTCATGGAATTCTCCAAGCAAGAATACTGGAGTGGGCAGCCATTCCCTTCTTCAGGGAATCTTCTAATATATAATATTCAGTCTATATTTGCAGTCATTTAAATTTTAATCTAAAAACAGTGATAGTGGCTTGTAAATAACTTTAAAAGAATTTCAATCATTTGTTTTAACAATAAATGAGTTTTGTGTTTGTGTGCACATCTGAGGACTATATTACTAATAATAGTTACAGAGTTATATAGATGTGGTTTCCTTAGAAACGGATTTCATTTCCCTGACCCATCAAGAAAACATCTGAAACAACAAAAACAGTCAAAACTATGTATGTATTCTACAGTGAAATCAAGGAACACCTGACTATTAAAAAAATCAATTAATGGAATTACTAACAAGAAAACATACATGACACAGAAATAGTGAAACCTTAGATTATTACCTAAAGAAGTCAAAAGAACTCAACATTTTATTGGTACCTTCAATATTAGAAGGTGTTTTATAGAAGTATCTGCCAATGCTAAAAGGTTTATAGACACTGTATTAGTCTTAACAGAAAAAAGTAACCAATAAAACTAAAAAAGTATGTGTAGGCTGTACTACCCTCTAAAGGCAAATGATAAGAGAAAGATATGACCAGGTTAATCTTATCCACAGGTATAAACAATAAAATCACAGCTTACCTCACAATTTCTATAAATCCAAAACATCCTGAGTCATAGTTTCAGGATTTTTTTTTAATAAAGTTTTAAGTATTATACCACTTTTCCCTAAAATTTTAAGCTTACATGTGTTAACCTTTAGACACACAATAATTAGGATGCTAAAGTCAAATGATACTATATTTCATGCAAATAGTATTTTTATTCTACTGTACTGTACTTTATATCATTTTAATTGCAAGACAAATGATTGAGTTTAATTATTCACGACAAACGTGGGCTATCCTTTAAATGGCTATATCTCAAAGAAAAACTTATAAACACTAAAGTACTATTCTTAAAACAAACAAATGTTTTCTAGAATAAAGATGGTTACAGTAACACTTACCTCAGTCTTTTTACTGATATGATCTGTAAACGAAAAAAAAATGGTGAGATTTCATTGAAGGACGTTAACATATAAAATATTTCAATATGTACAAAATATTGAAACTAAGTTATTGAAAAGAACTTCAAAATTATAAGAGTTACACCAGGCTTCCCTGGTGGCTCAGCAGCAAAGAATCCGCCTACATCCCTGAATCAAGAAGATCCCCTTGAGAAGGAAATGGCAACTCACTCCAGTATTTTTGCCTGGGAAATTCCATGGACAGAGAAACCTGGTGGGCTACACTGCATGGAGTCGCAAAAGAGTTGGATATAACTTAGCGACTGAACAACAACAATAAGAGTTACAGAAGTCATTTGGGGATTGTCTGGGACTCACATCAGATTTACTTTTCTAGGGATAAGATGTTAAAATTTACCATATAATTACTAATTTGCTCAGCTTAAGGACTCATATCCCACTAAATGCCACCCATATCAAGGGGTATTATTAAATTCTAAACATTTGAATTTTATATATTTTAGATTTGTTGTTTCACATAATTTTTGGGGGGTTGAGCACTTGAAGGGAGGTAAACATGTCTAAAATCAAATCACAGGGTACTGTTAGTGTAGATTGTGGAATAAAAGGTAGAATAGCAATTTGTGTCCTGTAAAACTATTAGCTAGGTTTTTTAAATTTTAAAACTACATATTATAGTGATGTGATAATACTATGAAATTAACATATATTTATGTGACAAGTTGACTCCCTGAAAAAGACTCTGATGCTGGGAAGGATTGGGGGCGGGAGGAGAAGGGGATGAGAGAGAATGAGATGGCTGGATGGACATGAGTTTGAGTGAACTCCGGGAGTTGGTGATGGATAGGGAGGCCTGGTGTGCTGCGATTCATGGGGTCGCAAAGAGTCAGACACGACTGAGCGACTGGACTGAACTGAACTGAACTGATGTTGATACAACTATATTGAAATTAAACAAACCACTGACTTAGTAACAACACAGTATTTCTGGGAAATGATTACAAGGAAGACACAGGGAATCCACATAGACAAAAGGTTGAAACTAATAGGTAGCAAGTGTTCTTATTTAAATTGGAGATGATCAAGGTATCTAACATTTAACAATGCTTCTCAGGCACAGTAGAAACTTTCCATTCTCAAAGACTAAAAACAATTTAACAGCATAGTTTCTTATGAGAAACCTATTGCAAACCTAAAAGCTGGGTCCAATTCTCTAAAGCATCCACTAATCAGAATAGAATCCATAAACCCAGTAAATGTCAAAATCTTAAGTTTCAGGTCAAACTACCAAATCCTGATAGAATACTCAGTCATTCTTCTTGCATGTTCTACTTAGTATTCAATGTGAAGCCAGAAACCCAGGGAAGAACCATGATTGTGTTTGTCATGTTTTGAAATAGTTGTGCAGCCTGCCTTTAACAATAACATACTAATGTCATTCTCAACTCATCTAATAAATTTACATAGTATTTAAACATATGATAATTAAAGTTTTAAAAAACATTCTTTTCATATCTTTGCCTAGTTTATAATGACATAACTCTTATATAAAATCATTCTTACTAAAATTGGAAATTTAACATGTATCTGTTCTTTTAACCCCAAAACAAAGTGACTTTATCAGAAAAGTCAGCTACAGGAAAAACTTTCCTCATCCTTAAATGTGAACAGTGCAATCCTCTAAATTTATTCCTAAATTCACGGACTGCAAGGAGATCCAACCAGTCCATCCTAAAGAAGATCAGTCCTGGGTGTTCACTGGAGGGACTGATGTTGAAGCTGAAACTCCAATACTTTGGCCACCTGATGCAAAGAGCTGACTCATTTGAAAAGACCCTGATGCTGGGAAAGATTGAAGGCAGGAGGAGAAGGGGATGACAGAGGATGAGATGGTTGGATGAATCACCGACTCGATGGACATGGGTCTGGGTGGACTCCAGGAGTTGGTGACGGACAGGGAGGCCTGGCGTGCTGCAGTTCATGGGGTCGCAAAGAGTCAGACACGACAGAGCGACTGAACTGAACTCATAGACAGGCTTGTTTCTAAAAACAGTGAAGTATTTTCTTTTTAAAATATTACTGTTATGGTCTTACTAATCCTCATGGATGGCTTCCCTGGTGACTTAGATGGTAAAGAATCTGCCTCCAATGCAGGAGACCTGGGTTCGATCCCCAGGTTGGGAAGATCCCTTGGAGAAGGGTATGGCAACCCACTCCAGTATTCTCTGCCTGCAGAATTCCAAGGACAGAGGAGCCTGGTGGGCTACAGTCCACGGGGTGACCAATGCGTTAAGTTTAAATTCATACGAGTCAAACTGACTTCAAGATCAATGAACAAACAGTTGTTCATTTGGTCAGCAACTACTCTTATTTTCCTTTGAATATAATTCTCTTCAATACAGTCAGACCTTGCTGTTTATCTGGTCACCAACTGTTTTGACTGGTGTAAGCATGGCTTGTTGTTATTTAGTTGCTGCTGCTGCTGCTAAGTCGCTTCAGTTGTGTCCGACTCTGTGCAACCCCACAGACGGCAGCCCACCAGGCGCCCCCGTCCCTGGGATTCTCCAGGCAAGAACACTGGAGTGGGATGCCATTTCCTTCTCCAATGCATGACAGGAAAAAGGGAAAGTGAAGTCACTCAGTCATGTCCGACTCCTAGCGACCCCATGGACTGCAGCCCGCCAGGCTCCTCCATCCATGGGATTTTCCAGGCAAGAGTACTGGAGTGGGGTGCCATTGTTGTGTCTAACTCTTTTGCAACCCCATGGACTGTAGCTCACCAGGCTCTTCTTTCCTTGGGATTCTCTAGGCAAGAATACAGGAGTGGGTTACCATTTCCTTCTCCAGGGGATCTCCAACCCAGGGATCGAACCCATGTCTCCTATGTCTCCTGCACTGGCAGGCAGATTCTTTTCCACTGCGCCACTTGGGAAGCCCCCTATTTCTGGTCTAGTGTAAGTCAAATTGCTTTATGTGTAAGGGCAATAATATGTTTCAAGATGACTCAAAATTACAAATATGAATTTTTATTTTCAGTGAATTTTAGAAAAGGGGCAAATTCAGAAATACAGAAAGATAAATTCTTACTGAAATTTTATGAGGTTTTAAAGACTGTGTTTAAATTACTTTAACCCCCAAATAGTTTATTTCCAAGCAGGTTTACATGTTTTACATTCTAAGTAACATGTTAATAAAACAATCTTATTTTAAAAATTAGAAAGGTACTTAAGTATACAAAGATTCAGAATAGTTTTTCTGGCTTAATAGATTCTGTACATATATTACCTTCAGATTGAAACTCTTTAAGTGATATTGTGAGAGGTTTGTCTTTTCCCTGATGAGTCTTTCTTTTGTCTTTTTTATTCATAACCTTTGACTGAGTCGATGCATTTTCAGCATTTTCATATTCCTAAAAAAAAATTACCAACAATAATTAAGCTTGGTTTACACCAGTAAAATCAATTCACCAATATGCAATATGTTTCTTAAAGTCATATTTTTACAGATAAGAGGCAAATAAAAAAATCAAAACAGAGGCTAGCCAAACTGTATAAAAAGTTACCTGTTTATGGATATACTTAATCTTCTGCCTATTAAACACTAAAATAAAAATTAAAAGCTATACCTTGATCTATAACTCTGAGTTGCTCATCCTCTTCTTCATGTCAGGACCAAAGTTAACACAATAATCTAGGGTCAATTTCTTTTCTCAAACGAACTGAAATCTGGCTTCTGCTAGTCTCTGACACTAAAATTAAAGTCAACCTCCTGGTGCCTAAGATGGTAAAGAATCTGCCTGCAATGCGAGAGACTCAGTTTGATCTCTGGCTCTGGAATATTTCCTGGAGAAGGGAATAGCAATCCACTCCAGTATTCTTGCCTGGAGAATTCTATGGACAGAGGCTACAGTCCATGGGGTGGCAGAGTCAGACACAACTGACCAACTCACACTTTCAGTTTTCTTTTTCAAAGCCAAATCCAAAGACATATTTTTCTTTTTAAGCATCTCCTGGTTTTCTCAATATACTTCTGACTATGCTTATTTCTCCTTCACTGGTTTCTCTTTTCCCAACTATACTCTTTAAAATGCAGCTGCTGTTCACCATTATTCCATTCTTAATCTATCTTCATATCCTTTATACCTGTTGTTCCTCAAACTCAAAATTTAAAGTTCTACCTGATGACTTGTGTACGTACAGACAACTCACATGGAATGTTCAATAAACATCTGCAAACTAAGCATGTTGAACTCCTAGTGAGTATCTTATTTAATGTCACCATCATTATACTGTCTAGGCTAGAAACCTCAGTGATCCTTGCCTATTCTTCCTTTATATTTTATGTGCAAATTAGTTACTAGGTCTTGTTGAGTTTAACTCCTAAAGAGCTCTTAAATCTATTCTCTTTTATTCATCCCCAACAGGGAAGTTCAATTCAGTTCAGTCGCTCAGTCGTGTCCGACTCATTGCAACCCCATGGACTTCATACTTTGTCATTTTCCTCGCCTTCTTTAACTTGACATTACAATACTCTCTAATTTTAGCCTCACCACTCATCTTCTACACTGTTACAGCATGAGTTTCTAAAATGAAAACCTGAAATCTAAAAGTTAAAAATTTCAATAGCTCTCTCCCAACAAATGTATAAAAGTCAATCTCCTAAGTCTGCACACAATGTTTATAGTCTATTCTGGTGGCAGTATCTCCAGCAACTCTAGGTACTAAATTACAGTTTTTCAAAATGCTACTCTTTCACATGTATACATAGATATATACTTACCTCTCCTTCCTTGAGAATGCCTTTCTCTTGCCTACTGATGAACTTTCAATACATCAAGTAAGACTCCTCTTTAAGAACCTTTTCCTAAGATATCCTGCCATCCTAAGATATCCTGTCACAACATGGATAGACCTTGATAACATTATGCTCAGTGACATAATTTAGACACAGAAAGAGAAGTACTGAATGATATCACTTATATGAGGAATCTTTTTTTAAAAAATAAAGTCAAACCTATTAAAAAAGAGTAAAATTAGTTACCAGGGGATGGTAAGATGAGACCAACAGTGTTTAAGTATACAAACTTATAATGAGTAATAAATAAACCACATAGATCCAATGCACAGTATCAGGAATAAAAATCAATAATACTATATACTACAACACTATCATATGATAACTATCACTTCACTGGCAATCATACTACAATATACAAATATATCAAACTAACACACTATACATCGTATATTTACATACTGTAACACTTCAGATTTATCAAACAAAAAAAGAATCCTTTGCTAAAATCCACCCCCATCAAAAGCACAGAAAATTCTATCTTACTGAATTCCCACTGCAATGAAAACATAAAATCTCTCAATATTGTACACTACAATTATATGTGTGTCTCTCACTTCACTCCCTCTACTAAATTCAATGGCTTGGACCATGTCTCTATCTTTGTACTGCATGCCTAGCAATTTCTGACTATTCAAAAAAATATCTGGGGAGTGAGTGACAGGACAGAAAATGCCATCCCACAGTTTAGCTATTATGAAAACCTTTAGGCTAAAATAATCATAGTTATTTTATTGGAATACTGACAATATCTACATCAGTATAACTACATCAAACTAGCCATTGCACGGGGCTTCCCTGGTGGCTCAGCAGTAAAGAATGTGCCAGCAATGCAGGAGACCTGGGTTTGATCCCTGGGTCAGGAAGATCCCCTGGAGGAAGGTATGGCAACCCATTCCAGTCTTCTTTCCTAGAGAATCGCATGGACAGAGAAGCCTGTTCACAGGTTGTAGTCCATAGGGCAGCACAGAGTTGGACACAACTGAAGCAACTAAGTAGCAGCAGCAGCCATCACATAGAAAAGGAGTTTGACCATTCTCTGAGAATCATTATAGTCTGATAAAACCTGTGCTTTTAGGTACCAGGCCTATGACTGCCTCAAAAAAACTGGCTGGGAGCATATTTTACCAACACCATCTACTCCACTCCTCCTCTATAGGTATGGCTAAAAAGCTTTAGAATGTAGATATATATTTAACAACAAATCATCACTGTATGATAATATTCTATTTGATAAATTTTATCTTCGAACCGAGCAAGTCAGGAGGATTTTTCCAGTGTAATCTGAAAGTTCATTTAAATGATTAAATCATAGTAAAGCTAGCTGAATCCACTTTTGTAATTGCCAGCTTTGTGTCTAAATGAACAAGTAACAGTAAGGATTACAGTTATTCTTGATTATTCCAGATAATACAAATAGGGACATGAAAAATGAAACTAACACATACAGTGTACCAAGTCCAGTCTAATGGCAACTTTCATCCTCTTCCCTTGAGCTACAAATAAATAGCAAAATTATCCCCTGTAAGTTCACTCCTCTACACCCTTCATGTTGAATGAAGGAGTTAGTGTACAGTGATATAGTCTAAAGGCCCTTAAGCCCAAAGGCCATTTATGATCAACTACTAATAACCCCAAGTTGAATAAATTTTGCAAACCAAAATAAATTACCAATGTATGCCAAAGACTAAAATGTTAAACACACACAAAAAAAATGTTAAACAATATGGAGATAATATAAATGCTCATTTAAATACAGAAAATAGAAACAAATGCTACTTTTTGCTTAAATATCCCTACAATGACAAGCTATATAATGCATTTCAACACATAGCCCAATATCAGAGCTTAGTGATAAATGCTAAATTCACAAGGTCAAACTGTCAGAAACGTCTTCTCATTTACTTAACTACAGTGTATCTTCAGTAGAGGGTCTTTTAATGGATGCCCCCGTACACAGAGTTACTCAAATTTTAAAATCTTAACTATTTTCTATGTTCATTTAAAGTAAGTTAAAATAAATCATCTGCTATTCATTTCCTCTCGCCCTTTCATCGTGGGTGGAGAAATTTCTTAACTAAACATTCCAAATCACCAGACAAAGCTTAGTCCACGTGTTTGTGGTATCTCTGAAAACTTGAGGAGAATCTCATAAACACTTTATGTTAATACTTTGATACAAGGATGGATTTTTACGACAGACTTTAAAGGAGAACTTTTATACAAAGTTCAGGAAGGCTGGTTCAAACTTCTGACAACTTAAAATATATAAATCAATAAATATGGAAATACCTTTTTGTGTTCCTCATATTCTAATTTACTCAGCAACAATGCCTTCTCAAGATCTGCTTCAAACATTTCAGATGTCAGCTAAAAGTAAAAACAGTTTCACAATAAACAGATATAGCATTATACGACACCAGCGAAATAACCATGATAATATATACAGAATAACAAATACTTTAAAAAACAGTTGGGTTCTCCAAAGTTATCTATCCATACCAAAGTAGAGAACTCCATGTTTTATAGATGATACCAAAACAAAAACTTACAATTTTGATATTTTTACTTTCTCATTGTCAATTATCTGTTGTGTAACATAATCTTTTTACTCTAATAAAAAAAATCTTACAAAGAAATTGACACTATAACAAATGTCAAAGATGGTATCTAGTTTTGGACACAGAAAATATGTTACTAAAAACAAATAATACTAAAAACTCAATAAGCATTAAAAAACATACCATATCCTTAATATAGACTAATTTGCATGTACAGAACCTTTAAATAAGGTGACCAATTGTTTTGGCATATGCCTGATGTTACAGAAAAATTACAGTTCATCTTTTTACTGTTTTTTTATTCCTTTTGTATGACTGGTCTACCTTTAAAGTCATCTAATACTACTACAATAAAATGAATTTTTGTGATCTGTAACTTTTGGTTCCTCTCTCTCACCACTCAGTCTCACCTTAACCTCTGACAATCCAGCTTCTGCCACCTCCAATCAAATTAGTCTCTAAGACTTACTTTTCCTAACTGCCAAAAGAATTGGTACTGTAGCTGAATGAGACTTTGGGTTGTCTACTTTTGGGGGTAAGGCATGTCTGCAGCTAAATACAGGATAGTTGCAATAGGACAAGAGTAAACTATCCTGGATTTGTTTACATGTATGTGTCAACTTATGCATCAGTTCAGTTCAGTCGCTCAGTCGTGTCCGACTCTCCGCGACCCCATGAATCACAGCACGCCAGGCCTCCCTGTCCATCACCAACTCCCGGAGTACACTCAAACTCATGTCCACAGAGTCGGTGATGCCATCCAGCCATCTCATTCTCCGTCGTCCCCTTCTCCTCCCACCCCCAACCTTTCCCAGCATCAGAGTCTTTTCCAGTGAGTCAACTCGTCGCATGAGGTGGCCAAAGTATTGCAGTTTCAGCATACCATATAATAAAAACATAACTTCAGTGGGCATTGCTTTTAATCTGCCCACAATACCTTCCTTTATTCCTTTGAATAACAACACTTCAATCCAGTGTCCTAGGATTCTGGCAAGACAGTCAGCACCTGATTCTTTATACCACTCATTAGCATACCCACACAAACATCCCAGCTGCCACTGCAACCACCAACAGGATGGGAGCAAAGGACCGAGCTATTTTTTGTTCTCTTGGGAAATAAATTTTGAGAACAAACACAAAGTAAGTAGGGTTCAATCAGCTGATTATAGCCTCTTAAAGTGAGTATACTAGCTCTACTAGTTCATGCCTAAGAGCATCCCAGAATTTCTTAGTTTTCCTCTTTTCCAAGGTCTTTGTTTAGTTTTTAATGCAAATCTGTTAATTAGTACCATTTACCAGATTATTTTTTGCCAAAGTTACTCAGAATTGTTTCTGCTGCTTAACGATTTTAAAAAACTGAACTAAAACAGAAATCAGTTCCTAAAAGGAGTAATCTGTTTCAAAGGGATATTCTGAAAATTAGAAAAATGTTAACACTGGACATCAGGAACTGATAAATCATTTATTTCTAATCAATGTTATCCCTTTGAAAGTATCTCATCCAACCCTATACTAAGGTAACAAAAAGTGGGGGGAAACTAGGTTTATCACAAAAAATTGATCTAACTCAGAGAAAAATACAGTTAGAATTAAAATTGTAAATAAGGGCATACAAAAATTCTTGTTAATTCCCAAGTGAATTGTACATACTTTTTCTAAGGAATAACTGAAAAGAACTGAAGAATTACTTCAATCCAAATGAATAATAATCAGGAAAGAGTTATCTTTCTTAAAGGTTAACGTTTTATACTTTATTATATAAATGTGTATTTAAAGAACAATATACAGTTAAAAGGTAAAAAGAAATTGGATTCATGTTGTTGTTGTAGTTGTCCAGTCACTAAGCCATGTCCAATTCATTGTGACCCCATGAATTGCAGGATGCCAGGCTTCCCTATTCTTCACTATCTCCCAGTTTGTTCAAACTCATATTCAATGAGTCGGTGATGCCATCCAACCATCTCATTCTGTTGCCCTCTTCTCCTGCCTTCAATCTTTCCCAGCATCAGGGTCTTTTCCAATGCAGTTAGTTCTTCACATCAATGGCCAAATTACTGGAGTTTCATCAGCTTCAGTATCAGTCCTTCAGTGAATATTCAGGGTTGATTACCTTTAAGATTGACTGGTTTGATCTCTGTGCCATCCAAGGGACTTTCAAAAGAGTCTTCTCCAGCACTACAGTTCGAAAGCATCAAATCTTAGGCACTCAGCCTTCTTTATGATTCAACTCTCACATCCTTACGTGACTACTGGAAAAACCATAGCTTTGACTATGCAGACCTTTGTCGGCAAAGTGATGTCTCCGCTTTTTAATATGCTGTCAGGTTTGTCATAGCTTTTCTTCCAAGGAGCAAGTGGCGTTTCATTTCATGGCTGCAGTCACCGTCCGCAGTGATTTTGGACCTCAAGAAAATAAAACCTGTCACTGTTTCCATTTTTTCCCCCTTCTATTTATCATGAAGTGATGGGACTGGATGCTATGATCTTAATTTTTTGAATGTTGAGTTTCAAGCCAGATTTTTCACTCTACTCTTTCACCTTCAAGAGGCTCTTTAGTTCCTCTTCACTTTCTGCCATTAGAGTGGTATCATCTGCATATCTGAAGTTGTTGCTATTTCTCCCGGCAATTTTAGTTCCATGTTAATGACATGGATTCATGTTAGTATCACACAAAAAAAGGAAATTTATATCAATCTTTCCACCAAAACACAAAGCAGACAGAGTACAAAATATTTTAATATAATTAGAGCATAGCAAAAGTAACCCCATAGAAAAAATACCAAATCTACTTAAATTTAGTCTGAGCAAAGTTGTTTCAATTTACCACCAGCTATTAATCCGTATTAATGACATTTAAAATTTACAGAAAAGGCATTTAAGATTATTTCCAATATGTCACATATTCTGACTAATATTCCAAAAATAAATCCCTGGGCAAGAGAAGAGGTGATGAAGGTGGGAGTCTTGCAAGATGTCATTATTCTTTTTCATATTATCTCATATAACTTAAGTATATAGGTAGCTGATTCTAAGAGCATGATAAACATGAATGAAATGGAACTCTTAAAAGTAAAAAATATGACTCTCCCCAACATTTGATTCTAAATATAGCAGTTTAGAGCTTACATTTACCTTTTAATTATTAACAAAAACTAGTATACAAGGAAATACAATTAGGATAAAATGATTTAAATTTCAGTTTAGTTTTATGAAAACAACAAAAAACTTATAAAATGGCTAAACTACTGCAGTCCCAGCATACAGAAACCTGGACCTGACCATAGCAATGCAGGAAACAACACTATACTTTTCTCTTGGCTTCCTTCATGCTTCCTATCCCTATCCAGTAGTAAAACATTTTTTTATATATTTAAATAAGCCTATAGGCTCAAGGGTTTATGATCAGTTAAAGAGTATGAAAAACTGATGAAAAATTAGGACAGTAAATATTTTAGGACTACAGTTTTAAAAATTTGCAAATCAAAGTACCATAAATATTTTACCCACTTTAAATCCAAGCAAAACAAATCCCAAATGAAGAGTTAATTTCCAATTCTCATAGGCATTATGGGAACAGGCTTATTGCAAAACACAAGACATGATTCTGAGAACATTTAACACTTGCAACAAGTGTTTAGCCACAGTAGCAGTAGTGCTCCCTGCTCCTCTAACTCAATGATTTTCAAACTGTAGAAAGCAGAATTATTTCCCAGAAAACTTCAAATAATCTTATTGAATGTTATGATTTCAAAAGTTGCCAATATTCTGCAAAAACTATGTGTTCATACTAATGATCATGTTCCATTCAAGTCAGCTAACACACCTTCATATCTTCTGAGTGCTGTTTACATTTACTAAGTTGAATGCTTTAATTATATATCAAAGTAATAAACATAGTTCACTGATTCATGGAAGGATTAAAAGTAGCAGTGAAAGTAGTAAATAATACAACTTATAAAAACAGCATTAATTTAAAAAATGAACAGGACTCTAATATAGTGAATACAGAATACAAATCTGTCTGTGTCAGGACAAAAGTGGTATCATATAAGCAGCTAAAAAGGAAAATAATAGAAAATTAAAATACCAAAATTAAGAGCCTCCTGATTAAGGTGAAATTCAAGGAACATGAAAAAGCTGGCTTTAAACTTAACGTTCAAAAAACTAAGACCATGGCATCCAGTCTCATCACTTCAAGACAAACAGATAGGGAAAACACGGACACAGTGACAGATTTTATTTTCTTGAGTGCCAAAATCACTGTGGATGGTGACTGCAGCCACGAAATGAAAAGACATTTGCTCCTTGGAAGAAATGGCTATGACAAACCTAGACAGCGTATTAAAAAGCAGAGACATCACTTTGCCGACAAAAGTCCAAATAGTCAAAGCTCTGGTTTTTCTAGTAGTCATGTATGGATGTGAGAGTTGGATCATAAAGAAGGCTGAGTACCAAATAATTGATGCTTTTGAACTGTGGTGCTGGAGAAGACTCTTGAGAGTCCCTTGGACAGCACAGAGATCAAATCAGCCAATCCTAAGAGAAATCAACCCTGAATATTCACTGGAAGGACAGATGCTGAAGCTGAAGCTCCAATACTTTGGCCACTGATGTGAAGGGCCAACTCACTGGAAAAGACCCTGATGCTGAGAAAGGCTGACGGCAGAAGGAGAAGAGGGCAACAGAGGATGAGATGGTTGGATGGTATCACCAACTCAATGAACATGAGTTTGTGCAAACTCTGGGAGATAGTAAAGGACAGGGAAGCCTGGCATGTTGAAGTCCACAGGGCTGCAAAGAGTCAGACACAACTCAGTGACTGAACAACAACAAAGACACCAAATACTTGAAATTTCAATTTACTGAATCATCAGTCTATATGTTCCTAGTTTTCTGCTATGAAATATGGTCAGACCAGTGACCTAAAGACATAGTTTTTGTTTCACTTTCAAAGTGCAGTGACCTGTATGAGTTTTCCCAAAACATGTACCAAGTAATGCTTTGGAGAACAAAAGTGATGAATTTTGTTGCTAAAGAAAAAGTAAAAACACAAACACAAAGAGCATTCTTTATAGTGAAATCAAATGCAAGTCAAACTATCACCAAGAGGCTTATTATACCAGCCACAAGGTTAATGAGAAATACCACTCTCACAAACAAAAAACACAACAAGATATTGGCAAAATGCCTTTATCAGGTAGACTGGAGGATACAATGTGAGAAAACAATTAACTATGCACATGCTAGCAGACATTTCACTTCAGAGTTGGACAAAACCAGTGATATGTGGGGTCTGAATCAATACAACAGGAGAAAGAAATACACAGAATCTGATCTATTTTTCATTCAACATCCATTAGAAGAGATTTTTCTATTATTTTTGAGCCATGATGTAAAATTTTTAAAAGGTAATACTGGAATCAGTACTGTGTATGCTAAGTTACTTCAGTCGTGTCAGACTGTGGGGCTCTATGGACTGTAATCCATATAACGTAACTGCCACCTCGACTTTTATAAAATGTTCTAGCTCCTTGGTTTTTATTAAAACAAAAAATAGGTGCTGTCTAAAATAAACTTCTGCTCCCTGTAACATCGTTTTCAAAGTACACTTTCACTTTGGACATTAAGTACGATATTCTCCTTTTATGTGGCAGAAACGTTTCTTCCGTTGACATGAGATTAACTAAGATCCAGTGCTTGCTCCTAAGTAGATGTAATGGATGCTTCTTTACTGTCTATCTTGTTGCTGTTTAATGCAGCTCTCAGATTTTATGCTGAGGCTTAGTTCATGTAAATTTATGTTATCACTTTGACAATTTAGGAGTAGGAAACTTTGTTTTGGTATTACTCTTCTGTATTTAAAATAGTCATATAACAGACAAGATTTCTATATCCACCTTTTCAATCGGCTCAGTTTGAATGTCATTCTTTTGGCAGTGGATATCCAGTTTCCCCAAAACCATTTATTGTAAAGACATACGTGGAGTTTTGTGCTGTTGCCCTGTGTCAAGAAGAATACCTACCACAACTGCATGCCTTCTGCCTACTACAGTCAGTCTGGTCCCTATTTTTTAAATCTATTATTCCACACAGCAAAACAGATTCCAAGTGGTATACTGAGCTTGCCTTATCTCTTCTCTACTTATCAGTGTAATTATCCCAGCAACTACGCTACTTCCCAGGACTTTATTTTCCTACAAGTTAGATTTTCAAATAAGGTACCAGCTTTTCCTAAGTGACCCATCAATAGTGTATCTAGTAGAAATTCCTCAAAGTTCCTCAGCCTTGGATGACATTTTTATATAGGGTCAGGGCCAAGTTAACTATTTCTTTCTCCTAATTACCTGGTCATTTTGGCGGTAATCAATGGGGGCAGGAAGGCAGGCAATAAATATCTGTTAAGTTCACATATTACATGAATTTATTTTGATGGAGAATTGAGCAGTTTTCCTTTATTAATTTTCCAATGCCCCTTGGGCCACTGGGAGAAATTCTCTCTGGTGAAGACACTGGCAAATTCTATTACTGTCTAAACAAGTGTACCATTAATAATACTTGTAAACCAGAATAAAATGTCATAAGGAATGCTGCAAAAGGAAAAAAAGAATCAAATAATCCCCCTAAAATAAGACGATTTATCCAGTTTACCAGCACCTGGAAATATCATTTTTGCACAGCTCTAGTGTAATAACAACGGAGAAGGCAATGGCAAGCCACTCCAGTACTATTGCCTAAAAAATCCCATGGATGGAGGAACCTGGTAGGCTGCAGTCCGTGGGGTCGCTAAGGGTCGGACACGACTGAGCGACTTCACTTTCACTTTTCGCTTTCACACATTGGAGAAGGAAATGGCAACCCACTCCAGTGTTCTTGCCTGGAGAATCCCAGGGATGGGGCTTCCGTCTATGGGGTCACACAGAGTCGGACACGACTGAAGTGACTTAGCAGCAGCAGCAGCAGTGTAATAACAAATGCTTGTAATGATGAGCCTGAGGCACTAGAAATTTCTATAGAAAATGTTATAATTAACATAGCTTAAGTTAAGAGCACGGTTTAGTACAGTTTAATTCTTTTAAAACTGAAACTCAAGCACAATAGGTATAGCCACTCCATTAAGCCAAACATCTGCTAAAATAATATTTATTTCCAACAGATCAAATGACAGTTTAACAGATAAGAAAATAACTATTCATTTTTCATATATACAGCATCTCCTAGAGTACATTCCAAATTTAGTACGTTATTTTCCTGAATACCACAAACACAAAAAGAAGCTGACTGGTTTTATTAAATTATCTCTTTGATTTGGTTATTAATGACATTTATTTAACAAGAGGAATAAAAGAAGAAAACATTGCATAAATAGGTTTAAAAAAACAAATGTCACAAACTATTTTACAACAAGCCTGAAAAGGAAAAGTTTCCCCTCAAAGTTTTTCTTCTTTAAACAAAACTGTCACTGAGTATTTCTAGTTAGTATTGGTCTTACAAATATGATTTTCTTTACTCTAAATAACTTAATCCTGTTTTTCTACCTTCCCTATCTCTACCTCATTTATAAAAGGGCAGATGAAGTAAAAACTCAGAAAATAACCGTTTGAAACTAACAAACTAACAAAAATAATAAATGTGTCTATCTGTTTTCCTAGTTAGATAAAAACCAGAACCTCTTATTAAAAGTAGCATACACATGAGTGAATCCAATACAAAATGCTCCTCAGAACAGTAGTGTCATGGTTGGATACACTGCTATCTAAAAAATGTAAAAATTCACTGAAAACTAAAGCAAAACAACTTAATTTACTTAGCTGTACCTGCTCATCTCTTTGTCTCCACTCTTGCCAATTTTCTTCTCGTGAATCCTTCTGTACTGGGTTTGGTAATGAAAGCTCATGTTGAGCATTACAAATGGCATGGGAGGATTTCTGTGGAATTTTCTTAAAAGCAAGATTCCTGAGCTATAGGGAAAAAAAATTAAATTCAGTTTACCAATACTGAGATTAATGATTTTTTTGGAAGTTAAGAAATCAATATTTTTATACTTCTAAATACTCAATATACTAACTCACAAAGTCATTGTGAACTTTTGTCATCTTTGTAGAATTTCACCAGCATTTGAGAAAATTTTGGTGGATTTATAGATGAAATGATTAATAAGTAAAAATGGATTATACTCTATTATACTATCATTTGAACCAATTTAATGATCCTGGTTTATTAAAGGGTTTATAGGAATAGAGAACAGGATAACAAGTGTACTTTTTTAAAATACAAAACAATAAGGTTCAATGAGGGATTAAACTTTAATGGCTTATAAATTTAAAAGTTTAAATAGTGAGAGAAGATAGCTTAAGGAAATCTAGCAACTACTTTGCTAGTCCTGAAAAATACAGAGCCTACAACTAGCAATATATGATTAGGAAAATACTTTAATTGGTTACAACAGTCTAGTGGGGAAAGAGGACAAATCAAAGAGGTCTGTCTTAGGTGATACAGATTGCTCTACAGGCATTAGTAAGTTTGAGGAACTTCAAAATATGATGACGAGAGACACAGCAGTTCAAACATTCATGCCCCATGATTATCTCATTATAGATGTCTGCTATTTACATTTAATGTAGAATAATGAGCTTCTAATGCAGCAGACATTAGCATCTACCCTAACAATGTTATTAGCAAGGTAGAAGTTCCAGTGAGAACAGATGCTAATTTTGTTCCTCTTATATTGTAAAGACTATAGCAGTTTCCTCTGTATCTCTAAAAGGGAAAAAAACAAAACATGTGATATAATAGCTTTAAAGATTTTTCCAATAAAAGCAATGGATAAGTTTTTTAAAAAATACAGGGCCTAGACCACCAAGTAACATAATGAATTAAAACTGTACTGGCCAAGCCACTCCCAAAAGTAGGAATAATCTGAGACACAGAGGTTGAAACAGGGAGAAAAGTACTGAGTATTTGGACTAAATTGTATTCCCTCAAAAAATATGCTGTAGGTCTAACTCTCGCTGTCGGTGAATACGACCTCATTCAGAAAAAGGATCTTTGCAAACATAATCAAGTCAAGGTTAAACTGAATTAGGCTGGGCCCTAGTGAATGAAAAGGTATAGACAAAGATATACAAAGCCAAGGAACACTGAGGACTGACAGCTACCATAATAAGCTAGGAAGAGGAGAGAGGAAAGGAAGGATTCCACTGAGAAAGAGCCTTGTCCTATTAACACCATGGTTAGACTTCTAGCCTCTAGAACTGTTAAGAGAATACATTTCTGTTGTTTTAAATCACCCAGCTTGTGGTATTTTGTTACAGAAGTCCTAAGAAACCAATAAAGAGGCTTTAAAATCAAGGATCAACAATTTAACTGATAATCAACAGACTATTCTGCAGGAGGGAGTGATAAGATACAAACATTGCTTTAAGAAGTGGTTTCTGCTGTGGGAAAGCCAGAGTAGAGGAGATGCTGCTAGAGATGAAGCCATGGCAGGTTCAGTACTGATTTATTACAGAAAACAGACTGACAGAACTATAGATGCGCAAGCGGGAAGGGAGGATCCTCAGGCTCATTCTCAGTAACGCAATGTAAACCCCACTATTACCTTATTTTCTGTTCCCCCAAATCATCTTTAATTCCAAAAAGAAAATGGTAGGCAATCAAAAGTTCTGTAAGACTGGACTTCGGAAAGGTTATATAGTGAGAAAAATGTCTTTTAAAGAAGTTACCCTGTGTGGCAAAATTTTAAAGAGATACTCACAAAGCAATGGTGATGGAAATTAACAAATCAAAAAGGCTTTTCGCAGTCTTGAGATATTATAAAATGAATATAGAGAGGAAAAAAACACTTCTACTGCTTCTCTTATTCAGTGATAGAGAAAGGTCCTTATATACCTACTGCTCTATTAAAAGACAAACACAGGCTAGAGCTGTTTTTCAGTATTTCTTTTAAAAATAAATGGGCACATTACAATTTGGTCATGTAACTCATGCTAGGAGTATTTAGGGGAGAAGGATCTGCCATGTACTTACTACCCTTAAGAAAAAGATGACAAATGCATAAAAACGTATGCATTTCAAGGCTAGCCATAGGATTATTATCTATAATAATTAAAAAAATGGGAAACCTAAATGTTTATCACAATAGTTTGATTAAGTAAACTATGACAAAGCCACATACTTTTAAATAATGTGGAGTCATTTAAAATAATGTTGATTTTTATTTACTCACATGGAAAACTGCTCATGCTTTTTTTAAAAAGCCAGTTATGAACGTCTATTATATAATCTAATTTTCATTTAAGTTAAATATGAATGTAGGTATGTGTACATGTCTATATATTCAAAAAACATATATATGTATACAGAAAACACATACCAAAATATTAATTTGTTATATCTCTAGTTATAGTCACTAGAGAATATTTTTATTTTTATTTTATATTCACAATTGACCTTTATTTTTTAATATTTTTTATTTTATATTCACAAATGATCTTTGTTTTGTTTTAAGACTTCCTATGTTTTTCAGGAACTTTTTGGAATGAGCACATAAGCTTCCACAGGCCAGGAAAAGAAAGGCATTCAATACGTTCATTACATTAGACTTCAAATACACACAAATTCATATATTTATATATATATTTTAGTCATAATTACCAAGTACCTATGGACCAGGAACTGTGGATACATGGATCAACAAGATAGTAACTGTCCTCTTCATGCTTACAATCTACTGGGAAAGCAGACGTGAAATAACTATAATTGCTACCTCATTTGCTTCACTCTGCTGCTGTTCCTTCTTTTTTCTTCTTTTCTCTCTTTTCTTCTCATTTGTAGTTGATTTATTTGTTTGAGACTTTCCAGTATTTCGACCTTTGCCTTTTCCAGGCTCAGAATCAGAACCACTGCCACTATCCACTTGCAACAAGGCAAAACGAGAGGCAGTAGTGGGAACAGAACTAAGTACTGCTGAGGCCATTGTAAAGATTTTTCTTTCAAAATACTTCTGTCAAGAATAATTCCTGTGGGAAGGGAGAAAGGAGGCAGATGAATAAACATAGTAAAATCTGTTTTACATTTTACTGTTTTAGATTTCAGAACAAACAGAAATACACACACACTTCTCCTGACACTGGATTTAGTAACATTTGGATTCATACCCACAGTCCTACTGGCAATAACATACTTTTTAAACTTAAGTAAAAAACATAAAATTGTGTAATATAAAACAAAAAGTTATATACTGAGATTTCACAATTATTACAAGGCTACCACCAATATATTCATTTTTCCATATAGTTTCCAAAAATTAGTGACTTTCCTCTTTTAAATACGCCACCATATATCTATGAAGTACATCCTAAGTCTGCCATAATACGTACATATATTTATGGAGAACATCCTAAATCAATAGAGTTTATTAATACAATGAAAAAGTACGTATATCATATTTCACTGCACTAGGTCCTGCTGCTGCTGCTGCTAAGTCACCTCAGTCGTGTCTGACTCTGTGCAACCCCATAGATGGTAGCCCACAGGCTCCCCCGTCCCTGAGATTCTCCAGGCAAGAACACTGGAGTGGGTTGCCATTTCCTTCTCCAATGCATGAAAGTGAAAAGTGAAAGTGAAGTCGCTCAGTCATGTATGACCCCGAGCGACCCCATGGACTGCAGCCCACCAGGCTCCTCCGTCCATGGGATTCTCCAGGCAAGAGTACCGGAGTGGGTTGCCATTTCCTTCTCCCACCACTGGTCCTACTACATGCTTATCCTCAACTTCGAAGATAGAGAAAAAGGAGTAGGAAAGGAAGAACATTCTTATCATATACAAATTCTGCTTTAAGTTTGATTCTAGAGTGACAGCAAAATAGAGACCTTACCCTGGAGAAGGAAACGGCAACCCACTTCAGTACACTGTCTAGGAAATCCCATGGACAGAGGAGCCTGGCAGGCTACAGTCCATGGGGTGGCAAGAGTCGGTCAGACACAATTTAGCAATTAAACCAACCCACCACCACACATGCGAAACCTGAAAATATTCATAACAGGCATAACCACACATCAAGAATTACTGAAGGAGGTTCTTTAAGTTACAGGGAAAATCATCCCAGACAGAAATGTGGCTCTTCACAATAGACAGAATAATACTGCAAATAGTAACTACATTGGTTAAGTTCATAAATTTTCTTCTATATAAATGTCCCTAAAGCATGATTATAACAAAAATTATTATATATATATAAATTATATATGTAAAATAAAAACTATATAATATATAAATTATATATAGTATAAAACATATTATAACAAAAATAATAGCATATATTGTGTTTTTATAATATACACGTAAAAATAAAATGTGTTATCTCAATAGTTAAAAAAAGAGAACTTAAATTCTCTCAACCAAAGGAAACTTTTCAAAATCACCTTCTACCATTATCTTTTAGTTAATTAATCTCAGTGTACCCTATCTCTTTCAGTTTTGTTTTCTTTGATTATAGCTAATTTACAATGCTGTGCTAGTTTCAAGTGTACAGGGAAATGATTCGATTATTTATATACATGTGTATATTTTTCAGTCGTGTTCGACTCTGTGTGACCCCAGACGGCAGCCCACCAGGTTCCCCTGTCCCTGGGATTCTCCAGGCAAGAACACTGGAGTGGGTTGCCATTTCCTTCTCCAATGCATGAAAGTGAAAACACTCAGTCATGTCCAACTCTTAGCGACCCAATGGACTGCAGCCTACCAGGCTCCTCCATCCATGGGATTTTCCAGGCAAGAGTACTGGAGTGGGTTGCCATTGCCTTTCAATTATTTAAATATATACATATATTTTATTTATGGGGCTTCCTGGTGGCTCAGTGCTAAAGAATCCACCTGCCAATGGAGGAGATGCTGGTCCAATCCCCATGTCAGGAAGATCCCCTGGAGAAGGAAATGGCAACCCACTCCAGTGTTCTTGCCTGGGAAATATTGTAAACAGTGCCCAATGTTCACAGCAGCACTATTAACAATAACCAAGACATGGAAACAACCTAAACGTCCATCAACAGATGAATGGATGTATGTGTGTGCACAGACTTGTGTAATCCAAGTCATCTGTTTGTGATATACAAACACAATGGAATAATACTCATCCATAAAAAAGAATGAAATAATGCCATTTGTAACAACATGGACCTATATATGATTACATTAAGTGAAGTAAATATGACAAAGACAAATATCATATAATATTACTTATATGTGGAATCTAAAAAAATAAAGTATTACAAATGAATTTATTTACAAAACAGAAATAGACTCATAGACATAGAAAATGAACTTATACTTACCACAGGTGATAAAAGGGGTGAGGGGAAGATTAAATTAGTTTGGGATTAACATATTCACACTATGATATATAAAACAGGTAAACAACAAGCACCTACTGTATAGCAGAGGAAACTATATTCAATCTATAAACAATGCTGCTATGAAAACTGGGTGCCTTCATGGATTACAGTTTTGTCATGGCGTAGTGGCTTGCATAACTCAATGAAGCTATGAGCCATACTGTTCAGGGCTACCCAAGATGCAAGGGTCATAGTGAAAAGTTCTGACAAAATGTGGTCCACTGGAGGAGGATATGGCAAATCATTACTGACTCAAGAAGCCCATGAACAGTATGAAAAGGCAAAATGACACCAAAAGATGAGCCCCCCAGGCCAGAAAGTGTCCAATACACTACTGGGGAAGAGTGGAGGGCAATTACTAACAGCTCCAGAAAGAATGAAGCAGCTGGGTCAAAGCAGAAACGATGCTCAGTTGTGGATGTATCTGGTGCTGAAAGTAAAGTCTGACACTGTAAAGAACAACACTGCACAGGAACCTGGAATGTTAGGTCCATGAATCAGGGTAAACTGGACATGGTCAAGCAGGTGACGGCAAGAGTGAACATTGACATCTTAGGAAATCAGTGAACTAAAATGGACGGGAATGGGCGAATTTAATTCAGATAACCACTACATCTACTACTGTGGGCAAGAATCCCTTAGAAGAAAAGGAATATCCCTCATCGTCAACAGAAGAATCTGAAATGCAGTACTTGGGTGAAACCTTATAAACGACAGAGTGATCTCAAATCATTTCCAAGGCAACCATTCAACATCACAGTAATCCAAGTCTATGCCTCAACCACTGATGCCAAAGAAGTTGAAGCTGACCAGTTCTATGAAGACCTGTAAGATCTTCTAGAATTAACACCAAAAAAGATGAAAGATGTCCTTTTCATCATTGGGATCAGAAGGCAAAAGTAGGAAGTCAACAAATACCCAGAATAACAGTCAAGTTTGGTCTTGGAGTACAAAATGAAGCAGGGCAAAGGCTAACAGAGTTTTGTTAAAAGAAGATGCTGCTCACAGCAACCCCCCTTTTCCAACCCAAGGGATGTCTCTTCACATGGACATCACCAGATAGTAAATAATGAAAACAGACTGATTATGTTTTCTTTGCAGCCAAAGATGGAGAAGTTCTACACAGTCAGTGAAAACAAGACCTGTAGTTGGCTGTGGCTCAAATCAAATTTCAGGCTTAAAATGAAGAAAGTAGGGAAAACCACCAGGCCATTCAGATATGACCAAATCAAAACCCCTATAATGATACAATGGAGTTGATGAATAGATTCAAGAGATTAGATCTGGTGGAGACAGTGACTGAAGAACAATGGACAGAGGTTCAGGAGGCAGTGACCAAAATCATCCCAAACAGAAACGAAAGAAGGCAAGGTGGTTGTCTCAGGAAGCCTTACAAATGACTGAGGAAAGAAGAGAAGCAAAAAGCAAGGGAGGAAAGGGAAGATATCCAAATGAATGCAGAATTACAGAGAACAGCAAGGAAAGGTAAGAAGGCCTTCCTAAGTGAACAATGCAAAGAAACAGAGGAAAACAATAGAAGGGAAAGACTAGAGATATCAAGAAAATTACTTCTTTCTCTTCAAGAAAATTGAATATATCAAGGGAACATTTCATGCCAAGATGGCCACAGTAAAGGACAGAAATGGTATGGACCTAACAGAAACAGAAGATATTAAGAAGTGGCAAGAACACACAGAAGAACTATACAAAAAAGATCTTCATGAGCCAGATATCCACAACGGTGTGATCACTCACCGAGAGCCAGACATTTTGGAGTGTGAAGTCAAGTGGGCCTTAGGAAGCATCACAACGAACAAAGCTAGTGGAGGTGATGGAATTCCACCTGAGCTTTTTCAAATCCTAAATGATGATGCTGTGAAAGTGCTGCACTCAATATGCCAGCAAATTTGGAAAACTCAGCAGTGGCCACAGGACTGGAAAAGGTCAGTCTTCATTCCAATCCCAAAGAAAGGCAGTGCCAAAGAATGTTCAAACTACCACACAACTGCACTCATTTTACATACTAGCAAAGTAATGCTCAAAATTCTCCAAGCCAGACTTCAACAATACATGAACCAAGAACTTCCAGATGTTCAATCTGGATTTCAAAAAGGCAGAGGAACCAGAGGTCAAATTGCCAACATCCAACGGATCATAGAAAATGCAAGAGAATTCCAGGTAAACATCTGCTTTTGCTTCACTGGCTACACTAAAGCCTTTAACTGTGTGGATCACAACAAACTGTGGAAAATTCTTTAAGAGATGAAAATACAAGACTACCTTACCTGACTCCTGAGAAATCTATATACATGTCAAGAAAAAAGTTAGAACCAGCCATGGAAAAAGTGACTGGTTCCAAATTGGGAAAGGAGTACGACAAGGCTGTATGTTGTCATCTTGCTTATTTAACTTATATGTGAAGTACATCACGCAATATGACAGGTTGGATGAATCAGAAGCTGGAATCAAGATTGCAGGGAGAAATATGAACAAACTCAGATATGCAGATGATACCACTCTAATGGAAGAAAACAAAGAAGAATTAAAGAGCATCCTTATGAGGGTGAAAGACAAGAGTGAAAAAGGTGACTTGAAACTCTACATTCAAAAAACTAAGATCATGGAATCCAGTCCCACCACTTCATGGCTAAAGAAGCAGAAAAACTGGAAGTAGTGACAGATTTTATTTTCCTGGGCTCCCAAATAACTGTGGACAGTGACTGCAGCCATGAAATTAAAAGACACTTGCTCCTTGGAAGGAAAGCTATGACAAATCTACACAGTGTATTCAAAAAACAGACATCACTTTGATGACAAAGGAATATCTAGTCAAAGATACTGTTTTTCCAGTAGTCATGTATGGATGTGAGAGTTGGACCATAAAGAAGGTTGAGTGCCAAAGAACTGATACGTTTGAATTGTGGTGCTGGAGAAGACTCTTGAGAGTCCCTTGGACAGCAAGGAGATCAAACCAGTCAATCCTAAAGGATACCAACCAGCCCTGAATATTCTTTTGAAGGACTGCTGCTGAAGCTGAAACTCCAATACTTTGGCCACCTGATGTGAAGAGATGATTCACTGGAAAGACCCTGATGCTAGGAAAGACTGAAGGCAAAGGCGAACGGGGCGGCAGAGGATAATATGGTCTATGGGGTGACACAGAGTCGGACACGACTGAAGTGACTTAGCAGCAGCAGCAGCATCACTGACTCAACGGACATGAGTGTGAGCAAACTGCGAGACGGTGGAAGACAAAGGAGCCTGGCTTGCTGCAGTCCATGGGGTTGCAAAGAATCAGACATGACTCAGCAACTGAACACAACAACAACAAATTAACACTGGGGTACACATATCTTTTTGAATTAAAGTTTTCTCTGGATAAATGCCCAGGAGTGGGATTGCTGGATCATATAGTAGTAACTCTTGTTTTTAGTTTTTTCAGGAGCCTCCATACTGTTCTCCACAGTGGCTGCACCAATTCATAGTCCCACCAACAGCATAAAAGGTTTCTTTTTCTCTCCACACCTTCTCCAGCATTTATTATTTGTAGATTTTTTTTTAAATGCCAGTCATTCTGATTGGTGTGAGATGATACCTCATTGCAGTTTTGATCTGCATTTCCCTAATAACTAGGCATACTGAACTCTTTTCACGTGCCTGTAGGCTGTCTGTATGTTGTCTTTGAAGAAATGTCCATTTAGGTCTTCTGCCTATTTTCTGATTGGGTTGTCTTTTTGATATCAAGCTGTATGAGCTCTTTATATATTTTAGAAATCAATCCCTTATTGGTATCTTTCAGCTTTTACAGAAATTTTTAAACTTATGATATCAAAGGTCCTCTAATAAAAGAATATATATATAATTGAATCATTTTATTTACACTAGAAACTAACACAATGTATATCAACTACACAATAAAAATTTTTTTAAAAAAGGTCCTCTAGTAATATCTAACCCAAATCCTTTGGCTTTACAGATGAGACAACTGGTACTCAGACTGGTTAAGCCATTCTGCAAGTTACTGTCAAAGTCAGGACCAGAAATTAGATTTGTTTACACTCTGAAGTTTCTAAGAAGCCTTGTAACTACTAGAAGACTTAAGTACTCTCAGTTCAAAAGAAACAGATTTTCTAAATTGTGAAATTCATAAATGTTTTACTTTGAAATGTATTGAATACATAACTGAATAAAATATTAAGTTCAAAAAACTAAAGGAACACTCCAAGTACCCAGCAGTGAGATTAATGAAATGTTAACTCACCCTATGGGTCTCCCCAATAGCATCCCCCTAACACCCAACTTGTTCAAAGATAATTTATTATCCTGATTTGTGTGTTATTTATTCCTTTTTCTTTATAGTTTTATCATGTCTGCCTTGAGCCACAGTGCTCACACCTAAATGAGCTACTGTTATTTCCACAATATCCTACTGCTTACCCTATTTATTCATTGCGGAAGGAGACTGTTTAAAAGTGTGAATACCAGGAGGTAAGGATCATTAAGGTACATTTTGAAAGCTAACTACACACTATGGCTATCATGTTTTCACCCCCCAGGAGGAAACAAAAATGAGAAGCATATATTCAATGTTCTATCTTAACCTAACAATCCAGAAAATTATTTAGAAATTTTTCAGTTTTTTGTTAAACAATGAGGGAAAACCAAAAGAGCTTATATTTGAAGATGCCATCTAATAGTTATGAAATCAAAGTATTTTTATTATAATATCATATTAATACCTATTGTCCCTATGCCCAGAAATAAATGAATAAAGATAAAAAACCACAACATACAGAGATGACATTACACCAATAAAATTAAGACATATTTTTAGGCTTAACTCTTTCCCACAAACATGAGAATTATGGCTTTGTAAGTTATTAAAAGGAGAAAATACTACAAAATGAAAAGAAATTTTCAGACTCAAAAATATTATGGAAAACATTAATTCTGCTTCCACTTCAACATGCCATGTTAAAATTTTGTTAAGTTTTAGTAGTTCTGATCACTTTAGGTACACTAATCCTACAAAGTTGCTCTACAACTACTGTATTTAATTTTAACTGTCGCAACTATAAACTGCATATGATAGCTATTCAAAAATATTCACTGCCCCACCCTGAAAAAGAATTATGTATCACTCTCATGCTGAATGCAGACATGGCCAATGTGACTTACCAGTGAAATGTAAGCTTTAAAAGCCAGAGTATGGTGAGCCATGTTTTTTCTGCTTCTGTTATTGCAGAAGCATATGCTGAGATGAAGTGTCCATCAGTCAAGTCTGATGGAGTCTGAAACTACAATGAAAAAAATCTCCTTACTAACCTGTAATGGATATGTAGCTTGAGTAAGAAAGTAACTTTGCTGCTTTAAGCTGCTGAGGTTTTCAGGTTGTCACTGCAATATTATCTAACCTTATCATCACTAATAGCTTACACAAATACACTTCCTCTCCAATTTAGGACTGATACCAAAACTGAATTTCATATCTGGATTGTCCTGCATGAGTGAAATGTTCACAGACATTCTAAACATCTCTTACAAGCTCACAGAAATTGTTTTTCTTTGAAATGAAAATAAAAAAGTTTTTGGCCTTGAGAATTTGCAGTTGAGCCACTGAAAAGAGTCAAAGACCTAAAGATTTTATCTAACATACTACATGAGGAAAACACCAATCTACGTGAAACCCAAGAATCACAGTAGTGACTATGTCTTAAATAGTGGACACATGTGACAAGCAACAAATGGTTCCTGAATGAATGAGAGGAAATAATAAAAGTGAAAAGAAAGAATTAGAATACATTGTGTTAACTGAGAAAAGAATCAGTCATAAACACTCAAAATAACTTTTTCTGATGAGGCAGCTACCTATACTACACCTTAGCAACCCATATGCTTAACTAATGAAAGGTAGATGGAAAGGGGGAAATGTTCAACTGCAATGATCCCTTGTTTGGTCAGGGGCTACAGGTGGGAGAATAGAAGAGTGGTAGCCACCTGTACTAGACTTTATATAATAATAAAATTAAAGGCAAAAAATAGCTCTACTTAGCAGATGAGGGAGTAAAAAGATGGGACAACTGGAAGGGCTCATCAACTGTATCATATGTTCTACTTTAAAAAAAAAAAAGTGATAAACAGACAACACATAACTCCCTCATTAATCATGAGAGGAACCAATATATCAAAAATGTATATACCATACACTAACCAATACTTCACAAGTGGGAAGAGGGGTGAAATGTAAACTTTAAATGAAAGAAGGGAATAAAAATAATCCCTAGTTTGTATACACGTTATTTGTTTACATACCAAAAAGAACAAGATGCATGGGGCTACCCATGGTGCCTATCTTCCTTTCTATAGTTTTCATTATTTTCCCAAATAGTCTATAATGATTTTCTATAAGAAAAAAAAAAACCATTAGTAATATAATGACCTTCTATAAGAAAAAAAAAAAATCTCATCTTGAAAAGGGAAAATGGCTACCTATACCTAAATTCAAAAAGGAAAACACAATATAATCAATGCAATATTGATTTTTCTGCCCTGTGTCAAAACTTAGAAAGGTCAACTACAAGTCAGAACTAACAATGACATGCCTCAGGTCCCTTATGTTAGTGACTGAGAAGACAAATGCCAGAAAGCAACTGGTAAAGACTGTGTTGCATGTTTTTAAGAGAACACTGCCTTCATTAACAAATTTTTCTGAATTTACCAAAAAAAAAAAAAAAAATCATGTCATACAATCCAGGAATTAATTTGAAACTACTTTTTAAAAAATCTTAAAGAGAAAAAGAGACAAATAAGCAGACCACAAAAACATTAGACTTTTAAAGATACTATTTCAGGGAAAGGGCTAGGGTCAATATTCTTGTGAGGGCAGGATTAGAGGTCTTATGTCCTACACTTCTGCATCTCCACCTATAGTCACATCAAAGAGATACTAGTGGCTCAGATGGTAAAGCGTCTGCCTTCAATGTGGGAGACCCGGGTTCTATCCCTGGGTTGGGAAGATCTCCTGGAGAAGGAAACAGCAACCCCCTCCAGTATTCTTGCCTGGAGAGTCCCACGGACAGAGGAGCCTGGTAGGCTACAGTCCACGGGGTCGCAAAGAGTCAGACACGACTGAGCCTTCACTTCACTTCACTAGGTAAAAGATGCAAACGGAGCTCTTCTCCCTCCCCCATTTTCCCGTTCTTTCTCTATCACATGGTCTTTAAAATCCAGGTACTCAAATGCTCAGACATTTATATACATACACCTAAATAACACTGAGATAATTAAGGTACACAAAACAAAAATACACTAAGTTACCTACATTGGTCAGTCTATGAATGTAATGGCTAGTGATGTATGTTAAACAGTTACACATTACTAAAATACTACACAAATCAGTTTTTTTGGTTCAGAAATGTAATATCATTTTCTGTTTATCCGTCTTCCTGTTGAGTCTTCTTTTAAAAATAATGGAAAGGCTAATTTAAGTAGTTGAAGGAAGACAAAAGTTCACAAGATAACTTGAAAACAAACGCACAGTAAGTTTACAAATATAAATATGCACATCATATGAAGTGCAATATTTTATACTTTCTTAATGAACACCATTAGTAAAAACTATTTATTCCTCTATCCTTGAAATTGCAGTAATATCAAATTACAGGAAAGTCTCCACTTTATACTCAGTACTAGAAAAAAAATTACTTATTATTAATATTAGAACATATGTTAGGATTTTCAAAAGCAACTGTCCTTCCTCAGACATTGTATTCCACCAAAACAATTACTTAGGACTTCCTTGGTGGCACAGTAGATAAGAATCTGTCTGCCAACGCAGGACACACAGGTTCAATCCCTGGTCTGGGAAGATTCCACATGCCACATAGCTGCTAAGCCTGCGCATCCCAACTGCTGAGCTGAAGCACCTAGAGCCTGTATTCCAAGACAGAAGAAGTCACCACAGTGAGAAGCCTGTGTACTGCAACTAGGGAGCAGCCCCTGCTCACCACAACCAGAGAAAGCCTATGCACAACAATGAAGACCCAGCATAGCCAAAAATAAACAAACAACAGAAAAACTACTTAAAACTTCCTGACCACACATTTAATTTTACTTGTTTATAGCTTTTTGCTATGCCTTTTGCCTAAAATGCTCTATATCTCTTCCACTTACAACCTGTATTGGGTTGGCCACAAAGGTTTTTTTTGTGGTTTTTCCATAAGATCTTACAGAAAAACCTAAAGGAACTTTTTGGCCTACCCAGTATTTGTTCCTCAAAATCTTGCTCAGGTGCTTCTTCTAACCTGTTTAATCATTTCCTCCTCGGCAATATTTCTGTACTTTACATTTACTTTTATTACTGAATAGAGTTAATTAAAATTATGTTTACTATTGTGCCCAGCTTTTTATAATCCTGATTTCAACATCCTGAAAGGCAAGGGCCTCTTCTTTCCATCCCCAACAAAATCACAGGACCTGGCACACAAAAGTTTACTGAATTTGGTTTTTTTTTTAAATATTTACATTCCCCAAGTACACACCTATCTACACATTCAAAGACCTGCTCTAAAATAGAATGTAGCAAAATGAAAGTGCACTAGAGATAATCCTCAATTTCCAAAATGCAAATGTGAGTTAATAGTGGTTATTAGCAGTTCAAAGGTGCTTCATGGTTAAGTGCCATTCTACTAACTCATCATCACCACAACTAATTTCATTTAGAAGATATATTTATTTAGGAAACAGAACTGGTTTTAAAGCATTAATTTAAAAGAACCAGAATACATCAGGAGCTTAAGTAAATAAATGAACAGCCTAAACTGCAAGAAGCAGGTTTTATAAATGGCTGAGCCTCTTGGGTTCCTCTTCCAAAGTTCTGAGAAAAAGTGCCACTATGATATCATTCTTCTCCACTATGATCATTCTAGGGTCAAGAAAAATGGTAGCAGTAGCCATCCCTCAGTCCAAGGAACCATAACTAGGGCACTTCAAAACTGATATATGTATAAGGGCACTTCAAAACTGATATATGTATAAGCTCCTCAATCAAGAACAACCAAATATATCCCTTTTTATAAAAACGACAGTGATCTTCCACTAACATAATCAACCAGTAAGCCTCGTGAAAAAAGAAATGAATACAGTGCGGTCTCACTGAAAAGTAGCTTAGATTTTAAAAAACAAAAGCCATAAAATGAAATGGCACTGAGTATGAGTGACTTAATATCTGGTGAAAATTTTTGTATTGTATTTTTTTCATGTTCTGTTCCTCAGATAACACAACTACACAATATCTTTCACTTTGGCGTCTTATAAACTAAGGTTCACAACCAGTTAAGTGCCAGGAACATACCCAAACTTTGCTCTCAACGAACTTAATACAAACAAACATTTTTTTTCTTCATGGTTCAATACTATCTCCCGTCTCTAACCTGCAGCATCTAATTTCTGTGGATTCAAAAACCTAAGCAAAAAGAACAAGCGGGTACTGAGTGAGAAACTAAGGGATTCTCCCATGAATAAAGCACACGTATTTTCATCAGTCCCAGTGATCTCTTTCTGCTCAACTTCTGAATTCTTCACTCTTTACAGAATGAAGCCACCTGATTGATATCTTATAACTTAAGTTTGTTGTTACCAAGTATGACATTAATCAGGATCTAATGCCAGCTTATGTGCTATGAACTTGAGGAAAAAAATATATAAAACAAAAATTTTCACCAGATATTAAGTCACTCACACACACTTTCTACAGATTTTTTATATTTTTATTGTCACGAAGTTTAATATTCTTATAGCTGGTAAGTCAAATTTATTAAACTGACGATTCAGGTTACACTTACAAGCACGTTTACTATGCAAAGCAGCAGACAATAATGAAAAGTGTAGAGAATATTTCACTGGCTGTCCAGTAGAGGAGAGACGATTTTTCTCATTAGTGCTTCTAAAGCACTTACTCAGTTGGAGACCTTAGGTAAAGTTAAAAATGAAAAATCTAAAAGAAGTTGGAGAGAAAACACAATTTAATAAGCCATTTTAAATACTGTTCAATATCGACCAAGATCCCTAAGTGTTAGAGATGACAAAATTTCTGGAAGACTGCTTATTACAAACAATACCTGCAAAAAAAAAAAACAGAAAAATTCCCTTCTCTTTTTTCAATAGCTAGCGGGAGGAGGAGGAGTGCTTTATTCAAGAAGTACTTTACTATACCTCAAGCATGAACGAAAGCCAAATTTCACCCATAGGCTGTTAACCGATGCTCCCGAACTTACTCGCGCAAAGTACATACGAGAAAGAAACAGGGCTGGGAGAAACCGAACTCTGGCAAAGAAGCGGTTTCAAAACCTGCAACGGAGAAAAACAGCGAGTCGGGTCGTTGCTCCAGAAATTTCCGAGCGCCTGGCTTGCCCGGAGGGAGAGCGATGCCCGCGGCGGGGAGGGGGCGGCGGCACCTGTCACTCGGCGGCCCCGCGGTCGCCCCCTGGCCCGGCCCCCGCGGGGTCTTGGGAGGCGCAGGCACCGCCGGTGCGCCCGGGCCTGGGGTCGGCGCGGGTCTCTCTCCGCCGCCCCCGAGCTGGGCGCCGAGGGCCTTCCTGAGGAGCGGCCCTGCGCGCACTCTGCCCAGTGGCTCCGGCCAGCGGGGCCCGTCGCCTCAGGCCGAGTCCCCAACTGCCGAGCCCGGGGCGCCCGGAGCGGCGCGGCCGGGCCGCCACCACTGCCTCAGGGGCGCCGGAGCTGACCGCCCGCGAGGCGGCCCGCCCTCCGCATACTCACCGGGCCTCCCCGGCCGCCGGCTCGGCCCTCCTCTCCCTCCTCCCCCCGCCGCCGCCGCCGCCGCTCCGCGGCTCCCAGGGCGGCCGCACTGGGCGTTGGGACTGCGCTGGGTCAAGTGTCGGGGGGCAGGGGCGGGCTCGCACCGGCAGGGGTCGCGCGGCGGCCCCGCGAGCGGGCGCCGAGCACTAACGGGCCCCGGGGCGTCGGGCCGGGCGGACCGCGGCTGGGAGCGCGGCTGCGGGCCGCGGTGAGGGGCGGAGAGAGCGCGGCCGTGAGCCGAGGGCGGGAGGGAAGTCCCGGCTGAGGGGGCGGTGTGAGAGCCGCGGGGCGGGGCGGGGGAGGGGCCTGGCGCGCCCGCCGCCGCGCGCTGGGGTTTGTTTATTTTCTCGGTTGGTTGCGGCGCTGGCGCGTGGGTAGAGGTTCGCCGGTGACGTGAGCGCCCAGAGTTGGGGGAAAGGACCAGAACCACCTGCTGGAGAAGGGGAGCTACGGGGGCCGGGCAGGGTCCAAACGTCTCACGTAGGCGGCGGCGCCGCGGTCTTCTCGGTTACCGGGAAGGGGAGAGCTTTCCCGGAGTGAGTGGGAGGAAGGCGGTCTCCCTAGAGAATAGGACTCCAGGCCATTCCCCCGCAGGTCGGCGGCTTCACCTGCATCGCCGAGAACAGAGAGCCCTGCCGTGGAAAGAGGCCCGGGGAACATGGGGGCCCGAATTCTCAGCCGTTCGGGGGCCTGATCTCCGGTCGGTTAAGTAGGGATAGTCCTGCAAACAAGATTTGAATAGAAAGGCTGCATCAGCTCTCTGCAAGGAAAATAACGAACATCGATTAGTTAGTTCTCTGTACAGTTATATCCCTTAGTGTGCCATCAAGTAGTAGGATTCCCGTTGTCCAAGCCAAGTTAAGCGACTTAGCCAAAGCCTCACGTCTAATAAATGGCAGAGCAGGAACCCAACTGTCCTGACTTCGGATTCTGTGCTGCTTACCGTTGCACACGTTATCTTCCTAAATCACTTTGATTTCAACTAATAGTAGACACCCCCATAGGTAAGACGCTGCAGGGTTACAGAGGGAAGTTGACGATGTTATCCTTGCCTTCAGAATAAGGGATAAAACAGTTATAATAAAAGATAAATCATGATAGGTGCCACGTGAAAAATACAGAGAATACTGCAGAATATCAGGGAACTGTTCAGACCTGTCTGGGAATGAGGAAAGAAAGGCAGTAAGGAGGAGAAGACATTTGGGACTGACCTTGAAGGAGATAGTGATGGTTTTACAAGAAGAGATAACATGAGAACATGCTGCTGCTGCTAAGTCACTTCAGTCGTGTCCGACTCTGTGTGACCCCATAGACGGAAGCCCACCAGGCTCCCCCATCCCTGGGATTCTCCAGGCAAGAACACTGGAGTGGGTTGCAATTTCCTTCTCCAATGTGTGAAAGTGAAAAGTGAAAGTGAAGTCGCTCAGTCGTGTCCGACTCTTAGCGACCCCACGGACTGCAGCCTACCAGTCTCAACCATCCATGGGATTTTCTAGGCAAGAGAACATATGTGAAGGTGAATCAGTGAAAGTCGTGTAAAGGAAAAGCAAATGGTAACACTCTAGGGCATGTTGAGAAGTAGCAGACAGCGAGGAGAATGGGGCCTGGAATGCTAAGTGGAAGAATTTGTGTTTAAAACATTACTTAGTTTTCATGGTTTAAAAGATTGGAGGTTTACAACAGGGACCTGCTGTGTAGCACATGAAACTCTAGTCAATGTTGTGTGACAGCCTGGAGGGGAGTGGGGTTTGGGATAGAGTGGATACATGATATATGTATGGCTGAATCCCTTCCTTGTTCACCTGAAAATATCACAACATTGTTAATTGGCTATACCCCAATACAAAATAAGTTAAAAAAAGTAATAAGAGATTGGAGGTTTAAAAACTTTGCTTTTCTTTCACCTCTCTGTAACTGGATACAGAAATTAGAGGTGGGGAAATGGTGATAAACTTGCAATAGGCCAGGTAAAAGGTATTGATAAATCTGGACTAAAAGGTAAAGGCAGGAGAAATTTTACAGAGCTTGGCTAAAAGGTAATGTGGAAGCAGAATCTACAGAATTTGGCAATTGATTCATTGGTTTTCCAGTAAGAGGGGAGAGCATAACATGCATGAAGGAGGAAGAGAAAAATAAAATGTATTGGAAGGTTTGAGTTTGGAGATAATTATAGAAGATAGAAAAAAGACAACTATCAGTAGGAACAGGAACTACTTTTTGAGAGATCAGTTTAGACTTGGACATTTAAAGGTGTGAAATGTTGTTGAGTCAGTCAAATAGAGGTAGACAACTAAGAAGTTAGATGTAAAGGTTTTGAAGTAAGGGAAAGAGGGTTGAGCTAGAAGATAGTTTGGGAAGTTCAGCCTAGCAGTGATAACACTGTGAGAGAAGAGAAGAAAACAAAGGACAGAATCTTGGAGAACATCATCTTTAGAACTTTGTGGTCAATGGCCCAGCAGCACTGGGATCACCAGGAGGTTTGCTGGAAAGGTTGAATCTCAGACCTACTCAATCAGGTCTTTGATTTAACAAGAACCCCAAATGATTGTATCACCTTGAAGTTTAAGAAGCTCAGACCTAGACGAGAAAAGCCAACAAATAAAGAAGGGATTTCATCTAGATAGAGAAGTCAACAAAGAAAGAGAGGAGGAAGTGGGAGGAGAACCAGAGTAACACAGAATCACCGAAGCAAGATACATTGGAGTTTCACAAAGACAGGGGCAGGAAGGAGTGTCGATCGCAATATCCAAAACCACAGAGGTCAAAAAAGCACCAGGAAAGAAGGTATGTTTGAACTTGTGATTAGGTGATGTGGTCATTATGACTAGGTTGTTCTAACTGAAAGCTTGGACACCGCCCCTTTGGGAACAACCTGGAAATATAATCCCTCCAGTCTCCATATGTATGGGACATCCTGAAGTAGGCGTGAGGATTTGATAGTGGGACAAAGCAGACGTTCTTTTCTAGGTGCTTCTATGTTCTCAGTGAAATAAGGAACAACATCATTTTAGGGGACTGCTATTTGTCCATCACAGTGTATTCTCTCATTCTTCCTGGGCACAGAGACTATTTTTCTCAGGCTTTCTTTCAGTTGGGTAAGGTCAGATGTGAAGTTATTGCTACTGGAATGTGAGCAGAGATGTTGTGGGCTACTTCCAGGCCACTATGCCTCCTTCTTTCGTTTTTTGCTTCCTGCCAGCTAGATTATGCAGGTAACTACAAGACCCTGGGATTGGCAGACAGTAAGAAAGAAGGTGTAGAGATGAAGGAGAGTTGCCCATTGACCTGGAATACCCACTCTGGATTATTATGTGAGCAAGATACAAATTTCTGTTGGGTGGGAGCTATAACATTTTTGTTTGTTGCAGGAGTTTAGCTTACTCTGGTTCGTATAGTTATTAACTGAAAGTAGTGAGGGGGGTTCGGAGAAGGCAATGGCAACCCACTCCAGTACTCTTGCCTGGAAAATCCCATGAACAGAGGAGCCTGGTAGGCTGCAGTCCATGGGGTCACAACAAGTCGGACACGACTGAGCGACTTCACTTTCACTTTTCACTTTCATGCATTGGAGAAGGAAATGGCACCCCACTCCAGTGTTCTTGCCTGGAGAATCCCAGGGACGGTGGAGCCTGTTGGCTGCCGTCTGTGGGGTCGCACAGAGTCGGACACGACTGAAGCAACGTAGCAGCAGCAGCAGCAGTGAGGGGGATTAATGGGGGAGGGGGAGAGGAAGAGAGGTGAAATATCAGTCTGTGAGTGTGGGAGAGGGAATTGAGAGAAACATGGTAAGATTTCCAGGCACTACTAAGGGCCCACATTAATTTGTAATGAGATCAGTCAGTACAGTGAGGGCTTCCCTGGTGACTTAGACAGTAAAGAATATGTCTATAGTACACGAGACCCAGGGTTGATCCCTGAGTCAGGAAGATACCCTGGAGAAGGGAATGGCTACCAATCCAGTATTCTTGCCCGGAGAATTCCGTGAACAGAGGAAGTAATGGCAAAGTATAGGGAATGACCATAAGAGTGGGTACCTGAGCTAGCTCAGGGCAAAGGTCATTCCAAGAGAGGTCAAGGAATTGAGAGGCAGTAAGGATTTGAGAAGGAAATGGCAACCCACTCCAGTGTTCTTGCCTGGAGAATCCCAGGGACGGGGGAGCCTGGTGGGCTTCCGTCTATGGGGTCACACAGAGTTGGACACGACTGAAGTGACTTAGCAGCAAGGATTTGAAAGATATATCTATATCTTGCAAAGAATTATCTGCAGAAGTGACAATGGACTTGGAGTATGAGTAGCCTTGTAGAGAGTGATAGTGAATCTTTTCCTAAAATTTACAAAGAATGAAGAGCTGAATTCTCTGAGTTAGGTTGTTCAAGGCCATCAGTGCTTTAAGATATTAAACTCTGGCAGTTATGTTTCGTTTACCCAAGCATTTTAGTGTTGTGTTACTAATGTGGGATTTGTAATTGCTTCTCTTTGACCCCTCAGATGACAGACAGTAACTGCTTTCTTTAAGAGGAAAGGCCCATCTGTCTGTATTATAAAACAAACACATGCCAGGATTCCCAGTTTAAATGATTCTGCTTTAGAATTTGTCAATTTAGTCTCTTCTACCTCCAACGTGTATCTTCAAATAGACACTTCAAAAGTGATGCTAGCCTTGCCTCAACAAATAATGTGCTGTAAATACTCAACGTCTATGAGCAAAACCTCAGCTATAGCTTAAGTTACCAATAAGTATGGATTGACTAGAGACCTGACAAGTTGAAAATAAGATTTCCTGTAGTTTAGAAATGATGTACCACATTATATAGCATAGGTGCTCTGGAGTCAGACTGCTAGGTGTTGAATCACAGAATCCATCTCAGGGTTATTGTGAGGATAAAATATTAATATGTGTGTGTGTGTGTATATATATATATATATATATATGATACAAATAAGCATTTAAAAGACGGTTTAGGGACTTCCCTGGTGGTCCAGTGGTTAAGACTCCATGCTTCCAATGCAGGGGGCACAGATGTGACTCCTGGTTAGGGAACTAGGATCCTGCATGTTGTACAACACAGCCAAAAAAAAATTTTTTTTAAAGGACCATTTAGCACATATTAAGCACTCAATAAAATTTAGGTGTATTATTATACTTATATCTAAGTCTTATAGAACTGCCTATAGTCATACCTGGACTTTTCCTACTTAGAAAAGATGTTCATTACATCTATGATGTTAATGGTAAGGAGACTTCCCGTTAAAAGTGATTCATTATCATACATTTTTCTTTTCTCACTATAGATACTTCATTAAAATGAAAAAGAAGGGATTTTTTTAAAAAAGGTATAAACCCATAAAGACAAAGCAAACAGGAAAAGAGATCCCTGCTGAAGAAGGATGTCAACAAACTTAGGAACATGGAAGGAGATGGATGAGTGATCAACTAGTTTACTCAAACTGAGAAATTTAGTTCCTAAACTTCCGGGAGGGGTTTGAGCCAGCCAGGGTGAACTTTTTCACATCCCAGACCCTGGAAAGGCTCTGAGACTAGAGCTGCCCTTACCTCTGAAAGCAGTAGAGTGGGCCTGGAAATGAAAATGTATTATGAAAGTTTTGTATTATGTGTTATTGTGAAGAACAGTGGGTTCCTTCTTACCCCCAGTCCCTATCTCCACTCCCTGCTGCCTTAACTCTGCATTCAGGAAGTTTGCTTTCTGGAGGGTTTGACTCAGAGCCCCTCTGGATACCAGGCAGAGCTGAGGGCAGGGGTGACTCACTCCTTAGAAAAGCAGAATTAAACGAAGTTGTGCATATTGAATTAGGAGACATATTCCCATCACCACACCCCCACCAGTTTCTTTTCCAAATTCAGATTCGTGCTGTGATCCTGTCAGGGAATTAGAAGCTTCCTCTGGGTGGAAAACCAACAGGTACACAAGGAAAGGCACACAAATACTGATAATTGAGGAGAATGGAGAATGTGGCTTTTCACCTCTTTACAGTGAAGCCCGACAGTAGACAAGTCCTAGTCCCACCCACAGAGACTCTTATCAACTTTTAATCATCTCATTCTTAAACAAGGGTGGAGTCAAGGGTCTCCAGATTTTTGAAGACACCTCTTTACATGAAAGAGCCTGAAATGAACAAACAGGAGAAAGAAAGAAAAATAGAAAAAGGCAGAGAGAGAGGCAGAGAAAAAAGGAAAGAAGAGAAAAGAAAGGAAATAGAACCAATGAGGGAGCAGAAAAAGATGTCAAAGCAAAAATTTTCCTTGCGTGTGCTCAGGAATCTACTAGAGAGTGGTGTGTGCCAAGCTGCTTTAGTCATGTCCCACTCTTTGTGACCCTATGGACTGTACTCCTCTGTCCGTGGGATTCTCCAGGCAAGAATATTGGAATGGGTTGCCTTGCCCTCCGCTATGGGATCTTCCCAGCCCAAGGATCAAACCCACATCTCTTATGTCCCCTGCATTGGCAGTAGGGTTCTTTACCACTAGCGCCACCTGGGAAGCCTCACAGAGAGGTATCTCATCAAAATAAGGGTATAAACTAAGAAAATGCACCTGGTTTTCCTCTTAACCAGGAGCACCAACAAAGGAGAAAGTAGGAAGAATTCCTGAGATAAAGGTGAAGGGAATTCTGTTCGAGGATGACATCTGTGGAGCCAACCTGGAGCTCAAACCATCTGCTCTGACACAGAGAATGGAGGGCTCCAGGAGGGATGTCTCCAAGAGAAAAAACAAAGCAGTGGCAACCGAAACCCCCCACACAACATGATCAGTTTCCTAACGTGTTTGAACCTTATGTTTCACAGCTCTGGTGGAACATAGATGAAGTGGTGATACATCTAGAGAACACTAAGCAACCCAAGATAGAAGGGACTATAAATTCCAGGGAAAACAAAACGTATGGTGGACTGTAGGACTGTTTGAGAATACCTAATGTTACTTCCCTGGAGGAGAATTAAACTTCCCTGCCCACTGATGTCAGACCTGGCAGTGTGAATTATGGTGGCTAAGGAGATAGAATCACAGGTGAATGTGTCACTTCTGGGCAGAAGCATTAGAGCCCCGTCTCTTGGCCTGCCACAAGGTAGACACTTATTAAAGGCTGCCTCTGGCCATCAGAGTGCCAAGTGCTTGACACTCCAGAGTGAACTGCAGCTGGCCTGCTGCTGACATGCAGTGTACATGAGAAGTTACCCTTTATTGTTGTAGGCCACCAAGGTTTTTGTGGTAATTTGTTAATGCAGCAGTACTAACCTCTCTTGACAGATAGAACATGGGATGCGGTGGACAATGTATAAAATAGGGGTTAAAACATATACAGTAAACACTGAACAATATGATATATGTATACTGGGAAATTAGGAAATGGAATAAAATGGCTAAAATGGAGCAACTAAGACATGGCAGTAGAAGGATGCTCTTTAGAAACACCGAGTTAAATAGCAGGACAGCAGTCTCCTTTGGGAAACGGGCATCAGAGTAATGGCCAATGAAACAGGCCCTTCTGTTTCTTGTATGAACCTTGCAATTATATGACTCAAACCATATCACTGTCACACTGAAAAAATTAAAATTACATTTCTTTAAGAAAAAAATTAATGCCAAGCGAGAAGAGGGAAAGGTTGTAGTTTTATTGTTTTTAATTCAGTTAGTTTAATTGTTTGACCATGAATCATCCCACAGTAATATTGTGAGTAGAACTACTCCTGATTAATACTTTAAAAAAATACCTTTTCCAGAATTAGATAAATCAAAGCACTAAAGGCTAAACTTTCTCATTCCACCTTCACAATGCCCACTACAAAACTGAAATGTTAATATGGCTTTGATAGTATTTTGACTTAGCTACCTTTTTCCCTTGCCCTTACTGTGGTGTTATTTATAGTGTACTATTTATATGAATTCAAATGTCACTAACTTGAAAAATGACCTACATGAATATGGAATTGTTTCATGAAAGGCTATTTTATACTTCAAATATAATTTTTAAAATACCCTCTCTCACACTAGACCAAAAAAAAAAAGTATTTTCCTCAGGAGCTTTGCTTGAAATCAATGTAATATATAGACATAGATATCACCTATTAGTTATTTGCAAGTAATTAGTTCTACACTCACTGTGGATGGTGATTGCAGCCATGAAATTAAAAGTTGCTTGCTCCTTGGAGGGAAAGTTATGACCAACCTAGACAGCATATTAAAAAGCAGAGACATTACTTTGCCAACCAAGGTCCGTCTAGTCAAGGCTATGGTTTTTCCAGTAATCATGGATGGATGTGAGAGTTGGACTATAAAGAAAGCTGAGCACTGAGGAATTGATGCTTTTGAACTGTGGTATTGGAGAAGACTCTTGAGAGTCCCTTGGACTGCAAGGAGATCCAACCAGTCCATCCTAAAGGAGATCAGTCCTAGGTGTTCATTGGAGGGACTGATGTTGAAACTGAAACTCAAATACTTGGGCCACCTGATACAGAGAAATGATTCATTTGAGAAGACCCTGATGCTGGGAAAAATTGAGGGCAGGAGGAGAAGGGGACGACAGAGGATGAGATGGTTGGATGGCATCACCAACTCAATGGACATGGATTTGGGTGGACTCCAGGAGTTGGTGATGGACAGGGAGGCCTGGCGTGCTGCGGTTCATGGGGTCGCAGAGTCAGACACGACTGAGCGACTGAACTGAACTAAATGGGTTTTAAACTCTCTTCTGGTATTTTGTACATCATCTGTACTGTGTCTAAAGAAAAAAGATTTGGGGCAGCAAGTTAAACCAGTCCAATTCCTGTGTAAATTGCACAGAATAAATGCAACAGGCTTTCCATAGCCTTTCAATTCTTTGGTATGGTCCTTCAGTGATCTCAGCCACCTTGCTATCCTCAGCTCCAGCTATCTCTTACATGCAGTGCTAAATTCAGTCACTCAGCAGACCCTTATTTGGAGTCTCCATTATACTAGGACAATTACTTCTCTGTTTACAGTTCCCTGAGTATATGATCTTGTCTTAGCCTTTGCAATGAGTTTTCTTGGTCTAAAATGCTATTCCTCTTGTTCTTATACCTTCTAAAAGCCAACTTGTCCACACACAACAGGCACCTTCTTAGGGACGCCTTCCCGTACCCTTGAAAGTTAAAAGCCCTTTGTCCATATTCCCATTGTGCCATTTTTTTTTTTTACCAGAACCATTATATTCTCCTCTAGATTGTGAGCCCCATTAAAATAGAAACCTGGCCTTTAACTCACTTGTATGCTACTACAGTGCCATGCTCCTTCACACATTCAAATGGTCAAAATGTTACTGTCTTTACTCAGCAAACTATGTGCTCCTTGGTGGATGGATTTGTGATTTATCAAACTATGTTTTCTTTGGGCTTCCCCAATGGCTCAGTGGTTAAAGAATCTGCTTGCAATGAAGGAGACACAGGAGACTCAGGTTTGATCCTTGAGTTTTCTTTATCATTTAGCACTTAGCATAAGACCTAGAACATAGAAATCGGTTGAATAAATTAGCTTTCTCTGCATCACCATTAATCTTTACAATATATGGCACTGAGGAATATACAGAATGTATCCTCATGATACAGAGAGACAAGGTGCTGAGAATTGTTCCTATGGTGTTTTACTTAAATAGGAAAAATACATGTGAAAGACCTGAGACTACAGACAGCAAAAGCCAAATTACCTGCTGGTGCTCTATGCTCTTACCACTCACTCCTCACCTAGCAATAAGAAAAACAGAAGGAATACTTGAAGGAATAATCTTAAAATAATCAGTTAAAAAGTTATCATCAACAACAATAACAACAAGTTGGATTTCTGCTCATTAAGTCAGTTTATGAGTGAACATTACCCAAGTTCCTTGATTCATGTGTTTCTAACCCAAATTTACTATTCACCACAAATTGTGATCAATATAGAAAAATTAGTCATATTTCTACACAATATCAATGAAAAATCTGAAATTGAAATAAAGAAAACAAGCCCACTTACAATAGCATCAAAAAGAAAAATATATTTAGGAATAAATTTAGCCAAAGAAGGGTAAGACTTGCACACTGAAAACTACAAAACATGGTTGAAAGAAACTGAAGAAGATCTCAATAAATGAAAGACCATGTTTATGGATTGGAAAACTTAATATTGTTAAGATCTCAATACTCCCCAAATATGGCAACTGATTCAATGTACTTCCTATCAAAATTACAATGGCCTTTTGTGCAGAAATGGATAAGCTGTCCCTAAATTTATGTTGAAACTCAAGGGATCCCCCCAATAGCCAAAACAGTATTGAGAAAGAACAAAGCTGGTAGACTGACACTTCCCAAGTTCAAAATTTACTGCAAAGCTACAGTAAATAAGTGTGATGCTGGCATAAGGACACAAACCAGTGGAATAGAATCAAGAGTCCATAAACAAACTCAAACATCTAAGGTCAACTGGTTTTTAACAAGGGTGCTAAGACAACTCGATAAATTAAAGATAGTTTTTTTCAATAAATGGTGCTGAGACAACTTTTTATATCCACATGCAAAAGAATGAAGTTGGACCTGTACCTCACACCATATACAAAAATTAATTCAAAATGGACCCAAGACATAAAGGTAATAACTAAAACAATAAAACTCTTAGAAGGAAAGATGGGTATAAATCTGTGTGATATTGAATTAGGCAGTGGTTTCTTAGATATGCTAACTAAAGCACAAACCACCAAAAGAAGAAAATAAATAGAATTTCATCAAAAGAAAAAATTTCAGCAATGCAAAGGATACCATCAAGGAAGTAAAAAGGCAACATAGAATTGGAGAAAATATCTTCAAGTCATATATGTGATAAGGAACTTATATCTAGAATATATAAAGAGCTCTTAAAACGCTGAAAACACAGCTCAATTTTAAATGGGCAAAGGGTTTGAATAGACATTTCTCCAAAAAACATAAACAAATGTCCAATAAACACATGAAAAAAAATCATTATTCATTAGAAAAATGTAACTCAAAACCACAGTGAGATACCACTTCACATTCACTGCTGCTGCTGCTAAGTCACTTCAGTCGTGTCCGACTCCATGCGACCCCATAGACGGCAGCCGACCAGGCTCCCCCATCCCTGGGATTCTCCAGGCAAGAACACTGGAGTGGCTTGCCATTGCCTTCTCCCTCACATTCACTAGGGTGACTAAAATAAGAAGACAGACAATATCAAGTGTTGCTGAAAATGGAAATAACTGGAACCCACTGTAACTGCTGGTGGGAATGTAAAATGGTGCAGTTGCTGTGAAAAATGGTTTTTCAGTCTCTTCAAAAGGTAAACATAGAATTACCACATGAATCAGAAATTCCACTCTTAAGCATATAACCAAGAGAACTGAAAACATACTTACATAAAAACTTGTACACATGTTTATAGCATTCCATAGCATAGTTATTCATAATAGCAAAAAGAAACAATACAAATGTCCATCCACGCATGAATGACTAAACATAGTTGTGGTATATCCACACAATGGATTATTATTCAGTTACAAAAAAGAATGAAATATTGTTTTAGGCTACATGAATGAATCTTGAAAACATCCTAAGGGAAGAAGTCATACGCTAAAGGATACATGAAATGTCAAAAATAGGCAATTCCACAGAGAGAAAGAGGTTAGTGGTTGCCAGGGGATGGTTGTCGTCCAGTCGCTCATTCGTCTCTGACTCTTTGCAACCCATTAACTGCAGCACATCAAGCTTCCCTATCCTTCACTGTCTCCCTGAGTTTGTTCAAACTCATGTCCATTGAGTCAGTGATGCCATCCAACCATCTCATCCTCTGTCACCCTCTTCTCCTGCTCTCAATCTTTCCCAGCATCAGGGTGGGGAAAAACGGAAATAAGAGCTGATTGCTAACAGAGACACTTTTGGGCATGATGAAAATGTTCTGGAATTAGTAAAGATGCATAACATAGTGAATATACTAAAAATTACTTAATTATGCACTTTAAGATTGTAAATTTTATGTTACATAAATTACATCTCTATTTTAAAATTTTTAAGTGAAATGTGATCCTGAACTTGAAATAAGTCCTAAGCAATTGTAGAGATCAAAGAAGTAGATCTAGAACAATTTCCTATTTATGAAAGGACAAAATGGCTCAGCAAAATTAGTCAGTGCTCTTCCTCTCCCACAAAAACTGGCTAGATGTGATTTTTGTTCAGATGCAGTTTATGATACTTGCCCCTTTTGAGCATGCATGAATTAGGTCAATTGAAAAGCAAGCTTTAAGTCAGTGAGCTTACATCTAGTTTTCACAACTTTGTGTTTGCCTAACTCAGAAACAATTTCCATCTTAAAAAAAAAACCATCCTTGATTATCTGTTCCCTTCAGTTCAGTTGCTCAGTCGTGTCCAACTCTTTGCGACCCCATGAATCTGCTTTATTTCCTCCACAGAATGTTATCACCAGAATGTAACTACCTTGAGTGACAGAATTTTTAGTTCCCAGTTCTATCCTCAATAATAAAAGTTTAATAGAAAACATATAGCAGGGAAAATGCCTATAAATTAAATATTTGCAGAAAATTTCCCTCTGTTGTCTGCAGATACTTTTGTGATGTTTTCAGAATATGAGTCACTTTATCAGCTCACCCACCCTTTGACATAGGCATAGATTCTTCCCCAACATGAGAATTAAACCCTGGGGTACTGGCCTGGTTCTGAAGGGTGTTTTGGTTTGCTGCGGAAAAGGCAATGGCAAGCCACTCCAGTACTCTTGCCTAGAAAATCCCAAGGATGGAGGAGCATGGTAGGCTGCAGTCCATGGGGTCGCTAAGGGTCGGACACGACTGAGTGACTTCACTTTCACTTTTCACTTTCACACATTGGAGAAGGAAATGGCAACCCACTCCAGTGTTCTTGCCTGGAGAATCCCAGGGACAGGGGAGCCTGGTGGGCTTCCGTCTATGGGGTCACACAGAGTCGGACACGACTGAAGTGACTTAGCAGCAGCCTGGAGCAAGAGAGTAGGACACAACTGAGCAACTAAGCACAAGCCTGGCCAATTAAACTCACACTACATCTAGTTTCCCTTCTCAGTGACTAGTGAGATAGTGAACTTTGTAATAAATCTTACTAAGAGGACCTCAGTACCCACTGAAGGTAACTCTTTTAGGAAAAGCATATATTAGTATTCTTCCCCTCTGATTTATTTGTTCACAATCCACTGGAATACTTCTGATTGTAGTATTCTGATTACTCTTAAAGTCTTGGCCTTCTCTTTGACTACTTGGCTGCACAGGTTATGGGTGCTTTGATCAAATTAGAGACAAAATATTCCTTAACATTGGCAGATACTTGCAAACTAAGGGAAATGAGCTTTCTTCAGGATATTAACATAGAAGTTCACCATTGGTAATGTCAGATTTAATTCTAATATACTTCTCGTATATAGTAGCTAAGAGTATCAATCCCTCAAAAGCCTGACTTTGCTGTTAATTTGATCACATACCTATTCACGTACCAAAAAATTAACTTCTTCAGTTTCCCAGAGTGAAAAATTGAGCTTAAAATATTTACCAAATGGAAGGCAGACTTTTCAGTTTAAGGAAGTTATTTTCTAGCCAGAGGGATCATAAGTAACTCAAAAATGTAATTGTTACTAAAGAAATAAGAAACAAACAGCCCAAAACTGGTGGCTAAAAACCCAGAAAAACATATTTTTTGTTCATAAATCAAAGAAATAGTCATGAACTACTTCTTGTGCTGCTGTGCTTAGTCGCTCAGTTGTGTCCAATTCTTTGTGACCCCATGAACTGTAGCCTGTCAGGATCCTCTGTCCATAGGGATTCTCCAGGCAAGAATACTGAGTGGGTTGCCATGCCCTCCTCCAGGGGATCTTCTCAATTCAGGGATTGAACCCAGGTCTCCCACATTGCAGTTGGATTCTTTACTGTCTGAGCTACCAGGGAAGCCCGTAAGAACTACTTCTTAGGCCTATAGACAGCCAAATCTTTAAAATATTTTCTTGTGAGAATAGAATTCACATGAAATTTTCCACAGAATAGTTATTTCTGCTATTGCTAACATATATAATTAAACCTCTGAGAGTTTAAAATATTTAATTAAGCAACCACATTTGTCCTAAAGTTATTCCATTTTCACAGTCAGCTCTATGGAAAACCTAATAATTCTACCATAAACATATATGACGCTTTCATCTTCAAAGTGTTTTTATATATTTAATTGATAAAGCAACAGACTATTTCAGTTCAGTTCAGTTCAGTCGCTCAGTCGTATCCGACTCTCCGCGACCCCATGAATCACAGCACGCCAGGCCTCCCTGTCCATCACCAACTCCCGGAGTTCACTCAAACTCATGTCCACAGAGTCAGTGATGCCATCCAGCCATCTCATTCTCTGTCGTCCCCTTCTCCTCCCGCCCCCAACCTTTCCCAGCATCAGAGTCTTTTCCAGTGAGTCAACTCGTCGCATGAGGTGGCCAAAGTATTGCAGTTTCAGCTTTAGCATCAGTCCCTCCAATGAACATCCAGGATTGATCTCCTTTAGAATGGACTGGATGGATCTCCTTGCAGTATAAGGGACTCTCAAGAGTCTTCTCCAGCACCACAGTTCAAAAGCATCGATTCTTCGGCGATCAGCCTTCTTCACAGTCCAACTCTCACATCCATACATATAGTAAAAATAGTAGTTTTGCTCCCCATTTATTAAATGGAGTTGCACTTGAAAAATAACATTTTGATTTTAAATATAAGGGAGTGACTCATAAATTGCTTTTTCTAAAAAAAAAGTCTATTTGGTGCTTTAGGAAATATTATTTAATGTACTCCATTAATAAGATTATAACCTGGATCACTCTGATCGTGTTCTGGTCATCTTACAGCCAAGGGACTCCCAATGCTGGCTGGGAAAATGTCCTGTAAAACAGGCTTAGTCCCAGGGTTCTAATAGAACAATTCAAATGCTGCCTAATCTGACAATTTTAATACTTGTAAGTTACCAAAATTATCAGTCAGTTGAGTTCAGATTAACTCCTCACTCCCTTTTCTTGGTGGACAGTGATACTCCACTGCAGGCTACAAACAAAAATAAGTTCAGCCTCTCAAGGAAGGCTAATAGCTGATGGTTTGTTATCACAAATGGAAGACTATTTTTCAGTAGAAAAAATTAGGGATATTTTAGCAGAGAAAAATTAAGCAAAATGGTTAAGTATTGTTTTGTGAAGATAAATTCTGTAAATTCTGCCTACAGTGCTTGCTTTGGGATACTATTTGTGGTTCTTTGGTGGTAATCATCTAAGTCCTATTCTTGTTTGTTATGGCTGACAAAATTTATCCAAAATAATGTTTCTTGTAATTAATTCTCTATTGAATGGCTCCACAATTTCCATTCAGATTCTGTTTAGAGTGTCTTTTCACATAATCCTGAATAGTATTCATAAGAGGAGGAATTGGTGTAAAAAATGGGATGTGTATTTTTAAATGGCAAATTCAGTACCAACTTGAGTATTCTTCAGGGTTTAGAGACAGCCCATGATTGAAGTACAGAGAAGGCAATGGCACCCCACTCCAGTACTCTTGCCTGGAAAATCCCATGAACAGAGGAGCCTGGTAGGCTGCAGTCCATGGGGTCACTAAGAGTCGGACGCGACTGAGCGACTTCACTTTCTCACTTTCAGGCATTGCAGAAGGAAATGGCAAACCACTCCAGTGTTCTTGCCTGGAGAATCCCAGGGACAGGGGAGCCTGGTGGGCTGCCATCTGTGGGGTCGCACCGGACACGACTGAAGTGACTTAGCAGCAGCAGCATGATTGAAGCTAAAAGTTTGTGTTGTTGCAAGACAGATAAAATATATTCTCTCAAAATATTTTTGAAAATTCCTTGCTGGCCTATGGAATGCTTTAAAATAAAGCTCTTTTTTCTCCTGTTTTTATCAGAGCTTTTTGAATCCTGGAACTCTGTGGGGAGTGAGGGGTAAATAAGCTATAATTTACCTATATTTTGTTGTTGTTACTTGGGGCAAGGTTCAAAAATTGTTTTTCTTTTTGGCTACGCTGAAAGGCTTATATTAGTTCCTTAACGAGGGATCAAATCCAGGTCCTTGGCAGTGAGAGCATGGAGTCCTAACCACTGGACTGCCAGGGAATTCCCAAGAAGTGTTTCTTTTAAGATATCTCTCAGATCAAATAATTTTGAACAGTATTTACCACTTTGGACTTAAAAAATCATATCTTGCTTTCCTTGGTGGCTCAGTGGTAAAAGAATCTGCCTGCAATGCAGGAGATGCAAGTTCTATCCCTGGGTTGGGAAGATCTGCTGGAGAAATGGCAATCCACTCCAGTATTTTTGCCTGGGAAATCCCATGGACAGAGAAGCCTGGAGGGCTGTAGTCCATAGGATCACAAGAGTGGGACATGACTTAGTAACTAAACAACATATACTATAATAAGCTTGAAAACACAATAATACAGTGTGCAAATATTATTTCACTTCATTGATACATTGCTTTTGTTCTGCTTTAATCACAAGTATTTTTAAATGTTTAGTTTTCTAGTCTTCTGTTGCGAATGGTTTTGTTCCTTGGGCATATAAGGATCTTGCTCATTATAACAAAGTGTGAGATTGTTGTATTTTTCTCTTCAGGTAGTGCAGAGGTAACTCAGTAGTAGTGTGTTGTGTAATAATTTACCAACAGAAACTAATACCTAAATCTAAGTCAATATATTTGGGTTCAATTAAATTACACTGCTAGCATTTCAAATAGTGGATGCATTGTGGAAATTCCTAGGAAAAGAGATATTAAAAAGGGACAAATAAGAACTATGTAAAATATTAAAAGCCAATACTAAACATCAAGTTTCGCCGAGCTTTCTTTTTCTCTTGTTCTAATTATTGCCACATTGGGGTATTGTTGGGGTCAAAATGAAAATAGCATTATAAAAATCAAACACCATTCCAATATGTGGTGTCACATATGCTCTGTATTCCAAAGCAAGGAATGGAAGTAGTCACCCCTGTTGCAAGCACTAAGGGGTGCATTATTTGGACAGAATTTAAAACCAATAAAACTTATGAAAAGACAGTCTAGTTTTTTATTATCAGCATCAGGGAAACAATGACAATGATAAAATACTTCTCCCATTAGACCGATGCTCCCATACCCACTCTTTGAACACTACTGCCCAGATGAGCTCAACATACTGTATTCCCAATGCATTTAAGGTATTTATCATGGAAGGATCTCACTCAGCTTCACTCTCAATTTTTGAAAATATAAATGTTTTATCAGTACTAGTCAAGGGAGCCTGGTATATCTTTAAAGGTAAAATACACATGAGTACTTTAAAAGATTCCAGAGAAGTTGAGAGGAATTATGTACATGAGTGGACAATGAACTTTCATTATTAATTCTCCAGTGTTTTATAAAAATCTTGTGTGCCTAAGGAAATAAATGAATGAGCAAAACATGTCATACTTTAATGACATATGTCATGTCATTTAATGTGTAAGAATTTGTGCCTACAGAATCAAAATCCCATTAAGGACTTGACTCCTTAGCAATTCATTCTAAGACTCTGTATAAGACCCTTTGTTTTAAAATATAAGATGCCCATCCTTAAATTAGCATTTATCACTTTTAGACCTGGGCTGTTACAAACAAGCCAATGGCAATCAAGTCCACATTACGGAAGATCATATATATATATTTTTTGCTGACTTCTTGGACCCTGACTTCATGAAGATATGAAGAACTGAGGGGGAAAAAAACATTAGCAAAAGAAAACAATCATTAAAGCACAAAAGCACCTTCACTGATGTTCTTGTTACTCACAGTTCCCATATTCACAGAGTTCTCCAACTCCGTTATCTACAACACTCTGGAGTTAGGGAAGGAACTAGTACTTTATGGAAGCAAATATGTTTCTTTCCAAACGCTATTATAGGTGGAAAAAATATAATGAACAAAAAAACCGCCACATATTTCATACACATGCAAAAAGGCAAACACAATGACAAAATGTTCAGACTTAAGGACAGCATGTGAAATAAGAGTAAAATTTATTAGTGGTATATGTAAGAAAAATTGTACTTGCTTTTGGGGAGGTGCCTTAAAATTTTTCTTTTTTCCTTTGTGAGTGCACTGACTAAATAGAAAGACAAAAGTTTCATTCCTAGAATATATTATTCAGGACATTCTTAACATATGTGTGTTTGAGTATGTACATGAAATCCATCATAGCATATAAAGGATATATGTTTAACCAAAAAGGGGAAAAATTATATATTTGCTATTTAGAAGTCAGTTCGCATTTGCATTATTAAATCTACTCATTGTTGGTTTAATATAAATTTTATTGCTTTGTTAGTGAGCTGGCTTTTAGAAAATGCATTTATATTTGCACAGGTAAAACAAGTATGTGTCAATTTTTTGGGCAGGCAGCAGAATTCCGAAGTCAAAATACATTCTTATATGAATTATTTCTAAATATTACTTAATCTTATAAGGAATTTAAAATTATGACCTTCATTAATAAACCTGTACTTATTACTAAATATATGATTGATATGCTTTTTAAGACACTGGCCTTGTGCCATTTTGTACACATATCAGGCTTCCCTGTGGCTCAGTGGTAAAAATTCTGCCGGCCAATGCAGGAAACGTGGGTTCAATCACTGGGTCAGAAAGATTCCCTGGAGAAGGAAATGGCAACCCCTCCAGTATTCTTGCCTGGAAATCTCATGTACAAAGGAACCTGGTGGGCTACAGTCCATGGGGTCACAAAAGAGTTGGACATGACTTAGCAAAACAACAATACACATATATCACACATTATATATGGTATATATTAAGTATATATCATACAAACCCAAGACAAAAAAAAAAAAAAAAACTGGCTTAAAACCAGTCTGGCTTCAAATAGTCCCTGTTACAAATAAAATTTTAACTTTGTAAATTTGCTGGATGAAGCAGTTTCTAATTGGCTGACATTATATATTATGGTTCCATTCACAGATAAGTCCACAGAAGTCTATTTAATCCATAATTTAAATTATTTTTAATACCATACTTTAGAGATATAAAAACTATTCACCAATTTAGAAGTTAGTTTTGGTTTGATTTTCTTTTCCTATAGGAACTGGTTTTTACCAGTGAGACCAAGGAATCCTACTCCCTCGGGGCTAGAAATTAGAAGTCTTTGAGCACAGGGCAACAGTTGGATGCCAGGTAAGACGGTCAGGGTCGATAGCAACAGAGGAAAGAACAAAAGAAAAAATTAGCAGCATCAGATAAGAAAAACTGGAGTCAATAAGACAGTGGGTTACTCTAATGGAGTAGACTTCCATCAATCAGGGTGGTTTTGCTGCTGTTCCACTCAAACATTAGTTTAAGAAAAAACTTTATTTTACAAGTGAAAGTTTGGAAAAGTAACAAAAATAACATAAATAACAAAATAGTAAAATGGGATATTTTCTGTGATTGAAAAATATGAAAATGTACAAACTGTATTTGTTGGGCAAATCAGTATTTAGTTCTTAATTCCAAACTGAAGTTTATATTATATAATAATATTTAGAGCAAAAAAATCTTGTAAGAAAACACACATTCACAGTATACAAAAGGATTCCTTCCTCCCCTTCTTTATCCTGAGGGAAGAGCTAGTGAACTTAAACTTTAATTTTTAACAGGTTAGAAAAAGGAATCTTACACATCTGCTAAATTAAAGTTTTTCTTATTAAATGCCTAAGTTTTTAAGTCACTCACTTTCCCAGCTACTTCAAGAGAATCAACAGTCATAGATCCAACCCCAACTCCAAGATTGGAGCGTCGTAATGATAGTTCCAAGGCAGAAATCTGGCGTAACTCTTTGCGACACAACTTTACAGGTGTGACACCATGCAGCTGTCTCACATTTCCGACTGGCTGAATTTGGGATGATGGTCGACTGTTAGATTTTGTAAACTGATTTTCATCTATTTCGGTTTTGTCCTCATTGCTTAACAAATGCCCACTAGTGGGTGCTACAGAGCTATACATTGGAGGTAATTCTGGGCCATTTTCCCAGAGCTTCTGAGGATTTGGCTGTGTTCTTAAACTGCTTGTGGAACTGTCTAATTGTCTTTCCCTTCCACTTAATTTCATACTTTCAGTTCTGGATGCCCATTTTAATTCTTCTGAAACCATGCCGGCTTTTTCTGGGTTCTGAACTCCATCTCCAGCATCATGATCTAAAAATAATAAAAAAAAAGCAGAAAAATAATTAGAGGTTTCCTTAAAAACAGGTATTTTAATCATAGTATCATGCAGTACAAATTATGTCTTCCAGCTTGTGTTGTTATGTGACTTAACTGTAAAAATGAATTATTTCACTTAGAGGCATTTGCATGTGAATAACTCATAATTATTTATTAATGGAACAAAATTGAAAGTTTTCTAGAGATTTTGGCACCCACAGAAACACAGGAGTGCTTTTGGCCTCTGTGGAGCCCTTCCACACCTGCCTCTGCTGGGCTTGCCACTGGTGAATTAAGTCCCAAATCCTGGTCATATTTCCAGGCAATCTTCTGACTTGGCATATATGTGTGAAAATCTAGTCTTGGTTGGGACTCCAAGCAAGAGAGCAGGGTTCTTCCATCTGAGCGTACTCTGGGGTACATACCACAGCTCCCACCATCAAAATGGAAATGACAGCATACCCCTCAGAGGGGACCATCTCACGGGAATGAGTGATAGGAGTGAGTGAAGATATCAAAGCTTGAGGCCGTCAAATCATAGAATCATCTAATATCAAAGACAAAACTTAAAGAAAATCCATATAGGTACTAGACCTAACACAAAGAAAAATGCCAACTTTAACATATGTTGATGATGCAATTAGTATACTTCTGGTCCTGCGTATAGCAAGTTTAAAAACAGAAGGTGCACACTGGCAGCTCCAAAGCCAAATCTGGCCCACAGATTTGTTTTACTTAGCCTGTAAAATAACATGTGATGCAAAATTTAAAAAGTGGAAAGTTTCACATAAAAATGAAGATTTCCGGATTTTATAGAAAAAGGAGAGAAACTGACAATTTCTGCCTGGCAATAGCAGCTAGTGGAGACTGCCAGTGTGGACGGCTATTCAGCCCCACTGCTCACTCTGGCTTCCTGGCTCCTGCAGCCATTTTAGTTTGTGAACCTGGTTTAAAATATAATTGATTTTCTATATAACCTTTAAAAATTGTGAATAACTCTGTTGTACACCTGAAACTTACATAACATCATACATCAACTCTACCTCAATAAAAAAAAAAAGGATTGATTTTCTAGTTTTTAAAATTCTCAAAAACAAAAAACCTGAACTGGCAAATGACATAGATCCTTAAATGGAATTAGCAGGTATAAAGTTAATCACAGTGGCTTCCAAAATTTGCTGCACATTAGTGTCACCTGGAAACTTTTAAAAGTCATAATAACCTATAATAGGAAGGAATCTGAAAAAGAGTATGTGTGTATATAAGTGATAAGTGAGTCACTCAGTTGTGTCCGACTCTTTGCGACCCCATGGACTATACAGTCCATGGAATTCTCCAGGCCAGAATACTGGAGTGGGTAGCCTTATTCCTTCTCCAGCAGATCGTCTCAACCCAGGAATCAAACTAGGGTCTCCTGCATTGTAGATGGATTCTTTACCAACTGAGCTATCAGGGAATCGTATCTGTGTGTATCTGGATCACTTTACTGTATACCTGAAACTAACACAATATTTCAATGAAAAAAAAAAATCCTGATGCCCAGGTCATAGTGTCTGGGGGAGGAAGCCAGGTATCTTAGTTTTTAAAGATCATAAGAGAAAGGGCAAAGATGGGCTCATTGGAAAGGTTCACTCCCAAGCCCACTTAGATTCCTCACAATACAGTTTCCCTCTTCCAGAATTTCACCACTAATGGAACAGACTAAACAAAGATTTAACTCATCCATAATTACACAGGCAGTAAAAGAAATTAGGATCCCAACCAGATCTTCTGATTCTAATATCCTAACACATAGAGTTTTATAAGTGATTTAAATTGATATGAGGATAGTCTGTCAATATCAGTTGCACCAGGGTGGCCATCTCTTCCATGAAGCCTACCTCAGGCCCACTGAGGAAGACTACGGTCTCAGACTTTAACCTCTGGTAGATCATTTACTGGGCTTCCCTGGTGGCTCAGAGGTTAAAGCGTCTGCCTCCAATGCGGGAGACCCAGGTTCGATCCCTGGGTCAGGAAGATCCCCTGGAGAAGGAAATGGTAACCCACTCCAGTATTCTTGCCTGGAAAATCCCATGGACGGAGAAGCCTGGTAGGCTACAGTCCACGGGGTCGCAAAGAGTCGGACACGACTGAGCGACTGAACGGAACGGAACGGAGATCATTTACTGGCTCTGCTCTGGTTTACAACTGAACCCGCCATGAAACTATCAGTTCCCTGACAAGGACCTGAGTTCCATTCAGCTTTAGGTCATCCATCACTCATAGCTAAGCCTATTAGATTTTTAATTAATGGGTGACATTTAAATAAATTAATTGATACAAGGATAGTTTTAAATAGTTAAACAAGTACATAGATTGCATGTCCATATTAACTGATTTTATCCTCAAAAAATGTTAGAAAACAGATGCACTGGGCCAGAAGCATGATCAAGAAGTGACCAAGATATTTTAGTCAAAAGGGTAATTTTTTGCTACTTGGAAATACTAAAAATATTCAAAGCGTATAAAGTCTGGCAGGCAGACAATGAAAAGATGACTACTGAAACCCAATCAACTGAATACTAAAACAGTTATGTGTTAACTAGGATACTGATTATTAAGCATGTAATACTTCATTCATATAGTTTATATATATAGACAGAGAGTTTTTGAAATAGGATAAAGTACCCACTCCAGTGTTCTTGCCTGGAGAATCCCAGGGACGGGGGAGCCTGTTGGGCTTCCTTCTATGGGGTCACACAGAGTCGGACACGACTGAGGTGACTTAGCAGCAGCAGCAGCAGCACAAGCTATTTCACCAATATGAATCCAAATGAATTTTTTTTAAAGCATAAGAAGATCACTGAAAAGAATTATGCTGAAATATTAATAGTTGTGGGTAGGATTATGGGTGATTTTTTCTGATTTTTTTTCTATATTTTCAAAGTTTTATATAATGACTATATATTACTTTTTATAGCTAAAAAATAAAGATATTTAAGATTTTTCTAGGGTAAATAGCAAATTAGCGGAGATAACATCTTCAACATCATTAAGACGTCTACCTCCAGGAATTCCCTGGTAGTCCAGTGGTTAGGACTTTGAGTTTCCAATGCCAGGGGCCTAGGTCTGATCCCTGGTCAGGGAACTAGGATCCTGCAAGTTACAAGATGTGGTAAAAAAAAAAAGACTAGACTTCCCAGGTAAGCTGGTAAGATATGAGTTATCCTCACTTTACACATCTCCAAGATTATTTAACTTTTTTCTTTTTAGCTTTTTGTGTTTCATTAAAGAGCATGATGAAGATCTAGGTTTTTTTAAGCCTGTTTACCACCTTTTACCACACTGTCATTTTAAGAGATGTCTAGTGCACTCAGGAGCATAAAAACGGGTCATTTAAACAGTAAACAGCTAATTTCAGATAACTCAAATTTGAAAGTGTATTTTTAAAGCAAAAATGGCTTTACGCTAATTGCTTTGTTTCCTACTTAATACCTGTTTACATTTTAATTTTTTGCAGATAGCATTTCAAGTAAAAGGTTCAGCTTTATGTCACAGGCAGAATTTCAAGTATATGTTTTAGTTATGTGAGTAAATACCTCTGTATTACTACTCTGAAATCAGAAAGCTTGGTCTCTTTGGCAGAACTGGTATGTCTGTATCACATCTCTATCCTAAAATGATTTTACTAAACACAGAACCAGGAGTTAGAAGACCAGGGACCTTAGACCATGTTCTATTTACTGGTCTGTTTTGGAGTCAATGGGCCATGCTAAGCTTTAATTCCCACATCTAAAAATGGGGTTAGCATATACCGGCTTACCGAGTTTAGGACTAAACAGAACTGTTTGGGAAAATGCCTACAAATGATATATACAGTAAATATAAGGTAGCATTAGAACTACTTTTCTAAAATATTACTGAGTTTTAACCACAATGAGGTACCATCTCACGCTGGTCAGAATGGCTGCTATCAAAAAGTCTACAAACAATAAATGCTGGCGAGGGTGTGGAGAAAAGGGAGGAATCCTCTTACACTATTGGTGGGAATGCAAACTAGTACAGCCTCTATGGAGAAAAGTGTGGAGATTCCTTCAAAAACTGGGAATAGAACTGCCATACGACCCAGAAATCCCACTGCTGGGCATACATACTGAGGAAACCAGAATTGAAAGAGACACATGTACCCCAATGTTCATCACAGCACTGTTTACAATAGCCAGGACATGGATGCAACCTAGATGTCCACTGGCAGACGAATGGATAAGAAAGCTGTGGTACACACATAGCCAGTTCCCTGGCTTTTGCACAGTTCTCCCGGCCACCCGCATAACCTTGACTCTGAAGGGGGAAGAAGAGGAGCAGGAATCTGAGCGCTTTTCACACTTGGGAAAGCCCCTTTCCCTCAGCGCAGGAAGATGACCGCGCCAGCCTCTCAGATCTATCCATGCTGACATTTCAGTATCGCAGGAATTGTTTATGGTTATGTCTAAGTTTTACATTAAGTGCTTTTACTGTGACATGATGGGGACCAGCCTCTGAAAGAGCAGATGTCCTTTACTCCTGACGCAGGGTCATCAGGACTGATCTGTCATGGATGCCTTTCTGCGCCCCCCTCAACCCCATCAGTTCCTCTCTCAGTGGCTAGCTGCCCCCCTGGGGGACCAGTCATAAACGGGGAATGTGACTTCCTCCAGGTGTCTCTGAGTGCCCCGGAAGTCCTTACATCACCCCATGTGGAAAGGCATCTTGGATGTCTGGTCTACTTGGTTCCAACCTGCCCCTCTCCTCCCTAAGTGGTACAACTTTCCTCAGAGCATATTCTCCAGGGGAGCCAAGAATGTTCTCTACAAAAGACACCTTTCTTCCAGCTCTTTCCCCTTAGGCCCGTTCACAGAATTAAAGTGGGGAGGATGGCAAGCGTTTTCTGGGTCCTGCCCAATACATGCATTCTCTGACATTTTAACTTGGCTATAAGACAATAAAAAGGTATTAACTTTAAAAAAAAAAAAAAGAAAGCTGTGGTACATATACACAAAGGAGTATTACTCAGCTATTAAAAAGAATGCATTTGAATTAGTTCTAATGAGGTGGATGAAACTGGAGCCTATCATACACAGTGAAGGAAGTCAGAAAGAAAAACACCAATACAGTATATTAATGCATATATATGGAATTTAGAAAGATGGTAACGATGACCCTATATGTGAGACAGCAAAAGAGACACAGATTTAAAGAACAGACTTTTAGATTCTGTGGGAGAAGGTGAGGGTTGGATGATCTAAGAGAATAGCATTGAAACATGTATATTATCATATGTGAAACAGATCTCCAGTCCAGGTTCGATGCATGAGACAGGGTGCTCAGGGCTGGTGCATTGGGATGACCCTGATGGATGGGATGGGGAGGGAGGTGGGAGGTGGGGTCAGGATGGGGGGAACACATGTACATCCATGGCTGATTCATGTCAATGTATGGCAAAAACCACTACAATATTGTAAAGCAATTAGCCTCCAATTAAAATTAATTTAAAAAACAAAATAACAGTAACAGAAAAATAAAATATTACTGAGTTTAAAGATTTAAAACTATGTTAATTCTGCTTACATCATATATTCAGCACACATCTTTTCATTGTACATATATATCATTCTCTACTGGACTCTATATTTTTTATGGTTTCAGTTTTTATAATTATCATTTTAAGTTGAAATATAATTGATATATAACATTATATTAGTTTCAGGTGTACTCTTTATCTCTTGTTGTAATCATCTTTAAATACTGGATTGGGCAAAAACTTCGTTCGGGTTTTTTCATAAGCTGGTACAGAAAAACCTGAACAAATTTTTTGACCAACCCAGTAGTTTCCTTTACAGGTACAAAATAGCTGTGTTCCTAAAAAAGACTGTAAAGTCAACTTTCAAAACCATTTTTAAGTTATTACAAGAATACTTTCTCTAAAGGAAGAGAAATATATTCTAAAAATAAATTTATAAAAAGAATATATTATTTTAGAGATATTAGTTGCTCTCTACTGGTGGGCTTAAAGACAATATGTTTTAATCATAGATATATCACCTTCATGGCAGTTTTTGCTTTTACAAAGTTCTTTGTCATGTTTTATCATTTCATTGAGGAGGTATTTCTACATATCTACATTTATAATTATGCAAGAAAACATCCTACTCTCAACAATGGCTTTATTATATTTTTGAATTTCCAGAGGTCACAATATGGAAAAACCTGACTGATCTTAGAAATACATACGATATTATTTTACCTTTACTTTTATTATTCTCTATTTATTTTACTTTTTTATGATAATCAGAAGGCTTCAGTTAGAAAATATAGGAACCCCTGGTACATGGTAGACAATCCAATAAATGATGATTTCCTATACACATATACATTTGTTCTTTTATTCTTTTATCCAGTGGTTCTGTCTTACACATAGACTAGACAACTATTTTTGTTACAGAGACAGAATTCTAAATAATCCAATCAGTTGGGACAGGCTCCATGGCAAACCATGCTATGGTGTTGGCGCAACAGGTAATGCATCTCTTACTTTCTGATGGTACTAGTTGCCGCCGAATTGCTTCTCCTACCAGTTCCTTGAGTTTCTTCTTCAGATCTCTGCTGGTTTTCTTATAGAAATAAAGATCTCTTTCCAGCTGCTGGATTTTATCTTCATAATTTTTTAAAGTTTCCACAATGCCTTCCCCATCTCGCTCTATAAAACAGAAATTTACATTTAAAATCAGTTTAAAATAAATGACTGAAAATCCTAACAGAGCTCCCAGACTCTATTTAAAGGATGAGAAGTACGTTACATGTATCTGTTCCTTGAATGGATTTGTTTTCAGCTACAATTTGGATTCTTCTGCCTATAAAATGTTTTCAAAGTAAGATGAGCCCTTCCCCATCCTAACCCTTAAAACTATGTATTTTTCATGATTCATAAGCACTTTTTGAGTAGTAACTAGATTTATCCCCAGAACATCAGAAGTAAGGTCTACGTTTGGAACTCTGTCCAGCTGCATCACTGTCTTAAAGTTTATATCAGGAACTGTGGAAATATAAATGTCATAAGCCTAAGGTTTATAGGCCCAAGAAATACATGACCAGGGAACTTCCCTGGCAGCACAGTAGATAGGAATCCACCTGCCAATATTGGTTCGATCTTTGGCCCAAGAAGATTCCACATGCCGAGGAGCAACTAACACCATGCGCCACAACTTCTGGGCATGTGCTCTAGAGCCTGTCAGCTGCCACTACTGAGCCGGTGTGCTGCAACTGCTGAAGCCCCTGCGCCTAGAGCCTGTGCTCCACAACAGCAGCCATCGTGATGAAAAGCCTGCCACATCGCAATGAAGAGTAGCCCCTAATCTCCGCAATTAGAGAAAGCCTGTGCAGCAACAAAAACCCTGTGCAACCAAAAATAAATAAATAAATTTTAAAAAATAAATGCAAAGCTTTAAGGAAAAAAAGACTTAAAAAAAGAAAGAAAGAAACATACAGCTAAGGTCTTTCCAGTAGTTAAGACTCTGTGCTTCCAATGCAAGGGGCGTGGGTTCCACTCCTGGTCAGGGAACTAAGATCCCATATGCCGTGTGGCGTGGCCAAGAAAATTGAAAATAAAAAATAAATATACAACCAGAAAAACCAGAAACCTGTCATAAGAGGCTGAAAGATTAAATTACAAAGGAAAAACCACCAGAAAAAAAGAAGAGGGGAAAAAGCCATAAGTAAACCTCTAGTTTATGCCACAATATAACTTAAAACTTCTAATTAATATTTAAGAATGTTTACAACTGTCCCCTTTATGTTCTACAACCAGTAAAATACAGTTTATTGATCTTCAGAAATACACTCTTTCAGACCTACTCTCTCCTACTGGTAAATCTATAAAACAGTCCTGCGCTCAGTTGCTCAGTTGTGTCCGACTCTTTGTGACACTACAAACTGTAGCATGCAGGCCTCCTGTCCTTTACTATCTCCTAGAGTTTGCTCAAAGTCACGTCCGTTAAATCAGTGATGCCATCAAACCATCTCATCCTCTGTCACCCACTTCTTTTTTTGCCTTCAATCTTTCCCAGTGTCAGGGTCTTTTCCAATGAGTCAGCTCTGCATCAGGTGGCCAAAGTATTGGAGCATCAGCTTCAGCATCATTTCTTACAATGAATATTCAGTGTTGATTTCCTTTAGGACTGATCTCTTTGCTGTCCAAGACTCTTGAGAGTCTTCGCCAGCACCATAATTCAAAAGCATCAATTCTTTGGCACTCAGCCTTCTTTATCCATACGTGACTACTGGAAAAATCATAGCTTTGACCATACGGACCCACCCCTTTGTCGGCAAAATGATTATCTCTGCTTTTCAATACACTGTTTAGGTTTGTCATAGCTTATCTTTCAAGGAGCAAGCATCTTTTAATTTCATAGCTGCAGTCACCATCCACAGTGATTTTGCAGCCCAAGAAAATAAAGTCTGTCACTGTTTCCATTGTTTCCCCACCTATTTGCCATGAAGTGATGGACCAGATGCCATGATCTTAGTTTTTAGAATGCTGCATTTTAAGCCAGCTTTTCAATCTCCTCTTTCACCCTCATCAAGAGGCTCTTTAGTTCCTCTTCACTTTCTGCCAATAGAGTGGTAGCATCTGCATATCTGAGGTTGTTGATATTTCTCCCAGCAATCTTGATTCCAGCTTGTGCTTCATCCAAGCCAGCATTTTGCATGATGTACTCTGCATATAAGTTAAATAAGCAGGGTGACAATATACAGCCTTGACGTACTCCTTTCCCAATTTTAACCAGTCTGTTGTTCCATGTCCACTTCTAACTGTTGCTTCTTGACTTGCATATAGGTTTCTCAGGAGACAGGTAAGGTGGCCTGGTATTCCCATCTCTTTAAAAATTTTGCACAGGATGTTTCCTACATAAATATTTTCAGTTACAACTTGGTTATGAAGAACTTATCCCAGCTATAGTAATGAATGATTTTTAAAATGTTCTCATTTGGCTAAAGTATGAGCTTTTATGTAAAATGCCAATCACTTGAAAAAACAAATTAAAAATTCTATTAAAATATCACTTTTAGAGATGTAAGACAGAATAACATGATATAAAGAGAACATGTTTGAACGAAATAACATATGGAATCCAGTCAAGGAAGTCTCGTCATCAGGCAACTAGTTGCTAATTAATTGGTTATAAAATTTAACTTACAGGCAGACTGCCTCAACACTCCAATGCATAGATTTTCCAATTTTCTGCTTACTTGGGTTGCTTCTTCCAGATCCCTTTTACCACATTTCCAGCTCTAGATTCACGAGAATGAAGACTCAACAGCTAAGCTGCCTGAACTGAAGCATTCCAGGTATTGAAGTTATCGCCACGCAGTGATTTTGTTGCCATAAGAACTGTTTGTGTACCAGTCATAAGCCCAGGTATTGCGAAGACCAACTGCTATGACAAGTCTTTCCACATCACAGCTGACAGTTGAACTAACTACTGTGTGCTAAGAAACAGTATGTGCCCATCAATGGTAGCCTAATTTTGACCTAAGCTATAATCTTTAATGCATAAAATTTACAACTGATATAACTAAAAGGAGAACTGTAACCAGAAATCTTACAGAACCTATCACTTTAATTTTATAAAGTGATTTAAATATCAAGGTTCTATATCCTAGAAATGGGGAACTTTCCAGCTATATATCACCAAGCCAGATGTCATCCCACATTCCTACATAGTAACTAGACCAATAACTAACAGGATTGCAGCAGTTCTCTGTGTGTCGCTGGGGATAGGCAGAAGAGATGGCATTTCAGGCATGAAGTGCCTTACATCCACAGGGCTATCCCAGCATGTGGACCCAAACACACAAAGCACAAAACACGTGTTAGTAGTAATTATTTATGCAAGTTAGGCTTTAACTGACCCAATTCCTTTCCCGACCCCCCTCCTCTACATCATCTTTACACAGCTGATGAGAAGGGGCAGTTACCTTTGAAATGATGCAACAGCAGCTGCATTTTTTGCTCGTGTTCCTTTTGCTGGAGGATCAGTCTCCGGTCACACTGAAATTTCAGATGTTCCAGTGCAGACTCCAACTCACGAACCACGTTATCCCGTTCTAGAACTTTCATTTTAATTTCTTCATTCTGTAACTTTAGTTTCCGTTCAACTTCTCGCAAATTAACCACCTAGCAAAGACATTTTTTGACCTTTTAACTGTTTTAGATGGCCTAATATAATAGATTAATTTACTTCTCCTTAGACTTCATAAAGATGAACGCCCTTAATCACCATGGTATAACTAGGCAAATGCTTTGTAACAAACCCACAAAATAACCTAACAGCGTTTTTAATTTGTTGGGATTCTGAATTGGTAACAACTTCATTTTAAATATAATGTTGGTCTAACCATCGCCCCTCCGTCATTTCTTAGACATAATCCTTGTAGTTTACATTTGTAATCCTATAAATATTTTCCCAGTCTAAAAAAATATCAAGAATTCTAAAGACTCTTGTAACATCTAGATAATTCTCACTTTTAACTCCAAAGTGAATGTTATAAATAAGTGACAGAATTTTTTCAGCTATAAACAGAGTTTGGCCTGAGACTGTACTTTTAGTCCAGTGGGTTCTTCTCTGCACTGATATAAAGTAAAAACACTTCAGACAATATCTGTGTCATAGCACTTGTTAATAATGTAAAGACCTTCTCTCCAGAAAAATACTAATTTTTACGAAGGTTTTTTAAGATAAGAAAAATCCACTGACCTCGGCCCTTGCACTAAGACCACCACAAAAGAGTTATCTGTATCAAAGCCTCAGACAATATGTACCATTATTTCTGCCCTCCAAACAACCAGTGATGGGATGCACTCGCATCAATGATAGAAGCGTACTTCTGACAGTCATTATCCAAGAGGAGGGCTGTGTATAACATTTCCATCAATTTGTTCATCTTTATTTCACTTAGTCTCACAGAATTAGAACTTTATTTTAAAACTTCAGTGTTTCATTTTTCATTAATTGTCTATTATCTTAAACTGAATATATTTTTCAGAGAAAAGAAGAAATCTACTTCTTTAACATTTCATAATATGTATCTTAAGAGAAGACACTGGAGAAAAGACAGATATAATTTTCAATGTTATGAAACATCTCTATCAATAAACTGTCAAATCTGTATAAAATATCTTAATTTATATTAAGCACATCCAGGTTAATGCTAAAATCGATCACTATCTTTGTCACTGATGGACCATTTCATCTCTATTTCAGTTCACAGAGTATGATGAGAAAGTATATAGGTACCCCTACCCAGCAGTGAAAGAAACGGAACCCAAACCTGGTGGGTCTCTTGATTTTTCATGAATGCTAAGTAGGAACAACCAAATCTAGAAAACATCCAACGAATAGTGCCTGAAGAATATTTGGATTAAATTCTTTGGATCTTAAAACTATTTCAAAAACCATCCTCCTTTCAAGCGACCCTTCAATTTTAAGAACCTCACTAAAAGTTAGGCCTACAATACTTGGATAAGCACAAAGATTTCAGATGACAACATTCAGTACTGTAAAGTCTACATATATGTGAGCTGTATACCCACTGTGATCCCTATTTATAAGAAAACCCTCTGTCCCTGAAAAACAAACCTTATTGAAATATCTGAAAAGAACAGCTCTAATCTCAACAGGACTCAGGCAAATTAGTTTTTCTAAGACATTTGCTTCACTATGAGAGAGGTTTTGAAATGAAGCTCTGAGCAAGTTCTGGCGACTCTGGATACTTTCATTCTTGTATTCAATTGCGGCTTCCAAAGCTTCAATCCCTTCTTCAAGTTGGAAAAGAACATGTTCTTCCTAGATATAACACAATAGAAATCACTCATTTTAAATGAAATGGTATAACTTGGACTTTGTCATATTCTAAGATCTTACTATGCTATTTGGGTCTAATGGACATTACCATTCTTCTACCCTTCCCTCAAACTGATCCATGGTGGCTGCCAAATAAGTATCATACATTGTGCTGTATTTTTACCACAAAACATTACCGTGTTTTTAGTTACAGAATTCCTCATAAAATAGAAACTCAAATGTTAATGCATATGGCCAACAGGTATATGAGAAGACAGATACTCAACACTGCTAATCATCAGGGAAATTCAAACAAAAACCCACAATGTGATACACACCTGTCAGAATGACCACCATCAAAAAGAACACAAATAACAAATGTTGGTGAGGATATGGAGAAAAGTGAATTCTCATACATGGTTGGTGGGAATGTAAATTGGTGCAGCCACTGTGGAAAACAGTATGGAGGTTTCTCAAAACACTAAAAATGAACTAGTATATGACCCAGCAATTCTACTCCTGGGTACATATCTGGGAAGAAAAACTAATTTGAAAAGATACATGCACCTCAATGTTCATAGCAGCTTTATTTACAGTTGCCAAGGTATGGAAGCAACCTAAGTGTCCATCAACAGATGAATGGATAAAGAAGATGTGGTATATATACACAAAGGAATACTACTTGGTCATAAAAAAGAACAAAATTTTGCCATCTGCAGCAGCAACAAGGATGGACCTGGAGGGCATTATAGTAAGTGAGTCAGAGAGAAAAAGACAAATGTTCCATCACTTACACGCAGAATTTAAAACTTACAACAAACTAGTGAATATAACAACAAAAAAAAGAAGCAGACTCACAGATACAGAGAACAAGATAGTGGTTACCAGTGGCAGGGCACATAATAGGGGTTGGGGAGTGGGAGGTACAATAAATTGGGAGTAAGACAGTCCACAGGGATGTATTATACTACACAGGGAATATAGTCAATATTTTGTAGTAACTGTAAATGGAGTATAATCTTTAAAAATTGTATTAAAAAATAAATAAAAATTAAAAATGGACGTTCTACCACACTGCAAACATAATTTGCTCATTCCTATCTCTATACCCTATTTAACAGTGTTTTATCTAAAATGACCTTCTTTCTTATATCTATCAATACATACCATATTTTTCATAATCCAGCTCAAGATTCTGATTCACCAATGCTGCCTTAATTCAGTCTTCCACCAAATGATCACTGCATTGCTTTGGATAAATAATGTATTAAGTATAGCTTTATTAGGTTTCCCTGGTGGCTCAGTGATAAAGAATCTGCCTGCCAATGAGGAGACGCAGGTTTGATCCCTGGGAGAGGAAGACCCCCTGGAGAAGGAAGTGGCAATCCACTCCAGTATTCTTGCCTGGGAAATTCCATGGATAGAGGAGCCTGGCGAGCCACAGGCCATGAGGTCGCAAAAGACTCAGACATGATTTAGTAACTAAACAACAACAAAATAGCTTTATTACATTATCGATAACTTGATTTTTATATTCAACAAGATTTAGAGTTTTCTCATCTTTCTGTCTCTTCTCCTCAGATGGAGTAGAATTCCTCAAGAGAAGCATAATGTTTTCTACCATTTTGTTTCTTCCATTGGGCCCAGGAATCAAGAATTCCTTAAATGCTCAAATGTTTTGCTGAATTTTAGGCTCTCAGACCTTTAGATCTGCAGGGCTGGGGACTGATTTTGACAGCCTTGAAGGGAAAACCTCATTCTGTAGTCCTTGGCAAAACTACCCAAATTAAGTTATAAAATAGGGCAGTAGAAGCTCATAATGTCACATAGCCTCCAGTCAAGTTTGTCTTCAATTTGTTTCATCAACTCAATAAACAATAATGTCATTAAATCCTCTCCCCTGTTCCTTCTTAACCAGCCCCTTCAACTTCTTCTCATACTTGCTCAAATCTAAAACACTACAAGATACAGCAAGGTGTGTGATTCCTAGCCACTTACTTTTTGTTAGCAACTTTCCCTTACTTTGGACATTGACCATAAATATTTGCAGAGAAAATCCTGACTCAAAAGTTCATCTTTGTCTGATAAGATAATAAGTTATGGTTACCACTGCCAACTGAAATAAAATTTTGAAAAAAGACAAAGTCTGGGACAATTTGGTAGCCAATAAATGCAACACCTTTTACATAGTTAAAAAAATAATGATGAAGAGAAGCCACATGTTCCCCTAAATGAAAACTCCTAAAAGATATTTCTATTGGGGGTTGAATTTTGTGTATCTACTTGGCTAGGACTTAGTGTGGAACAATGCTCCCGTACCTTCTAAAACAATTAACCCTTAATGCTCTAGGCCTCTGTTATAGATGATGAATTACTAAGTATCATCCAAGAGAGATGCATAAAGAAGAGGTGCCCTCTTTAGAAGAAATGAGAAAAAGAGTCCCTCAAATCATTTTCTGTGTTCTGTGAAAACCTCAGCTGAGAAAGGCCATACTCAAGGCAAGTGTGAGTCTCCCTGTCCCCGGCAATGCTAGGAAGGGGCCACATTTATGGACCTCCATGACAGGACATCACAGTCTCTATCTAGTAAAGCATGGCTCATGGCACCAAACAGGTGCCAAGGAAATTCAGTACATCTGACAAAGTTTCAAGGAAACAAAGTTGATCAGGTTTATCATTTTTATGTTTAGGTAAGAGAGGTGAAGGAAATCATCCAAGTGATCCATCATACAGTACTTCCAGTTCCAAAGCATACTGACTTACTTCAGGTGACAACACGCTACCATTTTTAAGTTTCTCATCCACACTGTTTCTTTGTCTCTGCAGCTGATCCTTTTCTCTCTGGAGGGCTTGTACTTGTTCTGAAATCTTTATTTTCTCCTCAGCTGTGCTGCTCTGGAGCTGCACATTCTTTTCAGACAACTCTTGGTCCAACAAGCTCAGGCGAGTTGATATTTTTAAACTGTCTGTGTTCAAAGCCTAAAAAGATAATCAGACACCCTAAGGTCAATTACTAGAAATACAGACTATAAATAAATTAGGAAAAAACAGAGCGAAAACTACTATGTGAACATATTTTTAGCTCTTACATTATTATTTTCTCCCATGGGTTTTTTTTGGAGGGCTTCATTTTCTAAGTCTTAAGTTGAATGTCTTTTTTTTTTTAAAGTGGAGATTAAAAAATTTTTTTTTAATTATTTATTTGGCTGTGCCTGGTCTTGGTAATTCATCAAAATAATTACATGTATATACTACCATAAGGTTTATAAATTTAAAAAAAAGTAGTCTCCTACGCTACCCTTTCCCCTGATTCCTGCTCCCTAGAAACGACCATCTTTAACTTTTCAAGCTATTTCTTCTGGTTTATGCCCATGTTTCTAAATAATATTACCAACTGTAGATACTGTCTGCTGGTTGTCTATTATGGAAGATAAGGATTTAGCACTCTTATGCCTCCTTGTCTGTATTTCCCCTCCTTGTATTCTCCCAACTTAAGTTGTATTACAGTTTTTATTTGAATCAATAGTTTACATGACTTTGTGAATATTATTCATAACTGAACTATCTAGGACAAAATGATCATATTTCCATCTGGAACAATTTTTTTTGTTACCTTATAACTAATTTTTTTCCCAATAGAACTATAAAATTCCTCTCAACATTATTTTTTCAGTTGATCAACACTTAATCAGGGAATATTTTCATTCCCTTCTCTTCTGGAAACATTTTGCCCGGAGTCTCCATCCTCCAGCTCCAAACTAGACTATTGTTCCTGGACTTCCTTTGGTACTATTGAAACTTTCCAGTTCGAGCACATTTTCTGGGTCCCAAGTCTTTCTTTTTCATAGCTTGTGTCCTCATATTTAAGGAGCACATCCTCTAGTAGTTTCCTGAGATAGGCTAGGTTATAAAGATAATTTTTTTCACCTGAAAATGTCTGTATTCTACCTTCCCATTTAATTTATATTAGTCTAAAAAGAGAATCTTTGTTTGGATACCATTTTCCTTATGAGTTTTAAGACTGCTTCAGGTCTTCTAATGAAGAAGGTTGAGAACTCCAATGCCATTCTGACTCTCAATATTTACACAATGGCATGCTTTTGGTAGTCTTTGCTATGCCCTTGATAAACTATTTCAACCCAGAGTTTCCTATCTTCAGTGTTGGCAATTTTTTTGTATTATGTCTTTGATAATCTCCTCTTCTCCTGTTTCCTCTGTTTTATCTTTCTGGAATTCCTGTTACTTGGATGATGGACTTTGTGGGTTTATCTGTCAATTAAATTTTATTCCTCTTATTTTCTATTTATTTTTTATTTACTTTCTGAGATGTCTCTTAACATTATTCTTCAAAGCTTTTAATTTCCAAAAGTTTTTTCATGTGTTTTATAGCCTGTAGTTCTTGCTTTATGGCTGAAGTATCAGCTTTTACCACCTTGGTGGTAAGATTTTTAAAGTTTTTTCAGCTCCTTGTTCTATCTCTAATTTCTCTGATCACCTTCTTTTTTTTTTTCTTTTGTTTTGGCCTCCATCTTTAATGTTAGTAGCATTCCTGAGATTTCCATCATACTTAAGAGTAAGGTATTAAAATGCTGATACTTTGGTGGGTTAAGATATATGACAGTAGGATATACCTAGAACCTGGACACTTAGTTGAGGGCTCCCAAATGTAAGTTTTTAGGGTATTTTTTCCTGGGACTGTTTCAGAAAAATCTACCAATCTTCTGCGGGGAAGTAAAAGTCTGACTGCCTGCATTTTGGGATATATGAAGGGGTTAGGAAATGGGTATCTCAGGATTCAGACTTTCATTCATTCCCTGTTTATTTTGACTTACCCCAGCCCTCTGCTATACTTTCTCAATCTTCAGAAAATAAATCATCTAGTCCAGAATTAGAAAAGGATGGTTTTCTGACCATGCCCTGCTTTCATTCTTAGGCCTCACTCCTCCCTTCTAAAATTCATGGTCCCTTCATTTCTGAGTTTTTTTTCATGTTTATGTGAATTATAGCTTGTGAAGCTGTAACTAAAAAAGCTAAATATAAAGGCTTGATTCTCATTGGTGTCCCTCTTCTAGGCACTTGGATTTCAGCTTTTTCTGTTCTGCTAAGCCAGTAACCACTTATCTATCTGCTTTCCAGCTTACATTATTTTGGTAACCTTTTGTCTTCTGTTATCTCCCCTACTGTTTTTTCCCTTTATGTGTTTATAGGTTTTTTTGAGTAATAGCTTTACTAAAATATAGTTCATATACATCGATTTAAAGTGTATAATTTGATGGTTTTAAGTATATTTGCAAACTTGTGCAATCATCACCATAATCAATCTTAGAACATTTTCATCAGTCTCTCAGAAGAAACCCTATGCCCACTAGCACTCATTCTATTTCCTCGCCAAGCCCTGATCCAGTTCTAAGTAACCAGTATTCTACTTTCTGTCTCTATGGAATTGTCTACTCTGACTGACTTCTTTCATTTAACATTCATTTAACATAATGTTTTCGGGGTTCGTCCATGTTATAGCATGTATCAGTGCTTCATTCCTTTCTACTGTTGAATAATATTCCATTATATGAACGTGTACCACAGTTTGTTTATACATTATCAGTTGAAGGACACTGGGTTGCTTTCATTTTTTGACTATTACGAATAATGCTGTTATGAATATTCATGTACAAGTTTTTGTATGCACTTATGTCTTCACTTGATTTGAATGTACACCTAGGAGTGGATGCTAGGTCATTTGGTAATTCTATGTTCAACATGTTATCCAAAGTAACTGTACCATTTTACAATCCCACCAGCAACGTGTAAGAGTTCCAATTCCTTCATATCCTCACTAAAATTATTTTTCTGATTACAGTCATCCTAGTGGGTATGGAGCAGTATCTCATTTAAATTTTGATTTGCATTTACAAGATGGCTATGATGTTGAGCATCTTTTCATGTGCTTACTGACCATTTGCAAATCTTTGGAGAAATCTCTATCTGAATCCTTTGCCCGTTTTTAAACTGGGTTGCCTTTTTATTACTGAGCTTTTAAAGACTTCTACATCTGTTCTAAATATAGACTTAATGATGTACAAACATCTTCTCCCATTCTATGGGTTATCTTTTCACTTTCTGGATGGTGTTCTTTACAAATGCTTTTAATATTGATGAAGTCCAATTTATCTAATTTTTTCTGTTGTTTGTGTTTTAGGTGTAATATTCAATAAACCACTGCTTAACCTAAGGTCCTAAAAGTTATGTTTCTTTCGTTTCTTACGTTTATAGTTTTAGCACTTACATTTAGGTCTTTGATTCATTTTATCTGTATATGGTATGAATATAGACTTTTTAAGATAAATGTTTTTTTTTTTTTTTAATTTACTTTTGGCTGTGCTGGGTCTTTGTTGCTGAATGGGCTTTCCTCTAGTTGTGGTGAGAGCGGGCCACTCTAGTGGTGGAGTGAGGGTTTCTCATTGCAGTGGCTTCTCTTGTTGTGTACCACGGGCTTTAGCATGTGGGCTGCAGAAGCTGAAGTTCATGGGCTATGGGTACAGGTTCAATAGTTGTGGCACACAGACTTAGTGCTCCACTGCATGTAGAATCTTCCTGCATCAGGGATTGAACCTGTGTCTACTGCACTGGCAGCTGGATTCTTTACCAAAGAGCCACCAGGGAAGCCCTGAATATAGGCTTTTTTATACTGTGTTTCTTGTCTGAAATGCATACCATCACATCTTATAGTATTTCTTAAATACTGAAAAAATATGCAATATGCTTTGCTTTATCCTTTGCAATATCCTTTGTTCAAAAAGAACCCTGAAATATGTCTCAAGTTTCTCTTCTGTTTAATTAAAACTATCTTCAAAGAATCAATTTTGCCATGATCTACTGTGGGTTTCATTTATTTGCACTCTATGCTTACCTCAGTATGTTCTTACTTCCTAAATAGTACATCTCATTGAAACTAGAAAACACCTATTATCTTTTCTTTGTTTTTCCTGCATCATAAAGTAAATGTATTTCAGGAATAAGAGTTTCCTTCTCACTCCTTTCTTTTTGTCTTTTTTGATACAGAACATATCATAAAGGTCCCACGTATTTTCTTCTACTTATTCACTTGCTACATTGATTTGTAAATCCTCTTTGCTGTCATTACATGTTTCTTTTTGCGGGGTGGGGGGCAGCTTCTAAAACCTGACCCTGACAGGCAGTGTGGACAAGTTACCTGGATGGAGCACCAGCAACTAGGCTGGTTAGAAGGGCTGCCCCTACCCCAGTGTCCAATAGCCTGCTGCTAAAAGCTATCTCGACATACTTGGGAAACAGAACACAGAGCAGAGGTAAGTGCAGATCTTGTCCACATGTTACACTAAGGTGGAGAAGTTAAGAACATCTCACCATCACCCCAGACCTAGTGGTACATCTATGCTGGATGAAAGGCAGGTTTTTTAATAAAGAGGCAGAGCTTATTCCATGATTCCATGACTGATCCCAGACTCAAGGTCAGCTGGAGGCAAAGGTTTGTGTAGAAAGTCTTTTACAATTTTTAAAAACTGAAGTATAATTGATTTACAATGTTGTGCCAATCTCTGCTGTACAGCAAAGTGACTCGGTTATACACATATATACATTATTTTTTATATATTCCATAATGGTTTATCACAGGATATTGAATATAGTTCCCTGGGCTATACATTAGGATCTTGTTGTTTACCCATTCTAATGTAATAGCTGGGATCTACCAATCCCAAATTCCCAGTCTATCCCTCTCCCTCCCCCACTCTCCCTTGGCAAACACAAGTCTATGAGTCTGTTTCTGTTTTGTAAATAGGTTCATTTGTGCCATATTTTAGATTCCACATGCAAGTGATATCATATGGGACTTGTCTTTCTCTTTGTAGAGAAAGTTTTTTAAAGTCTAGGGCAAGTCGGCTTTATTTTCAGATGCTATTGTTGCTACTGCTATTATCAAAAAAACTTCAGGTCCTTATAATACTTCTACAGTCATTTTTCAAAACCTGAAACTGAGGCAAAGTCCTTCATAAAACCACTTGTCTGAATGGCTCATAAAACCCAAGTCCTACAACAAAAATTTTTGTAAAGATACTCAGGTCTTTATAAGTAGAAAAATAAACAAATCTGTATTATACAAAGTCTTCTTTCTTTTATAGGAATCATGAGTAGTAGTATAGTTAGATCATTTTTTTTTTTTAAGTTAGACCATTTTCAAGTCTATTCTTCCAGATTACCAATGTTCACTCAACATTCAACCAATGTTCACTCTCTAATGGTACAGATTATTTTTAAAATATCCACTAAGAATAATAATAGAGGCTTCCATAGGAAATGGCAAGCAAGTTATTCTAAATGGTTACATAGTTTCTGTTTGGGATAATAAAAAGTTTGGAAATAGATAACAATGATGGTTGCACAACACTGAATATAATTAATGCTGTTGAATTGTACACTTTAAAATGGTAAATTTTATGTTATGTATAACACACTACAATTTTTTAAATACCACCAAAAGTTAATAACAGATAACTCATACTTGGTAGAACACTGAACATTTTACTTCAAAACTGCAATAGATTTTAGTGATGGTCATTAAATAAGCACTAACAAGCCAAATACAAACCAAAGAGTTTTCTTTTGGTTTCTAACTTCACAGTCGTTTGATTTACCTTATAGAAAAATAAATCTCAATTTATATGGCTTAAAACCGGAATCAAAGAGCATATTAAATAGAATACCTGACTAGATCGCAACTTCTTACTTTCCAGGTGGCTCTTCTCCTGTAACAGGGCCTCCTTCTTTGAAACTATGGCCTCCCGTTTCTTTAAGTCTTCTTCCAGCTCCTCTAATTCTTGGCGTTGGTTCAGAACTTTCTCTACTTCTTCATCTAACCATTTCTTTTGCTTATCCAATTTCTACATTAAAATTCCAAAGAAATGTTACAATTTGTTTTTCTTCACCATAAAATTTGTATGGTAATAATATAACTTCAGACTGACTAAACACCTTAAATGAACATTTAAAAGCTATCTGGAACATCTTAAATGAACAGTGAGAATAACAAAATAGTGTCTGTCCAAAACTGTCAAGAAATAAGTGGTTCTAAGTTAACATCTTCCTGTGTTGTTTTATAAGGAGTTAAAATGTATTCCTTGAAAATGCTTGGGTCTGGGATTTTTAAGGCTGACAATTTTCTTTATATATACTGAGAGTCAGTTCTGAGAACATGCTGGAAATCTTGTCTGTTCCAGAGGTGCTTACCTCCATCTAAGCACTAATGAATGAGCTCCTTGCCTGACTGCAGGGGCAAAGCTTTTTGCCTCTCTAGCCCCAGTGCCTGCTATACTGCCTGGCCCATGATTGACTTTCAATAAAATGTTATATGAATGACTGAATGAATTTCTGATTCAATTAACCAATGAGGTGAATAAATGAATAGACATAGTGAAAAAACACAGGTAATAAGGCATGAAAATCTACTCTGCATTGTAACCTGTCAACATCAAATAATTACAAAATAAGTTGAACTGTTAAGATTTCCAAAACAAGCATCTCAGTATTATCTTGAGCTAAGGGTATCTAGAAATAAGTACAAACAAAAATGTGAACGGAATAACTGTCCAAGATGGACTCTACCAAGTGCCCATCTGCACTGGGACAAATTAGCAATGCTTCCTAAATAACAAGAAAACAAATCAATATAGTACTATTTTCCAGTTCTTTTCAAACTTGATAAAAAAAAAAAACTTCCCAGAAATCTATATTAAGACAATAAGACAGTGAATATACACGAGAAAAAGTGAGCAAAGTGACCAAGGCAAAGTGAGATCCAGCGTCCAGAGCTCTGTAGTTTTTCATCCAGACCTAGATAGTATGGTCCTATAAGCAACAGCACATCTGAATAATACTAAACCCTAAAATACCAGGTGAGAGTTGGACTGTGAAGAAAGCTGATCGCTGAAGAATTGATGCTTTTGAACTGTGGTGTTGGAGAAGACTCTTGAGAGTCCCTTGTACTGCAAGGAGATCCAACCAGTCCATTCTAAAGGAGATCAATCCTGGGTGTTCATTGGAAGGACTGATGCTAAAGCTGAAACTGCAATACTTTGGCCACCTCATGCGACGAGTTGACTCACTGGAAAAGACTCTGATGCTGGGAAAGGTTGGGGGCGGGAGAAGAAGGGGACGACAGAGAATGAGATGGCTGGATGGCATCACCAACTCTGTGGACATGAGTTTGAGTGAACTCCGGGAGTTGGTGATGGACAGGGAGGCCTGGCGTGCTGTGGTTCATGGGGTCGCAGAGAGTCGGACACAACTGAGCGACTGAACTGAACTGAACAATTACTACAACAGTAAGGATATCCCAGAACAACGATAGAAATACTTTAGTTTTGTTATATCCAGCTGTATCTTAGAAACTCCACACATGAGACCCTATGAAGACTAGCAACTAAAACATATTCTACAAACATTTCTTGACTGAGTGGGGTTTGAAAGTTAAGTAAGAGATCTTCTGTAAGCTCCATTCCAATAAAAGAGAAACCAGAAAATGATGACTGTTGATAATAAATGCTGTATACAGCTAACTCCTAGGTATATGTATGCAAAAATGGAGGGTGGGATCGGTTCCGTCTGAGAAATGAAAGTAACATCAACGCCTCAGAGTAGGCAATACTTCAGCTGTGCTTTGAGGACTGGGTGTTGTGCTGTGCTTAGTCACTCAGTCGCGTTGGACACTCTGCGTCCCCATGGACTGTAGCCCGCCAGGTCCAGGGAAGTCCTTGAGGATTGGGTAGCAGTCTGCTAACATAATAAGTTTTTTAGAGAAACAATAATAATTGAATGAATTTTCCTGCACTGGAGATAATAAAGTTATGATCTGTGCAATTCACAGTATCTTAGTAAGTTTTTTGAAAATTTCTTACTTTGTCTTTTCTCTCTTAAACAGTCCTACCACAGTGCCAATTTTAAATACTTTCTTCTTATAAAAGAGTTTCATATCAAAACAAGGTCCTATTATAAGCTTTTTGGATAGTCAAATTGATTAATTTATAATATTATTTAAGAGTCAAATTCTGGAAAATATTGTTTTAGAACACTAAAAAGCAGGGGGTTTTTTTTGTTGTTGTTGTTGTTTATTATTATTTTTAACCCAACAAAGTCAATGCAGGCTGTGAGAACCTATATTGTATTCATTTAAATTTAGATTCTGAATGTTTTATAAAGTGGCGCTAACTATTCTATGCTTTCCTACCTCTTCTACTCCTCCACATACCCTTCCACCCAGAAATAATATTACCAGGCATGTCAGAGAGAAAGCTCTTTAACCAGTTTCTAAAAAGCACCAGTAAAATAACTGAGAATACATGCAAGTCCTAAATCTTACTGTTAAAATATTAATATATAAGATTTAAGAAGAACAAATAATTTTTTCAGAATTAGGTTGATGCGTTTGCATTTGAGGGTAATCATAGCTTTAAGTAATTTTTAAGACTTTTAGTACTGCCGTTCCTAATTTACATAAAATTTTGTTTTTTTTGAACTTTGATACTAATTTATGAATTTCATTTTTTAAATGTGGCATTAAGACAATAGCTTTTTAATATATTACATATGGTGCATATACAATTTGGTTGTGTTTGAGTAAAGAGCGCTTATCTTTAGAAATATATCTGTTTCCGGGGGAATAAACCAGTCTTGACATAAGGATAAACAGAATCTAGTTTTCATGTTTTCATTTCACAATTCAAATAAACTCATTTCTGCTGAAGTAAGAATACAGCATTCATGTTGATGTTTGGTAGAAACCAACACAATACTGTAAAGCAATTATCCTTCAATTAAAAATAAATAAATTAAAAACAAAACAAAACCAAAAAAAGTACAGCACATTTCTGGATGAGAAATTAATTTTTAATAACAGAAAAGTTTCAGAAGAAATTTTGTACTCCAGTGGCAAAGTCTAGTGTTTGAATATTTACTTAGAGTCCACCTCTTTTTACCTCTACTTAGACAATCATCAAATCGAAAAGAAACCAGGAAACACTAAACAGAATCGACAAACCTGGAGTTGGTCCATACTTCCAAACGAACCTTCTCTCCTTTTCATCTTAAATGCATCAAGGTCCTCAGCTTTCAGTTTTAGATCTTTCTGTTCTGTTTTTAACTGTAGTTCCTATAGAAAACAGGAATTAAAATCACCTTATTGCTTTTACTACATGGCCATCATTAAGTATTTATGCAGATAATCATTTTAATATTTACTTTCCTAGTTGCAAAGAGAAAGAAAATAAGTAGATGAAGCTTGGGGCTATTAAGGAAGAAAATAATGTTAGCCCTTCATTCAAGCAATAAAATGTCACAGCAAAAATTAACATTTACTAGAAAAGCTAGGTATTTTTTTCATTTTTCACCAGTGTTACAAATTAGAGTAACAGGGGTAAGAGTATGAAAATTATAAATCCACTTTTCTCTTGCCTTTCTGAGTTCATTACCTTCAGTGAGTCCACCCAAGGTACCCATCTGCAACAGGGATATTAGAATTTATCACAGGAGAAATGTAAAAAGAAAAGAAATACTCAGGTTCCAGCATTCAAAACTGAGATTTTGCAGCATGAGAATAGTCTTTCAAGACTGATCATGGTCCTCTGAAGAGTATTTTCCAAATTCCTTCAGTTTCTATTCACATCACATCTTAAGAGTCAAGTCAAGAGGGCCCATGTGTTCTACTGGGGTTTACAGACGATGTTACTGTCCACCACCAAGGCTTAGCAGGAATCTGGAAGGAAGCCATGAACTCAAAGTGGGCTGGTCCGCACTGCTATTTCTTACTGGTCCATGATGAATAAGTACAGAAATTAAAAGTAAGTGTTTAGAACCTTTTACAACAATTTAACAGAATAATTTTATGTCTATTGAATCTAATAATTAACAGATAGACTTATTGTATATTTTAATTTTTATTACATTTTTCTACTAGTTCTTGTTTTACAAAGGTATTGGGCTCTGACAAATTCATAATAAAATGAAAATTGTACTCTGTGTGTGTGTGTGTTAGTTGCTCAGTTGCGTCCAACTCTTTGCGATCCCATGGACTATAGGCTACAGGCTTCTCTGTCCATGTAATTTCCCAGGCAAGAATACTGGAATGGGTTGCCATTCCCTTCTCCAATCTTCCCCACCCAGTGATCAAATCTGAGTCTCCTGTACTGCAGGCAGATTCTTTACCATCTGAGCCACCAGGGAAGACCCCCAAATTGTACCTTTTCTATAGGGAATTTTGGAAGTACTGAAAAAAAGGGAATAAAAGGGAAGTCTACCATTTTCCAGGTCTGGAAATGGCAGAAAGGAGGAAAAAGAGAGTAAGAAATGTGTGTCCCAGTTCTCCTCTTGAGTTTTGACCTAGGAAGGGGATGATAAGTAAAGGTGTCACTGAGGGCAGAGAGAATGGGGACTGCAGTGCAGAGGCTTCACACCCACAAAGGTCCACGCAGTCTTGCTGAAAGAATACAACTACGATCAGGGAACAGCGACTAATTGGACTCCCTGCACTTGGAGAATGAGGATGACGAATTGAGGACAAATAGGGAAAAGAAATGAAGCCAAAGCTCCTCCACTCTCTACACTGAAAGTGAGACCAGTCTATAGACTATACTGGCTTCATACCAGGGGCCAGGAGGGAAAGGTGGACAAGGGAGAGCAGACTCCAGCCAGTCACATGCAAGAATCAACTGAAATTCAGGAAGTCCCTCCTTCTCAACTCCATGTGATGCAATAAAGCCACACAATGGAACACCACATACACTAGAGACTATCTTTGAGAAGCATAGGGAGGAGGAAAGTGAATATTCTTGTTCAAGAGAACTGAAAATTATTTGAAGGAAATGTCTAAACTATCAGAATAAGGTTTGAACAGATTGGATAGTTGGTTAGTTCCTATGATATTTCCAGCAATTATTATGACATGGATTGGGCTGGGCAGGGTGGGAGGAGTGTCATAAAGAACACGAGGCTACTATAGATTCAATAAAGAAATTTTCTATGCCCACTTGAGTTGAATTATGAGTGAATTTTAGACCCTCTTATATTTACTATTAATTTTTCATGCTTACCTATTGCTTGTTCACAGTTGTAATTCAGCTCCTGTCACAGTCACGGTGACTTTAGGATGCTGAAATAAAGGCACCTTATACCAGGGTTGACTCTCTACTATTCGTTTTTCTACACATGCTTTGAAAGTATATAACAGGTGATCTAATCCCCTCTTCTGTATGTTGCTCTAGACATTACCTTTACCATATATTGTAATCCCTAACATAATATTAAAATAGCTGTCTACCAGGTACTGTGCTATGCTTTTTACATCTATTTAATTATCCCATTTAATCCTCACAATAATCCTATGAAACAGATACCATTATAAATCCCATTTTACAGATGAGGAAATTGGTGCTTAGAGAAGTAAAAGTCCCATATCACACACTGATCCACAATTTCAGGGGTTCCCATACCTTTTCTTTATTATTTCAGTTAAGAACTGCTGCTCTAAGAAAAACCTATGCAGAAGTCCTAGTATTCACTGGAAATGGTTTAGTCATGTGAAAAATGAAATGTTAGAAAGCTAGTTCCAAAACAGCAAGATGTCCCTTAGGACTCTAAGCAGATGCTGTTTTTGCATGAAGTAATAGAAATTTCAATATATTTTCAGGGCAGACTGTTTCTTTTCCTGGAATACTGAGAGAAATGGCTAGAAGGAACAAAATTACCCTAGATAAGAAAGTGCAAAGTTTTAGTTACCAGAAGAGTTGCATTTCAGCAGACTATGTGTTCTACTCAAAAGCTTCTTTCTTTTCCCTAAACAGAGATTTAGAGAGTCCTATGTCTTGTTGGTTTAAGCCAGGGTTCACGAGAGATGAGCAGCTGAGACCCAAAGACCACAGGACTGAGAGTTAGGCCTGCTCCTCAGAATGGAAGAAGGACTGCAACAAACAGACTAGGTTGTTGGCAATGAAATTAGAACTGACCATCAGAAGATTGTCTATAGAACTTTTTGGTTCACTGGATAAAGGTAAGGAGGAAGAGGACAGAGTCAAGAATGATTGATAAATTTCTAGTTTACTCAACTGAATGCACTGAAATGTCATGTAAAGTACACTGGAAAACTATACTTTCTCCCCCATTAAGGGAGCAGGGAGGAAGAGTAGCGGGGAGATAAGTAAGGAAGATCCTGAATTCACTTATAAGTCAGTCAGTTCAGTTGCTCAGTCGTGTCTGACTCTGTGACCCCATAGACTGCAGCACACCAGGCCTCCCTGTCCATCACCAACTCCCAGAGTTTACTGAAACTCATGTCCATTGAGTCGGTGATGCCATACAACCATCACATCCTCTGTCGTCCCCTTCTCCTCCCACCTTCAATCTTTCCCAGCATCAGGGTCTTTTCCAATGAGTCAGTTCTTCACATCAGGTGGCCAAAGTATTGGAGTTTCAGCGTCAGCATCAGTCCTTCCAACAAATATTTAGGACTGATTTCCTTTAGGATGGACTGGTTGGATCTCCTTGATATCCAAGGGACTCTCAAGAGTCCTCTTCAACACCAGTTCAAAAGCATCAGTTCTTCAATGCTCAGCTTTGTAGTCCAACTCTCACATCCATACATGACTACTGGAAAAACCACAGCTTTGACTGCAGACCTTTGTTGACAATGTCTCTGCTTTTTTAATATACCATCTAGGTTTGTCATAACTTTTCTTCCAAGGAGCAAACGTCTTTTAATATCCTGGCCGCAATCACCATCTGCAGTGATTTTGGAGCCCAAAGAAATAAAGTCTGACACTGTTTCCCCATCTATTTCCCATGAAGTGATGGGACCAGATGCCATGATTTTAGTTTTCTGAATGTTGTTTTATGTCAATTTTTTCACTCTCCTCTTTCACTTTCATCAAGAGGCCTTTTTTAGTTTCTCTTCACTTTCTGTCATAAGGGTGGTGTCATCTGCATGTCTGAGGTTATTGATATTTCTCCTGGCAATCTTGATTCCAGCATTTCTCATGATGTACTCTGCATATAAGTTAAATAAGCAGGGTGACAATATACACCCTTGACATACTCCTTTCCCAATATGGAACCAGTCTGTTGTTCCATGTGAAGTTGTATTGCTTCTTGACCTGCATACAGATTTCTCAGGAGGCAGGTCAGGTGGTCTGGTATTCCCATCTCTTGAAGAATTTTCCACAGTTTGTTGTGACCCGCACAGTCAAAGGCTTTGGTATTAAGATATTAAGAAGAGGTGGAAGAATACACAGAAGAACTATACAAAAAAGATCTTCACGACCCAGATAATCACAATGGTATGATCACTCACCTAGAGCCAGACTCCTGGAATGCAAAGTCAAGTGGGCCTTAGGAAGCATCACTATGAACAAAGCTGCTGGAGGTGATGGAATTCCAGCTGAGCTATTTCAAATCCTAAAAGATGATGCTGTGAAAGTGCTGCACTCAATATGCCAGCAAATTTGGAAAACTCAGCAGTGGCCACAGGACTGGAAAAGGTCAGTTTTCATTCTAATCCCAAAAAAAGGCAATGCCAAAGAATGCTTAAACTGCTGCACAATCGTACTCATCTCACACGCTAGCAAAGTAATGCTCAAAATTCTCCAGGCCAAGTCTCAACAGTACGTGAACTGTGAACTTCCAGATGTTCAAGCTGGATTTAGAAAAGGCAGAGGAACTGGAGATCAAATTGCCAACATCCACTGGATCATTGAAAAAGAAAGAGAGTTCCAGAAAAACATCTACTTCTGCTTTACTGACTATGCCAAAGCCTTTGACTGTATGGATCACCTATAAGACAACCTATAAAGATGCCAATGGTTGGATGTGTGAATCCATAGCTCTAATGGCAAATCTGGTATTAAGGATTAAATCTGGGAGTTGTCAGAGTTAAACTGTAGTCACAGGAAAAGAGATGAGATGTCACCCAGGCCAAAGTATGGAAGATAAAGAGGACATAGGCTAGAGTCTGGAGTAATTCCCATAAGTAAAGAAATGATAGTGTACGATAAGCTAGCAAAGACAAAGAACAAGCAATCGGAGAAGAAAAAACAAGGTGAATATAACTTCACAAATGCAAAAAGGAAAATATCTCGAGATGGAGGAAGTGGTTAACTATGTTGAATGCAGTGTTAAGGACTTCAGTCACAGAGAGAGCACTGATGTACTTCTCAAGAGCTTTGAAGTGAATGGTACCGCCAAGACCCAGAAACCAGACTGGAGAAGACAAGAGAACAAATGAAAAGAAAAGAAACAGAATCAAATATAGTAAACTTTTCCAAGCAGTTTGGTTATAAAGGGAAGAAGAGAGAGAGACAGAAGTATAACGTTGATGAAGAATAATTTTCGGATGAGAAAAATCTAAGCTGTTTAAAGAAAGAATCTAGCAGAAAAAGAAAAGCTGGAAATATAGGAACAGAAAAAGACATAAATGAGATAAAGCTCATAAGTGCTTAGCACAGTATTGAATAAAGATAAATAATAAATGTTATTTATTTTCTATAATAATAATCATCACAATATTAAGAATGAGCAACTCAAAAGTATTAAGAAAGTAATTCCATTTACAGTAACATCTAAAAGAATAAAATATCTGGGAATACATTTAACCAAGAAGGTAAAAGACTAGCACACTAAAAATTTTAAAATACTATGAAAGAAATTAAAGAAGAAATGAAAAGACCACCCCAGGGCTTCTCCCATAGCTAGGTGGTAGAGTCCACGTGCCAATGCAGTAGACACAGGTTCAATCCCTGATCCAGGAAGATCTGACATGCTGTGGAGCAATTAAGCCCCTGCAGAACAAGTACTGATGAGCCTGTGTTCTAGATCCCAGAAACTACAACTGAGCCCACACGCTGCGACTAATGAAGCCCTGTGCCAAGAGTCCATGCTCCTCAATTAGAGAAGCCACTGCAATGAGAAGCCCGCTCACTGCAATGAAGAGTAGCCCTTCACTTACCACAACCAGAGAAAAAAAACCCAGAGCAACTAAGACTCAGCATAGCCAGAAAATGAAATAAATAAATAAATAAAACGGAGAAAATATATATATAAAAAAAGGCACACCATGCTCCTGTGGAAGAAAACTTAATATTGCCATGATGCCAGTACTACTCTAAGAGACCTACACAGTCAACACAATCTGTATCAAAATTCCAATGATCTTTTTGCCAAAATGGAAAAGCTGACACTTAAATTCATATGGAATTGCAAAGGTCCTTGAAGAGCCAAAACAATGCTGGAAAAGTACAAAGTTGAAGGACTTAATTCCCGATTTCAAAATCTACCGCAAAGCTATTGTAATCAAAACAGTGTGTACTGGCACAAGGACAGACACAGAAACAAATGGAATAGAACTGAATGTTTAGAAACAAATTCATAGATCTATAGTCAACTGATTTTTGACAAGGGTACCAAGTCCATTCAACAGAAAAATAACTGTCTTTCAGTAGATGGTGCTGGATTTCCACACGTAAGAGAATGAAGGTGGTCCCCTATCTCACACCACATACGAAAATTAACTCAAAATGGCCCAAGGACCTAAACACAATAGCTAAAACCATAAAACTCTAGAAGACAACACAGGGGTGGGTAAATCCTTATGACCTTAGATCTGGAAATGAATTCTTAGATATGACACTAAAAGCAAAAGTGAAAAAAAGGAAACACAGATACACTGGAACGTCATAAAAATGTAAACTTTGGAATATCAAAGAATATTATCAAGAAAATTCAAGGATAATCTACAGAATGGAAAAAAAAATTTGGAAGTCATGTATCAAAGTTTAATGTCCAGAATACAGAGTGAATTCCCACAACTCAGTAACAAAAGACAATCCAATTAAAAAAGACAACTTCAAAAGACTTTTCTCCAAAGAAGATATACAAATGGCCAATAAGCACATGAAAAGATGCTCAATATCATTAGTCAATATGGAAATGCAAATCAAAATCATAATGACATTCCATTGCACATGTACTTGGATGACTATAATAAAAAAGAAACAGAAAATAACAAGTGTTGATGAAGATGAGAAATCAGACCCTCAAACATTGTTGGTGAGAATGTAAAATGGTGCTGTCACTATCAGAAACAGTTGGTGGTTCCTGAAAAAGCTAAGCATAGAATTAGCATCAGTTCAGTTCAGTCGCTCAGTCGTGTCTGACTCCGCGTGACCCCATGAATCACAGCACGCCAGGCCTCCCTGTCCATCACCAACTCCCGGAGTTCACTCAAACTCATGTCCATCGAGTCAGTGATGCCATCCAGCCATCTCATTCTCTGTCGTCCCCGTCTCCTCCCGCCCCCAATCATTCCAGCATCAGAGCCTTTTCCAGTGAGTCAACTCGTCGCATGAGGTGGCCAAAGTATTGCAGTTTCAGCCTCAGCATCAGTCCTTCCAATGAACACCCAGGATTGATCTCCTTTAGAATGGACTGGTTGGATCTCCTTGCAGTCCAAGGGACTCTCAAGAGTCTTCTCCAACACCACAGTTCAAAAGCATCAATTTTTCGGCGATCAGCTTTCTTCACAGTCCAACTCTCACATCCATACGTGACCATGGGAAAAACCATAGCCTTGACTAGACGGACCTTTGTTGACAAAGTAATGTCTCTGCTTTTTAATATGCTATCTAGGCTGGTCATAACTTTCCTCCCAAGGAGTAAGCATCTGAGGAGAGTGAAAAGGTTGGCTTGAAGCTCAACATTCAGAAAACAAAGATCATGGCATCTGGTCCCATCACTTCATGGGAAATAGATGGAAAAACAGTGGAAACAGTGTCAGACTTTATTTTTTTGGGCTCCAAAATCACTGCAGATGCTGACTGCAGCCATGAAATTAAAAGACGCTTACTCCTTGGAAGGAAAGTTATGACCAACCTTGATAATATATTGAAAAGCAGAGATATTACTTTGCCAACAATGGTCCGTCTAGTCAAGGCTATGGTTTTTGCCGTGGTCATGTATGGATGTGAGAGTTGGACTGTGAAGAAAGCTGATCGCCGAAGAATCGATGCTTTTGAACTGTGGTGTTGGAGAAGACTCTTGAGAGTCCCTTGTACCGCCAGGAGATCCAACCAGTCCATTCTAAGGGAGATCAATCCTGGGTGTTCATTGGAAGGACTGATGCTAAAGCTGAAGCTGCAATACTTTGGCCACCTCATGCGACGAGTTGACTCACTGGAAAAGACTCTGATGCTGGGAAAGGTTGGGGGTGGGAGGAGAAGGGGACGACCGAGAATGAGATGGCTGGATGGCATCACCGACTCTGTGGACATGAGTTTGAGTGAACTCCGGGAGTTGGTGATGGACAGGGAGGCCTGGCGTGCTGTGATTCATGGGGTCGTGGAGAGTCGGACACAACTGAGCGACTGAACTGAACTGAACTGAATTTCATGGCTACAATCGGCATGCGCAATGATTTTGGAGCCCCAAAAAATAAAGTCTGACACTGTTTCCACTGTTTCTCTATCTATTCCCATGAAGTGATGCATATGACCTAGCAATTCCACATCAAGGTATTTCAAGTCCAAATTGAAATCAGGGACTTGAACAGTTACTTGTATGCCAATGTTTATCACAGCACTATTCAACAGCCAAAAGGTGGAAACAACCCAAGTGTCCATCAGATAAATGTAGAAAAAAAAATGTTGTGTATGCATGTAATGGACATAAAAAGGAATGAAAAAGGAATGAAGTTCTGATATATACTACAACATGGCTGAACCTTGAAAACTTTATGCTAAATGAAATAAGCCAGACACAGGACAAATATTGTATGATTTCACTTTTATAAAATGTTGAGAATAGGTAAATTCATAAATATGTAAGTAGATTAAGATTACCAGGCACTGGGCGGAAGAGGGGGGAAAGGACTCACTGCTTAATGGTTACTGAGGGTGATGAAAAGGTTTAAAAAAAGATGGAGATGATGGTTGCACAACACTGTGAATGTAATTAATGCCATTGAATTATATGCTTAAACAAGGTAAAAATGTTCAATTTCATATTATATTTTACCACAGTTTATAAAAATCAATAATGTAATATACCAAAACTCACTGAACTATATACACTTTACATTGGTAAACTGTATGATATGTGAAGTACATCTCAATAAAAGTGTTTAAAAAAAAATAAAGAATCAGTAACTTGGCTTAAATGCTCTTTAAGTTCCCTTCCATGTCTAAATTCTGTCATTCTTTTTTCTAAGGTCTGAGAATATGTTACTTTCCTAAGTTTAAAATCTAACCTCCAATTATGTCCCAAACCTTGGGTTAGGCTTAATATTTCAATAGAACAGAGCCTGGTACACAGTGCTAGATAAGTGTTCGTTGTTGTGGTTATTATGATTATTATCAGCCTCCTTTTCTTCAGAAGAGCCCTATTGAGGCAAGTATGATAAGGATATTTAAGAATTAACAGACATAGAGAGGGTAAGTGATTTTCCCAATAAATGGTCCAGCCAAGAATGAGAGAGTTGGGATTTGAATGCACACTAGCCAAGCTCCAGAGCCTGGGCTGATACCAGTAGTTCCTCACAGCCTAGAACTGCTAGGCACACAGGTCTGATCACTTTTCTGCACACTAGGAATGAAATGGTACCATCATTTTTACCTTGTACTTTTTCTTATGCTGACACCTGGACATTTTCAAAGCACTTTGAAAATGGGAAATCCTAGTCAAATGTTAGATATTTTTTAGAAAGTCAGCTTCATAAATTTATGTTTTTGACAGTCTCAACTGAAGTTAAGGTCCTAGTTAGAGAAATTATCATTGCACTTTCTTTTGTGAAGTCAAAGCCTTCAAGACAGTACTCAGAATTCAATAAATAGCTTTTACTATGTAGATCAACAAAGTTTTAAGGTGAATGGGAACAGCAGCCAAGGACAGGCCAAGGTTAGATACCTCACAAGCCAAATGAATCAAGACCTGGGTTTCATTAGCTCTGAGTCGTTGAACATTTCATATTATGATTAGCAGGAAAGTATGACAATATTACTTTGATTTTTTGTTGATCCCGCTTAATTTCTGCATCCAGTTGCTTCCTTTTTTCGTTTTCTTCTCGAAGTCTTTTTTGCAGCTGTACCTTTTGACATTTCATGTGATCTACATTCTGCTCTAGTTCATTAGCACGTTTCTCATTTTGGATTGACAGTGATGCCAATTTCTTACTATTTTGATGCTTCTTCTGTAAGACCTGGATCACATGGAATATTTAAAAATGAAAAACTGCATTTCTCATATCCTTCCAGTGAACTTAAAACTTTTCATTTAATTACGCATGTTGGCATTTCTTCCTACATTTTAATTTATTCTTGACAGTTTCACAATTGTTTTCTATATTTCTACTTTTACAATCGGTCAACTATTATAATTTTCACAAGATGTAAAGAATGATGAACCTTCCTGGTGCTGGCAGCCAAACAGAACAAAACCAAAATCGCTGCTTTTTTTGGGAGTGTTTTAATTTAAAAATACTTTATGTACATAATAAAAATTAAAACAATACAAAACTGAACTTATATTTAAAAAGACTCTTATCTCTGATGCCTAATCTACCTGTCTTGCTTCCTGAAACAAAATTACCAATTTCTTAAGTATTCTTTGAGAAATAATTTATATGCATATCAATAACTTTATGTATATATATTCTAGGTAGACTATTCTCCACCTCCTTTTTTTTCTATATAATTTATCTTAGAGGTCTTTTCACATAGATTTGTTCTTTCTATGTGACTGCATAGTATTCTACTGTACTCATATTTAAAATCCAGCTATAGCCTAAGTCATTAATCCCTGAGTTAAAATGATCAGAAATGATACCATTTTCCCAGAGAGTAACCATTATAATTATTAATTATCATAAATAAAGCTTTTCCTCTCTAGCAAAAGTTATCCATAGACAGCACTAAAAATCTGTGAACATTTGTGAAGAGTTTACTGTACTAATATAAAATACCAGTGTTTCAATTTAATCTTGATCAAACAAACATAGATTTGTATTACGTACTTTAGCATTGCACTAAGTACATCTCAGATGAAATAAAGTTAAGGTGAGGTTATTTGTTAGTTATGCAGACTACAATTAATTATTTCTTTTATCTTGGCAATAAACTACTGGGGGAAAAAAACACATTTTGTTTTAATTAAGTATTCACAGACGCATTGTAGCTTAGGAGCAGGGCTATTGAAAGGGTGGTCTGTGGACCAGTACCAGTCACAGACTGCTGTCAGCCTGCACCATGAAGGACATTATTAGATTCAGCTGATGGTGTTTCCATGCAAGACTTTTTTTGATGAGGGAAGTTGTGCTCTTATTTACCTTTATCCTGCTGCAGACCAATAATGAACAATCTGCAGTGGACTACTTTGAGTACTACTAGCTTGGATGCCACAGGACTCTGAAGTTTCCCAAGCCTGAATTTGGACCCTGGTTTTGTCACTTATTTTTAACAGTAATTGCAATATTGAAGCAAAAATTTTAATATTAGTACTGTAGTGTCTTTTCCACATGATATTGAAAACATCAGTATAAGTACTGATAATCTTATTTAAAAGTAAGATAGGTTGTCATTGTCTTTTGTGCTTATTCCACAGATGCTCAAATGTGGAATGTGAACTCTGTTAGCATTAAAATATTAATATAACATATAATGCTATATATATATATCTAAAGGCAAAGAACACAGATTTCAGATTTAATTAGAACAAATTTAAGTTTTAAAAACTAAAGTAGCTTCATTATACCAATAAAACAACTAGTATTTCAATATTTTTAAATGGTATGAAATGTTAGTGTACCAAAAACCACTTTTATCGTCACAATTATATGACTATGAGTAAGTTATTTTACCTTCATAAACCTGTTTCCTCATTTGTAAGCGTGTAAAAATACACACTTCAAAGGATTAAATAATGATTAAATAATACATATAAAACATCTCGTGTGTACAGAGCACTTTGTAGATACTTAACTATCACCCGCCTCCTTCTTCCTACCACCATCCTTGTCATCTTGAGCATCCCCAGCTGTGGATGCATATGGCAAAGGCACAGAAATTTCTAAAACTACATGGGAAACTTGTTTCAGTCCTTGGCTTATCAGAGTTTCTTTTGAACTAAGTAAGTTCTTTCCTTTCCTTATCGGTACTTTCAGCAGAAAAAGTTACACAGCAAGAAACACGGAAAACAAAAAAGGACATGATGATTCACAAACACTATAAATTATCCTTCATGTACTCTTTTAATCTCAATCAAAAAATAATCTTTGCTAAATCCACAAATAAGGTTTAAGCCATAGATTTATATGGCAAATATAATTACCTCCATAGAAAAATAGTTATTTTGGCTATAAACTCCTTAGAAAAATAATAATTTTGGCTATCTCAAGAAAACTGGGAAAAAACAAACACGTGAAGACTAAACAATGTGCTACTAAGCAACCAACAGGTCAACAAAGAAAAGAATCAAAAATACCTTGAGACAAATGAAATGGAAACACAACTGTCCAACATCTATGGGACACACTAAAAGCAGTTGTAAGATTAAAGTGCACAGTGATACAAGCTTACATCAAGAAACAATAAAATCTCAAATAAACAATCTTCTAACATTACACCTAAAGAAACTAGGAAAAGAAGAGCAATCAAAGCCCTGAGTTAGTAGAATAAAGAAAATAATAAAAGATCAGAGCAGAAATAAATGAAATAGAGACTAAAAGAAAACAACAGAAAAGATCAATACCAAGAGCTAGTTCTTTGAAAAGATAAATAAAATTGACAAGTTAGCCAGGCTCAGCAAGAAAAAAAGAGATAAAATCAGAAATGAAAGAGAATTTGTTTCTGAATGTGTATTCTGATACCACAGAAATGCTGTGGTGTGGAGAAGAGTTTTCAGAGTCCCTTGGACAGCAAGGAGAGCCAAGCAGTTCATCCTAAAGGCAATCAGTCCTGAATATTCATTGGAAGGCCTGATGCTGAAGCTGAAACTCCAATACTGTGGCTACCTGAATTGGCGAAGAATTGACTCATTGGAAAAGACCCTGATGCTGGGAAAGATTGAAGGTGGGAGGAGAAGGGGACGATAGATGAGATGATTGGATGGCATCACCGACTCAATGGACATGGGTTTGAGTAAACTCTGGGAGTTGGTGATGGACAGGGAGGCATGGCATGCTGAAGTCCATAGGGTCTCAAAGAGTCGGATACAACTGAGCAACTGAACTGATCTGAACCACAGAAATACAAAGGATCATAATGGACTACGATCAACAATTATAAACCCCAAAATTGGATAACCTAGAAGAAATGGATAAATTCCTAGATACCTACAATCTTCCAGGACTGGATCATGAAGAAATAGAGACTCTGAATAGACTGCTTACCACGAGACTGGTTCTTGTTGATTCTGAGTATAAGAATTACTATCAGTACTAAAAGTAGGATATAAACCTATGAAATTATTAATTTCATAATAATCACAAAGGAAAATTCTTAATTGTTTTGTTCTACTAATGTTTTGTTAAAATGAGTACTTTGTTAGATATAATAGCCTTAATTTAAATGGTTGAGAAATAAAAAAGAATTGATCCCAAGACTCTCTGAGGTGAATTGCTAAGGGAAAATATGTATTCAGAAGGAAAGTGCAAAGTGTCAAGTCATGTTATTTTAACTTGGTGTTGATTTTAGAGGCTACTTAAGTAAAAAGAAACTTTAATGGCAACATCCATATATTTGAGGTAGCATTAAAAACTCTAGGAGGAGGGACTCTTGCTCTATTCAGTTTTGCATCCCCATCTAGACAAGAACCTGGTACACAGGAGGTGTGCAATGAACACTTATCTTGTTTAAAGAAAATAACTGTGGCACAGTTAAAAAACAGACAACTAATAAGCTGACTAGGTTAACTACAATTTCATTCTACCTACAGTGGAAACAATATGAAAGCAACAGATTATGAATCAAAAGAAATGGAAAAGTTTTAGCAAATTCACTATAAGCAGACTAACAAAAGCACTCCAACCATACCAAAAGCATTTGGGAATAACTTCATACACAGTAACTCTCTGTAATGGAGTATTTCTCATAGAATATAAGTTTTTAACTCTAGCTATATTTGAGGTTATAGTAAAGTCCAGCATTAGGAAATTAAGAATAAGATGTAGTAATACTCAGTTATTAACCTTTCTTAAACCAATCAGTTATAATTTCAGAAAACTATCCGAAAGTTATCATTGTTGAATGTCAAGAAAGTGCTACATACATACCAGATGCTTTATATATGATTATTTAATCATTAGTTACTCTTTTATCCTTCAGAAAATAACACTATTTCTGTGGTTATCTTCATTTATAATTATGTGGTTTTGATAAAAAGGTTAAAATACACTTCTTGAATGAAGAAATGTACTACACAGACTAAAACTATGCAAACCCACCAGCATACTGGAAAAGAAAACCTGCCTTCCAGTTCTTTTAGTAAAAACTGAATCCTACTTCTTTCCTAACTAGGTATAAGAATCCTCAAAAGCAGGAAGCCTTAAGTAAGTTTTCTCAATTACATTTTTTAAAATTACCTGGACTCTTAGCTTAGCAGCATCCATCTTTCTACGGAATTCCTTCTGTAATTTTATCTTCAAAGCAACATCAGAAAGATCTTTGTTTTCCAGTTCCTGTAGTTGCTTTTCCGTTTCAGTTAATTCCACTTTTGCCTGTTCTGCTTCATGTTCAAGTTTTGTTACTTTCAGAGAATACTGCTTGCTTACAGACTTGGCATCATTACCTTCATAATAATAGTAATGACAATTATAAATTATGTTTAAAAACTAAGTAAAACACCAAAAACATAAAATTTCCCTACTCTTAAAACGCTGGCCATGTAACCATTTAAGGTATAGCATTAAAAACCCAGCTGTCCCTTCACATCCCAGTCAAACACAACTTGTCATCTGGCCTCTTGAGAATTAGATCCTTAATGACTGTTCCCATCTGGTGCCACTCAATCTTCTCTCTGGTTCATCTTTTGTTCTGAATTTGCAGTTTACCTTTGCTGGCATCAAACTCCAGTTAGAAAGGTATTTGGGGTGACTCTTTGGCTCCTGGCTTACTATAATTTGTCTTCCTACTACCCATAATCTATCTCTGAATTCTCTTTTTATCACTATTTTGAAAATTTTTCAACATACCAAAAGTAGGGAAATAATCCTTATAATGAATCTCCATCACCCAGATTCAAGAGTTACCAAGATTTTGCCACTGCTTTTTCATCTATGCCTTTTTTCTTCTTTAATTTACTTAAAAACTTTAAAACAATTCCAGATGTCATAGCATTACCTATATATATTAATACTTCAATAAGCATTTATACAGAGTATGGAAATAACCAAAAAGTCATTATCATACCTAACAATGTTAATACCTACCAGTCCCTATTCAGACTTCCCCAATGGTCTCAAAATGTCTTACAATTAGCCTATTTTTTTTTCTATTAGTCTATTTTAATCACAATCCAAACAAGGTCACAATACATCTTATTGTTATGTTTCTTAAGAATCCTTTAATCTAGAGCTGGCTCCCTCTCCTTTTTCATCTCAATTGAACTTGTTAAAGATAAATTTTTTTGAAATGCTTTTCTTATGAATATTTAGAACATAAAGAAAAACAGAATATAAATATTGTTTCTGTATCTCTTTTTATTCTAAGCCCAGCTGCTGCTGCTAAGTCGCGTCAGTCATGTCCGACTCTATGCAACCCCATAGACGGCAGCCCACCAGGCTCTGCCGTCCCTGGGATTCTCCAGGCAAGAACACTGGAGTGGGTTGCCATTTCCTTCTCCACTAAGCCCACCTACTGACCCTGAAAACTTGGTTCTGATTTATTCTGAACAGTCAGCAATCCCTGGACTAGCAAACCCATGGCAGTGGGAAGTAAGAGCCTAGAGCTAATAGGAGGAATAATCATAGGGTCCAGTTGTTATACTGGTATACTGAAAGTCTCTTAATTTTTAATACAAGCTTATTAATTTTAATAAATTAAAATATCTTAATTTTAAAATAAATTTCTGAATTTTAAAATTCTTTAACTTTTTAATAAAATCTTTTAATTTTTTAATAACTTTTTTAAAGTAAAAAATGTTAAAATCTTTTTAAAAATCTCAATTAATTAATTATAAATAAGTACATGTAAGTTGTCTTCTGGCTCTACAATTCTGATTCTGACTAACTTTAAAATATACATGACAATGTTTTAGTGACTCTAAGATCCCAAAAATTGTTTAACACACCAATATTTTACGAACCACTAAGAAAAACTACAGTACCAATTACACCATGATAAAATGCTAAAATGCCACTGATTTTTAAGATGCATTCTGATTTAAGAGATATTAAAATGTGAAAAAGTGTATATTAAAACTGATGAAATACAGTGTAATTGTCATTGTTATTCATTTTGGCTGAAGTAGCTACTGTTTGGGGAAGTCTTCAGTGAAAGGGCTTTGAAAAGGAAGTACACATTGATCCTTCTTCTAAACACCATCTCTAAGGGTCTTCAGGAAGCTCCAAATTGCCCTCCATTCTACTGAGCAAAAAGAGAACCTGCTCAGTTTAAGTACAGATATCCTCTATTTTAAGGTAACCAGGATGGGTATACCAGGCTACAAAAGTGTGCTTGCTAGATATCCCATGGTAGGATAACCTATCTGAAAGAAAATCGTTTATTTTAGAGCAGTAAATATCCTCAAGTTCTATGCACACTACCCTGAAATCATGGGAATGCAGAAGCCATTTAAACCCCTAAACTGTTCCCTAGATTCACCTAAGAGAGTTTTATTGGCATCGATCCTGCCTATAAGCACAATCAAAATCAAACACGTGGAATAACTGGAGCTGGAAGGATGCACTGCCAGGAATGAGAAACGGAAATGCTTTGGACAGCGTGTGTGTGTGGGGTGTGTGTGTGTGTGTGTGTGTGTGTGCTCAGTCATGTCCGACTGTAGGGGAAAGGAGAGTGTGTGTGTGTATGTGTGTGTGTTCAATTGTGTGTGTGTGTGTATGTGCTCAGTCATGTCCGACTGTAGGGGAAAGGAGTGTGTGTGTGTGTGTGTGTCTTCAATCGTGTGTGTGTGTGTGCTCAATCGTGTGTGTGTGTGTGTATGTGCTCAGTCATGTCCGACTGTAGGGGAAAGGAAGTTGAGAAAGGAAGACTGACAGCTAGAAAGCAAGACTGCAAGAAAGAGGAGGGAGAGGGGAGGCAAGTTTCTCCTTGCTGGCAGAGGATCTGATACCCGCAATTTGTGTAGTCTGAGTGTGATTATAGTCCTGGGCTTGAAGAAGAGGAAGGTACTAATAGTTTTTCCTTCAGTTCCCACAAGAGACCAGAGAGTTGTTCTGCATTGGAACTGGGGAAAAGAAATGTTAGTGGTCTTATTCCTTCAGTTCTTTACTGAATTTCAGAGTAGTCAAGGCTTATACTTTGAGTATATTAGTTGGGGGAACCAAAAAAACTTGAGGTGTGCATTTTAGAGCAAGCCTAATGGAGCTGGATGCTGAGGAAAGGTGGTGGCATATACACCCCACCTGGTAGAATTTGAGACTAAGGGGAGGAGCTGAAAGCCTGGCTCACTCAAGAGGCCAGCTCTCAGGGACAAATCCTTACATCTTTAGAAAAACAAAAGTTATCTGCAGTTAAAATACAAAGCTTGCAATTAATGTTAAAAACGAATTATTCAAGAAAATAAAGACCAATAATTTAAAATAGGTATTTACTAAAATGAGTTAGGAAAACATCTCGGACATCTTATTTCCAAATGCCAAGTATAATATTTCTTTAAAAAGCGACAAAAAAACACTAACGGCCACAGAGATTCAGGACAACACACAGTTTACACTGGTTAGGACAATTCATAGATGAAATAGAACATAATACAGTTCTTTTGATAATTAACCTCCACATATTGGCTTTAGAGCACACCTTGCTATACCAAATTACAGACTGACGTGGATAGTCTTGAGTATCAGAAATTAAAGCAAATGTTACAACATCAGAAGCACCTTTAGAAGCTTTTCTTTCTCATATAAGCTGGTTCACGAGATACTATTACCTGTTTTAATTAATTCTTTAATCAGATCTTCCTTCATCTTGATGTTAATAGTAAGTTCTCTCATTTTTTGTTTAGCTTCAGTAAGTATGAGTTCTGAATTTCTTAATTTTTGCAAATTCAACTCTTGACTCTCCTGGAGACATTCAATCTTTAAATCTTCAAAATAAAAGAAACAAAGCTGAGAAATAAAATTATCTGCTCAGAAACATTTAACAGAAGTCGAGTTTAAAATAAAAAAAAGCAGACACAGAAGCAGTCTAGAAGTACCAGAGGAAGGGACAAAGAGAGAAGGAAAAAACATGGCAATTGTGATTTTAGTTTTCCAGCTTACAGTGAGTTTTCCTTTCCTTAAAACATGTATATGCTTTAGTCATATCCTGCAGGTTCTGACAGTTTCTCATTGCTCTTAGATATTCTGCAATTTGACTTTTTCTTTAATCTGAGCTACTTAAAAAAGCTATTAAATCTCCAGATGGGTGGAGGTTTTCATTTTTTTTTCTACTAACTTGTAGTTTTACTGTAGTCAGAGAATGCATTCTATCTCAGACTAATCAGAACGTGGCCCCATACTGTTTGTTACTTTCTTGTACCAGAATATAAATCAATTACCTCACTGTTTTAGTTCAGCTGAGACTTTTTTCATAGTGAGACTTCCTCAATGAAGGAGTTGGTGCACTGATTTACATTCTGACATAAGTTTCTTACCTGGTTGTAGACCAGTAACAAACAGTTCAAGGATGGTGACCTGTAGCACTTATCTATACTATTATACACTTTTAAAATCTATTTTCATTTCATGTTTCAATATTACATGCATAGGCTCTTAAAAAGATGCTATTTTCACAGTGTAGGGCTTATTTGTCATGTTATTTATATTCTCTGTACTCTTCGTGTTTTCACCACTCATAAGCCAAGAGAAATGAGCTAAAATCTCCTCATTCAGTTTTTGCAACATAAACATCTTTTATGCCATTTTTTAATGCATAAAATTCTCATCAGTTGTGAACATTACAAGCATCTGCTAGACTAAGTTGACTCTAATGCCAAATACATCACTAATGGTAGGCATGGGTGCCAGTGAAGCAGTGAAGAAACACCCAGTAAATTACTTAAGATGGATTTTAAAGAAGGCAAGAGTGGGAAGTCAAACTCGAGTTTGAATATAAAATCCCCATTCTGAGAGATTTAGCCTATAACTCTGTCTAGAATTGACTGGTGAAAAAGTTTTACTAAGGAGTAAAAAAGAACAAGAAATAAGAGCACAGAGGCAGAGAACATAAAGGAAAAGCCAGGAAAGCACTCCAAATCAAGTTTCTGTCTCTGAGAATCGCTAGATGCTTCTTAAATTATTGCTTGAAGAAAAAGAGAAGTGTCTTACAAATATTAATCTAAAGTACTCGAGAGAGTCTGTGTACCTTCATTCTCCAAACCTGACTTTTGTGTTTGATCCTGAATATCATTCAATTCAACAAGTGAACAAACAGAGCCTGGCTTCTGAATCCATGAGCAACTTCTACGTCTAAAAAAGGAAAAGACCAGGACCAAAGTTAACTTGTCTGTCAGTCGTTTTTAATCTGCCGTCAAATTAGTTTTCCCCAAAATTACTCTTTAAATTATGGCTTACATAAAATAAATGGAATTTACTAATATTTCACCAAGTAAAGAGATACCCCCCACCATGCTGGACCCAGTGGAAAATTCATCATGTTTTTTGCCACTATGGCAGCAGAATTAGGAAATCCAAAATCTTTTTCTCTGAAAATTAAACTGCAATCACCATAAATATTCTAAAACCACAATTATTTCACAGTTGTTAGACTGACACGTTCAAATACTGGTTTCGTAACACATTAGTTGACAGTACATGTAGCAAAAACCACCTAACTCTTCTACTAAAATTTTTTTAATATAAAAAAACCCTATTTCTGTATATATTTACTGCATCATGTAATTATGCTTATTAAATCAGTCAATATTAATATATATATTAACATACCTAATTTCTGATTTCTCTTGGCCTTCTGACTCTTCATCATCACTGTTATCAGAAAATTGGCATTGGAGGACTTCATCCTGTTCTTCTAAGTGACCCAGCAGCATCTGACTTCGTGTTCGAAATCCCGCAACTAGTCGATCCAGAGAGTATACAGAAGGACTTGTGTGGACCTTACAAGTGATTCCCCCCACCCAACAACAAAAAAAAGTGATTTTTTAACGTGTCTATTTTTATCATATTGCTTAAAATGTGTTTTCTAAGACATTATTAGGTACTCTTAAAAGAGCCAATCACTGAAAACATACATTTCCCTCCCTCCACTGCCTAAAAAAAAAGTCAAAACTCATTTCACAATACTATTGTGTCTCATGGATATACACTTCTTTCAGATCTACACAGTTCTTCCTCTTCTAAAAAGCTCTTCTGGTTTCAGTTATAACTTCAGGGAAAAACAGCACTCAAAAAGAGGCATGAGTGAAAACATCACAGCTCTTGAACATAGCTCAGGCACTCCCCAACCAATGTGAAGCCCATACACAGTGTAATAGGGCACAACTGTTGCCCTGCCCCCAGCCTTCCCAGTTCTGAACACTTGGAGAACTGCAGTGTTGTTAAGGATCTGCAATTCTCCCCTAATCCACATCCCACCACATGAAGAAATCCAGAACCACTGCCACTTGCTTTGCCAGGGTAAGATATTCCTGATTTGGAAATTCAAAAGTATAGACTCAGGCTTCACATGTGGTAGTCAGGGATAGTTGATTAATGCCCTAGTGACATATTTAATATGTATCATGGGATAAGATTTTCATGGACTGCCTGCAAAGTTTCTATATTATAACATGCTTCTATTGGCCTTAAGTTCTCAAAAATTCACCTTGGAAAACAACGATGAATTAGAAATTGCCTTTATTTTAATTTCTGTTACCAAATGTTTCCTTTCTAACCATGTTTCTGTAAGTGAAAGTGTTAGTTATTCAGTCACTTCTGACTCTTTGTGACCCCACAGACTGTATGCAGCCCACCAGGCTCTCCTGTCCATGGAATTCTCCAGGCACGAATACTGGAGTGGGTTTGCCATTCCCTTCTCCAGGAATCTTTCTGACCCAGGGATCAAACCTGGGTCTCCTGCATTGCAGGCAGATTTTTTACCATCTGAGCCACCTATCTGTCTCTATAACCAAACCTCAAGGTAATTTATCCAAAAAGGCAAACAATAAGATCTCAGAGGAGGCATTCAATTTATTAATATAAACTATTATAAGCTATTAAAATTACAACATATAGTAAAAATGTATATACCATATGGTGTTCAAGATTCAACTGATATACGTTTCTTACACATCCCCTCCCAGAAAATCCTATCTGATACTGGATATTTCTTAATACCTGATTTTTGTGCCTCCACTCTTGGTCACCTAATAAGGTCATGTGTCACATCAGCACCATGATGAATGGGGGTAAAGTTTTCTAGGTGGCCTCCCAATTCTGGAATATGGGGGAGGGCAAGGGAGTTTATTTACAGAGGAACCAACTCAAGAAGTATTTATCTAACAAGCACATTGTACCAAGTATGGCCATTTGCATTATAACCAACAGAATTCAAGGTTTCTCTTTGTTGGGGATATGGGTAGGGGTTTGAGGAGGGGTTTATTTCAGGAGCAAATAAAACTTTTTATTTAGAATCAAGTGTTGTTCTCTAGGATTTCAGCTTGCTTTCAAATGTTCTTTTTACAAAGAAAATCAAATGACCCAGCTTAATAATGAAACAGGTTTTGCCACAATGAGTAACATTCAGAAAACTAATTCCTTAGCAGTCATTCCACACAAAAGAATGGTTTTTAACCCCTTCTGGCTCATAAAGCCTTCTATAATCTGTTCCCTTGCTACCTTAAGTGTTGGGTCCTGCTTTCTTTAGTTGCTTCTGCATTCCCTGCTCCCCAAAGAATATGCCTGCATTTTCCACCATACCCAAAATAATTCTGGTCATAATGTAAGTACTCAATAAGCTGGGTAATAATTCAGATAATTGAGGTGCAGCCAACTAGAAAACAATTTTTTTATTCTAATTGTGTTTTCTGAGAATTACACAGCAACTGGACTGGACAGAACTTTAAATATTAGAGTTCAACTCATCCCAGGTTAACTCTTCTCTGTAATACTGCAAATTATCATTTAGCCTCTGCTTAAACAAATTCACTGTGGGGGGTTATTAAGCCCTGAGACCTCAAATATTATTTTGACAGTTTTCACTAATAAATCCCTCTTTATATTCCCTTAGCACTGCTTCTCACTGGTCCTAGTTCTAGAGACAAAGTCTAACAATAATGATAAACCTTCAAATAGCTAAGCAGTCATTATGTCCCCTATAATTCAGACTAAATCTAGAGCTACTTCAAGATTTTCCCTAAGGTCCTATAGTAACTTGGTTGTTTTCCAAAAATAATCTAATTTGACTTAAGGTGTTATACCCAGACTTGAAAGTAATACTCTCGATCATCATACATTAAGATAATCTCTTCTCACTAGTGATGCATCTGATTTTGTTTCATTAGATGTGCTGCAACTCATTTACCATAGATTGTGGCTTTCACATATTTAATTTTGTAGTTGAATTTGAAAGTTCCACAAAGGTTCATGAGAGTGTTTGGTTGGCAAGGGAACCTGCCAAGAGAACCTTTGCAGACACATCTCACATAGCTCTGCTTCATCATGAGCAACCATGTATACAAAAAAGTGATTAAAAAGCAAAATTAATTATTTGGGGGGGAGGAAATGGCCATTGTGTGAAAGATAAAATCTTAGTGAAAATTAAAAAGGCAGCTGACTTCATTTAGTGTAAGGGATTTATTGCACAAGAATTTTGTGACTCAATAAAAATATAATTCATTCAGGAAAAAGAAAAGATTATACAGGTATTACCACTTTTGTGAATTTGGAGATTCCATAATGTTTTAAAAATATATCCCTTAAGAACATTCCAGTTGGTTTTCTTACTAACAATTATGTCAAGTACTATTGATAGTGATATTATTTACCTACTGCTTTTATTTCCTCTTCATAATGCCATATTTCATCAAATCTAAAATATCATCAACTAAGACACACTACTATTTTTATACCATCAAGAAAGAAGGAAAGCTATCATCTATGAAATACCATCAACTGTAAAACATATCCTACCATCATAGTTGATAAAATGTGAAAAAAAAAAATGAGGCTTATAATCAATGAAAAATGGTAGCATCATCAGCATATGTGGTGTTATTTTAAACTTATATAATGACTGGTACTAGCTTCGTAATTTTTTCCTTCCAAAGTACCATTTTGGTGTGTATAACAGTGGCATTTGGCTTTAATTATATCATATTAATCACATTAAAAAAACAGAAACCTCTGTTACACTTTTTCCTTAAATTCTAAATCTAGGTCAATTTTACATTTCATTAGATGAGTTTCCAGTATCTGTTTAAACAAATGAGCCCCTTACTCTTTTTTTTTGTATGAACTTGATAAGTTATAAATAAATTTTAAAAAGTGTCCAAAGTAGGTGCATCTAAACAGCAATTTAGTATTAACAAACATAAAATATGTGTGTGTGTGTGTATATAATAGCATTGACATATACACTGCCATGTGTAAAATAGCTGGTGAGAAATTACTATGTAACACAGAGAGCCTAGCTTTGTGCTCTGTGATGACCTAGAGGGGCGGGATCAGGGGAATGGAGGGAGGTTCAAGAGGGAGGTGAAATATGTATAGTTATGGCTGATTTACATTGCTGAACGGCAGAAACCAACACAACATTGTAAAGCAATTTTCCTCCAATTAAAAATAAATGTAAAAAGTACATATATATGTATACATACACATATAAGTAATATGTTTTTTAAAGAAATATTTATTTATTTGGTTGCACTAGGTCTTAGATGTGGCATGTGGGATCTAGCTCCCTGACCAGGGATTGAACCCAGGCCCCCTGCATTGGGAGCTTAGAATCTTAGCCATTGGACCACCAGGGAAGTCTCAGTAACATGCTTTTAAAGTAAATAACATCCTTTCACTGTTTCCCTCCAATATATAATACATCCCTTGTAGCTCAGTCGGTGGGCTTCCCTGGTGGCTCAGACGGTAAAGAATCCGCTCCAATGAGGGAGACCTGGGTTTGATCCCTGAGTTGGGAAGATCCCCGGGAGGAAGGCATGGTAATCCACTCCAGTATTCTTGCCTGGAGAATCCCCATGGTCAGAGGAGCCTGTCGGGCTACATGGGGTCGCAAAGAGTCAGACGCAACTGAGCAACTAAGCACAGCATAGCACAGCTCAGTTGGTAAAGAACCTCCCTGTAACACAGTAGACCCAGGTTCAATTCCAGGGTCGAAAAGATCCCCTGGAGAAGGAAATGGCAACCCACTCCAGTATTCTTGCCTGGGGAATCCCATGCACAGGAGAGCCTGGAGGGCTACTGTTGATGGGATCCAAGAGTTGGACACAACTTAGCAACTAAACCACAGTAAATAAAATCAAACTCTTTTTGTAATCAATTTAAAAACTTATTTAAGGACTTCCCTGGTGGTACAGTGGATAAGAATCCACCTGCTAATGCAGGGGACATGGGCTCAATCCCTGGTCTGGGACGATTCCACATGCCATGGAGCAACTAAGCCTGTGCACCATAACTGCTGAGCCCACACTCTGGAGCCCACGAGCCACAGCTACTGAGCCTGCATGCTGCAACTATTGAAGACCATGTGCAAAGAACCCGTGCTCTGCTGTAAGAGAAGCCCTGCTCACCACAATTAGAGAAAGCCCAAGTACAACAATGAAGACCCAATACAACCAAAAATAAATATTTTTTTAAAACTGATTAAGCCATTGTCCCCCTTTTTCTTTGAGAGAATTTTAAGTTGAGGAAATATTTCCCTTGTCAGAGTGTTTTTACTTCAAGAAAATATTAGAGCTAAATTTCAAAAGAAAATATTAGAGCTGGAAAATATTAGCCCAACTTCTGCCAAGGAGACAGAAATACAGGGAAAAAATGAAATGGTATTTCAGATGTCTTCTTTGGCTTAATTTAGCTAGTTTTGGTATTTAATATGAAATCCTCCTTTCACTCTAGAACAATCTAACAGGAAACAAGACTTGAACAAGGCTTGGTGTCTTCCCATACAAGCCTTTGTGTCTGCTGCAGCAGTGTAAGCAAGAGAGGGGCCAAGAGTCCTGGACACACAACAGGAGAAAGAGAACTCTCAAAACTGCTGGTTATATTACCTTTGCATTTTCTCCCTTTTCCCCTTCTTTTAATGGCTGGAAGCCACTAAATTTTAAAAACAAAACTAAGAATTTGCTAATTTGAATACATATGTCCATCCATAGTGAAGGAAACAGCACTGGGAATAAGTGTTTCCCTTTGTCAACAGAAGGGGCTGTCTCTGGTCAGGATCTTTTCCTTCCGTGTCATAGCAATCTTTTGGCAAACTCACTGGTTCTTTCTTCCTGTTACCTTTTAATCCCACTTGGTCACAAGCAAACTTGGAGATCACCTGTAACCACAGAGGAGCTACAAGTCTTATAGTTTATCTGCCCTCTCCTAAACTATGGTAACCACACAATATGTTTTCCAAACTAGAACCCTTGAAAGTGAAAGGGGGTAATAAAATTAATTAAAATTTAAAAAAAAAAAAAAGAATTTGTCAGTTTGAAACAATAACTGTGGAAGTCTTTATTCCAATCATGGCTGTTTCAGGTCTAATCAAACAACTAGAGATAAGAACAAAGGGGCCTAACTCCTTCTCAATACCCTGTGGAGCTGTCTCCTCAAAGAATGTGTGTGCGAGTGTGTGTGTGTGTGTGTGAAAGTCTAGTAAAAAAGAGAAAGAAACAGACACTGAGATAATAAATGTCTAACTTTTATAATCAGAAAAAAATGTTATTTTTATAAAATAAAGGAATGCACAGAAACAGGAAATTCTCATTACTAGCCAAGAGTTAAAAAAAAATTATAGATTTGATATATAATTATTAAGTAGAATTAATAGGTATCTAATTTCAATTCTATAAAGAACTTATCTTTCTTATTAAATGTCCTATGAAAATTTACCATACATTCAACAAAAAGAAAATATCAATAACTCTAGAAAGTTCAACTGAAATTAATAGCAGCAAAAGTTTAAATTTTAGATCCAACCAGTCACAACTGAAAACTATACAGTAACAGTAGCATCTGTCTTACTCACTCTGAGACACAGAGCCTGGGACACAGGAGAGGTACCCCATAAACATGTGTTAGGACACAGTGTGCCAGGCACTTTTGGAGTCACCATCTCATGTAAGTCCTCCCTATACCCCTCACAGGTCCCCCATTCTGACAGATAAGGAGCCTGGGGTTCACACAGGTTTAGTCATCCCTTCAGGCCTACATCATAGAGCTGGTGTTCACACCCAAGCCTGTCTGACTGCAAAGTCTATGACACCTCTCATGTTTCTTATCCCTTGGACTGTATCCAAAACATCGATCTCAAATAAATCATTTCCTTTCCTAAAATTAATAAATAGAAACCAAGATTCATCAGTCTGTTAATTAGTCTTTTCCATGGTGGATATTCCGTGACTTTTATTTTTCAAGAGAAATCTGTGCATCCACATATATATATATATATACACATTTTATAAATAAAATTTATAAAGTAAAATTTAAAAATTAAATGAAACTTCATACTGATTTTTATACAGTCTTAATTATGTCAGAGGGAGAAGGAAACGGCAACCCACTTCAGTATTCCTGCCTGGAGAATCCCAGGGACAGAGGAGCCTGGTGGGCTGCCATCTGTGGGGTTGCACAGAGTCGGAGACGACTGAAGCGACTTCGCAGCAACAGCAGCAATTGTATCAGACAAGACTGACTAATACATGGATATCATTTTGAAAATAGACAGACCAAATAAGTCAAAATAAATACCTCCAACCTCATCAACTTGGTGTGATTAAAGAAAGAAAAAAATTTATGAAGATATCAGACTTAGTTGTATCTGAAAATATCAATATGATGGCAAAGAGTAGCTTTTTTTTCTCCTTGATAAATCTAAGCATTATCTTCAACTCTTCCTTTCGAATACAACTATACCTTCTCTTAATCATTAATTTTATTGACAAGAAACATGATTTTAAAGAGAGTATACATAACAAACAGAAAAAGAGTATACACAAAAGTCTATGAAACCAAACAGAAAAAAAAAAACCTGCTAAGACTATATAAATAAACTGTGATATTATATTGCATACAACCTCAAAAGAAAGAAATTAATGCTTAGACTTTACCTTCCTGGAATCCAATCTTGCTGGACTATAAATACAATGCCCCAAACGAGTATCAAATGGTACAGTGTATGGTCTCTTTTCAAGTATCCGGGCATCTGGCCCATCTCCACAAGTTTCCTTTACTGAAGAAGTCATTGACAGGTTAAGTTTTGTTAGTTCTTCACTCAGTTGATCCACAAGAAGTTGTTGTTCTATTATTTTTTCATTCTTTATAGAAGAAAGAGAAGAATTTTAAAAATGGAGAGCCTCAGTATGGGTTAATGATTAAAAATAAATTGTACATTGATCACAAAATCACAACTACCTCAACAAAACAATAAAACCTAACTTATCCAGAGACTAGCCTTCTGGGACTTCCCTGGTGGGCCAGTGGCTGTTGCTGCTAAGGCACTTCAGTCGTGTCCGACTCTGTGTGACCGCATAGACGGAAGCCCACCAGGCTCCCCAGTCCCTGGGATTCTCCAGGCAAGAACACTGGAGTGGGTTGCCATTTCCTTCTCCAATGTGTCAAAGTGAAAAGTGAAAGTGAAGTCGCTCAGTCATGTCCGAGTCTTCCCAACCCCATGGACTGCAGCCTACCAGGCTCCTCCATCCACGGGATCTTCTAGGCAAGAATACTAGAGTAGCTTGCCATTGCCTTCTCCGGGACCAGTGGCTAAGATTCCACAATTCCACTGCAGAAGGCATGGGTTCAATCCCTGGTCAGTAAACTAAGATCCCACATGCTATAAGGCGCAGTCAAAAAAAAAAAAAAAATTATAAAAACCAACCAAACAAACAAACAAAACACCCCCCAAAGACTAGCCTTCTGCTGTTCACAAGAATTTAGGATTGTCCTGAGTGTTAAAAACTTTTGAATAGTAAGCAGGAACAAATACAGCTAATGAGTTAGTGCAAGATACTGCCCCATACACTGTGATTGGTTAGCCTGCCCACCTGAAGCTCTACGATTAGCTGATCTTTATAAAAGTCTGAACTTTCAGAGTGAAATCCAAGAAGTAACAAAAGACTAGAAAGTTGAAAAGTGTAGAAAATGGCAAACAGCTAAGATGACAGCAAAGGAGACAGAAAGTGGTAACAGGTGCAGTGAAGTGAAAGCCTTTACTCAGTGAAAAAGAAAGCCACAAACAGAGATAGAAGATAGGCAACTGAGAGTCGTGGGAGAAAGAACTTGGAAATCAAAGGCAGAATAAGTTGTTTATGAGTGCTTGGGGGAGACAGAGAGACACTATGTGTGGTTTTGCTTTCTGTGTATCCTCTAAAGAAAAATTCTGAAGTACATAAGCTTTGTTTCATAAGCACAAAATTATATAAAAAAGAAAGGTTATTCATCTTAAATACTTCTCATGTACTGTAATGTTTAGATAGGGGGAAAAAAAGCAAACCCTAAAGTTTCACTGTGTTAATGCTGAACTATAAAATGTAACTTTATTTTAAAAACCACATATTCAGATAATTAAAATATAAAACAATAGCATATAAGTTGAAGGGGGATACTAAATGGAGTCCTTTTATTCTCCAGGGAAAGGGTAAAAATACCAACTAATATTAGACTGTTTTAAGTCAAGGGTGCATGATATATACTCTCCAGGATAACCACTAAAAACAGTGAAAGTACAACTTTTAAAGCAATTAAATCCAAAAAAAGGTAAGAAGGAGAGAAAAATGAATATAGAGCAGATACAATAAGTAAAAACTACAATGGTGGGATTATAACCAGAATATTATAGTAATTATATTAAATTCAGAAATGAACTCGCAATCCAATTAAAGGATAAAGACTACCAGAAAGAACTATAAAATTGTCTAACTTGCTAATTGCAAGAAACATAACTAAAATCAATAAAGATTAAAGAGAAGTTGGAAAAAGAGATACCATATAAATATTAATCAAAAGAAAGCTAGTATAGCTATGTTAATATGAAATAGACTTAAATGCAAAAACTGTTGGGAGATAAAATGAAGTTAAAAAAATATTTTAAAAAAAAGGTCAATTCACCAGAATGCTGTAACAATTCTACATTTCTACGTACTTAGTAACCCAGCTTCAATATATATAAAATGCAAAAATTGTATTTGTAAGACAAATCCAAAAAATTATAACAAGAGATCTTACCATCCCTCTAAAATACTGATAGGACAAAAAGACCAAAAAAGTGAGTAAAAATATAGATTTGAATAAGAGGATTAACAGAATTAGGAGAACCCAATGATTACAGAATACAAATTCTTTTCAAGCATATCTGTAATATCTACAAAAACTGGCCTTATGCTGAGCCATAAAGCAAATCTCAACACAAAGAACTGAAGTCGTATGGACAACAATGCAATTAAGCTAAAAATTAATAAAAAGAAATCCTTCATGTGTTGGAAATAAAATAACTAACTATATAACCCACAGGTAAAAGAAAAAACTCACAATAAAAAGCAGGAAAAATTTTGAGCCAAATGAGGAATGCATATAAAGATAAGCTTAGGAGGAAACATGTAATTTTAAATGCATATATTATAGATGGTTAAAAATATATAGAAAAGCTAAAAATCCATGAACTGAGCACCCATCTAAACAATTTAGAAAGATAGCATAGGATTCTATGCCCCTAAAAAAAGCAAAAAAAAAAACACTAAATATTAAAGATAAGGGTTCAGTTCAGTTCAGTCGCTCAGCCGTGTCCAACTCTTTGCGACCCCATGAATCACAGCATGCCAGGCCTCCCTGTCCATCACCAACTCCTGGAGTTCACTCAAATTCATGTCCATCGAATCGGTGATGCCATCCAGCCATCTCATCCTCTGTCATCGCCTTCTCCTCCTGCCCCCTATCCCTCCCAGCATCAGAGTCTTTTCCAGTGAGTCAACTCTCCGCATGAGGTGGCCAAAGTATTGGAGTTTCAGCTTTAGCATCAGTCCTTCCAATGAACACCCAGGACTGATCTTTAGAATGGACTGGTTGGATCTCCTTGCAGTCCAAGGGACTCTCAAGAGTCTTCTCAGAAATTAATTAAATAATAAACAAACATATACCAGAGAAGATCATCAAAGTCAAGAATGGCTCTCTGTGGGTTTCCTCAGTGGCTGCATGGTAACGAATCTGCCAGCCAATGAAGGAGATATAGGTTTGATCCCTGATCTGGGAAGATCCCACATGTTGCAGAGCAACTAAGCGCATGCAACATAACTATTGAGCCTGTGCTCTAGAACCCGGGAACTGCAACTACTAAGCCCAGGTGCTGCAACTACTGAAGCCCATGTGGTCTAGAGCCTGTGCCCGAAAACAAAAGAAGCCATGGCAATGAGAGGTCTGTGCACTACAGAGTAACTCCCACTTGCCACAACTAGACTGAAATGCTGGAGCAAAGCAATGAAGACCCAGCACAGCCAAAAATAAGTAAGTAAATAAAACTATAATTTTAAAAAAAGAACTTAGTCTCTGAAGAGACTAAAAAAAATTGATAACCCTCTGGTGAAGTTGATTAAGCCAAAAAAAAAAAAAAGAGAGAGAGAGAGAAGGCACAAATAACCAGGAATGAAAAACGGGATACCATTACATATTTATTGAAATATGAAACAGCTGTCACATTCTTAGAAAAACAGACCTTACCAAAAAGGGGGCAAAAGGAATATGTGACTGAATTCATAATCAAACATTCCACAGAGAAATTTTCCAGGCCCAAATATTTTTCAAGTGAATTCAACCAAATATTAAGGAAGAAATAACATCAATTCTTCACACACTCTTCCCAAGTATAGCAAAAGAAGGAATGCTACCTAAACGATATTATTGCTGTGCTGCTGCTAAGTCACTTCAGTCGTGTCCGACTCTGTGTGACCTCATAGACGGAAGCCCACCAGGCTCCCCCATCCCTGGGATTCCCCAGGCAAGAACACAGGAGTGGGTTGCCATTTCCTTCTCCGATGTGTGAAAGTGAAAAGTGAAAGAGAAGTCGCTCAGTCGTGTCCGACTCTTAGTGACCCCACGGACTGCAGCCTACCAGGCTCCTCCATCCATGGGATTTTCTAGGCAATAGTACTGGAGTGGCTTGCCATTGCCTTCAGTTCAGTTCAGTTCAGTCGCTCAGTAGTGTCCGACTCTCCATGACCCCATGAATCACAGCACGCCAGGCCTCCCTGTCCATCACCAACTCCTGGAGTTCACTCAAACTCATGTCCATCGAGTCGGTGATGCCATCCAGCCATCTCATTCTCTGTCGTCCCCGTCTCCTCCCACCCCCAATCCTTCCTAGCATCAGACTCTTTTCCAGTGAGTCAACTCTCCGCATGAGGTGGCCAAAGTATTGGAGTTTCAGCTTTAGCATCAGTCCTTCCAATGAACACCCAGGATTGATCTCCTTTAGAATGGACTGGTTGGATTAGGTTAACCTAATTTCTTACAGTATCTGACAAGAATATTTTGAGAAAAGAAAATATGCACATGAATAGACATGCTAAAATCCTAAGCAAAATAATTACAAACCAAATCAAGGACATTTGTAGAAAAGAGTAAATTAACACAGAAGACTTGACTGCTATCGTTTGAAGGACCTGCATACAATATTGTTCATTGGCTGGTGTCTGGGAACTTGGACCCTAACAGGGTTCCCAATATCCTATCGAGTAAGAGTGCCTCACTGTGCTCAAAGTGTTTGTGCAGACAAGGTGGTTTATGTTGAACACCTGCTCTCCTTTCCTTCTGCGAGTCTGGAATTCTGGTAGGTGGTGGTCAGAGAATGCCTTCATGGCCAGTTCTCAATAAAACCTGAGTCTCCTCAGTAGACAACACTTCACGTGAGTTATCACAATCTTTGCTAGGGGAGTTAAGTACATGTGGGTGACTCCACTGGGAGACAGTTTTTGGAAGCCTGTGCCTGATTTCTTCTGGACTTCACTCTATGTCCCTGTTCCCTTTGCTTTCTTTTATTAGGCCCATGCCTAATAAGTCTAGTCAAGGGGATGGTTTTTCCCGTGGTCATGTATGGATGTGAGCTGGACTGTGAAGAAAGCTGAGTGCCAAAGAATTGATGCTTTTCAACTGTGGTGTTGGACAAGACTCTTGAGAGTCCCTTGGACAGCAAGGAGATCCAACCAGTCCATCCTAAAGGAGATCAGTCCTGGGTGAAGGACTGATATTGAAGCTGAAACTCCAATACTTTGGCCACCTCATGCGAAGAGCTGACTCACTGGAAAAGACCCTGATGCTGGGAGGGATTGGGGGCAGGAGGAGAAGGGGACGACAGAGGATAAGATGGTTGGATGGCATCACCAACTCAATGGACATGGGTTTGGGTGGACTCCGGGAGTTGGTGATGGACAGGGAGGCCTGGCATGCTGCAGTTCATGGGGTCGCAAAGAGTTGGACACGACTGAGCGACTGAACTGAACTGAACTGATAAGCACAACTGTATGCTAAGTCCTCCAAGTACAGCATTCAACCTGAGGGTGGTCTTGGGGACCCCAAGCATAACAATACATCGTGACCAAAAAAAAAAGGTTTATTTCAGGAATATAAGATTGGTGTAAAAATTGGAAAAATCACTACAATTCACATTAACAGAACAAAGTGGGAAAATCATGATAAAGAAAAATCATTTGATAAAATGTAATATCCATAATAAAAATTCTCAGCAAAGAATTTTTCCTTGGTTTGATAAAGAATAAATTAAAAAATACGTACAGCAAACATGATACTTAATAGTGAAACAGTGAAAGCTTTTCCTTTATAGTTGGAAACAAGACAAGAACATTTCTGATCACCACTTATATTCAATTCTGTATTGAAGATCAAAGTCAATGAAGAAAGGTTAAAAAAAAAAGAAGACATAAGGATCACGAGGGAATAAAAATGTCATCATTTGCAGATGACACAATTAAAAATGAAAATCCAAAAGAATTTACATAAAATTCAGAATTTAAAAATGAATTTTATCAAGTTGCTTGGTACAAGCTATCAATATTCACAAACCAATACAGTTACACATACCAACAAACAATTAAGAAAATGAAAATCTGAAGAGATTCCATTCATAGTCACATAAAATAATAAAGCACCTGGGAATGAATCTAACAAAAGATGTTCAATACATAAACATTAACACAAAAAAGTCATTACTGAGAAAAACCAAAGAAAACATGAGTAAATGGAGGAATAGACCAAGTTCATGCGTTAGCGAGAAGACTCATGATCAAAAGATGCTGATTCTTTCCAAATGTATCTTAGAGATTTAACACAATCCCAAACAAAATCACAAAAAAGTGTGGGTTTTTTTTTGTGTGGTCCTTGAAAAGTTGATTCTAAAATTTATATAGAGCAACTAAGACATTCTTGGGGAGGAGGGAAACAGAGCAGAGGCCTTGCTCTACAGAATACCTAGACTTATCAGGAACCTACAATAAATAAGAAATGTGACACTGGTACAAGAACCGCCAAGCCAATGGGGTACAACAGAAGTCCCAGAAATACACAATACATTCATGCATGAATGAACCCTGACTTATGACAAACAGCACTCATAACAGTGGTGAAAAGATGACCTTTTCAATAAATAATGCTGGAACAAATGGATATCTACCTGAAAAAAACCTGAAATTTGACCTTTACTTTATCTCACATACAAAAATCAATTTCAGGACTATAGAGCTTAAATGTGAGAGGCAAACATAATAATGGAAGACTTAGTCCAATAGGAAAACAAGCAAGAGACTTGAATGAGCATTTCACAAAAGGTACCCAAGGACTTCCCTGGTGGTCCAGTGGTTAAGAATCCACTTTGCAATGCAGGGGATACAGGTTTGATCCCTGGTCTGGGAAGATCCCACATGCCACGGAGCAACTAAGAACGTGTGCCACAACTACTAAGCCCAAGTGCCTAGAGCCTATGCTCTGCAACAAGAAAAGTCACTGCAATGAGAAGCCTGCTCACTGCAACAAAGAACAGCCCTCACTGCAATGAAGAGTAGCCCCTGCCACAACTAGAGAAATCCAAGGTGCAGCAACGAAGACCCAGTGCGGCCAAAAATACTTTAAAAAAAAAAAAAAAGGTACCCAAAGACCAAAAAAAAAAGAAAAAACATAAAAAAGTGCCCAACTTCACTAGCCATCAGGGAAACGAAAATTAAAACCACAATAAAATAACATTACATACCTGCCATACACAGCTACTGAGCCCATGCACCTGAGAGCCCATGCTCTGCAAAAAGAGAAGCTACTGCAAATGAGAAGCCCACACACTGCAACTGGAGAGTAGCCCCTACTCTGCACAAATAGAGAAGCCTATGTGCAGTAAAAAAGACCCAGCCCAGCTATAAATAAATAAACAAAAAATTTTAATTAAGAAATACATTTTAAAAACAATAAAATAACATTACATACCTACCAGATTGCCTAAGATCTAAGAAATTCACAATAACAAATGTTAGCAAGCAAGTGGAACAGCAGGAATGCTCATACAGTGCTGGTGCAAGTTTAAACTGGAAAACAAGTTTGGTATTATTTACTAAAGTTGAAGATTTGCCTACCCTATATGACCTAGCAATTAACTCCTAGGCACAAATCCAAAAGAAATGCGTGTGTGTGTGCACCAGGGGACATGTATGAGAAAATTCATAGGAAAAAAATCTATCAACAGTAAAAAGAAAAATAAATTGTGAAATAGTCATACAATGATATCCTATACAGCTATAAACTAACCAAGCTACAACTTCACACAAAAACGTGGATGAAGCAGAATAGACAAAATGTTCAGTAAAAGCATCCAGATTCTAAAGAATGTATATTGAATGATTAAATTTATAAAAATTCCAAAACTTAAATTGCAGAGTTCAAGGATACATAGTAAAACCACAAAATAAAGCAAGGAAATTATCACTATCAAAGTTAGGAGAGCAGCTCTCTGAGTAGAGACTACGGACTTCTGGGGCTAGCACTTGGCTGTTTCTTGAACTGGTGGTAGTTACCTAGCTGTTCTCTTTGTGATAATTCACTGAACAGCACATTTTAGTTTATATACGTTTTCAGACAGTAAAGAATCCACCTTCAATGCAGGAGACTTGGGTTTGATTCCGAGGTTGGGAAGATCCCCTGGAGAAGTGAATGGCAACCCACTTCAGTATCCTTACCTAGAGAATCCCATGGACAGAGGAGCCTGGCGGACTCCAGTACGTGGGTTGAAGACTCAGACACAACTGAATGACTAACACTACTTTTGCTATGTTTTTAAATTAATACAGAGATAGAATGGTTAAAAAAAAAAAGAAAAAAGTAATGTCAAAATGAAAGTCTAATTTTTCCTGGATCAGATCATTATTCAGGACAGTAGTTACTCTGATAGGAAGCTGCTGCTGCTGCTAAGTCACTTCAGTCGTGTCCGACTCTGTGTGACCCCATAGATGGAAGCCCACCAGGCTCCCCCGAACTGTATGGGAGACAGGAGGGTTCACAGCCAGGGTGTATAACATTGGGTCGGCCAAAAATATCTTATGGAAAAATCCAAACTAAATTTCTAGCCAACCCAATACTTAGGGACATGCCATGTTACAATGCAGGCACATCCATGTTAATACAGAAAAGCTAAGAGAGAGAATTTGAAAGATTTAGCCAAACCGAATGAGCAAATCACTAATGGAGTATAAAACAGTAATCTAACAAATCAAAATTTTAAATGATGTGTTTACCTTCCAGCACTTAACAATATCCCATTGCCTATTACTCTGGCAAACAACAGAAGGGAAAGTGTAAAGAAAGGATAACTACAACATGACTTGCAAATTAAATTCCTGGGTATTAGGCTCTATATTTGTGAAATATGTCAAGCCAACAATAAAAATGTTTTCCCATTACACCAATTTAGGGGAAAACTGTAATAACTCAGGTGCTTGTGTTCAGAACTCTTCAACTGAAACCTATTTTTGCAAACATTCCTACTTATCATTTACAATGCTGTTTTAGTCAGGTACTGTTCCCATGAAATACACAGAGCAAGGTACATTAACACTACCTGCAATCTATTCACTTTTTGTGCTTCTTTCAAAGAAAAAACATGTCCTTTGTTTTCCTGCACCATCATTTGCACTTGATTCTTTAGCTCCTTCACCTCCAAGTCCTTCTGATTAAATACTACTTCATCAGCAGCAAGAGCACACTGGAAGGGGGGAAAGAAAGCACAAGAGAGAGTCACCATGGAAAATATTCAAGAGAAACCACATAATACCACAAAAACTGTGGTTTAATGACAGCTTGACAATGACTCTTAAAATCTTCTTTCCTTTTTTTTCTTGTTTCTCTATTATAAGGAAGGTAGAAACAGCTGAGAGGACCTATCACTGGTATAACCTAAGAATTAGTCACCAAAGAGATAGGAAGACAGTTCTTATTTTTATTTCTTGTATTTTAAGACTGAAGCCAGTTATTCAAATTCTATAGTACATTCAATAAGGTGTTTACAAGTTTTCTAGAACTACCATGAGATTTTTAATGTGGGTCTTCAAAAATCAAAAAGGTCACATTTCCCAAATTGACCTATATAGTATAAGAATGCTCTATATAATGGATATTTAAATGAAGAACATTTGCTAACTTTGTACCCTTTTCACTACAAAGAGATATATTTTGAAGATGTTTGGAAATAATTTTCTTAGTTCCTAGTGAATTATTCCTGTCACCAAATAAACTTGGAATATGCAAATAATACTTTTAAAATAAATTTTGAACTAAATATAAAATCAACATTGGTCAAGGGTCTACTTTATACTAGATTGTAACTTGGGATATTAAAAACATCTCATTGAAGAAATTAAACATTTTCATGAAGAAACTAAAGTTTAGTGAGTGAACACCATTCCAGGACAACACAGTAGATAAACCAAACTCCTGACAGTCAATCTCAGGGCCTGTCTTGATCCAAAGCCTGTGCTCTTTCCACTAAGACACAGGAAAAGAGAAGAACGAGTAGCTGATTTACAAACAAAATCGCACTCTCAAAAGCACAGCATGGTGGCATGGAGATAGACAGGCCTCTCCACTGGAAACTCATGGACTGAGGCCAGCCTTGATTTTGCCACAGCCTTCCCTCGGGGCTTTGAGAGAGTTTCTTCTTTTTTCTGCTTGGGATGTTCGAATGACCAAATAGGACCAGATGCATGACCCTGATGGCCCTTATAACCCTGTTTACGTGACCTTTATGACTTCTCTCTTTTTAAAATAAAATATAATTCTCATTAGCCCATATCCTCTGCTCTGGGCAATTAACTGTCAGCCTGAGAGCTTACAATGTAATTGTTCTCCCAGTGCTGCATATGGTGTTGTTACATATAGTTTATTAACTACAGCTTTATTATTTTTTATTTAAAAGTGTTTTTAAAAAGTGTTTATCTGTAGAGTATATTCATGTTCACATACTGCTCCTGTGTTCAAATCATGGAGGAAAAAAGCAACAAAGTCCCTTAAGAGGTATTTATGAGGGGATGGAGAATCACTTAAGAATATCCTGATGAAGCAATAAAAGTGATTTTATTAAATCTCAGCACATGAGCATTTAGTATTCTTTGTGTCAAAATGGGCAGGCATAAAGTAGTTCTGTATACTGAAGGGTGAGAGTTACCTGGTGCAAAAAATCTTGTGCAATTGTTGAGATACAAGCTAAATTAGCCACATTTTTCATAGGGTGCTATTTTTACTCTAAAGAACAACAGATTAGCTATTCACACTTGGGTGTGTGACATCATTTCAAGGAAAACCACTAACAGTATTTACTGCAAATGATAAAATTCAAGTTTCATACAAAAATCAGAATTTTGGAAAACATTTCTGCTACTATAAACTTGACAGCTCCCAATACTTAAAGATTTTGCAGGAGATGAGATCAGAGATGATATTAATAAATGTAATTTTCTAATATTATATCGTGAGTATGTTAACACTGAAAAATCTTCATAACTTAGTAAACAAATATTCCTCAAGTGTCCAATGCATGCTGATTCAAAATCACATGTGGATAAAAGATCCATTCAAAATGTAAGATAAAAATCAGTGAACTTTAACAAAATGGTATCAAATCCCACATCACAAGTAACCTTTAGGAAATTTCTACTTGTTGAGTTTTGATGTAATATCAAAGGATATTCACAATTACCTGAAAAAATCACTAATATATTCTTCCCCTCCAACTACAAATCTAGATGAGGCTGGATTTTCTTCACACACTTCAACTAAATATATTTCAACAAATTGAATGCTGAGAGATATGAGAATCCGCCTCTCTTCTATTAGGTCAGACATGAAAAGATTTGCAAAAATATAAAACAATTCCACTCTTACTAAATTTTTTGTTTTTGAAAATAGTTATTTTTCATGAAAAAATGCTTCTTATGTTAACATTAACTGGGTTATTATTGTTAGTTTTGAGTGAACTAGTAGTTTACATTTTTGTTTTAATTCTAATATGGTAAATATGAATAGATACAAACTACATCAACAAAAGATCTTCAGGGGACCTCAATTTGAAGAAAGTAGCCTTGTGAGAAAAAAAGTTCAAGAATTGCTGTAATAGAGGTTTCTTTCTAATACACATAAAAAAAGATACTGAAGAAAGATTTCTAACTAGAAAGCTATCTTATTACCTATATGTTTTCCTATTTTTTAAAAAAATGGTGGAATATCCATTTGCCTACCAGAATGTAAATGCCACATAAACATAAATAGGTATGTCTGTTCTCCGTTATTTCCCCAATGACACATAATCTTTAAATAATAAATGTCTTTATGAATGAAAAGTAGAGAAATGTAACTCTTAGTTTAACATATGTATAATATGTATACATGTACATAGCTATATTCCTTAAATATTATCAAACATGATGATTTGTCTAAAGAATCAAAACTCCAAACTCAAGAGATGAAGTATTTTTCTTTCAAAAAGCACTGACCTAAAGGGGGATTATAACTTAAATTTTGTTTCTGAAACTGTTTCTTTTCATTCTCTAAATTAATGACCAGGTTCACAAGAGTCTACTTAATAAATACAACAAATTAAAATATCAGGAGAAAAGAGGAGGAGCTAAGAAAACGAGGAAAAGAAAACAGTAAAAAAAAGGGTAACAGGAAAAGAAATGGGAGAAAAAAACAGAGTAAAGGCAAATGAGATTTTACATATAACTCTTAAAAAAAAAAAAAAAAAAACTTCTGAAACCCCAAAATGACTCTTATTTGCCCAAATAAATTTAGTCTTTAAACAAGTTACCTACTAAGGTGGTGTCTAAGTACCTGGCATTTCTTAAGCTCTCGCTTCAGCTGGAGAACTGTAATATGCTGTGGTCCTTCTTCCAGGTTTCCAATGCCCCGGTGTCCTCTGAACAAGGTGACCTCCTGGGTTATGTTAAACCACTCCTGCAGTTTGTGTTGCTGCTTTTCGTTTAGTCTCACAGAATCTTTTAAATCCACCAGGAAGGTAAAAGCTTCTTCTAAACAGTTTTGGTAACCCAGACATTCTCCTTGTAGCTGAGTGACTTGCTCCTCAAGAGAATGGATCTTATTTTTATCAGGAGTCCCCTCCTGATGGATCTGGCTAGTTTGGCTGCTACTAGCCTGCTGGCTTTGCAAAGCTTCTCGAAGCAACTTAATCTCAAATTCCATTTCGTCCATACGGTCTGACTCGGGGCTGAAGTTTAAGGTGGGTTTGTTTCTAATGTTGCGTGCTCTGTTGGCATATTTGAGGGAATTTAAAGACTCGTCAAAATCTGAGGAGGATGGGCTGACACAAGTGATCATGACGGTCTTGGCACTGCCTCCCAGGGAGTCTTTCAGAAGCCGGGTAATTTTAGCATCCCTGTATGGAATATGTGAACTCTTCTTGCGTGGGTCCCCAAGAGCGCTTATTACATTTCCTAAAGCCAGCAACCCACTGTTAATCTGAATGGATTCTTTGAAACGTTCACCAGTATTCCCCGTTTTGGTTACTCTTTCTGATCCAGCCAAATCCACAAAGTGGAACTTTGAGACAATATGCCGATGGGAATGCCATGATCCATCTTCAGCTGCCTTTCTACTTTTGTCCACTTGACAAAGGCTGATGGTGAAAATCGCATGTGATCTACTGGAGTGCTCGTTCATTTGGGTTGTACCCGTATGCCTGGCTGCATTCCCCATCTCCAGGAGACTCATCACTTCATCTGCACTCTCCACCTGGCATTCCTTGGCCCCAACAATCACTTAAAATAGCAACAGTAAGTTTGTAAAACAAGTTTTAATCAAAGTACAGTAGAGTTAAGTTAACCACACGACAATTTTCATTTGCTAAGCTGCCCAGCTAAGACAGGCCCTTTGAAAAAAAAAATCAGTATCTGTATTTAAAATGGATAACCAACAAGGACCTACTGTATAGCAGATGGAACTCTGATCAATTTATATGGCAGCCTGGATGGGACCCAGGGGAGAGAATAGAGTATAGCTGAGTTCCTTCCTTGTTCACCTAAAACTATCACAACATTGTCTATTAATCAGTTATACTCCAATACAAAGCTTTTTAAAAAAAAAAAATCAGTAGCATTAAAAGAAAAAAGTAACATCAGCAACATCATTAAATAATGTTAGATAACCTTCTAACAGGACTATTTTAATAGATGGCATTCATTTTGATGTTTAAATTCTAAAAGATGTAATATATGCATGTATGTTTTAAACAATTTGGGGTTTTTATTTTTGAAATCACACTCAATTCTTTAAGATGGGTGACAAAAGAAAAATTCTTTATTCCAGTATTTTGATTTGTAGAGCCTAACATACTGATTAAAAGATTATAGATTAATTATCTATATAACTCAAAAGAATTAATCAGTAGTAAATTAGTTGAAAGAAATTAGTCCCTTTTGAGTTTCTTTAATATTCAAGCCATCCTAAGGTTTAAGGTTTTTAGCACATAACCAGTGATAAATGAATATTTCAGTATAAATAAAGCTGGTTATTCATTCCAAAAAACAGGTTTCCCCTATGTAACATCAGAGTGCAAGGCAACTCAAAAAAAGCAAAAAAGCTTCTATTTCACTGGTAGAATAGAACCCAAAATAACCAAAGCTTACTACATGCATTATTTGTTTATATCCAAAAATATTTCAAAAAGGAGTAGGTAGATTTTGGATTTGAATCACAGCAATAAATCTGTACTCAAGTTACAGCATCATACTTCCTCTTTAATGAGATCCTAACATGTCACTCTTTCTTGAAACAATATTCACTTTTTTGCCTTGTTTTCAACATGACAACTCTTCTTAACAGCCCAGTTCATTTAAATTTCTAAAGTACCTGTACCACAACAGGAGTGCTAAACTATGGTGATTATAAAATATGACAATGTAAACATAAATCATAGCATGACTTTTATAAAAAGTTTTCTAATGTTAGGCTATAGCTTAGCACTAACTATGGTCCTCAAACCCAGCTGAAAATCACATGGGACCTTTATAAAAGGGAAACTACCAACACCCATGCCCTATCCTAGACTACTTCATCAGAATTTGTGAAAAGTGGGGCCCAGAAATCAATATTTCTTAAAAAACTTCCAAGGTGGGACTTCCCTGGTGGTCCAGTGGCTAAGACTCTGCATTCCCAATGCAAGGGGTCCAGGTTCAATCCCTGGGCAGGGAACTAGATCCCACATGTCACCCTTGCACCATGACTAGAGAAGATTGCATGCTGCAACAAAGACCCAGCACAGTCCAAAAAAATAAAATAAAAATGCTTTAAAAAAAGAAAACTTCCAAGGTGACACTAATTGTGCAGCATCCAGGCTGGATACCAACTACCACTTAACACAGAGAAACTCAATACATATGTCAAACAAATGCATTTGGGTTGTGAGTGGGACATTTTAAAAGGTAAGCAGCAATTTGTCTTAAGACTTACACTCTACTAAAATTTTTGCAGGATTGCTATCAGTTATGAAGTATTTTGATCATTAAGCTTATCAGGAGTGACAGTGTACACTTCTGTACTTTCTATTTTACAACAAACATGTATTATTTTTGTAACTTTTAATAAAACACAAAAACATTAAATAATTACATTTTATAAGATACAGAAGCTCAAAACAACAGTCTGAATTTTGTCCAGAAAAGACAAACTATACAAAATTACTAATAAGGCCACAGAGTACCATGTATATTTTCTTTCTAAAAAACAAAACAAAAGCCAATTCCTTCAAACACTCAGGAATGCCAGGGCTGCAAAGAAAGGGCCTACAAGTTGGCAAGCTTTACTGCCCCCTGCAGGCTACTGAAGGAGCTAACCATCTTATTTTCCTAACTGCTAGGAAATTCCTCAGGCACGGATCATTCCTCTGGCAGGATCCTTTATCTCCAGAAAGATTCTACTAAAATGTGTTTTCTAGCACAAGACATGCAATAACAGTCATTGTTACTAATAATCGGGAAAATCCAAAACCTAAATGTCCAACAACGGACTGTTGGTCAAATAGATTATATATTCAGAAGATAAAATTACCACATAAAGTCATAAATTTGAAAAATATTTAATGATGTGAAAATTCTTACAATATAAATATTAAGTAAAAATATAATATATAATATGATACGTGGAGTAGCAAGTCTAATTTTTTAAAATCAGAGAAAGAAATAGAGAAAGAAATCTGGAAGAAAACACACCAAAATTGAGTTCTGAACTTTAACTTTCTTCCTTATACTTAACTATGTTTTCTAAATGTTTTATGTTGAACATATTACCTTTTAAAACAAAAAAGTGGAAAGTGTTATTCTTTAAAATACTTGTATTTTGACCTTCCCATTCTCACCTTCTTCTATTTCCAAACAAATAGATTTTAATGATATTAACAAGTTGACAGCACAGAAAGTCAGACCTTGAGAAGCACAACAAAGGACAGATAAATGTCAGTATGAAGGAGCAAACACAAAAATTCTAAATTAAATTTTTTTTAAAAAAAAAGAGGAAGCAATAGGTGTGTTGGGACAAAAATCAGAAAGGCTGAAAGGACAGTTCTGGATCAACTTGGATGATCACAAAAGGGAGAAGCCATCCCCAATCTCAGGGTAACTCTGCGAGGAAAAAAAAAAAAGTACAAAACTAATTTAGCCTAGGTCATAGTCTTTCTTAAGGTCAGACCAGGAAGGGAGCAGATTATTGGAAATAAATACAGTTGACCCTTGAGCAACATGGGTTTGAACTGTGCAAGTCCACTTACATGTGGCTTTTTTTTCAACAGTAACATACTACAGTACTACACGATCTGAGGTTGGTTGAATCTACTGATGCAGTACCTGGATACAGAAGCTGACTGTAAGTTATACTTGGATTTCTGACTGCATAGGGGGTCAACACCCCTAACTGCCAACCCCCTCCACATTGTTCAAGGGTCAGCTATATTTTGAATTATAACTTAATAACTTCATCATACCAAGTGCTCTGAACTTCTACTTTTCACCTAGGTGAATTAGCTGTTATTGGTAATCAGTAAATTACTCCATTTAAAAGTAAAAACAAATTAATTGTTTCTATGTCTATTTTTAAAGAATCCTTGAAAAATGTCCAGAAACTGAACTAGATCATATTCATTTGCTAATGAAGGCTATTAATTAAGTAGGCTACTTCACCTGTGTTTCCCTTTTCATCTTCTCGGATGTGAAGATCTTTTACTGATGTCTCCAATTCTAGAAGATCTCTTAGGTCTTCCTTGTATACTTCTATATAAGACACTTTTATATTAAAGTCAATGCTAGGCTTTCCAGAGATGTTTTGAAATATTTCTTGGATAGCACGAGGAATGATACCTTTTTGACCCTCCACAACTGAAGCTGAAAATTTAGAAAAAGAAAGCCCATCTGAAACTTAAGATATAAGAAAAGCTACAAGCAATAAATTTACAATCAGGGAGCTCAATCTAGAGCTCTGTGACAAACTAGAGGGGTGGGAATAGGGTGGGGAGTGTGGGAGGGAAATTCAAAAGGGAAGGGACATATGAATATTTATGGCTGATTCACACTGATGTATGGCAGAAACCAACACAACACTGTAAAGCAATTATCCTCCCACTCAAAATAAATTTTTAAAAATTAAAAAAAATACCATCAATAAATTTACTTTCTCAAATTTCTATTATAAATTTTTTAAAACCGTAACTACAAAATTCAGAAGCAAAAGTTTTCACATGCATGCGCTTACTCAAACTTCATTCATGCATTCATTAAATATTTATATAGTACCTACTATGTGCCAGGCAGTATTCTAGGACCCCAGGAACCAACAGTGAACAAATCAGGGAAAAGATCCCTGCCCTTATGGAACTGTACTAGGAGAGACAGACGACAGCAAAAGAAGAATAAGTGAATTATATCGTATGTTAAAAGGCATTAGGTATGACTGGAGAAAAAAATACGGCAAGGTAAGGGGGACTGGAAGCGTTAAGGGTATTTGGGTGGAAGGCAATTGCAACTTTAAATTGGAAAGTCATAATGTGGGCATCACAGAAAAGCTGACATTTGAGGAGAAACTTGAATGAGGTGGCAGAGGAGCCATATATATATCTGAATGTCCTAGACAGAACAGCAAGGGCGAATGTGCTAAAATAGTGTGATCCAGAAACAAAGGAAGCCAGTGCAGCTGGAGCAGAGGGAGCAAGGGGAGAGAGGCAGGGTACAAAGTCAGAGAGCTGACAGAAATCAGAGCATGTAGGTGCCTGTAGACCATGATAGACTTTAGGTTGTATTCTGAGTGAGATGAGAGTCACTGGAGCAGAGCAGTAAGCTAGAATTTAAGAGATCACTATCTGCTGGGTTTTACATCGATCATAGACGGGCAGGGGTAGAAGTGGGAGATGACTTAGGAGACCAGTGCACTAACCCAGGAATCTAGAGTTCAAGGTAGAGGAGGATATGATGGTGACACAAAGTTGGCAGCAGAGAAAGATTGACAAGTGACCAGATTCCAGATTTATTTTGAAGGGAGAGCCATTAAGATTCCCTGATAGACTGGAGGCAGAATGTGAGAGAAAGTGATGAGTCAAGGACAACTCCAAGGTTTTGTCCTTAGCGAGTGGAGCTGTCATCAACTGAGAAAGGGAAGAGTGTGTGTTGAGTTAGTTTAAGGGAAAAATGGCAGAAGTTCATTTTTTGGTTTATTAAGTGTGAGGTATCTATTAGGGATACAACTAAGAAGGGTGCAGTTAGACATATGAGATCCGAGTTCAAGACAGTAGTCTGGACTGCAGGTTAAAAATTGGAAGTCAGGTAGCTACATATAGATAGCATTTAACATCATGGGGCTGGATGAGATCAAGAGGAAACGCTGAAAGTCAGAAGAGAAGAGCACCAAAGACTGAACTCTGGGCATTTAACCATTTGTGGGTTCACTTAAGAGGAACTACTAGCAAGAGAGTAGGAGGAAAACTACGAATATGGTGACCTGAAATCCAAGTGGAGAGTATGTATCAAGTTTGCTGAAAGGCCAGTTTGACTGGAATGACCAACGAATTTAATAAAGTGAAGGTCATCTGTGACATCTTGACAACTGCCGTGTCAGTGGAGAGAACTGACAGCATGAGCCACAGAAGAATGACACTTTCAAAGTCCTGCTACAAAGGGGAGCAGGGAAGTGGGATGGTGGGTGGCAGGTGGAGTGGGTAGAGAAGAGCGGAACTGGGCTACCCAGCATTCTCTGTTATTAACACTAAAATACTATTAAAATCACACTGTTATAACTGATGAAAGACTGTGTTCACAATGATCTGATCACTATGATTATTCACTGTTTAAAATACCATGTGAGCAAAGATTGTTTTAATTGATTATGCCCCATTTCCTCAAGGTGAGCAAATTGGTCCTCTAAAACACAATGAGAATGTAAACTCGGACAGCTTTTTTGGAGAACCATTAGTATTGATAGTATCAAAAGTTGAAACCATAATCACTCTCTGACTCAGAGATAGTTCTACGGACATACATGCACATACAATCAAATGTGTTATATAAGGACCAACAAAGATGTCTTGTTTCTGCTTTATTGACTATGCCAAAGCCTTTGACTATGTGGATCACAATAAACTGTGGAACATTCTGAAAGAGATGGGAATACCAGACCACCTGACCTGCCTCTTGAGAAATCTGTATGTGGTTAGGAAGCAACAGTTAGAACTGGACATGGAACAACAGACTGGTTCCAAACAGGAAAAGGAGTACGTCAAGGCTGTATATTGTCACCCTGCTTATTTAACTTATACACAGAGTACATCATGAGAAACGCTGCAATTCATGGGGTCGCAAAGAGTTGGACACAACTGAGCAACTGAAATGAACTGAAAGATGTCTTGTAATTGAGAAAAAATCCCGAACACTAACAAATCCATTAGTAGGAAAATGGTTAACAATGGTATACCATGCATCTATTTTTAAACAGACATCTAAGATCCAATAAGTAAAGAAGAAACTGCAGAGCAAATTTCACTTGGGTAAAAGAAAACATACATACATATCTATGTGAAGGGTACTTCTGAAAAAATTCACAAAAAATGGTTACCTCTAGGGAGTTAGGACAGGGAGAGAAAAGAAAGGAAAACTTTCATAGTTGTAATACTTGAAGTTTTACCTTCAGAAATACATATATAGTCTAAAAGTTTTAAATATAGATTACAAAAATAAACTAAATATGCTGTATAGAATTGGAAAAAGCACAAAACAAAAATGCTTACAATCAAATGACAAGACAACAACAACAAAAACCTAAATGATACTTATGTAACAGTTTAAGGCAAAAGTAAAAGATTTAATAAGGAAACATTGAAAGCCCCAGGAATGAAACAGGCATAACTGGTACCAATGAAGTTCAAAACAGAGGTAGTGGAAACTGAGCCCAGGTTAGGTCAACTGATCTCACAGTCCTGTGCACCATTTAGACTATGTATTATAATGCAGGTAGACTATTTATTATTGTATTCCAAATCAATGGAATGCAACTCATTTATGTTAGCAAGAACCCTTTAAAAAAAATTGGTGTCATATTTCTTGACACTTAGCCAAAAAGCACATTTTGAAAAAAGCTTGAGCTTTTTTCCCCTGGTAGTTCAGAATCCCCTGGCTTCCATCCCTGGGTAGGGAAGTTTCCCCTGGAGTAGGAAAATGGCAACCCACTCCAGTATTCTTGCCTAGAGAACTCCATGGACAGAGGAGCCTGGTGTGCTATAGTCCATGGGGTCGCAAAGAGTTGGACACGACTGAGGAACTAACACCTTCACTTTCATAGAAAAGACATTCCAAGCTACCAATAAATGGCTTATAAATGAAACTTAAAAACAATTTGCTTCCAAGTTGAAGATTATCAGTGTTCAGATTTTAGGCAACAGACATCCTAAAAACCTGAGCCTTATTAACCTGGACAGTCATTCACCTAATTCAAGATGCAAGACAGGGGAACTCCCTGGTGGTTCAGTGGTTAGGACTGCGCTTTCACTGCCCAGGGCACCACCAAAAAACCCTGAAAAAGATGCAAGATCACCATCGTGTGGCAAGGGAAGGAATCTGCAGGTTTTTCCAGTACAAGAAAGTGAAAATTCCTTCTAGAGACCTTCCAGGAACTAGCCAATAGCACTATCTATAAACTCCAGTATTATATATGCATTCGAGCTTAGCCAGAATATGAGGCTGATCAGAAATAGCTCATTCATTTCCCATTTCAACAGATAACAAAGCACAGCAATTCAAAAGATGTATCAAAAAGCTGAATTACAAATAATATTTATAAATAAAGCTTCAAAATGTATTCTGGTAACTGAAAGATCACATGTTCAATGTCACTTATATTCCTGAAACAGACTATTTCAGAAAGAAACTATAAAGTTTTACACTTCAACAGCCATCATTTAGCTTTTATACACTATTTAAAGAGTATGCAAATGGAAGTTTTTAGATATTATGCTTGGTAAAAGTTGGTAAACTCAAGGTTCTGAAAAACAGGAAAATGAGTATGACTTTCAGTAAGTATTACACTGAAAAATAACAGATTTTCATTTTGCCTCAGTGCCTAATATGGTACCCTGTGCTGTGCTTAGTCGCTTAGACGTGTCCGACTCTTTGCGACCCCATGGACTATATAGCCCTCCAGGCTCCTCTGTCCATGGGGATTCTCCAGGCAAAAATACTGGAGTGGGTTGCCATCCCCTCCTCCAGGGGATCTTCCCAACCCAGGGACTGAATCCAGGTGTCCCACATTGCAGGCTGATTCTTTACTATCTGAGCCACCAGGGAAGCCCTAGCCACTGCAAATGCAATCATTTATTGGAGAAAAAAACATTATTTGCATGGTCAGTAATCAAATGGCTGACCTAGAATTGCAGTTCTATAGGTAGCCTGGGAAACTGAAAATGCTATTTTCACAAATACATCAAGAAATGCAACTTCAAACAAAGTGTACTTTTTCACCTACCAGATGGTGAGAGAAATATTTTGAATTTATGAGTTCCTATGACTGGCAAGGATAAGAGCAAATAAATGGCTTTCATATATTGGTAGTGGAAATATACACAGATACAGTCTTTTTGGAGGATAATTTGTCACTATCTATTTACATTTTAAATGTGCATACATGTGGCACCAGTGATAAAGAACCAGTCTGCCAATGCAGGAGACATGAGAGGTGGGTTCGATCCCTGGGTTGGGAAGATCCCCTGGAAGAGGGTATGGCAACCCACTCTAGTATTCCTGCCTGGAAAATCCCATGGACAGAGGAGCCTGGCAGTCTGCAGTCCATAGGGTTGCACCAAATTGGACACGACTGAAGCGACTTAGCACGCACCCGTTACTCAGCAAATTTACTTTTAGGAATCTATTCTACAGAAGTACTAGCACATGGATCCAAAGTTAAATGTACCAAGATATACACTGCAACTTTTTTGGGGGGCACCTCGAAGCTTGTGGGATCTAAGTACCCTGACCAGGGACTGAACCTGTGCCATGGTGGTGAAAACACCAAATCATAACCACTAGACCACCAGGAAACCCCTTGCAACTTTTTATAGCAGTAAAAATCAAACCTGATCATTAATACTGTCCCTTAATGCTGGAATGGATGAACTATGATCCATTTAAACTATGGAATATTATATGTGCAGTCAAAAAAAAAATAGGTGAAATTCTATGACCTAAATGGGAAGAAATGAAATAATATTTTATACTGTTAAATGAAAAAAGAAAGTTACAGAATTACAGGTATAAAATACCTCACTCAGTTCAGTTCAGTTCAGTTCAGTCGCGTCCGACTCTCCGCGACCCCATGAATCACAGCACGCCAGGCCTCTCTGTCCATCACCAACTCCCGGAGTTCACTCAAACTCATGTCCACAGAGTCGGTGATGCCATCCAGCCATCTCATTCTCTGTTGTCCCCTTCTCCTTCCGCCCCCAACCTTTCCCAGCAACAGAGTCTTTTCCAGTGAGTCAACTCGTCACATGAGGTGGCCAAAGTATTGCAGTTTCACCTTTAGCATCAGTCCTTCCAATGAACACCCAGGATTGATCTCCCTTAGAATGGACCAGTTGGATCTCCTTGCAGTATAAGGGAGTCTCAAGAGTCTTCTCCAAAATAGACAAATAACAACAAAAAACAAAAACTACATGTGTGAATACTTGTAATAAGCCTAGAAAATGTCTAGAGGACTCTAGTCAGCAATGTACACAGCAAGCTGTTATTTCCTAGGAATGAAAGAAGCTTTCATTTGCTCAATTTGATTTCTTAAGCATCAGAAGTAATTCTTTTTACAATGAACATTAATTTTTTTAACTAGGGGGGGGACATCAAAAACTGTTCCTAATGGTGATATTTCTTCTGGAACAAAGTATTTTAGACCAACTAAAATGTTTTAGAACAGATAACTTTAATAACTTTTTCCCTTAAGGAATTAAAATTGGATTCATGGCCTTTTAAAAAACAATCTAGCCATATGTCACTAAGCTGTGAAAATTTTATAACTCTTATTAGTATAAGGTATATACTGAGTCTTAAAGAACATAAAACATTCGCCAATCAAAAAAACAAAGCTAAGTCCTCAAGAAAACCCACAACTTGCAGTAGAAAAGAATTGAATTATTTGTCATGAGACCCTAAAATAATCTAGTATCTTTAATTTCTTAACTGTATATCACTGTGATTCTAAAAAACGGGAAGGGGTAGGATATATTGGGCACTTATGACTCCTCCATTTAATCTTGGAATGAGAGCTTCCTTGGACAACACAGCTGCCCTCCAACTCTCTCTACCAATCCCTGCTTATAAAAAGAGATGTTCTTGAAAGTCACGTATTTAGTGTTTGAGAAACATCAAAGCAAACACACTGAGAATCATTACACATAGACAGAATATTAACAATAATTTTAGACAATGATATATATGCACAACATTCAAAGTTTGTTTTTAGTGGGGAAAAAAAAACCAATATAGTAAATATCAGCAGAAAACCTAGCTTTCAATCTCAGCTCAATCACAAGCCACCTAACTGAACAAGCCCTTCATTGTTCTTTGGCTGGAGCCAAAGAAAGGAAGAGAAACTATTTTCAAGGTTCCTTCCAGCTCTAAAGAAAATCCTATGATCCCACCTTTCTCAACTAGAATTATAAACAAGAGAATTTCTATCCAAAAATATTCAGTTATAAAAGTAAAAATCTGCTTATACATGAGGTGATGGATATGTTAACTGGATGGGAGGAATGCTTTCATAATGTATACATTTATCTAATAACGACACTGTACACTTTAAATATTTTACAACTGTATTTGTCAATTATACCTCAATAAAGTTATAAAAATAAAATAGAAATCTGGCTAGAAAATGTTTAAAAACACTTTACATAATACATTTCTCCTACTGCCTCTAAGTCTTGAACACTTTAAATATTTTACAACTGTATTTGTCAATTACACCTCATTAAAGCTAGAAAAATAAAATAAATCTGGCTAGAAAATGTTTAAAAACACTTTACATAATACGTTTCTTCTACTGCCTCTAAGTCTTAGTTGCAGGACTCTCAACATTTATAATACTAAAGATGCAAAATCTGATCATGTTAACTCATTTCTCTCTTATTTTAAATTCTTTTCAAAATGAGCAAGTGTTGCCAGAGGCCAGGGTTGGGAGGTGGTGAAATGGGTGAAGGTACTCAAAAGGTAAAGACTTTCAGCTATGAGATAATTAAGTTCTGGGGATGTAATACACAGCATGGTGACTATACTTAACAATATGTATTGCATATCTGAAAACTGTTAAGACAGTAGAACTTAAAAGTTCACATCACAAGAAAAACATGTAATTACATGAGGTGACTAATGTTAAGCTATATCATTCTGCAATATATAGATAAATCATTATGCTATATACTTTGGACTAACACCATGTTACAAGTCAATTATATCTCAAAACTGTGAAAAAATGACAAAGAGCTGAACACTGAATATTATCTTAAAGGTCTTTTCTCAAGCAAATATAATGATAAATTAAACTGTTTAATGAAACTTCAATATTTAAAAACAAATCTTTCAAAAATGATCTTATGAACACATATAATTATCCTATTCATTATTTCAATCAATATGCTAAGCACCTACTATGTGTTGGGCACTGCAGTATTTCAACTTCTTTCTACTATCTCAAATAAAAGTCAGAGTATGAGAATCTTACCAACATGGCCTCCTCCGATGGTGTATGTCTTCCCAGATCCAGTCTGTCCATAGGCAAAAACGGTTGCATTATAGCCTTCAATGAGTGACAACACTAATGGCTTTATACAGGTATTATAAACTTCATCTTGAGTGGAATTTTTGCCAAAAACAAAATCAAAAGTAAAGATTCTATCTCTCCCAATGATAATTTGTTGGGTGTTTGGAATAACTCTCACACAAGCTTGATGATTATGAAGAACTTCTTTGCACAGCAGAGGTCTAATTCTTATAGCAACTTTAACTGGTATTTCTTCCATGGCAGCTTAGATTTTACTAAATAGATTTTCTACTTAATATCCATCATCTAGTGTGAGACACATCCATTTTAAGTAAGATCTGGACCCCTGTGTATCAAAATAAAAACAAAATTTAGTTATTCTTCTTTCCTAATAAACTAACCATCTTCTAAAGCAAAGTCAATTACAGCAGGCTTTATTCCAATATAAGATAGCTACAAAGAGTAAATCTGTCTAGAAAAAGCATACCTATATAATTTATAGATGAAACAATACGATGTCCAGCTTTGCAGCAAAATAATTTAGGGGGTGGGAGCCATGAGTTAGTAAATAATAAAGCAAAGTGATAAGTGAATGGGATTCAATCATGCCATTCTTTCTATAATGGTAATATGTTTCCCAGCTCATTTATCTAAATATTGAATAATTGGGGAGTTAGAAACATACAGCAAGGAAATTGGTAAAGCAACTGAACTGAACTGACGCAAGTAGTACAAAGCAAACCCTTATATGAGACTTTACAGCTATGTACTGAAAAATAACATCTCCCCATTGTCACAAATGTTAGAAATTAATCCATGAAAACAGTTTAAAGGATTTCTATAAGTCAACGTAAATTTAAAATGAAACTTTTTATTCAAAGATAACCAAAACTAACAGAAAAACTGTTGTTTCATTCATAAATTATGTGGTACTTTTTCTAAAATTCTCTGGTGGGATTAATACACTAAAAATTAAACTGGTAGCTATACTTACAATGAACAAGCTGAAAAATAAATTAAGAAAACAATTCCATTAACAATAACATTACAAAGAATCAAATGCTCAGGAATATATTTAACAAAAAACATGTAAAACTTACACTTTGAAAACTACAAAATATTGTTGAAACTAAAGAAGATCTAAATAAATGGAAAAACATCTCATGTTCATGGGCTGGAAAGCTTAAAATGGCAATATTCCTCAAATTGCTCTCAAGATTAAACAGAACACCTATCAAAATCCCAGCTGACTTCTTTGTAGAAATTGAAAAGCTGATTCTAAAATTCACATGGAAATTCAAGGGACACAGAATAGTGAATACAATACTGAAAAAGGACAAAGTTGGAGGATATACTTCCCCAATTTCATAAACAGGCAACAGTAATCAAGACAGTATGGTACAGGCACAAAAACACAAATATAGATCAATAAATGGACAGACTGCTCAGAGATAAACTCACCCACATATGGTCACCTAATTTCTATGATAAAGAAGGCAAAAACATACAATGAAGAGACAGACTCTTCAATAAGTGGTGCCGGGAAAATTGGACATCTAATGTAAAAGAATGAAATGAGAACACTTCTTAATACCATACACAAAAATAAACTCAAAATGGATTAAAGACCTAAATGTAAGGTCAGACACAATGAAACTCTTAGGAAAACATAGGCAGAACACTCTATGACATAAATCACAGTAAGATCTTTTCTGACTCATCTCCGAGAGTAATGAAAATAAAAACAAAAACAAAGAAATGAGACCTATTTAAACTTAAAAGCTTTTGCACAGCAAAATAAACCATAAACAAGACGAAAAAACAACCCTCAGAAAGGGATAAAGTATTGACAAGTGAAGCAACTGACAAAGGATTAATCTCCAAAACTGTATACAAACAGCTTCTGCAGCTCGATTAAAAAAAAAACACAACCCAACCAAAAAATGGGCAGAAGATCTAAATAAACATTTCTCCAAGGAAGATATACAGATGGCTAAAAAGCACATGAAAAGATGCTAAACATCACTAATTAGGGAAGTGCAAATCAAATAAAAACTATAACAGTGTATCACCTCACACTGTCAGAATGGCCATCAAAAATCTATGAACAATAAATGCTGGAGAGGGTGTGAAGAAAAAGAGAATGCTCTTACACTGTTGGTGGGAATGTAAACTGATATGGTCACTATGGAGAACAGTATGGAGGTTTCTTAAAAAACTAAAAACATAAGTACCATACATGATCCAGCAATCCCACTCCTGGGCATACACTTGGACAAAACCATAATTCAAAATGATATATGCACCCCAATGTTCAATGAAGCACTATTTACAACAGCCAGGATATGGAATCAATCTAAATGTTCATCAACAGAGGAATGGATAAAGAAGATATGGCACATACAAAATACAATGGAATATTACTCAGACATAAAAAGGAACAAAATTGGGACATTTCCATAGACATGAATGGACCTAAAGACCTATACAGTGAAGCAAGTCAGAAAAATAAATATCATATATTAACACATATTTGTGGAATCTGAAAAAATTGGTATAGACGATCTTATTTACAAAGCAGAAATAGAGACACAGAGAGAACAAACATATAGATACCAGTGGGAAAAGGGGTGTGTGGGACGAATTGGAAGATTGAGACTGTGACTGACATATGTACACTACTGAAACTGTGTATAAAACAGATAATGAGACTCCACTGTACAGCACAAGGAGCTGCACTCAATGATCTGTGGTGACCAAAATGGAAAGGAAAGCTCAAAAAGAGGGGATGTATGGCTTCCTTGATGGCTCAGAGGTAAAAAATCTGCCTGTAATGCAGGAGATGCGGGTTCATTCCCTGAGTTAAGAAGCTCTCCTGGAGAAGGAAATGGCAACCCACTCCAGTATTCTCACCTAGGAAATCCCATGGGCAGAGGAGGTTGGCAGGCTACAGTCCATTGGGTCACAAAAGGGTTGGACACAACTTAGTGACTAAACAACAAAATAGTTGATTTTGCTGTACAGCAGAAACTAATTGTAAAGCAATTGTAAACAACATTGTAAAGCAAATATATACTACAAAAGTCTTAAAAGAAAACACAAGGGTATTTCATTGTAACCTTGAATTTAGCAATGGTTTCTCATTTATGTCACCAAAAGCAAAAGCAATAGCAATAAGCTGTAAAAGGAAAAGTAGATAAAATGAACTCAATCAAATTAAAAGTTTGTACCCCAAAGGATACTACCAAGAAAATGAAAAGATAGTAGCACTATTCACAACAATCGAGACATGGAAATAACAAAATATTCATCAACAGATAAATGGATAAAGAAGATGTGGTATGTATAGACAATGGAATACTACTCAGCCATAATAAAGGAAAACAATGTCATTTGCAGCAACATAGATAGACCTAGAAATTATCATACAAAATGAAGTAAATTAGAAAAATACAAATACATATGGTATCACTTGGGTGTGGAATCTAAAATATGACACAAATTAACTCATCTACAAAACAGGTAAAGACTCATAGACATAGAGAACAGATCTGCAGTTGTCAAGGTGGAGAGAGGATGAGGGAAGAACAGAGTGGGAGTTTAGGGTTAGTAGATAGAAACTATTATATACAGAATGGATAAACAACAAGGCCCTACTGTATAGCACTGGAACTGTATTCAATATCCTGTGATAAATCATAATGGAAAAGAATGTATATATATATATATATGAATCACTTTGCTATACAGCAGAAATTAACATAACATTGTAAATCAACTATACTCCAATAAAAATTTTTAAAAGGAATATAAAAAATAATAAAATACAATATTGAAAACAGAAGAAAAAAGTGAAAAGACAATTCATTGAATACTACTGTTGTTTAGTCACCAGTCATGTCTGACTCTTCTGTGACCCCATGAATTGGAATTCTCCAGGCAAGAATACTGGATTGAGTTGCCATTTCTTTCTCCAAGGGATCTTCCTGACCCAGGGGTCGAACCTGCATCTCCTGCATTGGCAAGAGATCCTATACTGCTGAGCCAGAGGAGAAAATACTTGCAAGTCATATATCTAATAACCATTTGTGTCCAGAATACATAAAGAACTATTACAATTCAGGAAAAAAAAATTTTTAAGTGGGCAAAAGATCTGAAAAGGGAGTTTTTCAACGATGATATAAAAATGGCGAGGGGGCTTCCCTGGTGGTCCAGTGGTTAAGAATCTGCCTTGGAACGCAAGGGACATGGGTTTGATCCCTGGTCCAGGAAGACCCCATATGCTGCGGGGCAACTAAGCCCGTGTGCCACAACTACTGAGCCCTTGGCCTAGAGCCCACAACAAGAGAAGCCACCACAATGAGAAGCCCTTGTGCTGCAACAAAGAGTAAGTAGCCCCAGCTCACTGCAACTAGAGAAAGCCAGGGCAAATCAACAAAGACAAGCAAAAAATAATAATAATAATAAATAAATAAAATTATGTGGTGTAGTGGTTAGTTGCTCAGTTGTGTCCGACTCTTTGTGCCCCTAAGGACTGTAGCCCACCAGGCTCCTCTGTCCATGGGATTTTCCTGGCAAGAATATCGGAGTGGGTTAACGTTCTCTTCTCCAGGGGATCTTCCCTACCCAGGGATTGAACCTGGGTCTCCAGCTTTGCGAGTGGATTCTTTACCATCTCAGCGACCAGGTAAGCCCATAATAAATAAATTTGATTTATATAAAATTTTATATATATATAAACACAATCAGGTATCACTTTACACCCACTGACATAGTTATAAAAAAAAAAATCACATAAGTGTTGGCAAGAAGGTAGAGAATATGGAACCCTTATGGGAATATACAATGATACAGCCGCTTTGGAACAGTCTGTGTGCATGTGCAAAGTTGCTTCAGTTGTGTCCGGCCCTTTTCGACTCCATGGACTATAGCCTGCCAGGCTCCTCTGTCCCTGAGATTCTCCAAGCAAGAATACTGGAGTGGGTTGCCATGCCCTCCTTCCGTGGGAGTTGGCTGGCAGTACCTCAAAATGTTAAACACACAGTTACCACTTCACCCAGTAATGCTACTTTCAAGTATATTTTCCAAAGAAACAAAAACATATGTTGACAAAAAAAGTTGTAAATGAATGTTCACAGTCTTGTTAGTATAAAAGTTAAAAGAAAAAGGAAGTAACAAACAAGCAATCTATGTTTAAATGCAGATGAAAAGTAATCAGTTTGGGGTGGGGCTGAGCCCTATGGAGAAGAGCTCTCTAGTAACCGAGCAGACTAATGGACTAAAATAATATTTTCAGCACTACATGCAATGAAAATGTTAATTAAGACACATTTAGTATTCACTAGCTTGAAACGGAGAAGGCAATGGCAAGCCACTCCAGTACTCTTGCCTAGAAAATCCCATGGATGGAGTAGCCTGGTGGGCTGCCGTCCGTGGCGTCGCTGGGGGTCGGACAGGACTGAGCGACTTCCCTTTCACTTTTCACTTTCACACATTGGAGAAGGAAATGGCAACCCACTCCAGTGTTCTTGCCTGGAGAATCCCTGGGACGGGGGAGCCTCGTGGGCTTCCGTCTGCGGGGTCGCACAGAGTCGGACACGACTGAAGTGACTTAGCAGCAGCAGCAGCAGCCTTTAAAAAGAACTCTGCAGCAACACTGTGCATCTATAATCTGGTGAGTGGACAGTCTGAAAAGGATCACAGTAACAAAAAAACATTTACATCACTGTACTAAGAGCCCAATGAGAGTTAAAAAAATATCAGCTCCCCTGGGCTGTAAAATCCCAAAACAGAGTCAACAAACTAATGGCCAAAGAGATGCACTTAACCTTCGTGGTTTTAACCATTCTAGTGAAATTCTGCACTGAAAAAACAATACTCATAAATATGGTGAATCTTTTCTTAGATAGTAAAGGACTATACAACATTTGGTATTGGAAACTTTTCCAAAGAAACTACAGGGATGTAGTATGATTTACTAATTCCAAATGTCTCTGAACACCTATATTAGGAATTTTTATCGCACAGATTAGTTTTTTTTATACCATCACATTAAAACAAAACAATCTATGTTAAGCTAAACCTAACTATTTCCAATAAAATTGCTAATAAAAGGTACAAGTGTAATTGAGATGTTTTCACTTTATTGATTTTTTAAATAGGAGTATTTATAAAGAATCTGAATTCAAAGGCAACAGAAAAAACTAAAAACCAATAAGGGCCCATAAACATATAGCTAGCAAAAAAAATCAGTATAAAAGAATTTTCTTTTTTTAAAAAATCCATAGTACTCATACTTCTTTAGATACTGATAAAATACAGCCATCAGAAGCATATATATTATCTCACCAATAAATTTGAAGAAAGGTTAAAATATGATTGACTGGTGATATTTACGCATACTCACTGGAGTTTTGAAATCTGAGCAAAAGAAGGAGAAATGTTTGATTACTGATGCCCTTACTGATTAGAAAAGTGTCTCCAAATACCGTAGTCATTCGTGCCTCTGGCTTTTCAATAGCAGTGATTATCTAAAAATTGTAGTTTGTAAGTAATAAATATTCTCGTAAGAAACTTTCTGGCAAATGAGTAGTGAGTCTCATAAGGATCTCAGAAAAGGCCCCAAATGCATAAAGAACTAGGCGAAGAAGACAGGAAGAAAAGATGGGGAAACAACGAAGCTTTTCAAACTGGGAGGGGCCGACATTTTATTTTTTAAATGTTTCAAAGAAAGAACTTGGGTACCCTTACTCTCAATTATCTCCTGCTGTAAGGGAGAGGGCTTTCAGACTTCTGCAGAGCTTAGAATGCAGCAAAGTTCCAACATCCGCAATGGAAAAAGGAGGCCTGTGACAAAACGAAACCCCCAAGGAGGGTGGGCCTTTCCCGTCCCTCTTCAGATCCCATAGCTGGAAGTATGAACACAATACACAAGATCCGACTTCGTGCTCCTCGGTCCGGAGTTCCCGCGCGTCCCTATTCCTCAAGCCCCTCTAGCTCACGGGGCACCCAACTTCCCCGGCCACTGGCCGGGGGACCCCAGCAACGCCCTCAGGCCCCTCGGGCGCCCTCCTCTGTCCTGCTGACGCCCCAACCGCCCACCCCGCCAGCCAAGCCTCGGCGGGTCCCAGCCCCGCGGCCTGCACCCTCTCCTCCCAACGGCCTGCTGAAGACGCGCCGTCGCCGCACCAGACCCGGACCTCCGGCCCGGCCCGGCCCGCCTGCCACTCACAGACCGGTTCGAGAAAGCCCGTCTCAGGCGGCCAGCGCAGCGCAGGACTTCTCGGCTTCACTTCACTCCGCCGCGCCGCCGCTACCGCAGCCGCCCGCGCCTTTTGTTGTTATGGGTTCTCCCGGCAACCGGCGAAGCTCGTGCTGACGTGCCCCCGCCCGTCAGGGCGTCCGACGGCTCTCGGGCCCCGCCCCTGGCTGCCAAGCTCCGCTCCTGGACCCGCCCCGTGAGGGAGGAGCCAAGAACCGGCCGCCTCCCAGTAAAACTCAGGGACCCCTCCCACAGTCATCAGCCGAAGTAACCCTCCACGAATTTGTAAAGTGATTATGAGAAAGATTCACACTGTTTTCAGTATTGTAGCTACCAATTCTATTTATTTTTATTGAAGTTAAGTTCATAAAATGAACCATTTTAAGGTGTACAGTTCAATGGCATTTTAGACATTCACAGTGTTGTGCAACCATCACCTCTATTTCCAAAACATTTTCATCATTCCAAAAGGAAAACCCCATACTGGTTAGCAACATTCCTCGTATTCCTCTCTCCCCCAGCCACTGGAGACCACTAATCACCTTTCTAAGGATTTACCTGATTTGGGCATTTCATAGTCAGAGAATCATACAATTTGTGGCCTTGTGCTGTCTTTTTTTTTTCTGAAAAACAATTCCCAGGTGTACTCCTGTAGTAGCAAGTATCAGGACTTTAATTCCTTTTTAAGGCTGAATAATCTTCCATCATGAGGACAGACTACATTTTATGTACCCATTTATCAACTAATGGACACATGGCTTATTTCCACTTCGGGAATACTATAAATAATTCTGCTAGGAACATGATATACAGGTATCTGTCTAATGTCTTTTTTTTTTCAGTTCTTTAAGGTATAGACCTTCTCTCTCAAGAGGCTGTAAGAGTGACCCAGAGAGTCTAGGGAAATGACATCAAGTGGAAAGCGACCTTCTGGTTGGACACGGCTGGGGGAGGAAGCTGTCTGTATTTCTAGCCTGAAGCAAAGTAATTGAATGGCAGCACAGGGAGGGCCCTGGAGTGGAACAGCCTACACTACCACCATCCGTTAGGGCAAGAACCTGTGATTTTCCTGTTTTCCATCTTGCCCTCACAAATCTATCCTGTACACCTGCTATGCAGGACACAAACCTGACCACAAATCTACCTTTTGCCTATACTGTTTTTGCAGTGTTATGGAGAATATTACTACTTAGCAGCTGGAATGAGAAATCCATGTATGAAGAGGCACAATTTTGCTGAGAAGATGCTTTGTTAGCCTACACCAGGTGGAAGTTAAGCCTCCTGAAAGTGACTTGGTAGGTATTCAGGCTTCAGAGAAGAGGATGGTGATGCTCATATGAACCTAGAGAGGAATTATTTGACTGTTCTTAAGAAGGAATGAGAAAGACGGAGGAAGCCTGAGATGTTAGGAAGAGGCTGAGAGGCTGAATCAGAGAGGACGGAAAGGCTAGCTAATTAAGGAATCCAGGGAGAACAGACATGGCTAAAGGGGATCTTTAGGTTGTATACTATGAGGACGGTGAACCTCTTCCTCACTCTCCCCTGCAAAATATTCAGTAAAGTATACACCGCTAACCAAAGTATTTGTGACACAAATTGTTTGTAACAACTTGAAGATCTGCCAGCCTCTAAGTCAAGTCTGGTGCTGTACAAAAACCACGTGAACCTAGAAGGCAGAGAAGGCTAAAATCTGGCCTACATGTCAGTGATGTTTTACTTCACTAATAAACCAAAGCAATGTAAATTAAAATAACAAACCATTTTACCTATAAAGTTGGTAACAACTTTTTATAATGTAACAGGCAAGCATTCAATGAGACAGACTTGTTTTTAAACCTTTTGACTATGCCATATGGCTGCCCCACTTGACTTGTGTGATCTTAGTTCCCTCGCCAGGGATCAAACCCATGTCCCCTGCACTGGCAGTGAGCAGTCTTAACCACTGAACCACCAGGGAAGTCCCAAAGGCAGGTTTTTATACATAATCCCACCTCTTGTCATCTCTCCAAAGAAAATAAAAATATAAATAAAGAATCATGTAGAAGGATATTCATTATGGTAGTATGTGTAACAGCAAAAACTTTGAAGTTACATGTATGTTCATTGAAAGATATCCCTAAATTAACAATAGTACATTTATAAAAGAGAATATTACGTACATATGGAAATTCAATTTTACAAGAATTTGATATAGGAAAATCCCTACAAATTAAGCATATGAAATACTATCTAGTGTTCTCATCTAAAGAACTGGAATAGAAGTCATCCCTACTTCATAGAGTTGTTGTGAAGTTTGAAAAGTGGAACTAATGGTAAAGCAAGGACTCAAAAATTATTAGGTACCTAGAATGATGGTGGCATTTTTCTCAAACTTGTTCAGAGGAGAAACATACACACATATATACATATATAAAAGCAAAAAATAGTTAAAATGTTCAACAAAGTTCATCAAAACAACCATCATTAAAACTGAGTTAAAGGTCATTTTATAATTTAATCAACTAGGGTCTTGATTCAATGAACAAAACCCAGTTTTGGAATACTTAAGAAAAAAGAAAGAATTTATTGAAAAGTGTATCATTAAAATGCTTTATGTTATAAGTAGTGGCAATGCCACTTGACTAAGAAAATATATTTCAGTTCATATAACTTGAAATGAAATATGAAAAATCAGTCTTAGAATTGGTGAAATAGAACATACTTCTACATATTCATGAGTTTATTTGAAGGGGCCTCTATTTTGTGGCATTAATTTATTATTTCTGCACCAATACCATACTGCTTTAATTAGTATAGCTTTGCCCTATATTTTACTGATAGGGCAAGCCGTGCCTCATTATTCTAACTTTTTTTGACTATTCTTACATTTCTCTTCCAGTTTGAATCATTTTGATATTTCCAGAAGAAAATTCCACTGAGATTGTTTAATTGGAATTGCAATTAAATTTTAAAAACCTATAACTTTACTTTTATAAACATAGAGGACAAATTTTTAAATGTAAAAATTTCATGGCTCTTTATGAAAAAGATAAAATGTTTCTCATGATAAAGTCCACTCTTCTTGACATAATATACAAGGCCTTTCATAATCTGCTTTTTGCTTAACTTTCTAGATGCCCTGCTATTTCTACATTTCTTTTAAGAAGATATAGTAACTTATTTATTTTTATTTTTAAAATTTTGGTGGCACTGGATCTTCTGTTGCAGCACTCAGGCTTCTCTAGTTGCAGCACATGAACGTACTTCCCTCTCAGCATATGAGATCTTAGTTCCCCAACCAAGGATCAAATCTGCATCCCCTTCATTGGAAGGTAGATTCTTAACCATTGGATCACCAGGGAAGTCCCCCTGCTATTTCTTGCCTCACATTTTAATTCTCCAGCATCAGCAAAGACTATATATCATTTATTTTTATGTCACTTATTTTTTATTTTTATCATTTATTTGTTTATATTTTATCATTGTTGAACATAGTCAGCATTTAATATACAGTAAATATTAAGCTCATTGCAGAGACGCAATAAATATTTATGGGAATTAAAAAAAATAAAAACCCCAGAGAACAAGTAATTTGCTCAAGGCTATATGGTCAGTAAGTGGCAGAGGCGAGACTGAAGCCTATATGTGTCAGTTGACAAAGTCAACACTGGCTCCTCAGAGACTGAGGTCAGCTATAGCTTTCTACATAATGCACGACACGTCTCTCTTTCTCTGTGTCTTTCTCTCTCCCCTTATTTACTCAAATCAGAATCCAAACATGATCCACATGTAGCATTTGGTTGACATGTTCCTTAATTCTCTTTTAGTAAGTCATTTGCCACTTTTTAAAAAAATTATGGTAAAATACACAATAACATTGGGCTTCCCTGGTGGCTCAGAGAGTACAGTGTCTGCCTGCAATGCAGGAGATCTGGGTCCCATCCCTGGGTCGGGAAGATCCCCTGGTGAAGGAAATGGTAACCCACTCCAGTACTCTTGCCTGGAAAATTCCACGGACGGAGGAGCCTGGTAGGCTACAGTCCATGGAATCGCAAAGAGTTCCACATGACTGAGCAACTTCATTTCTTCACACAATGACATAAAATTTATCATCTTGACCATTTTTAAGTATGCAGTTGAGTAGTCTTAAGTCCATTCACATTGTTGTTCAACAATCTCCAGAACTTTCTGTCTTGCAAAATTGAAACTCTACCCAGTAAACAAATCCGCATTCACCCCTTTCGTCTCTGGAAACCACCGTTCTACTTCTGTCTGTATGAATTTGACTACCCTAGGTACTTCATATATGTGGAATCTTATAGTATTTGTTTTTTTTTGTGACTGGCTTATTAACTTAGCATCATATCCTCAAGCATTACCCATGTTGTGTTGTAGGATATGTCAGAATTTCCTTCCTTTTTAAGGCTAATATTCCATTGTATGGATGTAGCATATTTTGTTAATCCATTCATCTCTTGTTGGATACGGGTTGCTTCCAGTTTTTGGCTATTGTAAATAATGCTGCTAAGAACAAAAATACAACTATTTCTTCAAGATCCTGCTTTCAGTTCTTTGGGGTATATACTCCGAATGGAATTGCTGGATTGTGTGGTAGTCTTATCTTTAATTTTTTGAGGAACTGCCAAATTGTTTTCATAGCAGCTCTACCATTTTACAGTCCCATCAGAAGTGCACAAGGGATCCAATTTCTCCACATCCTCACCAACCCTGCCACCCCACTTTTTAAAATCACTTATCTGTTGAAGAAACTGTGCCATTTGTCCTTTGGAATGTCTCACGTTCTAGATTTGGCAATTGCATCTTTGTGTTACCATTTAACAGGTTCCTCTGTTTCCTACATTTTCTGTAAACTACATTTCCTGTAGATCTAGATTCTTGATTAGATTCAGGCTCAATTTTTCTGGCAAGAATAAGTCATAGACAGGGCAGTGTACTTCCCTATTCAACACACCAGGAGGCATATAATGTCTGACTGTCCCACTTCTGGTGATGTTAAGATTACTAGTGAGTTCAGGTGCTTTCAGCCTAATCCATCCATTTAAAATTTCCCCTAATGGTTTTAAGAACCATTGATGTTTATTTTATAGATCCATTATTAGGCATTCATTAGGAATTCCAAAATGGTAATGTTCTAATTCTAATATTCCTTTTTGCATTTATTAGCTAGAATTGTTCTATAAAGAAGTTTCCCTCTATCAAATTATCCTAAAATACAGTTAGTAGAGGACCCATGCTTGATTTTTTTCTCTTCTATTTATCCATTTTGAGAATAGTGAATTGATCCCTACCAAACTCCAAAGTTGACCAACAGGGTTTCTTTTTTTGAATTGGGTAGGAGTGATTATGAACTCATAGAATTTTATACTTTTTATTTGCCTTCCAAATACCATTTTCACCCTTCAAAGTATTTCTAGACTTCTTATTAAGTACCACTGTGACTTACTGTTTCTTTTCATTTTAATCCGGGCTTCATGAACGTTGTCAAGTTTTAATCATTGAATTCCATTCCTACAACCAAAAAATACTGATTAATTTATATGCCAACCAACCCTCAGTCTTCCTGAGAATGTTGAAATAGAAATAGCCAGGGAAGGGAGAAAGTTATTAGATTTTTTTCCAACTCCATTAGGAAATTCAGTCAGTTCCTTCCTTAGACCAACTCAGAATATAAGACTTGTTTCCTAGCTCTTCAGTGGTTCCCAAATTGAAATGATCCCCACCTGGTGAAGAATTCTGATTACACAAAGGTATAGAAGACAAAGTTGTTTGGACTGCCTACCATCCCTTTTCCTTTCTATAAGCAGACCTCCTCTATTTATTCAAGAACTACCCCTATTCCTTGGCTCAGATGGTAAAGAATCCGCCCGCAATACAGGAGACCCAGGGTTCGAGAAGGTCATGGAAACCCACCCCAGTATTATTGCATGGAGAATCCCATGGACAGAGGAGCCTGGAAGCTACAGTCCAGAGGGTTGCACAGAGTCAGACACAACAGAAGCGATTTAGCATGCACACATGTATCCCTGCAAATTCATTGGAAGGACTCATGCTGAAGCTGAAACTCCAATACTTTGGCCACCTAATTTGAAGAACTGACTCATTAGAAAAGACCCTAATGCTGGGAAAGATTGAAGGTGGGAGGAGAAGGGGACAACAGAGGATGAGTTGGTTGGATGGCATCACTGACTCGATGGACATGAGTTTAAGTAAGCTCCAAGAATTGGTGATGGACAGGGAAGCCTGGTGTGCTGCAGTCCATGAGACTGCAAAGAGTCAGACACAACTGACTGAACTGAACTGTGCTGCATGTACCCCTGCTCCACCTGCTCGGCCAGCCAATCACTTGGCTCTTACCCCAGGCCCCAGGCAGGGGACCTGGGACTCAAGCCAGGCTAATTAGCCAAGCTACAGATTTTTTTGCATGGACTATTGGCAAAGATTTGCACTCTGTTGCCTGTAATCATTAGCTATTAGCGTCATCTCTTCCAACAGAGAAAAAAATGTGTAATCTGTGCATTTTAATCCATTGACCATAACTGGACATTGCTAAGACCAGCTCTTTCCCTGGATTTATCTTTTTTTTTTTTTAATCATTACATTTCCTTTTTCATTAAACTAGTTTGAGTCTGTTTTTTTTCACTCAAAACTAAAACATCTTTAAGCCAATGGGAGAAATCAAAACAGAAAGGAAAAGAAGGAAAAGAAAATAAAAAGGAAAAGAAAGGATATAGTGAATGGGGAAAAAGAGAAACTTAGATGAATGCCACTATAATAAATTCTCCAAACTTCCCATTGTTTTAGTCAGTGAGTCTTATACCTGAAAGGAATCATACAAATTACTTAACCCCATTATGTTTTATTAATTTCTTACTTTATATTTGATATCCCTAAATTAGACAAAAATTACTTTGCCATATTATTTATTCATGCGTGTATTAGGGTCCTCCAGAGAAACAGAGCCAATATGATATACTGAGAGAGAGATGTAGATCAAACTTTAGACCTATAATCTATATCTATCTGTCCATCAATCCATCCAACCATTCATCCATCCATTCATCTATCTAGAGAGAAAGAGAGACGTATTTTAAGGAATAAGCTTATGTGATTGTGGCAGAGAAGGCAATGGCACCCCACTCCAGTACTTGCCTGGAAAATCCCATGGATGGAGGAGCCTGGTGGGCTGCAATCCACGGGGTTGCTAACCGTTGCACATGACTGAGTGACTTTCCTTTCACTTTTCACTTTCATGCGTTGGAGAAGGAAATGGTGGGCTTCCGTCGATGGGGTTGCACAGAGTCGGACACAACTGAAGCAACTTAGCAGCAGCAGCAGCAGCATGTGATTGTGGGGGCTATCAAGTCTTAAATCCATAGGGCAAACTAGCAAATTGGAACTTCAGATGAGTTGATGTCTTGAGTCTAAACTCTTCAGGGCAGAGCAGCAAGTGGAAAACTCAGACAGGATTTCTATGTTTTAGCCTTAAGGCAGAGTTGTTCCTTCTTCTGGAAAGCTCAATCTTTGCCCTGAAGGCCTTCAACTGATTGGTTGAAGCCCACTCATTATGGCATGTAATTGCTTTACTCAAGTCTGTTGATTATAAATATTAATCATATCTGAAAAATGACTTCACAGCAACATCTAGACTAATGCTTGACCAAACAACTGGGCACCCTTGCCTAGTCATGCTGACATAAAATTAACCACCACAGTGTTGTCCTACCTCAACCGGTAAATAGCTAGAGACATGCATATATTTTATAAAATGATACAAAATGAAAATTAGAACCAGAACCAGAGACTCAGACTATCCTCTTGCCTATGTAAATTAAATAGGAATAAAGATTTTAACTGATTTGTTCAAAAGCTGATGATAGAACCAAGACAATGAGCATATGATGATTCTCCTTAGAACAGCCCAGACACTTGGATCTTCAGTTCAGTTCAGTCGCTCAGTCATGTCCGACTCTTTGCAACCCCATGAATCACATCACGCCAGGCCTCCCTGTCCATCACCAACTCCCGGAGTTCACTCAAACTTATGTCCATCGAGTCGGTGATGCCATCCAGCCATCTCATTCTCTGTCGTCCCCGTCTCCTCCCACCCCCAATCCCTCCCAGCATCAGACTCTTTTCCAGTGAGTAAACTCGACGCATGAGGTGGCCAAAGTATTGGAGTTTCAGCTTTAGCATCAGTCCTTCCAATGAACACCCAGGATTGATCTCCTTTAGAATGGACTGGTTGGATCTCCTTGCAGTCCAAGGGACTCTCAAGAGTCTTCTCCAGCACCACAGTTCAAAAGCATCAATTCTTCAGCTATCAGCTTTCTTCACAGTCCAACTCTCACATCCATACATGACCACGGGAAAAACCATAGCCTTGACTAGACGGACCTTTGTTGGCAAAGTAATGTCTCTGCTTTTTAATATGCTATATAGGTTGGTCATAACTTTCCTTCCAAGGAGTAAGCAAGCGTCTTTTAATTTCATGGCTGCAATCAGCATCTGCAGTGATTTTGGAGCCCAAAAAAATAAAGTCTGACACTGTTTCCACTGTTTTTCCATCTATTTCCCATGAAGCGATGGGACCAGATGCCATGATCTTCGTTTTCTGGATGTTGAGCTTCAAGCCAACCTTTTCACTCTCCTCTTTCACTTTCATCAAGAGGCTTTTTAGTTCCTCTTCACTTTCTGCCATAAGGGTGGTGTCATCTGCATATCTGAGGTTATTGATATTTCTCCCAGCAATCTTGATTCCAGCTTGTGCTTCTTCCAGACCAGCGTTCCTCATGATGTACTCTGTATACAAGTTAAATAAGCAGGGTGACAATATACAACCTTGACGTACTCCTTTTCCTATTTGGAACCAGTCTGTTGTTCCATGTCCAGTTTTAACTGTTGCTTCCTGACCTGCATACAGGTTTCTCAAGAGGCAGGTCGGGTGGTCTGGTATTCCCATCTCTTTCAGAATGTTCCACAGTTTATTGTGATCCACACAGTCAAAGGCTTTGGCATAGTCAATGAAGCAGAAATAGATGTTTTTCTGGAACTCTCTTGCTTTTTCCATGATCCAGCGGATGTTGGCAATTTGATCTCTGGTGCCTCTGCCTTTTCTAAGACCTGCTTGAACATCTGGAAGTTCACGGTTCACATACTGCTGAAACCTGGCTTGGAGAATTTTGAGCATGACTTTACTAGCGTGTGAGATGAGTGCAATTGTGCGGTAGTTTGAGCATTCTTTGGCATTGCCTTTCTTTGGGATTGGAATGAAGACTGACCTATTCCAGTCCTGTGGCCACTGCTGAGTTTTCCAAATCTGCTGGCATATTGAGTGCAGCACTTTCACAGCATCATTTTTCAGGATTTCAAATAGCTCAACTGGAATTCCATCACCTCCACTAGCTTTGTTTGTCGTGATGCTCTCTAAGGCCCACTTGACTTCACCTTCCAAGATGTCTGGATCCAGGTGAGTGATCATGCCATCATGATTATCTTGGTCGTGAAGATCTTTTTGGTACAGTTCTTCTGTGTATTCTTGCCACCTCTTCTTAATATCTTCTGCTTCTGCTAGTCCATACCATTTCTGTCCTTTATCGAGCCCATATTTGCATTAAATGTTCCCTTGATATCTCTAATTTTCTTGAAAAGATCTCGTTTTTCCTATTCTGTTGTTTTCCTCTATTTCTTTGCATTGATCGCTGAGGAAGGCTTTCTTATCTCTCCTTGCTATTCTTTGGAACTCTGCATTCAGGTGCTTATATCTTTCCTTTTCTCCTTTGCTTTTTCTCTTGTCTTCTTTTCACAGCTATTTGTAAGGCCTTCTCAGACAGCCATTTTGCTTTTTTGCATTTCTTTTCCATGAGGATGGTCTTGGTCCCTGTCTCCTGTACAATGTCATGAACCTCCGTCCAGAGTTCATCAGGCACTCTATCTATCAGATCTAGACCCTTAAATGTATTTCTTACTTCCACTGTATAATCATAAGGGATTTAATTTAGGTCATATCTGAATGGTCTAGTGGTTTTCCCTACTTTCTTCAATTTAAGTCTGAATTTGGCAATAAGCAGTTCATGATCTGAGCCACAGTCAGCTCCTGGTCTTGTTTTTGCTAACTGTATAGAGCTTCTCCATCTTTGGCTGAAAAGAATACAATCAATCTGATTTCGGTGTTGACCATCTGGTGATGTCCATGTGTGGAGTCTTCTCTTGTGTTGTTGGAAGAGGGTGTTGGATCTTAACACTAGGCATTTTATACTGTGGAGAACTCACAATTCTGGACTTCCTTACTTTGGGGGTGATTACCTCCCATGGTTTGAGAGCAAATAAAAATGTTACCTACGCCATGACAGCCTTTTTTGTTCCCAGTGAAAACACAGCACAAGCGCAAGAAAGGGTTGATGATGAAAATGTTGAATTTTGGCTGAGCTCTGCACTTTTGAAAAATAATGACAATAAGAAATTCCCCCAACATTGTTATCTGAAACCCCCTACCCTTTTGTGTTCTGGGAAACAGTATACCCAACAGGATAACCCTTCTTTGTGTGACTTAGATAGGACTGACAACTCTTTTTCCTGTCTCCCTTGTTGACTTGTGACTGTGACAAGACCAAATATAGACCTTTCCCCTTTCGCCTAAACCTGACAAGGCCAGACACAAACTCTCTAGTTCCTCGTCTCATGAATGATTAGCTGCGATTAGAACTGTTGGTCTGCCTCAAATTAGCTAGATACAAAGGTAAACATTTCCTGTTCAGCCAACTTACTGAGATGCCTCATGACTGCAGAACAACCGCCTATGAATCTCTCACCTGTAACTTGTATATTCCTCCCCATAAAACAGTAGGGTAATACCACCTGCCAAGAAGTCCTAATCTTGGCATCTGGGGTGCTCTCCATATTATAATTAACTGGATGAGATCAATTTCCTTACTTGTTCAGGTTTTGTCTTTGGCAATAACATCCATCAAAGGGCTGAGAAGTTTAAAAAAAAAATTTTTTTTTTTTTTTAAAAAAAAGAAGAGGGACTTCCCTGGTGGTCCAGCAGTTAAGACTCTGTGCTCCCAATGCAGGGGACACAGAGGTAAAGAACAAATGTATGGACACCAAGTTGGGGAGGAGTGGGATAAATTGGGAGATTGGGATTGATGTATATATGCTGCTATGTATAAAATAGATAACCCATGAGAACTTATTGTATAGCACAGGGAACTCTACTCAGTGCTCTGTGGTGACCTAAAAGGGAAGGAAATTCAAAAAGGGGATATATGTAAACATATGAATGATTTACTTTGCTGTACAATAGAAACTAATACAACATTGTAAAGCAACTACACTCCAATAAAAAAAAAAAAAGTGCAGTATAGGACTCCAGGGTGCCCCGTTCACATTCCCAACTCACTGTCATTTGTAAAGTTACTCTGACAAGCTTCCAGCAGATGGCAGTAAAGTGCTTGGAGAAAGGACAGCTTTCCCTAATTTACACACAGTGAGGTGACAAGGTAGATAATTAACAAAAATCAAGATTATGTTAGATGAAGGGCTTCCCTGGTGTCTCAGATGGTAAAGAATTCCCCCTGCAGTGCAGGAGACCTGGGTTTGATTCCTGAGTTGGGAAGACCCCCTGGAGGAGGGCATGGCAGTCCACTCCAGTATTCTTGCCTGGAGAATCCCATGGAAAGAGGAGCCTGGCAGGCTACAGTACACGCTGTCACAAAGAGTTGGACATGACTGAGTGACTAAGCATATTAGACCAAAGTGGTGGTGAAGCTGAGAAATGAGAGTCCTACAACATACAAATTCAATGTAAACTTTAAAAAAATATATGTGGTAAATTCTATTTAATGAAATAATTCATTCCATATTTAAGAAATGTTTAAAAAATCTTTATTCAATAAATTCCAATGTATTTACTCTGGAAAAAAAAAGATATCCTAAATTAAATATCATTATGTTTATCAACAAAAAGTTTTTAAATATCTGTCAAGATTGATTTCTACAAGAGTGGTAGCATTCAATACAGCAAAGACCCTACTCTCTCTCATATCAAATGATTATGGTACACAGAAAATTACTATACTGTGAAAAAAGGTACCGATTGGATGAATGAAATATTATCACTAAAGATCATTATAAGGCATGATTAATTTTAAGAAATCTGAGATTTAAAGAAAGCACTAAATTTTCTTCATTATTTCCCTCATGTATCTATAGAAAGGGAAAATACAGTCAAAACTAAACAAGCAAACAAAGGATAAAATTGGGAATACAGGGAGATATGTCAGGAAAATATTTTAAAAGAGTCTGGCTAATCAATTTTCTTGTTGCTGTAACCTCTACCACCTTCTCTTAATATCAAAGCAGAATTATATAAAAAATTATGATATAAAAAACGCAAGGCATTTTCTTAGGATCAGTTTACACTATGGGTCAATAATATATGCAACGTGTACGATGAAATGGAATTCCTTTCATATCTTCCCTGTGATCACGGGCATAGTCCCATAAGTAATAATCCAGAAGAATGGAATTGATCTCTCCAGTAGTTTTTTCACCCTTTTTTTCAATAAGCTCCAGAAGATAATCCCGAATCAGCTCGACACACCAAACTGAGCACCCTCTGATTTCCACCTCTTGCCTATTCCCATAAAAAAGCATTTCTCCTGCAAGGAGGAAAAACAAAAATAAGCACTCATAGTCAATGAAATAAAATGTATTCAAAACTTTACTGTAGGACAAAATGCAGTATTTAAATAGCATTCATTTTAAAATTGTAAATCTCAGACTTTATTTATTTTTGGTAATTTAAACCATTTCTAAACTCTGGCATTAATTCAAAATTGCAAGTTAAGTTCCACAAGGACAGGGATCGTGTCTGACTTGATTGTCTCAATATTCATAGGACCTAGCATAGCACCTTGCATATACTAGCTCCCCAATAAATATCTGCTAATTGAATATGGGTGAGCCATACATTTTAAAATATGACAACAAGATTATTATTTAAAAGAGAGGATTTAAAATTTGGGTTTGATGTCGGAGAAAAAAAATTACTTCAAAATTTGGAGGACTCCTAGGGGGCCAAATAAACAGCACCTCCTTTACCCTTGAGAACTAAATGTTGTCTTGGGGACACTCCAGATACATCAAGAAGAACCTAGGAGATCAAAGTTCTTAGCTTGAGCAAGGAAAACCATGCTTGTTCTTTGGACTCAGAATCCTTTTGTCAGCTCTGCCTGAATACAGAGCCACTAGCTCCTACAGGAACTGCAGTCTATTCAGTGCTCACCTCCAGAGTATATCTGATCCTGCAAGGTGGACACTGGCAGTGCTTTGCCAGAGAGACTAGAGTTGGGCTCAGCAACTCAACTGTCTATAAAGATGAGGCAGATAGAGTAAGTGGATGCAGCAGCTGGACGCAAAATGTGGTCAATAAGACTGCATGTGCTGACCCATGTCAAGGTAGACAGACCCCAAAGTTTGAGCATTTTTCTTCTCTTAGAAATCAGAAAATTGAATTTCATGTGAAATCTAATTGTCAAGTGCTGATAAGTAATTAAAAATTGCTTAAAACACTGTTCAAGCCAAACCAAACACATCTACAAGCTATATTTGGCCTCTGGCCACCAATCGGTACTTTTGCACAGGGCTTCACAGTAGCTAAGAAGCCCTGTGATCCACTGAGACCTAGGGGACATGCCCTAGCCCCACTGCTTCTACTCTGTCACTTGGGATCTTAAATAGTGTTACCTGTGTCCCTTCCATATGTCTATCTCTGATCCTCGGGGCAGACAGAGGAACAGACACTGGCTTAGCATTTGAGTTAAGCCTTTTTGAATGTGTAGGATTTGAACTGAACAAAAGAAAATTTGGGTGGGGGAAACCAGGCAAAAAAGTGTTCATAAAGATAGGAATGTGTATTCCACCCCCCCCAAAAAAAGATCAACTGAATGGCTGTATGTAGGAGAAGCCCTGAATGCTAAAGGTTGTCCCTTTAAAGATATTCAACAGTTAATGATCTCAGACATGAGTATTACGACATAAAACAGCTTGCTATTTTTCAAATGAGGAAATGGGCAAAATGGATTGCCCAAGGCTGCATAAAAATCTGGTAGAAGCAACCATAGGAATAGTGGTACCTTTATATTCTGTGTTATTCTTATTTTGGGTGACTGAAATCTATTTCACAGGAGAAAATTACTCAATCATAAAAACAACTTCTTTTAAAAATAAAGAAAAAAGTAGCTGAAAATACTGATGCTAACGCTGAAACTCCAATACTTTGGCCACCTCATGCAAAGAGTTGACTCACTGGAGAAGACTCTGATGCTGGGAGGGATTGGGGGCAGGAGGAGAAGGGGACGACAGAGAATGAGATGGCTGGATGGCATCACCGACTCGATGAACATGAGTTTGAGTGAACTCCGGGAGTTGGTGATGGACAGGGAGGCCTGGCTTGCTGTGATTCATGGGGTCGCAAAGAGTTTGTCACGACTGAGCGACTGAACTGAACTGAACACGAAAATTGTACAGTATAATTATTTTCCTTATGCAAAGGAATATTTAAAAAGCAAAGAGTTACTTTTCATACAAACACAATTATCTATACTCATAATAAGACTTTCACTCTTGAGAATGAATATTCAAACTCAATAATGGTAAATAAATAAGCCTAGAAAAGTCAGTGACTTGTGCAAGATAAACCAGGGGCAGACCTTGGAGCCTCCTCACTCAAAATCCAGTACATATTGTTTACCTCTCAGCCCACTTTTTATTTCACAGTGTAGTGTGCTCTTAAGCTTAATTAATAACACTTTGAATACAAACCTGAACTGTCTTAGTGTCGCACACCTTCATGTGACATAAATTTAGGTGTCATTTTAATATAAGACTCTGAAATGATGATGTCCAGATAGTGTGATTTCTAGCAATAACCATATTCCATGGTGTAAAAAACAAAAACCATTTTTCTATAATTTAATTGCCCTTGCATTCTTTACATGTGCTTTTAACAATAATAGTGCTTTGTTTTTTTTTTAAGGGAAGACCTTTTGTGAAAGAAATGACAAAGATTGAACAATTCACAGTATAACAAAGAATGTCTTAATTAAGTTGGCAAACCTTTGAGAAGTTTCTCCAGTAGTTCATCGGAGTATTTCAGGGCTCCCAGGTAAACAAGAACCTGAGGCAATCTATAGTCGGCAAACATGGTGATACTGGAGATGTCCTTAAAGCAGCCATCTCCTTTCCCCTCTAATACACTCCATGTATCTGCCACCAGGATTTGGGCCCTTTTGTAAAAAGAAATTCTTTTCCCCTGATGAATGAAGAGAATATGAATGTTACCTGGGTATCTGAAAGCTTTATGTATGCTATTAAAAAAAGGTACACATCAAAAACATTTTTTCAAGGGTAAATAATCTTACTCTTTGGTAAGAATTTATAGGTCTTTTATAGAAAAAAAAAGGGAGTCTATAAATACTAAATTATCTCTATCACTCCAGGTTTACTTCCTTTATTTTTCAAAGCACATAAAATACAACTCATGTCATCATGGTATTACTTAGTATTCTTTTTCAATGACATTACTTCATATACATATTTCTGTGCCACTATAATTTATCTGCTTACTATATTTAAGGGCTAGATAGCATTTCTTTAGAAAGTTTCTTAAAATATATATATATGCTTTTCTGACTGCAACATAATTCACATTAATTATATAAAATATAGAAGCACATGGAAGAAAAATTAATCATCCCCGAACTCACTTTTGAAGAGAATTACAATATCCATTTTTTAACTGGTTTCTTTCAGATAAAATGATTAACTTATTTCAGAGATAAAGACACAGCTGATCAACAGCTGATCAACTTATCAAGTCAACCATTTTTGGAAACTGTCCAAGTCAATATTTAAGCCCATATAACGAAATAAGATACCAATTATATTTATACATGGCAGAAACAAATTTAACCAAGCACTATAAGACAATAGGTCATAATTTAACTCAAAAATTCTCTATAAAACTACAAATGCTCATTAGCACTGACTATGGAAAAACATAATTACAATCTACTCCTAGTCTTAATACCAAGGCTAATGACCTCAAATCATCTTTTATAACTGTGAGTCTGCTAACCGTGAATAAGTATCACTGGCTCCCAAAACACATTCTGACCACCTTGGAGAATGTTTTAATCAGTAAATGACATAAAGAAGTAAACAAAAAATGAAATTAAATTCTTCAAGGATAGACTCCATATAAAAATTCGTTAAGATGATAATACAGATTCCTTTATTTATTTAAAAAAGACCTCTATTAAAACTACTTCTTTTCAAAATATTGCTATACAATCCTAATGAGAAATAACTTAATATTGTTTAACCTTAAAGAATATCTCCTGCAATCAATCCAGACGTACTTTTTCTAGATAAACTAAGTTTTCCATCTTTTTTTTAAACTAAATTTTCTAAAGCCACCACTAAGAAACTGAGTACTTTGTTTTCTAAGGCAAACACATACACTCATTTTTTGGTGTAAAGTCTGTAAATTACATTGAGTGATGGGGGAAGAAATCACCACTAAGAAATATTTCTATATCATTTGGGAATAATCTATATTCCTAAACCTACCAAGATATGACAACCTGGCAATTGTTCCTTTATGAATGCTGGACTTGTAGATGGTAACTAGATTTCTAATTCAAGTCAACTTTATTGAACAGCAAGCATAAAACTTAATTCACAAAACTGTTCCAAAAAGAAGTATTAATCACAATATGTATTATAATAGAAGTTACTGTCTCCTATTTTTAACAAGATTCATAGAGCAAGGGCTTCCCAGGTGGCACTAGTGGTAAAGAACCCTCCTGCGAATTCAGGAGACATAAGAGATATGGGTTCAATCCCTGGGTTGGGAAGATCCCCTGGAGGAGAGCACGATGTCTGGAGATTCCCATGGACAGAGAAGCCTGGCAGGCTACAGTCTATAGGGTCACAAAGAGTTGGACACAACTGAAGCAACTTAACATGCATGCATGCATAGAGCAAACAGGAAAAATCTAGGAGCCAGACTTATATAACAAAATCAGTGCCAGCATCTAACAAAACACAAATTGTCAATCATAGGCACTGTTTCCATGGTAGCCAACTAGGATATCAAGAAGGTTAGATTATAATACCCTAAAATGAAAACAAAAACAAATTCAAGAAAAGAATCTAAAAATAAATTCAAATCACCTATAAAGCATTTTTTAACAAGCTAATATGGCTTTCCTGGTGGCTCAGAGGTTAAAGTGTCTGCCTCCAATGCGGGAGACCCGGGTTCGATCCCTGGGTCGGGAAGATCCCCTGGAGAAGGAAATGGTAACCCACTCCAGTATTCTTACCTGGAGAATCCCATGGACAGAGAAGCCTGGTAGGCTACAGTCCACGGGGTCGCATAGAGTCGGACACGACTGAGTGACTGAATGGAACGGAATATGGTTTTTAGTAGTCAAATAATTTTAGTAACCAAATCTACATCTCTAAAATATTAACTGATATCACTGAAAATACCAGTAAATCCTCTAGTTACAATTCCCTATATGTTCCATAGGGCTTCCCTGGTGGCTCAGATGGTAAAGAATCCTCCTGCAAGGCGGAAGACCTGGGTTGGGAAGATCCCCTGGAGGAGGGCATGGCAACCTACTCCAGTATTCTTGCCTGGAAAATCCCATGGACAGAGGAGCCTGGCGGGCCACAGCCCCTGGGGTCGCAAAGAGTAAGACACGACTGAGCAACTAAGCACACAACACATATGTTCCGTAACACAGCTTTGCAAATAAAATGTTTTCAAAACAGTACCTTTTAATCAATGTAAAACACTATAATCATGAGTTGATTTTCTGCAACAAACTTATCATGAACAAACTAGAAAGGTCAAGAATTACAAATGCTTAAGAATAATGTAACATGTTATCAATTATGCTTAGTCACTCAGTCCTGTCTGACTCTTTGTGACCCCATGGACTGTTGCCCACCAGGCTCCTCTGTCCATGAGGATTCTCCAGGCAAGCATACTGGAGTGGGTTGCCATGCCCTCCTCCAGGGGATCTTCCCAACCCAGGGATCGAAGCCAGGTTTCCTGAATTGCAGGCAGATTCTGAACCAACAGGGGAGAAAAGCTCAAGCTTCTCATGTATATTTATTGGTATGTCAGCATAAATGAAGTTGATCTGTTAATTAGGGCTTTTATATAGTTACTGAATGGGCTTCCCTGGTGGCTCAGTGATAAAGAATCCACCTGCCAACAATGGAGATGCAGGTTTAATTCCTGGATTGGAAGATGCCCTGGAGAAGGAAATGGCAACCCACTACAGTATTCCTGCCTGGAAAATCCCATGGACAGAGGAGCCTGGCAGGCTACAGTCATTGGGGTTGAAAAAGACTCAGACATGTCTCAGCAACTAAACAATAGTTACTGAATATTCTAAATCAGAGTCACTTTGAGAGCTTTAAAAAATAAAGTTCTTTTACCCAGAGATCAGAATCTTTGATGGTGGTGCTTTGGAAATGTACCTGAATTCTGAAGTTTCCTGATTCTAGGGCACAGCCAGGTTGAGAAATCACTCATCTAATCTGTCTTATTTAGACAAATTCTCTAACTTCATTAACTTGTTCACAATGTCGAAAAACGAATGATAATCTCAGTAAATAAGTGTAACATTAAAAACAATTATTATTTTTATGTAACTTGCTGAAGATTAAAAAATACAGCAATTGATATTACGACCATATTATGAAGGAGTAGGGAAAAGGACACTCTAATATGCTACTGCTGATCATCTTTGTTATAGTTTTCCTGAGAAGAGTTACCATTTTATGTATAATAAGTCTGAAAATCCTGGCCACACTCTAACTCAGTAATCCCATTATGGGGAATCCATTCTAAGGAAATAATTATGGGTGTTAAACTGCTGTGCAATATTGCTTATTTTTACATAAAACTGGAAACAGTAAGATATAAAATTTAAAAATAAAACTATATCACAGCTATTGTGGTAAAATAGTTTGGGCAAATAATTATGGTAATCATCAATACAGTGGAGTACTATGAAGCCATTAAGAAGAGTAGCATGGAAAAAAATTGTGCTGTGAAAGAATTTTTACTGACATAGTTGCTCATAATATATTAAATTTTAAAACAGTTTATATAGCATATTTCTTCCCAGCTCATATATATACATATATATATAGTCACACACAGAGAGAAAAATAACAAATTGTGAACAATGGTTACCTCTTGGCAGAATAAAGACTGATTCTCTGTACTATCCAAATTCTATAATTAGTTTGTTTTACTTTTGCAGTTAGAAAATTTTAAAAATATGGATAGAAAGACGTTTGAGGATTTCCCTGGTGGTACAGTGGATAAGAATATACCTGCCAAAGCAAAGGACATGGGTTCGATCCCTGGCCTGGGAAGTTTCCACATGCCTCAGAGCAACTGAGTGCATGTGCCACGACAGTGGAGCCCACTCTCTACAGCCCATGAGCCACAACTACTGAGCCCAAAGTGCGGCAACTACTGAAGCCCACACACCTAGAACCTGTGCTCTGCAACAGGAGATGCCACCACAATGAGAAGCCCTGCACTACAACTAAAGAGGAGCCCCTGCTTGCCACAACTAGAGAAAAGCCCGAGCACAGCAACAAAGACCAGTGCAGCCAATAAATAACCAACTAAATTTTTAAAAATACATTTGATCGTATCACTTTCTGAATTCAGCAGCAGTACCAAAAGTTCATCAGAATTCCTTTAGACTTGGAATTGAGCAAAGTGGTTTAATTACTTGTTTATCATTTAAATGAATATGCAGAGTCACAGATGTAGAAAACAAACTTATGGTTACCAGGGGAGGAAAGTTGGTGGGGGGGAGATCATTTGGAAGATTGGGATTGACATATACACACTACTATATATAAAGTAGATAACTAATAGGACCTACTGTGTAGCACAGAGAACTCTACTCAATATTCTGTAATGGGAAAAGAATCTAAAAAAGAGTGAACAAAAAAAATAAATAATAAAGAGTAGATATATCTATAACTGATTCCCTTTCGTGAATTATTTATGTCACCAGAAACTAACACAACACTGTAAATCAACTATACTCCATAAAAAATTTTAAAAATAAATAAATAAATATGCAAAGGTAACTTAAAATTAACTAATCAAAGGATTAAGTGAGTCCTCACTATAAACTCAGTGTTATGTGAGGAATCACAGGGATTCAAGAAATATAGTGTTTTGGGGTAACAATAATGATAATCTTATGAAAATAAAATGAAAAATGAAAAAATGTAGTAATACTCCTTTAAGAAAGTACTAAAATGTTTAAATTTGATTTTTGTTACATTTTGGGGAATTTTCTATAAGAATGTATTTTAGAAATGAGTACTGATGGGAAATGGCTCAGGTACTAATTTTCATTTTAAAATGTATCAGTCTCGGACTTCCCTGGCAGTCCAGTGGTTAAGACTGAGCTTCAAATACAGGGGGCACAGGTTCAATCCCTGATAAGGGACTAAAAGCCTACATACCACATGGTGTGGCCAAAAAGGAAAAAAAAAAATGTGTTAGCAGCCTTAAAATTAATCTATATCCTGGTACAGTTTCTAATTGAACTTCTCAGCACATATAACAAAACAAAAGAAAGCACTCTGCTGTAAATAAAAGATAATTTCAGCAAATGCTTACTAACTCATTCTTATCTACCAAAAAAATTCACTCCTTTCTCTCACAAAAATTCAGGACAACTTGAAAGTAAACAACTCCATGATGTCCTGAATTCATTCCATCCTAGTAAGTGAGTGAAAAGTGAAAGTTGCTCAGTCATATCCGACTCTTTTCGACCCCATGGACTACACACTCCATCAAATTCTCTAGGCCAGAATATTGGAGTGGGTAGCCTTTCCCTTCTCCAGGTGATCTTCCCAACCCAGGGATCGAACCCAGGTCTCCCTCATTGCAGGCAGATTCTTTACCAACTGAGCCACCATCCTAAAGTCATGTTAAATTTAATCTTGGCCCTTCTTCTACAAAAGCATGTTGATTCTGGAATACACAGATTCCAAGCCACCTGAATGACAGTTTGATTTCTTTTTACACTGTTTAATATGGCCAGCATGATGAATAAGGAACTTGATCCAAATTTCCTGAAAAACAAGGTTGAAATGACATACTTTGAAGACAATGATAAAGCTCATAGTAACCTCTGCATTAATAAAATGGTTCCTCAGAAGAGAATGAAATTCAACAGTGGCCTAGGGTCTCTTTCCTAGAACTGCCTGTGTCCCATCCATACTATTCTCCACAGTCACACTTAACTGGTCATAATCCATGCCAGGTCAATCAGTCCTTGTGCAGGAGTTTTAGAACTGGAAGCAAGTGAGTTCCTCCCTCTCTCCCTGGTGGCTAAAGTGGTAACATGAGAAATTCTTTTCCCATTATAGAGTATTGAGTAGAGCTACACAGTAGGCTATTACAGAGTACTGAGTACAGTTCTCTGTGCTATACAGTAGATCCTATCAGTTATTTACTTTTCTACTTCATGGAGAAAGTAGGTCTGCAGTAAGAGAAAAACAGAGTCAAGAGAAACAAAGAAGAGAGGACTGAATCCCGATGGCTTTGAGTCCCTGATCCTGGATATTTATCTCCAAATCTTGTTTTGTGTCTGTCACTTGCAATTAAAAGAATCTTAACATACATAATCAGGCATCTTTCACTTTACAGTAGAACTGAAAAGCTAGCTATTCCTTGACTAAGCGACCTAAGATATTGTACATTAGCTAACCTTTCTATTTTTGAGACTTTGGTTCCAGGTCTACAAATAGGACTATAATTCTCCTTGTCCTTAGCCCTACAGAATTGTTCTGTGGATCAAATGAGAGTGTGTGCATGCAAATACCTTGTAAACCATAAAGAGAGATTTGAACAATATTACCAGTCATTTTTGTTGTTGTGATTACAAAAGGGTAGTTTTAAAATTTCAAGTTGACGTAAGTACTTATTAACTTAGTCAAGAGATTTATATATATGGTCCCTCTAAGTTACTTTCAATTCTATTTAACAGTTAAAATACACAGTGATAACGAATTCTAAAAGAATGATACAAAAACAAAATCCAGGTGTATACTAGGAGAGTATACAAAATGTTCACCATTTTAAAAGTATGCCTACTTAAATTTTTTTGTACCATAGAGCAAATAATACTGTTAAACTACCCTGTGCATGAAAAAGAAAATACATAGTATATATACATTAGAACTCAGCAAGAAATTTTTTAACAGAAAATTTAGTATACATTCTGATTCTCATCCAATGAAGTTAAGTTTTTGAAGTACTAAAAAGGATCTCACTATCCCTAAGTGACATCTTGCTAAGTCTAGTGTTTTCTTAGGTTTGAAACATTGTAAAGGACAAAAGAATAAAGCAAAAACACTGATTAGAAAACATTAAGAGAAGTAATGTCTTTGAAACACTGCTTAACAATTTTGTTACTGTTCCTTGGTTCCATTAGGAAAAAATTCCAGAATTTAAATTTTTATTCTCGAAAGGAGTTCTGAAAGTAAAAGAGTTATCTATGAGAAGATAATTAAGAACTCTAAAATCTCCAGAAGGGGAGCAACTCACCTCAAACTGAGTCACATCTCTGTAAGAAGGAAAGTTTTCAACTACCAGGTGCAATAACTTCTGAGCACTTTTATCACTTTTCTGGACACAATTAAGAAAAGAGCCTCCAAACTTCTCAAGCAGAATTTTCCCGGTTTCATTGAGAATCCGATGCCTCTCTTCTATCAAAGGCATGGGGATATCTGTGTCAGACCGGAGTATATGCCGAACCTCATCAAGGGTCACTGCGGCATAGTAGGAAGCACTAGTTATGGGGATCCCTTAGGAAGAAAAGCACATGCAGAGGAACAGTGTCATACTTTTACATTCGTTAGGCCCTTGCTTTTACAACATACAATTAAAATGAAACCACTTAAGTATTACGGTAATGAATTAAAAGTAGATGAATAATTAAAAATCATAAACAGATCCCTCATTCTGTATTTGCTCATCTGTACTTACTCATTCACTTCTAACAACTGTAATATTACATCAAATCTATTTTGACTGTGTAAAGTGTGGGATAATATTTGTCCCTTTGCTCCTGAGATGTCATCAGTGGCGTTCCTAAGAAAACTGACTTTCAGCCTTAGCTGCAACAGTGATAAGTATTAGAATCATTTCACACTGAACAAAGATTTCATGCCAGCTTCTTCTCGTACTTTTATTACAAGCAGAGGTATCGGCAATAAATTCGGCTTATCAATATATTCCATGTCCCAACCCACTCTGTGGGACCCTCCCAGTAAAATGAAATCTCAACGCCACTGGGTCTGATCGGGAGTAGGGGTACCAACCTTCCTCCAGAGCTCTGTTGACCGCGGCGCACAGGGACCAGTACCCACTGTACGTCTTTCCCCCGAACCCCACCAGACATTTATGCTCGTCACTCTCCGACCAGAAGGAGAAGTTGAGCGTGTCTGTCACGAACACCCAGTTAACGGCGGCCTCGTCGGTGCCCCTAGGGTTCAGCTCGTGAATCGCCTTCCAGCCCCCAATGCGCAGCTCCGGCCCCGTGGCCTTGGCCAGCAGCAGCTCGGCCACCCTCCGCACGCCTCCTTCGTCAATGAACACATCTCGACTGTTCTCGGCAATGAATTTTGCAGACTCCCTGGGAGTCAGAAGCCCGTCCATCCCGCACTTCTCCTGTGGGACAGGAACCGACACTTTCGCCCTCGGGCTGGCCAAACGCCCTTCCCTCTCTAGCAGGGACAAATGCCAGGGTCCCCTACGACTTTCCTTCCCTTCCGACCGCGGGATCGTTGCCCTAACAGGCTCCCGCCCTCTCAGAGAGGATAAGGGAACCGACGGTCCCCAAGCCCCTACAGCTCCGCGCGCGCCACCGGGGCACAGCGAAAACCAGCCAGAGGCTGCAGGCACTTCCGGGAGGGTGGCCCCGCCCACTCGGGGCCGGGCGCGCGCCCGAGACCCGCTTCCGGTCCTGAAGGTCCGGAAACCGCCTCGAAGCGTCGGTCGCGCGCCTACTGGGAGTTGCCCAACCTGAGACCGGAGGGCTTAGCTGATTTGCCCGTGCACCCTCCCCCGGACAGGTGGGCCTGCGAGACCGCTGTTGCCCGAGTTTCAACGACTCCAACCGGTGTACTGTGTTGCTCTGACTCGGATCCCGCGCTTCTCCTGTCTGTCTACTGAGGGCGAAGTGTGGGCAGGAGACTGTTGGCGACAGGCTGCAGCCAAGTTCCTGGGACTCGAGGAACTTCGTGGCCGTGGGTCATCGTGTCGGGGACCGAGCCACCCCAAGATTGCGACACGGGTTGGCGGTCCCCCCAACCCTTATCCCCCAAGCAGTCCTCTTTATTTTGCTGTATTCCTGGCCCCTTTGGTGGCTCAGACTTTAAAGGATCCGTCAGCAATGCGAGAGACCTGGGTTCGATCCCCGGGTTGAGAAGATTCTCTGGAGAAGGAAATGGCAACCCACTCCAGTATTCCCTGCCTGAAGAATCCCCATGGACAGAAGAGCCTGGCGGGCTACAGTCTATGGGGTTGCAAAGAGTCGAGCATGACTGAGCAAATAAGCACACCTGGCCCACTGGGAGATTTAGGATTAGTTGGAATGTTTGGAGAAATGGGTGAGGAAACATCCATTTCAATTGTTAAATTAATATTATGTGTCTGGATTTGTGCTTAAATATTGAAATACTGGATCCCAGTTAGTCTTGGGCCATGTCAAAAGCAGCAACTGTAATCCCCGTTTTTGCAAGAGAAACTGAGTAGTTCAGTGCTTAGTCCCTGGTCACAGCAGTGGTCTAGGCTGAGATGAGATCTCCAAGTCAAAGCCTCTTTCTGTGAACCAAGCTTAGCAATGCCAACTATCCTGGTCAAGTAGGGACTATGTCAGTGGCTCTAATCAACTGAGGAGACATTATTAGAATATATAAGTATCCCCTCACAATCCCAAACTTTAAAAACAACAAAAAACAAAACACAAACTTTCTAGTAGGATGAGGAAAGAATTTTAGAAGTCAATGACCCAAATTTGCCTAGTGATGACATTTTAGAAAGGAAGCAAATATTTTTTTTCTCCTTTAGAGATTTATATTTCCATGGATCATATTACATGTTCACATCTTTGAAAATCGACTATTAAAAACAATCATCAGTAGTCATCTCTAGTTACTAAATTTGGGGAGGATTTGGAACTTTTAAGTCTGACAACTGTGCCCCTAGAAAAGCAGAACATCTTCATCCCTCTAGTTTCTCCATTTGGATGAGAAAAAGGAGCTTTAAGAACTTCACTACAATTTGCTGCTGCTGCTGCTAAGTCTCTTCAGTTGTGTCCGACTCTGTGCGACCCCATAGATGGCAGCCCACTAGGCTCTGCCTTCCCTAGGATTCTCCAGGCAAGAACACTGGAGTGGGTTGCCATTTCCTTCTCCAATGCGTGAAAGTGAAGTCGCTCAGTCGTGCCCAACTCTTAGTGACCCTATGGACTGCAGCCTACCAGGCTCCTCCATCCATGGGCTTTTCCAGGCAAGAGTACTGGAGTGGGTTGCCATTGCCTTCTCCAACAATTTGCTCTCCCTGAAAAAGTAACTAGTTACAGTAACACAGTTATCGAATAAATATCCACCTGTTGACTATCCCAGCATTTCTAAGTCTTGGGAGTCAAAGAAGTTGATTAGTACAGAGTTCCCTGGTGGTCTAGTAGTTAGGAGTTGGCACTTTCACTGCCGTTGTCCCAGCTTCAATCCCTGGTGGGGAACTAAACATCCTGCAAGCCATGTGGCCAAAAGAAAAAAAAGTTGATTGATTAGGAAGAAGTTCTAGCAATCTACAAAAGAATCCAAGAGGTTAAATAATTTAGGCTATTTTCTGAGGCTTGTTGACAGAAAAATCAACAACTTGAATTCTACTATGTTCAGGCTATTAAGTTAGACACAGGAGTAGTATAACAGAAGTAAAACATGCTTCCTTCTCTCAAGGAACTTGTTGAGATAGAGTGTAGACTTTGCATGTGTAGGTGGAGTTTGTTTTTTTTTTAAGTATGTTTGCAAGATGCTGGGAATACAAAAAGTGAGTTCTTTACCTACTCAACATCCTTGCATGCTTGAATGCTAAGTCGCTTCAGTTGTGTCCAGTTCTTCGACACTAACCTGCCAGGTTCCCCTGTCCATGGGATTCTCCAGGCAAGAATACTGAAATGGCTTACCATTCCCTCTTCCAGGGGATCTTCCTGACCCAGGGATAGAACCCCCATCTCTTACATCTCCTGCATTGGCAGGTGGGTTTTTTATTTTTTTACCACTGGCGCCATCTGAGAAGCCCCTTAAAATTGACTACTTTCTTAAAATTCACTCTCAACTTCTAGGGCATTGTGAAAGTTCTTTACCAGCTGAGCCACCAGGGAAGCCCAAGAATACTGGAGTGGGTAGCCTATCCCCTTTCCAGTAGATCTTCCTGACCCAGGAGTCAAACCAGGGTCTCCTGCATTGCAGGAGGATTCTTTATCAACTGAGCTATCAGGGAATTATCCAAGTTTTCTTAGTATCATTGAAGGCTCTTCTCTTCCTATTCTATTCTTATTGTATGTAAAATATCCCACCTACAGGCTTGGATTAGGGACAGAATGGACTCCTTCTGATGAAAACTCTTGAGGATAACTATATCATTTCCATTATAGATCATTATCATTCTTACTATTTTTCAAAACCAGTTAGAATTTTTTTGAACCATAGTTTACTTTTATCTAGTGAAATATTAATATTTCATACTTTGGAGGAAGAAGTAAGTATTATAAACAAAACAAAACAACAACTCAGTTCAGAGCTTCCAGATTGGTGAGATTCAGGGAAAGTAACATGATGGGAGAGCACGAGCACTCTACATCCCTTCCTCCATACCTTGCCCCATCCATCTCTTGCATCTGGCTGTTCTTGTGTTGTATCCTTTTATAGTAAACTGATAGTCTACTTTCCTTGCTGTGTACAGATTACACAACAAAGTTCTGGAATAAGCTAGACAGTCCTTCAGAGGTTTTTTGAGTTCCAGTGATGTTCCTTTAGCAGATTACAAACAAGACTTAAGTGTTATTGAAGAAGTGATTTGAATAATATTAGAGATCATCTGTTCCTGCCTGCCTGCCAAATTCTCTTCACCACCATCCAGACTTGGTGTATGCACTGCTTTGCACATGTGGCCTCTTTGAACAATTTTGAACTCATCACATTTCATTTCAGGATGTAACACAAAATATTGGTCTGGTAATCACCATTAGCTCAAGGTTGCTACAAGCTGGAGCTGAGCTGTCAGTGGAATGGAGTCTGGAAATCATCAAGAAAGGGGTTGTTGCACTGCTCAAAGACAAGCTAAAGAAGTTTCCAGAACTATATTCAAATATGTGGAAGTAGGGGGGAGAAATTGAATGAAGGCAACCAGAAGTTATGAACATCCAGTTATAAGTACTATTTTAATGTACAACATGCCAAATATAATTAACATTGCTGGATGTTATATATGAAAGCTGTTAACAGAGTAAATCCTAAGAGTTCTCATTGTAAGAAAAACATATTTCCTTTCTTTAATTTTGCACCTATATGAAGTAATGGATGTTCAACTGAACTTATGATCATCACTTCACAATAAAATCGATGTGTGTAAATCAAATCATTATGCTGTATACCTTAAACGTATACAGCACTGCATGTCAATTATATCTCAATAAAACTGGAAGAAACCAACCAACAACAACAAAAAAAAAAAACACTGAAATATTCAGGAGAGACTCTGAGGAACAGAAATAGACAGATTGCCTGGTGTATTTTTTAGTAAAGGATCACACAAATGTATTTGCAATGCATACTTTGATTTGGAGAATTGGTGCCAGTTGGCAGGAGATCACTTAGATAGTAGTGGGGAAAAAAAGGTGTGGGCAGAGAGGAGATTCACAACACTAACATATGTGAAAAATCTGCTATTAAAAAGTGCAAAAATAAATAGACATGAAAGATACTATGGTGAGGGAACCTGAGGCAGGGGTTAAGTGCTAATGTTTTATCTATGAGGTGTAGTCTGAGAGCAATGACAGCGAGGGAGAGGGAAAGAGGAGGTTTGCTCGGCAAGTAATAGGAAGTGACATGGTATGTGTGCTGGCTACTGCTTTGGCGGGGGCCTGGAAGAGACGCAACTTTGAAACCGTCTACACCACACTGGACAAACTACTCGAAGAAACTGTACCTCAGAGCAGTTTGTGGAGGGAGAAAGGAGAGGAAATTCTCCTTTCTCTCTTTTTTTGATGTTTTAAGATTTTAATGTTCTTTACCTTTTAACATAAACTTCTGACTGTGTCTAAACAATAGGGGAAAAGACCCTTCAGGAAAGATCTTTCAGAATTCACAGTATCCCTCTGTTCAAATACTATAAAGAAAACATTCAAATTAACAAAGGATAAGAGAGTTTAACAGAGAATTTTAGTTCAATGGCTTAACTAAAAAAGAGCCAATCAACCAACCTTCTTTTCTACTCTTTCAAAGGAAAACAAAACTGAACCTGAGAACTTCTAAATCTTTTTTTAAAAGGAAGGGAGGGTGGAAGAGGAGAGGGCCACAACCGTTGCTAAGATAATACTATAACGCAAGAAGTCAAGGATTCTATCAGATTCTAAAAATCTCTAAACGTATTACCGAGAAGCACATTATTGGAAATAAAAATGCATAGGGATATAAACTATTTGGTAGTAAAAACCGACTTTGCTATATAAACATGTAGGATGTCACTTTAATCTCTTGATGAGAATAACAGTACAGAGAACAATCTCCAGTTTGCCCTTTAGTCTGGAATTCCTGAACACTCGGCACGCCGTTGGTGTTGCCCTGAACTAACATCTTTGGAACCCAAAAGACCCCACTGCTGTCATTTTGTAAAGGATCAAGAATTACGGTCCTAGAGGACACCATCCACCCCCCACGCTGTGTGTTTGTTTGCCTCGAGATACAATTAACTGTAATTTGCATAATTAAGTCCACAATCAAGTCTGAATACTGAGATCTAGCTAGAAAAAGTAGCAGCAAAGGCAACCTAAGCTAGTCTGTTAGAAAAGCAAGAGGAAGATTTCTAAAACACTTCAGTTCAAGTGGGGGATCCCTGGTGACTCAGTGATAAAGAATCTGCCTGCAATGCTGGAGATGTGGGATTGATCCCTGGGTTGGCAAGATCCCCTGAAGGAGGAAATGGCAACCCAACCCACTCCAGTATTCTTGGCCTGGGAAATCCCTCAGAGGAGACTGGTGGGCTATGGTCCATGCGGTTGCAAAGAGCTGGACACGATTGAAGCAACTGATGACATGCATGCAAGTCCCACCAGCTGTGGATGTTTTGCTGTTGTTCCTTGAAGAAGAAGAATCTATATCTTCCAGACCCAGAGACAGAACATTTGTCTTCTCCATTGTCAGGTGGATTCTTTACCACTGAGCCACATGGGAAACCATAATAAACATGTCCATTCAAGAAAAATGCCATGTTTGTTAAGGTGTTTTGGAGCAATTCCCAAGTTACTTTAAACTTTGTACGTTATTCAAGGACAGAGTGCATATTGGTTAGGATGTGTTCATCACTGATCTATCTCCAAAGAATTTTTCATGGCGGCTACCAACTTCTGAATATCTTCTATCCTGCCACCATTATTCAGAGAAGCCATGATACCTCCCACAGACCCATGCCCTTTCAAGGAGATTATATTGAGTTCAAGAGCTTTATCAAGAAATCTTTTATTCTAAAGCAGCATCTCCCTTGGCATTGCCAATGCAGAGTGAAATATTCGTCTTGCTTCTATTCTGGATTTCACTAACTATACATAGAATCCTTAAGAATTATCAATAATATGATAAATCATTTGAGATTTGATGGAACTAAGCTTCATGGCTGCTTCACCACTGTTATTCTTTTTTTTTGGAGGGGGTGACTTCCTTGACCAGAGATCAAACCTGCACCCCTGTCGTGGAAACATGGTGTCTTAACCCCTGGGTCACCAGGGAAGTCCTTTGCCACTGTTATTCTTTTGCTTTTGCCACTGTTATTCTTGATCTACTCCAAGACCAAGGTGATCCTGTAGAAGCGAAGTAGGGAGATGTGTTGAATAAAGTGTTGTTTCCAGTCTGCACTTTGTATTCCACAATGGAAGGGCACTCTCTGAGGGCAAACCCTAGCAGAGTATCTTGAAATATCACCACTGTGACCCCTACAGAGCCAGCATTCTTCTGGACACCATCAAAAATCACCCCACACTTTTAAACATCAAACTGGTTTATATGGGAAATTTGAGGACATGTCAAAAAGCAGTCACTGCTCCTGTGACATCAGGAACAAAGTAAAATTCTGCTCTGGGCCTGGTCTCATTTGTGCAGTAATACATGCAGGAGGTGACCTGATTGAGGTTCCAGGGGCTTGGATTCAGAATTTTCCTGTAACTTCTAAGTTTAGAATGGATGACATTCACAGTTCCCCAACTTCAAGCTTTCTGGGGCCTTAGATGATCAAGCTCTTGTCATCAAATGGCTGGCACACCTTCCCACTTTCAGGTCAATCAGGTTCAAGGGGACAGCATGGAACTGGCTCAACCAACCCTCCTCTTTGTACAAAAATCATTGTCTGGAATGGCTAACAATTTCTGCACAAGATTCTATATATTGTTAATAATCTTAGCTAAAGCTGATAGTCTGTAGCTCATTTCAAGAACATGAATGCCAGCTCCTTTGTGGCCTAATAATTCTTTCTATATCTCTAACAACACAGAGCTCAGTAGCTTGGTGGCCTGAGCTGAAATTGACCACCTACCTCCAGGTGTCTTCAGGTAGCAGCATGGGTGGAGTTGGCCAGAGAGGATCTATCAGTGGGCAGTGAGCATCTCTCTTCTATTTCCTTTTGGTCAGAGATTTCCTTGCTGGGCGTGTGAGAGTTGGACTATGAAGAAAGCTGAGCGCCGAAAAATTGATGCTTTTGAACTGTGGTGTTGGAGAAGACTCTTGAGAGTCCCTTGGACTGCATGGAGATCCAACCAGTCAATCTTAAAGGAAATTAGTCCTGAATATTCATTGGAAGGACTGATGCTGAAGCTGAAACTCCAATACTTCGGCCACCTGATGCGAAGACCCAACTCATTTGAAAAGACCCTGATGCTGGGAAAGATTGAAGGCAGGAGAAGGGGACGACAGAGGATGAGATGGTTAGATGGCATCCCCGATGCGATGGACATGAGCTTTTGTAGGCTTCAGGAGTTGGTGATGGACAGGGAAGCCTGGCATGCTGCAGTTCATGGGGCTGCAAAGAGTCGGACATGACTGAGCGACTGAACTGAACTTTCCTGATGGGAGTTAACTCCACTAGCATTTCAGATTGCATCATCCAGCACTTCGGTGACTGTTAGGGAAAGCAGATCCACTGCCTGTGAGGTGTGGTATTTTATCAAAGTCTGAAAGTGAAAGAGAAAGCCAGAAACTTGGGACACATTGCTAGTTGCTCTGTATGTTCAGTGGCAGTCTTGAGATAGGGCCTGGGACTCTCCTAGAAAATGACTGATTTATGCCCAAAATGGCATCGCTGTGAAGGTCCAAGTGACACTGGTTGCAGCAGTGGCAGCTGAGGTGGAGCAGGAAGCTCTCACCCATACTTTGTGGCTCTCCTCCCTGAAATTAGCAATGCTGCCCGTACAAGAAAAGCCCCTTAATGCAACAACACGGATGGACTTGGAGAAATTACACTTCGTGGAATAAGCAGACAAAGAAAGACAAATACTGTGTGATATCACTAACACGTGGAATCTAAAAAACACAACAAACTATTGAATATAATAAAACAGAAGTAGACTCATAGAGCACAAATTAGTAGTTAGGAGTGGGAAGAGGGAAAGAGGGAAGAGACAAGACTGGGATTAAGAGGTACAAACTACTATGTGTAAAATAAATAGGCTACTGGGATATATACTATACACACAGGGAATATAGCAAATATTTTATAATAACTATAGAGTATAACTAAAAATTGTAACTTACTATGTTGTATACCTGCAACTTATATAATATTGTACATCACCTATGTCTCAATAAAAATTAATTTAAAAGTCTCTTCATTTGATGGGCTGCATATAATAGCAAGTGATCAGCTGATTAATTTAAGGAAAATTAATTTTTAAAAAAGTCACGAATGGGACTTCCCTGGTGATCAAGTGGCTAAGACTCTGCACTCCCAAGGCAGGGGGCCTGGGTTCAATACCTGGTCAGGGAACTAGATTCCCCAACTAAGAGTTCACATGACTCAACTAAAGATCCTATGTGCAGCAGCTGAGATCTGGTGCAGCCAAATAAACAAATAAAAATAAATATAAAAAAAAAATGAGAAAGTTGTGAAAAATCTCTCGGGATGGAAGGGAAGGCTGGGGAATGAGATATGTAAACAGAAATCAGGCAGTTCTAGAATATTGAGAGCAGAAACCACCCAAGGTTCTACTTATGCTGCTGAAAAACTATGATAATTTTACCTTGTTTCCATTATTTTGTTTAAAGTACAAATTCCCAGGACAAAGTGCATTGTTGGGCAAGCCTGAGTCAAATGCCTACACTTTTGGGTTATAAGGTATCTCAAATGACTAAGATTTCTGTCTCATGAAGTCTATATACAACTGGGAGAGAAAAAGTCTAAAAAGAAACCTGGGTTCTATTAGAAAAGAAAAAACTGATGCTGTATTATTTAACAAAATTCACCCTTATGGCTGTTCAGCATCAAAAACAATTTTACTCCCATATATATACCTTCAAAAATACTCCTGCCTAATAGAATGCAGCTGTTTCTCATTAAATTAAAAAAAATTCTCACTCCTTCTTCAGGAGATAATTCAATGCCTCATGACTTACTTCATCAAAATCTTTGTCAAGGATGTCTAAGTGAAATACATTTTTGCTCTAGCTCAAGATCAGCTGTCTTAGATCAAGTCCCTAGAAGCAGAACCCAACCCAGGGATTCTTGCGCCAGGGATTTGATGGGGAATTGCTCTCAGATAAAAGGAGGGCAACAGGATAAGGCAGGGAATCAGTCAAGCCATGATGTGGTCTCAGTCTGATTCCGCAGAGTATTGAAGTCCAAACTGTACACAGATTTGGTGCCAGTTTGAAACGCAGGTATGAACAAATGATTTAGATTTAAAAGGTCACATGATCTTACCAAATAAAGGCTCTAACCCAACTGGGGCCACCTCCACCTGGAACATACGTAGGTAAGGTAGTATTAGCTTGACCTCTTCTGCTTTTAAGAGATTTCTAGAGGTCCAAATTCCCTTATACCCTCTTCCTTGGTAAGTTTGAGTTCCCATTGACTTCAGAAGAAACACATGAACTTGCCAAGTAAAAGTAGGTTGATCTCTTCCAGTTTCAGTTCAGTTCAGTCGCTCAGTCGTGTCCGACTCTTTGCAACCCCATGAATCGCAGCACGCCAGGCCTCCCTGTCCATCACCAACTCCCGGAGTTCACTCAAACTCATGTCCATCGAGTTGGTGATGCCATCCAGCCATCTCATTCTCTGTGGTCCCCTTCTCCTCCCGCCCCCAATCCTTCCCAGCATCAGTCTTTTTCCAGTGAGTCAACTCGTCGCATCAGGTGGCCAAAGTATTGGAGTTTCAGCTTTAGCATCAGTCCTTCCAATGAACACCCAGGATTGATCTCCTTTAGAATGGACTGGTTTAAAATGATCTAATTCAAGGTAGATAATTATTCAGTTCAAGTTCTGACCTTTAAGGCTGTTTTCACTAAAAGCTCTTGACCTCCACTTTTCCAAGACTTTTTGAGGTCTGACTGCAGGTTTAGGTTTTCTGATAATGAAAGTGAAGGGCCTTGTCAGTAAACTCTGACCTCTGAGGCGCAGTCTAGTTCTTAATTTTGGCATCTATTCTCCCTATGGTTACCACTGAATAACCAAACCTGGTGTAACTGGTGGTCTGATTTCTCCAGCACTCAGCTCAGTGGTTTTCCTTGACCAACTTGATCTCATTTGGATTTCACTGGTATTGACAATCCTTTGAGATCCTGCTCTGTCTCCAACCAGTCCCTAGCTGAGCTGTCTACCATATAGCTCCTGCTATATAGTAACTGCCCCCTTTCATCGTGGTGGCCCTATGGAAAGCCCCTAACTGGTGTTCCTCTTATGCCACATAGGAAACAAAGGGAATTCTGAGGAGAGAACAAAAGAGAAATCTCAGGTTCTCTCTGCCAAACGTGATATGCCTTCATTCTGCTGTGCTTTACTAGTTTATGTGGTCATGGGAACACTTAGCAGGGTTCCAGATAGAAGTCAATCTTGTGTTTGGCTTCTTACTTAACCTATCTGAAATTTCTGCTCTCACTTGCCCTGCCCCAGGCTGAAGCCTAGGGAGGGCCTGCCCCAGGCTGAAGCCTAGGGAGGGCCTGCCCCAGGCTGAAGCCTAGGGAGGGCCTGCCCCAGGCTGAAGCCTAGGGAGGGCCTGCCCCAGGCTGAAGCCTAGAGAGGTCTTGGAGGGACCTAGCTGGCACTTTCTACTCTGTTTCTGCCAAATCTGCCTCATTACTATCAAGATCAGTTATCCTCCTTTGGTCTGAGAAGCACATATTATATGTTTTCCCTCCCTACTATATATATCCTTTCTTCTTACTAAGTAAACAAGGTGGCCCTTCCTTTCCAATGAAGCCTATCTTTAATGGTAGCAAGATTTCAGGGTAAAAAGGAGCAAAGGGAATAAGATATCCCAAAGGGGAAAATGGGGAATTCCCTGGCAGCCCAGTGGTTAGGACTCTTGAGCTTCCAATGCTTAAGCATGCAGGTTTAGTCTTGTCAGGAAACTAAGAGCCTGCCTGAATGCCTAGAAGGAAAAAAAAAAGGGGGGGGGGGAGGTGGAGGGGGAAACATTGAAGGTTTTGAAAAGCCTGAGGTTTTGGTGACCAAACCTTTATTCCTAATTACAGGTTCTTGGGTTAAAGGCATTAGTTTGGGGAAGCAGGGAGAAATAGCCAGGAGAGCTAGAGAGAGGGACGTTAGGAAATTCTTACTGGTTCTGGACAAAGTGAGGTTGAGATTAGAAAGCTTTGAGGTCATAGGGTAGCTAGTATATCATTTTACCGCCAACTGTTGCTAGTGCATGTTGTTCAGTTAGCAAACAAGGAAGCCCAACCCCACAAAATGTCTGCATTTTATGTTTTCCAGTGTGTACTTGCACATTCAGCCACCTTCAGATTAGCTCCCCATTCTAAATATAGACAAACATATACATGCCTGGGCTTTTATTTTCCAGGTATCCATTTCTCACAACTCAAACGACTGGAAGTACTGAGGTCTGGCTAGGGTAAATGATGTTAATCTGTGTATACATGCCCCATTTTTTTAATCTAAGAGGATCAGAGGGCATAATTTTATTCAGTACACTAATTCCCCTAGTTTGACGTTTTAAGCAACATGCTTGTTAATGTATATACATTCAAGTGCATGAACGAACGTTGGTTTCTGCTTCTTAAACACATGCAGTACTATGAAGCTTCTTGCTCCATTATGCTTACTGTTGTAATTATTGGTCTCTCCAAATATATTTGCTAACCACTGCCTCTTCAGGAGCTGCAATGTACACCTCAGGAAGTAAATAGTAAAAAGGTATGGATATTTATGGTTCACTTGAAATTATGCAGATTCCTGGCACCTCTCTATAGAACAGGTGGGTCAGTAGAGCTCTAGTGTGATCCAAAAATTTTTATGTTTAACAAACACTGTTGATTTTGATGGTGGTCCTAGAATAGTTTGAGAAACATTGCAATATTGCTTCCTAAGGGTTCAGAGGCTCCATAACAAGCTAGGCTGGGATTTTCTTGGCAGTCCAGTGGTTAACACCACTCTGCGCTTCCACTGCAGGGGATGTTGAGTTCAGATCCCTTGTTGGGAATTACGATCCTGCCTAGAGCATGGCATAGCCAAAAAAAAAAAAAAAGGTCGGGTCAGTTTCACTTCAAATTTGCCAACAATAGGCAAACCTTGATAAATATAGCATTTAAGGCTACTTCAACTTACACACAACACACATCAAGATTTAATCTTTTACGTGGAACAGTAATTCCCTTCAGAGTACCAACAATGTAAGGTGTTTTAAGATAATCATTGATAGGGTTAAGCGAAAAACTGTTGATTTTCCTAAAAGATTCTGTGTATTCCAGTGGTTAGACTTAAGAGTAACTGCTGATTCATTCAAAAAAATTTAAAGTACTGTGCATAGACTCATTATTCAAACTATTAATATTTGACTAGCAGGTAAAAATTTTAAATTCCTTTTCTCACTCCTGAAAAAACTTTGGTGCAATCTGGTTTACAACATTGTTGTTGGCATATTGATAATTTACAAAGTTAAGCTAAAACCACTTTTGAAACTACCTAAGTTTTAAAAGTTCAATGCATCTGCCTATACAACTGGTTTAATGTTCCATTTTATTCAGTGCCTCTTTCAAGCTTGAAAATTTTCTCAAACTGCCAGCTCACGTTCAAACACTATTTAGCGGTTAAGAACGGAAACGACAAAGGTCTCTCCCTCCGAAGTTGTATTCTGGATTTACCCTCAAGATATCCTTCAACCTATTTTTCAGTAGGTTATGTTCAAAGTCTGATCTTTCAAAGGCAAAAATAGGAACACTTTCACCTGTCTATGTACATGATTAATTTCTGAATGACAAGTGAAAACTTTGAAAGCTTGTACTCTCTTCAGGGGTACTTTCCAATAGGAATTGCAATTTGACTAATATATAATTTTTCTCCAGAAGGGCTCATATCAACATGAATAGGTTACACTACCCTTAGCAACCCAAGCTTACTCATGCTTAAAATACAGGTGGAAAGCTAACCAACACCCAGGTGGCAATTCAGACTAATTTCATCTTTGAGGAAACCTCATCACAGGTAGCATTAAGTAATGTTGTGACACCACTGTCACTTACCAAGAGAACACTCATTTCCCCTCCCCAACCTTGAACTGAAGGCTATCACTAAAATATTAAATACCTTCGTGTGTACTACTCACACATATTTCAGAAAATTCTGCTCACTTCAGCCTATCATATACGTTTTTTTGAAACTTAGAATTGCATCCACGAATTCTTTCCCACATAATTGCTGCATTGCTCAGTCTTTCTAGACAAGTTGGAGGTTATTAAAGATTTATGAGCCAAGAACCAGGGGGAAAAAAAATTCTCCCAACAAACCAGAGCTATTTTAAAGATAGAAACCTAATAATCTGCAAGCATATCACAGGTAGTATGAGAACAGGAAGACTTATAAAATTGGTATGACTCAGCTCTATGCTCAACTCCTTTTTAAAATTAAGAGCCCATCTACTGAAGTTTTCCCTTTACCATCCCCCATGAAATCTGATTTATAAATGCTAGAAAAACACTTCACACAAAAAATACATAATTTAAGATTATTGTATTTCCTTACAAGAGGAACGTTTTAACAAATTTTACAGGTGTCCATCAACCCTTGTTCAAAATTGGGCACACATCAAATCTAGCATTATGGGAGTTTTATTTGGAAGTGAACTTTTAACTACTAATACAAATGCCAAGAGATACTACACAAAACATCCACAGGAATTTTTTTCATCTTTTTTTTGAATTGTTCACAAACATTTCCTACATAATCCAACATACAACAGAGAAATGGTACATCTTTTTCTTTCAATTTGCATACAATGGAAAAACAAGAATATATATATATTTTACAAAGTTTAACTAATAGACACTACCAAGCTGACAGTTTAAGTCTATATGTGAGAAATTATCTAATAAAAAATAATCAGAATTTATTTAGCATCAGTCACTTCCATAACCAAGTATTATTCTGATTGATAAAACTTGTCATTAAGCTTCTGGTATAAACTTATACCACTATTCCATCGGTTGTGTTGCTCCCCACCTTGGTTCTTCAGAATTACGAACAGAAAATCGTTGCAAAGTAGGGGCAAGCATTTGCAAAAACAAACAAAAATCCCCAGCTTATTATAAGCATGAATGTGCGGTGGAATTTCCTCCCAAGCAATGGACTTCAAATCATTAAGAATCACCAGAACTGAGTATTGTCAAAGTATTTTGCCTAAGTCCAAGAAGAGATGCCATTTATTTATATCCAACAGAAGACTGAAAATTAGTGTTCCGTTTGGGGGTAGGTTGGAGGGAACTCAGCCATTTGAAAAATGACCATCTTAAAAAAAATGACCACCAAAAATAGGTTCACTAAATTTATTTTAAAAATCATAAAACGTTTCTTACAAAAGAGCATTACATTCTGCACACTGCTCTGAATAGATGCCAGGGACATATGGACTACTGTTACTTTTCCTCCCTGTCCCACCACCCCAAATGTTACAGTGACCACAAAGCAAAGTGTTCACAATAATTACATGGGGGGACTTCTTTAAACCACCAACAATGAACAAAAATTAAAATTCACTCACTCTGCTGCTGTTTCAAAATTTCAATGTTAGTTTTTGCACACCCTCCCCCACCCCCCACCCTGTTTGTAAGGAACTAAAACATTACATCTGGTGAACAGCAAAGATTTCACTACACCTCAAATGCAGAACACCTATGAAGCAGAGGAATGTTGGCTTTTTAAACAGAAGCAGATAAAAAAAAAAAGATGCAGGACTCCTTCAGTTCTTCACTAGTCTTAGAAAAACTTTCCAGAATACTGCTTCACACTATAAAAAAGAAAAAATATCTTGCATTAGAATCCTTCAACATCTGCATACTGCTTCACACTATAAAAGAAAAGAAAAAAAAGTACGAATTAGAATTTTTGTTCGTAACATCTTAATCAATCTTAATCAACATTAAGACAATTTCAATGCTAAATTAAAATGATAAACATGTCCATTACACAATTAGAGGTAAGAACTAAAACATTAGTAATTACAAAATAGAGCAATGTAAAATTCAAGAAAAAAGATTAATAGTAAATCAGACATTAGTAGAGCAGAATTGTTAATATATGGTAGAAAAGACAAAGAAATGCCAGTTAAGGTGTGAAATGCTGCATTTTACAGCACCAATCATTTGTCCTGTAGAGGCATGGCCTGTGCCATATGGCAGACTGTGATTTGTTGTCGATTCAGTTATCTAAAAACAACAAAATCACTAGTCTTCCACACAGAACTAGACCAACATCCACTGAATCTTCTACATTTTCTACAGGCTCTGTGTAATTTTTAACAAGTGGTTTTGGCAGCAGTTTTCACCAGAAAAATGAGAAGTTTGCTTGGTTAAGGCTTCTTCCAGTAAGATTAGTCTTCGTGTTTTAGCAAGAAGGCAGAAGAAAATTAAAGCAAAGCTATTAGAATGTTTAGAAGTTAGGTCCCCAAAAGGTTGAGACACCATGGCTTCTAAAAGAAAAATCAGCTGAGAAAAAGAAGCTTCTTAAGGTTTTAGTATGTATAGGCTAATAACATAAAGCTAAACAAACTGACCTGTTCTGCAGCAAATACTGTGCATTCTGTATCTGGTCCTGTGTTCCTGTTATGGTAATGATCCGATCTTCGGATCCTTCTAAAGGCTCATCAATTTTGATCGAAGCTCCTGACTCATGACGGATTTGTTTAATCCGCTGACCACCTTTGCCAATAATAGATCCAGCCAACTGCAAAGATTTTTAAAAGCAAGTGTTTATGATATACTTAAAAAGTTTATCCTGTATGTTCAGTGACCATCAAGAGCATTCTTGTACAAAAACTTATTGACTACACTGTGTTAATTTAATGCCTTCCAAACAGTCAAACTTTGAATTACAATCTATTTACACCACCCATTGACATTCCTTTAATAAATGAACCAGGGGCTCAAACCCCTGATAATTGCTTTTAATAGTACTGAACAGTTTTTGACAAGGCTTAAACTGGAGATCACTTCACTGAAGTCCTTGAAACACAATTTTAATCCTAAAAGGGAACACTTTCATTAAAACCTTCGTTAAGTCAGAAAATTCATAAAAATGACTCCGTAAATGTCTTTTATAGTATTAAAAATACTTACATCTTTGGGAATAGTTACTTGTGTAGTAATAATAGGTCCACCAAGATCACCATATGAGCCACGACCCCCTGCATAGGAATAATCTGATTTAAATAATGAGTATTAAGTTCACATACAAAGCATGAAATAATGTTTGATTTCAGAAAGAAGAAAACTTACCATATCCAGAGCCACCCTAAAAACAGAACAGACAAAAACAGAAAATTACTTTGCCTTCCAAACTTCAGGTAATTAAACACATTCCGAAAAAACCCCCAGTTGTTATTAGTAACCAAAGCCCTCCCATTTCTTCCCTAGTAAGCCAATTTCAGAAAACAATCTTCAGGGGAAGAAACCATTCAGGTACACAGCGTTCCAAGAAACAAAAATGTAATATGGGGGAAAATAAAATACTTAATTGGTGAGTAAACAAGCATTTTAAGATTATTACTAACATAAACACCCGTGATACTCAACCTGTGGTTCATAAGCCATTTGCCACTCTGATGGGCTCCATGTATCTATTGCAGAGTCCCATGTTTCATCAGCACTGAAACCAACCTGTGTTGAGAGAGAAAACTATTAACATGAACCTGCACAGTATTTGTCAGAGCCACCATTTTTATACATCAATTTCTATTTCACATCTCTATGTAAGTTTTCAGTAACCATGTATTGTGGGGGCAACTAAAGATGGATCAAGTCCTAATATCCCAGCAAACAAACAGAAACAATGATTTAAGTGACTAACAGAGTCTATTTTTAAGACAAGTTCTTCAGTTAACACATTCAATAAAATGTTAGCTATCTGACTTTCACACCTTTAGCTCTCATAAATACATTAATGAAGTATCAAAGTTCTTACCATGCCATCATAACGGTCTCCAGGTCTTCCTCTTCTGTCATAGGCCATCAGATCTCTGCAAGCATAGTAATTGTTGTTAATCTCAGCTGGTCACGTAACTGAATGAAAAGCTACCCCCTTCTATCTGTGAAGTGCTGCTTCTTGCATGGCAATGTGTGGATGAAAGACACTTACCCTCCTCTAGGCGGTGGTGGTGGTGGAAGAGGAAGATTCCGAGCTCTGCTACCGCCCCGGCCACCTCGCCCAGGAGGGGGAGGAGGAGGTCCTCGACGAGGGCTCATATCATCATAATCTCTTCTGGAGGGAGGCATGGGACGCCCACCCCGACCAGGTGGCATTCTGTCAAAACCACCTCTTCCCCGCATGGGAAATCCCACAGGACGTCCACGGCGGTCATCAAACATCATTGTAAAACCACCGTAATCATAGGTTTCATCATAAAAATTGGGATCATAAGGCTGAGCACGTCCTTTGATGGGAGACTGAAACAAAAACACAGCAACTTTATAGACTAAGGAAAAAAACCTTAGTTCACACTGACAATTCTTTTAACAGAAAACTTCAACTACTTTGTATTTTTGTTGGGAGGTACTTGTGGTAAGGACAGGGACAGGGATATATCCAAACATGATAAATAGAATTTTTTTAAAAACAATGCATTTCTGGTGAGTTTGAAATAAAAAAAAAATTGGGAGTTTTACTGTTCATGAGGCAACAGTTTAATTTTACCCTTAGAGTTAACAGACCACAAATTCCTTTCAATTTCAAAGTGGGGATTATAAAGAAGTTACTACCCAGAGGGAATCACTATCTAGTACTATAGAGGAACCATAAAAACTGCATTTGAATGATCAAAAGTTATTAAAAAAACACAAAAAACACCCCTCATCAACAATCTAAAGACTACCACACAGATTCTCCCCAAGTATTTCTAAGTTAAATTGATGGGAAAGCAGAGTGATAGAAAATTGTTAGGGAAAAGTAATCCGTCTTTGCCTTCTGAAATTACTTTTGAGTAAGACATCTGTTTTTTGAAATTAAATGTAAATAAAAGTGTTCTGAAGGTACCTCTGATATAAGATCAAGGATGATCTTTATGCACTCTACAACCCTATCAGGTTTTCCTCCGATAAGAACGACTCTGTCAGTAGATTGAGGACAACATTCCTGGAAAAGCTTGATCGTTGTCTGAGTGTTCTGCAATAGGTTTACAAAATAAGCAGCATTAATTATCAGAAAAAAAAAGAAATGCACTGAAGAAAAAAAAGTTCCAGGCTTAGACAGATTTAATTTATATTTGAGTAAAATTCCCCCCCAATGTAAAAACCTTGTTAGTAAGGGTTGGGCTTTGCAATACACTTTTGGTAAATTAAACTTGTCTAGAATGGCCAAGCCATTCTGCTATATTTTAATTAGCAAACTACATAATCTTAGGGGGAGGAAACTCAAAAGAGGGAATGAGAAAAGCCTATCAAATCCTTATAAACAACTATTTTCCAGTAATTCAGCAGGAGAAAACAGAACACTGGCTTTACCTCTCGAAGTTCTTTGATTTTAGCACCTTTGACTCCAATAATTCCTCCTGCCAGACTCTGATGAATCAACAGTCTCAACTCGCAGTCAAAGTCGCTTCCTTTATAGTGTTGGTACTGTGGAGGGAGTTACAGAATTTCAGTTCCAAATCAAAGATTCCCCAATACACACTTATCTGCTATAAGCATACCAATATACTGTTGCAGTGAGCAACCTGAATTTATATTTCAATAACTTTACCAGTTATGTGCTATTATCCTCAATAGCCAGGCCCAAAAAGGACATTCTGCACCACCTTAAAAAACTATTTTATTTTCAGGTCCTGCAACACCATACCCACACTGCAGCCATTTAGCATGTCGCTGTTACCACAAAATTATTATTAACATTCAAATAACACCATAATAAAAATGACTGCAAAGCACTTTGCAAATGTAGTTAATTCCCACTGCAGCATGGAGCAGGGTCAACAGTGAGTTGTAAGACCATTCATTTATCATCTTTTTAAGCCTTTTTCTATAGAGACGGGAAAAGTACACTATGTTGAAAATAAAATCGATCCTATGGGCCAGGCTCCATACTTCAGTGGGGTTCAATGGCACTATGACATACATTTAAGCATTCCACAGCATCAGATTCGAGCGGGAGCTGGCTGGTTGCAGTGGGTGATGGCAACTGCAGGCCCTGAAAGTAGAAAAATAAGAGTAATAGGTTAAGTGTCTAGTGTGATCAGGCTATTGTCGCATATATTGGTAAAGCTACTACAACATATTTCATGACTATCATTAAATAACAAGAAATTGCTCATCTACACTAACAATCAACATACAATGCTTTTCTCTGTACACCTAAGCAAACAAGGTTACACAGAATTTAAAAATACTCAAACGAGATCAAACATAGTCCTTTCCCAACAGTCTCACAGCCAGTAGTCTAACTCAAAACCTCTTCTAAAAATAAAGCCCGTAATATACATGCTAAACTCCACGAACGTGCACAACCACAGGTAGTTCCTTCCTATCAACTCCAGAATGGCTAGACTACATTTTTAAACAAGTAATGTGGGATGTGAAAGAACTCTGTGCTTTAAGCAGCAGAGTGTTAACACATTGCTGCTAAAGAACTATTAGATCCAGTGTGTCTCTGCCTCCCCCATTTTGTCCCATTAAATATTAAGCACCCCCCATTGCGAAATACATTTAAAAAATGAGCCTACCTCTTCCAAGGTAGGGATGATTTTCTTCAGAATTTCTCCAATCGTTTCAATATCAGCACTGATACTCAATATGCTGTCAAACACCACAAATACCAGATAGTACAAAAAAAAGGTGGAAAAGATAAATGAGTTTTGTGGTCATCATCAGTAGTCAAACTTTTACAGAGATGAACATACAATTATTTAATAGCCCCCATTTAAAGTAGCCTATTTATACATTTTTCACATGCATTTTGTTTTATGCCCAATACAAACATGGTAACAATATTAGGAGACTTGCAGAGAGACAGAGAGAATGGGCTCTTGGAAGGGCTCAGATTAAGTGGGCAGTAAATTGACCAGAACTGAAGCAGAGTTGAATATTTATGTTCCCCGCCACCACTAATTAAGGATACCCTCGCTGTTACATTGGAAAAACTGGCACACCTTCTCTCAGGCAAAGTAGGGGAATATGCAAGTGGTAAACACTGTATTTGGAGTAAGGTTATGGATACCAGTTAGAAATTAGATCACTAATGGGCTCTGCAAGAAAACAAATACAAATGCGAGACAAAAACAAAGACAACACAAATGAGAAGTGAAGGAAAGTGAACCAGAGTTAGCTTTTCATCAGAAAAAATTATGAACAGGCAATGTTGGGAAGCAAGGTGGGCCACAAAGACAGAGCGAGAGACTGTTTCGGTAACAATTTGATTTACAATGCAGCAAATATGCAACACTTGAAGCTGTGCTCCTTCCATTGAAATAAAATTAGTGGATCGTTTGGGTGGGCAACTCACGGTAAAAGTTCAGTGACAAAAAGACTTAATGGGGAAAATAAGACAGAAACTTGAAAAACAATACACCGTCTAAAGGGGATACTATTTAATTATATAAAAGGCAGGTAATAAAATACATTTCTCTCTTTCTAATCAGGCAGTGAGGCATAAACTGTTGGGACATACCGCTCGGGGCCACTGCTGTCTGGGACTGAAACACTGGCATTGTACTGCATTGGTCATTGGCGTTCGTGGATGTTGGCATTGGGCATGGGCATTCAATCAGAAGTTGTCAAGTATGGTACCCGTTTGGCAACGAGCACATTTTTGGGCATAGCCAACCAGGGTTTTCACATGGGCGTTCAGGGGCGGATGGGCCAACGTCATGGTGGGCAACGCAGGGGTAAGTCGATCCAGTACATGGGCAACGGAGATATATGGCCAAAAAAACAAGGAGAGGGAAAAGGGGGAAAAGCAATAAATTTTAATTTAATACAAACTATACTCATACTCTCAATTAATGAAACAAGCTTAAGTTGTTCTGAAGACTAACACAATAATGGACTTCTCTATATCTGACTGTGGCTTAACATTTAAGGACCTTTAATGATGGTACTTTTAAAAAACAAACGATGTTTCAGTAGCAGGCTGGCTCATGAGGGTAGACACAAAACCTGTCATGACTTGAATTCTTAAGGAAATGGGGAAATTATTAACCCAGATAATTATATAGAACATCTGGATTAAGAGGAAAGAGGTTTATAAAAGACAAAAATTCCCACACCACCAAAAATCCTAAACTTAAAAGACTAATTTGGTTCCTGGAGGTTTAAAATGCATTCCTAGATCCTAACAGGCAAGTTTGTAAAATTTAAAATTTTAAGTTCAGTTTACAGTAATCAAGAGGAACATACAAAGATCTGCGACCAAGAGAGAAATGAAATACTATCAAATAAGTTTTCAACACAAAGTTCTTATTTGCCTCAACTTCAGCAAGGAAACATCAAAAGAGTGTGTAACATGAGAAAAAAAATTAAGAAATTTGGTGTAGCCAAGTCCTATAAATACACTCACTTCTGGTGATACCAACATTTAATGTGTCTAATCACAAGAGTCAACCCACTATAAAATATGAAGACACAAATTATCAGCATTGACAGACGGTCTCCCAGTTACAAAATTATTAAGTGCCTACTCTATTCTTTACCCATATCTAAATCATGCAACCTCAATTTCTTTGTGCTCCATGTGCAAGCTGTTCAAGAACAGATGGGCAAGTCGGGGGGGAAAAAAGGGAATAAAAATTTGGAGTTTAATCAGCCACCTGCAATGGTTTTCAGTACTACTATACTTGATTCACACATGGGAAATGGTGCAATTAAGGGGTTTTATACTGTTATTTCTAATTAAGATGTTATCTTGAAGTGAATAATTTGGTGTAAAGTTATTAGAAAGTGAAGAGGTTTAATATAGACCCTCCCCAACTCAATCTGGGCTTTGTTAGGAATGGCAAATCTTTAGAATTATCTATGTATTCAATTATTATAAAAGGCTTGTATCTAGGCTATTAAATGATTTCTATGATGCAAATCTTTAAATTTCTAAAAACACATAAACTGAAGCTGCCTGTGTACTAGTTTAAACTCTTTAATACTTACGTCTGTACGGAGGGCCTTAATATTCTTGCCTCCTTTTCCAATCACTGCCCCAGCATTCTGGAGAAGATAAAAAAAACTTAGTGTGTTTTCTTAACTGTTTAGTCAAAAACACCACACAAGTCTAGCCTATCTAACCTCTTGTTTGGTTATAGCGATGGAAATCTATTTGGTGATATTAAAACCACTAGGTTTAAAACCAAGAGTCTATGTTACATGCTCTGGGGACTAAATACCTAGACAGAGCTTTGAAATACTCAATGCCAGAAATATACTGAGTATAAACCTTAAGCACTGGCACCAATTTTACAATTCCCCTCTGCAAGTCAATTGATTTAAATTCTAGCAGATACTCACATTTTAAGCTATATTATCAGTCAGGTAAGTTGCCAATCAGGATGTTATCTAATGAACCCACAATGTAATAAAATATACTATCTTTAAGGCATTAATGCTATAAGGACCATCCACACCCATCTCCTCATTAGGCTTGCAGCAGTTCACTATGTTAAGGGCTTTCATTTTAATCATTAGCAAAATAATTACCATGGCCTAAAAGTCTAAGTCTGTTTAGAAAGAGCCACACAAATATTTTACATTCTGCAGCCTTCTGAAGGCTTCCCAGAAGGCTCAATCAAACGTTTTAATTTCTACTCTGAGTAAGAACCAGTTTCAAGAATAAAATCTATACCTTGCTCTGAAGCAGAATGCGCAATTCAACCATCTCATCAGTGTTTCTAGATCTTTTAAAAGCTTGTTCCTCTTCCATATCTTCAGCAGGGCGTTTGCCTAAAAATTAACAGTTTAGGTTTCAGAGAGCACCAGCATCTTCAAGAAAGGGTACCTTTAATTACATTTTAGTTTTAACCTAGAGATTAACATTTAACTCCATTCCCTTTGAAGGGATTAGTTGTTGAAGCTTGTTAAAAAAAAGGCACTCAATCTTCAACTTTTAAATCAAAATACTCCCTTAAATTTCTAAACACGAGATTTATTGTGACAGCACATCAAAGGATTAGAAATTTCTAAATGCAAGAAAAAAACTTAAGTTTTGTATTTACTAGCTTTCTTTTAATCGGTTTCCTCACCTACACAAATGACAGCTACTTCTAGTTCAAAAAAGTAACTAATAAGGATCTCAGGGAAAGTAATGATGAAATTAACAAAACAAAAAGAAATTGTTAAAATGTTTTCTCACCAAATTCGCCATTGGTTTCGGTGTTGGGAAAGGTTTCCTCTGGCTGTTCAGTTTCCATTTTCTTGTATTTAAGGGACACACCAATCTGTTAAAAAATAAAGAGGCTAGTACACTTGGTTTCTTGGAAAGTAGGCTGTGCAGCGTGCAAAGACACGGGAAAGAAATGACTTTCCAGAACGTACCAGTTATTAAATATATCCTTCCAGGGCAGAACTGAAGTGTTCTGGGCGGGACCAACTGACACCCTAGTGCTGTAGTAGCCTATGAAAACCAACACAAATCAGTTTTTCTTTTTTGGTTATTACCGAATACTAATGACTACAGAATTGAACACAACAAAAGAGCCATTTCTAAAACTTGTTTTAGGATCTTAAATCTCCAAAGGACCGCCCTAAACACAATCCAAAAGACCTATCTGATTTTTCTGTAAAAGCAAAAACACCGTAATTTTGGATCAGGTTCCACCACAATGTTTTATATAAATACATAGAAACCAGACGCATAAGGCATTTAAGCCCCCGAGTAATAAGTTTCGAGTAATGTTTCCGAAAGTATACATTTATAAAGAGACACAAATTATTTTTACATTGAACTTCTGGGTTTCCTTCCACCGGTGACTTGAAATATATAGTTAAATTCAAGTCATACCCAACCGTCTGCCCAATCTACTCGAGCGATAAACAGTCAAACCTGAAACAGGAGTACACCCAAACTGCCTGTACTACTCGACTAACAGAACCCTTGAACACCAATAACATCTCTAGCGGGATATTTCAAATTACGTTAAAAGCTGTATAACCTGACAATTTCTTTCAGCACCACCAGACTGGCGATATGACTGTGAACTGCCTTTTAGCTCCCCTCTCCTGACGACATGCGGCTCCCGTTATAACAGAAATAGCTCAACAGCTCACAGTCATGGCAGTATTTACGCCTTCCACTCTTCCCAGTAACTGAAACGCCAATCTGGCCCAACACTCAAATACAGAGGTGCTATGGAAGATTTAGATAAAGTGGTTTGACTACAAACAGCAGGCTGTTTATAATGATAAACCCAATATCCTCCAAGTGCTTTAGTCGCCAGACCCCAAAAATCGCTAAGTGTATGCGCGACCAGCCAAGCGCAAACATGCCCTCCTTCCCTCAACGCCCAAAACCGGGATCGGCAACCGCCAAGCAACAGGAGTTGAGAACGCTCCCGAGGCGAGAGCACCAGCGCCGCACCTCTCCTCAGCCCGATCCGACAGGAAATGGCGGCCCGCGTAATGGCGACTACGTGCTACTAGGCGGAGCCGAGCGCGGACCCCCTCCCCCACCCACCACGCGGTCCCGAGACCTCGTCCCCCGCACCCTCCCCCCACCGCGGGAGACAAAGCAACGAAGGCAGCCCCGACCCTTCCAGCTCGCCCGTTCCAGACCCAGGCCCGGAGTCCTAAGTGCGGCGGGCCCCACACAGAGAGAGCGGCGGCGTTCTCTACCGCCCTCCGGCTCCCTCTCCTTCCCACACAAGGCCTAGTTCCCAACACAACAAAACTCGTCTCACGGGCACAAGGCTCGCGACTCTCCGAAGCCTCTAGTACCACAACGCGGACTGCAGATATACGCTCAGGGAAATGGCGGAGGTGGGGGGGAGGGGAAACCCGGCAACGTTCCCTCCCAGATCCCGCCAACCACCACCAAGCCCCCAAACGCCTTCCCTCAAGTGGACAAAGTACTCTCCGGCCCTCATCCCCACGCGCCGTTCTCCCAGCCCCATTCCTCACCCGGCAAGGGTACCGTCCCTATGCCGCCGCGCCTCCTCAGCCGGTCACAGCTAGACAGAGAACAAGCGTAGGCCCCCACTGCCCTCCCCCGCCTCCACGCACTCTCCTACCCCGCCGCCGGGCCCGATTGGCTGTACCGGCTACAGCGGTGGCGCGAGAGCGAAGCGATTGGCCCTAGGCCGCGTCAATCAAGGAGTCGGTAGGCGACAACCCCGCCCCCCGCCGGCGCCTCCCTTCATGCTGTAAGGCCGCTAAGGGCCCGAGAAAAATCAGACTTCGAAAAAGTCAACGCAGCCTTTAGGGAGGCCAAACCCCTGCCCAAACCCGCAATGCCCAAGCCCCAATAACTCTAATTACCTATAGGCCGCAAATAGGCGGGAAGTAGGCAAGACGTCGAGGTCGGTGCAGCAGAGAAACAGAGGATAATGGCGTCTGCAGAGCTTTCGCCTGAAGCGCCCTCCTCCTTTCTCGTTCGCGCACTCACTGGCTGGTGGGGGGAGGGAGCCTCTCGCGAGAACTAAAGGCTGTCCCGTTCTCGCGCACAGCGAGGGGCGGGTGTAGGGGGCGCCTCTGGGCCTGAAGGCGTCTTCAGGGGTGGGAGGAGGGGCGTGAGCGCGCGGCAAATCGGGCGGGAAGCAGCGAAAAAGGATTAGGGCGCGCGCTGTGGCGGTTCCTAGTCTCACGGTTGCGTGCCCGGGAACTGCTGTTGCGCGAGGGGAAGGCGGGACGCCCAGGTCGGTGTAGGGCCAGACGAATGCCCCCGTTTCCACAGCCCACATTCGCGTCTTCTTCCCTCCCCGGTACTCCCCTCCCGCCCAGGCTGCAGGGCGAGCTGCGCGTTGGTAAGTGCAGCCAGCCTGCCGGCCCGGCCCACGCCGCGCTAACCCGCTGTCTGTAACGGGCCGCAGCGCTCTTCAGGCGTGGCCCGGGCAGGGGGCGCAGCCGGCAGGTTGCGGTCCGCGGTCGGCTGGCGGCTCGGGCGGGATTCCGAGAAACGCCGGCAGTCCCGCCGGGCTCTGGCGGTCGAGCCTTAGAGTCTTGCACTATTCGCCCCCTTTGCTTCCGGCCGGGAGCCTGCGCTCCCAGGGTCTTTACCGGGCTCTGCGTTCTGATGAAACTTTTTTTTCCTTTCTTTTCTTTATTAATGGGGCCTGTGATCCGAGTATTTTATAGTGTCTTTGCTGTAGTTCCATGTGAAAAATTTCTGAAAGTACTGCTTTCATCTCCTACGATGAATGCAAATCGCAAAATGAATTGGAGACATCCGCTTTCCGTTCACTCACCTTCTTAAATCACCCACGGTATGTCGGCAGTGACTTAGACTAAACCCCTCGCCCTCATATAGATATGTTATCGTTCAGGTTGAACTTACTTTGTGTTCGGCTATTTCTAAGGCCTCTTTGTCAGGCTTTGATGATTTTTTTGTCGTTGTTGTTAAGGCCCTTAGGTCCAGAATCGGTGACAAACCTCGGAAATTGCCAGTAGCAGTACCCAGTCTTGGAGAAGGAAATGGCAACCCACTCCAGTGTTCTTGCCTGGAGAATCCCAGGGACAGGGGAGCCTGGTGGGCTTCCGTCTATGGGGTCACACAGTCGGACACGACTGAAGTGACTTAGCAGCAGCAGTAGCAGTACCCAGTCTTCGCATCCCGACTCAACCCTCCAGCTCTCACCCACAACCCCAAACTTGTGTTGAAAAGTGAAAAATGTTATAAGTTACACATGAAGCTAAATTTACCGTTAGAATACACATGTTTTTGGCTAATGATGAATTTGTGCTGATTCATTCCATTGTAATTTGATTTCTCTCTTGAATACTTTGCAAATTAGATGTAACCAGCATCTTTAGAAAGTGTCTGTGATTTTGACCATCTATTTTACTTGCTTAACTAGGAAGAAAACTCTTTTTAGGGGGAACTGGAGAAGGAAATGGCAACCCACTCCAATGTTCTTGCCTGGAGAATCCCAGGGAAGGGGGAGCCTGGTGGGCTTCTGTCTATGGGATCACACAGAGTCGGACACGACTGAAGAGGATTTCATGAAGCACCAAATATTTACTGGCGGGAAGGGTAGTTAAGTACTGTTGGAGAATAGTGTCGGGGATTGTGGGGTTTATAAAAGGCTCTTTGAGTTGTAGTTTTTTAATGGCCCCCATCATGAAGAATATTATAGTCTTGTTGGGAAGTAAAACTTAATGTGCGTTTGGTTTTATGATACATAGTTCAAATTTTTATTTAATGTTCAAGAAAAGTTGATTGAGTGTATGAAGGGGCTGGGGGTATTCGGGTTATAGAGATTTAAAATGCGTGTCAGGATTTGCAACATGTAATAGAGTCTGTCTTTCAAAACCAGGGACACTGCACTAACACAAATAGGAACATATAGGATAATGTACTAAGGGTGCTTTCTTTCAAACTAGTATTTCTGTTGAAACCATCATTTTCTGCCTTGATAAACAGTGATGACTGGTGAGCAGGAACGCAAAGTAAGCAGCTCTAAGAACTTCCCGGTTTCACTGTCTTCTGACTGGACTCTCAAAGCTGAAAGCTCTTATTCACATTTTCTAGATTTTTTTTTTCTTTTTCTAATTGTTTTCTTCCTTTACCTTTTAAAATTTGCTGTTTAGGTTTACTTGTTAAGTAACAAGAAAGACTATATTTTTCACCGTGTTTTCAAACAAACTATTTTATACCTGCTTCATTCAGAGACTTGCCAGTTTGAGGAAGGTCTGTCTTTTCGCCAACCTTTCTTTCATCCGTTGTTATTTTCAGCCAAGCTGTTAATATCTGTGTTTATTCAAGGACTTACCAACTTGATTGACATATTGTGGCTCTTGGGTAATTAATTGTATGATTATTTGGACTCCTGATGAATTTAAGGCTGGTATTACTTAAGCTGTGGAATTTACATTAGATAAACGAATATAATTGAGATTGTACTCTAGTCAGCTGGATGATTATTTAAATTTTGTAACTATTATTTTTTGAGTTTGTGCCAGACTTTGTGCTGGCAGTTTAATGCTTATTACAGTTCTGTGTGTAAATTGTGGATAAGACAAAGAGAAGTTAAGGAACAAGGCTAAGGTCACAAAGCAGAGATGGGAATTTGACTCCTATACCTGTTTTTTGTCTTTCTGTTGCATTAGGTTATGGAGGATCCACAAGCAGCTCCACTAATTACTTCTTTCTGATTTCAGCCATTAAATGTAAATTTTTCTCCATAATTTTCAGAAAGTGTCTTCTCAAAATTCTTGTGTTACCTTAATGTTATCCCCAAGAGTTAAAAACAGACTTATGTGTATTTTTTAAGGTGAAGGCAGTGGAAACATGAAACGGTTATAACTTAAATATTTGTTAGTGCTTCTAAGTCTTAACTATTGAATGAATGCCACGTACCATGTCTAAAAGGATGGTACTTCTGCCTCTTTTTCTATTTGTTAAAGAATTGGAATATGTGAGGCTGACTGAAAATTAACTTATAGGTGAAATTTGTGTAAATCTTAGTAGTGATGAATGATATTATAGAATTTTCCTACTCTGTTCTCTTGTGCTCAGTTCCTGCAGCCAAGATCTAGAATGTAGATTGCTGTGTCAGCCAAGTTAAGCAGGAACAAGATGTAACTCAGTTTTTCAAAAAACAATTTTTTCATGATTATAAAATTAATGGAGATTAATGTAGTTTTACATATGGTGTTTTTTCCTAACAAAATAAAATGACGAGGGGGAACTCATGTACACCTGGGGCGAATTCATGTCAATGTATGGCAAAACCAACCAATATAATATTGTAAAATAAAAAAAAATGATTATAAAATTAATGGAGATTAATGTAGTTTTACATACGGTGTTTTTTCCTAACAAAATAAAATAACATTTTCATGTCATTAAATAGTCCTTAAAAATGTTTCTTTAAAAAACTATTTCCTGGATCCAGTGTGATTATGTATTTATTTATTTTACTGTTGAACATTTAGTTTGTTTTTTCCACACTGTAAAAGCTTTGTGATAAACACTCTGGCACATAAATCTTTGTCCTTATTTCTGATTGTTTTCTTAAGATTAACCTTTGAAAATAAAGAAGTAGATCATATGGTGTGAACATTTCTTACTGTACAATTTCAGCAATGTATACTGTTTTTATATTCTTTTCATGGACATTGATGTTCTTGAGGATCAAGGGCTAGGAAGTTGCGGTGCTCTAGCTGACACCTCCCCTCTGAGTTGCTTACCTGCAGTGACCATGGTTACTCAATTTCTCAGGAAAAGGAGGAACAAAAACCTTAAAAATTCTCTTGAAGGAATAGATGCAAGTAATACAATTTACTAAATTATTAAGGAGCTCAGTTATTGAAACCCAGTCTAAACTTTATAATTTCATATGGTAATACTTTTTCCATTTAGCAATTTAATAAGCTTTTCTTTTTTACCTGTAGAAAAAAAATTTATATGTTAGAAGCATCTTTTTATAAAATTGTTTTAACATGCAGTAAATTATGTTTTATATCAATATGGCCTCCACCTTACTTTCTTTGCTGTTAAATGAAGAATTCTATGCATATTCTATGCAAATGTGCATTTAGTTATGGTAACGTTATTATAAAAATATAGTACATCTCTGGAAGTGGAGATCCAAATCCTAAGGGTAGTATTTTTTGAGAAAATTATTAATTAGGAATTTGTCCAGACTACTGTCTGAAAGAATTTTTGTCACTTGCCGTGTTCAACAACACAAACAAGGAAATGCATGTTTGAAATAAGTACAAAATTAAAAAAATAATACATAAGTCTTAAAATATCAATTTGTGATATTTAAAAATTAAAACTACTTTATGTGGTACTTTAGTAGAGTTATAACAAAAGGAAAAGTAATACTTATAACACTGTTTTGAAGCTGTTACAAAGATAGATGCAGTAGATGTGTTTCTTTACTTTAACTTTGTAAATGAAATAATTTAGAATGTACTAGGTGAGCTTGTCGTTTATATGAGATCAAAATCTGTTGATTGTTAATACTGTAGTGCTGTTATAAACTAGCCATTTATGAATGTGTTTTATATGCAAGTGGGTATATGTAAATGAGAGACTGACTTTACTTTCTCTTCACTTGGAGTCAAACAGTATCTAGAAAAAGATATAGGAATGCAGATTAGCAGAATCTAGTTCACAGCCTGCTACTGTGTATGATCTTTATGTCTTTAATCTTCATGCCTGTTTCATTCTCACCCAAATAGATGACAGTACCTACCCTTTCTATCATAAATGACTATTTTGAGGTTTAGGTAATATTACAGATGTAAATTAATGTATTTTGAAAAAGTTTAAAATCTTACAAATAAGAAGTTTTAGTTTTTTCTAACCCTTTTCTTCAGTTCTCTGTTTATACAGCTATACTGCTGCTATATAGAATTGACACCACTGAAATTCATTTCTTTCATTTCATTTTCTATCCAGCCTTGACCTTTTCAATTCACAGTCAATCAGTCTTCCTTTGTTATTGGTTTCTTCCTCCTCCTAGAAATATTAACAATATTAACTCCTACTATTTAACAGGTTCAGGTAGAAAATGGCATTTGTGTTAAGTGTCTGCATGTAATAAGTTAGGAGTGTATATGGGTATATACTATACTGTATATCCTGAGTAATTCATAGTACAAAACATTCTGCAAACAACTTAATTGATGCGGCATTTATACTTGCTAATTCGTTTAAATAATTCTAACTACTGAAAGTACACTTTGTCTTGATTTCAGTTTACTTAATGACTATCATCTCATTACAACACCCCTGCCAATTATACTAGGCCCATTTGCCAGTGTTGTGCTGGTTAAATTTCAATGAAGAAAATAAAGTAACTTACTGAATGAGTACAACTGAGAGCCTTGGATGTAGCTTAATTTTTGAGGTTAATAATGTCAACAGATAAAAATAGATCTATAAAGTATAGATCTGTGTCTTGAAGATAAGATGTCACTCAACTATGGCCTCATAAATCATGCTTGGAGATGTTAACATGTCTTATTTTAATTAATTTCATGTGTTGATGGTATTTTGTTCTAGGTCCATCTTTTAAGCATACAGCTGAACTTGGTTTATTCAGTTTGAGAGTATCTTTTAAGAGGTGAGTTAATCTATGTTCATTATGATTGCTGATAGATTTATTTTTACCATCTTGTTTATTTCTGTTTATCAGTACACTTCAGTCGCTCAGTTGTGTCCAACTCTTTGCAACTCCATGAACTGCAGCACGCCAGGCCTCCTTGTCTATCACCAGCTCCCAGAGCGTACTCAAACTCGTCCGTTGAGTTGGTTATGCCATCCAATCATCTTATCCTCTGTCATCCCCTTCTGCCTTCAATGTTTCCAGCATCAGAGTCTTTTCAAATGAGTCAGTTCTTTGTATCAGGTATCCAAAGTATTAGAGTTTCAGGTTCAGCATCAGTCCTTCCAGTGAATATTCAGGACTGATTTCCTTTAGGATGGACTGGTTGACCCTTCTTGCAGTCCAAGGGACTCTCAAGAGTCTTCAACACCGCAGTTCAAAAGCATCAATTCTTCCCCACTCTGCTTTCTTTATAGTCCAACTCTCACATCCATACATGACTACTGTAAAAACCATAGCTTTGACTAGACGGACCTTTGTTGGCAAAGTAATGTCTCTGCTTTTTAATAAGCTGTCTAGGTTGGTGATAGCTTTTCTTCCAAGGAGCAAGCGTCTTTTAGTTTAACGGCTGCAGTCACCATCTGCAGTGATTTTGGAGCCTCCAGAAATAAAGTCTGTCAGTGTTTTCATTGTTTCCCCATCTATTTGCCATGATGTGATGGGACCAGATTCCATGATCTTAGTTTTCTGAATGTTGAGTTTTAAGCCAGCTCTTTCACTCTCCTCTTTGACTTTCATCAAGAGTCTCTAATTCCTCTTCGCTTTCTCCCATAAGGGTGGTGTCATCTGCATATCTGAGGTTATTGATATTTCTCCTGGCAATCTTGATTCCAGCTTGTGCTTCTTCCAGCCCAGCCTTTTGCATGAGGTACTCTGCATATAAGTTAAATAAGCAGGGTGACAATATACAGCCTTGACGTACTCCTCTCCCAATTTGGAACCAGTCTGTTGTTCCATATGCAGTTCTAACTATTGCTTCTTTACCTGCATACAGATTTCTCAGGAGGCAGGACAGGTGGTCTGGTATTCCCATCTGTTGAAGAATTTTCCACAGTTTGTTGTGATCCACACAGTCAAAGGCCTTCGCATAGTCAATAAAGCAGAAGTAGATGCTTTTCTGGAACTCTCTTGCTGTTTTGATAATCCATCGGATGTTGGCAATTTGATCTCTGGTTCCTCTGCCTTTTCTAAATCCAGCTTGACCATCTGCAAGTTCACAGTTCATGTACTGTTGAAGCCTGGGTTGGAGAATTTTGAGCATGACTTTGCTAGCATGTGAGATGAGTGCAATTGTGCGGTAGTTTTGAGTATTTGGCAGTGCCTTTCTTTGGCATTGGAATGAAAACTGATTTTTCCAGTCCTATGGCCACTGCTGAGTTTTCCAAATTTGCTGGCACATTGAGTGCAGCACTTTCACAGCCCCGTTCCCTTTGTGCCTTCTTGTGGATTATTTTCTTTATTCTGTGTTTTTCTCAGCAAATTTGAAAGTCAGTTGTTGTATTTCTATCATTTCGGTGTTTGTCTTCAGTGTTTTTGTTAAGGATGTAACTTACATTCAGTAAGATTTGTGTTCTTTCTGATGCACAGTTCTGCGAACCTCGACAGACGTCAGTCGCATGACTGTTGCTGTCACCTGTTACTGTGGTGCTGCCTTTTCCTTTGTTGTTGTTCAGTTACTAAGTTGTGTCTGATTCTTTGCAGCCCCGTGGACTGCAGCATGCAAGGCCTTCCTGTCCTCCACTGTCTCCTGGTGTTTGCTCAAGTTCATGTCCATGAAGTTGGTGATACCTTTTCCCTAATGCCATGTAACTAGAATTATACAGTCTTTGTCGAACTTTTACCTAGCATGCTGCATTTGCTATTTGTTTCAGTCTATTTGGGCTGCTGCTGCTGCTGCTAAGTCGCTTCAGTCATGTCTGACCCTGTGCGACCCCATAGACAGCAGCCCACCAGGCTCCCCTGTCCCTGGGATTCTCCAGGCAAGAACACTGGAGTGGGTTGCCATTTCCTTCTCCACTATTTGGGCTACTGTGATAAAATAGCATAAACTCGGTGGTTCATAAATGACAGAAATTTATTTGAAAACTGAAAGTCCATGGTCAAGGTGATGGCAGATTTTGTGGGTGTCTGATAAGGACATGCTTTCTGGTTCTTGGATGACAGTCTTTTTATAGTAACCTCTCGTGGCAGAAGGGACAGGTAACTGTGTGGAAGCATCTCCATTGTTTCTTTCTTTTGTTACTGAGTTGTAAGTTCTTTCTTTTTATTAATATCTTTTCAGAATTCTGACTTTATTTCTTTATTTTGGTCACACTGTGTGGCATGCAAGATCTTATACACCAACCACAGCTCTAAGCCCCGTTCAGTGGAAGTGGGAAGTCTGAACCACTGGGCCATCAGGGAATTTCCATGAGGGCTTCATTCTCATAATCTTATACAGAGGCCCCACCTCCCAATACCATCACATTGGGTATTAGGATTTCAACATACGAATTTTCTGAGGGATAGTATCTGTAGCAGTATTCATCTTTGTTATTGCATCTTTTAGTAGTGTATTCTTTTTAAATACTGAATAACATTTCATTGTAATGATGTACTGTAATTTGTCCATTCATGAAGGACATGTGGGTTGTTTCTGATTTTTGGTGATTATGAAACAAGCTGCTGTAAATGTTCACATACAGATTTTTAATGAGTGTAAGTTTTCATTTCTCTTGAGTAAATACCTAGTAATGCTGGGTTGCATGCTGAGTGTATATTTAACTTTGTAAGAAAATACTAAACTGTTTTTTTCCTAATAAACTGCTAAACTGTTTTTCTTCCTAAAAAACTGCTAAACCGGTTTTTAAAGTGATTGTGCTATTTTGCTTTCCAGCCAGCAATGTATGAGAATTCCAGTACTTGGAATTATCAGTTGTTTTTTTCTTTTAGCTATGATTTTAATTTTACATTTCCCTAATGTCTTGTCATTTTGCATATCTTTTGGTGAAATGTCTGTTCAGCTCTTTTGCTCCTTTTAAAATTAGTTTGTTTTCCTATTGAATTTTTTAAAAGATTTTTTTCTTTTTTTGGTGTAGACAATTTTTAATTAATTTTTATTGAATTTGTTGTATATTGCTTTTGTTTTATCTTTTCTTTTTTCGACTGTGGGTCATGTGAGATCTTAGCTCCCCCACCAGGGGTCAAAGCTATGCCCTGTGCATTGGAAGGTGAAGTATTAACCACTGGACTGCCAGGGAAGTCCCCCTATTGAATTTTAAAATTCTTTTTGTAGTCTAAATATGTCTTTTGTTAGTTATGTATTTCTCCCAGTCTGTGGCTTGTCTTTTGTGTTTGTTTGGCTTGACTTTATACTTTTAGCAGTCTTTCATAGAGCAGAATTTTAAAATTTTGGTGAAGCTCAATTTATTAGTTACTTTGTTTTATGAATTATGTTTGCTTCTAGTGTTATATCTGAGGAAACTTTTAAGAAACTAAGATCATAAAGATTATTCTCCTAACTTTTCTTCCCCTTAAAAAAATGAAATATAATTGACATATAACATTTTAGTTTCAGTTGCACAACATAATAATTTGATAATTTGTATTATTGCAGAAAGTGAAGTCGTTCAGTCATGTCTGACTCTTTGCAACCCCATGGATTGTAGCTTACCAGGCTCCTCCATCCATGGGATTTTCCAGGCAAGAGTACTGGAGTGGGTTGCTATTTCCTCCTCCAGGGGATCTTCCCGACCCAGGAATCGAACCTCGGTCTCCCACATTGCAGGCAGACTCTTTACCAGCTGAGCCACCAGGGGATCCCTATTATTGCAGAACTCACCACAATTAAGCCCAGTTGACATCCGTCACCACACTTACACAATTTTATATTTCTTGTGATGAGAACTTTTAAGATCTACTCTCTTAGCAACTTTTAAATATGCAATATAGTATTTTAACTACAGTGACCATACTGTGCATTACATTTCTATGACTTACTGATTTTATAACTGGAAGTTTGTACCTTGTGACCCCTTTCGCCCACCCCTGAACTTTGGCAGCTGTCAATCTGTTCTCTGTCATATATGAGCTTTTTTTTTCCTCCTACCTTTTTTAGTTTTCACATTTATATCTGTGGTTCACTTAGAGTTAATTTTTGTATACGGTATGAGGTACTGGTTGCGGTTTATGTTTTTGTGTATGGAGATACCCTACCTCTCTGAGGATATTAATAATAGTTTTTATTTTTTTAATTTTTTTGTATTCTTTCATAGTTGCTTTATTCTAATTTTTTAAACATTTAAGATTCTTCACTTAAAAACAAACCTCCAGGTATCAATTCTCCTCTTGGTTGTGTGTGCTGGTATGGCTCATGGTGGTAATTTTCTTCAAATATAGTTTTGGCTTGAGAGCTCATGTTGGATAGAGGTTTTTTCCATGTGTGTTTTTCCCTTTGGTGTGTTTTGGAGTTGCTTCAACCTGCCCTCTGACCGGCATAGGTCTCGATCAGCTGTGTCCTTAGAGATTTGGGTATTTACTTTAGTGAATAGCCTCGTTCTGGACCATGCTGTATTCTATACAAGTTGTATACTCTATATAATCTATTCTTAGATTATCTCTGTTCTGTCCATAGGCCATAGGTAGGTGCTGAGTAGAACATTTTTTGGCACAATTCTAGCGAGTAGTCTGTTGTGCCCTATAATTGGCACACTGGGCCCTTAGAGCCTTGGAGCTTTAGCCTGCAAGTCCCCTTTTCCTGGCGGCTTTAGTGCCCACTTAAAACTCTAAAGTGAAAGTTGCTCAGTCATGTCCAACTCTTTGTAACCCCATGGACTGTACAGTCCATTGAATTCTCCAGGCTAGAATACTGGACTTGGTAGCTGTTCCCTTCTCCAGGGGATCTTCTGAACCCAGGGATTGAACCCAGGTTTCCTGCATTGCAGGTGGATTCTTTACCAGCTGAGCCACCAGGGAAGCCCAAGAATACTGGAGTGGGTAGCCTGTCCCTTCTTCAGGGCATCTTACTGAGTTCCTGGCCCACAAGATTTTACTCTTTGTTATTGAGTGTAGCTATGTATTTAAAGTTTTATCTTGTTTCTTGTATATACTTCTAGATAGAGGTCCTATATGTACAAAGTTAACAAGAATATGCTTATTGTCCTTTCTTTTGTACACAAAAGTTAGCATACTGTGTTTTGTTTTTCTTAGCAACAAGTTGGAGAATATTTCCATTTCATAAATCAGAGGGCTCGTGTAGAGATTGTTGGTTTCTTTGTTAAAGAGACATGCTGATTTGACTCTACATGGTTCATTTTTATCAGAATGGGCATGGACCTCTCCTGCATATTTTCACATTGGTTTTCATATATGATTTAAAATGTATCTGTACTCTTAATTCTTTTCTTCAAAGTAAAGATACATCAGTTTGGTAGTTATGACCTTCTTAATTCTTCCTCCTAAAATGTTATTATTGTATTTCTCATAATAACTGTAACTCTTCCTTTAAATTTTAACCATTTGTTGAATTAGTAATGTGACTACTTATTTAGGGTCACAGAGCTTGTAAGTAAAAGAAATTTTACTTACCAGACTTGTGCACTGAACCTCTGGATTATATATTAGTTTCCTTTTTTTATTTCATTTTTTTAACACCATAAAGGGTTTTTACTTTTAAATGACTATCAGTATATCAAATAGTAACATGTTAACAAATTCTTGAATTCTGTCATCTACTAATTTTGATTAAAAAATGCTGAAAGTAGCCCAAACAATTTTACTAGCATTCATTGTTTTTTTAGCCAGAAAGGACTGTTTTAAGGCTAGATGCTGGTTAGTACAGGTTACAAATAACTACTTACTATTTTTTCATAGATAAAGCCCCTGGCCTTCAGAAAGCTTTAGGGGAAAAAAATTAATCCCCCCTTTTAAGTTAAAAATTAAAAAAAAACCTATACATATTAAAAAAGTCAGTGTGTGTGCATATGTATATGTATAGTCACATATTTGTCGCTTGAGCTAAAAGATGTAGGAAACCAGACAATATATGTCTATTAAATTTCTAAGAAATGCAAGGTTAAAAAAAATGAAGCATTTGGATAAGCTCTAAGTTTTTACAAGGAAGCTAGATTTACTATTTTCTGAAAACGAGAGGACCTATTATATAATATACAGAAATAATTTAATGCCTTTTCACAAGAATATATCTTGAACTAGTCCATAGGAGAGGACTTCTTTCCTGGTCCATTTATGTGGTAGTTTTTATGGATCTGCCAGATGTTGCAGACAAAGGCCAAGAGGTTATCTAGGATTCATCCCTGTTTTACCAGAAGTAGACCTGAAGGATAGGCATCCCTGGGTCTCCTTTTCCACCTCACTGCTGCAGCTGCCATGGCATTCAGAGCTCTGGCTTCTTTGACTTTGAGACCTTCTCCCTCTGTAAGTGATCAGTTTCAATTTCAGCTGCTTTGGCCTTAGGTTGCTTGTGAACCTCCGACATCTTCTCCTATCCTTTAATTTTCACAGTAGCCCTCTGAAGTATGTATATAGGCGAAGAAGCAAGCTAAGGTACAGTGTCTGAGTTTCTTGTGGTCACTTGCTTTTGTTTATTTCATTCCAAACCTCATGTTTTTATTGTGTACTACCTCCACTCTACCCTGATTGATAATAGGAACCTTCAAAACCATATCATCAAACTCTTGCACTTATGAAAATAGGCCAGTGATTGTTTCTGCACCTTCCTCTTATAACCCTTACTGTTTTTTGTCTTAGCTCTCAGGCCATTTCTGGGCAATAGAGGTTACAAGTACTCCACTGAACAACCAGTTCTAAATCCTTTCATCAAATCCTATTCCAAATGGTAAGTTTTCTTATGGGCATATTAAAACTTTTATAAATTCAAAGTCTTCCTCTCTTGAAGGAAAAAATTTAATTTGTGAGAAAAGCTGTCTTTTTAGTGTTTTGCTACTTTTTTTATCATACTGAGAAAATCAGAAGTATATTTACATGATACGAATGTTGAAAATCATTTAGATAAATAAGATGCTTTACATCAGCTAAGAATCTTACTTGTTATAATTTTACCTGATTATTATATTAATAACTACTAACGTTGTATGTATTGCGTAAGTCTAACATTGTGCTTTACAAATGTTAATCATGTAATCCTCACAACAACCCCATTAGGTAGGAGGTGATATTGACATTTTATAGATGAAAAAGCTAGGTTAGAAGAAGTTAAGAAATTTATGCTAGGTTGTAGACCTTATAATTGACAGAGCTAGTCTTTAAACCTCACATTTTTGCTTTTCTCATTATACCATCTGATTACTTGTGGCATTTGAATTTTTGCTATGTAGAAAGTCAAAGAATTACAGACATGCTGGAGAGAAAGTCTAAAGGTTTGGCTACTCCTGTTTGTGCATTGTAGAGAATTATAGAAACTCTATTTAGATGTACTGAATTACCATAATTTTTTTGTTTGTTTTCAGGTAATAGATGCCTAATATTTTCCTTTTGTGAAAGAAATGAGTGTAACTAGTATTGCATTAAGAGTTGAAACCTGGCTTTCAGCTACATGGCATGTTAAAGTGCCTTTAACGTGGCTAGAAGCTTGTATTAACTGGATCCAAGAAGACAATGATAATGTTAATTTGAGTCAGGCACAAATGAATAAACAAGTGTTTGAGCAGTGGCTCCTTACCGATCTGAGAGATTTAGAGCATCGTCTTTTACCTACTGGCATTTTAGAAACTCCGAAAGGAGAACTGAATGGATTTTTTGCTCTGCAGATTAATTCATTGGTTGATGTAAGTCAGCCTGCATATGCCCAGATACAAAAGTTGAGAGGAAAGAATACAACCAATGACCTAATTACAGCTGAAACACAAGTAACCCCCAAACCTTGGGAAGCAAAGCCTTCACGGATGTTGATGCTACAGCTAACTGATGGAATTGTACAAATACAAGGAATGGAATATCAGTCTATTCCAGCTCTGCATAGTGATCTTCCTCCAGGTACAAAAATTTTGATTTATGGAAATATTTCTTTCCGTCTTGGTGTTCTCTTGTTGAAACCAGAAAATGTGAAAGTGTTAGGAGGAGAAGTCGATGCTCTTTTAGAGGAATATGCCCAAGAAAAAGTTCTTGCAAGATTAATTGGGGAACCTAATCCTATAGTTTCAGTCATAGCAAATAATTCTAACCAAAGCATCCCCAGAATTACGGATGTTCTAGATCCTGCGTTGGGACCTTCTGATGAAGAACTCTTGGCAAGTCTTGATGAAAATGATGAGCTTGCAGCAAATAATACTACCTCTTTGGAAAGAAGTTGTTTCATAGGTAATTCTTCAAATACTGTTCCCATCAGACAGTCAGATTTTGAACCAGAACTTATTACTTCTCCAAGGCCAAAGGGGAAACCACGAAACCAATCTATGCTTTTTACTGATGAGGAATTAGATGACTTTTCATTGGAGGAGGCCTTGCTTTTAGAAGAAGCTGTCCAGAAAGAACAAATGGAGACCAAAGAATTACAACTATTGACTTTGAACAGAACTACAGAAAGTATAGAGAGGTTTTCACATAGATCTAATACTCTAAATAGTTTTTCTTTTATTTGCAAAAATGGAAATAATAATTGGAGTGAAAAAAATTTATCTGAACAAATGACTAGTGAAGACAAATCTGTTAGTTGTCCATCTACTAGAGACCAAAACAGTAGTAGTCTTTCAGTTAATCATAATGTACCCCTACCCCATGATTTTACAAATAAAGATAAGAGCTCAGAGACATATAAAATAAAACAAATTAGCAGTTCAGATGGACATTCCTTAAATAATAAAATGTTCAATGGAGAGCTGGTCAGTAATGTACCAAAAAGGAGTTCAGACGTTCCTAATGAAGATGAACACCATTTACAGACTTGTTCTTTACGATTGTCAGAGAATAGCACTGGACTTTCTATCACCATGGACTTGAATTCTCCACCCTTTATCTATTTGTCTGTTCTAATGGCCAGCAAACCAAAGGAGGTTACAACAGTGAAAGTCAAAGCATTTATTGTAACCTTAACTGGAAATCTCTCAAGTTCTGGTGGCATTTGGAGTGTCAGAGCAAAAATTTCTGATGGTACTGCATATCTAGATGTAGACTTTGTAGATGAAATACTTACTAGTCTGATAGGGTTTTCAGTATCAGAAATGAAACGGTTAAAAAAGGATCCTTGTAAATACCAAAGGTTCCTGGAAGGTTTGCAGAAATGTCAGAGAGATCTAATAGATTTGTGCTGTCTGATGACTATTTCATTTAATCCCTCCTTGTCTAAGGCGATGGTACTGGCATTACAAGACGTTAATATGGACCACCTTGAGAACCTAAAGAGGAGATTAAAGAAATAATTTACTGAAATAGTATTTTAAAACAATTTCAATAAGCAGGGAAATATTTAGAATTAAATTTGTCCTTTTACTTTCACAACTTTTTGAAAAGGAAGTTTCATAACTGATTTCAGTTTAATTTTAAAATGCTTAATCATGATTGTGTGTTTAAGTTTTTTTAATAAAGTTTTTTATAGTAAGTGTTTGCTGATGACCCACTATTGTTGAGAAATTTTGTTTTCCACTTGTTATTTCACATAAGGTGACTGGTAAAGTATTGTATTGGTGTTTACTGATGAGTCATACTGCTGAAAGAAGGTTAACAATTATAAATAGGTAGTTGAGTACTTCTAATTTGTTCCCCAAAAGATTTGTTTGTAATATTTTTCTTAGGAAAGAATGTAAATCCAGTGAAGTAGAATGTTAGACTTTCAGATGTTAATTGTTTTGCTGGTTTTTATTTTGCTGATTGTAAATATTTTGTCTGGTATATTTAAGGCAATTACTGTCTTAACTCGATACCATTTCAAAGATTATACTGAATAGTTAAAAACTTGATTTTCAAGGATAATCTATTAAGAAGATCCAGTTAACTTTTAGGGGGATTAAAGTAAGATGTATATCTATGTCTTTAGTTGTTATCTCCTTTCTGGATTAGTTTTACATGTAAGTCTTCCTTTAGTTTTGTTGGAAGTGCTGATTTCTTTTTTAAGGGAGGCTGTTTCCCACTTTCCCATTTTGCTGTTAAAAAGTCATATTTGAAAGGTTACGTTATTTTTATTATATTCTTTTTTAAAATGTAAATTAAAGTACCTTGATTTTTAAAACATTAAATAATAAAATGAACACATGGCATTTTTAAAGTAACATAATAGGAAATACCTGGAAGTAAGATAAATACATATATAAAAATATGATATGGATATATAGCAGAAAAATATTCTAAAAATCTTTTGTCATTATTGGTTGAAGGATGATTATCAGAGTTCAAGGCACAATCCGGATTTTGCTGCTATATCCTCTGATAATAACCACTTCTATGTCCTTGCATAGCTTTTTTACTACAAGAGGTCTAAATGGATGGCATTATCTTTCATTATCTTTCTTCTAAGTGTTCTCCTGTACTCTGTCTCTGTGAGTAGTGCTTGAAAGCTGTTATTAAATTTTATTTTCTCTTCATATTCAGTTACTGAAGACTGGGTATAGTACTTAACGGTCTTCCCAGGTGACGCTAGTGGTTAAAGAGCCCACCTACCAATTTAGGAGACATAAACGGTGTGGGTTTGATCCCTGGGACAGGAAGATGTCCTGGAGGAGGGTATGGCAACCCACTCCAGTATTCTTGCTGGAGAATCCCATGAACAGAGGAGCCTGGTGGGCTATAGTCCATATGGTTGCTAAAAGTCAAAGTTGCAAAGACACGACTGAAGCTTCTTCACACACAGACACGCACACACACATACACACACACACCACACATACCCCACCTCCCCACTATCAATCCTTTCTTCTGTATTGGAGCTTTGTTTCTGACTCTAGTCTTGACTGGTCTGGAGTCTTCCAGTAGGATTACTAATTGACCTGTGCCTTATTTTGTCCTTTAGCCTTTAACCATAATTCTGCCTGAATGATCTTTCTGACCAGTCTTGTTTATTAATAGACTTCTTGTTTTATACTCTTTGTTGCCCTCTGATATCAACCTTTTCCAAACTCTTCATCTAGTATGTAAGACCTTTTACAGTCTGGTCCTTGCTTGCCTTTTCAGCCTAGCCTTGCCTTGCCTCCTTATTCTTCTCCTACCTCGTCTGCCAGTAAAATTTTAGTCGTAGTTGTTCCCCAGATGTGGGGAATATACTTCATACTTCTCATACTTAAGCTCATAGTAATAACCCTACCTCGCAGATTTCCACTCAGCTTAAGCTTTAGATGCCCATAGAAGTGCTTCATGAATTTCCCTATCCACTTTCATGCCCTTTGTATATTGTATAGACTATTACTTATGTTTTATTATACCTATTTGCTTCCTGTATTCTACTGCTACATTTTGGGCAGAATAATTCTTTTGTAGAGAGCTGTCATGGGCACCCTTTAGCAACATCCTGGCCTCTACATATGATGTAGAATCCTTCCAGTTATAGATGAATGGATCAAGAAGTTGTGGTACATATATACCACATGAAATATTACTTAGCCATAAAAAGGAATGAATGAATTTGAGTCAGCTGGACTGAGGTGGATGAACCTAGAGCCTGTTATACAGAGTAAAGGAGTCAGAAAGAAAAATATCATATATTAAAACATACATTGAGAAGACAGAGGGACCAGAGATCAAATTGCCAACATCTGCTAGATCAGCAAGAGAATTCAGAAAAATATCTACTTTAGTTTTATTGGCTTTATTACACCAAAGCCTTTGACTATGTGGATTTCAACAAACTGGAAAATTCTTCAAGAGATGGGAATATCAGACCACCTGACCTGCCTCTTGAGAAATGTGTATGCAGGTCAAGAAGCAACGGTTAGAACTGCACATGGAACAACAGACTGGTTCCAAATTGGGAAAGGAGTATGTTAAGGCTTTATATTGTTTATTTAACTTATATGCAGAGTACATCATGCAAAATGCTGGGCTGGATGAAGTACAAGCTGGAATCAAGATTGTCAGGAGAAATATCAATAACCTCAGATATGCAGATGACACCACCTTTATGGTAGAAAGCGAGGAGAAACTAAAGACCCTCTTGAAAGTGGAGAGTGAAAAAGTTGGCTTAAAACTCAACATTGAGAAAACTAAGATCGTGGCATCTGGTACCATCACTTCATGGCAATTAGATGGGGAAACAGTGGAAACAGAGACTATTTTTTTGGGTTCCAAAGTTACTGCAGATGGTGACTGCAGCCATGAGGTTAAAAGATGCCTGCCCCTTGGAAGAAAAGCTATGACCAACCTAAACAGCATATTAAAAAGCAGAGACGTTACTTTACCAACAAAGGTCCCTCTAGTCAGAGCTATGTTTTTTCCAGTCGTCATGTATAGATGTGAGAGTTGGACTATAAAGAAAGCTGAGCGCCAAAGAATTGATGCTTTTGAACTGTGGTGTTGGAGAAGACTCTTGAGAGTCCCTTGGACAGCAAGGAGATCCAACCAGTCAGTCCTAAAGGAGATCAGTCCTGAATATTCATTGGAAGGACTGATGCTGAAGCTGAAACTCCAATACTATGGCCACCTGATGCAAAGGACTGACTCATTGGAAAAGACCCTTTAGCTGGGAAAGATTGAAGGTGGGAGGAGAAGGGGACGACAGGATGAAGTGGTTGGATGTCATCACCGATGCGATGGACATAAGTTTGAGTAGGCTTCAGGAGTTGGTGATGGACAGTGAAGCCTGGCGTGCTGTAGTCCATGGGGTCGCAAAGAGTCGGACACAACTGAGCGACTGAACTGAGCAGAACTGAAAATGTACAGAATGAAATTTAGAAAAATGGTATTGATGAACCTATTTGCAGGGTAGGAATAGAGACACAGAAAACAGACTTGTGGACACTGGGGGAAAGAGGGTGGGATGAATTGAGAGAGTAGCATTGAAACATCCCTTACCATATGTAGAATAGCTAGTGGAAAGTTGCTGTATGACAAAGGGAGCTCAACCTGGTGCTCTGTGACAACCTAGAAGGGTAGGATGGGAGAGGGTGAGAGGGAGGGGAAATATGTATATTTATCCCTGGGTAGGGAAGATCCTCTTGGGAAGGAAATGGCAACCCATTCCAGTATTCTTGCCTGGGAAATCCTATGGACAGAAGGAACTTGGCAGGCTGAGTACAGCCCATGAGGTCTGAAGAGCTGGACAAGACTTAGCGACTGAACAACAACAAAATGACTGATTTATGTTGTATGGCAGAAACCAACACAACATTGTAAAACAATAATCCTCCAATTAAACAATCCTTCCAGTTGTGACAAGCAAAGATCTTTCCATAAATAACAAAATATTCATGGAGAGACAAAATTGCCCTGGGTTGAGAACCATTACTGTAGTGAAATATAAGCTGCTTGAGGGTGTGGCTAATTCATTACCTTTGTAACTCCACTAAATGTTTACTGTTACTATAAATGAATCATGTCATCTGTGTTCCCTTGCTTAATATCTTTCAGTGATTTCTCTATGTGTTCAATAGCATGGTATTTAAAGCCCCCCAAACCTCTATGCATGGCTCCTCAGGTATCTTCAGTGAAAGAATAAATTAGAAAAATCTGCCCAATAGCAAAGGGAGGCTATAAAAAAACTTGGTTAACTTCACCTAGATTCTAATAGAAGGGGAAAAACAGTTTTCTCTGAGGATCTGTAGCTATAGGACTGTTCTTTATTGTTGTTGTTATTTATTTTTGGCTGTGCTGCATCTGCTGTGCGGGCTTTTCTCTGGTTCTGGTGGGCAGGGTCTATTCTGTCATTGAGGTGTGCAGACTTTTCGTTGCAGTGGCTTCTCGTTGCAGAGCATGGGGTCTGGGGTGCGTTGGCTTTAGGAGTTGCAGCACGTGGGCTCAGTATTTGCAGCTTTATAGCACAGGCTCAGTAGTTGTGGCTCACAGGCTTAGTTGCTTCGCGGCCTGTGGGATCTAACCAGATTCAGGGATTGAACCGTGTCTCCTGAGGTCCAGTTGGTTGACAGGTGGATTCTTTACCACTGTGCTACCAGGAAAACTTGGTCTGTTCTTATATGAGACTAAGCAGACACTTAAAGTTACCTGTGTGATAATCTCCAACCGAGAATTTAACATAAAAAAGAATGACCCTGTGGGAACCTGGCAGAAGCAAATGGAAAGGGGAAAAATGGGCATAATCAGATTAACTTCTTAGGAGTGAATCTGCTTTCAGAGCGTGTATGTTCTTTGCTCCTACATTCTGTATATCTTATATGTATTGATCACTAGTCCACCACTGCTTGTGATTGGTGGGTATATCTGCTCAATTCTGGAGTTAGCAGGCAATAAAAGAAATGCTCAGACACGCATGGACTTAATATGTGCAAGAGGAAAACAAAAGAGAAAAGATTGAAAATATCAACAGGGGATTGGGTATTTTAAAAAACTAAAAGACTATAACAGCTGAAATTTTGAAAAGTCAATGAGTTTAATGCCAGATGAAACACAGCTGAAGACAGTGAAATTAGGTCAGAAGAAAAAATTCAGAGTATACAGAGACAAGAGGATAGAAAAGAACCAAAAAATGATATAACACCAAGAAGGGCTAACATTAATGTAACTGTAGTCCCCCCCAAAAGAGAGGAAATAGAGGATACTTAGAGTTACTGCTTAAGAAATTTTAAAATTTAGGGAAATCAAGCTGCAAATTCTGGAAGTCCCACAAACCTCAAGCAGAATATATTCAGAATAATCATACCTGTGCAAATATCAATACCATTGAAAGCTAAAAAAAGAAAAAAATCCAGAATCCAGAGCTGTGAAAGAAGGCATATTTCAAAGCACCAAAAACACCCAGTGTGAATCATGATGTCCTCCTGAAACTTACATGCCAATTTTACTTCAGTTAAAAAATTTGGGAATCAAAAGACGGGATGGCATTTTCAAAGTGACAAAAAATAAGTACCAACTTAAAGAGTTCTATAGAAAACAAAAATGCCCTTAACAGTAAGGATGAAACTGGTAAAATTAAGAAAATTTCATACCCAGAAGTAATTTTTTCCCCTAACAAGCTACACAAAAATGTCTTTAAGCAGAAGGAAAAATGATAACCAGATGAAAGCTTAGAGATGCAAGAAGGAATGAACAACTGAAAGGGTAAATATATGGATTAGATGAATAGTGATTTTGAAATGGAAATAATGTCTTGAGGGTTTAAAAAAATCCAGAAAAACCTAAAGGACTAAACTACATGAAAACAACAGCATTTAAATTGGGTGAGGAATAAAAGTATTTAAGGTCCTATGTCTGAGAAAAGGTTAAAGTTGTAGTTTTTTATTAGACTTGAATATTCAGAGTTTTATGTTATAATAATGAGTATCTATACTGAAAGACTTATAAAAGTTTATCACTATATACTAATGGAATGAAAAAGAATAACAACAACAAAAAGTGTGCTCAATACAAAAATCAAGAAAGAGAAAGAAATGGTGTATAGGAAAAACATTTGGTGAGGTGGTAAATTTAAATCCAAATGGATCAGGAATTACATTAAATGTAAATGAGTCTTCCAATAAAAGACAAACATTGTCAGTAACATAATCCAATTACAGTCATACTTTGTTTTATTGTGCTTTGCTTTATTGCAGCTTTTATAAATTGAAGGTTTGTGGCAACCCTGTGTCAAGTCTTTGGCACCATTTTTCTGACTTATTTTAAAGTATATACATCTTTTTAGACATAATGCTACACATAATCTACAGTACAGTGTAAACATGGGCTTCCTAGATGACTCAGTGGTAAGGAATCTTCTTGCCAATGGAGGAAATGTGAGTTCAATCCCTGGGTCAGGAAGATACCCTGGAGAAGGAAATGGCAACCCACTCCAGTGTTACTGCCTGGAAAATTGCGTGGACAGAGGAGCCTGGTGGGCTACAGTCCATGGGGGTTGCAAAAGAGTCAGACATGACTTAGCAACTAAACAGTGTAAACATAACCTTTATATGTACTAGGAAAACAAATTTGATTCACTGTTGTGATAATTGCTTTATTGTGGAGGTGTGGAACTGAACCCACAGTATCTCTGAGGTATGCTTGTATATACAAGAGAGACACATAAAATGTAAGGATGCAAAAAAAGAAAGGATATAAAAATATATATAAACGCTGGAAAAAAGCTGCTATGGCTATATTAACATCAAACAAATTTGGGCCAAAGACTTATTAGTAGTAAAGAGAGTTGAAAAGACTAGTTCAACAGGAAGATTTGGCAATTCTAAATTTATAGAATTCAATATATTGTTTCTAAGTTTATCAGAGAACTGCAAGGAGAAATAGAGAAATCTGCAATCATAGAGGAAGATCACATAGTAACCAAATTTGGTAGAGTTACAGAAAATACTATTGACCTAATAACCATGTATAGGCTACTATACTCAACAAATAGATAATACAGTTTTCCATGGACGCATGGAACATTTACAAAAATGACAATTCTCTATACTGGAAAGCAAATCTAAACAAGATTAAAACATTTGTAACCAGAGCATAATTCTTTGACTGTAATTAAAAAACAACAACACAGGGGGGAGGGTAGAAAATGCCATATGTTTAGAAAATACAAAACATACTCCAAAGTAACCTTGGGTTAAGGAAGAATCCACAATGAAAGAAAATATTTCATTTAAAAATAAAGTATCAATTTATGAGGTGTGGATAAAACTGCTTAGAGAAGCACTTTATATCTTTATTAGAAAAGAATAAGGGCTAAAAGTCAGTGAAAAAGAAAGTGAAGTTGCTCAGTCGTGTCTGACTCTTTGCAACCCCATGGACTGTAGCCTACCAGAATTCTCCATCCACGGGGTTTTCCAGGCAAGAGTACTGGAGTGGGTTGCCATTTCTTTCTCCAGGGGATCTTCTCAACCCAGGGATCGAACCTGGGTCTCCTCCATTGTAGGCAGATGCTTTACTGTCTGAGCCAGCAGGGAAGTCCTAAGTGAGTTGAACATTTATCCTAGTATGTTATAAAGACTGCAAATGAAGCACAAAGAAGAGGGAAGAAATGAAGAACTTAATTTACTGAAATAGGAATCAGACATAAAATTAACAAAGCTAAGAGTTGCTGCTTTGAGAAGATTAAAATGAAGGGAGAATTATGAAGACACAAATATTGGAAATGAAGTGGAGATAATCACTGCTTCTACATACATTAAAAATCTAAGAGGATATTATGAATAACAATGCTGAGGCATTGAAGTTTAGATGAAATGATCAAATACCTGGAAAACTACAGACAGAAGAAAGACAAATCTGAACCATTCCATATTTGCTAAAGTAGTGTTATTTTTGACAAGGGGAAATAGTCTTCAATTAATGGTGTTGGGACAACTCCATAGCCACATGCAAAAGAATGAAGTTGAACCTATACCTCACATTATATACCAAAATTAACTCCCAAATTGATTGAATATTCATATGTAAGAACTATAACTTAAAACGAAGAAAACAGTTGTAAGTTTTTGTGACCTTGAATGAGACAATGGCTTTTTACATATGGCAACAAACGTAGAAGCAGTAAAAGTTTTTAAAAAATTGTGCTTCAAAAGGCTATCAAGAAAATAAAAACTTTTTCAAGAGTGAGAAAATATATTTTTGAATTATATATCTGATAAAAGACTACTATCTAAAATTCCTCATCAATGAAAAGACAACCCAATTTAAAAATGGGCAAAGTGTTTGAATAGATATTTCATCAAAGAATATCTGTCAATGTCCAGTAAGTACATAAAATGCTCAACATCATTAGTCATTAGGGAAATGCAAGTGAAAAACACAGTGAGATACTATATACTCACTAGCTATAATAAAAAAGACAATGATAGTTTTGGCAAGAATGTGGAGAAATTGGAACCTTCATATGTTGATGGGACTATAAAATGGTACAGCTTTTTTGTAAAACAGCCTGTGATATGACTTAGCAATTACATTTTTACCTGAGAAAATTGAAAGTGTTCATACAAAAACTTGTATATGAATATGCATAGTTGCATTATAATAACAAAAAAGTAGAAACAACCCAAATGTTCATCAACTGATGAATGGGTAAACAAAATGTGGTACATACAATAGAAAACCATTCATAAAAAGGAATGAAATATTCGTAAATGGAACAACATAGATGAGTCTTGAAAAGCATTATTCAAACTGGAAAAAGCAACACAAAACACCACACGGTGTATGATCCCACTTACATGAAGTATCCATAATAGTTAAATCCATAGAGACAAAGTAATTCATGGTTGCCCAGAGCAGGAGGGATGATCAGTGAATGACTGCTGATGGATACCAAGTTTCTTTGGGGGATGATTTACATGCTCTGAAATTAGGTAGTGGTGATAACTGATCGCCGAAGAATTGATGCTTTTGAACTGTGGTGCTGGAGAAGACTCTTGAGAGTCCCTTGTACTGCAAGGAGATCCAACCAGTCCATTCTAAGGGAGATCAATCTAGGTGTTCATTGGAAGGACTGATGCTAAAGCTGAAACTGCAATACTTTGGCCACCTCATGCGACGAGTTGACTCACTGGAAAAGACTCTGATGCTGGGAGGGATTGGGGGTGGGAGGAGAAGGGGACCACAGAGAATGAGATGGCTGGATGGCATCACCGACTCGATGGACATGAGTTTGAGTGAACTCCAGGAGTTGGTGATGGACAGGGAGGCCTGGCGTGCTGTGATTCATGGGGTTGCAAAGAGTCAGTCATGACTGAGTGACTGAACTGAACTGAACATGTTATGTGTATAAATAACAGATATATATGTGTATTATGTGTATCTCATATAGATATGATCCACTGGCCATCTGTATGTCTTCTTTGGAAAAATGTCTATTCAGATCCTCTGCCCATTTTAATTTTTTTATATTTTCTCTGCTCATTTTAAAATTGAATTTTTTTGTTTGTATTGAGCTATATGAGTTCTATATTTATTTGGATATACTTATTGGATGTATGATTTGCAAATAGCTTCTCCTATTCATTGTCTTTTTGTTTCGTTGATAATTTCCTTTGCCATACAAAAACTTTTTTAGTTTGATGTCAGCCCATTTGTTTATTTTTGGTTTGGTTGCCATTGCCTTTGGAGTGAGATTAAAAAAAAAAAAAATTCGAAGAGTGATGTCATGGAGATACTATCAATATTTTCTTCTAGGAGTTTTAAGGTTTCTGGTCTTAACATTCAAGTTTTTAATCCATTTTGTGTTAATTTTTTTGTATGCTATAAAATAGTGGTCTAGTTCCTTTCTTTGCATGTTGCTTTCCAGTTTTCCTAAGACTTATTTATTGAAGAGGCTGTTCTTTATCATGTATTCTTGGCTCCTTTGTTGTAAATTAATTGACTATATATGTGGGTATATTTCTGAGCTCTGTGTTCTATTCCATTGATCAATGTGTCTGTTTTTATGCCAATACTGTTTTGATTACTATAACTTTGTAATATAGTTTGAAATCCGGGAACATGATGCCTCCAACTTTGTTCTTAAGAGTGCTTTGGCTATATGGGGACTTCTGTGATTCCATATAAATTTTAGGGTCATTCTATTTCTGTGAAAAATGCCATTGAATTTTGCTAAGGATTGCATTGAATCTATAAATTGCTTTGGGTAAAATACGCATTTAAAAAATATTAATTCTTCCAAACCATGTGTGTGGAATATCTTTCCATTAATTTGTGTCTTCAGTTTTTTTTAATCAGTGTCTTATAGTTTGCATTCTGCAGGTCTTTCACCTCCTTTTTTTGTGAAAGTTAACCAAAACAAAACAAAAACACATTCAGTATTCATGATTAAGAACATACTTGCTAGTGTCTACCACTTCCCTCATTATTATTATTTTTTCTCCAAAAAATAATCACCTGTCTGATGGATATTTTGCTCCCTGGTTTTTGGGAGGAGAATCCATGCTTTCCATATTCAGGCTTTAAATAATTTCCCTGCTTTCAGGCCCAGTTCCTGTTGTCCATCCTAGTTAGAGTATCCTGGTTCTAAGCATTTTGGGTTTCTTTAGTAAGATTGGTGCACTACATTCTTTGCTGCTCATATTCTAAGTAGTATTTCCTCTGGTCTTACTTTATTAGTCATCAGTCTTTTATCTTCTTTCTGTTTCTAAAACTTAGTTAAAATAGCATTTTCTGGGGCTTTCTTGGTGGTCCAGTGGCTAAGACTCCATGTTCCTAACACCGGGGGCCTTGGTTTGATCCCTGGTCAGTCCCGCATACCGCAACTAAAAATTCTACATACCACAACGAAGACCTGGCATAGTCAAATAAATCTTTTTTAAAAATAAATAAAATAGCATGTTTTCTAATGACTTTCCTTTCTTCCTCTTAAATTTTGTAGACTTACTGAGCGACTGAACTGAACTGAAACCCTGAAAATAACTTTCAATGTTGCTTATTTATTTAGTTTTTTACACAAAGCTTTTTTGAGTTTTATTTTTTCCCTTGGGTTAGAGATTCATTTTCAATGTATTTAAATAAGGTTTTCAGAGGGATTAACAAAAAGCATTCGGCTCTTCATCATCTTGAAGAGGAACACATTATTTACTTCTTAGAACAACCCTATACCATTCTATTTTACAGATTTGGAAATATTGGCACAAGGAGGTTAAATAGATTTCTCTAAGACAAATAAGCTATTTGGTGATGGAATGGGAATAAACTCCCAGAAGTTCCACTCCAGAGCTTTATATCCTTGTTTTCTCACTAGATTCACTACTATGAAATCCTAAGGCATTTAGAAATATCCTAGGAGATAGCAGAAATATTATATCTAGGACGATTTTATTTACAAAAAACCCAGAAGACACCCAGTTAAGTATGTGACTTAAAATTGCCTGTATTTGGCAGATGATTCTAAAATGTATCAAAGTATGTTTGTTCTGGATTATTCCACTTTGCATCCCCTTATTCAGTTGTTAGTTGTTTCATTTTATTTGATTTATTTGGAGCTATTTAATCTGTTGAAAAAATTTTTTTTAATCAGAGAAGGGCAATGGAAAAAAGTAGGTATCATTTGGAGACATGAACAGTAGCAAAGGTGGAAGTGGGGTGGCTTAAAGTGGCATACATTAAGCATAAGTTTGTTTACATCATTTTCCCTAAAGCCTTATTCTTAAGGGACCTCTGTAAAACAAATATATTGGGTTGGCTAAAAGATTTTTTGAAGTTTTCTGTAACATGTTGCAAATGAACTTTTTGGCCAACCCAAAACCAGCTAGCCATGCTGAGATCTGGTTAACACCAGCAAATACTACTTTATAAACTCTAGATGAGATCTGTATATTTGAACGTCCATTCTAAAGGAGATCAGTCCTGGGTATTCATTGGAAGGACTGATGCTAAAGCTGAAACTCCAATACTTTGGCCACCTCATGCGAAGAGTTGACTCATTAGAAAAGACTCTGATGCTGGGAGGGACTGGGGGCAGGAGGAGAAAGGAACGACAGAGAATGAGATGGCTGGATGGCATCACCGGCTCAATGGATCTGAGTTTGAATGAACTCCGGGAGTTGGTGATGGACAGGGAGGCCTGGTGTGCTGTGATTCATGGGGTTGCAAAGAGCCGGACATGACTGAGTGACTGAACTGAACTGAACTGAACCTATATATTGAATGCCAAGAACTTGGTTTTGAATATTCAGTGTATATCCTGGCACTGACCATTGAGTTGACTCCTTGATTTTCCATCCTGTTTTGCCATTGAGAATGAGCAAATCATGTTTCTCAGAACCCCAGTTTCCTTACATATACAGTGAAGAGGCTGGACCAGATGATCTCAAAGATCTTTACCTCTCACAGAATTCTAATTCTATTATTCAGCTCTTCTTATTTTTGGTGGTTTTTAATATGTTAATACTTTTTGGGCTTCTCCAATGGTTTAGCGGCAAAGAATCTGCCTACAATTCAGAAGCAGCTGGAGACGTGAGTTCCATCCCTGGGTCAGGAAGATCTCCTGGAGTAGAGCATAACAACCCACTCTACTATTCTTGCCTGGAAAATCCCATGGACAGAGAAGCCTGGCTATAGTTCATGGGGTCGCAAAGAGTTGGACATGACTGAGGTGACTGAGCACAAGCAATATACCTTTTGATCAATACTTTATTATAGTTTACATGTGGTTTAACACACAGATTTAAAAGATTGCTTGATAATCAAAAAACCCAGTTTTATTGAGATATAATTAACATACTATGAAATTCAACTGTTTAATATGTACAACTCAATGATTTCTAGTCTATTAACAGATTTTTCAACTGTTACCATTATTTAATTTTAGAAAAATTTCAGTATCCCCCTGAAAAACCTCATACACATTAGCAGTCACTGCCAATTCTCCTTTTCTCTCTTTCCCCTCAGCCCTTGGCACTTGCTAATCTACTTTCTATCTTTATATATTTGTCTATTTTGGACCTTTAAGTGGAATCTTACAACATGTAGTCTTTGTGATTGTCTTCTCTCATTTAGCATAATGTTTTTGAGGTTATACACGACTGAGTGACTTCACTTTCACTTCACTTTCACACAGTGGAGAAGGAAATGGCAGCCCACTCTAGTGTTCTTGCCTGGAGAATCCCAGGAGTGGGGGAGCCTGGTGGGCTTCTGTCCATGGGGTCACACAGAGTCGGACACGACTGAAGTGACTTAGCAGCAGCAGCAGCAGCAAGTGTCAGTATTTCATTCCTTTTTGTTGCTAAAATATGTATATACCATATTTTGTTTATCCCTTCATTAGACGGTGGCCATTTAGGCTTTTTCCACTTTTTGGTTACAGTGAATTATGCTACTGTGAACATTTATGTAGGCATATATTTATATTTCTCTTGGGTTAGAGACCTGGAAGAATTGCTGAGTCACATGGTAACTCTATGTTCAGCATTTTGAGGCACTGCCAAACTATTTTCCAAAGTGTTTGTAATATTTTACATTTCTACCAGAAATGTGTGAGGGCTACCACTTTATTATATCTTTACTAAATTTTATTATTGTTCTTTTTATTATAGCCATTTCTATTATGAGGGAAGTGGTATCTCATTGTTCAATGACTTTTTATACATCTACACTTTCATGATCCTCACCCAGATAAAGAAATGTAACATTTTCATTGTCCTGAAAGTTTTTTGTGCCTTTTCTCAGTCAACATCAGTTTCTTGCCCCTAGGTAACCACTTTTCTGACTTAAAAATACCATAAATTAGTTTTACCTTTTCTTGAACATAATATAAATGGAATCAGACGTTATGTTTGATTTATAATTAAAGTACATGAATGTTCGTAGCTGTGTTATTCATAATAGCCCATAGTGAAAGCCACTCAAATCTCCATTAACCGATGAATGGATTGGCAATATACAGTATACCTATAAAATGGATACTATTTGTCAATAAAAAGGAAAGAAGTACTGATACACTCTTTAGTGTGGGGCTTTTAGTCAATGTAATGATTTTGAGATTTTTCCCATGTTATTGTGTGTATCAGTAATTCATTCTTTATTATCACTGAGTAGTATTCCATTGCAAATAATGTAAAACCTCAGACCTATCACAGTTTTTGACAAAATGACATTCAATAAACATATACACTTGTTTATAAAAAGAATCTAAGAATCGATGATTTTGAACTGTGGTGTTGGAGAAGACTCTTGAGAGTCCCTTGTACTGCAAGGAGATCCAACCAGTCCATTCTAAAGGAGATCAATCCTGGCTGTTCATTGGAAGGACTGATGCTAAAGCTGAAACTGCAATACTTTGGCCACCTCATGCGACGAGTTGACTCACTGGAAAAGACTGATGCTAGGAAAGGTTGGGGGCGGGAGGAGAAGGGGACGACAGAGAATGAGATGGCTGGATGGCATCACCGACTCTGTGGACATGAGTTTGAGTGTACTCTGGGAGTTGGTGATGGACAGGGAGGCCTGGCTTACTGTGATTCATGGGGTCGCGGAGAGTTGGACACAACTGAGCGACTGAACTGAACTGAGCCAACCTAGGAATATGAAGAATTTACTCAAGGTGGTGATAAGGATGTATCAAATGAAATTTAGCATGTGTCATACTTAATAGTAATACTTGAAAAGCACTCTCAATTATATCAGGAATGGACCTTAGTTTGGAGTGTAATTGCTGTCAGAAACCAACTCCAAAATATCAGTAGCTTAACAAGATAGAAGTACATTTCTTGCTAATATAACAGTACAATGTGGATGTTCCTCATCAGCAGATGACTATTCTAGAACTCATTCAGAGACCCAGGCTTCTTCCATATCTTTCAAGAGTTCATAGTTCTCTGCTTGTAGCCAGCAGAGTAAGAAAGGGTGGTAAAGACATGCCTGTTTCTTAATTAACTTTGTCTAGAACTGACAGATACCATTTCTGCTCATAACTGCAACTATACCCCAGGGAGTTTTAAATCTAAATTATAAACTAAATTTAAATTGTAAACTAAAAATCTGAGTGCTTTTAATACTATCTCAATCAATGGCTCCTAAGGTTACATCTTGTAGAGTAGAAATCTGAAATCAAGCACATTTTAAAGAAGAAAATAGAATAATTTATGACTTAGAGGGCAAAGCCGAAGACTGAGCAACACAGTTTAATATTATAGTGAGATTTCCCATATTATGGTAGCACTATTAAAACTGTGACTACACGTTTTTAAAAAACTTCACAGTTTTCAGACAAGTCTAAAACCTTGAATGTAATTTAGTTGGAGTTGTATTTAACCTCACTTTTACATTTCTTTCCTATTCTTAGTGATAATCTATATCCATGGTTCCCAAACTGTTTGCTGAGGTGCTCTAGGCATTCCAGTGAACTTACAGAAACCTACATTTTTAAGAGACCCGGTGTCATGTGTTAGATACCATGCAAATTATTGCTACTAGGTTCTGAGTGTAGCTAATAATAAATGGAAATGGTTGCCTATTTCTTTTGACCTATGGTGCTTGGTGATGTTGAACATGTTTTCATGTGCGTATTGGCCATTTGCATAACTTACTTGGAGAAATGTCTATTCAGGTCCTTTGTCCATTTTTTTAGTTTGGCTTTGTTGTTGTTGTTGTTGTTGAATTGTCAAGAGTTCTTTTTAAAAAATATTTTGATATTTATTTCATCTCAGTTGCAGCATGAAAGCTCTTCCTTGTGTCATACAGTCTGTTTAGTTGTGGCAGATGAGATCTGGTTCCCTGACCAGGGGTTGAACCCCAGCCCCATGAATTGGGAGCATGAAGTCTTAGCCACTGGTCCACCAGGAAAGTCCCTGGAGTTCTTTCCATATTCTGGACATTAATCTCTTATAAGATACACATATGTTCTTTCATGGTGTGGGTTGACTTTTCACTTTATTTATTGTGTCCCTTGATGCACAGAAGTTTTACATTTTGATGTAGTCTAATTTATTGTTTCTTTTATTGCATGTGCTCTTGGTGTCATATCCAAGAAATCATTCTTGAACTCCAAATCAATATCATTAAGCTTTTCACCTATGTTTTCTTCTAAGAGTTTCACGTTGTATTTAGTTTTTTGACCTATTTTGAGTTAATTTTTACATATGATCTGTATAGTGTATAAGGGTTCAACTTCATTCTTTTGCATGTGGATATTCAGTTTTCCCAACACCATTTGTTGGAATGGTATTGAATGATCTTGGCACTCCTGTCAAAAAGCGTTTGGCATTCCTGACATTCCTGTCAGTCAGTTCAGTTCAGTTCAGTTCAGTCGCTCAGTCCTGTCCGACTCTCCGCGACCCCATGAATCACAGCACGCCAGGCCTCCCTGTCCATCACCAACTCCCGGAGTTCACTCAAACTCATGTCCACAGAGTCGGTGATGCCATCCAGCCATCTCATTCTCTGTCGTCCCCTTCTCCTCCCGCCCCCAACCTTTCCCAGCATCAGAGTCTTTTCCAGTGAGTCAACTCGTCGCATGAGGTGGCCAAAGTATTGCAGTTTCAGCTTTAGCATCAGTCCTTCCAATGAACACCCAGGATCAATCTCCCTTAGAATGGACTGGTTGGATCTCCTTGCGGTACAAGGGACTCTCAAGAACCCATAAATACAGGATTTTTTGGTGGGGAGTTGAGGGGGGTCTCTATTTTATTTCGTTGTTTTGCATGTATATCTTTATGCCGGTACTTCTCTATTTAGGTTACTGAACTTGGCAGTAAGTTTTGAAATCAGGAAATGTGAAACCTCTGACTTTCCTATTTTTTTTCAAGGTTGTTTTGGCTATTTGGGGGTCTCTTGAAATTCCATGTGAGTTTTAGAATAGATTTCTTTCTTTCTGTGAAAATGCAATTAGGATTTTGGTAGGATAGTTTCTGAATACTATAAATGTAAGCTGTAACTATTGTTATTCTTATATTAAGTTTAAAATCAATTTGGTGACCTGAAATTCCTGTATACAGAGTATAGGAAAAAATTATATATATATTTTTTTTTTGAAGAATTAAGCTTCTATAAGCTTTTTAAAAACTTAACTTTATTGAAGTATAATGTATGTACGATAAGCTGCATGCTTTTAAAGGGTACAGTTTGATGAATTTTATATATACCTTTAAAAAAACTACCATAATCAAGATACAGAACATTTTCATCATCATCCTCCCTGCAGATTTTCCTCTTGTGTCTGTGAGTTCTATCCCTCTTGCTCCTGGCCTCAGGCAATCACTGATCTGTTGTTTTTTTTTTTTGTCATTATAAACTAGTTTGCATTCTTGTGCTTTTTATGTAAATATTGTCATATAATGTGTGCTCTTTTGTGTCTGGCTTCTTTTACTCAGCATAATGAATTTGAGGTTTATCCATGGTGTGTATATAGGCATATCAGTATTTCACTGCTTTTTTTTGTTGCTCACTAGTATTCCATTGTGTGGATATACTCTGTTTTGTTTATTCATTCACCTGTTGATGCATATGTGAATTGCTTTCAGTTTTGGGCTATTGTTAATAAAGCTATTTTGAACATTTGTTGCAAGTCTTTGTGTAAACATGTGCTTTCATTTCTCTTGGAGACACACCTAGGGGTAGAATGACAGGATCATATTGCAGATGTATGTTTAATTTTATAAGAAACTCTTGAGCAGTTTTCCACAGTGGTAGTATTATTTTACATTCCCATGAGCAGTGTATTAGAATTCTCTTATGGCTTTTTAAACAAATGTTTACATAGATGGTCCATTTTTATTGTAGAAATATTTAAAAACATGTGAGTAAACAAAAGAAATCACTCAAAATCCTACTACAAGACATCATAAGTTAACATTTTGGAATATGTTCTTCTAGTTTTTTAAATACATATGCTAATTTTTTATGGTTTAATAGGCTTTTTTAAAAAGTGAGATATAATTGATACATACCATATTAGTTTCAGATATATAACGCAATGGTTTGATGTTTGATACACTACAAAACGGTCACTACAGTAAGTCTAGTCACCATCCATACTTAACACTATTTTTAGTAATAGTTGTACTATATATACTACTTTGTATTTCACTTTTCCCACTAAACATGGACTAGATTTCTATTTCAATAAGTATAGAGTTATACCATCATTTATAATGGCCATACAATATTCCATTGCATCAATGCATAATACACTGAAACTAGCCATTTGGCTATTATTGGACCTTTAGGTTGTTGCCTCTTCCCCTTATAAATAATGTTATAATGGACATCATTACATTAATATAGTGTTTATTTCACTACTTATTTCTTTATGATAAACTCCAAGGAGAACTGCTCTCTCTAAAAATACAGACATTTAAAAGATATTTAATATTCATTGCCAAATTGCCTTCTAGCTCTGTTGTTTTTCACTATCTTTGTTTTCTTGGGTATGTTACGTAAACTTTTCTGAGCATCATTATCTCCTCATTCATAAAACAGAGATAATGTAAAAATGTTATTTTAAAGCAGTTAGCATAGTACCTACCACATGGTAAATACTCAGTGATAGCTGTTATTTTCTTTTCTTTTCTTTTCAGTTTCTCTGGTTCATATTCCTACCTGGAGTGTTTAAGAGTTTGTGGTTTCTCAACATCTCAGATACTTATAAGTTAATTATTATGAAAAAAATTTACTGCGGATCTGATCATTGTATTTCTTCTTTTGTGAATTGTCTTCTTTGATTATAGTCTTAAATAATTCTCAGACACTGAGATGAGCAATAGGCAGGCAGATTCTTTACTGTGTAAGCTATGGTAGAGTCACAACAGAACACTGAGGTTTTATTTATTAATAGGAAGGTCTTTAACAATTAGGAGTGAAAGACAGGTGATTTATCCCATTAGTAAATTCAATAAATTTGGTATTTTTATTATATTTGTGAATTTATGCTATTGGTATTCATTGTGGCTTTGAGATTCAGGGCAACAAACTCAGTGCATTTAAAAGATTCAGTACAAATCAACTTTAAGTATGTATTTGACATCATTACTTTTCCATGTTGGCCTGGTTTTTATGCCAATTTTTATGTTCCGTTCCGTTCAGTCGCTCAGTTGTGTCCGACTCTTTGCGACCCCATGGACTGTAGCCTACCAGGCTTCTCCGTCCATGGGATTATCCAGGCAAGAATACTGGAGTGGGTTACCATTTCCTTCTCCAGGGGATCTTCCCAAAACAGGGATCGAACCCGGGTCTCCCGCATTGGAGGCAGACGCTTTAACCTCTGAGCCACCAGGGAAGCTACCTCACCGCTAATGAAATGAAACAGAGCTGCATAAACTCAAATTTATTTAATCTGATTGTTTCTTCTTTTTTGTTTTCTGAAACAGAACCAGAGAGCTGAGATGTTTTTGTTAGGTTACATTTTTGGGGAATCCATAGTGACAGATTGTACTTGGTAATTTTATATTATGAACATCACTATATGTAATCAAGCCATTTAGTTAAGAGCTTTTAAAATTTTTCATGTTTAACTCTGAGTGGTGGTAGGGGAAGTAAGAGTAGATGGTGGAAGGAGACTGAAAGAGAAGCACATCAAGTGTTTCTGTTTTGGCTTTGTCCTTGGAGTTCACAAATGTTTAGAAGGGAGAACAAGTTCCTGAAGAACAAGAACAAGACTCCTGAAGACAGGAGTCTTCTATGATGGAGTGGTAATGTAGCTAAGGGGCAATGAGAAGGTACCTCCTGACCAGCTTCTCCCTCCCAAATTATCATATATATGTCCAAAATGAATCAAAACAAAACAAAATGAAATCTTTCCCTTTCCTCCAACCTAGAGATTTAAGGAATTAGTCTATTAAAATGCTTTTACTTAATGTAAATTACAATGGTTAGACATTCAGTTTTCAACTCTTTTGTGGTTGTTCACTGACTGATAACCCACTAATAATAAACTGTTGACTGAAAAAAAAAATGCTTAACCTAAAGGTTGAGAGTTATATTTTATTTGGTGGGCATTCTTAGGAGTTCAAGCCCAGGAAACAGCATCTCAGATAACTCTAAGAGACTGCACAGAAGGGTCAGGGGCCAGGGGGCAGAGGGAGAGCCAGGATATAAGTTTTTGCAACAAAATACCAGATAGTTGGAATATCAAAAGATTATTGTTACTAAAAGAAAACCAGATATCTCAAGAAATTTAGTGCTTTCCATGTATGGGAAGATGCAGGAATCTGGGCTTACTGAAATCATTTTTTGATATGCATCTAGACTATCTGGGGCTTCCCTTGTGGTTCAGCTGGTAAAGAATCTGCCTGCAATGCAGGAAACCTGGGTTTGATCCCTGGGTTGGGAAGATACCCTGGAGAAGGGAAAGGCTACCCACTCCAGTATTTTGGCCTGGAGAATTCCACAAGGGGGTCACACCAATTTTGAGTGTTCACCCATAGAAGTAATAGAAATAATAAATCTAAATTAGGATTGCAGGCTACTTGCATGTCTCTTACAATTTTTCTATATGTATGTTTGGCTATCTCATCTTGCTAGTAAGCACAAGTTTGTGTGCCTGACATACAGTGAGGCCAAACTAACTGAAACATTGAAGTTTGGAGCAGGGAAAGGTTTATGGAAGAGCCATGCAAGGAGATGGTTTGCTCATCTACCTAACCCCCAACCCTGTACTCTCTGAAGCTTTTCAGCAAAGCATTTCTGAAGGCCAGGTGAGGGAGGTATGTTGCAGGGTTTGTGGTCAGCTACTGCCCATTTTCTCTGATTGGTGGATGGTGTCACAGGGGTTAACATTATCAGTCCTTAGGCTCTGGGAAGCCTGGGGCTATGGGTTCATGGTCATCAGATAGTTAACATCTTCCGTTTGGTAGGGGCTTTTCACATCTATGAAACAACTTAGGAAATGTGCATTAGTTCAGTTCAGTTGCTCAGTCGTGTCTGACTCTTTGCGACCCCATGGACTGCGTGCAGCATGCCAGGCCTCCCTGTCCATCGCCAACACCCAGAATTTACTCAAACTCATGTCCATTGTGTGGAGAAGGCAATGGCAACCCACTCCAGTACTCTTGCCTGGAAAATACCATGGATGGAGGAGCCTGGTAGGCTGCAGTCCATGGGGTCGCGAAGAATTGGACACGACTGTAGCCACTTAGCAGAAGCAGCAGCATGTCCATTGAGATGGTTATGCCATCCAGTCATCTCATCCTCTGTCGTCCCCTTCTCCTCCTGCCTGCCTTCAATCTTTCCAACATCAGTGTCTTTTCAAATGAGTCAGTTCTTCACATCAGGTGACCTAAGTATTGGAGTTTCACTTCATCAGTCCTTTGAATGAATATTCAGGACTAATCTCCTTTAGGATGGACTGGTTGGATCTCCTTGCAGTCCAAGGGGCTCTCAAGAGTCTTCTCCAGCACCACAGTTCAAAAGCATCAATTCTTTGGCGATCAGCTTTCTTCACAGTCCAACTCTCACATCCATTCATGACTACTAGAAAAAACATAGCTTTGACTAGACAGACCTTTGCTGGCAAAGTAATGTCCCTGCTTTTTAATATGCTGTCTAGGTTGGTCATAACTTTCTTTCAAGGAGCAAGAGTCTTTTAATTTCATAGCTGCAGTCACCATCTGCAGTGATTTTGGAGCCCCCAAAAATAAAGTCTTCCACTGTTTCCCCATCTATTTCCCATGAAGTGATGGGACTGAATGCCATGATCTTAGTTTTCTGAATATTGAGTTTTAAGCCAACTTTTTCACTCTTCTCTTTCACTTCCATCAACAGGCTCTTTTGTTCTTCAATTTCTGCCATAAGGGTGGTGTCTTTTGCATATCTGAGGTTACTGATATTTCTCCTGGCAATCTTGATTCCAGCTTGCACTTCTTCCAGCCCAGCATTTCTCATGATGTACTCTGAATATAAGTTAAGTACGCAGGGTGACAATATACAGCCTTGACGTACTCCTTTTCCTATTTGGAACCCATCTGTTGTTCCATGTCCAGTTCTAACTGTTGCTTCCTGACCTGCATATAGGTTTCTCAGGAGGCAGGACAGGTGGTCTGGTATTCCCATCTGTTGAAGAATTTTCCACAGTTTATTGTGATCCACACAGTCAAAGACTTTGGCATAGTCAATAAAGCAGAAATAGATGTTTTTCTGGAACTCTCTTGCTTTTTCAATGATCCAGCAGATGTTGGCAATTTTATCTCTGGTTCCTCTGCCTTTTCTAAAACCAGCTTGAACATCTGGAAGTTCACGGTTCATGTATTGCTGAAGCCTGGCTTGGAGAATTTTGAGCATGACTTTACTAGAGTGTGAGATAAGTGCAATTGTGCGGTAGTTTGAGCATTCTTTGGCATTGCCTTTCTTGGAGAAGGAAATGGTATCCCACTCCAGTATTCTTGCCTGGAGAATCCCATGGATGGAGAAGCCTGATAGGCTACAGTCCATGGGGTCGCAAAGAGTCGGACACAACTGAGCGATTTCAATTCACTCCACTTCACTTCTTTGGGATTGGAATGAAAACTGACCTTTTCCAGTCCTCTGGTCACTGTTGAATTTTCCAAATTTATTGGTATTATTGAGTGCAGTGCTTTCACAGCATCATCTTTCAGGATTTGAAATAGCTCAACTGGAATACCATCACCTCCACTAGCTTTGTTCATACTGATGCTTTCTAAGGCCCACTTGACTACACATTCCAGGATGTCTGGCTCTCAATGAGTGATCACACCATCATGATTATCTGGGTCGTGAAGATCTTTTTTGTACAGTTCTGCGTATTCTTGCCACCTCTTCTTAATATCTTCTGCTTCTGTTAGGTCCATACCATTTCTGTCCTTTATTGTGCCCATCTTTCATGGAATGTTCCCTTGGTATCTCTAATTTTCTGGAAGAGATCTCTAGTCTTTCCCGTTCTATTGTTTTCCTCTATTTCTTTGCATTGATCACTGAGGAAGGCTTTCTTATCTCTCCTTGCTATTCTTTGGAACTCTGCATTCAGATGTTTATATCTTTCCTTTTCTCCTTTGCTTTTCATTTCTCTTCTTTTCACAGCTATTTGTAAGGCCTCCTCAGACAGCCATTTTGCTTTTCTACATTTCTTTTCCATGCGGATGGTCTTGATCCTTGTCTCCTGTACAATGTCACGAACCTCCGTCCATAGTTCATCAGGTACTCTATCAGATCTAGTCCCTTAAATCTATTTTTCACTTCCACTATATAATCATAAGGTATTTTATTTAGGTCATATCTGAATGGTCTAGTGGTTTTCTCCACTTTCTTCAGTTTCAATCTGAATTTGGCAATAAGGAGTTCATGATCTGAGCCACAGTCAGCTCCCGGTCTTGTTTTTGCTAACCGTATAGAGCTTCTCCATCTTTGGCTGCAAAGAATATAATCAATCTGATTTCAGTGTTGACCATCTGGTGATATCCATGTGTAGAGTCTTCTCTTGTGTTTTTGGAAGAGGGTGTTTGCTATGACCAGTGCATTCTCTTGGCAAAACTCTATTAGCCTTTGCCCTGCTTCATTCCGTGCTCCAAGGCCAAATTTGCCTGTTACTCCAGGTGTTTTTTGACTTCCTGCTTTTGCATTCCAGTCCCCTATAATGAAAAGTGTATCTTTTTTGTGTGTTCTAAAAGTTCTTGTAGGTCTTCATAGAACCGTTCAACTTCAGCTTCTTCAGCTTTACTGGTTGGGGCATAGGATTGGATTACCATGATATTGAATGGTTTGCCTTGGAAATGAACAGAGATCATTCTGTCATTTATTGCATCCAAGTACTGCATTTCAGACTCTTTTGTTGACCAAGATGGCTATTCCATTTCTTCTAAGGGATTTCTGCCCATAGTAGATATAATGCTTTCAAAAGCATAGATAATAGCAAAAATAATTAGGAATTGAGTTTTACATTTTTATTTTCTTTACTTTTTGATATAGCTTATTTAACTAAATTTACAGAAGTTAATTTTTAATAACAAATGTTAAAATGTTTTAAATAGCTGACTTGTAGTATTCCTGAACGGAGGAGCCTGGTAGGCTGCAGTCCATGGGGCTGCTAAGAGTCGGACACGACTGAACAATTTCACTTTTACTTTTTCTTTCATGCGTAGGAGAAGGAAATGGCAGCACACTCCAAAGTTCTTGCCTGGAGAATCCCAGAGATGGGGGAGCCTGGTGGGCTGCCATCTATGGGGTCGCACAGAGTTGGACACAACTGAAGCGACTTAGCAGCAGCAGCAGTATTCCTGAAAATTAACAGTGGGCTTTTGTGAGCTGGTAGGAGATGGCCCTAATAAACCACTGATTCTCAGAGGCCTCTATATTCTTGATCCAGTCTAGATTGATCGATGTCTACAGTTACTGTAGGGTTATCATATTAAACATTTTAAAAAATTTTCTTCTTTTATTTCTGTTTGCTTTATTATTCTCCCTCATCTTGCTGGAGTACATCCTCAGATAATTTGCAAGGAAGTTATCTTTTATATATGAAGTAAAAAGAATAACAAAATTTGAGTACTTGTATGCTTGATGATATCCTTATTTTCTTATACTGACTGAAAGTTTGGGTATAGAACTTTAAGTTGAAAATTAATTTAAAATTTAAATCAATTCTAGAAATTGATTTCTAGAAACCTGGGTTGCTGATAAGCAGGCTGGTGCATACGTTTCCCCCTTCTGGGAGGTTTTAAGATCTTTCCTTCATTTTGGAGTTTTGAAATTTCATAGCGATGTTTCTAGGTTTGTTTTCACTCATTCCGTGAGATACTTGGTGCGATTTTTTTTTCAAAATAATGTCCTTCTTTTGGCAAAACCTATCGTACAGGGTCTTTGATAATCCCACATTTTTCCTCTTCTCTTTTGCTGGAGCCTTATCAGTCAAATGTGATGGGTCTCAGATTGACTCTGTGTCTTACCTCTGTCATATTTTTTTCTATTTTGCCTTTTGTTTTTCAGTCTGGGAGATTTCTTCAACTCTATCTTCTATCACCTTAATAAATTTTAGTTTAGAAAATTGTATTTTTTAATTTCCGAAAGCTATTTCCTTTTCACAACTTGTTTTCTTCTTATAGCATCCTTATTTTTATGGACTCATACTTTCTTAAATCTCTCTGAGAATTGCAAATATAACTTTAAAAATCTCTTTTATTCTTCCTTGATTGTCTTTGTTTCTTCCAGGGCTATTTTTCTTCTTTATTTTGATTTTTTTTCACGTTTCCAAACTTCTGAACACTCAGTAGTATATCCATTTCCAGTAATAGAAAACTCTCAAACAACCTTAAAATAACACTTTTATTTCATGTGCTTATATTTTGAAACAGCAATTTCACTTTGTGGAATTAATTTTTAAAAATGAGAAGATATATTCATATATTCAAGGATATTCACAAAGCTTTTTCTTCAGTAATAAAAATAGCCAGCATATATTGAACACTTATTATATGCCAGTCACGTTTAAGGGCTCTACATTTTCAACCCCCCTTAATTCTCACAACTAATTCAATATTATTATCTCCATTTTATAGATGAGGAACAAACCAAGAGGTTAATAAGCTTGCCCTGATTAGTAAGTGCACAATTAGTAAGTGCAGGATTCTAACTCAGACTGAGGGTCCAAACTGAGGACTCTTAACCAATGCGTACTAATACTGATGCGGTAGAGAAAGATTAGAAATAATTACACCAAATATTAATAGTGATTATATTTGGATAATGGGATTATGAATACTATTTTTATGAATTTCCTTTTGTTTAAACAATTGAAATTGTGGGTACATATAATTTTCAAAATTGCTATCTTTAAATTGAAATGGACATCACATATCGTAAAATTTCCTGACTTGAAGTGAACAATTCAGTAGTTTTTATATATTCAAAAGTTACATGAGTGTCATATTAATTCCAGACAATTTTCATTATTCCCAAAATAAATTCTTTAACCATTAAGCTGTCAGTTCTAATTCCCTCTTCTTCCCAACCCCAAGGAATCAGTAATCTACTTTCTATCTCTTTGAATTTACCTATTATGGACATTTCATATAAATGGAAAAATATAATATGTGACTTTTGTGTCTGGTTTCTTTCACTTTAATGTAACTTATCTATGACCTCAGGCAGCTACAATGTTTAAAAATTGCCTCTTTTTTTTAAAAGATGATTTAATTGAAATATATTTGACTTACAATATTATATTATTTTCAGGTATCAAGTCAGTTCAGTTCAGTCACTCAGTTGTGTTTGACTCTTTGCGACCCCATGGACTGCAGCACGCCAGGCCTCCCTGTCCATCACCAACTCACGGAGTTTACCCAAACCCATGTCCATTGAGTCAGTGATGCCATCCAACCATCTCATCCTCTGTTGTTCCCTTCTCCTCCTGCCCTCAATCTTACCCAGCATCAGGGTCTTTTCAGATGAGTCAGCTCTTTGCATCAGGTAGCCAAAGTATTGGAGTTTCAGCTTCAACATCAGTTCTACCAATGAACACCCAGGACTGATCTCTAGGATGGACTGGTTGGATCCCCTTGCAGTCCAAGGGACTCTCAAGAGTCTTCTCCAACACCACAGTTCAAAAGCTTCAATTCTTCAGTGCTCAGCTTTCTTCACAGTCCAACTCTCACATCCATACATGTCTACTGGAAAAACCATAGCCTTGACTAGATGGACCTTTGTTGGCAAAGTAATGTCTCTGCTTTTTAATATGCTACCTAGGTTGGTCATAGGTTTTCTTCCAAGGAGTAAGCGTCTTTTAATTTCTTGGCTGCAGTCACCATCTGCAGTGATTTTGGAGCCCCCGAAAATAAAGTCTGACACTGTTTCCCCATCTATTTGCCATGAAGTGATGGGACCGGATGCCACATTGCTATTTGATATTTTCATAGATTACACACTGTACAAAGTTACTATAAAATATTGACTAAATTCCCTTTGCTGTACATATATCCCCGTGACTTACTTATTTTATAACTGCTAGTTTGTACTCTTAATCCCCTTTACCTATTTTGCCCCTTCCCCTTCTCCTCTCCCCTGTGGTAACCAAAACCTTTTTCTCTGGATCTGAGTCTGTTTCTGTTTTCTTTGTTTGTTTTGTCTCTGATTTTTTTACAAACACCCGTAAGGAAAATGTTAGCACTGAATGAGCTCTGGGTAAGGTTTTATGTTGTTGTTGTTTAGGTGCAACTGTGTCTGACCCTTTTGTGATCCCAAGGACTATAGCCTGCAAAGCTCCTCTGTCCATAAGATGCATGCAATAAAAAGAACAATTTTTTAAAGAAAAATATGCATTAATTTTGAAAAATAATTTTTAAACAAAAGAAGAATCCTATTTGAATATTAGACTTCCTATGGTTAGTATTTGGAGTCTGTAGCATTAGACATCTATAGCCTTAGCTTGTGAATATTTTTTTCTACAGTGATTGAGAGGATAGTATTTACAGTATAATTAATAGATATGTACAAAAAGAAAGATCACTATGTTTTAAGCATACTGAGTTTGGGTTATCAGGAGGATAGGCAGATGTCCAACAGGCAGTTGAAAATGTGGACTTGAGCATTAGTCAAGACGTAAGATTAGTAGAAAAGATTGAGTAAAATTCCCAAAGGAGGAATGTGAAGAGAAGAGAAATGAACCATGGACGTAACCAAAGGGAGTACTTACTTTTGGGGTCAGAAGGAGAAAGAGGAATCGGAGAATGAGAACTAGATCTGAGAGTGAACATATTACGGAAAATCATGGGAGAAGACACTGTGAAGAAATAGAAGCTGATAGTGATTGGCTGCGGAGAATCTGAGGAGGATGAAAACAAAGGAAAAGTTATGGAATTTGATCCTTCGGTGGTTATCAAGAGAGAATTTTTTTGCACCTGGTGAGGGTGCACATGGTTAGATGGTGAGGAAATGGAAACCCTGACAAAGAAACTTGGTGGTAAAGGAAAGGAAGTGGGACAGGAATGTAATTCAAGGAGTAGCCTGGTGAGTGGAGGGGATGTGTGTGTGTGTGTGTGTGTGTTAAGATGGGGAGCACTTCAAAACAGTTATACATTGGCAGGAAGAAGTCACAGAAGAAGGAATGAGATGTAGTTAAATCTGGTCAAGTTGTGGGGATTCCTGATGAAGTTAGACCCCAGAGAATGGACGAGAATGAGGGACACAGAGGGAGCTTTCACTTTGAGATAAAGGAAGATCACTTCTTTTTTCTTTCCTTTTTCTTCATAACAATCACATCTATTTATTTCAGGATATAATATGTTATTTAGACCCATGCATGGTACTAAAGTATAACCCTGTTTAGATATTTTATTTTGCCAAGATAGGTTCTAAAAATCATAAGACTGAATAGATTAATGATATAATATGTATCAAACTTAGATTTAAAATGTAGATCAGGATTCTCATTGACTCTGTCCTACTGCTAAAGATGTTGCAAAGATACACATTTAGAAGACCAGCCTGCTACTCTCTCTCAAGACTATTTTCAAACTGATAAGAAGTACACCAACATTTATAGACATCAGTTCAGTTCAGTTCAGTCGCTCAGTCGTGTCCGACTCTCCGCGACCCCATGAATCACAGCACGCCAGGCCTCCCTGTCCATCACCAACTCCCGGAGCTCACTCAAACTCATGTCCACAGAGTCGGTGATGCCATCCAGCCATCTCATTCACGGTCGTCCCCTTCTCCTCCTGCCCCCAACCTTTCCCAGCATCAGAGTCTTTTCCAGTGAGTCAACTCGTCGCATGAGGTGGCCAAAGTATTGCAGTTTCAGCTTCAGCATCAGTCCTTCCAATGAACATCCAGGATTGATCTCCCTTAGAATGGACTGGTTGGATCTCCTTGCAGTATAAGGGACTCTCAAGAGTCTTCTCCAACACCACAGTTCAAAAGCATCGATTCTTTGGTGATCAGCCTTCTTCACAGCTATTATCGAAAGGGTATTTCTGTGATGTTGCAAGAAGAAATAGTCCAAATTTTATTCTTTATGACTACTGACATGATTTAATATATACATTATAATATAGTTCAGATCATCAAATTAAAATGTTATCCTCATATACATATATACTACATTGTTATATTTGCACATATCTTTTCCAATTTCAGACTAAGCAAAGATATACATTTGGAGCTGTATTAATGTATCAAAGTAAAAGACAACCTAACTTAGTACCAAGAAATATCATGACCGTCATGTAGTGTTTGATAGAGAAAACACTGATTTTTGACACATCACCTTTATTCAAATAGCAGTCTGGTCACACATGGTTCAATGACACTCAAATAATAAACCAAATATAATCAGATGTTAAAGATTGATTTTCAAACATTATAACCAATTATGCTGCACTTGCCTATGATCTCACCAACATAAAACCACACTAACAATTCAGTGGCCACCAGACCATTCAGTGGAGCTTCCTTAATTTAACTGTGAGCTATTTGAAGCCACTAGTTTGAGCACTAGTGACTATTTTTTTAAACCTCTGAATAGCAATAGGGATCTCAGCAGAGTTGGAGGAACCAACTCAACTTTAACCTAGTGCCAAAATATGGCCAGTCAAGGCTTCAAGGAAGTCACAGGAGCATTGACCAGGGCTTGAGCCTTCTCTGTGAGATTATGGACAACGTGGGCCCTGGTTCTAGAATAGAAAAATTTCACCCAGAACTGGAGGGTCACCACTTTCTCTGAGACAGTAGTGAAGGAAAGGAGGATGGGAGAAAAGACAAAGAAGTGGTGTTAATGTGGAAGCCTGTCCACATTTTGAATGAAGTAATAAAAGAGGTCATCTGCGGGGAATAAGGAGACCTGGATAGAAGGGGATTTTACATATATAGCATAGTCTTAGAAAAGTTATAATTAGAAAAGATGCCAAGTTATTTTAATTTAGAAAAGCAGATGGTTTGCAGCAAATTGACACAAGAGAAAGAACTTTAGCTTTGGGACCACAAAGACTTGAGTTTGAGTCCTGACTTTATTCCTTTTAAACAAGTTACCAAACTTGTCTTAGTTTCTTCACAGTAAAATGGGGACAACAGTAACTATTTTGTCATAGAGTTATGACATATAAAGTCAACAATAGGACATGTCAGTTAACTTCCAGCAAACATTTATTAATCTCCTCCTCTGCATGTAGTACTCTACTAGGTGTGTATCTTGGAGGATTTTGAAGTCTAAGAGGTAATTTACTTCTTCATTCTTTTTTGGGACATAAAATAATTGACTTAAAAAAATTATTTATATTTGTTTTTGGCTGCACTGGGTGTTTTTTGCTGCAAGTGAACTGCCTCTTGTGGAACACCAGCTCTAGAGCGTGGGCTCAGTGGTTGTGGCACATGGGCTTAGTTGCCCCACAGCATGTGGAATCTTCCCAGACCAGTGACCAAACTGGTGTCCCCTGCATTGGCAGGCAGACTCTTAACCAATGGACCACAGGGAAGTCCCCAAAATAATCAACTTTTACAGAATTGTGGAAGGACTTGCTAGTTACTGCCCTGTATGTTTTTATGTAAAAACATAGGTTAGGTCCCGCCTATTGGTGTTTTTCCAGTCTGCCTAGTTTTAGCCACTAATGCTGGGTGAGCCACTTCTCCAAGTCAGCATCTGTGCTATTCTGACCTCTTGGCCTCTGGACAGTGGGCTTGGCAGAGGGAACCCTTTGCAGCTGCCAATCAGGAGGCATGAGTAGCCTTGGGCTACTGACCCCTTCAGTGGTGATTCAGCCTCTTTCATTCTTATCTCTGCAGTAAGTGTGATGTGTATTTTTTCCCCCGTCTCCCTTTTGTTGTTGTTATTAGCAGCTAAATCTATGATTGTTTAGCTTCCAAAGAGCATCCCAGAGGGAAATGGTGCCAGACCAAGGACCTGAGAACAACTGACCACAATCATGAACAGTAATGAAATCCATCCATTTATAATCTCTATTACTTTTAGGGAGAATAAGTAAAGACATGCATCCTTAATTAAGGAGATTGGAATTAATTGTAATGATTAGACTTGGAGTGTGAATCTAGAGAAATAGTAAATTAAGTTCTAACAGAAGTGCCTTGGCAAAAAGATTATAAATTAAAGGTTTAATATGTGTACTCTAGTTACTTAAGTGATTGTCACATCATTTAAGCATTTAATAATAATAAAATTGTTCCAGTGTCATCTGTGGTTTGTGATGAGGATCAGAACTTCTAGATCAGAACTGAAGCTCATCACCAAGAAAAGGACAAAACCTTCTGGCCAGTACCTGGACTGTGTAATTTATATCTTTCCCTTCTTTAGTTCTTTTCCAAAGCAGCAAAGTATTTATAACCTTATGTTGTATCAGTAGGAGTAGGTTGGCTCCATTTCTAGGACCATGTAAATACCAACTTTTCAAAGTTGGCAGCGGGAACTTCATAGGTATATCTTTTTCATATAGGTGACCTCTCAGATCTCTCAGACAGGCCAATTTGTTTTCCACAGGGCTGATCTAGTTTCCTAGTTATCAGCCTTGTATGAGAATTATCACTGTGTCATGGGCATTAGTTGCGGTTTACTTTTATTAGGCCTTTGAGGAATGATAGAAAACAACGAAAAACAACTGGCAAGTGCCAAGGTACTATCAGTGATTAACAACAATTTTCTCTGGACATTTTGTGATTCCATTAAAATAGAAGCAGAACAGAAATTACCTTGCTTTGGGTGAGATAAGGCACAAAAGGCACTCCCTCAGCACAGAGCCAGTGCTCAGTAAGTGAAGCTCTTAGTACCATTATTTGGAAGGAATGTCACCTATTTCCCCTCCTTCTCCCACTCTGGTTCTCACAAACATCTTTTATTCTGAACCTCAGTGGTATGAAGGTAAACAACATTCATTCTATTTTCTGAGAACAGGCTGCCCTGATGTTGAAGGTGGTACGACAATCAGCGGTCCTGGAAGCCCTATTCCAGATTCCAGGTAATTTGGCTAGGTCAGCCCAGCCTTGCAAACTGGCAGCTGTCTGGAAGACTGAGGTCATATTCTGCCTTGACCTGCACTGGGAAATTGCTCCTCACCACCAACAATCTTCTCTGGCAATACAAAGTGAAGAGTAACACTCAATAAGCATTCCTTTAAACAATGTACTCCTAAGCTGGAACATAAATACTGCACTAACAAGGGAGGCAACTTTTGACTAGTCAAAGGCATTTTGTCAACAAAGTGTCATTATTCAGGCCAAGTTAGGTTTGCCATATATATATAGACAATTTGGAACTTTTGTAGCTTCTAAATCAACTCATTTCAATGGAGGTGGCTCCTTGTTCTAAATAATGTCCTCAATGTTCTTGTGCTGCAGACTTGGCATTTCCAACTGCCTGATGGACATTTCCACTTGGATTTCTAGCTGTTAACACCTTTTTCCAACATCCTATTTCTATCTATACTCTCACCAATATTGAGAAACTAGATATATAGTGGTAAAGGGTGAAGTCTTGGGAGGCTGACTGTCTAGTTTTAATTCCCTGCCCTGCTACTTATGAGATGGGTGGCCTTGGCCAAATTATTTGATTTTTTTGATGCCTTAATTACCTCATGTGCATAATTGGGATAATAATAACACATTCCTCATCAAGTTGTTGTAAAGCATTGAGTTAAATTTCTTAGATCAGTACCCGACACATAGTCGGTGTTTATATCAGTTTGGTTGTATTATGTTGCAAGTAACAGAATGCCAATTAACAGTACTGTAGGTAAAAAAACATGTTTAATTATCTTTTATAACTGGAATTTTAGAGGTGGGTAGTTCCAGGTTTGGTGCATCAGTTCATTGGTGCCACCAAAGACCCCATTTCTTTCTACTTTCCCCTCTGCTGTCTTTAGGATGCTGACTTATCATCTTCATGGTTGTCACATTGTGGTCACCAGGTGTTGCAGGTCCAGATGTCATATCTGCACACAAGGCAAGAAAGGAGAAGGGCAGGCCCAGCATCCACTGTCTCTTTCATCAAGAAAACAAAAGCTTTCCTGGAAGTCTCTCAAAGGACTTCTCTCTACATCTGATTGCCAAGGATAAGTCACCTGTCCACTCTTGTCTGTAAGAGAGGCTGTGAAAGAAACTGTTTAGTTTTTGGCCTCTGTAATGGGAGACGAGTGCAAAAGAAGAAAGTTGGGCATGGTTGTTGAGGTAGCCTGGCCACAGTGACTGCCTATAGTGATTATTACATGCTAGTTGTTATTGCTATTATCATTGCAATTCCTTAAGTTAGAAATATACAAGTTATTTTTCTTTTCATTTTTTAATTTTTCTTTTAAAAACTTTTTATTGGAGTATAGTTGATTTATAATGTGTTAGTTTCAGCTATACAGCAGAGTGAATCAGTTATACATATACATATGTCCACTCATTTTTTAAAAATATTCTTTTCCCATGGAGGCCATTACAGAATATTGAGTAGAGTTCCCTGTGCCATGCATCAGGTTCTTATTAGTTATCTACTTTATATATAGTAGTGTATATATGTCAATCCCAGTCTTCCGATTTATCCATTCCTCTCCTTATTCCCTGGTAACCATGTTTGTTTTCTACATCCGTGACTCTACTTCTGTTTTGTAAATAAGTTTGTACCCCCCCCCTTTTTTTTAGGTTCCACATATAAGTGATATTATATGATTCTCTCTCTCTGTCTCACTTCATTCAGTATGATAATCTCTGGGTCCATCCATGTTGCTGCAAATGGCATTATTCTTTTTAATGGCTGAGCAGTATTTCATTGTATATGTGTACCACATCTTTTTTATCCATTCCTCTCTTGATGGACATTTAGATTCCTTCCATGTCCTGGCTATTGTAAATTGTGCTGCAGTGCACTATTGGGGTAAATGTATCTTTTTGAATTACATTTTCTCTGGGTATATGCCCAGGAGTGGGATTGCTGGATTATATGGTAGCTCTATTTTTAATTTTTAAAGGAATTTCCATGCTCCTTTTTCCATAGTGGCTATACCAATTTATATTCCCACCAACAGTGTAAGAGGGTTCCCTTTTCTCCACATTGTCTCCAGCTTTATTGTTTGTAGATTTTATTTGTAAAAAATATTTATTTATTTATTTGGTTGTGCCAGGTCTTCATTTTGGCATGCGGGATCTTTAGTTGAAGCATGTGGGATCTTTAGTTGCTGCAAGCAAAGTCTTAGTTGAAGACATGTGGGGATCTAGTTTCTTAACCAGGGATTGAACCCAGGCCCCATGCATTGGGAGTGTAGAGTCTTAGGCACTGAACCACCAGAGAAATCCCTGTTTGTAGATTATTTTGATGATGGCCATTCTGACTGGTGTAAGGTGATACCTCATTGTAGTTTTGATTTACATTTCTCTAATAAATGCTTTTTAATATGCTATCTAGGTTGGTCATAACTTTCCTTCCAAAGAGTAAGCGTCTTTTAATTTCATGGCTGCAATCAGCATCTGCAGTGATTTTGGAGCCCAAAAACATAAAGTCTGACACTGTTTCCACTGTTTCCCCATCTATTTCCCATGAAGTGATGGGACCAGATGCCATGATCTTTGTTTTCTGAATGTTGAGCTTCAAGCCAACCTTTTCACTCTCCTCTTTCACTTTCATCAAGAGGCTTTTGAGTTCCTCTTCACTTTCTGCCATAAGGGTGGTGTCATCTGCATATCTGAGGTTATTGATATTTCTCCCAGCAATCTTGATTCCAGCTTGTGCTTCATCCAGCCCAGCATTTCTCACGATGTACTCTGCATATAAGTTAAATAAGCAGGGTGACAATATACAGCCTTGACCTACTCCTTTTCCTATTTGGAACCAGTCTGTTGTTCCATGTCCAGTTCTAACTGTTGCTTCCTGACCTGCATACAGGTTTCTCAAGAGGCAGGTCAGGTGGTCTGGTATTCCTATCTCTTTCAGAATGTTCCACAGTTTATTGTGATCCACACAGTCAAAGGTTTTGGCATAGTCAATGAAGCAGAAATAGATGTTTTTCTGGAACTCTTTTGCTTTTTCAATGATCCAGCAGATGTTGGCAATTTTATCTCTGGTTCCTCTGCCTTTTCTAAAACCAGCTTGAACATCTGGAAGTTCACAGTTCACATATTGCTTAAGCCTGGCTTGGAGAATTTTGAGCATGACTTTACTAGAGTGTGAGATGAGTGCAATTGTGCGGTAGTTTGAGCATTCTTTGGCATTGTCTTTCTTTGGGGTTGGAATGAAAATGGATCTTTTCCAGTCCTGTGGTCAACTGCTGAGTTTTCCAAATTTGCTGGCATATTGAGCGCAACACTTTCACAGCATCATTTTTCAGGATTTGGAATAGCTCAACTGGAATTCCATCACCTCCACTAGTTTTGTTCGTAGTGATGCTTCTTAAGGTCCACTTGACTTCACATTCCAGGATGTCTGGCTCTCAGTAAGTGATCACACCATCGTGATTATCTGGGTCTTGAAGATCTTTTTTGTACAGTTCTGTGTATTCTTGTCACCTCTTCTTAATATCTTCTGCTTCTGTTAGATCCCTTCCATGTCTGTCCTTTATCGAGCCCAGCTTTGCATGGAATGTTCCCTTGGTATCTCAATTTTCTTGAAGAGATCGCTAGTCTTTCCCATTCTATTGTTTTCCTCTATTTCTTTGCATTGATTCCTGAGGAAGACTTTCTTATCTCTCCTTGTTATCCTTTGGAACTCCACATTCAAGTGGGTATCTTTCCTTTTCTCCTTTGCTTTTTGCTTTCCTTCTTTTCACAGCTATTTGTAAGGCATCCTCTGACAGCCATTTTGCTTTTTTGCATTTATTTTTCTTGGGGATGGTCTTGATTCCTGTTTCCTGTACAATGTCACAAACCTCCGTCCATAGTTCATCAGGCATTCTGTCTATCAGATCCGCACTGTCGCAGCAGAGAAGTGGCGTCGAGGGCGGCAGCCGAGAGGAGCTACCCCACGTCCAAGGTAAGGAGCAGTGGCTGCATTTTGCTGGAGCAGCCCTGAAGAGATACCCCACGTCCAAGGTAAGAGAAACCCAAGTAAGACGGTAGGCACTGAGAGGACATCAGATGGCAGACAGACTGAAACCACAATCACAGACAACTAGTCAGTCTGATCACATGGACCACAGTGTTGTCTAACTCAGTGAAACTAAGCCATGCCGTGTGGGGCCACCCATGATGGATGGGTCATGGTGGAGAGGTCTGATAGAATGTGGCCCACTGGAGAAGGGAATGGCAAACCACTTCGGTATTCTTGCCTTGAGAACCCCATGAATAGTATAAAAAAGCAAAAAGATAGGACACCAAAAGATGAACTCCCCAGGCCAGTAGGTGCCCAATATGCTACTGGAGATCAGTGAAGAAATAACTCCAGAAAGAATGAAGGGATGGAGCAAAAGCAAAAACAACACCCAGGTGTGGATGGGACTGGTGATAGAAACAAGGTTTGATGCTGTAAAGAGCAATATTGCATAGGAACCTGGAATGTTAGGTCCATGAATCAAGGCAAATTGGAAGTGGTCAAATAGGAGATGACAAGAGTGAACACTGACATTCTAGGAATCAGCGAACTAAGATGGACTGGAATGGGTAAATTTAACTCAGATGACCATTATATCTACTACTGTGGGCAGGAATCCCTTAGAAGAAATGCAGTAGCCATTATAGTGAACAAAAGAGTCTGAAAATGCAGTACTTGGATGCAATCTAAAAAATGACAGAATGATCTCTGTTCGTTTCCAAGGCAAACCATTGAATATCACAGTAATCCAAGTCTATGCCTCGACCAGTAATGCTGATAAAGCTGAATTTGAACAGTTCTATGAAGACCTACAAGACCTTCTAGAACTAACAGCCAAAAAAGATGTCCTTTTCATTATAGTGGACTGGAATGCAAAAGTAGGAAGTTAAGAAACACCTGGAGTAACAGGCAAATTTGGCCTTGGAGTACAGAATGAAGCAGGGCAAAGGCTAATAGAGTTTTGCCAAGAGAACGCAAACACCCTCTTTCAACAACACAAGAGAAGACTCTACACATGGACATCACCAAATGGTCAACACAGAAATCAGATTGATTATATTCTTTGCAGCCAAAGATGGAGAAGCTCTATACAGACAGCAAAAACAAGACCAGGAGCTGACTGTGACTCGGATCATGAACTCCTTATTGCCAAATTCAGATTGAAATTGGAGAAAGTGGAGAAAACCACTAGACCATTCGGGTATGACAAAAATCAAATCCCTTATGACTATACAGTGGAAGTGAGAAATAGATTTAAGGGACTAGATCTGATAGACAGAAGGCAGAGATTACATTATACCATTTTGAGACTCTATTAGTCCTGAACATTCAACAAAATGTATGTTGAAAAATCAGTGGCATTCATACAGAATATTTAGTGGGTACTTAATAAATGTTGACCAGATCCATCAAAAACATTAGAAAACCTCAGAGACACAAGACACTGGGTAAAGAAATCCTCTACTTGTTAGATTAGATATATAGTTTGAAGTAACAGAGACACACCTGTCTGAAAAATGGTTATAATGTAATGATGGTGCAACTCGATCTTGCATGATTCATGTGGAAAGCTACAGTATAGATTTATAAAAATGCAAAACTTTCAGATATAGAAGGGCATCAGTAATCAGTAATTCTACCACTAATGGGATTAGTTTGATTACTGTGGAAGATACTGTCATTACATAATGTTCTTTTCAAGATACTCATGATACACACTGGAGGTAAGCTGCTTTCAGTAGCAAAATGTATTGTGAATTAAATATAGAAGAAAAAGGTGATCATTAATTTGTTCAATTAATCAACCAATAATTAACAAATATCTGATGTGTGCCAGGGTATTTAATGATGGATTGTACTCAGTCTGTCCAAGAACTTTGGTGTCCATTAAGACAAAGAAGCATGCAAACAAGTTCAGTAGATGATTTCATATGTGACCATAGAGTACAGTATGGGAATCGGGACAGGATGGCAGAGTCTATTCTGTTTGGAAGTGTGAAGACAGAATAGAGTTATTTTCACCAGAGTGACCTTCCACAGTACTGCTAGAGTTACTGATTTTCTTAGGTGTGGTCTCACTTTCTTTAGTTCAGTTCAGTTCAGTCCCTCAGTCGTGTTCGACTCTTTGCGACCCCATGGAATGTAGCACGTCAGGCTTCCCTGTCCATCACCAACTCCCAGAGCTTTCTCAAACTCATGTCCATCAAGTTGTGATGCCATCCAACCATTTCATCCTCTGTCATCCCCTTCTCCTCCTGTCTTCAGTCTTTCCCAGCATCAGGGTCTTTTCTAATGAGTCAGTTCTTCACATCAGGTGGCCGAAGTTTTGGAGTTTCAGTGTCAGCATCAGTCCTTCCAATGAATATTCAGGACTGATTTCCTTTAGGATTGACTGGTTTTGTCTCCTTGCAGTCTAAGGGACTATCAAGAGTCTTCTCCAACACCACAGTTCAAAAGCATCAATTGGTGCTCAAATTTCTTTATGGTCCGACTCTCACATCCATACATGACTACTGGAAAAACCATAGCTTTGACTAGACAGACCTTTGTTGGCAAAGTAATGTCTCTGCTTTTAATATACTATCTAGGTTGGTCATAACTTTCCTTCCAAGGAGTAAGCGTCTTTTAATTTCATAGCTGCAGTCACCATCTGCAGTGATTTTGGAGCCCAAGAAAATAAAGTCTGCCACTGTTCCACTGTTTCCCCATGTATTTGCCATGAAGTGATGGGACCAGATGCTGTGATCTTAATTTTTCGAATGTTGAGTTTTAAGCCAACTTTTCACTCTCCTCTTTCACTTTCATTAAGAGACTCTTTAGTTCCTCTTCATTTTCTGCCATAAGGTGGTGTCATCTGCATATCTGTGGTTATTGATATTACCAGTTACTAAATTATGAAATTAACATCTAAGCAACTGATAACATCTTTGCTCCTTTGCACAGATTAGACTGGAAACAACCTCAGAAATCATCAAATGTGAGCCAGTCTTTAACAGTCATCTGCTTTCTCATGTTCCACTTACCCCAATTTCCCCATCCTCATTCCTTGAATGTGAGAGACTAAGGGTGATTAACTATCCTGGTGTTGATCTACTATCCTAGTGCTGATATCTGGAGAATGGGGGATGTCCTAGTGCTAATACCTGGACTGCTGCTGCTGCTCAGTCACTTCAGTCGTGTCTGACTCTGTGTGACCCCATAGACGGCAGCCCACCAGGCTCCCCTGTCCCTGGGATTCTCCAGGCAAGAACATTGGAGTGGGTTGCCATTTTCTTCTCCAATGTGTGAAAGTGAAAAATGAAAGTGAAGTTGCTCAGTCATGTCTGACTCGTAGCGACCCCATGGACTGCAGCCTATTGGGATGAATTGATCACTCAAGGATAAAGGAAAAGGATTTGGAATTATGCAACCTAGATTAAATTCCTTACTGTGGGCAAACCTCTTAATCTTGGTGGCTGCTTTATGCCGCCAGACATGAGCGGGTCTCTGAATCCAAGGTAGCCCCCAACCTTTGCAAATTCAGAATGAGCATTTCACCATAGCCTACTGGGTTTGTCTTGTCCACAGGCTGGGCCAAGTCATCATGGGCGTATGTTAGTAGTAAATATTTGACATAACTTTCTTAGAATTTCCCATTATCACAGATTCTTATGGTCTAGTAATAAAGTTGCTTTACACAAAAATAGAATATATTTAACAACTTTTACATCAACTTCCAGATATTTATTGGCTCCAGGAGGTTGGTTCCAGTGGTCTGAGAGTCAGGTACAGATCCTAGCTTTGTCATTTACTAGCTGTATGACCCTGAATAAGGGCTTTATTTTTCTCATCTGGACACATGATAAGATTAATTGCAATGATTATATGGGTAAATACGAATATTAGTCATGAAACAGAGACTATTTTTTCCAGTTTTGTTGAGATATAATTAGCATACAGCGCTGTATGTTTGTGTACAGTGTAATGATTTGACTTACATCCATCATGAAATGATTTCACAAGTTTAGTGAACATCTATCATCTCATATAGATAAAAAATTGTTTTTCTTGTTATGAGAACTCTTAAGATTTACACACTTAACAACTTTCATATATTATATACAGCAGTGTTAATTATATTTATCACATTGTACATTCAGTTCAGTTCAGTCGCTCAGTCGTGTCCGACTCTTTGCGACCCCATGAATCACAGCACGCCAGGCCTCCCTGTCCATCACCAACTCCCAGAGTTCACTCAAACTCATGTCCATCGAGTCGGTGATGCCATCCAGCCATCTCATTCTCTGTCGTCCCCATCTCCTTCCACCCCCAATCCCGCCCATCATCAGACTCCTTTCCAGTGAGTCAACTGGTTGCATGAGGTGGCCAAAGTATTGCAGTTTCAGCTTTAGCATCAGTCCTTCCAATGAACACCCAGGATCTATCTCCTTTAGAATGGACTGGTTGGATCTCCTCACAGTCCAAGGGACTCTCAAGAGTCTTCTCCAGCACCATAGTTCAAAAGCATCAATTCTTTGGCGATCAGCTTTCTTCACAGTCCAACTCTCACATCCATACATGACCACGGGAAAAACCATAGTCTTGACTAGATGGACCTTGGTTGGCAAAGTAATGTCTCTGCTTTTTAATATGCTATCTAGGTTGGTCATAACTTTCCTTCCAAGGAGTAAGTGTCTTTTAATTTCCTGGCTGCAATCAGCATCTGCAGTGATTTTGGAGCCCCCCCAAATAAAGTCTGACACAGTTTCCACTGTTTTTCCATCTATTTCCCATGAAGTGATGGGACCCGATGCCATGATCTTTGTTTTCTGAATGTTGAGCTTCAAATTACATTCCTAATTTTTATCTTATAACTGGAAGTTTGTAGCCTTTGACTGGGCTTCCCAGGTGGCGCTAGTGGTAAAGAACCTGTCTGCCAGTGCAGGAGACCTAAGAGATGCAGGTTTAGTCTCTGGGTCAGGAAGATCCCCTGGAGGAGGGCGTGGTAACCCACTCCAGTATTCTTGCCTAGAGAATTCCATGGACAGAGGAGTCTGGCAGGCTACAGTCCATAGGGTTGCAAAGAGTCATATATGACTGAAGCAACTTAGCACACACGCACTACCCTTTGACTGCCTTTGTCAAATTCCCACTCCCTCCTACCTCCTCCCACTGGTAACCACAATCTCTTTTTCTATGAGTTTGTTTGTTTTTGAAGTGTAATTGACCTTTAACAGTATGTTAGTTCCTGTTACACAACACAGTGATTCAGTATTTCTATACACTTCAAAATGATAACTGCAATAAGTCTAGTTATGATCAGTTACTATATAAATATATTACAGTTATTGACTATATTCCCACACTGCGTGTTTCATACTCATGACTCATTTATTTTGCAACAGGAAGTTAATGTTCCTTACCTATTTATTTCCTCTCCCCTCCCCTCTCCCCTCTGGCAACCCACCTATTTGTTCTCTGTATCATTATCTGTTTCTGTTTTGTTATGTTTGGTCATTTTTTTTTTTAGAATCCACATGTAAGTGAAATCATATAGTATTTATCTTTCTAAACATTATTTTTATTTAGAGCTTTTCAAATGAGGAAACTGAACCACAAGAGGGAAGCACCTTGCCCGAGGTCACATAACTAGCAAAGTGTAGAGCCAGTACTGATTCCCCAGTGGCCCAACCTCCTGATTCATACTCTTAATTGCTACTTTCTCTACTGCCTCCTGGCAGTGGGGCCTGTGACCTGGGGGAATGGTAGTAAAACAGGAGGGAAGGGGACAGGGCACAGCCTTTAAAAATTTCTTAGCCATAGGACTTGACAAAAACTGGTTCAGTTCAGTTCAGTTCAGTTCAGTCGCTCAGTTGTGTCTGACTCTCCGCGACCCCATGAATCACAGCACGCCAGGCCTCCCTGTCCATCACCAACTCCCGGAGCTCATTCAAACTCAAAGAACCAACTAAATCCAAGGTGGTGGGAAATTTGACTTCCAGTGGACCGTGAGCCATATTGTATGCTGATTGTAATACATTATAATGCATTGTATGTGTGCTCAGTTGTGTCCAACTCTTTGTGACCCCATGGACTGTAGCCCACCAGGCTTTACTTTCCATGGGATTTCCCAAGGAAGAATACTGGAGTGGGTTGCCATTTCCTTCTCCAAGGGATCTTCCAGACCCAGGGATTGAACCCACTTCTGCTGCATTGACAGGTGGATTCTTTACCACAGAGTCTCTGGGGAAGCTCTAGCCTATGAAATTACCCAGTCCATAAAACTATCCACCCCATATTTCAGGGTCTCTTGGCTTCTGGTTGGCCCACACTCTGTCCGTGGAGTGTGCTTCTCTCTAAAGTAGTCCACTTCTTACCTTTACTTTGTCTCTCACTGAAGAAACTGAAATTCATTCAGTCCTGAGACCAGGTGTGTGATCTCAATTTAAAAACCAAACCATGGGGTCAGGACTTCCCTGGTGGTCCAGTGATTAAGACTCCATGCTTCCAATGCAGGGGGCACAGGTTCAATCCCTGGTCAGGGAACTGAGATCCTACATGTTGTGTGGCACAACAACAAAACAAAACAAACCGTGGGTTCAAGTCTTGGTCTGGGTTCTGACTGGCTTTGAGTCCTGGCCCAGCAGGACCTTAAAGGGGAGTGGATGTGTCGGCAAGACTAGATCTTTGATACTGAGGCCCTGGGGGCTTCCCTGTAGCTCAGATGATAAAGAATTTGCCTGCAATGCAGGAGACCAGGGTTCGATCCCTGGGTCAGGAAGATCCCCTGGAGATGGAAATGGAAATGGCAATGGCAACACAACTGAGAAACTAACACTATTACTACACTGAGGCCCTGAGAAGCTAGTGTCCCAAGCCCAGTATGAAAGCTGCCTGTCTTTGAGAATCTGAACCTGGAGAGAGAAGGAATGACCACAGTGGACTGAGGTGAGGATTGTTAATGTTTTCCTAGGATCTCACATGTCCCTGAGTTCCTTGGGTGACTTAAAGAAAGGAAAGGTGTCTAGGATCAGTTGAGATTGAATTGTCTAGTACAAGCGTTCTCATTTAAATTGAATCAGGGAAAATAAGGAAATTGATGTCATCTTTACTTTGCCTGAGTTTGTCATTATAACATCATTCCAACTACACACAGAGAAAGAGCCTGAAGAATAAACACAATAGATTTTTTCTTTTCTTTCTCTTCTTTTTCCTTTGGAGGAGGTTGGCGGTTGAATTTGGCTCACATGTTTTAACTTTATGTACTTATTTTTGTTTTAGTTTTAATGGGCTGAATTATGTTCTTCTCACCCGCCAAATTCATATTTTTGAAGTCCTAACATTTAATAGAGTGGGTTGCCATTTCCTTCTCCAGGGGATCTTCCCGACCCAGGGATTGAATCCGGGTATCCTGCTTTGCAGGCAGATGCTTTACCATCTGAGCCATCAGGGAAGCCCTAACATTTAATACCTCAAAACGTGACAGTATTTGGAGACAGGGCCTTTAAAGAGGTAATTAAATTAATGATGGCCCTAGTCCACTATAACTAATGTCCTTTAAGAAGAAAGAGACTAGGACACAAACACACAGAAGAAAGATCATGTGAAGACACAGGGAGAAGATGTCCACAGAAGAGGCCTCAGAAGAAACCAATCCTGCTGACACTTTGATCTTGAGCCTCTGGAGTTGTAAGAAAACAAATTTCTATTGTTTAAACTACCCAGGCTGTGATCCTTTGTTATGGCAGCCTGAGCTGAGAAATACATGGGCATTGTCTTAGGTAGGACTTCCCCAGATGCACCAATGGGGATTTACGCATCAATAGTTTATCTGAGTGGAGCAGGAAATGGCAACCCACTGCAGTATTTTTGCCTAGAGAATCCCGTGGACAGAGGAGCCTGATGGGCTGCTGTCCATGGGGTTGCACAGAGTTGGACACGACTGAAGTGCCTTAGCATGCATGCATGCATTGGAGAAGGAAATGGCAAACCACTCCAGTATTCTTTCCTGGAGAGTCCCAGGGACAGAGGAGCCTGGTGGGCTGCTGTCTATGGGGTCACACACAGTCGGACATGACTGGAGTGACATAGCAGCAGCAGCAGCAATTTATCTGGGAGGTGATCCCAGGAAACTCCAAAAGGCAGAAGGAATTGAGAAGGAAAGGAAGGAGATCAATCTAAAGCTTCTGGGGACAACTGGGACCCAGTTCTGCTGTGGGCCTCTGAAGACCATGAAGAACACACCTCAGATGGTCCCACTGTGGGGAGCTTGAGCAGGTTGTTCACGTTTCATCTCCCATTTGTCTTGAGGGAGTAATTGGCTGATGATCTCCCTCCCAGGCTGGTCTGCGCAGTGGTGAGCTCACTCCTGCAGTCAGGAAAGCTGGAGGGCAGAGGGCTAGAGGGGCTCCCAGTAAGAAACTTCAGGTCATGCACGGCAAGAGTAAATGAGTGGTTTATTTGCTTTGGCAGTAAAAATCAATGAAGACTTTAAAAAACAAGCAAGTCTATTACTGGGAGCAGTTTTATTTACATTTAACATTAGAACAAAATGAATGCTTGGTATAGACTCTGGAATTTGGCCTAGAAAGAACAGTTTTCTCTGCCAGGTACGTTGTGAGATGTGATAGGATTCATCTGTTTTTAAGTGCCCCTATGGCCTCCCTGCCTGCCAATACAAGAGACATAAGAGACGCAGGTTCAACTCTGGGTCAGGAAGATAACCTGGAGGAGGAAATGGCAACCCAGTCCAGTATTCTTGCCTGGATAATCCTAAGGACAGAGGAGCCTGGCGAGCTACAGTCCATGGAGTCTCAAAGAGTCAGACATGACTGAAGTGACTTAGCACACACATGTGGCCTTCTGTAGCAGGCCTGCAGTGCCAGCCTCACTGTCATTCCCAAGTTCCCAGAAATTATACTTTGTTGGTACTAAAGGGCTTTGGGGTTCCTTTAAATCAGTATAATATTGATAAATATAAGAAGTGCATGCATACATGCATGTGTTTGTGCTCAGTCCTGTCCAGCTGTTTGTTACCCCATGGACTGCAGCCTGCCACGCTCCTCTGTCTATGGAATTTTCTAAGCAAGAATACTGGAGTGGGTTGCCATTTCCTCCTCCAGGGAATCTTCCCAACCCAGAGATTGAACCTGTGTCTCTTGCTTCAGCTGCATTGGCAGGCAGATTCTTTACCACTGAGCCACCTGGGAAACCCAAATAAGAAGTGTTAGTCCTCCTTTTTTTCTTAAACTGGGTGAGCGTGAATAACAAAATTTATTTTCCTTTTATCAAAACTAAAACAGAACTCTCGGTGCCCTGGGTCATCTAGAGACAAGTGTCCGCTTATTCTTTTCTGTTGCTTAATGACGTAGTAATTATTCAGTTACCTTCCCCATCCCCAACATGAGGACCAAAATAGATAATTCAGAGAAAGTTTTCAGCAAGAGGCCTGGCTAGTGACTGGAAATATCAAAGTCGATTAATGATATTGGTAATTTGTGTATTTATTTCATGTAACCAGGAATTTCTGGTTAACTAAACTTTGTCCCCAGGTCCTTTTCACATGTAAGTGGGCCAGGATTGCTACCATGGATCTTTTGTCCTCTGGCTTAAGTATCTCCAGGTTGAATTGTTGGAAAGTTTTCAGTTAAAATATCCTGAGAGGTAGGGGCTGGCCTTGGTGGAGGAGAGAAGGAGAAATAGGATCCAGATTCTGAGCCAGGGGCTGGGCATGTTGGTGGGATCTCCCTCCTTACACCAGTTTCCCTGCGTCCCCCTCACACACTGTCTGCTGGTCATCCCCAGTGATTCTGACAGACTGGTGGGACAAGTATAAATAACTAATGATATAAAAAATGTTGCTTGGCCTTGTTATTAGCCAAAAAAAAAAAAAAAAAGGGATTTAAAACAACAGTTAAATAATTGATTATAGGTTTTAAATGGGAGGGATATAGTTTGAAAATTTTCTAAATGAATGCTTCTTAACTAGAGTACTTATTTTAATGCAGTATGTAATTCTCTGGTTAAGTCTCAGAATGAGAGTTCAGACTTTTAAAAAATACTCAAATAACAGCATTATACCAACCAAAGACATGCATTTTGGTGATTAAAAAAGGAACATTGTATATAATACTGAAAAGATGTACTGTAGCCTGGGGCCTGATATGTGATACACCATCCACAGATAATAGCTATGATTATAATTATTGCCACCATCTTTCCAATCCAGTGCCTCACCCTGAACTGCTGAGAATTCTCTTGCATCGGAAGGTAATGAGTGATGGAGACTCTATAGGGATTTGGTGGGGAGAGGAGACTGCAGCCAAACTCACAACGCACACTCACTTCAGGTGATTCCTTTTGCCTCTTGGACACATCTGCTCCCCCAATCCCCTTTCTCTGTCTCTCTCTCTCCTCTTCCTTTATATAAGCTTAGCTTACTTAGCTGTCTCTTGCCTTATGAGACATGTAATGTGAAGGCCACAAAAATTGACTTGAAATCATTGTAGTCTAGTAGAGAAGACAGCTAGTAGCTCAGCTGGTAAAGAATCCACCTGCAATGCAGGAGACCCCGGTTCGATTCCTGGGTTGAGAAGTTCCTCTGGAGAAGGAATAGGCTACCCACTCCAGTATTCTTGGGCTTCCCTGGTGGCTCAGACAGTAAAGAATCTGCCTGCAATGCGGGAGACCTGGGTTCAATCCCTGTGTCAGGAGGATCCTCTGGAGGAGGGCATGGCAACCCACTCCAGTATTATGGCCTAGAGAATCCCTATGGACAAAGGAGCCTGGCAGGTTACAGTCCATGGGGTCACAAAGAGTCAGACACGACTGAGTGACTAAGCACAGCACAGCACAGAGGAGATATAAATTGATCTGTTATAAATTATGATTTATAATGGCATAAAGTTTGTTTGGTTAATTGCTTAATTAATTAGAATTTAAGAGGTAATTACTGTGATATACCAGGGGTACGAGCAACAGAGATTCAAAGGAGGGCAGGCATCCTAGACCTTAAAGGATCTTATTAGATTTAGGTTGAGAGCAGTGGGAATGGGTAGTCTTATTGAAAGGACAGCTTGAATAGAAGCACAAACTGCCCATATTTTACAAATGAGGACAGTGAGTCTCAGGGAGGATAAGAAATTTGTTTGTGGTCTCATGACTTTTATGAGTGGAGACAGAATTTGAAGAAGAGCTGCCTGACTCTTGCTTTTGAATGGTCCCCTGAGTGCTTCCATCTTGTCTGCTGCTCTGTCCTTCCCACTCCATCCTCTAGTTCCATCTTAGATCTCAGCATCCTCTACACATGATATATTTCCTACAGGTTTGCCCTTGCTTATGTTGCTTTCTTAGACTGAAATGTCTCCCCCGACTTTTATTCATTGTTCAAGTTTAATCTCCAATAATCTTGTGAGGTGAGTGTTATTAGTCTCAGTTTATAGATGATGAAATGGAGACTGAGACTAAGCATATTGCTCAAGGTAACGCAATTAGCAAGCAGCAGAGCTGAGCTTCAACTCCAGTGTGACTCCAAAGCTTGTGTCCTGGAGCACTGTGATGCTGAAAACTGCCTGGTGATGGTGCCTAGCAGAGTTCAACATCATGTTGGTTCTGCATGACGAGGACAGTTCTCTGCACACAGACAGAAAGCTCCCTGTCCAGCCACTGTCGCACTGCAAAGTTAAGGGAATGAACATGAGAAGTCTGAGTGAGGCCCCAGGTGTCTTCTCTCCTCCCCTTCCTTCCTTCTCCCATCAACTGAATGTGTTTAGAATGTGTTCTTAGAACTTCTAGTCTTGTTGCTGTCATAGACTTGACCAAAGAGAATCAAAAAAACTAAGAGATGTCATTTCTTCTATTTACTTGGCGTAGGCCGAGAAGCAAAGTTTCCAGTGTATCTTGTTAGAATCACCTGTAAACAAATACCTTCATTAAGAGCAGCTTTGACAACTTATGTGAGTGTGGGGAACACAACCACATGGAGGGAGATATTTAAGACTCAGGGTCTCATATCTCTAATAACCCAAAAACTTGGATAATGGAAATAAAGACTTCTAATGAATCAGTGGCAACACTTATGTTCAAGCTCTGCATAAGCTGATAGGAAGTGCAAAACTGGAGCACATTTTGCAGAATTCTATGGGCAATACCCTCACTGGGCTCAATGTAATTGCATTAAAATTTTTTTCTATCTGAAAGGGCATTAATTAGGCCTTATGAGTAGATGTAGCAATTTAAATGGTTTGACAGAAGTATGAGGAGGGGGGCTTCCCTGGTACCTCAGTGGTAAAGAATCAGCCTGCCAATGCAGGAGATCCAGGTTCGATCCCTTATCAGGGAAGATCCCACATACCGAAGAGCAACTAAGCCCAGGCACTACAACTATTGAGCCTGCACTCTAGAGCCGGGGAGCCGCAACTACTGAAGCCTGCATGCCCTGGAGTCTGTGCTTGGCAATGAGAGAAGGTACTGCAATGAGAAGCCTGTGCACGGCAACCAGAGAGTAGTCCTTGCTCTCCACAACTAGAGAAAAGCAGCAATGGAGATGCAGCACAGCCAAAAATAAATAAATAAAATATTTAAAAATAAAATGAAAAGAAATGTGAGGAGGAACTAGAGCAGATTTCAGGAGGTAGTGGTAGAAGAGTTGGGGGATTGTTGTTTTCCAAAAACAAAATGGATTAGACTTGTCTATCCTGGAAATGCAAGGGAAGAAGAGAGGATTGTGACGTTTTTCCTGTAAAGAGATGGGTAACAGGTTTTTACCATGTCTTCCTATGTCAATAACTAAGGGGTTTATATAAATGCTTAGAAGGATGCTGTGAAAAGACAGAACAATAGAATATGGGAGGAGTCCTTCTTGGAAATTTTTAAAGAATAAAGTAAATGGGAAGTCTTATTTCCTCGATCACACGGTGAGTGTTCTTTTAGCTCTGTGTTTTTATGAAAAGGTGTGGACTTCTTTTAGTTTAACTTGTATTTGTCCTCTATTTGAAGAAGACAGCTTTAACTGTAATCTTTTGCGTTGGAGAATAATTTCGCATTTTTTCCTCCTTCAAAGTGAAATATGAGTTTTCAAAAAAAAATCATGCCCTGTAGTTGTTGCAGCATTTTGATGTGCTTTTATATTTTAATAATTTTTAAGATAGTACATTAATTTTGACTATATAAATGTTCCCACACACATGCATGCTGGTGGTAATAGTCTGTTTGCCTTCTCATTTGTGCATTTTGGGAGAGAGATAATACATTCTGATAACTCATTAGGATACACGGTTGGAAAATTCGCATTTTAAAGTAGAATAGTTGTTAAGCAACATTAAGATGTAATTAGAACTCTTCACTGCATTTCATTATGAGGTTATTTTATAATTGCTCAGCAAGTCCTGGTGTTTACTAACACAGAAGTGACAGCACATAATACTGCTAAATTATGGTCGTGGCACTGGAGAAGACAATTGGAAAATGGGGACGAGATGAAGGCATTATTTAAAAAACCTCTAGGGAAAACATAATCTCAGGACACAATCCTTATTTTCTTTTAAACTACCTTTTCAATGTCCATCTAGAGTAACATGTGTGTAAACCTGCTCAATCATAGGTTAAGTAGCCTACATATTATGTCTCCAGTTGCAGTTTTCACATTTTGTAAGAGTAGGTGTGAAGTGGGACTTGGTAGACACAGTTTTATATTTCTCAGATACCTTATATGTGGGGAGAAAAGAAACCTCCAAATAAATTGCCCAAAACTGAGATTTCTAAGAAGATTTATACTTTTTAAATCATTATATTTTTATTCTTCTTTAATTATGATTCAGATAATAACATTATGACCAGAGAACATAGTGCTGTTAGAAATGTACCCTGACCCTCCCAACATGGCAGGGATGTGTGGGTTGCAATTTTCATATATTAGCACATTAAAATTCTTTTTTCTTTAAAGAATTTTCCTTTTGCAGACCTCACAATCTTGCTGTTAATTTGATTCCCTTTTCCTTCTTCTCATTATGCCCAAGATGGCATATGTCCATTCAAAGCGAATTGAAGCAACTATTTTGATAATCTGGATGAAAATTAGTTTTAAAAAGAACATTCAAATAATAGGCATGATTTGTGTCTGTGTGTGTATATTTATGTGTTGGCACTGGAGTTGGTCTGGTGGAGGGGATTGAGGTGAGGGGATGAATAAGATCTATGGAATTATCTTGATAAATCACAGACTCTCCTCTTCATACGCCTATTCATAGTAGATTAGGAGAGCAGACATTCTTGTTCCTGATTTTGGGCTGGAGGCTGGGGGGCCACTCAGTCTTTCATCCTTAGATACAATGTTAGTTGTAGGTTCCTGTATTATTTTGTAGGTATCTTGTGTTAAGGGTGCTGTAACAGAGTACCACTGGAGAAGGAAATGGCAACCCACTCCAGTGTTCTTGCCTGGAGAATCCCAGGGACAGGGAAGCCTGGTGGGCTGCTGTCTATGGGGTCGCACAGAGTCGGACACGACTGAAGCGACTTAGCAGCAGCAGCAGCAGCAGCAACAGAATACCACAGATTTGGATGGCTTAAACAAAAGAAATTTATTTCTCACTGTTCTAGAAGCTGGAAGTCTCAGAAGGTGTCAGCAGATCTGATTTCTTGTGTGGCCTCTCTCCTTGTCTTGTCCCTGACTGCCTTTTCTCTGTGTCCTTACATGGTCTTTCCTCTGTGTGCACGTCCCTGGTGTTTCTTTGTGTGTCCAAATTTCTTTTTATAAAGACACCATCCAGATTGGATAAGGGCCTATCCTATCTTCATTTTAAAATAATCACCTCTTTAAATCGCCTATCTCCACAGTGCAGAGTACTAACCACTATAAGATCATGGTGTGCCACCTCAAAGGCCTGTCTCCAAATGTAGTTACATTCTGAGGTACTGGAGGTTAGAGCTCCCAATTATGAATTTTGTGAGGGATACAATTCAGCCAATAACGCTACCTTCTATTAGGTTGATGAAGTTCTATTCTGTTTCAGTTGCTGAGAGCTTTTGCCATGAATGAATATTGAATTTGTTGAAGTGATTTTTTGGGAAATAAAAATGTATATGGGCTTCCCGGGTGGCTCAGGGGGTAAAGAATTTGCCTGCAATGCAGAAGATGCTGAGATGCAAGTTCGATCCCTGGATCAGAAAGATTCCCTGGAGAAGGGCATGGCAACCCACTCCAGTATTCTAACCTGGAGAATCCCATGGACAGAGGAGCCTGGCAGGCTACAGTCCATAAAATCACAAAGAGTTTGAGATGACTGAAGCGACTGAGCGCACACACACACACACAAACCCCCACACACACACACACTCACACACACACGTATATATACTGCTGGATTCCATTTGCTAGTATTTAATTTTGTATTTTGCAAACATTTTCATAAGGTAGACGCTTTTCCTTTCTTTCACTTTAACCTAGCTATGTCATTATATTTGAGGTGAATTTCTTATAGACAGCATATAATCTCATATTTTTATTCTTTCTAAATCCATCATCCATTTGGTAACCTCTGTGTTTTAATTGGTATATTTTGAATATTTAATGTAATTATTGATATATTTGAACTTGGACCAATCATTTTGTTATTTGTGTTCTGTTTTTTCCTTCCTGTTTTCCTTCCCTTCCTTTTTTGTTTTTGCTTATTTGAACATAGTTTAGTATTCAATTCAGTGATGCCTTTCATGAGCAGTGTTATGACTCCTCAATAGATTAAAGACAAAATTGGGAAATCAGTCAAATATGTCATGGGGATTTCAGCCTTTCCTTTCCACAGCTTTTGCCAGCTTCAGTAGCCCCAGAACACTCACTTTTTCATGCAGAAGGATTCCTGTATCCTTTTATACCTGGAGTGGATAAATTCAGTCCAATCATACGTATCAACTATTATTAGGATGCTGTATTGAGAAGATTGTCATGTTTAGAAGGAAATTGTGCTGGATTCTATTAGTGATGTCTGTTATGGTCTGGGAAAAGGCAGAGCCAGCTGATGTTCTATCGTATTATTTTCTAACTATTTTCCTATTCTCACATAAAAGTATTATCTGCAAAAAGATCTGCTATAGTCAGGGTAGGTTTTTTTTTTTTTAATAAATTTAAGGTAATTTGCTTCCCTTATCTCATATCTGTTCTACCATCATTCTATGCTGCAATTGTGGACTAAAGGCCTAATCATCTTTTAAAGGAATTGCTGGGGTCAGTAAGCAGTTGTAAGCAACTTCTGGGGAGAGGAAAGTAGTGAGTGCTGGTAGGCAGAATCCAGTTGTGGTTCCTTGTATATCCAGTAAGGCCAATCATGTCTGTGTATGTAAAAATATAAAAGCTTTCCTTGATTAGAAGAGGAGATTAACAGGCTCAAATGGCAGACCATTCAAATGATATTGTTCCAGTCAGCAGATGGAATTTCTTAGCAGGATCAATTGTTATTTCAATGTTATTACAGCATTGAAAAAGACTCACAGCTTGCAAGGGCAGTCCAAGGAGTCTTGACCTCCATACACAATAGGAAGAGCATATGACTGGGAAGACACTAAGCTAGACATATGTGAACCAGCTTTGTTGTTGTTCAGTTGCTCATTCGTGTCCGACTCTTTGTGATCACATGGACTGAAGCACACCAGGCTTCCCTGTCCTTCACTCTCTCCTGAAGTTTGCTCAAACTCGTGTTTATTGAGTCGATGATACCATCCAACCATCTCATCCTTTGTCACCCCCTTCTCCTCCTACCCTCAATCTTTCCCAGCATCAGGGTCTTTTCCAATGAGTTGAGTCATTGCATCAGGTGGTCAAAGTATTGGAGCTTCAACTTTAGCATCAGTCATTCCAATGAATATTCAACCAGCTTAGAAGAGTGATTAGAACTATGGGCTTTGTAAAAAAACACACACGACTTTGAATTCTGGATTTACCACTTATTAGTTGTGAAACTGAGGATCAGCTGCTACTTCTCTGATACTTGTTTTCCTCATCTGTTAAAATAGGATAGAAACATTTATTCACTTTTCTCTCTGGGTGACTGTGGAGACCAACTGACATAATCCGAAGAAGAAAACGCCTGGCACCAGCAGTAGATACTCAGTGAATATTAGCTTTTCATTATTCTTAGGTGGCCTTGTGGGTGTCAACAGTCGCTGCTCACCTTGGTTTTTCTGACAGGGTGCCCACCAGGGGCAAAATCCTCAGTATGGCATTTCTTGGATGGGCCAAAGAGTTATGTTTTTCATGCTGAAACTAAATCAGTTCCTTAAGTCATTACCAGAACTAACAATGATTTATTTTTTTAAAAAGTGCCATGAAATTCAGGACAGTTTTAAATTGTGAATCTCTTTCTTTAAAACAAAAATTTCACCTAAGTAAATGTTAATATTTCAGGAAAATTCTTTGAGGAGTTTTAATTGACACATATAAATGCTGTAGTTCAATTTGCATTTAAATAGGCATTCCTAGTATTTCATTTTAAATGGGCTTTATCTCTCTTGTAAGATAAAAAATTGATTTCTTCTTTTTAGCAAAATGGGTGCCTACTAAAGTTCATGGTTAAGAGATGTGGTGCAGCTGTTCTTTTATTTCTCCCACTCAGCGTGGAAATAGCCTTACCACAGCAAGGCAGAAGTGAACAATAGACAATATTTTTTAAAAAATGTGCTTCTGCAAAAGATTGATCAGTGGTTTAACAAAGATCGACATCAGCATGGCATTCTCTCCATGAATCCTCAAGGCTGCACAGAATAACCTTCCCTATTGACAACTATAGTCAATCTTCCAGCTCTGATTTCTCCTTCATACCATGGTGACTCTCTTAAAATACACAGTTCAGTTCAGTTCAGTTCAGTCGCTCAGTGGTGTCTGACTCTTTGTGACCCCATGGACTGCAGCATGTCAGGCTTCCCTGTCCATCACCAACTCCCGGAGCTTACTCAAACTCATGTCCATTGAGTCAGTGATGCCATCCAACCATTTCATCCTCTGTCATCCCCTTCTCCTCCCACCTTCAATCTTTCCTAGCATTAGGGTCTTTTCAAATGAGTCAGCTCTTTGCATCAGGTGGCCAAAGTATTGGAGTTCAGCTTCAGCATCTGTCCTTCGAATGAATATTCAGGGCTGAACTCCTTTAGGATGGACTGGTTGGATCTCCTTGCAGTCCAAGGGACTCTCAAGAATCTTCTCCAACACCACAGTTCAAAAGCATCAATTGGTGCTCAACTTTCTGTATGGTCTAACTCTCACATCCATACATGACTACTGGAAAAACCACAGCTTTGACTAGACGGACCTTTGTTGGCCAAGTAATGTCTCTGCTTTTTAATATGCTGTCTAGGTTGGTCATAGCTTCTCTTCCAAGGAGCAAGCATCTTTTAATTTCATAGCTGCAGTCACCATCTGCAGTGATTTTGGAGCCCAGAAAATAAAGTCTGTCACCGTTTCCATTGTTTCAGCATTTATTTGCCATGAAGTGATGGGACCAGATGCCATGATCTTAGTTTTCTGAATGTTGAGTTTTAAGCCAACTTCTTCACTCTCCTCTTTCACTTTCATCACTGTTGGGTTGGGCCTTCCTTGTGTTTCTATACTGATCTGAGGGCAGGAGGAGAAGTGGGTAACAGAGATTGAGGTGGTTGGGTGGCATCACCAACTCAATGGACATGCGTGCTTGCCTGATAAGTCGCTTCACTTGTTTCCGACTCTGTGAGACCCTATGGACTGCAGCCTGCCAGGCTCCTCTGTCCATGGGATTCTTTAGGCAGGAAAACTGGAGTAGTTTGCTGTGCCCTTCCCCAGGGGATCTTCCTAGCCCAGGTATCAAACCTGTGTCTCTTACATCTCCTGCATTGACAGGTGGGTTCTTTACCACTAGTGCCACCTGTGAAGCCCCAGTGAGACATGAATTTGAGCAAACTCTGAAAAATAGTGAAGGACAGGGAAGCCTGACATGCTACTGTCCAGGGGGTTGCAAAGAGTCAGACTCAATTTAGCAAACAACAACAGCTACTGGGCTGGGAGAAGTTCCCTGAAAAAGCCCCCAGTAGTAGAATTTCAGGAGGTAGAATTCTCATCCGGAATTTATTACCAAAGTAACTCTTGAACAGCTGTTTTACGCATGTTCCCAGTCTCCTGAGAAGAGGAACCACAATGTGGAGCTCAGTATTTATTGAGGTTCTGTTTTCAAATCTGACTTTTTAGGCTTGCAAATGATCTGTGAGAGTTGGACTGTGAAGAAAGCTGATCGCCAAAGAATTGAGGCTTTTGAACTGTGGTGCTGGAGAAGACATCTTGAGAGTTCCTTGAACTGCAAGGAGATCCAACCAGTCCATTCTAAATGAGATCAATCCTGGGTGTTCATTGGAAGGACTGATGCTAAAGCTGAAACTCCAATACTTTGGCCACCTCATGTGACGAGTTGACTCACTGGAAAATAGTCTGATGCTGGGAGGGATTGGGGGTGGGAGGAGACGGGGGTGACGGAGAATGAGATGGCTGGATGGCATCACCGACTCGATGGACATGAGCTTGAGTGAACTCCGGGAGTTGGTGATGGACAGGGAGGCCTGGCGTGCTGTGATTCATGGGGTCGCAAAGAGTTGGACACGACTGAGTGACTGAACTGAACTGAACTGAACTGAATGATCTGTGACAGGAAATAATAGGGACTCACCCAAATCCACATTCTCCTCTTGATTCTGGGCACAGAGCTAGACTATGTTTCCCTGCCTCCTTTGTAGTTAGGTGTGGTCATGTGCCTGAGTTTTATCTGAAATTGATGTTTCCAGGGTGTTTCATCTAAACCTCTTGCAAGTTTCATGCTTCTTCCCTTTCTGGCTGGTTAGAATGAGTTGATTCTAGAACAACCTTGGAAGCCTCTGTTGAATGCCGCAGCACCTCCATCAGCTTGGACTCCCTAAATGCTCACTTGTTCAGTCCTGTTTCATGAATAAGAAATAAAATTCTATTGAGTTTGAGCCATTACATATTTGGGAGCTTATTCACTATAGCGGTTAACTTATCCTAACTATGTGTGCATGTGTGCTTAGTCACTCAGTTTTGTCTGACTCTCTGAAGCCCCATGGACTGTAGCCTGCCACGTTCCTCTGTCCGTGGAATTTCCCAGGCAAGAATATCAGAGTGGGTTGCCATTTTCCTCCTCCGGGGGATCTTCCCAACCCAGGGATCCAACCCATGTCTCCTGAGTCTCCTGCATTGGCAGGCAGATTCTTTACCACTTGCACCACCTGGGAAGCCCTATGCTAACTATAACTTATGCTTTTTCTACACTTACATACACAATATATATTTTAACAGGGCTATGAGTTCTGCTGACACAGGGCCAGTACTCCTTTCAGCAATCTGGTATATCGCTTAATCCTCATGCATCCTTTTCTCTTGAGATCTGAGGTCTTGCTTATTGTCCAGTAATGCTAAAGTGGTTCTTTCTCAGACTCTCTGGCATTTCCATTCCACCAAATCACTTTGAGGAAATTTATCTTCGGTCGCATTTTTTATTCAACCACTCATTCATTTCACCATTTGATGAGTAAATTATCCATTCATTTTATTCTACATTCTAAGTTCATTAGATTGACCATTCTAAAAATGTTGCAAATATGGAAGGCAGTTTATAGATTAATAAGATACCATAAAGTGGCCTATGAAAACCAAACCAGGAGTGAAAAAGAAAGACCAACAAGGGGAGAATCAACAAAATGAAGCCAGAAATATTAGCTAACATATAAGGGCTCATCTTTTTTTTTTTTCCCTAAGATCTCATCTTGTTAACCCCTGCCCTTTCTGATATCTTACTCCTGAAGCTGCGGCTAGCTGCTGCTTCTCACCTTCCTAAATCCTAATATCTTTGGAGACCATTTCTTTAAACATCTTCTGATGGCCCCAAGCTTCCATCTCCTCCTCTGGGGTCCTTGGTGGCTTGTTATCGTCTTAAATTTCAGTCAGGCAGTTGGACAATAGGTGTGGGCAGACAACTTGGGAAGTTATTTTTCTTATTATTCATGGAAATATTTTTTCATGTATCATATTTATTTTCCATTTATACTTCTTATATTGTGAAATTGCATTCTAATCTATTACTGATTTTTCTATTGAATTTCTTTTTTATTGATGTATAGATGTACTTTGATATGAATGGTATTAATCACATTTAACATCTTACAAATATTTTTCCCAATCTGCCTTTTATCTTTTGAAAAATATGTATGCAAGTTATGTATATATATATGGTTTTCTTTAAACCTTTATTTTTTGAGCAGTTTAGGTTGACAGCAAAATTGAGGGGCATATACAAAGATTTTCCATAAACTCCCTGCTCCCACATACACATAACCTTCCCCATTACCCAAGTGGTACATTTGTTACCATTATCACCCAACATCCCTAGTTTACATTAGGGTTCATTCATGGTGTTGCATATTCTATGGGTTTGATGTATCCACCATTATAATATCATACAGAGTAGTTTTACTGCTCTAAAATCCTCTGTGCTCTGCCTATTCATCTCTCCCTTCCTCCAACCCCTGATCTTTTTACTATTTCCATAGTTTTGCCTTTTCCAAAATGTCATATAGAGTTGGAATCATGCAGCATAGCCTTTTCAGATTGGCTTCTTTCACTTAGTAACGTGTATTTAATTTTTCTCCACTTGTTTTTGTGACTCAGTCGCTTACTTCTTTTAGCACTGGAAAGAATTCCATTGTCTGGATGTACTGCAGTTTATCTAGTTACCTACTGAAGAACATTTTGGCTGCTTCCAAGTTTTGGCAATTATGAATAAAACTTCTGTAAACATTCATGTGCAAATTTTTATGTGGGTAAATACCAAGGAGTGTGATTGCTGGATCATATGGTAAAAGTATGTTTAGTTTTGTAAGAAACCACCTAACTGTCTTGCACAGTGGCTTACCATTTAGCATTCCCCCCAGCAATTTGTGACAGTTCCTATTGCTCTACAAACTCACCAGCATTTAGTGTTCTCTGTGTTTCAAATTTTGGCCATTCTAACATATGTGTAGTAGTATATCATTGTTGTTTACTTTTGCATTTCCCTTAATCATATATGATGTGGAATATCTTCATATGTTTATCTTTCATCTGTATATCTTCTTTGGTGAGGTGTCTGTTAAGCTCTTTGGCTCATTTTATAATTGAGTTGTTTTCTTATTGTTGAATTTTAAGAGTTCTTTGTGTATTTTGGGTAGAAATCCTTTATTGGAAATGTCTTTTGTAAATATTTTCTCCCAGCCTTTTGCTAGTCTTCTCATTCTCTTCAAATCTTTTGCAATTATTTGTTTTGTGGATCATGCCTATGATGTTATATCCAAAAATGCATCACCACACCCAAGGTCGTTTAGGTTTTCTCCTATATTATTGTCTAAGACTTTTAGAGTTTTGCATTTAAAATTTAGGTCTATTATCCTTTTGAGTTAATTTTTGGTGAAGGGTGTGAAAGTGAGTAGGGCCCTGAGGGGCTCCCAGGCACAGAGCCCTTTCTCTCCCCCGTTTCCTGTAGGTAAGACTCCAGCTTCCTTGACCTTCCCTGAGTTCCAAAGGGTGGATTCCAACAGTTGCTAATCAAGGGAGAAGCAGCCAAGAAACCACCTGAGACAAGATTAAAGGGACCAGAGAAGCTCATGAAGATTGAGATCCAGACCACCTGAGATTAAGGGACTACAAGCCCTTCTCACACCCTAATTTTATCAGAGACCCCACCTTTGAAACACTGTTAGAAAACCCTTCATCAAATCCTCTGTGTATGTATAGAGAGATATGTAGAGATACATAGTTTTTGGAGACAGAAGCCCAGTGTGTCTCCCTTTGTCTGGCAAAGTAATAAAGCTATCATTTTGTACTTCACCCAAAACTCTGTCTTCAGTATTTGATTCAGCACTGATGTACATACAGAGAGGCCAAACCTTTGGTAACAACTGTAAAGTATATGTCTAGATTCCTTTTTTTTTACAGGTTTAAGTCCAGTTGTTGAAAAGGCTTTCTTTGCTTCATTGTATTGCTCCATTCTCAAAGATTAGTTGACTATGTTTATGTGGTCCTATTCTGGGACTCCCTACTTTGTTCCATTGATCTATTTGTGTTTTTTTGCTGATTCTGCAGTTTTGATTACTATAGTCTTATAATAAGTCTTGACGTTGAGTAGCATTAGTCCTCCAATTGTGCTCTTCTTCAATATTGTTTTGGCTATTCTGGTCTTTTGCCTCTCCATATAAACTTTAGAATCAGTTTTTGACATCCATAAAATAAATTTCTGGGATTTGATTAGGTTTGCATTGAGCCTGTAATTCAGATTGGGAAGAACTGATATCCTGATAATATTGTCTTCCTACCTAAAGGAGATCAATCCTGGGTGTTCATTGGAAGGACTGATGCTAAAGCTGAAACTCCAATACTTTGGCCACCTCATGAGACGAGTTGACTCACTGGAAAAGACTCTGATGCTGGGAAAGGTTGGGGGCAGGAGGAGAAGGGGACGACAGAGAATGAAATGGCTGGATGGCATCACCGACTCGATGGACATGAGTTTGAGTGAACTCCGGGAGCTGGTGATGGACAGGGAGGCCTGGCGTGCTGTGATTCATGGGGTTGCAAACAGTCGGACATGACTGAGCGACTGAACTGAACTGAACTGAACCCATGAACATTGACTGTCTGTCTTTTTATTTATTTAGTTCTTTGTTTTTATTCATTAGAATTTTGTATTTTTTCTCATATAGATCCTATATGTATTTTGTTAAGTTTCACCTAAAAATTTCACTTTAGGCATGCTAATGTTAATGGTATTGTGCTTTTAAATTCAAATTATAGTTACTGATTGTTTAGTATGTAGCAAAGTGACTCATTTTTTTTGTGTCCTGCAACCCTGCTGTAATCACTCATCCCAGGAGTTTTTGATTGATCTCTTCAGATCTTCTAGATAATCATGTCATCTGTAACAAAGATAGTTTTTGTCTTTCTTTCCAATCTGTATTCCCTTTACTTCCTTTTCTTGTCTTGTTGTATTAGCAAGGACTTTCAGTACAATGTTGAAAAGAAGTAGTGAGAGGGGACACTTGTCTTGTGTCTGATCTTAGTGGGAAAGCTTTGAGTTTCTCGCCATGAAGTATGATATTAAGTGTAGTGTTTTTGTTTATTTTTAACAGATAATTTTCATCCGATTGAGGAAGTTTCCCTCTATTCCTAGTTTATTGAGACTTTTTGTCATGAGTGGGTGTTGGATTCTGTTAAATGCTTTTTCTACATCTATTGGTATTTAGTTCAGTTCAGTCGCTCAGTCATGTCTGACTGTTTGCAACCCCATGGACTGCAGCATGCCAGGCTTCCATGTCCATCACCAACTCCCGGAGCTTGCTCAAACTCATGTCCATCAAGTCGGTGATGCCATCCAACCATCTCATCCTCTGTAGTCCCCTTCTCCCACCTTCAATCTTTCCTAGCATCAGGGTCTTTTCAGATGAGTCAGTTCTTTGCATCAGGTGACCAAAGTATTGGAGTTTTCGCTTTAACATCAGTCCTTCCAATGAATATTCAGGACTGATTTCCTTTAGGATGGATTGGGTGGATCTTCTTGCAGTCCAAGGGACTCTCAAGAGTCTTATCCAATACCACAGTTCAAAAGCATCAGTTCTTCGGTGCTCAGCTTTCTTTATAGTCCAACTCTCACATCCATACATGACTACTGGAAAAACCATAGTTTTGACTAGATGGACCTTTGTTGGCAAAGTAATGTCTCTGCTTTTTAATATGCTGTCTAGGTTGGTCATAGCTTTTCTTCTAAGGAATGAGTCTTAATTTCATGGCTGCAATCACCATCTGCAGTGATTTTTGAGCCCAAGAAAGTCAGGTCTGTCACTGTTTCCATTGTTTCCCCATCTATTTGCCATGAAGTGATGGGACTAGATGCCGTGATCTTAGTTTTCTGAATGTTGAGTTTTAAGCCAGCTTTTCACTCTCCTCTTTCACTTTCATCAAGAGGCTCTTTAGTTCTTCTTCGCTTTCTGCTGTAAGAGTGGTGTCACCTGCATATCTGAGGTTATTGATATTTCTCCCAGCAATCTTGATTCCGACTTGTGCTTCATCCAGCCTATAATTTCGCATGATGTACTCTGCATATAAGTTAAATAAGCAGGGTGACAATATACAGTCCTGATGTACTCCTTTCCCAATTTTGAACCAGTCTGTTGTTCTGTGTCCAGTTCTAACTGTTGCTTCTTGACCTGCACACAGCTTTCTCAGGAGGCAAGTGTCTATTAGTCTAATGATTTCTCTCTCTCTCTTTGTTTTAGTCTGTTGCCATGATGGATTACATTAATTGATTTTCAAATGTTGGATCAGACTTGCATAAGTGGGATAAATTCTACTTGGTTGTTGTGATGTTATGATTTATAAGGAAAATATATATTTGGTCCTAGTTCCTGTTCTGGCACAGAAATCCTAAAACCTTCAGAATTTCCTAGGTGATGAGAATGAAAAATATGTCTTTTGTTTTGTTGATGAAGTGACAATTGGAAAGCACCTAAGTATGGGGGCTTATTCCCCAGGAAAAGCAACCATGTGATCAGAGGCTGGAGATTTTCAATTCCACCTTCTAGACTTCTGGGTAGGAGACAGGGCTTGGAGATTGAACTCAATCACCAATGACCAATGATTTGGTCAACCATGTATGTGTAATGAAGCCTCCATAAAACCCAGAATAATGGTGTTTGGAGGGCTTCTGAGTTGTTGAACATGTGGAGACTCAGGACGAATGGTGTGCTCAGAGAGAATGGAAATGCTTTGCCCCTTTCTCATACCTTGCCCTATGTATGTCATCCATCTGGCTGTTTCTGGGTTTTATCTTTTGTAATAAACTGGTAATATAGTTAGTAAACTGGTTTCTTGAAGTCTGTGAGCTACTTTAGCAAATTAATCAAATCCAAGGGAGAGGCATGGGAAACTGATTTATAGACAGTCTGTCAGAAGCACAGGTAACAATGCTGTTTAGTCACTAAGTCATGTCCAACCCTGTGGACTGTAGCCTGCCAGGCTCCTCTGTCTATGGGATTTCCCAGGCAAGAATACCAGGGTAGGTTGCCATTTCCTTCTCCAAGGGATATTTCTGACCGAGGGATCGAACCTGTGTCTCCTGCATTGCAAGTGGATTCTTTACCGCTGAGCAACCTAGAAAGGCCAGGTAACAATCTGGACTTGGAACTGTCATCTGAAATGGGGGCTGTCTTGTGGGACTGAGCTCTCAGCTTGTGGAATCTGATGCTATTAATATCGTTGGGTAGATAGTGTTAGAATTGAGTTATTTTAGAATTGAGTTGACCTGTAGGACTCCCAGCTGGTGTCAGAAATTGCTTGGTGTAGAGTAAAAACCCACAAATCAGAATTGGTATTGTGGTATGCATTTACTCCTTCCTCTTGCCTATCTTAACCTAGATGACCACAGTCGGAGGGTGATGCAAGGTGGGCAGGACATAACAGCAGTGTCAACTTGGTGGGCTGATAGTGAGATTTCTTTGAAGAAAGCTTTATTTGAGCTCAGGGAGGCCTTAGCAAGAGCCAAGTGCCAGGGTGGAGCATGTGTTGGCTACTCTGCATACCTACCCAGTTGGCCGGCCTGCCTGCCATCCATCTATCGGTTTGTTCTTTTATTGAATAGATGTTTACCCAGTACCTAGTGTGCTTGGATGAACACAGTGAGCAAGACAGACTCAGACTCAGGCCTCTTGGCACTTGATGAGAAAGACAAGCAGGTTCCCAAACAACGCTGTGAGATTTTTTGAGCGATCCAGAGGCATGTGGAAAGGTGCGACATCCCCAATTGTGTTCACTACTATTTCCTTGGCACTTAGAACAGCTCCTGGCATCCAGTAGTTGCTCAGTAAATGCCTGGGTAAGTGAAACAGAAGACTGGGAGATGGGCTGCTTCAGACAGGGGATTCAGAGAAGGCCTATCCAAAGAGGTGACACCTTTGAGCTGAGCCCTACATTGATGGAAGGAGCCACATGTGATGATGTGGAGAAAAGCAATCCAGACTTAGAGACCTGCTAGGGCCAAGGTCGTGAGGCGGGAGAGAGCTGGTTCTTCCAACAACTGCAAGGAGGCCAGTGCGACAGAACAGCCCCAGGAGAGGTTAGTGGGTTGGGCAGGGCCAAATCATTCAGGACCTGGGAGGCCATGGCCACAAGCAATGGGATGCTATCAGAAGGTTTTAGGGAGGGAAGGACACAATTCCAGTACACATTTTGCAAAGATGACTGGCTATTGTGGGCAGGATGAGCCATAAGGGCAAGTGTAGAAATTGGGAAGCCAGTTAGAAACTGGTTAGTTGCTCAGGCTAGAGGTGATGGAGGCATGGATGAGGCAAAGTTGGTGAAGATGGAGAAACAAAAACAGACCAAGAATGCCTTTTGGAGGCAGAACCTATGGGATCCACTCAGAACCTGTACTGAGTGTCAGTGATACACCATGTCTGGTTCTAGGTCCTTTGCGTATTTACTCATTGGGTCATTCAACAAATGTTAGCCCTGCCTGCTCTCATACATTTGATTCCTGGGTAGGGAAGATCCCTTGGAGGAGGAAATGGCAACCCACTCCAGTATCTTAGCCTGGAAAATTCCATGGACAGAGGAGCCTAGTGGACTGTAGTCCATGGGGTTGCAAAGAGTTGGACACGACTGAAGTGACTGAGCATGCATGCATGCATAGAATTATTTTTGTTCTTTTTTGGATTTGATTTGCTAATATTTTGTTGATTTTTTTCATCTGTTTTCATGAGATTGATATTGGCTCGTGGTTTTCTTTTCTTATAGTGTCTTTGTCTGGCTTTAGTTTTAAGGTAATGCTGGCTTCATGGAACGAATTAAGAAGTATTCCTTCTGCTTCTATCATCTGAAAGGGAGTATAGAGAGTTGTATAATTTCTTCCTTAAATGTTTGGTGGTGTTTATTAGTGAATCCATTTGGTCCTGGTGTTTTCTTTTATTGAAAATTTATTGATTATGGATTCAATTTCTTTAATACATATAGGCATATCAAATCATCTATTTCTGTTTGTGTGAACTTTTAGCAGATTGTGTCTTTCAAGGAATTGGTCCATTTCATTTAAGTTCTCAAATTTCTGGGCATAAAGTTTTATATAGTATTCTTTTAATATCCTTTTCCGTGGGGTCTGTAATAATAGCCCCTGTTTGGATATCAAATATTGGTAATTTGTATCCTCTCTCTCTTTGTTTTTCTTAGTTAACCTGGCAAGAGTCTTATCAATTTTACTGATCTTTTGAAAAACTACCCTTTGGTTTTGTTGATTTTCTCTGTTGATACCATGTTTTCTTTTCTTCTCTCTCTTTTAGCCTCACCACATGCACAATCTTGGTTTCCTGACCAGGCATTGAGTCCATGCCTCCTGCAGTGGAAGTATGGAATCTTAACCACTGGACTGCCAGAGAATCTGCAGTATCCTGTTTTCATTTTCACTGATTTTTTGCTCTAGTTTTTATTATTTTTTCCAATTCTATTATTTTCCCAACTGCTAATGCCAAAGAAGCTGAAGTTGAATGGTTCTATGAAGACCTTCAAGATCTTCTAGAGCTAACACCAAAAAAAGATGTCCTTTTCATCATAGGGGACTGAAATGCAAAAGTAGGAAGTCAAGAGATACCTGGAGTAACAGGCAAATTTGGCCTTGGAGTACAAAATGAAGCAGGGCAAATCTAACAGAGTTTTGCCAAGAGAACACACTGGTCATAGCATACCCCCTCTTCCAACAACACAAGAGAAGACTCTACACATGGACATCACCAGATGGTCACTATCCAATCCCATCACTTCATGGCAAATAGATGGGGAAATAGTGGAAACATGGCTGACTTTATTTTTTTGAGCTCCAAAATCACTGCAGATGGTGATTGCAGCCATGAAATTAAAAGACACTTGCTCCTTGGAAGGAAAGTTAGGACCAACCTAGACAGCATATTAAAAAGCAGAGACATTAGTTTGCCAACAAAGTTCTGTCTAGTCAAAGCTATGGTTTTTCCAGTAGTCATGTATGGATGTGAGAGTTGGACTATAAAGAAAGCTGAGCACCAAAGAATTGATGCTTTTGAATTGTGGTGTTGGAGAAGACTCTTGAAAGTCCCTTGGAGTGCAAGGAGATTTAATCAGTCCATCCTAAAGGAAGTCAGTCCTGAATATCCCTTGGAAGGACTGATACTGAAATTGAAGTTCCAATACTTTGGCCACCTGATGCAAAGATCTGACTCAGTGGAAAAGACCCTGATGCTGGGAAATATTGAAAGCAGGAGACGGGGGCGACAGAGGATGAGATAGTTGGATGGCATCACTGACTTGATGGATATGAGTTTGAGCAAGCTCTGGGAGTTGGTGATGCACAGGGAAGCCTGGAATGCTTCAGTCTGTGGGGTCACAAAGAGTCAGACATGATTGAGTGACTGAACTGAACTGAACTCGTGTATATACAGTTTCCCAGGTGGCTTAGTAGTTAAGAATCTGAGCAACTAAACCTAAACAAGTGAGTCACTGAGCATGTGTGCACACATATGTATATACACATATATCAATATATATGTGTGTCTAACTGAATCACTGATGTACAGCTGAAACTAACACAACATTGTATATCAATTATACTTTGATAAAGTTAAAAAAAATTCTCATCACAAGAAAAAAATTTCAAGTAAGTATGATGTTAGATATTAACTAGACTTATTTTAATTCTTTTATAACATATACAAATACCAATCACTATGTTATACATTGGAAATTAATGTTACGTGTCAGTTATATCTCAATAAAAATATAAACAAAGATGTTCAGTCATATTGCTCTAGTTTTAGCAAATTTTTTGTTTCTTATTTGTGTATAGTTTATAAAAGAAAATTTTTTTAAAGTAAAAAAACTAAATAGTACATTATATATTTCTAAAGAAATCCAAAGAATACAAATTATGTAAGGAAAGTATTCCCTTTTAATCTTTCCTCCTGTGCTGTCATTTCACTTCCCACCTTTGGGAAAAAACAATTATCTATCAGGTTGGTGTGTATCCTTCAAGATATTTAATTTTCCATATGTGCTTGGTTGCTCAGTCATGTCTGACTCTTCTCAACCCCATGGACTGTAGCCCGTCAGGCTCCTCTGTCCATGGGGATTTTAAGAATACTGGAGTGGGTTTCCCTCCTCCAGGGGGTTTTCTCAACCCGGGGATTGAATGGAGGTCTCCCTCATTGCAGGTGGATTCTTTACTGTCTGAGCCACCAGGGAAGCCCAATTTTCCACATATTTACATTTAATATTCACATGGGAATCACATGTGTATACATCAAAATTAGGACCATGCTATGTATATTATTCTGTAACTTATTTTTTTCACTTAGTACATATTTAGAGAATTTTCCATTTGGTGTGTCCATATCTACCTAAAAATTGCTATATAATATTCCATTATGTTGAAGTTTATTTAATTGTTCTTTTCTCTATGAGCATTTATATAGTTTTGAATTTTTTATTAATATAAATGATACTGCAAAAAATTCTTTTCACTTTGAACATTTGGGGAAGCATTTCTCTTCTTTAGAAGACGAATTACTAGATATTTTAAACATTTGAAGATTTTTTACAAATCTGATAGGTAAAAAATCCTTTCCCTGTTTTACAAGTACAATTTCACTGAGTTATTTACATATTTACTGGTGATTTATAACTTTTGTATTTTGTAATATTTATCTTTTGCTTTATATGTTATAAATATTTTCTTCCTGTTTCTCATTTGTTCTTTATACTTTGCTTATGGTATCTTTCATAGTTATGTTTTTCTACTTTATAAAGTCAAGTCTGCCAATCTTTCATCTTTTTCATTTTTGGCCTAAGAAAATCTTACTTACCACAAGCTCACAAATAATATGCTCCTAGTTTTCTTCTGCATAATATATGTTGATGAGGTGGACACAGGCTAGCTGTTCAAGTAACTCTTTCCCTTTTCCTTCTGAGCACATAGCCAGATTTTATTTCCCAACCTTCCTTGCAACTGGTATGGCCATGCTATTGAGTTTTGAGTAATAGGATGCAGACAGAGGCTAACGGAATGTGTGCCATTTTCCACGATTTGCCTGTGTGTCCCATTTGGTTGTTTGTAAGGAATATAACCCCCAGGGAGAAATGGGGAGCTGCATATTGAAGATGATGGAGCCATAATATGAAAAGTGCTAGAATCTGAATCACCCCTTGGAGAAGAGCTGCTTGATCAGAAATATGTGTTTTGAGTTTAAGGAGACTTTTAGGCCACTGTGATGTGGGGATTTATCTGTTAGTACAGCTACTAAATACCTTAACTAATATATATTTGCATATGTTTCTAATATTTACATATTTAGTACCATTGATAAATAACTTATTTTTATGCTTGGTATGAGATCAAGATCTAACTAAAATTCCTCTTTCCCAGAATGGACAGTTGATTTTGGGGGCTAGTTTGTCTTTTATCTATCTATCTATCTAAAATGTTACCCTTATCATATATTTGACTGTACCACATACAACTGGAAATTTTCAGCCATTTTTGGTCTCTAAAAACAGCAGTTTCTGTCAATTTAATATTAAGTTTTCTTGTACATATTAGAATGTTTATAAACTTTCTATCCTTGCCCATCAAGCTATGTTCCTTTACCAATAATGAAGCCATTTGGTGTCATTTCAGGGACTCCAGTGAACTCCAGTACTACAGTTCTTTATGTCTCAGTTCAGAAAAGAATTCAGCAGGAGGCAAAGAGATAGATAAGAAGTAATTTATTAAAATATGATTCTTTTGAGGTTTACAAGTGGGCAGATGAGAAATGCAATGCCCAGAGAACTTACTGAGCTACAGTTTTATAATAAAAAGAAAAGTTGGGAGGAGAGAGAAGAATTTCTATGTCTTTCTTGAGTAGATGTCATGCTTCCATCATCACGTCCTGCTCCAGGTTGAGCAGGGGAGTCTTCTTGTCCCTCCATGGTCAAGCTAGGTTCACAAATTATTGTGGGTTTTTTTTTTTTTTTATGTGTGGAAAGAGCATGTCCTAAGGATTATTAACTTACTGAGCTCACTGGACAGAATGTGGGACTCATGCCACCATTGCTTTATTGTTTTGGGGCTTCTGTTGCATGTTTTGTTGTTAAACCAGACTGCTTGGTTTTGTGGTTAAGCAAACCTGCTTTTTTTGAGTAATCATTCACTTCTAGGGATCGCCCTGATTTTTCTACTTATAATTCCCTAGTGAGATTAGCTATTTAATCACCTACCTTTTTCCTTTCTCTGTCCCTATTGGTAACATAGTATTAATTATTGTAGCATTGCAGTATATTTCATATCAAGTAGGGCAAGATGAACTTTAAAATCAGTTGGTCAAGTTCTATGAAAAATCCTGTTGATATTTTGAGTGGAATTGCATTATATTTGTATAGATTAATTTTGAGAATCAACATCCCTATAATATGGGGCTTTCTCATTTGGGAATATGGTCATAAACAGGTAAGATAAAACTTGTCCACAAGTAACTTGAAAATGTAGGTTACAGCTTTAGGGGAGCCAGAGGTTTAATGGCTACTGCTTGTCTCTTTCATGGGCATGAAGGGCAATTTACTTATCAGGACCTTCTAAATTTTAACCTGAACCTGGTCACCTCTGGTTTTCATGAGGGAGAAAGGGCTGCTGCTATGTACTTATTTATAAATTTTCTTTCTCCAATAGGGTATAAGTACCACAAAATTAGGATTTTGCCTTCTTTATTCACTGAAGTAACTCCAGTGCTTAGGACAGAGCCTTGACCTATCACAGACTCTTGAAAATTTTTGTCAAAAGAAGGAAATAATGAATATGAGAACTCTAGCCTTTACTGAGGCTGGTGGTTTGCATCTAGCAACTGATACAAAAGATTCACATCACAGCATAAAGGTGCTTATTTCTTCTAGTTCTTGTCATATTCTCATGGCTGCATCTATTGAGCCATACTGAATTGTTATGGAGAAATGGTATATAAAATGGTTAAAACATTTAGATGGCTAACCATGGCCTTAGAATAAATATTGCAATGGATCAACATTACTCACTAAAGCAGTTTGTGGTAGCAAAAGATTGGAAACAGTTTTTCCTGGCAGTCCAGTGGTTAAGAATCCACCTTGCAATGCAAGGGACACCAGTTGGATTCCTGGCCTGGGAATATCCTACATACTTTGGAGCAACTAAGCCTGTGTGCCACTACTGAACTCACGCACTGCAGCTACTGAAGCCATGTATTTAGGGCCCGTGCTCCATAAGAGAAGCCACTGCAATGAGAAGCCCGTGCACCACAGCTAGAGAGTAGCCCCTGCTCGCTGCAACTAGAGAAAAGTCTAAGTACAGCAAGGGAGACCCAGCACAACCAACAATAAACAAATAAATCTTAAAAAAAGAGAAAAGATCGAAACAACCCAAATGTAAATCAATAGGGACATGGTTAACAAACAAACAAACCTGACTATGGCAAATTCTTACAATGGAATAACATACAGCATTAAAAAACAAAAAAGAGTTGATATGAAAAGATCTCCAGGATAAACTGCATTGTTAAAAAAAGTGCAGAGCAGACTATATAACAGGCAATGTTTTGTGGAAAAAAGAAAAGGAAATAAAAATACATATTCATGTTTGCTACTAGATACAAAAGAAACTCCAAAAGAATTAAATTAATAAAAATGATTACCTGTTGGAGTAGTGATGGGAACTGGGGTGAGTGAGTGCGACATTTTTCACTGTATATTTTCATATATTATTTGCTTCTTATACCATATGAATGTATGTCATTAAAACTGAATAAAATACAAAATATAAATGATGATAACATTTATATTTCCTGTAAGAAATACTCTCAGTCTGTTAGTGGGTACAATAAAGAAATGAAAATTATTTTGGATTTATACCCACTTAGGGGAATCAGTCATTGGTATAGCTGTTATGTGTTTGCAGAAATAATATGGAAGGTGACAGAAGCAGCAGCCGAATCAGACAAAGTTCCTTGGTTGGTCCCGTCTCATTCAGGAGGCTTTCTGGACCAGGCAATAAAGGTTAGTGTGCTTTTGTTCATCTTCTTTTCAGGATATAGGGCTCAGGGTGCATCAAATCATTTTAGTGAAGCTTCTGTTGTGATGCAAAGTGTTTTACCTCTTAGTTTCAGTTAAATCAGTTAAACATCTCTTAATAATTTCAGGGCAAATTTGTTTCAGAGGACTAACAGGTGATTTGCCCACAGCTCACTTATTCACCAAATTAATTAAACTTATTAAATTAAACTATAGAATTGCAAATATTGAACAGTTTCAGCTGCCTTGGCCTGGTTCATTCATCTTCTTCATTAATATTAACCATTCTGTCCTGTGTGATTGTAAGAGTCATGGTCTTTTAAATTTATGCTGTGAACAGAGTTGACAAGTCTTTGCTTATGGTACACTTTAAAAATCAGATATATCATTACCTAAGAAAAAAGCATCATTATCAAAAATATTATTGATTATGAACTGTATCAAGAGAATTTATACAAACTCAACCGCTATCTTTTGGGGATCTACAGTGAAAGATTTAATTTAAAACTGAAGTTAAATAATAAAGATTCGATAGTAACTGTGGAAGCACCATACAAATGTATGGCATTTTTTGGGCATGCATTGTAATATAAAAATAATATTTTAAAAAGATAGAAAATAACAGAGGATAAATGGGCAATTCAGGTTGGGGAAGAAGGATGAATGTAGTTCTGATAAACATAATCGGCTTTCAGCTAGATAAAAGGGCCCTGCAATTGTTCAGATTATTAACTGATACTTACCAATCGCTTGGTAATCATGCATCTAATGAGAGTGAACATTAATGGCTCAAGGAACCGTGAGTCAAATTACAAAGTTTTATTAAAATGTTTCCTCTGCTTGCTTGCCTTCAATTATTTAGGTCTGATCTAGTTTTCCTTCAAAATTAAAGTCTGGAGCTCAAGCTAATGTATATGACTGGACGTTTGAAAACAGTTGTCCTCTCTACCTGTATGTAACATGACTGAGAAAGAGTACTGTTTGTTTCTACAGTGCCTTTCTGAAACACATTCCTTTCCCGAAACTTATTAAAATAATGTGCAATGGAAAGAGCCTTGTCCCTGAGCTCTGAAACTAAGACAGCCTTCAGATTCTTTTTCCTGACTGTGCTAGCCCACCTCCTACTCCAACTTCCTCTTCAGTAGCAATGGCAAACTTCCTTTCACTTAAAAAAAAAAAGTTATTTGGCTCCATTGGTTGGGTCTTACTTGCAGCACTGGGGCTCAGTGCACGGGCTTAGTTGCTCAGATGAGATCTTAACTCCTGATTCTGTGATTGAACCTGCATCCCCTGCACTGCAGGGTGGATTCTTAACCACTGAACCACCAGGGAAGTCCCAGCTTCCTTTCACTTTTACTAAACCTGTTGGCAGTTAGACACAAAGCCAAAATCCAAGATCAAAGAAAGTCTAAGAGAATGAAATATTCAGGGTCCATAATAATATGGACATATAGGTATCCCCTGCTTTTCAGGATTCACTTTGTGCCACATCACAAAAGACCTACATTAGTACCCATTTTTGTTAATCAAAAGAAATCTGAAGAGTATTCTTGTTTTTCTAAAAATGGTGAAAAGTAAAAATAGTGCCAGTGTTTGTTTTGCAATGAGCTGTTATAGCGGCTGCATGTACTCCACATTGAGTGGTGAGAGGAGCACCCGGAGATCCTTCCCCAGGAGCTACACTCTGAATTTCAGCTTCAAGGTGCCATGGCTTTGATTGAACCATGTCTGTGAACATCTGTGCTTGATCTCCATTTATTTCGTGTGTCCCTGTCAATAAGATGTGTCCTAAGGTAATTGATTCTTTGCTTTACACCATTTTGGTTCCCTGGTTGGCTCAGTGGTAAAGAACCTGCCTGCCAATGCAGGAGATGCAAGGGATGCAGGTTCGATCCCTGGGTTGGGAAGATCCCCTGGAGATGGGCTTGGCAACCCACCCCAGTATTCTTGGCCTGGAGAATTCCATGGACAGAGGAGTCTGGCAGGCTATAATCCATGGGGTCGCAAAGAGTTGGACATGACTGAACACACATACAATTTACATCATTTTGGCTTACGAAAGGTTTGATAGGCGCTCTCTACTTTTGAAGAGTGGGGAAACTTGTATTCAGCTTCTTGGATAATTATTAGAGAATTGTGCCTATACCTGGAGTCTAAGGGGCCTTTCAAGAAATAATCCCTTTTTGGTATCTGCACATCTGGGACTTATTTTATTTTGATGTGCAGCCCCTGGATATTATTCAGCATTGTTCTGGATCCAGGTACAGCTACTTGTAAAAGGATGCATGGGGAGAATTTGCTGCCTTTCCAGGTTGGGGACTTGGGACTAAAGCCACCACCCGGCCTGACCATCATCTAGCCGTCTCCCTCTTCATCTTCTATTGTTCCTTTTCTCTCTGCCTCTGATCTTCTTTCCCTCTCTGAATTTATTTTCCTATACAGAACTCACCTTTCCTTCAAGGCCCTAGCTGTATATCATTTACTTTGAGAAAAAACAGGTTTTGATAGAACTAGCACTTATGAATGTAATAATTCACCAATGGGAATGACTTAGGTTAGAGTAGCTATGAACATTCCAAGAAGAATGACATTTCCCTCAAGGAGTAGGCATTGTCTCATTTGAGTGGACAATAGACACATTTTAGTTTCTGAATGTCTATGCTTAGAATGCAGCTATTGCTTAATTATCTGCATAAGAGTCATCAACCGAACAAATAATTTGAAAATCCGCATTGGAATGCACAATACAATTTTTTTCTCCCAGAAGCTTGCTTTTACTAATTACATTTGGTTTTAACTTGTATTTAAGGAAATACTTCTCTGGAGTATACATCAAACTGCTTCTAAGGAGAGCAGTCTAGAAATAGTTGGAACATGGGCAGAGGCCACAGGGAAAGGCAAAATGCTCAGAATCAGAAGATTCAACATTTAGTCAATTATTTATTTATTCCTTCCTATATTAAAAAAATTTTTTTTGAGATGGAAAAATAGTTGTGGTTTACACTGGGAGGATTATGCCTTTGAGGCCCATATATAAGATTCTAGCTCTGTCCAGTTTCCTCTGTCCAGATGGCCTACAGTGTCAAGGACTATGCCAAATTCTTAATGTGGTTTAACTCATTTAATCCTCATATTACTTGTTGTTCTAATTTCACAGATGAGGCTCAGAAAGATTAATTACCTTGCCCAAAGTCACACAGTTAATACATGGTGGAAGCTAATTTGTGTGGCTTTCATGCCTATGTCCCTAACACTTCCACCCTGCTGCCTCTGATTTTGTTGACAAGGTATGCACAATGACTGCTTTTTATTAAAAACATCTGGGTATTTTTCAAGTGACTCTCAGAGCCTGAAGCATTGTCGACATTGAATAGGAAGGAAGCAGGCTTTGTTGATGTCAAATTATCCCATCTGAGAAAGGAGTTGTAACCATATTACAGAATAGTTTTGAGAAAACAAGTGGAATCCCAGATCTTTGATGATTGCCCAGACACCCTAGTTCCAGAAAAGTGTGAAATCTTCAGATATCTTTATATTCACATGGTCTTGCTTTGACCAAAGTACCTGGCTGTGGAAGTCCTCATCGAGAGTTGCTCCTTCCTGTTTGCCATTGAATTCCTTGCCTTGTATTATCCCTGTGAAATGATTTCCCTCAAATACAGGTCTTCAGTCAGTCCTAGGATGGGAAGTATCTCTTGGTGGGCTTTATAATCACCCTATTGTGGAGACTTAGCTGTCCAGGTGGTAGCTATCTTCTCATTGTCCTCTCACTTCAACATCCTGGATTAGCTGCTACTCATCCCCGCCAAGTGGCTTCCCAGGTGGCTCAGTGGTAAAAAAAAAATCCACCTGACAATAAAGGATATGCTGGTTTCCATCCCTGGGTTGGAAGATCCCCTGGAGAAGGAGATGGCAACCCACTCCAGTATTATTGCCTGGGAAATCTCATGGACAGAGGAGCCTGGCAGGCTACAGTCTGTGGGGTTGCAAAGAGTCAGACATGACTGAGTGACTAACACTTGGACTTGGACTGCCTACTATCCTCTACTTTCCTGTGTCTTAATACAGAGTTAAAGGCCAATAAATATTAAGTTTTAGTTCTTAGATAATATCAATGCTTCCTATAGTGTTGAAGTTTTTGGTAGTGATTCCAAACTGTTAGTCAACTGTATGCAGTTTTGTTTTTTAACGGGAAGAAAAAAACAAACCTACCATAACATGAATCTTCCTAAGCATGCACTTCCCTGCCTTATGGAAATTACTTTGCTGAAACAATGCACAATATCTCAATCATGTCAGTGCAAATCACTACTTTGTCAAGAAGCAGGAACTTAATGTGTGTGTTATTTTAAAATTGTTTTCAGCCTGAGATTGGCATACTTAATTGCTTTTTAAGTACCCTTGTTAAAGCATCAAGGATATTGTTGATGGTTATTTAAGCGTCTTTGGGTGGGCTGGTGTCATTAAAAAGCAAGGTTGGCATTTTCCTCTCTAACCTCGAACTTGATGGTTTTAATATCTGGGCTATTAAATTTACACTGGGAAGAACTGGCGGATAAATCTTTTACCAAAGCAATTTAAGTAAACAACAGAAATAAAGAAAAGGGTAAAGCTTTTAGCTTTCAGATAGCATATTCTCCAAGGACTGTCCTCTATTTTTTGTGGCATTGCACAGAGTTGTTTGAAGTGGAAGATGCTATATTTGAGGTTGATTTCTTTTTTTATGTGTATGTGGAATCAGCTTCGAATTCAACCCTGAAGCGAATGCTTTGGCTTCAAGTGCAGTGTTTATGAATTACTGAAGAAATCTCAATTTGAGGTAAAAATCCTAAATTCTCTTTAATAATTTCTTTTTTGAAGGACAAGAGTATCTCCTTTTGGGGAAAAAAATAACCCAAAATACAACTGACTTACTTTGCTTTATTTAAAAATATTGCTTTGGTCTTTTTCTCACCCTGAAAGTCCAAGGGCCCTGTAAACACTGATCCTTCATTCAGCCAACATTTATGGGCCATCTACTGCTTTCCACATATTATTTCCTGTACCACGAAGTATGAAACTATACTCCGGATGACACATCCCTGGAAGCTTCTCTGTTCCCATTCAATGATAATTTATCTGGGGAAACTGGCTGAGACGAAAATGTCTTCGGAGAATTGTGAAAAATAAAAATACAGTTTTTTTTTTGACATATATTTCAACATGGACTCTGTTTGAAGATTCTTTCCCATTTCTTTCTGGAAGAGACACAACAAAGAAGCACAGGTTGTTTTGGGAGAACTTTGCTGTTTCTTGGGTTGAAATAAAGTCTTGTATAAAATAAAAGTGCTATTCAAGATTGGGACTTTTGGTGACAAAGACTGTGTTCTGTGTGATAGAGGAAATAGGCAATTTCCACCCTCCCCCCGGCATAATGTAAATTTATAGAGTGTTTATCAAATAACTTGGTTTTCTAATACACTATCAGGAATTAGTGAGATTGATTATGGACTTAATTATGCTTTTCTAAAAAATGATTTTAGTCTGCACTCAAACATTTTGAAGTAGACCTTTATTACAGTTACCAAATTGTATGAAAGTACATTGCCCTCATCACATAAGGGTCACAGGTGGAACGTAGCAGGGCTGAAATGAAGGATAATGGAAAAATCCAGTACTTGTGTTTGCTACTTAAATGTCATGGCTAGGTAAATGGCTTTCTCTACTTCCTAGCTCTCGGCTTCTACTACATTAGTCTGGCAGCAATTAGAGAGGAGAGGTTGCTCTGCAAATTGGCTTGTCGAACCATGTAGTTCCTCTTTTTATTGTGCAAAACAGAAAAAATTGCCTCTAATCAATCCACTTCAACTTTTAGTCTAAAAGTTATTTACCATCCCATCAACTGAAAGTACCTATGAAATGTTCTGTTTGAATCAACTGAAGGAAAGAGGTATTTGTATCAATAAGCTGATTATGATTGTGGGGGCACAGTCTTACTATGGAAGCAGTGAAGAGACTGTATCTTTATTGAGGTGTCCTTGCCAAACTGATTAATGCTTTTAGGAGAATTAATCTACATTTCAAATATAACTGGACTCATTAACTAAATCAGAATTTTACCAGTTCATGGCTGTGATGCTCAAAATAGGTTTTCCTTCGGAATAGAACATCATTCATTTTGAACTTTTGGTAATCTTTGCATTTGACTCACATGATTAATCAATCTCTCTGCTTTGTAACTGCCCTCGGATGTAACATTTGGGAGTGCTCAGATGAAAGTTTATTATTCTTAATTTTTTCAGGGCATAAATTAGCAGAACTGACATGAGGTACAGGGAAATTTGACTCATTTTCACTTTGTCAATCAGTACAGTCAATGATTGTAAGAAGTGAATATTTGAATTACATTTCTAAATTAAGTATAGTCATGAATTTGAGGTAGTGCAAATTCTAACAGTGGTGTGCTTTAAACTGTGCCTTCCACACCAGCTTCATAGGGAAAACATGAAGATTCAGGCAGCCTGTGCTGGAAACTGGAATGTTGTAGGCTGAGAAAGCTTAGCCTCATATGAGAAGAAACCTGATTCCCAACTCCAAATCAGGTAAACATTGTTTGGCATCTCAAAAGTCAAAGAGTCTTATGTAGCAGAAGTCCAAATTTCTAAACCAAAAATCTTAGCAGAGAAGACCAATAAATCTGTTGAAACCATTTTTTTTTTCCCAACAAGTTCTAATTTTTCTCATTAGCAGAACTAAAATCATCTAAATTTTAAACACTTTAAAAAAGGTTGGTTCTTTAAAGAGGAAACTAACTTCTTTTAGATAAATTCACAATGGAGGATTAGATGATGCCTGCGGATAGTCATATCTTATTTGGGGAAGTGGTTTAAATTCTAGGCTCACCTTTCAAAAGAAGCCGTTTCACCTTTGTAAAAAAAAAATAAATAAATAAATAGAATGCCATTGGAGAGGGCTCCTCTTTTGTGTTTTCTCCCTGACTTCCTTTCCTGCCTCCAAACAGAGCCTACTTGTGTGTTGGTTTATGTCTACAGAGAGAAACGAAGGGGCAACTGGCTTTTGCTTTGATTTGAGTGCCATTCCTCTTTCTTGTTTCCCTCTGCTGACCAGGGCCACATATGGTATTAACACTCAAGTGAAGCTTGCTACCTCTTGCAAGTAAAGAGGGTTTAGCTGAAGTGGACATTGTGCATTTGGTGCATATGAGACTTTCTCCTGTTCCTTTATTCCTCCCCTTGTACCCAGACAGGACTCATTAGAAAACTGAAAGGCTAGGATTCAGGAAGCAAAGAAGAAAGGATGAGGGGAGGGCTCAGTGCAGTGCTTTATGCTGATGTAGGGCTCCCCCCCATCCCCACCCCCGCCGCCCTGAAACCTCATTGTCCCTGTGAAAGGGCCGCTCGCTGCCTTGAGGATTTTACATGGCAGTTCTGCTACTTGCTGGTTACTTTCTAGGTTTCCCTTATCTTCAGGGGTTTATATCTTTTGAATTTAGTTCCAAGTCACGGCCTCTCAGGGTCTCTGTTCCTTGCAAAGATAAGAAGGTTAACTCAATGGATGACCTTCTCGGGTCCCTTCCAGTGCTAACATTTAATGAAATAATCTGCAAGTGCAGACCACCAATGTATTGAGTAAAGGAATATTTCCTGCCATATCAGTAAACAGTTATCAGTGATTCCAGCTCTCCAGGGAAACCAGGAAAGAGAACACCTGTGATCCGACAGTTATCAGGCTGCGGCTGCTACCTAAGGTGAGCTCTGAAAACCAAAAGACTCTGGCCCCAGATAGCTGAGATGCATATGAAAGGAATGATTTCAGTAAGCCCAGACTCTTGCATCTTCCCATACATAGAAAAGCACTAAATTTCTTAACTTGATATATCTGTTGTGTCTGACTCTTTGTGACCTCAATGACTACAGCACACCAGGCTTCCTTGTCCTTCACTATCTCCCGGAGTTTGCTCAAACTCGGTGATGCTATCCAACCATTTCCTCCTCTTGCCCTCAATCTTTCCCAGCATCAGGGTCTTTTCCTTAATTTTCTGGTTTTCCTTAATTAACAATAACCTTTTGATGTTCAGATTATGTGCCCTTTGTTACAAACTTCTGTGTAACCTGACTCTGCTCCCCATCCCCATCTCAGAGCAGTTCTGTTAGAGTTACTTGAGATGCTATCTCTTGGGCTTGAAGTCCTAAAAATTCCCACCAAATAAAACACAACTCTTAAGTTATAAGTAGTGACTATTTTTTAAGTCGACAGTGTCAAACATTCCAGAAAACACAAGGTGTGGATAATCAGGACTGAAAAGAAGGGCTCAAATGCATGTGGAACACAACAGCACATGTTTTCTGAAACATGTGCTTCTGTGTACACACAGAACTCAGGTTTTATTCACTTTCTAGTCAGGCCTGCTCAAAGACCAGGTTGGCTCTCTTTAAAGGGTTCCCTAGGGCAAGCATCCCCTAGGGCAAGGGAGCACAGCTCATGTTCATAAATAAAACTGGGTTCCCACATTAAGAAATGACTGTTCCTTACTCAAATATTTTGTTTGCTGAGAAGTAGGGGGTAGGGAGAGGGTTATGAGAGGTTTCATGGGAAAATGTGCAAAAACATAAACAAAGATATCTGTGCTATTCATCTTCTAAGAGAGACTATGGCTAATTTGTAGGTTACTTTCTTCCTTTTTTCCTTCCTTCCTTTTTTTCCCAAAAAAAGTCTCTGGTAGCAAATGCTTAGGCACCTTTTGAAGTCAGAACCTCGGTGTAGGTCACTGAAAAAAGAGCAGGGTAACATCTGCCTTGGGAATTCATTTCACTCCCAGCCCCCTAAAGGCTTATTTTATTTTGTATTTCTCCTGGGTTAATTAAAAAATATAAACAGTAGTAACATTATTGTCTAGCTCCTCCTCTCACACCCCATTAAGAGGGAGTTAGGTTGGACAGGGGAGCGGCTGACACCCACAAAGTAGGGAAACTTCACAGGGCTAATTGGAAGTCTGGGGCGGTTCCCAAACCTCTTCTGGACAGGAATCGCTGTGAGTCGGAAAACCAACCCGCACCAGGCAGGGACTGTCTGCAAACCACTAGAAAGAAGGCGGCGTTCTGTGAGCATGGAAATCACTGGGATTAGGTCTTGAAGTTTCTCCATTTTGAGAGCAAAACGTGTCCATCGTCCTGTTACAGCGCTTTTATTTTCCTGCTCTTTCCGAGCCTTAACGTGCCTGCTCCGCTTGGGTTGCAGATAACTCTGAGCAGACCCTTAGGGCTGGCACTTCCCACCCTGATATTTAGCTACCGCAGCCCAGAGACCAAACTCATGACGGCGGCTACCCTTGTGCCTTCCCTGCTCTTCTTTTGTTACGGATCAGTGAGAAAGGGAAGGAAAGAGACGCGTCCTGCCAGCGGGTGAGCGGTGCAGGAGAGGCCTGACAGCCACCCAGGCACTTTCCTATCCTCTTTCATTGGTTAAAAAAGAAAAACGCTTTCTTGTATCGAATGGAGACAGAGGGTTGAGTTGGTCCGCCCAGGAGGAAGAAGAGAGGGCTTGTTTACAAAGCTATGACAACCTGAGCTTGATGGATCCACGGTCTTTCTTGCCTTTTTAGAAAGCGTATTTGGAGCTTTCCTTCTCCTTTTTTTCCATTGACACTTCCAATTTTAGATTGTGTGTGGTTTAGAAGAAGGACATTTCCTTAAAAACAAAATCTGCATATAAAATATGAGTAAATAAATCACATGGCATATTAAGTTTAATTAAACATGGAGTAACATTTTCCAAGTTTCACCATGACAGCACTTGCAAGATTTTAAACATGACTTAGCAACTGAACAACAACAACAATCTAACATTTAACCTGACAAAATCCTGTGATGATTGTTGGGGGTGATTTTACTTTTGTTAAAATCCATTTTTCCATTTGGTAGGAAATTTTTATTATAAGCTTAATGCTAAGAATGGAGAATTCTGGTTAAGAATATTAAACCATTTATCATATGCTTGGAATCAATTACAATTTCTATTTTACATTCCCTGGTGGCTCAGAGGTTAAAGCGTCTGCCTCCAATGCGGGAGACCCGGGTTCGATCCTTGGGTCGGGAAGATCCCCTGGAGAAGGAAACGGTAACCCACTCCAGTATTCTTGCCTGGAGAATCCCATGGACGGAGAAGCCTGGGAGGCTACAGTCCACGGGTCGCATAGAGTCGGACACGACTGAGCGACGGAACGGAACGGAACGGATGTATATATATATATATGTGTGTGTGTGCACCTATCTATCTATATGAATATATAGAATCTTAGAATTCTGGATTAGGGCTGACAGTGGCCTTCATACCCAGTGAGCAACACAACTCACTCAATTGACAAATGAGCAGATCTAACAAAGCAATTCTTTGTCTTGTGCATTTCTGTTCTTTCTGTGGTGGAGTGTTTCCTAAGAATTATTTCACACCAAATCAAGTTGATGACATGCCAGCAGCAATATAGTGTCTAGGTAACTTCAGCTCATGCTTTTGAAGCATTTAGAATTAGTTTTAACCTCCACATTTCTGTTTTCCAAAGAAACACACCCATGTATATACACACTCCCGGGTTCAGAATTTGCTTACAGGCAGTGTTAACCAAACAGGTGCTATGTGTTTTCTTGTTTATTCCTGTTCTTTCCCTGCAAACCAAGACAGACCCTGGAGGAGGGTGGGCCGCAGGCTCTTTCCAAAGGCCTGTGAAATCTGCGAGTTGGTGATGGTGGTTGTGGGAATGGGGTTGTTTAATAAGGAGAGCTTTACAGTGAGTGGAAAACTTTCTGAGAAGATTTCTCACTTCTCTACAGCTGCTGAGCAAGTATAAGCATCCATTTCTACCTCAGATTCTGGGGACTATGAAAAACTTTTTGGGAAGAGAAAAACTTTAGTGGACACACTCACATTTCTCCAAGTATTATAAAGACATGGTGATGTTGAGATTTCCACATATATGTTAGAGATTATGGTGAACACTCAAATTTCCTAAACATTTAAATTTTGTAAAATACCATTGAGCTACCCTGTTTTTAAAAAAGGCATTGTATTTTAGCCCATGGTTAAAGCTGTGGTATTGTCAAATACTCTTTCTGTGCAACTCCTGTAATTGTTAACATTAATAAGAATAATCATGGCACAACTTATTGATTTATTCCAGACACAATGGTAAGTATTTTACATGTATTACTTTATTTTAGTATTTGTAATAATCCTATGAGGTACGTATTTTCATTCAGCAAATTTAAGTTTGGAGACGTGAAATAAGTTGCTTGAGATCACACAGTAATAAGAAATAAAACTGGGAATCCAACTGAACTGTTTCTGACTCCAGAAACAGAAGTTCCAACCTTTGTTAAATCATTTTATTTCAGAGAATTTTTAGCTTTCATTTACCTGGTCATATTAGAGCAACAGCTTTTAGTTTTCAACTGTGTTCTAACACAATTTTTTTTCTTATTTTGATATAGCTCTAACATTTGAAGAAAAACAATTTATTTTCATAATATCAAAAGTATTTATTTAGTGCTTAGTTTCTAAAGCCCTGCCCTACACTTGTTCTCATTAATCCTAGTGTCCATTCTGCAAGGCAGTGTGTGGAAAAGATGATCCCTAAGCTACTAGCATTAGACTTAGAGTTTAGAAACTGAGATGCTTGTTTAAATCCAGGTTTTTGGGTCCCTCATGGACTGGGATAAAAATCTGAGCAGAGATTTTAGCTCACTGGCCTAGGCTCAGAAATCTGAGCTTATAATAAGCTTTCAAGTATACGAATGAGTAGAAAGAGAAATGTGAATTTTGGAGCCAAACCTTGATTTCTATCTCAGTTTTAGCTCTTTTAAATTGTATGACCTTAGGCAAGCTGTTTATAGAGCTGTGAAAGAAAGTGAAAGTCATTCAGTCATGTACGACTCTTTGTGACCCCCATGAACTATATAGTTCATGGAATTCTCCAGGCCAGAATACTGGAGTGGGTAGCCTTTCCCTTCTCCAGGGGATCTTCCCAACCCAGGGATCAAACCCAGGTCTCCTTCTTTGCAGCTGGATTCTTTACCAGCCAAGTCACAAGGGAAGCCCAAGAATACTGGAGTGGGTAGCCTATCACTTCTCCAGCAGATCTTCCTGACCCAGGAATCAAACCAGGGTTTCCTCATTGCAGGCGGATTCTTTACCAGCTGAGCTACCAGGGAAGATCCACACAAAAGCATTTTATGCTTGTGGTTATAGTGCTGTCAGTTCAGTTCAGTCGCTCAGTCGTGTCCGACTCTCCGCGACCCCATGAATTACAGCATGCCAGGCCTCCCTGTCCATCACAAACTCCCGGAGTACACTCAAACTCATGTCCACAGAGTCGGTGATGCCATCCAGCCATCTCATTCTCCGTCGTCCCCTTCTCCTCCCACCCTTAACCTTTCCCAGCATCAGAGTCTTTTCCAGTGAGTCAACTCGTCGCATGAGGTGGCCAAAGTATTGCAGTTTCAGCTTCAGCATCAGTCCCTCCAATGAACATCCAGGATTGGTCTCCTTTAGAATGGACTGGTTGGATCTCCTTGCAGTCCAAGGGACTCTCAAGAGTCTTCTCCAGCACCACAGTTCAAAAGCATCAATTCTTTGGCGATCAGCTTTCTTCACAGTCCAACTCTCACATCCATATGTGACCACGGGAAAAACCATAGCCTTGACTAGATGGACCTTGGTTGGCAAAGTAATGTCTCTGCTTTTTAATATACTATCAAGGTTGGTCATAACTTTCCTTCCAAGGAGCAAGCATCTTTTAATTTCCTGGCTGCAATCAGCATCTGCAGTGATTTTGGAGCCCCAAAAAATAAAGTCTGATACTGTTTCCACTGTTTCCCCATCTATTTCCCATGAAGTGATGGGACCAGATGCGATGATCTTTGTTTTCTGAATGTTGAGCTTCAAGCCAACCTTTTCACTCTCCTCTTTCACTTTCATCAAGAGGCTTTTGAGTTCCTCTTCACTTTCTGCCATAAGGGTAGTGTCATCTGCATATCTGAGGTTATTGATATTTCTCCCAGCAATCTTGATTCCAGCTTGTGCTTCTTCCAGCCCAGCGTTCCTCATGATGTACTCTGCATATAAGTTAAATAAGCAAGGTGACAATATACAACCTTGACGTACACCTTTTCCTATTTGGAACCAGTCTGTTGTTCCATGTCTAGTTCTAACTGTTGCTTCCTGACCTGCATACAGGTTTCTCAAGAGGCAGGTCAGGTGGTCTGGGATTCCCATCTCTTTCAGAATGTTCCACAGTTTATTGTGATCGACACAGTCAAAGGCTTTGGCATAGTCAATGAAGCAGAAATAGATGTTTTTCTGGAACTCTCTTGCTTTCTCCATGATCCAGCGGATGTTGGCAATTTGATCTCTGGTGCCTCTGCCTTTTCTAAAACCTGCTTGAACATCTGGGAGTTCACGGTTTACATACTGCTGAAGCCTGGCTTGGAGAATCTTGAGCATGACTTTACTAGCGTGTGAGATGAGTGCAATTGTGCAGTAGTTTGAGCATTCTTTGGCATTGCCTTTCTTTGGGATTGGAGTGAAGACTGACCTCTTCCAGTCCTGTGGCCAGCGCTGAGTTTTCCAAATCTGCTGGCATATTGAGTGCAGCACTTTCACAGCATCATCTTTCAAGACTTGAAATAGCTCAACTGGAATTCTATCACCTCCACTAGCTTTGTTCCTAGTGATGCTTTCTAAGGCCCACTTGACTTCACATTCCAAGATGTCTGGCTCTAGGTCAGTGATCATGTTATCGTGACTATCTTGGTTGTGAAGATCTTTTTTGTACAGTTCTTCTGTGTATTCCTGCCACCTCTTCTTAATATCTTCTGCTAGTGAAGATTAAATTGATATTGTGTATAAAAACAGTAATGTTTAAGAGTACTAATAGTGATGAAAACCAATACTTTTGGAGCATTTGCTATGTGCCAGGCACTGTACTAGGCATGCTACATCTATCAACTCATTGAAGCTTCACAGCAGCAATGCAAGGGAGGGCTGTCATTATTCCTAATTTTCAGAAGAGGAGGCTGAAACACGGAGATTAAGCTGAGCCAGGATTTAGTAGCAGGGAGTCTGGCTCCAGGACTGTGCCCTTAACCTCTATTCTGGACATTTATCATCATCGCTTTTTACTGACTGTTACTTCCCTTTGGACCATCTTATAAAAATGACAGCAATGAAGACTGATAAAAATGCTAGATACAAAATAATGGTCCTTTTGGTCCAGGACATGTAAGTGCTATATGATACATTTCTCTTTAAGATTATTCATTCAGTCCAGGATCAGAGGTGCATGTGAGGTAAGACCTGGCAAAGATCTATTTGGGTTATCTGGTGGCTTACGTTTGCACAGGGTTACTCAAAATCTAATTTAGGGACTTGCAAAGTCATCATCACCTGGAGGCTTGTTAGAAAGGCAAATTCTTGGGCCCCACCCTAGACCAGTGAGCTAAAATCTCTGGGCGTGGGGCCCACCAATCTGTTTTGACAAATTCTGCAGATGACACTGATGTGTCCTAAGGTCAGGAACCACTGGTTTACAACATAGAGCAAAAGGTTTTTTTTATTTAAGAGTTTATAAAAGAAGGAAAAATGTTGACGTATCTTTACTCTTTGGCAATTTATTCGAATTATGGCTCTTCTTGGCAAATAGGTATTAGTTGCAGGATCAGAGAATACCTTTGTATGGGGCCTTGAAGGATAGAGATTTGCCCTAGAGATGGTTAACAGAAATTACTGAAAAATTCAGACTTAACTCCATTGAAGGGTAGAATAACAAGTTATGAGGACTTTGGTCTCAAAGCAAGACATAGTGGGGGAACTACTTCTTACTAGGCTACATATAACTACTTCTTACTAGGCTACATATAACTACAGTGTGGAGATGGAATTTAGTGCAGAGGGTATTTCATAGTATAGACAAGTACATAACCTATACCAAATGGTGGATTAGGTCAGATGAGGAAGACTTCCTGGAGGAAAAAGTCAGATATCCAGAGCTGGATCTGAAAAAATGGGTATAAATCACATAGATAAAAGGCTTTCCAGGCTTCTAGGGAAGCTGAGTCTAGAAACAATATGTAAAGGACAGCTCTTCCCAACTTTTAGCAAGTGATGACTCCTGAGGAAAAGGTAGCATTTGCAAGGCACCATGGGCATCAGATTGATTATATTCTTTGCAACCAAAGATGGAGAGGCTCTATACAGTCAGCTTCCCTGGTGACTTCCTTGGTGGCTCAGATGGTAAAGCACCTGCCTACAATGAGGGAGACCCGGGTTCGATCCCTGGGTCAGGAAGATACCCTGGAGAAGGATATGACAACCCACTCCAGTACTCTTACCTGGAAAATCCCATGGACAGAGGAGCATGGTGGGCTACAGTCCATGGGGTTGCAAAGAGTTGGACACAACTAAGCGACTTCACTTTCACTATACAGTTCAGCAAAATCAGAACCTGGAACTGACTGTGACTCAGGTCATGAACTTCTTATTGCAAAATTCAGGCTTAAGTTGAAGAAAGTAGGGAAAACCATTAGGCCATTCAGGTGTGACCTAAATCAAATCCCTTATGATTATACAGTGAAAGTGACAAGTAGATTCAAGGGATTAGATCTGATAGACAGAGTGCCTGAAGAATAGGAAGCAGTGATCAAAACCATCCTAAGGAAAATAGATGCAACAAGGAAAAATGGTTGTTTGAGGAGATCTTACAGACAGCTGAGAAAAGAAGAGAAGTGAAAGGCAGTGGAGAAAAGGAAAGATATATCCATCTGAATGCAGAGTTCTAAAGAATAGCGAGGAGAGATGGGAAAGCCTTCCTAAGTGAACAATGTAAAGAAATAGAGGAAAACAATAAAATGGGAAAGACTAGAGATCTTTTCAAGAAAATTAGAGATACCAAGGGAAATTTCATGCAAAGATGGGCACAATAAAGGACAGAAATGGTATGGACCTAACAGAAGCAGAAGATATTAAGAAGAGGTGGCAAGAATACACAGAAGAACTATACAAAAAAGATCTTAATGACCCGAATAACCATGATGGTGTAATCACTCACCTAGAGCCAGACATCCTGGAGTGTGAAGTCAAGTGGACCTTAGGAAGCATCACTACAAACAAAGCTAGCGGAGGTGATGGAATTCCAGCTGAGCTAGTCCAAATCCTAAAAGATGCTGCTGTGAAAGTGCTGCACTCAATATGCCAGCGAATTTGGAAAACTCAGCAGTGACCACAGGACTGGAAAAGGTCAGTTTTCATTCCAATCCCAAAGAAAGGTAATGCCAAAGAATGCTCAAACTACCACACAATTGCACTCTTTTCATATGCTAGCAAGGTAATGCTTAAAATCCTTCAAGCTAGTTTTCCACAGTACGTGAACTGTGAATTTCCAGATGTTCAAGCTGGTTTTAGAAAAGGCAGAGGAACCAGAGATCAAATTGCCAACATCTCTGGATCATAGAAAAAGCAAGAGAGTTCCAGAAAAACATCTACTTCTGCTTCATTGATTATGTTAAAGCCTTTGACTGTGTGGATCACAACAGACTGTGGAAAATTCTTAAAAAGATGGGACTGCAAGACCACCTGACCTGCTTCCTGAGAAACCTGTATGCAGGTCAAGAACCAACAGTTAGAACCAGACATGGAACAACTGACTGGTTCCAAATTGAGGAAGGAGTAAATCAAGGCTGTATATTGTCACCCTGCTTATTTAACTTATATGCAGAGTACATCATGTGAAATGCTGGGCTGGATGAAACACAACCTGGATTCAAGATTGAGGGGAGAAATATCAATAATCTCAGATATGCAGATGACAACACCCTATGGCAGAAAGTGAAGAGGAACCAAAGAGTCTCTTGATGAAAGTGAAAGAGGAGAGTGAAAAAACTGACTTAAAACTCAACATTCAAAAAACTAAGCTCATGGCATCTGGTTCCATCACTTCATGGCAAATAGATGTGGAAAAATGGAAACAGTGACAGACTTTATTTTCTTGGGCTCCAGAATCACTGTGGACAGTGACTGCAGCCATAAAATTAAAAGATGCTTGCGCCTTAGAAGAAATGCTATGACAAACCTAGACAGTGTGTTAGAAAGCGGAGACATCACTTTGCTGACAAAGGTCTGTATAGTCAAAGCTATGGTTTTTCCAGTAGTCATGTATGGATGTGCGAGTTGGACCATAAAGAAGGCTGAATGTCAAAGAATTGATGCTTTTGGACTGTGGTATTGGAGAAGACTCTTGAGAGTCCCCTGGATGGCAGGGAGATCAAAACAATCCATCCAAAGGAAATCAGTCCTGAATATTCATTGGAAGCACTGATGCTGAAGCTAAAGCTCCAATAATTTGACCAGCTAATGAGCCAACTCATTGAAAAAGACCTTGATGCTGGGAAGGATTGAGAGTAGGAGAAGACAGAGGGCAACAGAGACAGAGATGGTTGGATGGCATCATTGACTCAGCAGACATGAATTTGCTCAAGCTCTGGGAGGTGGTGAAGGACAGGGAAGACTGGCATACTATAGTCCAGGGGGTCGCAAAAAATCGGACACAAATGAGTGACTAAACATCAAGAACTGGGTAATGCAATACATTTGTGGCACTCAAGTTGGTACTCTGGTTTAGGAAGCAAAAGCCATTTACTTTTGGAATGGAATATATAGGAAGAGCCTGAGAGGGAGATTTGGCGAGCTAAGAATGGGAGGTGGCAGATGACATTGTCTTAGTAATTATTTCAATGTCTCTATGAAATGAGATCAAGCAGCCACTTTAAATGAAAGTGAATTTTTAAAAAATTCATTTTCTAGCTAATATTTTTTATAAAGCATTGGGAGGCAGCTGGCCTTTCCTCCAGCAGCACACCCTTTGGGTATGTCAGAGAAAGAGGTTTACTTTTCTTCTGCGATGCAGAGAGGAGGCCATGTGCTATTGCAGTGAGGTGGTAAGACTCTGAAGGAGCTAGAGGGGGAAACTGATTTCCATGAATGAAGACTCCACTATTTGTTTTCTCTGGGATGAGAAATGTCAAACCGTGCTCCATTGAAAACACCTTTGATCAAACTCATTTGGGCTTTCATGTTAAGAGCCACACTTTCTGGGAACTGAAATTTGTACAGTTTAAATATAAACCTCATCTAAAAGTTATTTCATAGGAACTATGTAAGTTAAAAATTTGTATTCACTTCCCCACATGTGTCTTTTTTCTTAGAATCAGACCTGCCATGCAGGTTATATAGGGATACTCTATCTGCACCACCCCTCAAAAAAGAAACCTGTGGCCTTGGCCACCAAACAGTTTCCTCTGCCTCCTTACCCAGCTGGGCCTTATTTTATAAAGCTCAGCACAGAGAGCAGAAGCAGCAGGAGAGGCAATAAGATTTATATTAGAAAAGCTTTAAGAAGTTTTTGTTCGGGGAGGGCAGAACAAATTTTAAAAATGTTTTTAATTACTTTTTTTAAAAAGGACTGTGTTTCTGAGAATGTTTCTATGATCTGGAGTATCATAGTGTTGTAGAAGCGTAATTTGACTTGAGTCTCTGTTGTTTAGAATTCATTGTGTCCTTTGGTTTTCACTGTGAGGTCACTGGTGAGATTTAAAAGAGGTGGTCAGGCAAAAAAGAGGGAAAGGATATAATTCAAGAGGTTGTAGTAAAGGTTCTATGGGGCGGTAATTTCCTGAGGGTGGTGAAATAAATGATGGAGGAAACTTCTAGAATAACTTTAATTTCTTGTATTAAGTTAGTCTGTAATATGATAGAGGGTTTGTTGTTTTTTTTAACCAAACTAGATGTGAGGCCCTTCTGTTGGGGCCCTAGCTGAACTGAAGCTCCCCTAGCTTGGTCAGGGAGTTCTTTCCCATCCCAGTTCATGCTGCCAATAACAAAACTGAGTTTGGTGCAAGCAAGACAGACTTTTATTCAACCTCTAGAGAATGGAGAGGGGGAGTTCATGCTCTAAAGGCACCTTCTCCCCGGAGGGAGGGCAGTCAGGGAATTTCCAGGGTCAGGAGACAGATTCTAGAAAGGGGTGGAGATTTCCAGGAGCAGCTGGTCATGTGCAGCCTTCCACACTCCTTTGCATGGGCACCAGTTGCACCTCAGTTCAGTTCAGTTCAGTTGCTCAGTCGTGTCCGACTCTCCGTGACCCCATGAATCACAGCACGCCAGGCCTCCCTGTCCATCACCAACTCCCGGAGTTCACTCAAACTCATGTCCACAGAGTCGGTGATGCCATCCAGCCATCTCATTCTCTGTCGTCCCCTTCTCCTCCCGCCCCCAACCTTTCCCAGCATCAGACTCTTTTCCAGTGAGTCAACTTGTCGCATGAGGTGGCCAAAGTATTGGAGTTTCAGCTTTAGCATCAGTCCTTCCAATGAACACCCAGGATTGATCTCCTTTAGAATGGACCAGTTGCACCTAGCAGAGTACAAATCCCCGCTTTGGGTGGAGACGTTAGCATGGTGATGAAGCAAAGGCAACCCTTGGAGACCTCCAGGTTTCATCTGTGCAGGCGCCTTCCTGTGGTCACGTCAGAGCCAGCTCTGGGTGTTTGACCACTGTGTATCTCTCCAAGCATTTATTGCCCCCAGTATAGCTGCAGAGCATCTCTGCCAAACACCAGGTACTTTGGAAGCAAACACAGAGATAAATCAGGCAAGTGTTCTTCTGCTCTCAGGGGTTAGTTTGGAAACACAGAAATAAATCAAGGCAAAGAAAGTGGTGATCCTCAATCTACTTTGTGTGTCATCTTGGATGTATTCAGTTCAGTTTGGTTTTGTCACAGGCAAAACCAGATAGGTATCCTAGAAAAATATATGTTAATTTATAACATATTCCAGTTGTGTTGGCTAATAAAAATAAACTACAGTCAGATAGGGGAAAATGTTAAGATGGAACGCATATTTTATGTTATATATATTTTACCATAAATTTGTGGTAAAGTTGTGGTATGGCATCCTGCTGACAAAGCACAACTGACCTGTATGGTTAAAAAAAAGCAAAAAACCCCCAACAACAACCCAGTTTCTGTGCCTGGGGCCTGAGCTGCGTAGAATGGGTAACAATTTCATGTGTTCTATTTTTTTCCGACTTTAAACTGGAAGTTGGTATCCGAGTAGAGATTTCTCTGAGGAATTGAAGACAAAAGATGTTGTGAGGTCAAGTTTGAGTGAGAAGGGATGAGAATACTGAACAGAGACTTTGGGATTTATAAAATTAGTTTTGTAAAAAAGTTATAGTAAAATATATATATCATAAAATATGCATGCCATCTTAACATATTCCCCCCATCAGATTGCAGTTTATTTTTATTAGCCAAAACAATTGGAATATGTTATAAATTAACATTTATTTTCTAGGATATCCAATTGGTTCTTTTAAATTCAATGCAAAATAATGGAATACTGTAATTATTTTTCATTCATTCATTCATTTGATCAGTAACTAATAGATGTTACGGGCTGTGTTAGGCACTCTTAGAAATATTTCTTTTGTTCTCTCAGATAAATGGGATCATAATATGAAGTCTTTTTGACTGACTTCTTTTACTTAGTGTGTTTTTAAGATTCATCATATTGTAGTGTATTTCAGAACAAAATTCCTTTTTATGGCTAAATAATATTCCATTATACAGATACACTGGGGCTGGTGGCCCTGTGTGGCTCAGATAGTATAGAATCTGCCTACAATACAGGAGAGCTGGGTTCAACCCCTGGGTCAGGTAGGTCCTCTGGAGAAGGAAATGGCAACCCATTCCAGTATTCTTGCCTGGAGAACTCCATGGACAGAGGAGCCTGGTGGGCTACAGTTCGTGGGGTCACAAAGAGTTGGACACAACTGAGTGGCTAACACTGGGCAACCGATCTTCAGAACTCTTGTCATTTTGCAAAACTGAAATTCTATACCCATTTCCCCCTTTCTCTAGCCCCTGACAGCAACCCTTCTATTTTTCTGTCTTTGTCAATTTGACTATCCAAGTATATCATATAAGTGAATCACACATTATTTATCTTTTTGTGATTGGTTTATTTCCCTTAATGTGCTCAAAGTTCATCCATGTTGTAGCATATGTCAACATTTCATATGTCAATGTCAATATTTCATTGGTGGCTGGGCTTCCTTGGTGGCTCAGGAGTAAAAGAATGTGCCTGCAGTGCAGGAGACACAGGTTAGATCCCTGGATCAAGACGATCTGCTGGAGAAGGAAATGGCAACTCACTCCAGTATTCTTGCCTGAGAAATCCCTTGGACAGAGGAGCCTGGTGGGCTACAGTCCATGGGGTCGCAAAAGACTGGGAAGAAATTTAGTGACTAAACAGCAACAAACAATGTTTCATTGTATGCACACCATATTTTGTTTATCCATGTATCTCTTGTTGGACACTTGGGTTACTTCCACTTTTTGGCTATTGTGAATAATGCCACAATGAGAATGGGTGTACAGACATCTCTTCTAAACTCTGCTGCTACTGCTAAGTCACTTCAGTCGTGTCCGACTCTGTGTGACCCCATAGACGGAAGCCCACCAGGCTCCCCCATCCCTGGGATTCTCCAGGCAAGAACACTGGAGTGGGTTGCCATTTCCTTCTCCAATGTGTGAAAGTGAAAAGTGAAAGTGAAGTCGCTCAGTCGTGTCCGACCCTTAGCGACCCCACAGACTACAGCCAACCAGGCTTCTAAACTCTACTTTCAGTTATTTTGGAATTGCCAGATCATATGGTAATTCTGTTTTCAGTATGTGGAGGAACTGCCATACAGTGGCCACATCATTTTACATTCCCACCAATAGTGTACTTTTTATATCCTTTTCTTTCTTTCTCTTTCTCTTTCTTTGTTTCTTAAATAGAAGCCATGCTACTTTAGGTGTAAAGTTGTATTAGTAAGTTGTAGCTGCAAAACACAACTAAGTGGGTTAAAACAACAATCTCATATGATTGCTTATGAAACTGCAGGGTGGCAACTTGGATTAGGATCTTTGTCTTTCACAGCACCGGAGTTTTAAATCTTAACCAGCTATTAATTTTAACTGTTAAAAAATTCTCATATGAGGAGGCACATTGTGATAAATAAGTTCTTGATGAAAGACCCCCCTGATGACTGTGTGGGGCATCCTCCGCTTGAAGTGGTACATGATTTCAGGTCTCAGCTAATTCTGGCCATGTCTTGTATTAGCTAGTCCAGTTCAACTCCATCTCTTGGCTTCCTAATGTCCTGCGGCACTGAGGAGTCTGTTCCTTCCTTGCCAAGCTTCACAAAGCCTTCCTCTTTCTTGAGCCTTTTGCAGACTGTGAGCTTTCCTTTCTCAGGGGTCCATAGGATATTTTCTCACACCCCCTACAGTGCCTTTCCTCAGTTCACACAACCCCTTTCTCAAGTCTCTGTTAAATGTGTAGAATTAAGCGCACATGCCTGTTAGAGTCGGGGGCTTCCCAGGTGGTGCTAGTGTTAAAGAACGCTCCTGTCCCTGCAGGTAGACATAGGAGACATGGATTTGATCCCTGGATCAGGAAGATCCCTTGGAGGAGGGCATGGCAACCCACTCTAGTATTCTTGCCTGGAGAATCCTGTGGACAGAGAAGCCTGGCAGGCTGCAGTCCGTAGGCTGACAGAGTCAGACACAACTGAAGCGACTTAGCATGCACGCAAGCACGTTAAGAGTCAGACTCCATTGGATGGACAGGTTCCTGATGAAAAGTTTAGCTCTGCCTCATTTACAGCCATGAGTCTCAGCAGTGGGGAGTGGGTGGAAAGGAGGGGTTGCTGGTGGGGAAGCTGCCTTTACACTTATCTTCCCTGCCCACTTAATGACTGCTGCGATTGGTGTGAATATGACATAGCTTTTGTTAAGTCCAAAAAAACCCAAATCAAACAAATCCTGGTTATAGGGGGAGTTGATAAAATAATTATTCTTTTGTCTTTATACAAATACAATAAACTTGGTTTTCTAGAGACAGAGATATCAGACTCCTATTATATCCCTAGTTTGCTGCATTTTTCTCCCTGCAGGCCAGTCCAAGTCCTTTACCACTATTTCATCTCCAGGCCCTCCCAGAGCCATAACTCACCTCAGGGCTGTTCTGTCATGTCAGACATGAGCTTCAGGGAATGAAGCCACAGACTGCTTGTCCCAGAGGCCCTGGAACTTGTTTTCTTGAACAGTCCCTGATGTCAGCCAGTCTTGTGGTCATTTGCTATCTCCTCAGAAGAGAGAGTGGGGCACGCACAGCTGCCCGACCCCTGGGCTCGACATGTGCCTGCCCTTCTAGCAAATTAATCAGCAAGGCAAAGGCAGAAGCAGTTTTTTCCCCAAGTGATTTCTTCCCTCCAGAAAGTTATTATCTTCCCGGGTGTACTCAGTGACTCATGACTTGTCAGCACCATTCAAAACATTATTATATCTGACCACAGCATCCTACGCATGCACTCCCACTTACAGTTCATGGTTTCCTTGCACACACCCCTAATACCACTCAATTGCCACCCCTTTTATACACACTCACCTTGGAGGTGTGCAAGTTGGTAAGACATACCTGGATTTATGTATTTCTGTAATAAACAATACAGTGTTCTTTGGGTTCACAAGAAGATCTTAAATGAAAGCAAATTATTGCTTTGCTCAAAACACAACAGAGATTTACAGAGTGATCGGGAGAAACATATAGAACTCACTGCAGAGATCTCTCGGTAATCAGCTCGTGTGAATAAAAAAGTAAGCATGCACATTCTTTTTTTATCCCCAGATTGATAAAGTTTTCAAGCGTGGAGGGTTAGGTGTGACCCAGCCCATTTTTCTCTTTTTGCTTGGGTTGATTTTCTTCCTAACTATTTCAAGTTCTTCTCTATTTGGCAAGCCCGGCTGTCTGCTCTCTCTGTTAATTTATGCTACTAAACAGTTCACAAGGACTTCCTTTCCAAGTACCTCAATGTCAAGCTATTTCTATTACTCCTAGGACTTGTTGCCTTCACTCCCATATCTTAAGAGTTCACTTTCTTTTCTGTTTGTTTTTTCTCTATTTCCCATGTCTTATTTAACTCAGGCTAGCCAGTACCTGGCACAGAGGTACGCAACGGTCTGCTAACAATTGTCACTGAGTAAATGCACTGAATGAATGCTCTCTTACGTAAGGCTGAATCTTCTGGCATGGTCTACACTGGGTCTTTCACTGATTTATTTATTATTTCATTGGGTGTCAGGTTACTAAACTGTTTAAACAAAAATACCAGATCATCTTGATAAAAATTTGTCCCCATATCCAAGTTCTGCAATGCGGGAGACACGATTTTGACCCCTGGGTTGGGAAGATTCCCTGAGAGAAGGGCATGGCAATCCACTTCAGTATTCTTGCCTAGAGAATACCATGGATGGAGGAGCCTGGCAGGCTACAGTCCCTGGGGTCACTCAGACACTACTGAGCGACTAAACACTATCACACTTTCACTTTTCATTAATTAGAAGTTTATAGATGACAATGTTTATCACATTTTTATCTCACAGCAGGTTGTGAAACTTTGTTTTTCAAACCCTTGTCTTGATTTCTAATAATTGTTTAAAACATGCACAAACACTCTTGGTTCAGTTCTGCAGGGTGTGGATATCCACGAGCATTTGAAGTTTTGGAGTAAGTGTCCAACTTAACCAGCAAAGGATTATAGATCTTATTAGAAGTGAGGTCCTCACATTCATTGAAAACAGATGTAGTTGCCTTCATCATGGCTTCCCTTGGACTCCAGAATCCCTAACAGAATGGGTAGTTGAAGCATTCCTCTGAAGTAGAATCTTACCAAGCCTAAAAAACTCAATTTCTTATTTTTCCATTGCCCTTTTGTCAACATTCTCAATCTCTCTTTTTTTTTTCCTTTTACCCTTCAGTCCCAATCAATGTACTTCAATTTTCATGATATTTACCAGCATCATGTTCTCATAGCTCCTTAATTCAAATGCAGAATCTAGAAACCCATATCTAACCTGGGTGTGGAAAGCAGAACCCAGGGCTTTCTGTAAAGTGTTTCTACGTCCAGGGTCCAGCATTGTGAGAAGCCCACTTAACTGAAAATTTTGCTGATTCGACAATGTCTTATAACCAAAATTGTATATGTTATCTGTGATAATCAGTCTCTCTCCACACTAGCTCTTAACAAAGAGATTAAAACAATGTTCTAGTTAGCTCAGGCTGTCTTAACTAGATACTACAGACTGAACGGCTTAATTACAATGGTAACTAAATTTTCTCACAGTTCTGGGGGCTGGAAGTTCAAGATCAAGGTGTTGGCAGGGTTGGTTTCTCCCAAGGCCTTTCTTCGACTTGCAGATGGCTGCCTTCTTGCTTTCTTCACATGGCCTTTCTCTGTGCACATGCATCCCTGGTGTCTCTTCCTCTTCTTGTAAGGATGTTAGTCCTGTTGGATGAGGACCCCATTCTTATGACCCTTTTTGACTTTAATTACCTCTTTAAAGGTCTTTTCTCCAAATTATAGTCACATTAGGGGTAACAGCTTCAACATAAGAATTTTAGGGAACATAATTTAGTCCCTGAAAGAATATTGAACCATTGTTAACCAATTTGAAATAGATTGAAGTAGATTTTCTGCTGAAAAAGCATTTCTATCTATTAAGTGGCCAAATGCTTGGGTTTTGTAGCCAAAGTATTTGTCTTCATAGTCTTGCTCTGCCACTTGCTAACTATGAGACCCTGGGTAAGTTATGCTTTCTCTGCCCAATCTTTGTATCTGCAGAACAGAGATTATAAAAGTATCTAGCTCATGGGTTGATGGGAGGATGAAATGAGTTAAAACATGTAAAGTGCTTATTATGGCTAATAACATGTAAGATTTGTTCAATAAGTGTTAGCTATTTTTGTTATTAGGAAATGTTACTTCCAGTTATAGACTGAATTGTGTCCCACCAAAGTTCATTGTCAAAATCCTAAGTCCCAGTACCTCAGGAAGTAATGGTGTTTGGAGATAAGGCCTGTAAAGGGCGACTAAGTTAGAATGAGGCTGTTAGGATGGACCCTAATCAAATATGATTGGTGTCCTTCTAAAAAGAGAGAGAGACACCAGGGATGCCTAGGCACGGGAGGACAAATTATAAGAAGAGGTATCAAGAAGTTGTCCACCTGCAAGTCACAGATTGAGGCCTTAGAATAATCCAACCTTGCCAACATCTTGACCTTGGACTTCTAGCCTCCAGGACTATGAGAAAATTAATTTCTCTTGTCTAAGCCTCTCAGTCTGTGGTATTTTGTTATGGAAGCCCAAGTAAACTAATGCACTCCCTAAAAAGAGTGATCTGATAATGTCCAAACTGTTTCCTCCTAATAAGGGAATTAGGAGGGTGCTATTCTTTTTTTTTTTAAGAGGGTGCTCTTTTTGCTATGATGACAACGTCCAGATTAGAGTCACTCCATCAAAAGGAATGATCTCATGAACACTCAGAACACTCAGAAAAGGGTACTATGATTTTTTAAAAGGCAGTCACTTTTTCTCTTTGAAGTAAAAAAGAATAGCTTTATTGCTTTGCCAGGCAAAGAGGACCATGGTGGGCTAGTGCCCTCAAAACTGTGTGTCCCAACCTGGAGCTGGTAGTGAGAAGTTTTGTTTTGTTTTGGAAGTCTTTTTTCTTTAAATTGGAGTTCAGTTGCTTTACAATATTGTATTCACTTTCTCTTATTGAGGATACTTCTGTAACACATTTGTGCTCTTAGGTGAAATATCTTTGATTACCTGCTAGATAGGGGCTTCCCTGGTGGTTCAGAGGTAAAGAATCTGCTGGCAATGCAGGAGATGCAGGAGACATGGATTCAAGCCCTGGATCAGGAAGATCCCCTGGAGGAGGGCACGGCAACCTACTCCAGTATTCTTGCCTGGAGAAGTCCATGGACGGGGGAGCCTGGTAGGCTAAGTCCATAGGGTCGCAAAGAGTAGGACACAACTGAAGCAACTGAGCAAGCATGCACGCACCTGCTAGTAAATCCTTCCAAAAGGCAAATAATAAGTGTTGGAACGCACATCTTGTCATATATTCTAAGATTTTTTTTTCAGAACTAAAAATATTGTTCTAAGGCAGTTGATTAGGTTTTTCTTTTTAATTTTTCTTTTAAAATGTTCCTCATCTTTCAAAGAATGCTTCTAGTTAGAGCAGAGTTGAAGGTAGTCAAAGGGCACATTGTGCTGAATAGCACAGCTACACAGTGAATGCTGCCTGGCTGGTCAGTGGGGGCAGAAGACCAGTATCATAGCTGTGATCAACTTGGGTTCATTTAAAAAAAAAATATTTATTTACTTGGCTGTGTCGGGTCTTAGTTGCAGCACACAGAATCTTTAACTGTGGCATGCAAACTCTTAGTTGCAGCATGTGAGATCTAGTTCCCCGACCAGGGATCGAAACTGAGCCCCTGCATTGGGAACATGGAATCTTTAGCTACTGGACCACAGCGGAAGTCCCCAGACTAGGGAGTGGCCTCATAACGCTCCAATCCATGTCTGGAGAGCAAGCAAGGATATTTGTACACATCATGCCATTTCATGGTAATGAATCTTACTTATGAATCTTATATACTTACTTATATCTAATAGGTTTCCTGTTCGTTGAAAATTCTGAAGTCTGAACTTCTAACAGGCAACTCTAAGTGGAGACACGTTTACATCACAAAAGCCTTGATCATTAGGAGGAGAAAATTTTGTTTTTGGCAGTGTAAGCAGAGAGACAGAATCTTCCACTCAGGGGATAAAACAAGCCTTTCCTTTCTGATGTTCCCTTTTTTGGTGCCATTGAGTTAGGTGTTGCAAGCAGGCCAAATCTAGTTCACAGATGGGTTTTGTTGGACATACAGGGTATTTATGCAGATTTTCAACTTGAGCATGTTTAGACAAAGTATGCACTTTCCAGTCTGGCACAGTTGCTGACACTCCCTGATGTCTCACACACGGCTGGTTCCCACGAATTTATGTGACTTGTCTGGCTCCTAAATGCATTTAAGCTTGCAGCCCTTGTTGAACTGTTCCCTGGCCACAGTCAGAGACTTTGCCTCAACACAGGAAAAAGTATTTTTTTAAAGCTTTTGTTGTTTACTATATGTGGATCAGAGAACACTTTCATCTCATTTCATGCATTCTAGATATTTGAGGAATTTGGAACACCGCCAATACAAATTTTACTCTAATCAGCAGGAAATGGACTTTCATCTCCTCAGTTTCTTCTAAAACTTGAGAAATGAGTTGTATACCACACCTGAATTATTCTTAATTTAGGGGCTAGATCTGAGCTATCCAATACGGAAGCTTCAAGTACAAGTGAACATGGAGCACTTGAAATGTGGCCAGTCTGAATTTAGATGTGCTGTGGGAGCAAAATACACGTGGGGTTTCAAACTTAGTACAAAATAATGTAAGATAATATCTCATTAATATCTTTTATATTAAAACTTTAAAATGATAATATTTTGAGATACTGGGTTTAATCAAGATATTCTTAAAGTTATGTGTGTGTGTGCTTAGTCACTCATTCATGTCTGACTCTTTGCAACTGCATGGACTGTAGACCACCAGGCTCCTCTGTCCATGGAATTTTCCAGTCAAGAATACCAGAGTGGATAGCCATTTTCTCCTCCAGGGAATCTTCCCTATCCAGGGATCGAACCCATGTCTCCTACGTTGGCAGGTGGATTCTTTACCACTGTGTCACCTTGGAAGCCCATTATTAAAGTTAATTTCACCTATTTCTTTATATATTTTTTAATGTGGTTACTAGCAAATTTTAAATTGCATGTGTGGCTTACCTTGTATTTTTTACTGGTCAGTGCTAGACTAGAGGTTAACCAAAGTAAATTCTTAACTACATCATTTATTAAATTCATGATACCATGAAGTGAAGTGAAGTCACTCAGTCATGTCTGACTCTTCGTGACCCCACGGACTGTAGCCTACCAGACTTCTCTGTCCACGGGATTTTCCAGGCTAGAGTACTGGAGTGGGTTGCCATTTCATATGTTGAGTTTATTTATAACCTTTCTGTAAAACCAATTCTGAATGACTACTTTCAGTTTCCACAAAGAGGCCCTCCCTTTCTGGGGTGTGATGTTAGAGATGAGTGGACTGGGGAGAGTGTGCTGGGAAGAATTCACATTCAGGAAACAGGTGACCCCAACGGCCCAGAAGAGTTGGGGCAGGAAATCAGTTGTTGCTTGGATGTGTGTCATGATTTATCACCTTTGTCACTCATATTTCTCTTTCAGGCATCTGCTGGGCTTCTTTTAATGTTCTAGCTTACAAACACCCACATACACACACTCACATGCAACAGTAGCTGGAAGCTTCCCTTAGGGGTTTTCCTCTTGGCTACTGCTGCTGCTGCTGCTAAGTCACTTCAGTCGTGTCTGACTCTGTGTGGCCCCATAGACGGCAGCCCACCAGGCTCCCCTGTCCCTGGGATTCTCCAGGCAAGAACACTGGAGTGGGTTGCCATTTCCCTCTCCAATGTGTGAAAGTGAAAAGTGAAAGTGAAGTCGCTCAGTCATGTCTGACTCGTAGCGACCCCGTGGACTACAGCCTACCAGGCTCCTCCATCCATGGGATTTTCCAGGCAAGAGTACTGGAGTGGCTTGCCATTGCTCCTCTTGGCATCTGATGAAAATTCCTTTCCAGTGGGAAGGGACCTTGGTTTTCTTTTAAAGCCCTAGAGGCTATTAGAGATCATGTTTGGACTGTTTCTTTCTTGGTACATAAATTAAAGAGACGAGAAAGGTATGACATTTACACTGAATGGTGTATGAGGGAAAAATGACCAGGTAAGGAGAAAAGACCTATAGAAATAGACATTTGTGTTCCCCAGTGTCATGGCTGGGTCCGTGCCAACGACTCTGTGCTGAAAGCCACCATTCTACAAACTTGATCCACAAACAGAAACACAAACACAAAGCTTTTTTGAGAATAAAAGATTAATGAGTAGCTGCTTTTGAATTGTGGTGCTGGAGAAGACTCTTGAGAGTCCCTTGTACTGCAAGGAGATCCAACCAGTCCATTCTAAAGGAGATCAATCCTGGGTGTTCATTGGAAGGACTGATGCTAAAGCTGAAACTGCAATACTTTGGCCACCTCATGCAACGAGTTGACTCACTGGAAAAGACTCTGATGCTGGGAAAGGTTGGGGGCAGGAGGAGAAGGGGACGACAGAGAATGAGATGGCTGGATGGCATCACCGACTCTATGGACATGAGTTTGAGTGAACTCCGGGAGTTGGTGATGGACAGGGAGACCTGGCGTGCTGTGATTAATGGGGTCGCAGAGAGTCGGACACGACTGAGTGACTGAACTGAACTGAACTGAAGAATCATTCATGTAATTAAGGAAATATCTTAAAGTGAAAATATTTAATGTGAGAGACTGATATTAAAAGAGAAAAAGGAACAGGAAACAAAGACAGGCAGATAAAATTGCATTAGTGAAATAACGACAAGATGCTATAAGAAAGGAAAATTTGGAGACCAAGAAAGGGCTTTTCACACAAGGTGAAATATAATTACCTCTGAGAGGGAGGATTACAGATAATTTTAATTCACGTTTTTCTCTTTTGTGTTTGCCTATATTTTCTATTTTTACATCATGATATTGCTGCTTATGCAAAAACATTCTGACTATAAAAGCAATACATTCTTTGTTAATTATTATAAATAAAGATATATTCTGTTTACATATATATTCTCTGTTAAAATGTTTTTAACAGAGAATATATATGAATATGTGTACATATATATATATATATAGACATATATATGTAAAACACTGAAAAGAACATTGAAACTGTCTATTAATTAACTACCAGAATTATAATTTTGGTGTATTTGCTGTATTTGGGATATTTTCTTTCAGTAACTTTTTTCTTTGTTATCTGAGTCTATAATTTGGCTTCTTTTCTCTTAGGAAATGTAGAGCATGTATATTCCATTGTTGCTACATTTTAAAAAATAAACTTTTGACGTTTTCATGAAATTATATATACCACTTTTATTAATTACTATTGGACATTTGGATTATTTCCAATTTGGGGCTATTAAACTATTTTAGTTCATAATGAGCATCTTTATTCCATAAATCTTTGTACTGGTTTCACATTATTTCCTTAGCTCCTTGGGAACAGAATTGCAATATAAAAGGTGGGAACGTTTTTAAGACTTATTTATACACGTTGCAAATTTGTTTCTAGAAAATAGGACACGGAGGTCTGGAACAGACTATCCCTCATACAGTTCACTGTCTGCATTAACATGATTGTGCTATCCGACTGTCCTCATTAACATTTTACTACTCAGAGAGACTCCAGCCCAGGCAAATGAGTTGATTGCTCATTTTAGGGACTTCCTGAAAGACCCATAAATGCTTCAGTGAAAAGTACTCTAAGATTCTTTGAATCTTTTCTTCAACTCACCTTGCTGTTTCCACCGATGCTAGACTGTTGTATCATGATACTCACTTAATCCTAATCAAACCCTCCTTAAACTTTAAGCTTCTAATATTTGGTAAATTCCAACCTACCGTCCGGTACCCTAGACAAAAAGTAATGCAAAGCTCATGTTCTCCCTTAGCTCAGCAGTCAATTAACTCGATTTTGTCTTTACAATTTATGCTGGTGACAGTCTATACACTTTCCAGTGTATAAAAGCCCACAGTAGGAAATCAGATTTGCATCAACATATCTATCCAAAGAGATGGTACAATCAGATGTTCACCTAAACAAGCAGCCAACTCCATTCGTGGAAACCTAATCAGGTAGATCTTATTAAATACAAAGAAGAATTATTGGTAAGAACATTGTGCAACCCTTTTACCAGGAAACTTCTGGTTTATGCCTATGTCCTTGTAAAATTATTAATAGCACCCTTTTCACTCTTAGAAGTGCCGTTCTTAGGGTATGCTTTCCCAGCAGTTCTTCGCTGTCAAGCAGGAACTATTCTTTGCATGACACCCAGGACTCTACTTTTGATAGTTCCGGGGCAATTCTAATGCATCTCTGCTTGGCTGGGCATCCAGGGACCATTTTGCCACTTGATACAGAAGTGATGATGGGTAACACAGATGTCTTACCTGTTAGGGGCTTGGGACTAGTGAGGTTGTTAGACAAGTACATAAATGCCCAATAAAAGTGTATCAAGTGATGAAACTAAAGCAGTTTTGTAGCAAGTTTGATGTCCTTTATTTAAGGGAAGACAATTCATGGATGGGAGGAGTACAGCACCTCACAAGCAGTGCAGCACTCTTCCTGAAGGTTTTGGGCAAAAACTGAGTTTTCGAGTGTGAGAAGAGGCAGCGGGAACCGGGGCTTGACTGGCCAGGAGGTTGGGAATTTCTTTCTAAGGCAAACAGGTCCCAGATTTTAGGATAAGTGAGTTAGCTGACTGGGAGAATTGTAACTGGTGTGTGTTAAGTATCCTTGACAGGTGTTTCCTGTAGGTGAGGCTGTCCTTTTCTCTCTCTCTCTCTCTTTTTTTTTATTGGAGGCTAATTATTTTACAATATTATATTGGTTGGTTTTGCCATACATTGACATGAATCTGCCCCGGTTGTACATGAGTTCCACCTCCTGAACCCCCCTCCCACCTCCCTCCTCCCTTTATCCTTCCTCTGGGTCATCTCCGCACACCAGCCCTGAGCATCCTGTAACATGCATCGATCCTGAACTGGTGATTTGTTTCACATATGACAACATACACGTTTCAATGCCATTCTCCCAAATCATCCCACCCTCACCCTCTCCCACAGAGTCCCAAAGACTGTTCTATACATCTGTGTCTCTTTTGCTGTCTTGTATACAGGGTTATCATTTGCATCTTTCTAAATTCCATATACATGCATTAGTATACTGTATTGGTGTTTTTCTCTCTGGCTTACTTCACTCTATATAATAGGCTCCAATTTCATACACCTCATTAGAACTGATTCAAATGCATTCTTTTTAATGGCTGAGTAATACTCCATTGTGTATATGTACCAAGCTTTCTTGTCCATTCGTCTGCAGATGGACATCTAGGTTGCTTCCATGTCCTGGCTATTATAAACAGTGCTGCGATGAACATTGGAGTACATGTGTCTCTTTCAATTCTGGTTTCCTCGGTGTGTATGCCCAGGAGTGCGATTGCTGGATCATATGGCAGTTCTATTTCCAGTTTTTTGAGGAATCTCCACACTGTTCTCCATAGTGGCTGTACTAGTTTGCATTCCCACCAAGAGTGTAAGAGGGTTCCCTTTTCTCCACACCCTCTCCAGCATTTATTGCATGTAGACTTTTGGATAGCAGCCATTCTGACAGGTGTGAAATGGTATCTCATTGTGGTTTTGATTTGCATCTCTCTGATTATGAGGGATGTTGAGCATTTTTTCATGTGTTTGTTAGCCATCTTTATGTCTTCTTTGGAGAAATGTCTGTTTAGTTCTTTGGCCCATTTTTGGATTGGGTCACTTATTTTTCTGGAATTGAGCTGCAGGAGCTGCTTGTATATTTTGGAGATTAATCCTTTATCAGTTGCTTCATTTACTATTATTTTCTCCCATTCTGAAGGCTGTCTTTTCACCTTATAGTTTCCTTTGCTGTGCAGAAGCTTTTGATTTTAATTAGGTCCCATTTGTTTATTTTTGCTTTTATTTCCAATATTCTGAGAGGTGGGTCTTGGAGGATCCTGCTGTGATTTATGTCGGAGAGTGTTTTGCCTACATTCTCCTCTAGGAGTTATAGAATCTGGTCTTACATTTAGCTCTCTAATCCATTTTGAGTTTATTTTTGTGTATGGTGTTAGGAAGTGTTCTAGTTTCATCCTTTTATAAGTGGCTGACCAGTTTTCCCAGCACCACTTGTTAAAGAGACTGTCTTTTCTCCATTTTATATTCTTGCCTCCTTTGTCAAAGATAAGGTGTCCATAGGTGCGTGGATTTATCTCTGGGCTTTCTGTTTTGTTCCACTGATCTATATTTCTGTCTTTATGCCAGTACCATACTGTCTTGATGACTGTGGCTTTGTAGTAGAGCCTGAAGTCTGGCAGGTTAATTCCCCCAGTTCCATTCTTCTTCCTCAAGATTGCTTTGGCTATTCGAAGTTTTTTGTATTTCCATACAAATTGTGAGATTATTTGTTCAAGTTCTGTGAAAAATATCATTGGTAGCTTGATAGGGATTGCATTGAATGTATAAATTACTTTGGGTAGTATACTCATTTTCACAATATTTATTCTTCCAATCCACGAACACGGTATATTTCTCCATCTATTAGTGTCCTCTTTGATTACTTTCACTAGTGTTTTATAGTTTTCTATGTACAAGTCTTTTGTTTCCTTAGGTAGATATATTCCTAAGTATTTAATTCTTTTCGTTGCAACAGTGAATGGAATAGTTTCCTTAATTTCTCTTTCTATTTTCTCATTATTAGTGTATAGGAATGCAAGGGATTTCTGTGTGTTGATTTTATATCCTGCAACTTTACTGTATTCATTGATTAGCTCTAGTAGTTTTCTGGTAGAGTCTTTAGGGTTTTCTGTGTAGAGGATCATGTCATCAGTGAATAGTGAAAATTTTACTTCTTCTTTTCCAATTTGTATTCCATTTATGTCTTTTTCTGTTCTGATTGCTGTAGCCAAAACTTCCAGAACTATGTTGAATAGTAGTGGTGAGAGTGGGCATCCTTGTCTTGTTCCTGACTTTAGGGGAAATGCTTTCAGTTTTTCACCATTGAGGATAATGTTTGCTGTGGGTTTGTCATATATAGCTTTTATTATGTTGAGGTATGTCCCTTCTATTCCCACTTTCTGGAGGTTTTTATCATAAATGGATGTTGAATTTTGTCGAAGGCTTTCTCTGCATCTATTGAGATAATCATATGATTTTTATTTTTCAGTTTGTTAATGTGGTGTATTACGTTGATTGATTTGCGGATATTGAAGAATCCTTGCATTCCTGGGATAAAGCCCACTTGGTCATGATGTATGATCTTCTTAATGTGTTGTTGGATTCTGATTGCTAGAATTTTGTTAAGGATTTTTGCATCTATGTTCATCAGTGATATTGGCCTGTAGTTTTCTTTTTTTGTGGGATCTTTACCAGGTTTTGGGATTAGGGTGATGGTGGCCTCATCGAATGAGTTTGGAAGTTTCCCTTCCTCAGCAATTTTCTGGAAGAGTTTGAGTAGAATAGGTGTTAGCTCTTCTCTAAATTTTTGGTAGAATTCAGCTGTGAAGCCGTCTGGACCTGGGCTTTTGTTTGCTGGAAGATTTCTGATTACAGCCTCTAGTTCCATGCTTGTGATGGGTCTGTTCAGTTTTTTTATTTCTTCCTGGTTCAGTTTCATCACGGTGTACTTTTCTAGGAATTTGTCCATTTCTTCCAGGTTATTCATTTTATTGCCATATAATTGCTGATAGTATTCTCTAATAATCCTTTGTATTTCTGTGTTGTCAGTTGTGATCTCTCCATTTTCATTTCTAATTTTATTGATTTGGTTCTTCTCCCTTTGTTTCTTGATGAGTCTGGCTAGTAGTTTGTCAATTTTATTTACCTTCTCAAAGAACCAGCTTTTGGCTTTGTTGATTTTTGCTATGGTCTCTTTTGTTTCTTTTGCATTTATCTCTGCCCTAATTTTTACGATTTCTTTCCTTCTACTGACCCTGGGGTTCTTCATTTCTTCCTTTTCTAGTTTCTTTAGATGTAGAGTTAGGTTATTTAGTTGACTTTTTTCTTGTTTCTTGAGGTGTGCCTGTATTGCTATGAACTTCCCCCTTAGCACTGCTTTTACAGTGTCCCAGAGGTTTTGGGTTGTTGTGTTTTCATTTTCATTTCTATGCATATTTTGATTTCTCTTTTTATTTCTTCTATGATTTGTTTATTATTCAGCAGCGTGTTGTTCAGCCTCCATATGTTGGCATTTTTAATGGTTTTTCTCCCGTAATTGAGATCTAATCTTACTGCATTGTGGTCAGAAAAGATGCTTGGAATGATTTCAATTTTTTTGAATTTACCAAGGCTAGATTTATGGCCCAGGATGTGGTCTATCCTGGAAAAGGTTCCGTGTGCGCTTGAGAAGAAGGTGAAATTCATTGTTTTGGGTGAAATGTCCTATAGAGATCTATTAGGTCTAACTGGTCTATTGTATCATTTAAAGTTTGTGTTTCCTTGTTAATTTTCTGTTTAGTTGATGTATCCATAGATGTGAGTGGGGTATTAAAGTCTCCCACTATTATTGTGTTATTGTTAATTTCCCCTTTCATACTTATTAGTAATTGTCTTACATATTGCTCCTATGTTGGGTGCATAAATATTACAATTGTTATATCTTCTTCTTGGATTGATCCTTTGATCATTATGTAGTTTCCTTCTTTGTCTCTTTTCACAGCCTTTGTTTTAAAGTCTATTTTATCTGATATGAGTATTGCTACTCCTGCTTTCTTTTGGTCTCTATTTGCATGGACTATCTTTTTCCAGCCCTTCACTTTCAGTCTGTATGTGTCCCTTGTTTTGAGGTGGGTCTCTTGCAGACAACATATATGGGGGTCTTGTTTTTGTATCCATTCAGCCAGCCTTTGTCTTTTGGTTGGGACATTCAACCCATTTACGTTTAAGATAATTATTGATAAGTACTATCCCATAGCCATTTTCTTTATTGCTTTGGGTTCAAGTTTATACACCCTTTCTGTGTTTCCTGTCTAGAGAAGATCCTTTAGCATTTGTTGGAGAGCTGGTTTGGTGATCCTGAATTCTCTCAGCTTTTGCTTGTCTGTAAAGCTTTTGATTTCTCCTTCATATTTGAATGAGATCCTTGCTGGGTACAGTAATCTGGGCTGTAGGTTATTTTCTTTCATCACTTTAAGTATGTCTTGCCATTCCCTCCTGGCCTGAAGAGTTTCTGTTGAAAGATTGGCTGTTATCCTTATGGGAATCCCCTTGTGTGTTATTTGCTGTTTTTCCCTTGCTGCTTTTAATATTTGTTCTTTGTGTTTGATCTTTGTTAATTTGATTAATATGTGTCTTGGAGTATTTTGCCTTGGGTTTATCCTGCTGGGGACTCTCTGGGTTTCTTGGACTTGGGTGATTATTTCTTTCCCCATTTTAGGGAAGTTTTCAACTATTATCTCCTCAAGTATTCTCTCATGGTCTTTCTTTTTATCTTCTTCTTCTGGGACTCCTATGATTCGAATGTTGGAGTGTTTAACATTGTCCCAGAAGTCTCTAATATTGTCCTCATTTCTTTTAATTCGTTTTTCTTTTTTCCTGTTTCATTTATTTCTACAATTCTATCTTCTAGCTCGCTTATCCTGTCTTCTGCCTCTGTTATTCTACTGTTTGTTCCCTCCAGAGTGTTTCTGATCTCATCTATTGCATTATTTATTGTATATTGACTCTTTTTTATTTCCTCTAAGTCCTTATTAAACCTTTCTTCCATCTTCTTAATCCTTTTCTCCAGGTTATTTATCTGTAACTCCATTTTGCTTTCAAGATTTTGAATCATTTTCACTACCAAAATTCTAAATTCTTTATCAGGTAGATTCCCTATTTCTTCCTCTTTTGTTTGTGTTGGTGGGCATTTATCTTGTTTCTTTACTTGCTGGGTATTTCTCTGCCTCTTCATCTTGCTTATATTGCTTTGCTTGGGGTGGCCTTTCCCTCTTCTGGCAGTTTGTGGAGTTCTCTTTATTATGTAGTTTCCCCGCTGTGTGTGGGGTTGGACGGGTGACTTGTCAAGGTTCCCTGGTTTGGGAAGCTTCTGTCGGTGTTCTGGTGGGTGGAGCTGGATTTGTTCTCTCTGGAGTGCAATGAAGTGTCCAGTAATGAGTTATGAGATGTCAGTGGGTTTGGAGTGACTTTGGGCAGCCTGTATATTGAAGCTCAGGGCTATTTTCCTGTGTTGCTAGAGAATTTGCGTGGTATGTCTTGCTCTGGAACTTGTTGACCCTTGGGTGGTGCTTGGTTTTAGTGTAGGTATGGAGACATTTGATGAGCTCCTATCGAATAATGTTCCTTAGAGTCAGGAGTTCTCTGGTGTTCTCAGGATTCGGACTTAAGCCTCTTGCCTCTGGTTTTTGGTCTTATTCTTGGAGTAGCCTCTAGACTACTCTATCTGTCATTTCCAAGGTGGTTCCCTCTGTTTTAGCTTCTGTTTGCTGGTCTCTTCAGTGTCTAATTTCCGCTCTGACACTAGGGTGCGGGTGGACACTTTTTAAGGCTCAGTTGTTCAGTCCTGTTCTGGGAAAGGAGGAACAATGCAGACAAATATCTCTGGCATCTGTGGGGAGTGCTCGCAGCGTCTCAGCCACACTGGGTTTGCCCCCACTCACAGCACGTGTGCTGTCCCAGTCTACACTGCACAGGCTCTAGGTTGCTCTGCCGGGAACTGTCTGAGGCTGGCACTGGGTTGTATGCACTTCCCAGGTCTGAGCGGCTCAAGTTCAGGTTCTCAGATACTCCACAAAGGCGCAGACTTGGTTGGGCCTGTGTTTTGTGCCTTCCCTGGTCCAAGCAGCTCAGGTGACCAGGTGTTTGGTGAGCGCGGTTGCTGCGACTTATTGCCTCCCCAGTTCCTGCCACTTGGTTTTCTGGGTGTACAACCGGCGCACCTTCTCAGGCGGATATTGACTGGCCCGAGCCCAAGAAGTCTTGATTAGCAACAAAACCTGCCTGCAGTTTGGTATCCGATGCCTTTCTGGGGCCGCGATTGCCCCCTACAGCTCTGGCTGCCCTCCCTTGCCTGTCTCGGAGGGGAGAAGGGGGATGGGCCGACCACAGCCGGCTCGCTCTGCTCAGTCCTTTGTTCTGTGAGCAGGGCTGGCGGAGTCTTAGGTTAGAGCTTTTCGCCTTTTCGTGGGGAAGCTATCCCAGTCTGCTTTGCTATCCCCAGTTCTCTCAGATTGTTCTCGCGGCATTCAAGCCCAGTCCTCTCTCTAAGCAGTTCAGCCGGCTCCTCCCTGCCCAGCCCCCGCTTGCTAATGGCGTATGCAGGCATCTGTGTTGCTTCTCCACTGGGAGTTACCGTTTGGTGGGTAATCTGTGGGTTTTAATTATTTCTTTCTTTTTCCTCCTGGTTATGTGGCCCTCTGAGCTTCCAAGGCTCGCCACAGATTTGCCAGTGAGAGTGTTTCCTGGTGTTTGGAAATTTCTCTCTTTTTAAAGCCTCCCTTCCCGGGACAGAGCTCCATCCTTACTTCTTCTGTCTCTCTTTTTATCTTTTATGTTTTTTCCTACCTCCTTTCGAAGACAATGGGCTGCTTTTCTGGGTGCCTGATGTCCTCTGCCAGCATTCAGAAGTTGTTTTGTGGACTTTACTCCACGTTCAAATGTTCTTTTGATGAATTTGTCGGGGAGAGAGTGGTCTCACCATCCTATTCCTCCGCCATCTTGTTCCTTCATGCTTGAGGCTGTCTTAAGTATAGGTTTGTGACATGCACAGGGCCACGGAGGTAAACTCCATTTTGTAGGTCCCTATAGATGAACGGAAAAGTAGGAAGTCAAGAAACACCTGGAGTAACAGGCAAATTTGGCCTTGGAGCACGAAATGAAGCAGGGCAAAGGCTAATAGAGTTTTGTCAAGAGAACACACTGGTCATAACAAACACCCTCTTCCAACAACACAAGAGAAGACTCTACACATGGACATCACCAGATGGTCAACACCGAAATCAGATTGATTATATTCTTTGCAGCCAAAGATGGAGAAGCTGTATACAGTTAGCAAAAACAAGACCAGGAGCTGACTATGGCTCAGATCATGAACTCCTTATTGCCAAATTCAGACTTAAATTGAAGAAAGTAGGGAAAACCATTAGACCATTCAGATATGACCTAAATCAAATTCCTTATGATTATACAGTGGAAGTGAGGAATAGATTTAAGGGACTAGATCTGATTGATAGAGTGCCTGATGAACTCTGGACGGAGGTTCATGACATTGTACAGGAGACAGGGACCAAGACCATCCCCATGGAAAAGAAATGCAAAAAAGCAAAATGGCTGTCTGAGGAAGCCTTACAAATAGCTGTGAAAAGAAGACAAGTGAAGAGCAAAGGAGGAAAGGAAATATATAAGCATCTGAATGCAGAGTTCCAAAGAATAGCAAGGAGAGATAAGAAAGCCTTCCTCAGCGAACAATGCAAAGAAATAGAGGAAAACAACAGAATAGAAAAAACAAGAGATCTTTTCAAGAAAATTAGAGATATCAAGGGAACATTTCATGCAAAGATGGGCTCGATAAAGGACAGAAATGGTATGGACCTAACAGAAGCAGAAGATATTAAGAAGAGGTGGCAAGAATACACAGAACTGTACGAAAAAGATCTTCACGATGAAGATAATCACAATGGCATGATCACTCACCTGGAGCCAGACATCTTGGAATGTGAAGTCAAGTGGGCCTTAGAGAGCATCACGATGAACAAAACTAGTGGAGGTGATGGAATTCCAGTTGAGCTATTTCAAATCCTGAAAGATGATGCTGTGAAAGTGCTGCACTCAATATGCCAGCAAATTTGGAAAACTCAGCAATGGCCACAGGACTGGAAAAGGTCAGTCTTCATTCCAATCCCAAAGAAAGGGAATGCCAAAGAATGCTCAAACTACCGCACAATTGCACTCATCTCACACGCTAGTAAAGTCATGCTCAAAATTCTCCAAGCTAGGCTTCAGCAATATGTGAATCGTGAACTTTCAGATGTTCAAGCAGGTTTTAGAAAAGGCAGAGGCACCAGAGATCAAATTGCCAACATCCGCTGGATCATGGAGAAAGCAAGAGAGTTCCAGAAAAACATCTATTTCTGCTTCATTGACTATGCCAAAGCCTTTGACTGTGTCGATCACAATAAACTGTGGAAAGTTCTGAAAGAGATGGGAATCCCAGACCACCTGACCTGCCTCTTGAGAAACCTGTATGCAGGTCAGGAAGCAACAGTTAGAAATGGACAGGGAACAACAGACTGGTTCCAAATAGGAAAAGGAGTACGTCAAGGTTGTATATTGTCACCCTGCTTATTTAACTTATATGCAGAGTACATCATGAGGAACGCTGGGCTGCAAGAAGCACCAGCTGGAATCAAGATTGCTGGGAGAAATATCAATAACCTCAGATGTGCAGATGACACCACTCTTATGGTAGAAAGTGAAGAGGAACTCAAAAGCCTCTTGATGAAAGTGAAAGAGGAGAGTGAAAAGGTTGGCTTGAAGCTCACCATTCAGAAAACTAAGATCATGGCATCTGGTCCCATCACTTCATGGGAAATAGATGGGGAAACAGTGGAAACAGTGTCAGACTTTATTTTTTGGGGCTCCAAAATCACTGCGGATGTTGATTGCAGCCAGGAAATTAAAAGACGTTTACTCCTTGGAAGGAAAGTTATGACCAGCCTAGATAGCATATTAAAAAGCAGAGACATTACTTTGCCAACCAAGGTCCATCTAGTCAAGGCTATGGTTTTTCCCGTGGACATGTATGGATGTGAGAGTTGGACTGTGAAGAAAGCTGATCGCCGAAGAATTGATGCTTTTGAACTGTGGTGCTGGAGAAGACTCTTGAGAGTCCCTTGGACTGCAAGGAGATCCAACCAGTCCATTCTAAAGGAGATCAATCCTGGGTGTTCATTGGAAGGACTGATGCTAAAGCTGAAACTGCAATACTTTGGCCACTTCATGTGACGAGTTGACTCACTTGAAAAGAGTCTGATGCTAGGAGGGATTGGGGGTAGGAGGAGACGAGGACGACAGAGAATGAGATGGCTAGATGGCATCACCAACTTGATGGACATGAGTTTGAGTGAACTCTGGGAGTTGGTGATGTACAGGGAGGCCTGGCGTGCTGTGGTTCATGGGGTCGCAAAGAGTCAGACATGACTGAGCAACTGAACTGACTGACTGATTGATAGATGAATTAACTTTATCAGGTATAAACTGCTATGAAATCAACTCAAAATACTGCTGTGTAGTCTAAGAGTTGTGCTATTTGCATGGAGAAGGAAAGCATGAATTTTTGCTTTTTGAATGCAGAGGACTTTGTTATTCAGTTCAGTTCAGTTCAGTCGCTCAGTCGTGTCCGACTCTTTGTGACCCCATGAATCACAGCATGCCAGGCCTCCCTGTCCATCACCAACTCCCGGAGTTCACTCAAACTCATTTCCATCGAGTCAGTGATGCCATCCAGACATCTCATTCTCTGTTGTTCCCTTCTCCTCCCACCTGCAATCCTTCCCAGCATCAGATTTTTTTCCAGTGAATCAACTCGTCGCATGAGGTGGCCAAAGCATTGGAGGCACTCGGGCTTCAGTAGTTGCAGTATGCAGGCTCAGTAGCTGTGGCTCGAGGTCTTAGTTGCTCTGTGACATGTGGAATCTTCCCAAACCCTGAATCGAAACTGTGTCCCCTGCACTGGCAGGCAGGTTGTTGTGCACTGTACCACAAGGGAAGTCTGGTTATTAACTTCTTGTTTGATTTTTAAAACTTCTATTATATCATAGCCCAGTTGAACCATGGGAAAAGGAAAACTATTTTAAAATATTCAAACCCAGATTGCTTTGATTTGGATCTCTTCTGGTGAGGCAAGGTCTTCACATGTCCTTGGGAGGAAAGAATTCAAAACTGGATCTTAATGGAGCTGGGTTTATGGAAAGGGGAGAGAGTGGGTACAATGAATGAAATGTTTGTGTAGATAGTAATGAAGTGTTTACCTATAGTTGTTTGTATATGCTCTTCCACAATTTACTTGGTTCTTGAAAAATGTTGCCATGACAACATTTTTACAAACAGGGTGGAATTGCACAGTAGATGAATCACGACTTTCCATGCAAGACAAAGAAACAAATGTTATCCTGTTAGGGCTGGCTTTATGAAGTTTAAAAATTACAGCAAACAGTTTAATGAGACTTTCTTATTGTTTTTCTCAAAGAAAACAAAGCAAGTGCAAAGGAGGGTAGGAGCTGTGAATTATATTTATAGCCATAATATTATTGCATTAGAGCACAGATCTGTTACCTAAGCCTAATATGTTGGTATCCCAACCTTTCTTATAAGACAGGTTGAGATGGTCTCTTTCAAATATATAGTCAAGGAGTTCACCCCCCACCCCCACCCCCCCGCCCACCCACGACAGGAACATGACAAGAAGATGTCTTCTTACCTGGTTGAAAGAGTTGGGTAGACAAATCATCTCTTCAGGTTGAGAGGCAGAGTGATTGTGCAGGTGGTTCCAGGCACTATGGTGAGCCTTCTGGCAGGGCAGGAAGCTTGAGAGGGATCCTGCTTGAGGGAGTAAATTTGAGTGTCTGTGTGATTCTTTGAGATGCCATATGCAGGTCATACAATCATGTACTAACATAGTCTAAATCGATTGGTGTACGATATGATGATATGTCATCTGTTGGTTCAAGTAGGCCATGACTTAGGACAGGGGAATGATTATATTGCAGGCATTTTATTTTGGATACAAAGCTGTGAGTACTGATAGGCTCTTGGCCATGAGTCTTGTCTTGGTGATTCTCAAATTTAAGCCTGCATCAGAATTGACTGGGGGTTTGTTAAAACTTAGATTATTTTTCACTCCTGGGTATATATCTAAAAAACCAAAGTCATTAATTTGAAAGGTACATGCTTGCCAATGTTCATGTTAGTACTATTTACAATTGCCAAGATGTGGAAGAAACCTAAATGTCCACCAACAGACAAATGGATAAAGAAGATGTGGTCCATATACATACAATGGAGTATTACTCAACTATAAAAAAGAATGAAATTTTGCCATTTGCAACAGCATAGCTGAACCAGGAGGGTCTTATGCTTAGTGAAATAAGTCAAACTGAGAAAGACAAATGCTGTATGATATCACTATATGTAGAATCTTAAAAATACAACAAACTAGTGAATATAACAGAAAAGAAACAGATTCACAGATATAAAGAACAAAGTGGTGGCTACCAACGGGAAGAGGGAAGTGGGGGACAGGCAGGATAGAGGTAGGGGATTAAGAAGTACAAACTATTATGTATAAAATAAGCCACAAGGATATATTGTACAACACAGGGAATATAGCAAATGTTTCTAATAACTATACTTCATTTATAGTTATTTGCTATATTCCCTATAACATAGCAAATAGGTATTTGCTATATTTCATGTAATATAAATGCTATGAATGTAGTATGGGCTCCCCTGGTGGCTCAGATGGTAAAGAATCTGCCTGCAATGCGGGAGACCCAGCTTCAGTCTCTGGTTTGGGAAGAAACCTGGAGAAGGGACAGAGAAGCCTGGTGGGCTACAGTCCATGGGGTCACAAAAAGTCAAATAACGACTGAGTGACTAACACACATAAATGGAGTATAACCTTTAAAAATTGTGAATCACTATATTGTACACATGTAACTTATATAATATTGTATACGAACTATACTTTAATTAAAAAAACCCTTCATATTGCTGAGTTCACTCCTAGAAATTTTTTTTTTTTACCATTAAAAAATAAAAATTATTGAGGTAGAGTTGATTTACAATGTGTTAGTTTCAGGTATACAGTAAACTGAATCAGTTATACATACAAACACATTGGGATCTTCTCTTATAGGCTATTACAGAGGACTGAATTTCCTGTGCTACACAGGTCTTTATTAGTTGTCTATTTTATACTTAGTGGTGTGTTTGTAACAATTCCAATCTTCCAATTTATCCCTCCCCAAATCTTTACCACTTTTAGGCATACAGTTCAGTGGTAATAACTATGTTAATAACATTGAGCAATTATCACCACCATCCAACCCCATGAACTCTTTCACCTTGTAAAACTGAAACAATACCCATTAAATACTACTTCACTTCCTCATTCCCAGCTCCAGACAATGACCAGGAGTATTATTCTTCTAAAAATATATCCAAACAACCTATGTTTTCCCCAATTCATCAAAAAAGAAAACTGGATGATTGTGTTAATAGTATTATTAAAACCTCAAATATTAAAAATATTATGGTACTCCATCTAGAAAGCCTCAACATTGGTGTCAATATGTGACAAACCTAATTTTAGTTTTTTGTAATGTAGCTGGAAAGAGGTACAGCTAGATGTCAACGGTGATGCTCATTCACTTTTACATCCCTAAATCTTTCTGTACCCTCTTGTTTTTACTCAGACCCACCTATTTTTATTTGCTTTAAAACATTTTATTGCAATCTTTCTAATCAAGATCACCTAATCGATTTTGGTCCCCAAATTTCTAGGCAGCCCGCCCCATCTCCACCGGAGTTTGACAGCTGCTCACACGGGTTCACGCAGGAAACACGTGAAATTCCAAGGATCTGACCAACACCAGGTAGGACATCCTCTGCGTCAGCAAAATCCTAAAACACAGGACCCAGGCAGAAGGCACGTTGCTCTCCACTTCCTGGTCCTGTTTAGCCTGTTGCTAAAGTGGCAGGAACATCCCAGCCACCCCAAAAGTGCTTCTCCAAGAGAATTCCAAACCTTAGGTCTTCAGTCACCAGGCTAGCCTGGAATCTCTGTGAAGGGGTACTGCCCTGGCTGGGCTTCCAAAGCTCTCAGGCCTTCTTTTAAGAATACACCGGTGGACGTTTTAACTCCCTCGTGGTGCCTCGGACCCTCCTTCGAGAATCAGGAGCCTGCATGCCGGTAGCTGTGCAAAGACGGCACAGGCTGCAGCCTCCCCCTAGTTTGGGGAAGGTTGTGTAGCACACGACGAGGGAACCACCTCAGTACCATCTTCATTCTGCGCCTGTTCGCCGCACAAAGAGTCACTCCTAGAAATTTTGAATTTGTATTTCTAACAAGATCCCAAGTGACACTGATGCTATTGGTATGGGCACCACACTTTGAGAACAACAGTTTTACCCAAAACTCACCTATTAGAGAGTAGGGGATCAGAGGTCTTCTGATTTCCTTTCCCCTACCTGTTAATGGCTGGGTGGTAATTTGGGAGGTCTCCAGTGGAGAAGGTTGAAGGTGAGACTTCTCTGTCTGAGGTATGTTTGGTAAAGAAGAGTTAAGAAAAGAACTTTCTTTAATCAGTTCCTAGGCACTGCAAGAGGGACTATTTTCTGGATTTTCTGTAATCGAGAAATGTTGAGACTAGAGGTGTGAGAAAATGCTACTCAGCATAGTTCTCCACTGGCAAGATTAGCATCACGGGGAAACTTATTAGAAATGCAAACGTTTAGACTCTACTCCAGGGCTGCTGAATCAGAGTTCACATTTAACAAACTTCCAGGTGATTGATAAGCACAGTAAACTCTGAGCAGCACAACCCTGGGGACTAAGATTCGTTGATCAGTCACAAAGTCGTGTCCGACTCTTTACGATTCCGTGAACTGCAGCACACCAGGCTTCTCAGTCTTCATCATCTCCCAGAGTTGGCTCAAACTCATGTCCACAGAGTCGGCGATGACATCCAACCATATCATACTCTGTCATCTCCTTCTCTTCCTGCCTTTAATCTTTCCCAGCATCATGGACTTTTCCAATAAATTGGCTCTTTGCATCAGGTGGCCAAAGTATTGGAGCTTCAGCTTCAGCATCAGTCCTTCCAATGAATATTCAGGACTGATTTCCTTTTGGATTGACTGGTTGGATTTCCTTGCAGTCCAAAGGACTCTCAAGAGTCTTCTCCAACACCACAGTCCAAAAGCATTAATTCTTCTGCACTCGGTTTTCTTTATGGTCCAACTCTCACATCCAAACATGGCTACTATAAAAACCTAGCTTTGACTAGATGGACCTTTGTCGGCAAAGTAATGTCTCTGCTTTTTAATATGCTGTCTAGGTTGGTCATAGCTTCTCTTCCAAGGAGTAAGCATCCTAATTTCATGGTTGCAGTCACCATCTGCAGTGATTTTGGAGCCCAAGAAAATAAAGTTTGTCACTGTTTCCATTGTATTCCCATCTATTTGCCCTGAAGTGATGGGACCAGATGCCATGATCTTAGTTTTTTGAATGTTGAGCTTTTTCACTCTCCTCTTTCACTTTCATCAAGAGGTTCTTTAGTTCCTCTTCACTTTTTGCCATAAGGGTGTTTTCATCTGTATGCATGAGGTTCTTGATATTTCTCCTGGCAGTCTTTATTCCAGTTTGTGCTTCATCTAGTTTGACATTTTGTATGATGTACTCTGCATATAAGTTAAATATGCAGGGTGACAATATACAGCCTTGACATACTCCTTTCCCAATTTTGAACCAGTCTATTGTTCCATGTCTGGTTCTAACTGTTGCTTCTTGATGTGCATACAGATTTCTCAGGAGGCAGGTAAGGTGATCTGGTATTCCCATCTCTTTTAAGAATTTTAAGAATTTTCCACAGTTTGTTGTGATCCACACGGTCAAAAGCTTTAGTGTAGTCAATGAAGCAGAAGTAGATTTTTTTTTTCTGGAATTCTCTTGCTTTTTTTATGATCCAATGGATGTTGGCAATTTGATCTCTTGTTCCTCTGCCTTTTCTAAATCCAGCTTGAACATCTGGAAGTTCTCAGTTCACATACTGTTGAAGCCTAGCTTGAAGGATTTTAAGCATTACCTCGCTAGCATGTGAAATAAGTACAATTGTGTGGTAGTTTGAACATTCTTTGGCATTGCCTTTCTTTGGGATTGGAATGAAAACTGACCTTTTCCAGTCCTGTGGCCACTATTGAGTTTTCCAAATTTGCTGGCATATTGAGTGCAGCATTTCAATAGCATCATCTTTTAGGATTTGAAATAGCTCAGTTGGAATTCCATCACCTTCACTATCTTTGTTTGTAGTGATGTTTCCTAAGGTCCACTTGACTTCACACTCCGGGATATCTGGCTCTAGGTGAGTGATCATACCATCCAGGTCATTAAGGTCTTTTCTGTATAGTTCTGTGTATTCTTGCCACCTCTTCTTAATATCTTCTGCTACGTCCCTACCACGTCTGTCTTTTAGTGTGGTTTGACTCTATGGACCTTTGTCGGCAAAGTGATGTCTCTGCTTTGAAATAGGCTGTCTAGATACCTGAATTTTAGCCCAAGTTCTGCCTCTGCCCAACTCTGTGATGCTTTCTGGGCTTTTGAGTGTGGGCAGGGGGTGAATTGGTGACCTGCAAGTCTCCTGCCAGCTCTGGGGTACTGTATTTGTGAGTCACAGCCTGGCAGGTCTGAACTTGCTCTGCCATTCCAGGAGGCTTCTAAGTAGAGCTGATTCACTTTGGTGTACAGTAGAAATTAACACTGGAGAAGGCAATGGCAAGCCACTCCAATACTCTTGCCTAGAAAATCCCATGGATGGAGGAGCCTGGTAGGCTGCAGTCCGTGGGGTCGCTAAGGGTCGGACACGACTGAGCGATTTCATTTTCACTTTTCACTTTCCACTTTCACACATTAGAGAAGGAAATGGCAACCCACTCCAGTGTTCTTGCCTGGAGAATCCCAGGGACAGGGGAGCCTGGTGGGCTTCCGTCTATGGGGTCGCACAGAGTCGGACACGACTGAAGTGACTCAGCAGCAGCAGCAGCAGAAATTAACACAACACTGTAAAGCAGCTTTGCTCCAATAAAAATTAAAAAAAATATATTTGTAAGCCCTCGGGCCTCTGAAGTTCTGAGGCTTCTTCTCATTCCTGCCTCCCCTGTGAGCTCTGTGAACCCCTTTGGGAGGACAGAGCAGCCATGTGCTGAGGACATGACATCATTCCATGTACCTGAATTCCTGGGAGGAAGCCCAATGTATAATCTCTTATGAATTAAACCACAGCAGTCTGGGAAAAGGGCATGCGTCTGATGGCCGTATCTGATAAGAAAACCCTTGTCTTGAGTAGCCTTTAAGAAAACAGCTGGGTCAGCCTCTGGACTTTGACTCTCAGTAAGTTACAAATGATCACAATATTATGTACTTAGCTTTCACATAGATAATATCCCTCCAAACAAACAAAATGCTGTCTTTAGGGAATTGGAAATTTCCCACCGTATGAAAGGGTTAAAACCACGTGTATTTTCAGACTTGAAACATAAGTTAATTAATATAAAATGGGCAGGAAAGATATCTGTGGCTCAAATTAATAAGCAGGATTTCATTTGGGAATGTTTAATCTGCTTGATAGGATAAAGTGTTCATAAAGACTTCAAACATGCTAGTTTTCATATAAAGCATATTTTCTTAAGACTAGCTCTGTGTTGGTACAACTTACCCTAGTTCAGTGTTCACCAGGATTGCATTTTGTAGTTCTTTCATAGTCCATTATCCTGACATTTTATTAATTTAAGCCCACTTTCTTTCAAGTCAATGAATCAAGCATTTTTTGTCCATAGTTGCTATTGGAGGGGTTTATCTGATTGTTACATGAGGTTTCCTTTGGTTATTTTGTTAAGAGGAACTTTAGATCCCTTTTTCGATTTGTATGAGCAGAAAGTGAAGAACTAAAGAGCCTCTTGATGAAAGTGAAAGAAGAGAGTGAAAAAGTTGGCTTAAAGCTCAACATTCAGAAAACTAATGGTGATTGCAGCCATGAAATTAAAAGACACTTACTACCTGGAAGAAAAGTTATGACCAACCTAGACAGCATATTAAAAAGCAGAAACATTACTTTGTCAACAAAGGTCTGTCTAGTTAAAGCTATGGTTTTTCCAGTAGTCATGTATGGATGTGAGAGTTGGACCATAAAGAAAGCTGAGTACCAAAAATTGATGCTTTTGAACTGTGGTGTTGGAGAAGACTCTTGAGAGTCCTTTGGACTGCAAGGAGATCCAACCAGTCAGCTGATGCTGAAGCTGAAGCTCCAATACTTTGGCCACCTGATGCGAAGAGCCAATTTATTGGAAAAAACCATGATGCTGGGAAAGATTGAAGGCAGGAAGAGAAGAGGATGACAGAGGATGAGATGGTTGGATGGCATTACCAACTTGATAGACATGAGTTTGAGTAAGCTCCAGGAGTTGGTGATGGACAGGGAAGCCTGCTGTACTGCAGTCGATGGGGTCGCTAAAAGTTGGACATGACTGAGTGACTGAACTGACTGATGGGAGAAATAAGCTTGCTGCTGCTGCTGCTAAGTTGCTTCAGTCGTGTCCGACTCTGTGCGACCCCACAGACAGCAGCCCACCAGGCTCCCCCATCCCTGGGATTCTCCAGGCAAGAACACGAGTGGGTTGCCATTTCCTTCTCCAGTGCATGAAAGTGAAAAGTGAAAATGAAGTTGCTCAGTCATGTCTGACTCTTAGCTACCTGATGAACTGCAGCCTACCAGGCTTCTGTGTCTATGGGATTTTCCAGGCAAGAGTACTGGAGTGGGTTGCCATTGCCTTCTCCGAAAATAAGCTTGACAGACTGACTATTTCTATTGGATATCTTTTTGCCCTCTTTGAAATGTTTTCACTTTGTGTATTATAGATTTAAATAAACAACCAAACAGCCAGATTCAGAGATGAGGATATACTCAACCATGCAGAGGAAAAGCAAGTGCAGCTTAGCTTGGGGTGCAACCTGGGGACTTCCATGAGGATGTGCACCCTGTCTGGCCAGACTCTATAGCAGCAAAGGGGCTGCAGCCACCAAGCCCCCACCCTGAACACCTTGCATGTTGCTCCCCAGTCTGGGCAGTCCCACAAGTATCAGAGCTTCACCTCTGAAGTCCCCTTTCAGGCTCACATCCCAGCAGGTTGCTGATTGACTGAGGTTTGGGGGGGACCAAAGCCCCACAGAGGCCAGCTCTGCCAAATGTCCTCTTCCGTCCCGCTCAACGGCAGCCCTCAAGCCATTCATTTTCAGTTTATGAAAACACTGGGGTGGATTTAGCTTTTCCTTGGGGAAACAAAAAGCAGCACAAAGGGATCTTCTTTCAAAATAGTGGGCATTTGAAACTGGTGCTGCAGCTGCAGGGACTGTTTAATTCTCAAGCATTTCATTTTCTGTAAGTGCTTTAAAGAGATGCTGAAGAGGGAGCCCTGAGCGCTTTGGAAATGGAGGACGTTGAAAGCCTGTATTTATCTGCCCTTTGCACAAAATCAGTTCTTCTGGGCAGAGGTTTCCAATCTTTTTACGTCGTGGCACACAAAAAATTACATTATTTGAAGAACATTTGGGGGTAAAACCAGAGGGAATTTGATAGCATTTCTAGGAGGATTATTAAAAAATTAATTTTTATGTTACATAATTGTGATAAAAATGTATACATTGTATTAGAGAATGTATTGTTATTTATTTAAAACTTCAAAATAAAGCCTGTTCAAATATTTAAATGAGAAAGTTGAGCTTATTTCTATGAATATAACTTTTATTGTGGAAAAATGTCAAGCATGCGCAAATAAAGAACAGAGTAAAATGACCAACTTTCCTCGATCACATATTTAGGACCTATATGAAATAGTTATCAACATTTTGCCTTTCATATTTCATCTATTCCACCTTTCCTTTTTTTGCCAGAATCTTTAACAGTATGCCCCAGGCATCATTTTATTTCATCTGAAAATACTTCAGTATAAATTGCTAACAGATAGGAGTTAAAAGGATAACCATGATACCATTATGACCTCCGACAAATTAAAATAATTTCCCCAGATTATCCAATACCCAGTCCATGTTTGATTTTCTTCATTTGTCTAAAAAATTTTTCTTTTCTAACTGTTGGTCTGTGTGAAATAAAATCAAAACAAAGTTTGCAATTGATTAATATCCCTTTTAAGCCTCCATTCTTGTATACACGGACATAGATTTTCTTCTGTATACTAAATTTTATTTACTCCCAAATTTTAGTCTATGTATTTTTAAAATAGTTTTATTGAGATGTAATTCACATACCATGATAGACTGAAAAAATGACCCCTTCTACCTCCTGCCAAGACATTAGGTTCTAATCCCTGGAACCGATGATTGTTACCTTGTACAGAAACAGAATTTTTATAGATATAATGAAGTTAAGGATATTGAAATCTGGAGATTATCCTTTATTTATCCTGGAGTAGGCTCCAAATGCAGGTCACATGCTTCTTTATGAGAGAGATGTGACACACTGAAAGCTACATGAAGGAGGCTTTCCTGGTGGCTCAGACGGTAAAGAATCTGCCTGCAATGCAGGAGACCTCTGTTCAATCCCTGGGTTAGGAAGATCCCTTGGAGAAGGAAATGGCTACCCTCTCCAGTATTCTTGTCTGGGGAATTCCATGGACAGAGGAGCCTGGTGGGCTACACTTCATAGGGTCGCAAAGAGTCAGACAAGACTGAGCAACTACACACACACGCACACACAGGCTCCATGAAGATGGAGAGAGTAAAGATGCTGGCTGACTGGACTGATGCAGACACAAGCCAAGGAAAGCCAGTTGGAAGAAGAAGCTTTAAGAGATAAGGCATGGATGAATTCTTGGATCCTCCATGGGGTGCATGGCACTGTCAACACCTTGATTTTGCCCCATGATACTGATTGGATTTCTGGCCTCCAGAACTGTGAGAGAATACATTTTTGCTGTTTTAAGCTACCAAGTTTGCAGATTTGTTACAACAGTGCAGGAAAACAAGTATACATACCTATAAACCACCCATTTAAAGTATATAATTCGATAGTTTCTTGCATACTCACAGCCTTGTGCAGTCATAGCCACAATCAATTCTAGAACATTTCATCACCCCCACAAAGAAATCTTGTTCCCATTAGCAATCACCTTTATCTTCTCCACCCCTCAGCCTTAGATAACCATGAATCTACCTTCCGTCTCCATAGATTTGCCTATGGTAGACATTTCATATAATGGAATCAAGCAACATATGGTCTTTTGTATCTGACTTCTTTCACTTAGCTTAATGTTGTCAAGATTCATCCATGTTGTGTCAGGTATCAGCACTTCATTCCTTTACTGCTGAATAAGAACATAACTTTTTGATATCAATTTTTAAACTTAAAATGTCTTTGAGAAAATCCTGTCCACACTTTGCTTAAAAAAATGGCAATCTTTTCAAAATATTGATAGTTGCCATTAAAACTGTTTGTACAAGCCAGTGATTAAAAAAAATGTTTAATCTATTTTTACAGCCACTCTAAAACTTATAATGGTTGATATTCTGTTTAAAGAATGTAGCAGCTCATTCTTGGTTCTTATTGACAAATGTGATGTTGGAGATTCTTATGATTATGTGAGTAGATTTCAAGTCCAATAGAAGTTTATCACAGCAAGTGTTTCAAGATAAAGATGAAACTGATGAAGCTCTGTAAGTGCTTGGACACAACCAAGAGGGCGTAGTAGCCACAAATGGGTACAGGATAGACAAAGAAGACCAAGGCGAGGACCACATCTGAGGTTGTGTGCCAGCAGCCTCTGTTAGCCTCCCTTCGCCTAACGCGTGCTTGCCTTGCCCCTTCCCCAGCAGCTGTAATAGCCCTTGATCACAGCAGAGATGTGCCTCAGTGGGCCCCTGAAGCACACGGCCAAGTGGTAGGGCATCTCCTCACTCTCTGTCACCCTATTATGGTGGAACAAGGACTCTGAATGTCTCTGTATTTCTCATTGTTCCCACCCCATCAGAGCCTGCTTCCCTGGGGCTGTCCTTGATGAGACTGCTCCAAGTCAGAGAAGTCCAGCAGCTCACTCTCTTCCACTCATGGTTCACTCTTTGGCACACCCATTGGACAGCCGTGTTCTAGGTTGGCCATGAACATTTGTGGCCAGTATGTGATAGGCAATGGCAGGAAGGCCCTTAGAGTCAGCCCTGGTTTTTGTAGTCTTGTCAAATATCTATGGACCAGTGATTGTTCTATGGGCCTCTCTCTTCTGTCTACTGTGCTTATCTTATCCTTGCACTAACATTGTATGTTGGGAGTTTGGAAACCAGATAACTTGTCACAGCAGATAATAGATCTTCTGATCCAAAAGAACTGTATACAAGAAACTGTACCTGAGGAAGCCCATCTTAGGCAAAACTAATCCATGATAAGAAAATTGAGAGAAGAGGATACCTCTGAAAGTGGGATGAGACATGAATGGGAAGTGTCTTAATGGCAACAATTGCATACCTTTAGTAGAACTCATTAGATTATAAGCTTATGATGTGCATTTTACTCTGTATACATTTTGTCTTAATTTAAAAATCGCAAATGTGGAAAAGCTATATGGATTAGTGTTTCCGAGGCCTTCTCATTCATTTAGGTCTTAGTTCAGATGTCACCTCCTCAGAGAGAGCTGCCCTGACAAGCCATGGCTGCTCTTGTTCTCAGTCTCTATTACAAAAATTCTATTTTCTCCACAGTGCTTGTCTATATCCCAAAGCACATTTTAAAAGTGAATTGATCATTTATTGGGTTGGCCAAAAAATTTGTTTGATTTTCTGTATAGAAAAATCCGAACATCTTTGACCAGCCTAATAATTAATTGATGAGTTGTTTCATTGCCTCCTCCCACTACAGTGTAAGCTCCATGAAAACAGGGACTATGTCTGTTTCATTCACTGCTTTTCCTCCCAGTGCCTGACATGTCAGATTTGCTCAGTAAAAGTGTATTGTTACTGAATGCATAATGGATTCAAGGGCATAAAAATTAAACTGATTAAATAGAATAAGTTCCTTCTCTCTGTAGAACATGGGATGAGTAATATACAGAGAGCTTACTATCATCAAAGGAACTAGTCATCCAATTTTTCCATTCTAATGATAATAAATTGTTAGACAACTCCTATATGCCAAGAACTGGACTGAAATACAGCCAGATTATTACTGGGATTATGGCAGGTGTTTAATGGGAAAGGACAAGCTCACTATTGGAAGAGGGGCAGGCTCCTTGAATCCCCACATGCTTTGGATACTCTGTCTTTAGGAACATTTTAGTGAGTAAAATGAGCTTTTCTTTCAAGAGTGATAACTGCCTGATAAAGAATGAGACAGCCAAAATCAGAGCCCCAGAAACTACTCATCATGGGGTGAGGGGGCCTGTACAATGGGAAGGAAGGAAAAATGATGGATGAAAGAGATACTGTCCCCATGATAGTAGCTTTTATTATACATTCCCTACAAGGAATGTCAGGCCTTGGCAGTTAAATATATTTTAAGAAAGATCCATTTGTAATTGTTTTGTAAGATTTATGGAATTGCCATGCAATTTGTGCTTGTGGAAGAATTTTAGGCAGATATTTTAAAAGGTTACTCATTGATTGATTGTTTCCAAAAGAGTCTGTTGAATAGAACTTTATCTGAAAAATGCCTTCCTGCCCTCACAGTCACTTTCTCCCAGAAACCAGAGCTCATCACACTCATAATCACTAGCCCTCTCACTGAGCACATCCTCATCAATGGGAGTTCACACATTTCCTTTCCAGCAGACCTTCGGTACACAAATAGACACCAGCCAGCTTGGGAGGCATTATGAGCAGCCATTTAAGGAAGTAAGGAAACAGCTGGTCTCTGACTCCACGGAGGAAGAGTAAGAGAAAGAAATTTAAATTTCAACAGGGAAAACAAAAGCTGGACATAAATGACAGCTGTCGAATTCTAGAAGAGTTCCTTAATTGGACCTAAAATTAGCACTGGACTAGGCAGCTATGTGTGGAATGATTGGGTGTATTTCTGCCTAGAAGCAAAGAAGAGATTTATGACTGCTTAATTTTTTTTAACTTTTTATTTTATATTGGAGTGTAGCTGGTAAACAATGTTGTGATAATTTCAGGTGCACAACAGAGCAACTCAGCCATATGTATACATGTATGCTTTATTTTTTTTTTAAGTTTACTTATTTTTGGATTATTAAGGTAAATATTGCTCATTGTTTCAATTCAGAAAATACAGAGCAACACATAGAAGATAAATATTTCTCATAATCCTACTACCCAGTCATAGCCACTATTAAGTTTGATGTATTTCCTTGAAGTTGTTTTCATATATATATATAAAATATATTTTTTCATATATATGGTATACATAATTTTGCCTCTTGATTTCTCTCATTTGGCATCTTCCCAAATTATTAAATATCCCCCAAAGTCCATTTTTAATGGCTATAATCTTTCATAAGAATGTGCCATAATTACTATTACCATTTCCTTATTTGTGTAATTTAGGTTGTTGACAATTTCTCAACATTAGAAATAAGAGTTGAGATCAAAAGCTTTACCAAAAAAATATTTCTCTACATTTCTGACTGCTTCCTTGGAATAGATCCTTCTGGAGGAGCTCTTCTTATATTGTGACACCCTAACTGAAGAACTAAAGAGCCTCTTGATGAAAGTGAAAGAGGAGCGTGAAAAAGTTGACTTCAAACTCAACATTCAGAAAACTAAGATCATGACATCTGGTCCCATCACTTCATGGGAAATAGATGGGGAAACAGTGGAAACAGTGGATGACTTTATTTTTGGGGGCTCCAAAATCACTGCAGATGGTGATTGCAGCCATGAAATTAAAAGATGCTTGCTCCTTGGAAGAAAAGCTATGACGCATCTAGACAGCATATTAAAAAGCAGAGACATTATTTTGCCAACAAAGGTCCATCTAGTCAAAGCTATGGTTTTCCCAGTAGTCATGTATGGATGTGAGAGTTGGACTATAAAGAAAGCTGATTGCTGCTTTTGAACTGTGGTGTTGGAGAAGACTCTTGAGAGTCCCTTGGACTGTGAGGAGATCCATCCTAAAGGAAATCAGTCCTGAATGTTCATTGGAAGTCCTCAATGTTCATTACTGAAGTTGAAACTCCAATACTTTGGCCACTTGATGGGAAGAACTGACTCATTGGAAAAGATTCTGACGCTGGGAAAGATTGAAGGTGGGAAGAGAAGGGGATGACAGTGGATGAGATGGTGGGATGGCATCACTGACTTGATGGAAATAGTTTGAGTAGGCTTCGGAAGTTGGTGACAGACAGGAAAGCCTGGCGTGCTCCAGTCCATGGGGTTGCAAAGAGTTGGAAACAACCAAGCAACTGAACTGAACTGACTCCATCTGAATCTGATGTAAATACATATCAGGACTCTCATCCAGGACCTGCGGAATCTGAATCTTTGAGATCAGGGCCCAGGAACCTGCCTTTTAAATAAAAGTTCTAGAGACTTTAAGGTACACTAAAGATGGAGACTCATAGCTGTAAGAGTAGAGCTGAATACAAGGCCATGCATATTAAAATGTTAGGTTCTTAACACAAGGTGTCAAAGGACTTTCTAAAAGTCTTAGATACTTTATACCACCAACACCATATGAGGGTGCTCAAATCACAATCTCTTAAACAGCTTTGTTCATTAGATGGATGAAAAATGGTGAATGGTCCTGACCTGAGTCTACCCTGAGAATAAAGACCTGTGAGATTGAATTCTCACAGGTTTTGATTTTGGGCAATTGGATTTCAGTTTATAAGGCATCTTGTTTTTTTCCTTGGCCAAGCATTTCTGGGAGAACTGTGACAGGATTGCAAACTGAAAAAATAAAACAAAACCAACCATAGAATGACAAAGTGGTCATTCTATCTGAGTGTATTTGAAAATGGCACATTATCATTTGCCTGCCTGAACAAAATGTAGTCATTTTACCTTAGGAATGTTCCATTCTTCTTGACTTGCATTTTCGTGCTTTTCACGGGTGCTTTTCTGATGGTGGGACAAAAGGGCGGTGTTGAGAAGGGCTTGGTTCCACAATGTCAAAACGATCTGACCCTTGGAGGTACACTTAGTACATTGCCATTATGTGTTTCCTCTTACCTTCTGGGGCTTTTGAAAAATTATAACAGGACAACAATTTAATGGAGTGGAATCTACAGTTGTTGACCTTGCCTGACTAAATCACTCACATTTGTATAAACTTGAGGAAATGTTCAGGTGCCAATTTGAGCTTTGATAAAAATGTGTTTTCTTTTATCCTCATACTTGTAAAATTGAAGTACCTTCTTGGAGAAGAACATATCCCTTTCTGTTTTGTGTTGTTTGTCTTTTTTTTGGTGCTGGAAAGAGATGTTGAGAAAAACGTGTGCAAGATTTGAGTGCTTGCTGGAGAGGGAGCTATGTATGTCTGTGTTAACACTTTTGAACCAGCCGCTGGATGCAGAGGCTGGTCACCACTGCCTTTGAGCTTGTGGGCCTGTGTCTAGCTGAGCACCTATGAACCCAACAGATCATTTTCAGGTGTGTACCTAAATTGCCTTTCTGACATCTGTTTGTTCTTTGGTGAGTTTGGGTGGCACAAGCCAGTTTTTTTAGAGACATACTGGGATTCCCCAGTTTAAGCTGACTTTAGAATCTTCAAGGGCTTCCCTGGTGGCTCAGACAGTAAAGAGTCTGCCTGCAATGTGGGAGACCCAGGTTTGATCCCTGGTTTGGGAAGGTCCCCTGAAGAAGGGAATAGCAACCCACTCCTGTATTCTTGCCTGGAGAATTTCATTGACAGAGGAGCCTGGTGAGCAACAGTCCATGGAATCGCAAAGAGTTGGGCAGGACTGAGTGACTGAGAGTGTGCACACACATGCGTGTGCACACGTGCACACACACACACAGAGTCTTCAAACTGCAAAACTATATATTAAGACTCTGAGGCCACACACTCCAATATCCTGTGATTACTCTCTCATTCCCCCAGCATCCTCTTCAAACTTTGAAGTTGTTGGGATATTTCTAGTGCTTTCCAGAAAATAGAGATTTCCTGTCCTCTAGACTCAGAACTTGCCTATGAACTATTGCTGGAAAAAAATTCTTGACTGGAACTTTTTCATACAATAAAATGATCATAAATTAACTACGATCATGCAAGGATAAAAGAAATATGAAATATATTGCCACCAAAGGCAGACAGTCTTCTTCCTTAAAGTATTGAAGGCAGGATATAAGGATTTATATCAGAAACAGGCTTGCATGCTCAGTTGTGTCTGACTCTTTTTGTGATCCCGTGGACTGTAGCCCACCAGTCTCCTCTGTCCGTACAATGTTCCAGGCAAGAATACAAGAGTGGGTTGCCATTTCCTGCTCCAGGGGATTTTCTTGACCCAGGGACCAGCAGAAAATTAGTTTAATTCAAAGTCCATGAGTAGCCAGGACTAAGCAAAATGCAACAGATTTCCCTTTTCTATAGGTTTAAAGATGGCAATGCTGCGTTTCTTTGTTCTTTGAAGTCCTCATTGTCTTTCCCTTGCTGCTTTTAATATTTGTTCTTTGTGTTTGATCTTTGTTAGTTTGATTAATATGTGTCTTGGGGTATTTTGCTTTGGGTTTATCCTCTTTGGGACTCTATGGGTTTCTTGGACTTGGGTGATTATTTCCTTCCTCATTTTAGGGAAGTTTTCAACTATTATCTCCTCAAGTATTTACTCATGGTCTTTCTTTTTGTCTTCTTCTGGGACTCCTATGATTCGAATGTTGGGACGTTTAACATTGTCCCAGAGGTCTCTGAGATTGTCCTCATTTCTTTTAATTCGTTTTTCTTTTTTCCTCTCTGTTTCATTTATTTCTACCATTCTATCTTCTAACTCACTTATCCTATCTTCTGCCTCCATTGTTCTACTGTTGGTTCCCTGCAGAGTGTTTTTGATCTTATCTATTGCATTGTATATTGACTCTTTTTTATTTCTTCCAGATCCTTGTTAAACCTTTCTTGCATCTTCTCGATCCTTGTCTCCAGGTTATTTATCTGTTACTCCAATTTGTTTTCAAGATTTTGGATCATTTTCACTATCATTATTTGGAATTCTTTATCAGGTAGGTTCCCTATCTCTTCCTCTTTTGTTTGGGTTGGTGGGCATTTATCCTGTTCCTTTACTAGCTGGGTATTTCTCTGCCTCTTCATCTTGCTTATATTGCTGTGTTTGGGGTGGCCTTTCCCTCTTCTGGCAGTTTGTGGAGTTCTCTTAATTATGTAGTTTCCTTGCTATGGGTGGGGTTGGACGGGTGACTTGTCAAGGCTCCCTGGTTAGGGAAGCTTGTGTCGGTGTTCTGGGGGGTGGAGCTGGATTTCTTCTCTCTGGAGTGCAATGAAGTGTCCAGTAATGAGTTATGAGATGTCAGTGGGTTTGGAATGACTTTGGGAAGCCTGTATATTGAAGCTCAGGGCTATTTTCCTGTGTTGCTGGAGAATTTGCATGGTATGTCTTGCTCTGGAACTTGCTGACCCTTGGGTGGTGCTTGGTTTCTGTGTAGGTATGGAGGCGTTTGATGATCTCCTATTGATTAATGTTCCCTGGAGTCAGGAGTCCTCTGGTGTTCTCAGGATTTGGACTTAAGCCTCTGCCTCTGGTTTTCAGTCTTATTCTTGCAGTAGCCTCAAGACTTCTCCGTCTGTCACTTCCAAGGTGGTTCCCTCTGTTTTAGATTCTGTTTGCTGGTCTCTTCAGTGTCTAATTTCCGCCCTGACACAAGGGGGCGGTGGTGGACACTTTTTTAGGCTCACTTGTTCAGTTGTGCTGTGGGGAGGGAGGAAGGGTGCAAACAAATAACACTGGCATCTGTGGGGAGTGCTCACAGTGACTCGACCACGCTGGGTTTGCCCCCGCTCACTGCGTGTGTGCTGTCCCAGTCTACACTGCACAGGCTCTAGGTTGCTCTGCCAGGAACTGTCTGAGGCTGGCGTTGGGTTGCATGCACTTCCCAGGTCTAAGCCGCTCAGGTTCAGGTACTCGGGTACTCCACAAAGGCGCAGATTCGGTTGGGCCTGTGTTTTGTGCCCTTCCCTGGTCTGAGCAGCTCAGGTGACCAGGTGTTTGGCAAGCATGGTTGCTGTGACTTATCACCTCCCCGGTCCCTGCCACTCGGTTTTGTGGGTGTACAACCAGCGCACCTTCTCAGGCAGATGTCAACCGTCCAGATTCCCAAGAAGGCTTGGTTAGCAACGAAGCCCGCTTGCAGTTTGGTATCGGATGCCTCTCTGCGGCCGCGATTGTTCCCTTCCAGCTCTGGCTGCCCTCCCCTCCCTGTCTCAGTGGGGGTTGGGGGATGAGTCGTCCGCAGCCGGGAGCTCTGCTCAGTCCTTTGTTCTGTGAGTGGGGCTGGCGGAGTCTTAGGTTAGGGCTTTTCACCTTTTCGCGGGGTAGCTATCCCACAGTCTGCTTTGCTATCTCCAGTTAGCTCTCTCAGATTGCCCTCATGGCATTCAGGCCTGATCCTTACTCTAAGCGATGCAGCCGGCTCCTCCCTGCCCAGCCCAGCCCCCACTTGCTAGTGGCAGATGTGGGCATCTGAGCTGCTTCTCTGCTGGGAGTTACTGTTGGGTACGTAATCTGTGGGTTTTAATTATTTCTTTATTTTTCCTCACGGTTATGTTGCCCTCTTAGGTTCCAAGGCTCGCCACAGACTTGCCAGTGAGTGTTTCTTGGTGTTTGGAAACTTCTCTTTTTTAAGCCTCCCTTCCCGGGATGGATCTCCATCCTTACCTCTTTTGTCTTTTTATCTTTTATATTATTTCCTACCTCCTTTCGAAGACAATGGCCTGCTTTTCTGGGTGCCTGATGTCCTCTGCTGGCATTCAGAAGTTGTTTTGTGGAATTTACTCAGCGTTCAAATGTTCTTTTGATGAATTTGTAGGGGAGAAAGTGGTTTTCCCATCCTATTCCTCCGCCATCTTCCTTCCTCCCCCCCGAAGTCCTCATTGTCTTGTTAATCTGGAGGCATACCAGATTAACGGGCTTCCCGGGTTGCTCAGCCGGTAAAGAATCCACCTGCAATGCAGAGGACCTCAGTTTGATTCCTGGGTCTGAAAGATCCCCTGGAGAAGGGCATGGCAACCTGCTCCAATATGTTTGCCTGGAAAATTCCATGGACAGAGGAGCCTGGCTGGCTACAGTCCACGGGATTGCAGAGAGTCGGATATGACTGAATGACTAAGCACATGCCAGGCTTCAGGAGCTGAGGCAGAGCTCCTTGGTCTTTAAGTCCTTCTTAACATAAAAGAAAAATATTGAAAACCTCTCTCAAAGCCATGTCTAACATTTGCAGGACAGCCGTCAGAATTGATTACTTGCAAAGAGCAAGAAAATGTAACAAAAGCAACAGCACCTCTCTCAGAGGTCCCCCAGCCATTTCTTCACAACTTCTTTCCTTTGATAAAGGGAAACTGGCGTGCTATATTGTGTCAGAGTTCAGAGCCCACATAGATACATATGGGAAGTAAAGAGTAACTGGTTGCCTCTGTGCCAGGTGTTTGCCGATTGTGAAACTGAATAATGGATAATAACCATCTCAGTGTGTTTATCAGTGCAGTTCACTCTTTATGATGCAGAAGAGGTCACTGGAGACAATGCGCAGGACTCTCATCGGTCTTATTCATTAACAAGGCACTGCTGGCTGAAATTCAGGCTCCATTACTTACATACAACAATGACAGAGACCCTGCATCGAGTTGCAATTAGGCTTGATCAGAGATAGGGTACAGTTGCTCTAATCAGAATCACTCAGAATTAATTTCATACTTGTGAAATGGTATGCAACGAGATTGATTAAATGGTAACCAAAGCAACCTCATCTTCTGTGTCTCTCCAAATTCAAGAGAGAAAGAGAGAGAGAATGGGAAAAAAGGAGGGCAAAGGAAAACAGAAAGATGACTGTCTTAGTTCTTATTACTTTTATTGCAACTAGTTAGAAGAAAATGTGTTTCAATAAGAGCAAATGTATCCTAGCAAGGTGATCACTGTCTGGGTTCCAGAAACCTTTGCAGGTCTCATTATGATCCTGAAGCACATCCTGTGATGCTTAATTTCCTCCTCCTTGGGGTTCATTTCATATGTGTTTGGAAATAGCCTGATTAGAGCAAGAATTTCAACTTGCAGGAGGAGGAAGGGGAAATTCAAGCTGGGTAATATTTCCTTTCTCTGGTAAGAATCAGTTTTTCAACTTCTTACCTTTGGAACTATATATATTGCAGATCCAATGACAACTGGCCCATATGAAAGCAAATAGAAGATTTTGGAGATCTTTTTGTGAAATAGTTTAAGAAGTTACAGAGATGTGGGAGATGTGGATAAGGGACTATATCGAATTTCTTACTTACTAATTCTTTACCTTAATGAAGGTTCACTCAGGTTTTTTTCTTTTTCAGGTTAACGTATGTCACTCTGGGAATAGAATCCATTTTTAAGTTTTGAGAAAATCGTGAAGTGTGTGTGCATGTACATATGTTTTCATTTATGCACACACATGCAGATATTGGTACACTTGATTTGCTGCACTCATATGTGTTTGAGCTCTAATATTCATTTATTTTAATAACATTAATTTAATTAATTTATTTGGCTGTCCCAGGTCTTAATTGTGACGCACTGATCTTCAGTTTTTTATTTGCAACGTGCAGGATGTTTTAGTTGCAGCATGTGGGATCTAGTTCCCTGACCCGGGATCAAAATTGGGCCCTCTGTATTTGGGAGTATGGAGCCTTAGCTACTGGACTACCAGGGAAATCCTTGATCTCTAGTATTTAGCTATTGTGAGTGAAATATTTGTCTCCTTTCTCTCCCTTGGCAGATTTATGAATCTCTTCCTGTACCATATCAGCTTCATGACTAGAAATATCGCAGTCATTTTGAAGATAGGATACAGTGAAATTTGTTTCTTAAATACATCTCTGATTATGTGAATGAGAAAATGTCATGTAAATATTTTGAGTCATTTACATGAGTAAGAAATGTTGAAGTGAAGTATAACTCTTCTAGAGTAAAGGAAAAGAAGAATTTTCTAGCTCTTTTTTCCCTTTCCTTCTTGGATATAACATCTTACCTACTTAAATAATAGAATTATAATAAACTTATGAAGAAATCATTGAGGTGATATTCACCCATATGGTTGCATATCTGACTACATGGACTTTTCATGTGTAGGTTTAGTTTTTATGCCACGTGTTGAATGCAGTTTGTGTAAAGCATCAAATTTAGCTAGAACTCACTTCTACTTCTTTGGAGCTGGAGATTTTACAAACTCTTTAAAAACATACTCTAAGTATATTTCTTTTATTGCTTTTATTTTGGCTTCAGTAGTGTACCCATTACCCAATATAAAGAGGAAAAAAATCCGTTACCAAAAAACCTTGGGGTTTACTATTCTTGTGTGTGTGCATGTATTTCTTTCTGTTAGGGAGCAATTTTTCTTCTGAAATAAGTTTCTTCTCTATTCCCTTCACTTGTAAAGGGTCTTGTAATAAAATCAACAGAAAGGTAGAAATGAGAAATTTTATTGTTTGCTAGTGAGTGGATTAGTCTAAAAATGAGAACACCCCTTTATTCTGACAGCAGCATAGGAACTCCTCTTGGAATGGGTGCTTTCGTCTGATCCTAAGTTCAGCTGCTGACCCTTACAGATTATAAATGCTCCAGGGTCAGAGTTTAAGATCAAGTGAAAGAACACTGAACGTGATCTGAAGCATTGTCTTTATGACTGACGAGGTTGGATATACTGAGCCTTTTAAAGTGGAAGATTCAATTACATTCTACTTGCTTATTTTCTTGACCTTCCTCATGTCAGCAGTGAGCGTTACAGGACAAGGTAGAGAACTGCTTTTTAATTTTTTTAAAAATTAAAAAAATTTTTCCTTGAGATATATATATATATATGTATAATTGAAGTATGGTTGACTTACAGTGTTTCGGGTGCACACACAGCAAGGTGGTTCAGTTATACATATATGCATTGAGATTATTTTCCATTATAGGTTATTATAAGATATTGGCTAGAGTTCCCAGTGCTATATAGTAAAACTTTGTTGCTTGTTGCATATCTAATTTTTTAAAAAATTATAAATCTAGCATTTAATCAAAATGCCATAAAATTTTTAGTCATGCAATAATTTGTAAGTTTTCTAAAAAAATATATAATACATATATCTAAATATATATGTATACAAAACCTTTTCTACTATGCTTAATAAAAGCTTGAGGAAGAACATTAAAAAATAAAAGCAAGAGAGAGAGAGTTGTTTGACATTGTCTGGCTTTTATCACAAAGGTGGCCATCGTTGGCTTTGGGCTTCCTTCTGTGCTAGATCTCACATACACAATTCCTGGTCTAGACTCAGAATTTGTTGGTGCTGAGTGTTGGTCATCTGTTCAATTGACTTGCTTATTTGCTTCTCTGGGTAAAAAATATCTCATCAGCATTTCTCTGAGAAAACTGAGAGATGTGGGTTTGAGTCAGTGTATAATTAGTAGCTCCTCTCTCATGGACTCACCCTGATCATCTATCCTTTCACTCAGTCAACAGATATTTACAATCAAGAAGGAAAAGTGAAAACTGGAGAAGGCATTTGTCAGTTAACCAAGAGGTGAGAATTGGAAATTTATTTTAAAACATTCCTATAACCCAATGGTACCTGGACTTGTTTGGACACCACTTTTTTTTTTTTTCTTTTTTTAAGTTGCAAGTCACACTTTATTCACTCTCCAGGATGTCTGGTGGGAGGCTGGGCAGAGGCCAGGCCCCTGGGAAGGAGGTGAGGGAGGGGCACTAGCTGGAGGGGTGGAAGGTGCCCGCTGGTGCCACTGCATGTCCCGGATGCGGCGCACGGACTGAACCTGGGGCTGGGGGGCCCCGAAGTCACCGCTGTCCCTGTAGTCGCCCTTCTCCAGCAGGTACTGCAGCCCGCGGTAGCCGGGGTACTGGTAGCCGACCCACGTGCCGCTCTGCACCCGCACAGAAGACACCTTCTCCTGGTAGCCGTGGGCGTGGAAGCTGGGCACGTCATCGTCTATCACCTCCATCTTCTTCCCCGTGAAGTTGGGGTTCTCATACAGGGTGATCTTGTGCTCCTGGCTGGACACCACTTTTTAAATTCACCCAGAATTTTATCGGTTCCCACTGATATCCTGGATTTGAGCTGCCCTCTGATTTCTATATTTGAATTCAACCAGAATCGGAACACTAGTTCAGGCAGCTTCCTTGTTAGACCTCAGATTATGGTTGTGCCCTTGCCTGGTGGTCGTTAACATGCCAAGAGCAGAGTCCAGGGAGCAGTCTGCCTTAGGTGTAGATGGTAAGAGGGCACCTGGTTTGTAGAGAGTTTAAAAGCAATACAAATTTGACTAGTTTTTGGTCTGCTTTTTTATTATCACCATGTGCTTGCAATTCTAAACAATGGCAAAGATAAAATACTTCCTCCTCCCATGTAAATTTGTTGTAGTAAGTTCTGAACAATTGCTGCGGTTGAGGTCAAGTGAGGTAGCCATGATTCCTGTTGTGGGGCAGACATATTTACAACTTTAATGACTTCTAAGAAAAAAACATATGTATAGGAAAAGACCCATTTTTGGTGGGAAAGCTTGTTTTTCATTTTCAAGTACAGCAAACAGATTTATATTCACTCCTATTAAAATGTAGGCTAAGGCATTCTTCACAGAAATTCATTTCACACACCACAGAGTTTTTGTATTTATAATTTAAACAGTGAAACAGAGTGATGGACTGTGAGGTATGATGTTTTGTTTGGTAAATGCAAATTTTATTTCATACTTGAAATACTGAATGGAATTTGAATTATATCTTTAAATTAGAATGTATTTTTAAAATTAAAACTAAACCAAATAAAGAAAGTAATGATTATTGCAGAAAGTAATTTTTTATAGAGGAAGGTGCTATTAGAAATGATCCAGTTGGGTATTATGTTCACAAGGTATGCCTCTGTGGTTTTATTCAATACCTTGGTGGTCCACCTTCTAACTAATGGAGAATAAGACTCATATAATTGGCTATAGGTTTCTCTCTATTTTCTGTACTTCCTGAGATATTTTCGCACTGTGTCACCAGATAAATAGAAATGAATCATAGTTTGGAGGCATTTTATTTAATCCCACTTCTTAGTGAATGAAGATTACTGCAGAATACCCACCATGGCAATTTATATGCTTTCTCAAGTTCATTAACTCACTCATTTATGGGCCATGGCAAAAAGAATGTCATGGCAGGGAAATGACTGAAATTTTTCCATGCGAGGTTTGGATTGAGCTTGAAATGTTTGCACTGAACTTTTAAGTTCAATTTAGAAACGAAACTAAACGAAGGATGTCCTTTCCAAATGCAAAGTGATGGTGAGACCCTGCTTCGGGAAGAGATTTATCTGGGAATAGAGGAGCAGTGTGGCTTAGCACTTGACTCACACACCTCCTTCCTCTACTTCACACATCTCAGGAGAAGGTCTAGGAGAAGGTCTAAGAGCTCAAAGAAACCCACCATCTTCACCCTTAAGATAAGCTGACTCAAAACCATTGTTCAACTGGCACTTTGCCTCTGCAAAAAACAGAAGAGCAGCCATGCTTACAGGACTGAACCAACCAAATTTTGCTGTAAGGACAAAAAGATCCTTGAGTAGATGGCTAGATGAGTTAAAACTCCATCCTGCACATGAAAGATGCTGAAGTTTACCAGCATCATTGTGTACTTTGAAGGTTAAAAATTGGTAGGAGGGGGACATCTATTCCCAGGGTTTTAAAACAAATGTGGTGGAAGTTATCTTCTCTGAGTCATTGGGCTGATAGCTGATAGGAAAAAAAAAAAAGAGCTGATTGCAAAAAAAAATCTGATTGAAGGATGCAGCCATAGAATGATATATACATGTTTTAAACACATAAAATATTATACATGCAGGTATGGTAATTTACCATGCTTTTAAAAAAATTTTATTTTTGGCTGTGCTGGGCCTTTGTTGCTTAGCATGGACTTTCTCTAGTTGTGGCGAGTGGGGGCTCCTCTTTGCTGTGGCGCTTGGGCTTCTCATTGTTGTGGAGCACAGGCTCTAGGTGCCTAGGCTTCAGTAGTTGCAGCACTTGGGCTCAGTAGCTGTGGCACACAGGCTTAGTTGTTCCACAGCCTGTGGGATCTTCCTGGGCCAGGGATTGAAACTGTGTCCCCAGCACTGGGCATTCTTATCCACTGTGCCACCAGGAAAGTCCCTTCACCAGGCTTTTGACGTAAGGTCAAGGTCTTTGTTCTGAATTTAGATCTGTGTGAATTGCATTTTCCCTGCATTTTCTATAATTTCTTGTTTTTATTTCTTTAAAGTGGAGAAACAATTTGAAGACATTTAGAAAATGCAGTGTATTTCTAGATTTTTATGTGTTCTTTTTTCATCTTTAAAATCAGCAATTAAAAGAAACCCAATTCACTTAATTTTTTTCAAAAGATTCCATTCTGTTTACATGAGAACTCTTTCCTTTGCACTCACTTTCCACCAGTGTACATATTTTTAAAAATTTAATTATGTCATTACAATAGTATGGGAATTAAATAGGTACAAAGAACCAATCCTTGCTAAATGTAAAATTCAACTGGTTGGAACCATGTGGATTCATCGTGCTGTGGGTACCAGCCAGAATATTTCACTTAAAGAGCAGAGAACCTCCTTTGTTCAGAGTCTTGAAGCTACCTTAAGAGAAAGTGAAAGAAAGTGGAAGTGAAGTCACTCATCGTGTCCGACTCTTTGCAACCCCATGGACTGTAGCCCACCAGGCTCCTCCGTCCATGGGATTGTCCAGGAAAGAGTACTAGAGTGGGTTGCCATTTCCTTCTCCAGGGGATCTTCCGGATCCAGGGATTGAACCTGGGTCTCCCACATTTCAGGCAGATGCTTTACTGTCTGAGCCACCAGGGAATCCACATTAAGAGAACTTCTACTAAAAAAGGTGAATGCCTTTAGTCCATTCTGACTGCTATCACAGAACATTATGAACCTAGTTAACTTATAAAAAGCAGAAATTTATTTTTCACAGTTTTGGAGGCTGGGACTTCCAAGATCAAGGTAGATTTGGTGTTTGGTGAGAGCTTTCTGGTTTGTACACAGCCATCTTCTCATTATGTCCTCACAGGGTGGAAGAGATGTGAGAGTTGTCTGGGGTCTCCTTTATAAGTCCCTGATCCCATTCATGAGGGCTCCACCTACATGACCTAATCACCTCCCAAAGGTCTCACCTCCAAATACCATTCATTCTATTAGGGATTTGGTGTCAACATATGAATTTTTTGTGGGGGACACAAGCATGTAGTTTGTAGCAGAGAAATTATAAAATTAGTTATCAAGTTGGATTGGAGAATAACAGATCATGGGGAAGTGAATTTTCTAGATAATGGGATACTTAGAATTATTCCAAACTACTAACTGTTGAAGGAAAGTGTTCTGCAATGTATTACATCTTTGAAAAAGCAATAAAGTAAGCATATCGCCCACTAAGCTAGTGAGCTGACACCTAGTAAGCAGTAATCTGGTGTGATAATCATGCGAGCCACTGGGCATGTTTGGTGGGCACCATGCCCTTCCTGTGGACATCTTCCAGTAGCCTCGCTTGTCTAGCTGTGTTTCCTCCTCGCTCACGGGTTCCCCTACTTTCCTATACACTCTGGCCCTTCCCCTTCTCTGATTGTCATTCTCTTCAATTCTGTGCCATTTCTGTGCCCTGCTTCTTTCCTGTGGCTGACTTATTTTTTCCTTCTTTCATTTTTCCTGCCACTGCTGGGGCTTTCAGTGTTGGAGCCACTAAGACATGGCTGTTTTTCATTTTCCTCCCCTGGGTCAGCCAAATTGGATTTTGACATTTCCTAATCCCTGACTCAGTCGTGTCTGACTCTTTGAGACACCATGGACTATACAGTCCATGGAATTCTCCAGGCCAGAATACTAGAGTGGGTAGCCTTTCCCTTCTCCAGGGGATCTTCCTGACCCAGGAATCGAACCAGGGTCTCCTTCATTGCAGGTGGATTCTTTACCAACTGAACTATCAGGGAAGCCCAATCAACAACCTCAGATATGCAGATGACACCACCCTTATGGCAGAAAGTGAAGAGGAACTAAAAAGCCTCGTGATGAAAGTGAAAGAGGAGAGTGAAAAGGTTGGCTTGAAGCTCAACATTCAGAAAACAAAGATCATGGCATCTGGTCCCATCACTTCATGGGAAATAGATGGGGAAACAGTGGAAACAGTGTCAGACTTTATTTTTTTGGGCTCCAAAATCACTGCAGATGCTGATTGCAGCCATGAAATTAAAAGACGCTTACTCCTTGGAAGGAAAGTTATGACCAACCTTGATAATATATTAAAAAGCAGAGACATTACTTTGCCAACAAAGGTCCGTCTAGTCAAGGCTATGGTTTTTCCCGTGGTCATGTATGGATGTGAGAGTTGGACTGTGAAGAAAGTTGATCTCCGAAGAATTGATGCTTTTGAACTGTGGTGCTGGAGAAGACTCTTGAGAGTCCCTTGGACTGCAAGGAGATCCAACCAGTCCATTCTAAAGGAGATCAATCCTGGGTGTTCATTGGAAGGACTGATGCTAAAGCTGAAACTCCAATACTTTGGCCACCTCATGCGATGAGTTGACTCACTGGAAAAGACTCTGATGCTGGGAGGGATTGGGGGCGGGAGGAGACGGGGACGACAGAGAATGAGATGGCTGGATGGCATCACCGACTCGATGGACATGAGTTTGAGTGAACTCCGGGAGTTGGTGATGGACAGGGAGGCCTGGCGTGGTGTGATTCATGGGGTCGCAAAGAGTCGGACACGACTGAGCGACTGAACTGAACCGAACTGAATCCCTGACTCTTCTCTTTTTTTTCATGCTGTTCCCTTAGGGTTGGGTAGCTGAGGGTGGCTGGAGGAGGTTGGCTGGATATGCCTGCCTGCATGCTAAGTCACTTCAGTTGTGTCTGACTCTGCCACGCTGTGGACTATAGCCCTCCAGGCTCCTCTGTCCATGGAATTCTCCAGGCAAGTATACTGGAATGGGTTGCCCTGCTCTTCTCCTGGGATCTTCCCAACCCAGGGATCAAACCTGAGGGTCTCTTAGGTCTCCAGCATTGGCAGGCAGGTTCTTTACCACTAGTGCCACCTGGGAAGCCTGGATGGCTGGACAGCTCGCTACAAATGAATATGTGGGAGTAATGGAAAGAGTGGGAACCAAAACCCTCTGGGTATGAATGAGGGAGGGCTTCCCAGGTGGCCTTAGTGGTAAAGAACCTGCCTGCCAATGCAGGAGATGTAAGAGATACAGGTTTGATTCCTGGGTCAGGAAGATCGTCTAGAGGAGGGCATGGCAACCCACTCCAGTATCCTTGCCTGGAAAATCTCATAAGCAGAGGAGCCTGGTGGGCTACAGTCCATAGGGTCGCACAGAGTCGGACATGACTGAAGTGACTTGGCACACACGCACGCATGAACAAGGGAAGACCTCCCAGAGGGTTGTGCTCTCATTCTCTCGGCCTTTTAACACACATGCTTATTTGTGCAAACTGCTTTTCCCATTTGGATGAATGATGAACTGTCATGCCCAGAGTGAAAAGCTCCTAGAAATGAGTTCTGTTCAGAATTACAGAGGTTTACATTGGAGTCTCAGTTTGCGTAAGAGTTCCCAGAATAATGCTGACATCTCTTTAACAGGGGTAACAGAAGAGGATGTACTATAGCTGCTGCTTTTTTGATGTTGTAATTTGTTTGGCTATAACAAAACCCTCCTTCTTCAGTTAAAAAAAAAAAAAAAGAAAGCAAAACAAAAACCCACTCACATGTCTCAAATCCCAGTTGAGTTAAAGCTACAAATCACATCTATTCATAGGATATGGTTGAGAGATAACTCTAGGATAATAAAGGTTCATAAACCTGGGCTGTAGTTATCGTAAGATGTAAACAGGGCCTTCTTGCTTTCACTCTGTCAGAAGCTGTCATTTATTTCTAATTACTATCTCCTGGAAAAACACTGTGCTGTCACAGCCTTTTAAATTTCTTCCTCCTTTAGAGAAAACACATATTTTAGGTCATTAAGAAAAACCTTGTCTTGATTTTGATGATGTTTTGTTCAACAAAACAGAATTACTTTGTTTCAGGCACAATTTTTGTGGTAGGAGGAAGAGACAGCATACATTTTAATTTGGCAATGAATTAACAATAATCAAGAAAATGTGGCTTTTCCATTGTTACAGTTAAGTAGATGTGTGTATGTTTATTCAAACCACAGGAAAAACATTCTTGCTATTTGGATTTTTAAAGTGAATCAGTCAGGAAGGAAAAATATTGGCAAGTGAAATCTGAAAACCTTACCTTAATTTTCAACTCAATATTGCGTTTGCAATGAAAAAAATCCATGATGAAAATTAAAAGACGTCTCTTCAAATTAGCAAGTGTAGTAAAGAAAAACCAATATTATTTTGCATAGACCAGGAGTTGAAAGTAGTAGAAGTTGGCTTTTGTTGTTTTTCATATTATGAAATGTTACCTGAATACATATGAAAATTTAAGTGGGCAAAATTCTGATTTTCTCACTCAGTTGAGGCTGCTTTGGTAATTTTTTTTCAGTGATTTAATCTAGTCTTGTAGTAAATTTGGGAAATGCATGAGTTGGTTGTATAAACTGTTCTTTGAGACTGTGAATGAAAATGAAGTCAATGCAGGGTTATGCTCTTCCTTGGTCCATAAAGAGGTTCAGAGAACACTGCATGCACAAGTTGTAGTTCCTTATTTTTAAGGCCAGGAGAAGGTCTGAGAGGAATGAGTGAAGGTAGCTGGAAGAGACCAGCATTATTGGGAAGTAATCACCTGGGAAGACTGCATTCATGGTAGTGTGTATGGACCAAAGAGGAGACCACAAATCTCAGAACTTGCCATTTTCCTCTTGACTTACGAACAGGCTTCACACGTGATCTGTAATGTACAGGGTTGGAGGCAGAAGTATGTTTATAAATAAATTCTTAAATGTTTTAGCTTGTAGAGTTGTAAGAAGAAATTTCAGTTATTCTTTACGCCTTTATTAACATGTCTGACAAATTTACATATATGATTTTAACTGGCTAAATTTTTGTATTACATATGTGTTAGCCACTCAGTCATGTCTGACTCTTTGAGACCCCATGGACTGTAGCCCACCAGGCACCTCTGTCCATGGGGATTCTCCAGGCAAGAATACTGGAGTGGGTTGCCATGCCCTTCCCCGGGGTATCTTCCCGACCCAGGGATGGACCCAGGTCTCCCACATTGCAGGGGGATCCTTACTGTTTGAGCCACCAGGGAAGATCGTTTGTATCACATAGTTAACTATATTTGTTGCAGTGAGTAAAGAGCAGAAATACTGATAGCCCACAAAAACGTTACTTGCAATTCTGTCTCCAAAAGATAAATGTTGACATTTTTGTATATAGTCTTTTAGTTGGCAAACTAAAAAAAAAAAAGAAAAGGTGTTCCTGTCAGTCTCTCTAAAAGAGCTCTCACATTAAAAAGTTATAAAATTCATAAAGGCCTGGGCTTTACTGTAAACCTGCCATTCTTAAACTATTTGGTCTATTGAGCAAAGAAATAAGCTCTTCTAGGGTCAGTTTTTTAACTGTTATTTTAAATTAATTTTTATTGAGTATAAATGCTTTACAATGTTATTTTAGTTTCTGCTGTGCAGCAAAGTGACTCAGTTATACATATAGCCACTCGTTTTTGGATTTCTTTCTCATTTATGTCACCACAGAGCACTGAGTAGAGTTCTCTGTGCTATACAGTAGGCTGTCATTAGTTACCTATTTTATACATAGTAGTCTATACATGTCAATCCCACTCTTCCAATTCATCCGACTGTTAACTTAAAAAGTACACTTATAATCTGAAAGTAGAGAGTTATTTTATTTGGTGGGAATTCTTAGCTTTTCAAGTCTGGGAGACAACTTTGTAAGCAGCTCTGAGAAACGGGCTCCAAGGAGGAGCAGTTGACTCCTTGACTCCAAGGAGTCAAGTTATTAGGGCCAGTTTTAATTTACTGTCTATTGTATAAACTTCTTTTCTATTCTTTTGGAGAAAAAAGAAGGAAGATGGAAAATCTGATGCTCAATCATTCATCCACTAGAGAACTGCTCAGCGTGTGGTCTGGACCAGCAGGGTCAGGTTCTTGGGGACTTGTAAGAAATGCCGATCCTCGGGCCCCACCCCTGACTTCCTGACCCGGAAACTCTCTGGGAGGGGCCCAGTAAGCTGTGTTTTAATAGGTCTTCCAGGTGATTCTGATGCGGGCTTAAGACTCCTCCCCTCGAGAAGTTCTACAGTGGGGTCTGGAAGTGGTGACTGGCAGACGGCTCAGGAGCTCTGCAGCCTGGGGTTTGGCTCCACACACACAAGGAGGACCGTTCTGTTCGTCTGAGTGGAGTTTCCGAGAAGAGTCTAAAGAAAGAAGAAACAGCTGTTTACACTAGAGGTCAAGTGGCTGATAGAATAGGAGCATGTGATTTAAGACTTAGAATAGGAGCATGTGATTTAAGACCAAAAAGAACAGGTTGTGTGGAGATATGCCCTAAAGACCACATTAGGGCTAATGAGGAAGAATAATTGCACCATTCACAATTATTGGAGTACTGCTGACACTCCTGTCATTTGTTTGAACGAAGTTCTTTATTAGAACAATTAACACCTGCTAGTGAATAATGCTATATTTTTATTTCCTTCATGGTATCTGAATATGTCATCATCTTACAGCAGGAAGCAAAGTGCAGTGAATATTTATTTTTTAAAGCATGAGAGCATTTCAAGCCACAAAACATGACTTTAACATTTAGCCATTGGAATTAAAATACAGAGAATTTATAAATTTGCTAGTTAATTATTTCTGTCTCTGTATAAAAATATTTTATATTTTCAAACACTGATTCTTACTCATTGAGGAGCATGAGAAAGACCTGAAAGCTCTCTGAACCTCAGTGTTTTCACCCGTGAAATGGGCTAATAATGCTGCACGTAGGTCAAATGAGATCAGGCATGTAAAACTGCCTTCTAAGCTACATAGTGTTGTCATGACCATTATTATATAAAGTTTTTCCTAGCATAAACATTGATTATTTGCATTTACTTTAGTATATTCAACTATTTCCACTTAGAGAATAAAGCACCATGGACACTGATTTTTTAAATATGAAAACACTTTTGATCAAGACATAAAACATGACATAAGCTACCATTTACCCTTTGGAATTGAATGAGAGAAAACTTATGAATTGTAAATAAAGAATATTCAATGGCAAAGCCACCAAATAGATGTCTATTTATCATACTATTATATGAATCAAGCATTCATAAATAAGATGCTATGCATTGCTGACTGCCGTTAAGTGAAAATGTTGACAGAGACCTAGGCCATGCTAGGAAATGCAATTTGTGTCTTGGGAAATTACTTTCTTATCCTGTGGTACCTTAGAGCTAGGAAAACGCCAGTTACTAAACACTGGAAATAAAAATTTGTTTTTCTGCTGCATGAACATAGATGCAAAAATCTGTAACAAAAAGCTAATCCATAGTGCCTCATGATGAAGTGGGCTTATCCCAGGAACACAAAGTTGGTTTAACTTGGGTAAACCAAACATGGTAATTCACCATATTAACAAACTAGAAAATTAAAGCCATATATTACAACTGAGGCAGGCAAAGATTTGGACAAAATTCAACACCTACTTATGGAAAAAACTTCAGGAAATTAAAAATATAAAGGAATTTCCTCACCCTGATAAAGTGCATATACAAAAAGTTTACAGCTAACATCATACTTAAGAGTGAAAGACTGAATGCTTTCCCTATAAGTCTGGGAACAGGGCAAGGATGTCTTCTGGCTCTCAACATTCTACTAGACCTAACATGTGAATTTAGTGAGATTGCAGGATACAAGATCAACATATAAAAATAAATTGTATTGTGTTACTAGCAATAGACAATGAGAAATTGAATTATCAATAGCATAAAAATATAACATTCATATGGATCAATTTCATAGTATGTTTTATAAGACTTGTACTTGCAAAGGCTCTTGTTTTCTACTGCCAGATTGTTTTCTTGGAATGTGGTATCATGGTGCGTTCCCAAGAGCAGTATAGGCAAGTGTTAGATTGTTATCATTATATCTGATTATATTGCTTGAACATCCAGGATTTTCTTGCCAATTTTAAGTTTAAAAAATTTAGAAATCAAAATTGCAAGTAGCCATAATGATAAGAGTAGCTTCCTTTTATTGAATGTTTTTTATGTGCCAGGCATTTCAAATACTTTAAGACCATTACCTAATTCTCACTATGACTCCATGTGTTAGGCACTGTTAGTTTTCCCATTTTTCAAGTGGGAAGCTGAGGCTTAAAAAGTTTGAATAATTTGCTTAAAAACACTGCTGAGAAATGGTAGTTGAATCTTAAACCAGAGTTTGAACTTTTTAACCTTTACACTTGATTGTTTCTCTGAGCATTACTGGCTCTAGCATGGGACTTCCTAACAATGGTGGACCTGACTGTTGACTGAGTATGTGTGCTCTTGAAGTATGGTCATCAATATTTTTAGAAAGGTAGTTTCTTAAAAGGAAGAACATAAGGTGACACAGAATCTGCAAGTCTTGAGCCTAAGAAGTATATCCTAGGGGCCCACTTCTAGAAATTCTGCTTCAGGTGTGGTAGGGTGGGGTCCAGAAATGTGCTTGAGTAGGAAGGATCTGGGATCACTGTGATGCAGGTGATCTAAGGACCCCGCACTGAAATACACCACCCTGAATGTTACTGTGTTAGCCTATTCTGACTGGATAGAATATTTTGACACCAAAGAAGCATAGATAAAAATTGAAGACATAAAGGGAACTTGGCAAATGTGAAGGTGTGTTGACACATTGAATTAAAAGTACGGAAATTCATTTTCCTAAATATCATAGGAACTTTATAATGATTATGAGAATGAAGTACTAAAAAGAAACTTCCTCTTGGCAGGAAGTTGTTAGGAAGGTGATGGCTTCACCTCCTTCATAGACTCCTGACTTCTCCAGCCTTTAAGGCTGTGTTAGCAGCACATACCATGCCTGGGTCTGGGCCACTTCTAATTTTTTGAGACTTTGAAATGTGAAAAATGAGAAAGCCAACATAGGGTTACCAAAATGTTTACATTTAACAATTCAATGCTTTTAATACAGAAAATTCAAGGCAATATACCTTGAGTTCACCAGGGAATTATAAGATTTCTTTACAATATTAATTCATGATAGACAATGGAGTTCAGGAAATGAAACACAGCTTTAAAATTGTATGATGAGACTGTTTCTCCAGTCTTGTCTGTGGATCTCTGTGAATGCATATTATTGTCATTTGGAGATGATCTAAATTTGAGGCCCATTCTGAAAGTGAAATACAGGTCAAATAGCTGTCCTAGCTGGTTCTAGAATAGACCCCATTTTAAAGCATACTATCTACTCTTTTAGTTCTTTAAACTTGCAAATTATTATACTTTGCTGGAAATTCCTTTTTTTATTGAGGTATAATTGGTTTATAATGTTTTGTTAGATTCCGGTGTACAGCAAATTGATTCGATATATGTATATATACTGAATATATATATCTATATATGCATATTCTTTTTCATATTCTGTTCCATTATGGTTTATCACAGGATATTGATATATGTAGTTCCCTGTGCTATGTAGCAGGACCTTATTGTTTATCTATTTTGTATATAGTAGTTTGATCTGCTAATCCAAAACTCCTAATTTATCCCTCCCTAAACCCCTTTCCCTGTGGGTAACTGTAAGTTTGTTTTCTATGTCTGTGCATCTGTTTTTTAAATAAGTTTCTGTTTTGTAAATAAGTTTATTTGCATCCTATTTTATATTCCACATATGAGTGATATCATATATTTATCTTTCTGTTACTTATTTCACTTACTATGTTAATCTCTAAGTCCATCCAGTTGCTGCAAATGGCATTTCATTTTTTTAATGGCTGAATTGTATTCTATTGTGTGTTTATATATGTATCACTGACTTTACGACTTGTGTTTGAGTAAGCTCCAGGAGTTAATGATGGACAGGGAAGCCTGATGTGCTGCCGTCCATGGAGTCACAAAGAGTCAGACACAACTTAGTGACTGAACTGATATAAATATATATCTGTATATAAATGGCATCATCTTTATCCATTCGTCTGTCAGCGGATGCTTCCATGTCTTGGCACTTGTAAAGTGCTGCTATGAATATTGAGAAGCATGTATCTTTTTGAATTAGAGTTCTTTCCAGATATATATCAGACAATTTCTTGTTAACCATAAAGTATCTTAAATATTGAAGATATAAGATACTTGTTCCATTTACATGCATTTCAAAAACAGTAACAAAGTGTGCTGAAAGTTGGGTTACGCTTGATGGAAGTAGGAACTGGAAAAGGACATGAGAGGTTGTTTTGGGGGTGCTAGTGAGGTTGTTTCTTGTTTTGGGGGCCAGTTACATGATTCACTTACAATCTGTGCACTTTTTTGAATGGTATGTTTCAGTACAAATTTATAAAAAGAATTTTACTGAATCTTTACAACCCACAGAAGTGCAGCCACCACAGCAGCCGTCCCTTAAACTAGGAGCACTGCATGAGGTGAACAGCTAGTTCATCTCCAGGAATAGCCCTTGTTGGCAGGGACCCAGGAAATTCGTTGGTGGACCCCTGCTGGTGTGTCTGGATGGCCTGTTAGGTTCTGAGTGGTGAGGGTGGATGAACACATGCCGTCTCTCACAGTCCTATCTATGGATGCAACACTTCTGACAGAACGTGACTCCAGCCTGGGCAATGGTGGCGTCCCAGTGTCTCTGAATTACTCATTCATTCTGTGTGTGTGTGCACGTGCGTGCGTGTGCTTCTCAGCCCTCCCCAACACTTATCTGTAGATTCTGCTAGCAACAGGGTGAAATGAATCGGGCTTGTTGAGTTGAGAGGCAGAGAGCCTGCCGGCTGGCCCTGTGCTCTGTTTGGTCCCCAGGAGGCCCCTCCTGACACCTGGTCCCATATGGCAGTGCATTCTCAGAGACACAAGCCAAGCAGTCCATAGGAGTGACAGAAACACATTCCTAGTCCTGGGCCAGATCAACAGCAGTCAGGGAGGTGGGGCAAAGGGCCTTGGCTTAGGAGTTCAGAGACATGCATGTCAGCACATGTCCTCATGGTAACTAGCTGGGTGACTCTGTACTGGTCCCGAATCCCTTTGACCCCTGGATTCCTTTCAAACAGAGAAGCGGAATGCAGAGCTATCTCCAAAGTCCTTTCTAGCATCTATGATCTTATGATAATTAAAGTAAGTTTCTTGTTGAGATTTAGAGGTTTACCAAGTTTCTTTTCTAAGTCTGCTTACCCCCTGCTCCTGGCTGCCTGTTATAGGGGTCCAGATTAAATGAGACTTCCCATACGAAGTCTTTACCAGAGAATGTCAACAGTTAAACCTGTCATCTTACTTATATTCCATTATTTATACCCACATCTTGTAATTCCACTTGAGACTGCAAACTCCTCAGTGAAAATGACAGCATCACCTTGGTACTGTCAACTACAAGTTGGAACTTGCCTATTAACTACAAATTGGCCATTGGTCAGCGAATAAGAACAAGGGCATTTGCCATCTGCCTCTGTGGAGAATGAACTCTGGGCTGCTGCAGCTGTTAACCTTCAAAACCCACTGAGGGAGTTCGGGGTAGAGTGAGGCACTCTGTACTCCAGGGAATCTGGTGAAACAGGTCTTTAGACAGTTAGATATTTCCAGGAACTGACTTATTTCATGATCCCAATCTTTGCATCTCTTCATATCTAGAAAAGCACTAAATCCCTTCATGATGACATCATGAGACTAGCAGAAAACCTTCCTTGAGACTAGCAGAAAAGCTCTCTTAAAAGTAAGTGCTTGATTGCACTGAAACCCCTTTTCACCAAAATCTTAAATGTTGACCTTCCCCCACTGCCTCTTTGGAGCAGTCTCTCAGAGCTGTCTGAGGTGCAGCCTTCCAGGCTGCAGTCCTCATTTTGCCCCAAATAAAACTTAACTTGCTGCCCTCACATTGTGCATCTTTTTTAGTTGACAGTATCCTCGGAAACAGGGATTCCCAAATGTTGGTTGACTAACCTATCACAGATTGCTTGCATCCAAATCACAGTGGGAACTCCAGTCCAGATTCTTAGGTCCAACTCTGGGTGAGTCTGATTTAGAGATCCAGGAGCAACCCAGGAATCTGTATTTTAACTATCACTGAAGTGTTTCTAGTGCAAAGCATGACTTAAGAACACTTCCCTGTTATGATTTGCATTAAGGATTCAATATATATCCACTGAATGAGTAGGAGAATGCAACTTACCACATTCTTTAGTCATCTCAAAATTTTCCTGAGTTCACAAAGATGTAAAACATCAAATGGTGATAGTAAAGCCATGACCATATTTCAATGCAAACAATGTCTTTCAGTTGATTCAACAGGACTTTCTGATATTTAGGAATGGTCTGTATCATGAAGACAGACTTCGTGAAATATAAAATTATAGGCAGCCTTTCTTTTGAAGACTTCTGCAGGGCTTACTCAGAGAAGGCAATGGCAAGCCACTCCAGTACTATTGCCTAGAAAATCCCATGGATGGAGGAGCCTGGTGGGCTGCAGTCCATGGGGTCGCTATGGGTCGGACACGACTGAGCGACTTCACTTTCACTTTTCACTTTCACACATTGGAGAAGGAAATGGCAACCCACTCCAGTGTTCTTGCCTGGAGAATCCCTGGGACGGGGGAGCCTGGTGGGCTTCCGTCTATTGGGTCACGCAGAGTCGGACACGACTGAAGTGACTTAGCAGCAGCAGCCGCAGGGCTTGCTATTCTTTCTATTAGCTCTTTAGCCTCCCTACCCCGGCCCACCTGCCTTCCACCTATAATCCCTATCAGTTTGAGGAAACCATCAGCTTTTTTCTTTTCTTCCATCAAAACCTTCTGCCTCTCGTTCTATTTCCACTCATCCATTTGATAAATGTTGACTGTGCTGCTCGGTACCAGGCACTGAGGTAAGCCCTGGGATGGCAGCAGTGAACAGAGCAGGCTTGGCTCCTGCCTTGGGGGAATTTACGCTCTCACGGGAAGGCAGACCTGATTTAAATAATTACAAATAGTAGCTAGAGACTAACAGCTTGTTTCATCTGTTAAGCTAATGACATCTAAACTATCGGCTCTAATGACTTAACATTTTTTTCTTCCCAGGTAACATTTGCAGCTCAAAAGACTTTGGCACTTACCTCAAGAGGAAAGTAGGAGTAGAGGGGGAGAAATTTCAAAAGGAAATCTATTTATGGAGGGGAGCTTTTTTGACAACCTTAAATTACAGTCTGTAGAATCCCAGGGACAGAGGGCTCTAGTGGGCTGCCGTCTATGGGGTCGCACAGAGTCGAACACGACTGAAGCAACTTAGCAGCAGCAGCAGCAGCAGCAGCTAGATGCTAACCCCACCTGGCCAAAATGTCCTCTTCTACAAAATACACTGACTCTTCTCACCAATTTTCTTTTTTTCTTTAGTTGGTGCCCTGTGGCATGAAGGATCTTTGTTCCCCAGTCAGGGATCTAACCTGTGCCCCCTGCATTGAAACCACGGAGTCTTAACCACTGGACCACCGGGGAAGTCCCATAATACACTCATCGTAATGTTGTGAGGTTCCTAGGAAAGTTCCTAGAAGGGCATCCAGGGGTCCCTAAGCCCTTGAAGATTATGCAATGTTTTATGTGTTTGGTTCCTTTTCTGCCCTGAAGTTTATTCTTTCCTTATTCTCTCTAAAGGATATATAGTCTCAAAGTCTTTGGGGAAAAAAAAAAGAGAGAGAGAGAAAAGAAGGAAGAAAAGCAAGAAAGCAAGCACTTTTGTTTTTTTCTTTTTTATGGATGCATTTTTAGATATGTAATGCAAACCTCTGTCCCTGTTGCAACACACGCGCACACACACACAATCAAAACAAAGCCAAAAAGGAGTGGAATGAAGAGGTGGAGCCCTGATTCAAATGCAGGTAAAATGTGTTTATTAGACTGCATTACCTGGTGACTTCAGAGCGATGAAGTATCCACACCCACCCAACCCCCCAAAAAAGAACTTGAAATATATTCAAAGGATTTTTGTTTGTTGAGAAGGATTGGTATAGCTCAAGAACAGCATCTGTGTACAACTAGGGGGAAAAATATTCAGTGGTAAAGATCTATTAAGCATCCAAATCTCTCAAGTATCCAATAGCAGGAGTAAATGAGATTTTTGTACATGCAAAGCAAATTTTATTCAAGTGATAACCAACACAATTCCTTTTGCTTCCTAAAGAAAGACTTCAGTTAACAGCAGAACCAAAAAATATAGGAAACCAAACTAATGCATCTTAATGTTTGATTTTGATGCATTAAAAAAACCCAAGAAATTGAGCAGTTTATAGCAAATTATGTATCTGTGCCATCCAGACTGAATTAGTTAGGATTAGAATCAGCTGTGAGAGACTGAAAACCCAAAGTGGCTGAAAAAAGAAATTTATTTTTCTTATGTGAAAGTCTGGTTCCAGGGTTGGGTGTGATTGTTCATAACAACAGGGAATATTGTATCCCTTCTCTGTGTTGATCTCTAGTCTCAAGTTTACCTTGTTGTCCAAGATGGCTGCTTCTGTTCAAACCATCAAGGCTGCATTCCAGCCAGCAGAAAGGATTAAAAGGAGCATCCCTTTAAGAATATTCTGGGATGTTACATGTACTACTCCCTCCTACTTTGGTTTACTCAGGGCTTAATAATTTGACCATACCTATCTGCAAAGGAGAGTAAAAACTGTAATCTTTATTCTGGCAGGTCAGCTACTCAGCCATTACTTTGGAAGAAATGAAGGACGGGTACTAGGTCATAGCAGCAGTCGTGGCCACTGAGTTTTTTTACATATGGGTAGTTCCAAATGGTTAACTTTGGTATAATATTCAAGTGCAAGTCTTACTTAATGTACTAATGAAATTGCTTGACTCTAATCACCCAATTTTGAAGCTACCTTTGATTAAATACTTGTTGACATTAAAAAATAAAACTTTTTTTTTTCATCGAGTGCTGTCTGCTTGATGCTAGACAAAATTCAGCCCCTAGAATAGCCTAATTTGTAAATTCATGACACCCTTCTTCATTCCCTCCTCTTTTCTGTTCTACATCTTTGACCATTGTCCTATTAGTCATAGTCTCAAACAGGGAAAGAAGGGTAAAAAAGAAATAAAGTCTAGATCACATGGTTTTGCTCCTTCTTAGCAACATTTCTAGAAGGCCTAAAGTAGAAAAGGTAGAAAATAAGTAATACCGGATTGTGGGATTATCTGTCATAAAAACAGTCCCTTTTATGTAGGCCCTGGGCAAGGTCCTTTTCATTGCCTGTTGTAACTGTAGCTACAGCTTTATGAAGAAGGTGATGTCACCTCCCCACTTTGGAGAACAGAAGAAATTTGCCAAGAGAACCAGTTACTAAGGGACAGAGCCAAGATTTTAGTTAAGGTCTCTCTGACCCCAAAACCAGGCTCTTTTGACTGCTGCATCCACAGATTCCATCTCCCCAGGATTTTCTTTTTTAAAAGCATCCTTGGAGAGGCACTTTTTAACTTTAACATTGGCAGGGACTAAAGTAGACCTTGAAGATATAAACAAAAATGAAGAGCTTCAGAGAGTGCGAGGCAGCCAGCTCCTCGTGGGCTCTCTGCCCGCCCTGGTTTTGAGTGTTGTTATTAGCCAGCACTTTGGAGGCACTTGATATTTACAGAATGGCATCCAGGACTTTCAGCTCCAGGTGGCATTTGGGGGATGAGTCAGAGTGCTCTCTCTCCAGAACACTTTAAAAGTGCAAGGATGGCTTCAGAACAGCATTGCCTTGGCTTCTCATCCCACAGTGCTTGAAAGGAGAAAGTCACTGAGTTGGGTGGAAGTTTGAGTGGGACCTCCCTTCCCCCAGCTTGAGATGGAACCTCTTACTCAGAATAGGATAAAGCTTCACAAGCATGCAGGGTTTGCTCTGTGAGAGCCGCTGTGCTCATTGCCTCTCAGACACTGCCTCCAAATTCTGAGTGGCATTCTACAGGGGAGGATATGGGAGTTGAACCTAGAATTTATGACTCCAAACCTCACATACTTTCCTACCAGGGCAATGTACCTCTCCATAAGCACACACCAGAGGCTGAAATGTAGACATCTGAGAATAACGTCTAAAAAGAAAGGATTGGTAGAATATGTTTGAACATATTTAGGGGAAATCTTTTCAGTGAAATGCTTTCTGATTGATTACGTGGAACAGATTCTTGGATCTGAGAGACACTGAGAGTTTTTTTTCTCAATTATGTCCTGAACATGGAGGGTGTAAGCAGTTATAGGCAACAGAAGATGAGACGATGAGATGGTTGGATGGCATCATTGACTCAGTGGACGTGAGTCTGAGCAAACTCTGGGAGATAGTGAAGGACAGGGAAGCCTGGCGTGCTGTAGTCCGCTGGGTCGCAAAGAGTCAGACACGACTTAGTGCCTGAATAACAACAACAAAGCAGTTAATGGGGGAATGACCTCAGGAAAGAGGTGGGGGAGTGGAGAGGTGACCCGGAGACAGAGGAACATCAACAGGGTGCAGCATCCATTAGCATGTGACCACTGTGGGCAACTGGGGCTTGGTTCTGAGTAGACCCAGGGCAGACTATACAGCCCACCTCAGAAATGTCCCGCTGAGAAAAGGGCCAGCTAATCTTTTGTCCAGGAAAGACTTCATACGGCAGGCCTGAGACTGCTCTCCTTACAAAGTGCTGCTTGCAAGGTGGGCCTTTGGGTGGCATCTGAGAACTTGGATTTTGAGAGCGCTTCTAGCCATTCCCCAAACTGATAAGAATGGCTCACTCAGCTTAAATTGTTTGTGCAAACAGTGTGTTTTAGGTTGAACACCTCTTTCCTTCTGGCACTCTGGGATTTGGGGGTCTACTAGGCAGAATGTGCCTCTATGACCAGCCCAAGTAAGACCCTGGTGCTGAGTCTCTTGTGATGACCTTCCCTGGTAGGCCACATTTCAGAAGTGTTGTCACAACTCCTTGCTGGAAGAAATGCTAGACTTTGCCCCATGTTTCTTTGGGGTGCAAAATCTACAGATTTTTTGGTTTGTATCCCTCTACTATAATAATGGAGAAGGAAATGGCAACCCATTCCTGTATTCTTGCCTGGCAAATCCCATGGACAGAGGAACTTGACAGGCTATTGTCCATGGGGTTGCAATGAGTTGGACACAACTGAGGAATTGACCACCACCACTATAATAAATCATGGCCACGAGTGTGACTATTTGCTGAAACCTGTGTATCCTTCTGGTGACTCATCAAATAAGAGGGTGGTCTTTAGGGCCCCTGACATCTTTATAGGCTTATTTTGATAGCTGGCTGCAGTTAAGGATGCCATCCAGTTGGGACTAGGGATAGATTGGGGACAGAGTTTACTGCCAGACACTGAGAGTGTGAATGGTAGCCACAAGTTTCAAAGAACTGAAGAGTTGTCAGAAGATGGAACAGATGCAATAAGATTTAGAATGTGAGATTTGTGCATGGCCTTAGAAATTGTGTATCCACTCAGCACAGCTCTTGTGGTCTTCCTCTGCCTGGCTATGCGGCCCTACCAATGTGGTGTGGCCAACACCCAGCTGCTACAGGGACTGTCCAAGAGGTGATCACTTTTTGCTGAGTGTGAGCAGAGATACTTCTTTCCCCTCTTTCACCACCTCCTCCCTCCATGGAGTTAGCATCACTTATTTATGTAACTTCCCACAGGGAGGAAAAGCAGAACCCATGAGAGTACTTGGTGTATCTACCAATCTCTGTTCTCCTCTCTCTAATGCCTGGTCCAGAGGGCAGACATTTCTGTTGCAGCCCCTGTGCATGGCTTCCCCTCATCTGCTGCGACCAACACTGCCACTGTGGACACTCATCACTAAACTCTCTTCTGATTGGTTTGTGCCTGTATGAAATATTTTGATAGAATCCCTGACCCTATGGCACATCCCCACTCCCTGATTATGCCACAAATGTTGTGGCTTTGCTGTCATAGGTGGCAAGATTGTCTTCTCTACATGTAGGAAATCTCTCTGTGCTGGGTGCTCCATATTCTGCTTTTGATTTATGAAAGCTGGGACATAAAGGGATTTAGAAAACCCTCTCTAGAGGAGATAGCCCGGTTTATGCAGCTATTATCTTGATGCTTAATCCTAATTTGTCTACCAGAAGCTGCATATTATTCTGTTTTTACTTCTGTAACAAATCCTAATTCTCCCCCTGGCAGATGGACACCTCAGGCCAGCCAGGCCGGAGGCCGTATGCTCAGAGAAGCAGAAAAGAAAAGTACCCTAATAGTTTTTAAAACATCCTGTTACATTGTACTGAGCTGAATTAAGCGTTGGGTTGCATGCTGGTCGGATGAATGATACTCTAATCCTCCTGAAAGGATGGAAATAAATAATTACGAATGGCAATTACTCTAGAGTGATGGTGTGTTCAGAGAGCCATAGAAACTCACAGGACACAACTAACCATATCTAAGGGAGTAGAAAAATAGCAATATTAATATTAGCTAAAATATATGGCAAGCTTATATTATATGCACTGTGCTAAGGACCTTAATTTATTTCTCCTCAATAAACTATGCTGCTGCTGCTGCTGCTGCTGAGTCACTTCAGTCGTGTCCGACTCTGTGCAACCCCATAGAAGGCAGCCCACCAGGTTCCACTGTCCCTGGGATTCTCCAGGCAAGAACACTGGAGTGGGTTGCCATTTCCTTCTCCAACTCATGAAAGTGAAAATTGAAAGTGAAGTCGCTCAGTTGTGTCCGACTCTTCATGACCCCATGGACTGCAGCCTACCAGGCTCCTCCGTCCATGGGATTTTCCAGGCAAGAGTACTGGAGTGGGTTGCCATTGCCTTATGGCTTACCTACAGTTACTTTCCCATCTCCCAGATGAGGACCTCCCAGGCACAGAGGGGTTAAGGACCTGTTCAAGGTGGCCCAGCTGGCAGTGGTAGGACAATCAGGGCACAGCAATTTCTATCGAAGCCATTCTCTCTACTATCTCCATCAGGGAAGGTTTCACAGAGGATTTGGTGTCTGCTTATGCTACCTTTGGGATTCCCAGGTAACACTAGTGGTAAAAAACCCACCTGCCAATGCTGGAGATGTAAGAGACATGGGTTCAATCCCTGGGTCAAGATCCCCTGGAGGAGGCCATGCAACCCCCTGCAGTATTCTTGCTTGGAGAATCCCATGGACAGAGGATCCTGGTGGACCACAGTCCATTGGGTTGCAAAGAATCAGACATGACTGAAGCGACTTAGTGCATACAGTGATAGCTTTTCCTTTGAGAGACATGGAACTAAGGCCCGAGGTCAAGGTATTTGTAGGTTTCTCTCTTGATTCCAGGTACCTTTCACAGTGACCTGGAGTGGGGTAGGCTGGAGACCTTCCACTGTGTGAAGAATCAGAGACCAGATAGAATACAGAGCAGGAGGTCACTTGAATCCCTCTCCATCCCCACTCTTACTGTCCAGTGGGAGTCTATGCACAGCTTTGGGCCCAGAGGGGCCTACCAGTAGGTCTCTGCCTCTGTGACTGAAAAGGTGCCAGGTAGAGCCTGGCAGGGGCACCTGCCACTTTGAAAATTTCTTTCCTGGGTCATTATCTTAATTTGGGTCCACCAGAAGCAGATCCTGATAAAGGAAATACAGGAGAGGAACAGAGAGGACAGAGGAAGGAAAGATAGTCAGTAGATGGTATGTTTCCAAGTAAGTTGCCCCTGTGATCAACTGGAGCCATGGGGAAATGCCACATGCATGCTCAGGGAGCTGGACTGTTTATAATTGTGGAAGGCTGCTCCAAGGGTGTTAATTCCATGGTACTTCCGGCCTGCTATTAGGTGGCAATGCATGTTCCAAGAGCCAGCAAAAGCCCTAATGCAAATGAATGCAGGTGCTGGGGTTGGAAGCCAGGCCTCCATGTGGACAGTGACACAGGTGTGGGACCCGGGTGGGCATCTCTACAGTCACTGGTGGACTGGCTGAGGGACAGAGCCTCAAAACGTGTGTGGCCAGATGCTCTGTGGCATCTCAAAAGTGGTGACTCAAGTCACAGGACAGCAGTGAAGATGGACTGGGAACCCAAGAGCCCTGGCTTAAGTGACACTCTGGGACCAGAGAATAAATCTGTGGCCATGTGGCTGTGCCAGCTGCCTGGGGCATTCTTTCCCCTGCTTGTACGAACCACCCCTCCCTGCTCTGTCCGTCCTTTCCTGGCCAGGTCTCCCAGACTCCAAGAGGCCCCTCCAGTGGTTTCTACCCAGTCTCTGAGCACTCAGGGCTGATCTTCCAGGAAACAGGTCTTGCCCTCTTGTAACTGCTGTCCTCAGAATGCTGGGCAGGAGTCCTGCTTACAAGAGCTTTGCCATCTCAACTCTCTGTGTCATATTTCAGCCACAGGGCTGATGGCCTCTGTGGATGATTTAAATTCCTTCCCCTCCTGGTAGCTAAAGCACGGGTAAGTTCAGTGGAGGTTACTACTCCCTTGCATCAGCAAGCAGCTGTCAGCCTGAATAAGATAATGCCTTCCATGCTTCCTGAGTTTGCTGGGAGACATACGTTGTATTGCTTTATTATTTATGTGATTGTTTGTAGTTTTTGTTTTCTAAATGCACACAAATGTGCATGTATAAAAGGCTGGAAGCATTTTCATCTGAACATTTTCTCTCCTTGGATACACAGGAGTGTATACAAGGCAGAGCCAGACAGATTTACGATATGTCCCATGCCAACTTTGGGTTGAGGGAAAGTGTTTAAATGAAAGCTCCTTTCGTCCACTTGGACACGTGTGTCTGTGTGTCTGAAAAAGAGTTCACACATGGAAGTCCTCGCTGATGCTGTCAGGATCTTAGCAAAGCAAATTCCAGCAAAGCAAATGGACTTGTGTTAAAGCTCGACTCTGAAAACACAATGACTGATTTCAGAAACTAGGATAATGTGGTTGAAAGGAATTTTTGGTTTAGAAAAGTGTCATATTGAGCAATGTTCTAAATAGAACTTCAGTGAGGGTTACCCAGGCTTCTGTGTGTTTCTGTGCAGCTTATACCCTGCAATTCACATTGCATACGATATGAATGATGCCCCTAGAATTCAGTACAAAACCTGAGCAACCACACACTGCGACCCAGAGGGACCAGTGAAAGACTACTTATGAAACTATGAATACTTTGCTATAATGCTATCATGTTAACCAATTAAAACTAGAGAAAGTCAACTCTTAGCAATTTTTTTTTAATCTTTCAAAAATTATTATTTTTATGTCAGCTGTTTTTCAAAAGTTTATCCAGTATTCTTGCCTGGAAAAATCCCATGAACAGAGGAGCCTGGCAGGCTACAGTCCACAGGGTTGCAAAGAGTCAGATACGACTGAACGACTAACACAAAAACACACACACACATATACACACACACAGTTACCCATACATGTAACCCATTTAAAAACTCCTATCTAGCTTAAAGCAAGTCTAATCTTTATCACTCATATTTAATTTATTCAATGTTGTGTCTAAAATCTCTTTGATGCCTAATGAGCTTTTCTCTAAGCTCTGAATACTAAGTACTAATTATTTTCTCTTTAATGTAGAAAGTTGTCATTTTAGACCAGCAAGGACCAATAGAACATTCTGTGCTCATGGAAATGTCCTCTATCTATGCTGGTTCATAAGGCAGCCACAAGCCACACACAACTATTGATCATTTGAAATGTGGCTAATGCAATTGAGGAACTTGAGTTTTAAATTTAAATTTAAATAGCCATATATAGCTATTGACGACTATATATGACAGTGCTACCCATGGTTTCTAATTCTATTAAGGTTATAATGGTCACAGCCCAAGGGGACCCTACTTATGAGCAGTATGTGACTTGGGCAGTAAAGCTGCTTCATTTTTATGCATAATGTGTTCCTAAAAAGCTCTATATATGGAGAGAAATTTTTATATCAAATCATGTTTTCCCACTTAGTCTTATTATAATTTCAAGATGGCATTGCCTCTGAAAAATCTTTAATTTCAGCATATAATAGATTGATACTTGAGAATATTAATAATTGCCTTGAGACACTTTTGATCTTTATCAACAGTTTGCTTTTCTATGTCCGCTTTTCCTGGTTTACATTCAGCCGAGAAAGGTTAATCAAATGAATTATTCAGTTGTGATGAGTACGGTTAGAAGTGTTTCTCTGTGAAAACATGTCAGTGCTCTGTGTCTGGAAGCCCATGCCATGCCTTTGTGTTTGTTCTTGTATCTGTTGCATTAGCTGTGTTTTTGCAATCAAGGCCAGAGGTGAAGGCTTGAAGTTTTCATTTTTCTGTGCAGTAAAGCTAACACAACCATGTAAAGCAACTATACTCCAGTAAGAGTTAATTAATAAAATGATTAATTCTTTAGGCCAAAGTTATGAGAAAAATAAACAATGCAGTAAAACAATAAAATAGCATAAAGCTTAGAGCAGCATTCCCTGAATTCAATGCCCCTTACAAAGTTGAGATGCTTAACAATAAAGAGGTCTGTAATACAAAAACCATTGTGAAAAATTAAGTTAAAGAAAGCCAACAGGTTTTTAAATACAGAAATCATCAGAGGCTTCAATTTATTCACATATTCTATGAATTTTCAAAGTCTCTTATACAGCATTATTCCAAATGTATTCGACTGGGAAATTCTCTAATTACAGAACTGTGGAAACACACAAGTGGTGCCAGAAAAAATTCAATAATATTTGAAAAACTAGAAATCTTAATATATAAAATAAACTAAAATAATATAGAGTAAATAGAAAAATGAGGGATTATTAGCAGGAAGCAGGAACTTATGTTGTTGAGGTCCTTCAAATTCCTGACATGTGGGTTTGTAAGACTCTACTGCTTTTTCTATTCTTGTATCCCCCGAACAGCCTTCAGTTCAGTTCAGTCGCTCAGTCGTGTCCGACTCCTTGCGACCCCATGAATCACAGCACGCCTTACCTACCTATTAGTCCACAAAAATACCTGTAGTAACTACCTCCACCATAAATAATATATTTAATATAAAATGTAAAATAAAGTATTTCAGTCATTAAAAAAAGAGGAAAAAATTGTTTTGTACTCCCAGTGAACCTGCCCAAAACATAGAGAGTGGGTTTTCCCTTCCCTTCTCTTTTCGTCAGGACCTAGAGGTCAAAAACATTTGAGAATCAATGCCATGATTATGCCATGGGGATAATCCAATCCTAAACTCGGGGATAGGGAGGATAGGTTAAAGTTAACTCAGCAATGCTGATCAGGAGTTGGGCTGGCTGTAAGACTGTGGAGCAAAACCCAGTTTCTGGTTTTTTTTTTTGAGGAGTCTACAATCAGTGCTCCAGGGAAGGCTGCACAAACTACTGCAGAAACCTGGAGGAAGAAGAAAACTAAAAGTAGGAACCATTTCCAGGTCTTCATACTTTTCCCTCAATGAACATTATGGCCTAATCCTCTCATTCTGAGAAATGATGCTCAACCCCAAATAAAAAGCAACATACCTTAATAGTAAAGATGGGACATTTTGTAACTTGCTCCCATCACACAATCCCACTTGATGGTCATGACAAAAACTTACTGAGAAGACAGGGCAGGCAGGACAACCTTGTGCCCAGCAGACACCATGGACTTCCTTCAAGTCTCCCAGCTAGTCATCTTTTATATACGATCTTCAGGTTTCGTTTTTATTCTGAAAACATGGAACGAATAACGTTCCCCCTCAACAATCTTAGTATTTAAAAAAATACCTTGCTTTAAGCCTCAACTTTATACTCTTAAATAAAACACTTCTAAATAGCTCACTTCTTTTCCTTTTAATATTTGGGTCTTCATTGTAAGTGCTTTGGCAGGTGAATGGTGAGTGGCAGTACATTTGGGGCACCATAAAGCTCCCCCAATATTTACATTTCTTGCTGCTTTCCAGGTGGCATTAAATAGACCTATTTTGCAAAATACGCTCCCCCCACCATCTCATACTGTGGCACTTATTCACCTAAAATGTTCTTGGCATGCATGTTTGCACTTCTGCCACCAGAATCTGTCTGCTGCTTGGATGGATGACATATTGAATATTTTAGGAAGAAAATTTACCTAAGAGTTAAAAACTCATGATTGTAAATATTCAGCAGGCACTTAATTTATTGTTTCAAAATAGCTTTTGTGATGCGGAGGACATGTTTTCTGTCAGTGACTCAGTATTTATTTTAACATATTAAACAACCTCAGAAATATTCATTGCACGGAAACCTTTCTACATTTGAGTGGATTAAATTTACAAGCCCAAATTAATGCTATAAATTACATTTACATAATTCATTTTTCATTAAGCAGTATTTATTTAGCCTGCATCTCTGCTAATATATATGTTTAAGGAAAAAAGCAGTACTGGTATTGTTGCCCACATAGTTAATTTAGCTTAAGTAGAATTTAGAAGGCATCTCAGTGTTCCTTTGTTACAGGGCTCCCCCCCAACTATCCAACATCTGAATTTTACAATTAAACAGAAACGTGTGTGTATGTGTGTGTGTGTGTATGTGTGTGTGTGTGGTCTGAGGCAGGAGAGAAGCCTGCTTAAACAGAAGCCAAGCCTCCCTTATATTTGCTTTTCAGAATGTTGCGTGATGTCCTTACCAATCACCCATTACTTGTGTTTTGCTAATTTTGTGCAAAACTGAAAAGGAGGTAAGAGATGAACAAATTGGGTTGGAGGTCAGTTGGAAACTTTGAAGCCAGCAGCTCAGACCCAGATGGATTTAAAAGGACACAGAAGGTAAAAAGAAACAAGAGAAGTGGGCTGATAATGCACGTGGAGTCCCAAAGAGCCTCCTATCTTTCCTTTTGCATTTACATCTATTTTGACAGATGAGGGTGAGGGCCATCAGTGCATTTGCGGCTGCAATTTCAGGTTTTAGAATGTTTTGAACAATATGCCTCAAATCACGCCAATAATTGGAGGACCCTTCATTATTGAGCGTTAGGCCTCTAACGATGCTAGTGGCAGAAAGGAGCCACTGGCTTCACTCACTAGGCTTGGTTTTGTGTGACTGGCACCGAAATGGGCATTGTTCGCCTCAATTTCCCCTCTCTTTTTTCCCAGTAGCCTATTAAACCTCTTTGTTAAGAGACCCAGCTGCTTGTTTTCTCTCAAGATAATGACTGAAAAATGTGCTTTAAAAAAATCATGGGGAAAATGATTTCTGGAAGGTCTGTCTCCTCTTTCTTTCTGTTGTCATCTTGGCTGATAATAACTTTCAATAATCCCAGGGTAATAAAAACTCATCTGAACACAGAGACCAAATATGGAGCTTCAATTACCACAGAAACAGAAGGGACCACTGCCCTTCTTCCTCTGCCTTTTGCCTCAGTGGGGATTCTTCTCCCCTGATATTCTTTTTTCCAAAAAAAAAAAATAAATGAAGTATAATTTACATACAATAGAATGTGCAGATTTCAATTTGTATGGTTTGTTGAATTTTGACAAACATATATTCCCATGTAGTTATCATTTCAACTGAGACAGAGAACATATCCATTACCCTAGAAGTTTGTTTATTCCTTGTCCCAATCCACCCCTTCTCCAGAAAACAACTACTGTTTGGATTATTATCATTGTAGATTACTTTTGCCTTATTTTATACTTTATATAATTATGCATTCTATTGGGTATGACTCCTTTTCATTCAGCCTGTTTTTTGAAATTTGGTAGTTTGTTCCTTTTTTATTGCTGAGATGTACTCCCCTGTAGGGATGTATTACAGTTTATCTATTCTTTTGTTTGTGAAATGTATATTATTTCCAGTTTGGGGCTATTTTGAATAAAGCCACAATGAACATTTATGTCTAAGATTTTATGTGGCCATTTGCTCTCGTTTCTCTGGTGTGAATATTTAAGTGTGCCATTGCCGCATTGTGTAGTAGGTATGAGTCTTAATTTGGATGACACTGCTATAGAATTCTCCGGAGTGATTGTGCCTTTTCCTCTTTTGATGGGGAAAAAACATCAATACATCGAAAACTGAATTTGGTCTCTGGTGAATCAGACTATGAGAATATAAACCAAGCTAAAGGGTACTCTATCCTGCTCTTTGATTTACTTAAATTTGGGGGAGAACCTGGTTTTGTCAACAAGAAAATTCCAGGTATCAGAAATAATGGGAGTTGCTTGGCTATTTTTTTTTTTTTTTTGCTTTGAGAAAAAATGTTGTAGAATTTTCATGCATGTGTCCCCAGGAAATGATCATTTGTGCTTGTTTCCCTGTAGGCTGTATGTTCTGATAAATTGCTCTCTTAGATGTGTGGGTGGTGTCGGGGGGTGTTTCAAAGAAGGCTGTATCTGCAGGCTCCATCCTGAAATGAAGACATCTTTCTGCAACATGAACTCAGTAGATATCAACCCCTCGATTCTAACAAATAGCCTCCGTGAAAAATCAGAGAAATTAGAAAAATCCCAGCAAAATGATAGACCTCTTATGTTTCACAGGACAAAGACCAGGGCACCTTTGTAGGTGGCTAATGTTTTATTGGACAAATACTAAGACTTCTCTTTTTCCATATATAAGCTGCCCACATGCCTTACAAACAGCCATAAACCAACAGACATGGGCATTTTGCAATATGTTTGTTCTGATCAGTTTAACCCTGGATCCAAAGAAAATGCACTGACTTTCCTACCTCCTTATGAATCCTAGAAAGGCAGGCAAGGAACTGAGATGGGAAGCTGGGTTTCCCTCCTGGGGGCAGACTTCCTAGCCATCAAGAGCCCACTTTAAATTTAGAGTCTTTGGTCTCAGTTTTGACAACAAATGCCAGACTCTGTAGCTATTTCTGGCTTTGCAAATAGGTGCCTGGTTATTTTAAAACAGTCAAAAGAGAGATAGTATTAATAGTTTAATAAGTTGAAATCCCCTTTCTCTATTCATCCCCCATTCTTATGTGAGTCACAATCCCAATTTGTGATGCACTGGTATATCAGATGATTCTGGCTAAATGAGTCCACTGAAATGAGAATATTTGAACCTATATTTATTAACTTAATTTTTGAAAAGACTCTAACTTAACCATTAAAAAAGGAACAACTTGATTAGAAAAAATGGGCAAAAGATATGAACAGACATCTCCCCAAAGAGGTTTGCAGATAGCAAAAAGCATATGAAAAGATGCTCAAAATCATATATTACTCAAAAACTGTAAATTAAAATGACATTGAGATACCACTACACACCTTATGATAATGGTGAAAATCCAAAATATTAATACCAAATGCTGGCAAGGATGTGGAGCAATAGTAACTCTTATTGCTGCTGGCAATTTAACAGTTTCTTTTGTGCAAAACTAAATACCATTTTCCCATAGAATCTACAGTTGTACTCCATAGTATTTATTCAAATGAGTTGAAAATTTGTGTCTACTCAGAAACCTGTACATGGATGCTTACAGCAGCTTTATTCATAACTGTCAAAACTCAGAAGCAATTTTTTCAAGATGTTCTTCAGGCATGAAGGGATGCATAAACTGTGGTACATCTATATAATAGAATGTTATTCAATGCTAAAAAGAAATGAACTATCAAGCCATGAAAAGTCATAGAGGAAACTTAAATGCATAATACTAAGTGAAAGAAATCAGCCTGAAATGGCTATATACTGTATGATTCCAACTGGAATAACATTCTGGAAAATGCAAAACTGTGGTGACAGTAAAAAGATCAGTAACTGCCAGGAGCTTGGGGGAGGGAGGGATGAATAGGTGGAGCACATTTTTAGAATTTTAAGATATTCGGGGCAGTGAAACTATAGGCATACCCTGTATTGTTGCACTTCATGTTACTGTGCTTTGTGGATACTGAGTTGTGGTTTTTTGTTTTTCCCACAAATTGAAGGTTTGTGGTGACTCTGCCTTGAGCAAGTCTGATCGTGTTAGTTTTCCAATAGCAGTTGCTCACTTCATGTCTCTGTGTCACATCTTGGTAGGTCTGAGAATATCTCTAACTTTTCCATTGTCATTATATTTGTTACAGTGATCTGTGGTCAACAATCTTTGATGTTACTGTTACTGTTTTGGGGTACTATGACCCACTGCCTTCTAAGGTGACAAACTTAATCAATAAATGTAGTGTGTGCTCTGACTGCTCCACCAACTGGTCATTTGCCCTCTCTCTCACTCTCCTCTGGCCTCCTTATTCCCTGAGTTATAATAATATTGAAATTAGGCCAATTAAAAACCCTACAATGGCCTCTAAGTGTTCAAGTAGAAGGAAGAGTTGCACATCTCTCATTTTAAATCAAAAGCTAGAAATGATTTAGCTTAGTGAGGAAGGCATGTCCAGAGCCAAGACAGGCTGAAAGCTAGGGTTTTGGTGCCAAACACTTACCAAGTTATGAATGCAAATGAAAAGTTAAAAAAAGAAAAAGAACCAAAACATTGAATTGGACGCTTTACATGGGTGAATTATATGTTATGTAAATTATGTATCAATAAAAGAAGAAGAAAAAAACCCTAAAAACTTAAAAAGAAATCAAGAGAGCTCAGTCCTGGACATGGTAAATTTGGGATGTTTACTAGGTACCCAAATGAAAATGTTGAATAGGTAGTTGGAGATATAACTCAGGAATTCACAGGAAAGGTTCAACTGTAAGTACAAGTGTGGGAGTCATTAGCATATGTACACATATATGAGACTGCATGGTCTTCAGAGAGTGAAGATAGGTGAGAAAAAGAGAAATTTAAAGACTGAGCTTTGATTTAAAAAGAAGATGGATGAGGTGGTGTAAATCATTAGCTCAAATGTATCAACTCAATGGGAAGATCAAATCAGATGGAAAGTCCAAGGGAGGCAATAGTGGAAGCTTTGCTCCGAAGGCAGCAAACAAATGTACTCAGGGAAAAAAAAAAAAATTGAGGGACTTTCTTGTCAATAGACCTTGTGACAACAGTTGCAAGAAATGTGGAAATTTTTTAGAGGGAAGGAAAGCGATATAAATCAGAAACATGGACCTACAATACAGAAAGAGAGTATTCGAGAAGGAATAAATGAAAGTAAACTAACAACTTTATTTTTATTACTCTTAATTGATCTCGCAGGTAAAGTTTGTTCAAAATAATTATAGCAACAATATCCAGTCATTTTAATTTATGTATAAGTAAAATAAATGGCAGCAATGATACAAAGGACAGGAGGGAAAATTAGGAATACCTTGCTATTATAAGATACTTGTACTATCGGTGAAGTAGTATATTGTTATTTGAAAGTAGATATGGATGCAAACTCTAGGATAACCACTAAAAAAAAAGGAAAAAATAAATACAATAAATATGCTAAGAAAGGAGAGAAAACGAATCATGTAAAATGCTCAATTAGAACCACAAGAGTCAGAAAAAAAAAAAGACTGGAAGACAAAAATAGGAACAAAGAAGGGCAACAAGTAGAAAACAGTAACAAGTATGCATATTAATCCAACTATGTCAATAATAATTTTAAATGTCAATGGTGTAAGTAAGGGCTTCCCAGGAGCTCTAGTGATAAAGAACCCACCTGCCAATGCAGGAAATGTAAGAGATGCGGATCAGTCCTTGGGTCTGGAAGATCCCCTGGAGAAGGGCATGGCAACCCACTCCAGTATTCTTGCCTGGAGACCATGGACAGTGAGGTCTGGCGGGCTACAATCCAAAGGGTGGCAAAGAGTCAGACATGACCGAAGCTACTTAGCAGGCATGCATGGTGTAAATAAACAAAAGATTATCAGAACGGATCAAAAATGTTGTATGTTGTCTAAAAGAAACCCACTTTAAGTATAATGACACAGATTAAAAGTAAAATGATACACTATGTTAATCTTACTCAAAAGAAAATGTATGTAGCTATGTTAATTATTTTTTCAGCAAATGGTGCTGAAACAACTCGATATCCACATGTGAAAATATGAATTTAGACACAAAAATTAACTCAAAATTCATTATAGATCTGAATGTAAAATGCAAAACTAAAAACTCATAGAAAATGACAGGGGAAATCTAGGTGACTTTATTCGTAGGAATGACTTTTTACATTCAAAACCAAGGACAAGATTCATAAAAGAAAGAATGAAAAACTGGATTTCATTAAAATTAAAAACTTGTGCAAATGACACTGTGAAGAGAATAAGACAAGCACAGAAAGGAAGAAAATATTTGCAAAAGATTTACTTAGTAGACTGTTACCCAAAAATATATGAAGAACTCTTGCAACTAACAATAAGAAAAGGAAAAATCCAATTAAAAAGCAGGCAAACAGTCTGGGCAGATGCCTCACCAAAGAAGATATACAGATAGCAAATAAGGATATGAAAAAATGCCCAACTTCAAATGTCATTAAGGAATTATAAATTTTTAAACAACAAAGAGACACTTCAATTCAGTTCAGTTCAGTTGCTCAGTTGTGTCCGACTCTTTGCGACCCCATGAATCGCAGCACGCCAGGCCTCCCTGTCCATCACCAATTCCCGGAGTTCACCCAAACTCATGTGCATTGAGTTGGTGATGCCATCCAGCCATCTCATTCTCTGTCGTCCCCTTCTCCTCCTGCCCCCAATTCCTCCCAGCATCAGGGTCTTTTCCAGTGAGTCAACTCTTCGCATGAGGTGACCAAAGTATTGGAGTTTTAGCCTCAGCATCAGTCCTTCCAGTGAACACTATGAAAGAGACACTGCTATATACCTGTTAGAATTATGAAAATCCCAAACACTGACAACACCAAATGCTGGCAAGGGACAATGGAGTAACGAGAACTTTTCTTTGTTGCCTGTGATAGTTTGACAGAATCTTACCAAACCAAACATTCTCTTAACATACGATCTGGTAGTTGCACTCCTTGATATTTGCCCAAACAAAAACATGTCCATAGAAAAATATGCACATGAATGTTTATAGCAAGTTTATTCATAATTGCCCAAACTTGGAAGCAAACAATGTGTCTTCCAGTAGGTAGATGGATAAACTGTGTTATATGTAGACAATAGAATATTATTCAACACTAAAAAAAAGAGCTATTAAACCATGAACAGACTTGGAGGAATCTTAAATGCATATTGCTAAGTGAAAGAAGCCTATCTGGAAAGGCTATACGCTATATGATACTCTGGAAAAGGAAAACTGTGGACAGGAAAAAGATCAGTGCTTGCCAGGAGCTGGGGGGAGGGGAGCATGAAAATACATTGTACAGAAGATTTTTAGGACAGTGAAACTACTCTGTATGATACTATAATAATGGATAAATGTCTCTATGCATTTGTTCAAAGCTATAGAATATACAACACCAAGAGTAAACCCTAATGTAAACTCTGGACTTCTGGTGAAGATGTTGTATCAGTTCAAGTTTATCGACTGTAACAAATGTACACTCTGATGCAGAATGTTGATAGTAGAGGAGGTTGTGTGTGTGTATGGGAAGGGGGACATATGAAAACTCTCTGTACTTTCCCCTCAATTTTTGTCTGAACCTGAAACTGCTGTCAAAAATAAAATCTATTAAAAAATTAAAAAACTAAGGCAGTTCTTTATCTGTAACTCCTCCTAATTTGTAACAATTGAGGAAAAACAGCAAGAAGGGGTAAACTGTCAGGCAGAATGCACAAAACAGGCATTGAGAACATCAAAAGTGGTGTCATTTGTCAGTGCAGGTCCAACGTACTCATCAGGATTGTTGAGAACATTCGACTGGGGAGCCAGTCCTAGGTTCAAAACTTACAGAGCAGAGAGGAGATGCAAAAGTAGCCTCATATGCATCTCAGATGATGAATTTAGTGTGTAAGAAAAGTTTTCTTTTCAGGTTTAAAAAAATTGCATTAAATTTTCTTCTGGGTTGGTGGAAAACTTGATGTTGGTCTTTATTGAAGCTCCCAGTCTTTCTCCTCTGGGATCAAAAATAAGCTAAAATTTTACACATTGCAAAGATGTCAAAGAGTGAGCTCCTTATTATTCAATTACCTCTAAGGTGCCCACAGTCCTAGCCCAAGTGCTACCTTCAGATTGCTTGTGGCCTAGGAATTTGTGGTGATACCCAGAAGTTGGGCTTCCCTAGTGGCTCAGACAGTAAAGAATCCACCTGTAACGTGAGAGACTTGGATTTGATCCCCGGGTTGAGAAGATCCTCAGAAGGAGGGCATGGCAACCCACTCCAGTATGCTTGCCTGGAGAATCCCCATGAACAGAGGTGCCTGGCGGGCTACAGTCCATGGGGTTGCAAAGAATCAGGCAGAACTGAGTGGTTAAAGCACATCAGAAGTTAATGGTGAGGCAGGGGACCTCCTTTATCTCAGTAGCTACCAATTAATGTTTGTTCAGTTAGTCCCAGGTAAGGAATCCATCTGCCAATCCAGGAAACTCAGGAGATGAGGATTTGATCCTTGGGTTGAGAAGACCCCTGGAGTAGAAAATGGCAACCCACTCCAGTATTCTTGCCTGGAAAATTCCACGGGCAGAGGAGCCTGGCGGGCTGTAATCCATGGCACCGCAAAGAGTCGGACATGACTGAGCGACTGAGTACACACCTGTTGTGAAGAGAACCATCTGAAAACAAGGAAGGAGAGGGAGTGAGAGCAAGGATGAAGGCAAGGAAGAGTGCGGCGAGAAGAGAGAGTAGTAACCCAAGGAGGGAATTATGGAGTTGAGTCAAGTGAATGAGAAATAAAAAATCCAGAGTTGTTCTATGTTGGAGAGATGGCTGGTCATGAAGATAGCTTTCTTAGCTTGATGGTCTAAAAACAGCTTTCAAAAATGTGCCTCTCAATTGACAACTTTGCTCTGGGATCAGAACCTGAGAGTCAACATAGTGTCAGCTTAGAATACAATTATTTATATTCTAAAATTGTAAGTGAGAAATGCCGTTTGTCTCCTTCCATAGGGTGGGGATGAGATTAACACAATGACTCCATCATTTCAGGCTTCCAGAATGCAATATTCCTTTTCTAAGCGACGTTTAAGTGTCCTTTTCAAGTGGTCTTTCCCCATAGCATGGGAACACCACCACAGTGGGTCTTTGTCAGGAAGCAAGAAACCCTGCTTTGTCTTTGTGGAAGATGTGAATGCTGGAGATTTACTTGAAGGCTGGGACCCTGAAGCTGAGTGGTAACGGTAATAGCACAGGTATTCTAATGTGTCATTGTACAGATTTGGTTGCTTTTTTTGAGTGGTGGCATCAGAAAGTACTGCTGTCCTTTGTAAGAATGTCAACATCTCTATACATCTTACTTGCTCTTGGGAGGTGTATATGTGAATCTTAAAATCCCCGTTAATGAGAGTCAAGCGCGAGAAGGCAGTTCCATCTGGAGGAAAGGCTGAGAAGAACTGCACTGGGCTTGGTCATATGAGACCTGGATCTCACAACGGTCTTACAGAAAACTAAACAGAATTCTCTGGAACTATATGTTTTATTGAAGGCCAGAGGGAGTAGTGTATACAGAAGGGTTCCCCTGGTGGGACTGAACATGGCCATTGTCAACTACCTTGTTAGGAAGCAGGACCTGGGGGGCACAGAAGGGGCTCAAGAGGCAAGTCTCAGGCTGGAGAAAGGTGAGGAGGGAGAGTTTTCCTCTTTTGTGCTCTTGTGGATGTGGATGCCCTTGATTCTAAATTTTTAAAAAATGATTTTATTTATTTATGGCTGTGCTAGTGTTCTTGCCTGGAGAATCCCAGGGATGGGGGAGCCTGGTGGGCTTCCATCTATGGGGTCACACAGAGTCGGACATGACTGAAGTGACTTAGCAGCAGCAGCAGCAGGTCTTCATTGCTGTGAGGGCTTTTCTCTAGTTGCAGCAAGCAGGGGCTACCCTTTAGTTGCTGTGCTAGGGTTTCTCATTGGGGTGACTTCTCTTGTGGAGCACAGGTTCTAGGAGCTGGTTTTAGAGTGCAGGCTCTAGTTATGATGCATGGGTTTAGTTGCTTCTCAGTATGTGAGATCTTCTCAGATCAGGGATCATGAAACCGTGTACAAGCCCCTGAGTCCTTGTCTTCTGAAGTAAAATGGTAACTCAAGAGTTAATGGGAGAAGGCAATGACACCCCACTCCAGTACTCTTGTCTGGAGAATCCCATGGACAGAGGAACCTGGTAGGCTGCAGTCCATGGGGTTGCTGGGAGTTGGACACGACTGAGCGACTTCACTTTCACTTTTCACTTTCATGCATTGGAGAAGGAAATGGCAACCCACTCCAGTGTTCTTGCTTGGAGAATCCCAGGGGCAGCGGAGCCTGGTGGGCTGCTGTCTATGGGGTCGTACAGAGTCGGACATGACTGAAGCAACTTAGCAGCAGTAGCAGCAGCAGCAAGAATTAATGATTGGGAAATGTGAAGATATAGAAATAAAGAAAAGCTGTTGGGCTAAGGAACTGGTAACAATTTAGACAATAACTCTGTCACATAACAGAGTCAGCCAACTCCCAGTTCCCTGAAAGATATAAAGCCCTGACACACATTCCTAAGTTGTTTATGCAGGAAGCAGACCCCCCCTCCAGATGAAAACTGCTGACCAATTGAACATAGACCCTAGACTGGTTGAAACCAGAAGGTTGATGATGCTTGAAACTTCACCTGATGCCAACCAATCCAAGAACTGTCCAGGAGCTGATCATGCCCTGCCCCTTGAACACTATAAAACTCCTCACAGCTCCCTTCAGGGTGGATCACGTAGTCTTCAGGGCATTAGCCCACTGTGGCCCCCTTTGCTGGGCAAAGCAATTAAAGATACTCTTTTCTACTTCACCCAAGACTCTGTCTCCATGTTTTGATTTGGCACAGGTGAATAGAGGCCACGTTTTGTTAATAATCAAACCCATGTCTCTGGCATTGGCAGCTGGATTCTTTACCACAGAACCACCAAAGAAGCCCACCCTTGACTGTAAATAACAAAGGTATTTGAGGATGCCTGTCATGGAGAAAGAAAAGCAATCACTAGGTATTAGATGCATGCGAAGGATCAGGAGACCCCAACGGAGACTATCAGGAAACTACAGAGAATTTATTGTCCAGGTCCTCTCTGTTAACGCCAAGTCTCTGTGAAACCCCTTTACAAACATTATGGCTTGGTTTCTGCATTTGCTGGGAGAAATTCTGAGCAGAATAGCAGCAGAAAACAGTAGCAGCTGAAAAGAAGCAGGTCCAGGGACCCCAGGGTAGCTGGCTGCAGCTGCCAGAGCCTTACCAGTGGCTGAGGTTGCAGTCAGCCATGAAAACAGCATGATGGCACTGAGGTGATCTATGGGAGTCCTAGAAATGCTGGTGAAGAGAAAGTTGGTGGAAGAGCTGGACTTCCGGGGCCAAGTAGATAGGAATCTGAAGCACCATCATTTTCATATCATAAAGAAATGTGACTTTATGATGTTGTTGAAAACTAATAAAGCCTGAACATTTGGGGTGTACAGTAAGGAACTGAGGCTTTGTTTCTTTGGTTTATCCTTGCTCACTGTGTTGTCCAAGGAATGGGAACGAGGCCACACTCTACTTGAAAATCGGGAGTAAACCCTGATGGAGGGGAACATTCTGCTTTCATTCTGAAAAATTAGATACACAATGTAACACTCTCTATCTAATTAATTACAAAACACTGACATCAGTGTTCATGCTCTGAATCTCAATACAGGTCGCTCCATTTGTGTATTCACTCCGTCTTCTTGATTACAAAATACCTTTGCAAATAGGACAGCAGATGTTCCCTCTCACAGTTTCAACCGGGCATCTGCTCATTTTATTTGTCTCCTCTAACCCATTCAGTTGCTAAGCCCCTATGTTTGTCCTGACATCTGGGGGCTGGCTCTTTGCCCATTCAACAAAGTTGAGTAACATTGAGTAATTTCCTGGACAAAGTTGGTATTCAAAGTTGGGAGAGCTGAAAAATTATGTCTGAATTCTTCCTAATGAATTAACTATTAATTTTGTCCATAACAAAACTGAGTGATTTTCTCTGAATGAGAGTAGTAGTTCATTTATTTATTATTTACTCACTTCTATTTTTTCAATTAAAAAAATGAAAACATATTATTTACATAATAACAATTTTTGAAAATTTATGACCATCCATTTAGGAAATTCTTGTCAGATCAAACTTTTAAAGAAAATCTAATATATTTTAAAAATTATTTACTTATTTATTTATTTAGCTGTGGTGGATCTTAGTTGTGGTATGTGGGATCTAGTTCTCTGACCAGGGATTGAACTCAGGCTCCCTGTATTGGCAGCTCAGAGTCTTAGCCACTGGACCTCTAGGGAAGTTCTCAGATCAAACTTTCTTAGTCCTCCATTCCATCTTACTGTTGTTGAAAGAGATAGTTGGACTATTTGTTGGCTTATCTCCAAGAGGGCAGTCATTAGCTCTTTCCCGCCCTACATGTACAAGCCATTCCCCACTATGAGGCAGAACCTATTTCTCTACCTTACTGAATCAAAGCTGTCTGATGACTTGCTCTTGACCAATAGAATATGGAGGAAGTGACACTATTTAAGTCCTTGAAGCTTCTATTGAGTACACACATTCCAAGTATTCTTTGAATATCCTCTCTTGGGAATCTGGCTAATGTTAAGTTACTTACCTGAAGTCACATGGGTAGGAGCAGGATTTAAATCCAAATAGTCTGGATCTTGAGTCTATAGTCTTTGCCACTATAGCTATGTTATTAACAATTCTTTAAAGCCAAAGTCACAAACAGGCAGTCCGCAGGCTGAATCTGGCTCACAAATCTGTTTTGTTTGGCATTCAGTAATTAAAAAAAAGTTGAACTTGAATGCCTTTGGGTGAGACCTACCTATGCCAGTTCACTTTATAGTTTCCCCGCTTAAATTTATTCTATTTGACTCTTACAAGTGTGATCTCTGGAAGTGTTTGACTTGGCAGCTCCTAAAGTAACGCATTTCCTAGCATCCTCTAGTTCCACTGCCTCCTCCTCTTCTTTTCTTGTCTGTGGACCAACTCTCTCATATCCACTTGCCTCTCTAATTTCCATGTAAGACCACCGACCCATTATCTCTTTTTTTCCTCTACTCTTCTCTCACCTTCATGAAAGAGCCTACACATGAATGACTTCCCACTTCAGTCCCAGTGAACTCACATATACCAAAAAAGTGCTCAATGTTTAGTTGGGTGATTTCCATTTCTTGTGATCACTCCAACCAATGTATGTATATGTATCCAGTGATCACTTGGAAACACCCCTATTAATTTATAAATTACAAATGAGACATAGTTAGTGACTATTCAAAATAACTATAAACACACTGCTTAACGTTTGCTTAGTAATTTTTAAATTAATTTTTATTGGAGTACAGTTGCTTTACAATACTGTTAGTGTCTACTGTACAGCAAAGTGAATCAGCCATACAAATACATATATCCCCTCTTTTTTGGATTTCCTTCACATTTAGGTCACCAAAGAGCACTGAGTAGAGTCCCCTGAGTTACATAGTAGGTTTTCATTAGCTATCTATTTTATACATAGTATCAATAGTGCATATATGTCAATCCAAATCTCCTATTGCTTAGTATTCTAAAATTAAGATTAGGAACCCTTATGCATATAGCACATATTTTCAAGTGCTCATAGAAATTATATGGGTTTTGAAGATTTCTTCCTGAAGGAATTTAATGCATTTGGGGACTTTCATTTATATAACTCATCAAAAATTTAAGAGTTTTAGGCAGGTTAAAAATGGCTAAATAATGTGCAAGGATTCTGTGACACCATAGAAGAAATGCTAATGAAATATTAGAGGAGAGAGCACTTAGATTTCAAGAGCAAAATTTTATTTTGTAATGATGAAGATGGAGAGAGAACATCTTTTTGATAAAAGAGAAGAGTGATTGAACATGAGCAGAGAGGAAGGACTCATCAAATAGAAGTACCAGATGCAAATAATCACCACGTTCTGATCACCGTGGGAGTGTCACTTGGGAAATGTGTGCTACAGCTCAGACACCGCAGAGAACTTGGAAACTTATCTCATCTTTCACACCCTCTGATAAAAATATACCTTTTCTACCTAAAAGGAGACAGCTTCTTTCATGTTTAGTCTTCTCAGTGCCCATCAGCAACAGGTCACGTGAATACATTTTTAGCAGAGTCTGTTTAAAATTCCAGGAATCCGTATTTAACTACAGGCTTGTTCAAGAATTTGATAACTGGATTTTTAAGGGTGGTGTGTGAGAGGAATGAGATTTTTAACTGACTTGAGCTGATAGTCTCTATGAATATAATATGTAAGTGGGTAAGTTAAATGTGTGAATTTTTATTAATAGCAGAAAGGTATTTAGAGCCGGCAGTGCTACGCAAGTCTAACCACTTAGTGTTTATTATGCACATATGTCAGTGATTAAAATCCTCTCTTTGGATTTTGCAGATAATATAATATAGAGAGATGGGATTCTCCTTTGGGGCCAGGAGGAAGGATGCTGGCTGTAGAAAAAGTTTATTTCCAGACTTTCTAGTTGGGGGAAGTTGTTGGAAAGGTTTCTGTGTATCCATACTGATGCTGTACATGCACAAAAAAGTGGTTGGCAAAACCTCTGGGTTAGATTAGATGACCTCTCGGGGTACCTTCTGGCTTGGAAATTCTGAGTATTAAGTGTTTAATTAGCCAGTTTCCCTATTTGCCCTTGCATTGGGCCATATTTTCCCCAGGAGCCTTTTTGCTGCCAAGTGGGATTTCATGTGACATTCATAGTTGAGGTCAAGTTTGTTGTATCAGCTTGGTTCTGGCTAACTAATTCCACATTACTAGGAAGACTTCTGTAAATACAGTGAGAGGGAGAAATTCTCAAAGCATTTTATCCAAGTTCAATCTATGGAACTCATAAAATATGCTTTCTTTGGACGAGACAGCCTACAATGAAGGGGGAAGTTTGAATATTGACTTTTCTTTCCCTCCCTAATTTCCAAATGTCTCTCACTGATGTAGATTTTGCTTCTCTGCTATTTGCCTCACTCGATCAGCAGATCACTACTCACCTTCCTCTGGAAAGTTCTTCATCCTAGAATTTAAACAACAAATTGGAGATTCCTTCTCTTTAAAGATCATACACTATTAAATTGATTTTAAAAAGTATTTTATATTGAAGTATATTTGATTAACAGTGTTGTATCCCTTGAGCTGATTATTGGTCCGAGGCTGAGCACTTGGCCCAAGCTGAACACATTAAAATTTGTCCCCAGAACTTTTTACTGGGACCAGAGAGAGTCTCAGGTTTTCTTTGAAGGCAAAGCTGAAAGATGTAAGACTGAGACCTGCTATAGCTATCTTTCTTGTGATGATTCAGACACTTTTGACCTGCCTAAAACTTTTAAACCTTTGGAGAGAACCCATCTAACAGAAGGAAATGAACATTTCAAGAGAGCTGCCCCCCCAACCCCCCTTACCCCCCGCCCCCCCCCACAGTCATATTGTGTCTTTGCTACATATCAAATAAGTTAATTCGAGGTAACTTCTAATGTTTAAAACTAAAGGTGACAATGAATAGTATTAAATCCTTCAAATTAAGAGGTTATACACTTATGTTGCTTAGGATCAAATTGTGGCTCCCCTTGCTGTGACTTCAGACATGTTACTAGTTTAATCTTTCTAAGCCTTAGTTTATTTGTGAATGGGAATAATATTGGTTCCCACAAGACTTCCCTGGTATCTCAGTTGGTAAAGGATCTGCCTGCAATGCAAGAGACCCAGGTTCAATCCTGGGTGGGGAAAAGCCCTTGGAGAAAGAAATGCAACACCCTCTACTATTCTTGCTTGGGAAATCCCATGGACAGAGGAGTCTGGCAGGCTACAATCCATGGTGTCACAAGAGTTGGACATGACTTAGCAACTAAACCACCACCACCACCTCATAGAAAAGTGATGAGCACTAAATAACATCATATTGTTTCAGTTATTTATTGCTACATACCAAACCACCCCCACAACTTGGTGGGTTAAGTCATTATCAACCATTTATTTAATTGGTTCCACAATTTGGGCATGCGCTCAGTTCATTTCTGTTCCACATGGTATGACTGTGGTGGAACAGGAACTGAAGGATATAGGATGGCTTTACTTACATGTCTGGTGCCTCTAAAGGGTGGCTACAAATGCTGGAGACTGATTTGATGTGACTCTGCACATCAAAGTGCTTAGATGTTTTTACTTGGTGATTGCCTTCAAAGAGCGTGAAAGCAGAAGCTGGAAGGCCTCTGTATTAGTTTCCTATTGCTGCTGTATAAATGCAATGGCTTAAACAATACAGATGTATTATCTTACAGTTCTGGAGGTCAGAAGTCTGAAATGGTTCGTGTGGGTCTAACATCAAGGTGTTGACAGAAGGCCTTCTTTCTGGAGCTCCAGGGGGAGAATCTGTTTCCTTTGCTTTGACAGATTCTCGAATCCACTTGCATTCCTTGACTTATAGCCTCTTCTTTCACTCTCAAAGCCAGCATCATAGCGTTTTCAATTTTCTCCCTCTTTCTCTGACCTTTGCTTCCATCATCACATCTCTTTCTCTGACTCTTCTGCCTCCCTCATATAAGAATACATATGATTACATTAGGCTCACCGTGATAACCCTGGATATTCTTCCTATCTCAAGATCCTTTGATTAGTCACATCTGCAAAATTCCTTTGACGTGTGTAGTAACATATTCACAAGTTCTGGGTATTAGGGTGTGGACTTTTTTTTTTTTTTTTTTTTTGGTGGAGAGAGTGGTGAATGTTATTCTATCTACCAGTCTACCCTCTGGCCCTCAATGATTCAGGACCATCCCACATGCATTTACCCCATCTCAACTTGCCCCAAAGTTGAAAACCATTACAGCATCAACTCAAAATTCAAAATCTCATCTAAATTTTATCAGCTCAGAAGTCCCAAATCTTGGCTTTGGCTACTAAACAAAGAAGCCAAATCTCATTATCTAAATAGCCTAAATCATTATGAGTGAGACTCCATATGACCCATCTTGGGTCATATGGATATGACCTATTTGTGGACCCATAAAACTAGAAAATAAATTATCTGTTCTCCAAATACAATGATGAAACAAGAGTTGGATAAAGCTATAGAAATTCCTGTTCAAAGGGGGGAAAACAGAAGAGAAAAAGGGGTCATCAATTCCAGGCAATTCTGAAATCATTTTGAAGCTATTTAGGCAAACTCTGCTGAGTTTCCAAAGCCTGGAAACAATTCTCTGTGGCTTAGGACTCCACTCTCTGTTTTCACAGGTCTAGCTTTGAAGTCATCCTTCCTTTTTTGCAAAAAGTTACACAGGTTTGCTGCTAAGTAATTCTGTTATTAGCTGACAATTTTGTTTATTTACTTAGCTCAGAGTAAGCAGGCACTGCCTGGTGTCCGCTGTTGGGATGACATGACCCAGCCTGCCTGATACTGACAGTGGGTACCCTGGGCTCTCTCCTCTCCTTGTGACCTTGGTCCTATCACACTTAACACTTCATGAAACAGAGAAATGCTTGCTGTAGCTGGATCCCATTGCCTGGCACCCCGCTGGGTACAGTGGAGACCTAGACATGATTTCTTTCCTCCTTCTCCTTTGGTGGAGTGGTGGAGTGCCACTGGAGCAGTGGCTGTGTGGTGCTGGAGCAACTTTGAGGAGATACCCCACATCCAAGGGCAAAGAGAAGCCCCAGCAAGATGGTTAGAGGGGTGAAATAGTGTATAGAATTAAACTCCATACTCACCAGAGACACTCAGAGGGCTCAAACAAACCTGGTACGCATCAAGACCCAGAGACCCCACAGAGAGTGAGACAGAACTGTGTTTGAGTGTCTCCTGCAGAGGTACGGGTCAGCAGTGGACTGCTGCAGGGGCAGGGGCTCTGGGTGCAGCAGACCTGGGTATGGCATAAGCCCTCTTGGAAGAGGCTGCCATTAATCCCACCATAGAGCTGCCAGAACTTACACAGGACTAGAAACAGACTCTTGAAGGGCTACTGCTGCTGCTGCTAAGTCGCTTCAGTCGTGTCCAACTCTGTGCGACCCCATAGACAGCAGCCCACCAGGCTCCACCGTCCTTGGGATTCTCCAGGCAAGAACACTGGAGTGGGTTTCCATTTCCTTCTCCAGTGCATGAACGTGAAAAGTGAAAGTGAAGTCGCTCAGTTGTGTCTGACTCTTAGCGACCCCAGGGACTGCAGCCTACCAGGCTCCTCCGTCCATGGGATTTTCCAGGCAAGAGTACTAGAGTGGGTTGCCATCACTTTCTCTGCTCTTGAAGGGCACACACACAAAAACTTGTGAGCACCAGGACCCAGGAGAAAGGAGCAATGACCCAACAAGAGGCTGATCCAAACTTGCCCATGAGTGTCCAGGAGTCTCCAGCGGAGGCTTGGCTCGGCGGTGGCCTGCTGCAGGGTTGGAGGCATTGAGTGCAGAAGTGCTGTCCATGGGAACTTTTGAAGGAGGTCAGCATTATCTTCATTACATTCACCATAGTTTGGTCTCAGGTCAAATAACAGGGAGGGAACACAGCCCTGCTCCTCAACAGAAAATTGGATTAAAGACTTATTGACCATGTCCCCGCCCATCAGAACAAGACCTAGTTTCCCCCTCAGTCAGTCTCTCCCACCAGGAAACTTCCATAAGCCTCTTATCCTTCTCCATCAGAGGGCAGACAGAATGAAAACCACAATCACAGAAAACTAACCAATCTGATCACATGGACCACAGCCTTGTCTAACAATGAAACTATGAGCCATGCTGTGTAGGGACACCCAAGACAAAACGTGGTCCACTGGAGAAGGGAATAGCAAACCATGTTAGTAGTCTTGCCTTGAGAACCCCATGAACAGAACAAAAAGGCAAAAAGATAAGACACTGAAAGATGAACTCGCCAGATCGGTAGGTGTCCAATAAGCTACTGGAGATCAGAGGAGAAATAGCTCCAGAAAGAAAGAAGAGACAGAGCCAAAGCAAAACCACCACCCAGCTGTGGATGTGACCGGTGACGGAAGTAAAGTCCGATGCTGTAAAGAGCACTATTGCATAGGAACCTGGAATGTTAGGTCCATGAATCAAGGCAAATTGGCAGTGGTCAAACAGGAGATGGCAAGAGTGAACATCAACATTTTAGGAATCAGTGAACTACAAAGGACTGAAATGGGTGAATTTAACTCAGATGACTATTATATCTACTACTACAGGCAAGAATCCCTTAGAAGAACTGGAGTAGCCATCATAGTCAACAAAAGAGTATGAAATGCAGTACTTGGATGCAATCTCAAAAACGATGGGATGACCTCTGTTCATTTCCAATGCAAACCATTCAATATCACAGTAATCCAAGTCTATGCCCCAACCAGTAAAGCTGAAGAAGTTGAAGTTGAATGGTTCTATGAAGACCTACAAAACCTTCTAGAACTAACACCCCCAAAAGATGTCCTTCACATTATAGGGGACTGGAAGGCAAAACTAGGAAGTCAGGAAATACCTGGAGTAACAGGCAAATTTGGCCTTGGAGTACATAATGAAGCAGGGAAAAGGCTAATAGAGTTCTGCCAAGAGAACACACTGTTCATAGCAAACACCCTCTTTCAACAACACAAGAGAAGACTACACATGGACATCAACAGATGGTCAATACCAAAATCAGATTGATTATATTCTTTGCAGCCAAAGATGGAGAAGCTCTATACAGTCAGCAAAAGCAGGACTGGGAGCTGCTCAGATCATGAACTCCTTATTGCCAAATTCAAACTTAAATTGAAGAAAGTAGGGAAAACCACTAGACCATTCAGGTATGACCTAAATCAAATCCCTCATGATTATACAGAAAGTGAAAGAAAGAAAGTGAAGTTGCTCAGTGGTGTCAGACTCTTTACGACCCCATGGACTGTAGCCTACCCAGCTCCTCCATCCATGGGATTTTCCAGGCAAGAGTACTGGAGTGGGTTGCTATTTCCTTATCCAGGGATCTTCCTGACCCAGGGATCGACCCTGGGTCTCCCATATTATAGTCAGATGCTTTTAACGTCTGAGCCACCAGGGAAGCCTATGATTATACAGTCGAAGTGACAAATAGATTCAAGGGATTAGATCTGATAGAGTACCTGGAGAACTATGGATGGAGGTTTGTGACATTGTACAGGAGGCAGTGATCAAGACTGTCCCCAAGAAAAAGAAATACAAAAAGGCAAAATGGTTGTCTGAGTAGGCCTTATAAGTAGCTGTGAAAAGAAGAGAAGTGAAAGGCAAAGGAGAGAAGGAAAGATATACCCATTTGAATGTAGAGTTCCAAAGAATAGCAAGGAGAGACAAGAAAGCCTTGCTCAGGGATCAATACAAAGAAATAGAGGAAAACAATAGAATGGGAAAGACTAGAGATATCTCCAAGAAAATTAGAGATATCAAGAGAACATTTCATGCAAAGATGGGCACAATAAAGAACAGAAAACCTAACAGAAGCAGAAGATAGTAAGAAGAGGTGGCAAGAATACACAGAAGAATTATATAAAAAAGATCTTCATGACCCAGATAACCACGATGGTGTGATCACTCACCTAGAGCCAACCATCCTGGAATGTGAAGTCTAGTGGGCCTTAGAAAGCATCACTATGAACAAAGCTAGTGATGGAATTCCAGTTGGGCTCTTTCAAATCCTAAAAGATGATGCTATGAAAGTGCTGCACTCAGTATGTCAGCAAATTTGGAAAACTCAGCAGTGGCCACAGGACTGGAAAAGGTCAGTTTTCTTTTCAATCCAAAAAAAGGGTAATGCCAAAGACTGCTCAAACTACTGCATGATTGCACTCATCTCACATGCTAGCAAAGTAATGCTCAAAATTCTTCATGCCAGGCTTTAATAGTACATGAACTGTGAACTTTCAGATGTTCAAGCTGGATTTAGAAAAGGCAGAACCAGATATCAAAATGCCAACATCTGCTGGATCATCAAAAAAGCGTGAGAGTTCCAGAAAAACATCTACTTCTGCTTTATTGACTATGCCAAAACCTTTGACTGTGTGAATCACAACAAATGTGGAAAATTCTTAAAGAGATGGAAATACCAGACCACCTGACCTGCCTCCTGAGAAATCTGTATGCAGGTCAAGAAGCAACAATTAGAACTGGACATGGAACAATAGGCTGGTTGCAAATCGCAAAAGGAGTACGTCAAGGCAGTGTATTGTCACCCTGTTTATTTAACTTAAATGCAGGGTACATCATGAGAAATGTTGGACTGGATAAAGCACAAGCTGAAGTCAAGATTGCCAGGAGAAATATCAATAACCTCAGATATGCAGATGACACCACACTTACTGCAGAAAGTGAAGAACCTAAGAGTCTTTTGATGGAAGTGAAAGAGGTGAGTGAAAAAGTTGGCTTAAAACTCAACATTCAGAAAACTAAGATCATGGCATCTGGTCCCATGCTGCTGCTGCTGCTGCTGCTGTTAAGTCACTTCAGTCATGTCCAACTCTGTGTGACCCCATAGACGGAAGCCCACCAGGCTCCCCCGTCCCTGGGATTCTCCAGGCAAGAACACTGGAGTGGGTTGCCATTTCCTTCTCCAATGTGTGAAAGTGAAAAGTGAAAGTGAAGTCGCTCAGTCGTGTCCAACCCTTAGCGACCCCACGGACTGCAGCCTACCAGGCTCCTCCATCCATGGGATTTTCTAGGCAATAGTACTGGAGTGGCTTGCCATTGCCTTCTCCGCTGGTCCCATGACTTCATGGCAAATAGATGGGGAAACAATGGAAACAGTGACAAACTTCATTTTTTTGGGCTCCAAAATCACTGTGGACAGTGACTGCAGCCATGAAATTAAAAGACACTTGCTGCTTGAAAGAAAAGCTATGACCGACCTAGACAGCACATTAAAAAGCAGAGAAATTACTTTGCCAACAAAGGTCTGTCTAGTCAAAGCTTTGGTTTTCCCAGTAGTCATGTATGGATGTGAGAGTTGGACTATAAGGAAAGCTGAGTGCCAAAGAATTGATGCTTTTGAACTGTGGTGTTGGAGAAGACTCTTGAGAGTCCCTTGGACAGCAAGGAGATCCAACCAGTCCATCCTAAAGGAAATTAGTCCTGAACATTCAGTGGAAGGACTGATGCTAAAGCTGAAACTCCTATCCTTTGGCCACCTTATGCAAAGAGCTGACTCATTGGAAAAGACCCTGATGCTGGGAATGATTGAAGGTGGGAGGAGAAGGGGATGACAGAGGATGAGATTGTTGTATAGCATCACCAACTCAATGGACATGAGTTTGAGTAAACTCTGGGAGTTGGTGATGGACAGGGAAGCCTGGCGTGCTGCAATCCATGGGGTTGCAAAGAGTTGGACATGACTGAGCGACTGAACGGAACTAAACTGATCTGAACACTGGGATAAAATTCACATAGCATATATTTCACCTATTTAAAGGGTACAATTCATTGGTCTTTGGTATATTCACAGAGTTGAGCAACTGTGATCGATATTTGAACATTTTTATCACTCCAAAACCATTTTTAATGTATCACATACCTATACATAATACTTAGAACATACTTAGCACTGGTAAGTGTTCATTACATTATTATTATCTCAAACAAATTGTTAACTCTGACTTGATATTGTTGAATCTGGATAACATGAGCTGAGTGCCAAAGCTGAGTGCCATCTCATCCTCTGTCGTCCCCTTCTCCTTCCACATTCAATCATTCCCTGCATCAGGGTCTTTTCTAATGAGTCAATTCTTTGAATCAGGTGGCCAAAGTATTGGAGTTTCAGATTTAGCATCAGTCCTTGCAATGAATATTCAGGACAAATTTCCTTTAGGATGGACTGGTTGCATCTCCTTGCAGTCCAAGGGACTCTTAAGAACCTTCTCCAATACCACAGTTCAAAAGCATCAATTCTTTGGCACTCAGCTTTCATTAAACTATTCATCAAACTATTATTTTGTGTATGTTTTATATTTTGTGCAATAATGTTTTTTAAATGCTATTAATATAACCTTCTTTTTTCCTTTCCTTAATTCTTTAAAAATCTATTTCCTTTCATTTTTTTCCTTTTGTCTCCCAACTCATTAATAGTCACATTTCCTGACCATTTTTCCCTATAATAAGAAGCTTGCAAGATGGACAGCTGCATTGTGACAATTCTGATCACAGTTATGATCACAGAGAGGCAGTACCAGGTAGCCAGTATAGGGCAGAGGGCAAGGACGTGGTATAGATGCACCCAAGAGCAGAAGTCTGGTAAAAAGAGAGAATGCCTAGGCTTACACCATTGATGAAAGGAGAGGTTGTTCTAAACACAAAGACCCCAACTGGAGCCCAAGTTTCCTTTTCACCCCAATATTTTTGAAAATCACTTCCCTGTTTTGTTTTCAATTGGAAACAAAATACAATATACAATTGAAGTATAGCTGATTTACAATGTTGTGTTAGTTTTGGGTGTACAGCATTACTTCCCTGCTTTGACTTCTAGAAAAATAAAATATTCTTATCTTGGCTTTGGCTACTAAGCTAAGAAGCAAGGTGTGGGGGTAGGGGTAAAGTGAAGATGAGGACACCAAAGAAAGAAGACAGAACATAAATTTACTATGCACAGAATCAGGCATCCCATTGTCAGGGCCCTTGAACAGCTTCTCTGTATATGGCTGGGGAGCTGCAATCCCTGGAGCCTGGCCTCATGTTCCTGGCATTTAATTAGTGAAAATGTGAAGGAAGTACAAGGAGGAAGTCAACTTACTTATCTTTCTTTTCCTCTTTTCTATCCCTTGTGGCTCAGCTGGTAAATAATCCGCCTGCAATGTGGGAGACCTGGGTTCGATCCCTGGGTTGGGAAGATCCTTGGAGAAGGGAAAGGCTACCCACTCCAGTATTCTGGCCTAGAGAATTCCATGGACTGTAAAGTCAATGGGGTCTCAAAGAGTCAGACACGACCGAGTGACTTTCACTCACTCATCATTTTGTACAGCTCCTGGGACATTTTCTTAACTTTATCTTTTGGTCCTTCTCTTGAACGTTTTTTCTTCTCTCATTTGCAAATTTCTAAGATTAAACATTCATTTAATTATCTCTTTGTTACAGTAATCCACTCTTGTTTTATGGATGCAACATCTCAACTCTCTGTAGATGTTAATAACGGTTCTTTTGAAGTTCCCTTTTCTCTGCTGTGTTTGCTTCTCCAAATTTTTTTTTTCTGTTTGTTTGGTTTTGGTCTCTCATCTTTCGTAGTGAAGACTGTCTTCATCTTTATGATGGTCTTTGGTGTCACTTCAAAGAGGGAGGTTTAATAAGATGGCTGGAGCCTAGTGTTTTTAGGGGTTTAAAAATTTTGGCCATTTTGTTGTTATCTTGGGCTATTCAGATGCTTCAGAAAAATAATCTAATCATGCTAGACCATAAGTTCTGGATCTATATTGTCCAATATGGCTATCTAGTACTTTGAATGTGCATTTGAGAAATTGAGTTTTAAATTTTATTTAATTTTCTGGCTAGTGGTACTGCTCTTGAGAGGTACTACATGTAAATATTCATTTAATTCCCCTCTTTTCAGTACAATACTTCTATCTTCAACTCGATCTGGTGTTTTTTTCCAGAAAAGAAACACTTTTATCTTTCACTAGTGTTGGGAAGAGAAGTCACCCAGCTGGGCTGAGCTGAGGGTGGCATCTCAGAGTCTGACTCCTCAACATCCTGTTGTTAGCCCCACCTTCACATGCACATCTAAAGTGCCTGGTGATGCCAGTTCGTGAATCTTTTGGGGTTGCTTTTTGGTTTTCTCTGTGTTAATTTGGATTAGGATTCTTGATTTTTTTTAGATCAGTTACTCTTGCCCTTAGTTCTTAGCTTTCAAGATTCTGTTACTGATGTGTCCTCTTTTTTCTTTTTATCCTTGTAAGGTTTTAAAGCTAAAAAAAATTCCTCTAGGGTTATTTTAGTGGGATTTCAGGAGGGCATAAAAGTGGATTAGTGTGTTTAATTTTCCACCTTTAGCAGGAAATTCCTAAATGATCTATTGATTTATTTTTTCAAATTTTAAACTTTTTACTTTGTTTTGGGTTATAGCCAATTGACAGTGCTGTGGTAGTTTCAGGTGAACAGCAAAGGGACCCGGCCATACATGTGTATGCATCCACTCTCCCGCAAACTCCCCTCCCATCCAGGCTGGCACACAACATTGAACAGAGTTCCATGTGCTATACAATAGGTCCTTGTTGGTTATCCATTTTGAAGATAGCAGTATGTACATCACTATCCCAAACTCCCTAACTATCCCTTCCACCTGGCAACTGGTTTCTAAGTCTGTGAGTCTCTTTCTGTTTTGTAAATAAGTTAATTTGTACCATTTCATTTTAGATTCCACATGTAAGTGATGTTATACAATATTTCTCCTCTGTCTGACTTACTTCACTCAGTATGACACTCTCCAGGTCCGTCCAATTTGCTGCAAATAGCATTATTTCATTCTTTTTAATGGCTGAGTGATATACCATTGTATATATGTACCACATCTTCTTTATCCATTCCTCTGTTGATGGACATTTAGGTTGCTTCCCTGTCTTGGCTGCTGTAAGCAGTATTGTAAACAGCTGCAATGAACATTGGGGTACATGTATCCTTTTGGATCATGTTTTTCTCCAGATATATGCCCAGGAGTGGGATTGCAGGGTCATATGGTAGCTCTATTTTTAGTTTTTTAAGGAACTTCCTTACTGTTCTCCATAGTGACTGTACCAATTTACATTTCTACCAACAGTGAAGGAGGGTTCCTTCTTTCCACATCCTCTCCAGCATTTGTTGTTTCTGGATTTTTTGGTGAAAGCCATTCTGACTGGTGTGAGATAATATCTTATTATAGTTTTGATTTGCACTAAGTCACCTATTTAAAAAGTTGTCCTACTGAAGGCTGCTGCTGCTAAGTCACTTCAGTCGTGTCCGACTCTGTGCGACCCCATAGACGGCAGCCCACTAGGCTCCCCCGTCCCTGGGATTCTCCAGGCAAGAACGCTGGAGTGGGTTGCCATTTCCTTCTCCAATGCATGAAAGTGAAAAGTGAGCTGAAGGATAGCTAAATCATATTATCTCAGAATTTTATAGCATACTTATCTCTCCAGTTTTCTTTGTCAGTATTGCCATGAGTGAGTAGAAAACAGTGAATAACAGCAATGATGAAGATAAAGCTATCAGATGTTGAGCTTAGACTTTAAAGCCCATGTTCTCAGTCAATGAGCTATCCTGTGTCAGAAGACCTGGATTAGAATCCCAGGTTTGACACCTTAGTCAAGAAGAACTAACATTTATTGACAGCTTATTTTATTAAGTGCCAGGATTTTACTAAACTTTACTAAGAAATATATATATATATATAGCTCATTTAATCCTTCTACCAACTTTGTGATATAACTAGCCTATTCCTACTTAACAGATGGACAAACTGAGGCACAGAAAGGGTTAAGTAACCTTAACCAAAGTCACACAGTCAGAAAGTAGCATAACCGGAATGGTGATCCCCACATCCAGTCAAGTCTTGTGAGAGGCACTTTTTAGTAAAATGAAGACAATGTTATCTCTCTGGTATCTGTTCCAACTGAGTTATTGGGAGCATTGAATATAATGTGTGAAAACAAGTAATAAATAAATCTACAGAGGGAGGGCATTGTTCCTTTTCAAGCAAAGACTTGAATCTACAGAGGTTAATTGATTCTACAGCAACCACTCTCAGGTGCAGGACACAGAAATAAATCCTTTGACCCCTGGTACACTGAACATGAAATCCTTAATTCTGCTTGTATATCCAAGATCTATCTGTTTCTATTTTTGCTTATCACCTGTCTTTTTCCAGTCCTATCTTGAAGATGATGTTCAAATTTACACAAGTTTAAGTCATCTTTTCCCCCAGGAAGTTCTGTGCTTTCTTTCAAGTACATTAAACAGAGCTCTATCTGTGTGGGAAGAGATCCCAAGAGTTGTAGATACCCTCCACTCTCAAACTCCCTCTCTGGCTACCCCAATAGCCGCATCCACACTGTCCTTCAACACCTTGCATTGCACAATCCTTCATGTGGGTCTTGGGACAAAAAACATTTGCCACTCCCTGTCCCCGTTTGTGAGGGGTGCTCATTGAGTTGCCCACTGTACAGCATCTGGCCACCTCCCATTTTGGGCTCAGGAAGATGTGACATGGGCTTATAGGACATCCTTATCATAAAGACTATCAGATATTCACAAGTTCACACGCCCATTGATCTTGCAGTTATGGAACTTATTAGGAGTCGTTAATCTTAAAAAGTCAGTTCTTTTCTTTCAGAAAAAAGTCTTCTGAAATGTCGGCACAGTTTTTAATTAGGAGTGAATCTTTTTGCAAGTTAAATTGTGAATTCAAATGGCTTTGTTCAAGGGGTCCCGCTGAAGTACATCCTGCAGTAATAAGCACACAGGAAGGCTCAGTAGGGTTGAACATTCCTTTTGCTTTAATGAGAGGAAAGTTCCTGCTAGTTACTTACTGCGATTTTGGACATGGAGTGGGTATTGGTGAGCACCGTGTGCTTTCCTTTCCTTTCCACCATCCTATCTTACTCACTTGGTCCTGCTCTTTACCCTCTTTCTCTTCCATTTTGCTTTCCTTTCTTTGGTAGATCTCTCCCCCTCTCCTCATTGGAGTGGGGAGACTGGAAACCTTTCTCCTCAATGTTCAGTGGAGAGTGCAGAGTCCACACATTCTTACTAGGGGGTCAGGAGGACTTCACTGACCATTTCATGTCTGGGTGCTTACCTACTTCTGCTGCACATTTTCTAGGTGTCTGTTTCAGTGCTTTTGATTCATCGAAGAGCAAAACTTGCCTCTTCTTGAGAGAGAGAGAGTCACAAAGAGGCCCTCAGGACCTCCCAGCCTATGGTGGGCAAGAAGATACAAGTTGAATTTGATCGCATTGATTTGTTTTCATTGGTGGCCAGTCTCAGCCTCTTCTTTTGGGGTAATCCCTTGTCAGACATTCATGTATTGCTGAAGTAAACAAAGTCCTCCATTTCAATCATTTAGATGATTTTTATACATCTGAGTTGAAAATAGTATCCTATATGTGGGTATTACCATCAGGAGTTGACATTAGTTAGGCCCCCAAATGTTTCATTGGGGTAAAGATTGTAACAAAGGACATAAACATCAGTCCAATGGTGGGCACATGGAGGATGCAAAGAGAAAGTTAGGACTCCTGATGAACAGGATTTCAGCTTGGACCCAAGTTGCCACTGCCTTCATCAACTCTGGCTGAACCTGATGATTGTCTTCAGCAGACTTGATTCCTAAGTCTGGGAAATCAGCCAAGGCAATCAGAAATGTTTGAGGCAGAGTGCAATTTTATCATGCAGTTTTCTCAGTTTGTTGGTGGCCAGTGTGACAAAGTAGAAAAAGAAAATCATGTTGCAGCTTCTAGAGAAAAGTTGAGATGTAAAAGGGAACTTATCTAAAAATCAGTCCACTTACCAAGAAAGAACTTTAAGTGAGACTGAAACTTGGAGCCATAGGGCCTACTGCAATACCTGCTGCAGTATCACGCATACTCCTATTGCCTGAACTTACATGTCATTCTCCTCCCTGGACTCCCTTCATCTCCATTGCTTCCTTTAAGACATGATTCAAACGCTGCCTCCTCTAGAATGTCATCTGTGAAGTAGATCTGTATTCACAATGGAGACATATGTTGTCAAGACTGTGAAGGGTTTGAGGTTTTATACTACTTGCCAGTTAACAACCTAGCATGGTTTCATGGATGCTGGAGGAAGACAAGAGGTTCTTAATCAGAGACCAGAGTCTTTGTTACAGTAATAGTAGTTGACAGAGTGTCAACTTTATTCCCTAAGCTCCAATTCCTACAGGGAGGTTTGAAGAAGCCTACGTGTCATCTGTTGATTACATTATAGGAGAGGAACCCTGAGCTCAGGGAGCTTTAATCTTTTATAATGGGCAGTAATTATATCTGTGAAACTGCAATACTTTGGCCACCTCATGCGACCAGTTGACTCACTGGAAAAGACTCTGATGCTAGGAAAGGTTGGGGGCGGGAGGAGAAGGGGACGACAGAGAATGAGATGGCTGGATGGCATCACCGACTCAATGGACATGAGTTTGAGTGAACTCCGGGAGTTGGTGATGGACAGGGAGGCCTGGCGTGGTGTGATTCATGGGGTCCCGGAGAGTCGGACACGACTGAGCGACTGAACTGAACTGAATTATATCTGTCTTCTGCTCCACGGAGACAACAACTCCATCTTCCAAAGGTTGTTCACTACACAGACATCTTTGAAATAATAGATAGGAGCAAAGAGAGTTGTGCCTCTGCTTGAAGAGGTGTGAAAATGTGGGACACCTATGGTAAATTGTCTCCATCATAGACCAAACCTGAGAGGACTGTATAATTAAGTTGATAATCAGTATAGCGGTTGAAGTCACAGATTGCATGAGTTTAATTTCTGTTAGCTAAGATTTGAATTATATTAGCTCTATAACCTTGGATAAGTTATATAATCAAATTGTGCCTCAGTTTGTTCATTCATAAAATGGGGATATAGCACCTCTAGGGGGCTTGTGAGGATTAAATGGGTAAATATTTGTAAAATGTTTAGAGAACACCTTGTGTTTGTAAAATAAAATAAGAAATCGAGATTAATCAATGCATTCCCTGGTGGCCTGTGACATGGGATCATTTGAGACATTTTCGTCAAACTGTCTGAAGTGTCTCAGCTCAGGTGAAGTACCTGACTCCTACTAATGGAGGATCATCTGCTTTGTGTTCCTGGTGTAGGTCCAAGTGCTTGTGGTAGCAGGGGTTAAGGGGCCCATCGCTTGCAGGTACACATGTGTGTTTAGCCAACAGGGAAGTTGGTGAGTAAAGGAATGGCCTGTGAATTAGAATGTGTGGGTGTGAGATCTAGGTGGGCCCAGACCTTGTGGTCTTTTTAGCCCATTTTTGGGGGGGTCTCTCTTGGGAAATGGAGAAAATATCACTAGAATGTCATAAACCATGATGGTGGCGGCCACTGAAAGAGCTGGTGGAGACTTCTGCAGAAAGCAAGGCCAGGGATGAGGACAGAAGAAGCTGATGGGCATGTGGATGCTGTGGACCTGCGGGGAGAGATTTGTGGACATTTGAGGAAGGCTGGAGGGCTATGGTGACAGAGAGCTGCAGAGCATGCAATTTTCCAGGCAAATGTCATTCTCAGTGGAGGCTGGGAGAGGGTGTTGTCGCCTTGAGGGAGGGGACACTGCAGTAGGAAGGATAGAAGGTATAACCCAGATTTGGAAAGAGAAGTGCTTTCTGAGGCTAAAGCTTTTTCTAATGTTTTGTGGGCATTCTTTTGAGTCTGGAAGGATGAAAGGAGAAGTGTCTGGTGGGTACCTTTTTATGCACAATATATGCAATCTCTTATTTAAGGAAAGTTCAGCAGGAAAATTCAGTCCTCTGATAGAAAACTGGTAATCACACACCCTTCCCAAATCTGATCTGTGATGAGAATTACCAGGTGTGGGCGTGTTAAGAGTAATAGCATGTAACCAGGACAAGGAAACAACCTAAATATCATTAACAGATGAATGGGTTACAAGATGTGGTACATATATACAATAAAATACTACTCAGCCACAGAAAGCCACTTGCAGCAACATGGATGACATGAGATTATTACACCAAGTGAAATGTCAGAAAGAGAAAGACAAATACCATAAGATATCAATTATATGGAACCTAAAATATGGCACAAGTGAACCTATCTACAAAACAGAAACAGACTCAGACATAGAGAACAAACTTGTGGTTGCCGAGGGGAAGAGGGGAGGGTAGAGGGATGTTTGGAGTTAGTAGATGCAAACTATTCATTTAGAATGGATAAACAAGGTCCCACTGTATAGCACAGAGAACTACATCCAATCTCCTAGGATAAACCTTAATGGAAAAGAAAATAAAAAAAGTATATATGTGTATTACTGAGTCACTTTTCTTTACAGCAGAAATTAACACAACAGTGTAAATCAATTATACTTCAGTTTAAATAAAAGCTGATAAATTCCACAAACATAAAAAAAAAAAAAGAGAGCAGTATTGTGGACATAAAGATTGTTTTGACATCCATTCAGATAAGTACTTCTCTTATTGGTAAATTCTCTGCACTCTGTTCACCATGAAAGCCAAGCCAGGGGCTGGAGGAGGGAAGGAAGATGTGTAGAGGATGTAGCTCCCATTAATGCAGGGAATTAGCTCACCGGTATATAAAAAGAATCAAAGGAAATATGGATAGTGGAGAAAAAATATCACTGGCCTGAGTCCTAGGGCTTCCACCAGGCATAGAGTAGGGATAGGATGAAGGTAGGGAGAAGAAACTTCTAAAAAATGTTAGGGTGTCTGCTTGTGCTCTGAGAGGAAACAGAGGCACACACCATTGTTTTGGGACAGTGAGTGGCTCAAAATGAGGTCAGGAAGGCAGAAAAACATTCTAGTTGTGAAAGAAAGACATATGAAGAGAAGTTCATTCCAGGAACTCTGAGTATTGACAGGGTGGACTGAGGCGGTGGAAATGGTCAGTAGAAAACGGTGGACAAATCTGGAATTTGCCTTGAAGTCTGAGAGGGGAGGACTTGCTCATGTGGGGTGTGGAAGAAAGAGAGGAGTCAGAGATGATGGCTTGGTCTGTATGTCTGGATCAATGATGGTTATCTACTGGGACTGAGAAGATGTGGTGTAGAATCCAGAGTGTGGTTTAAGGGGAATTTTGGGTAGCCTGGGGAAAACGTCATATAGGCAGTTAGACAAGTGGATCTGGAATCTAGAGAGAAGGTCGGAGCTGAAAATATAACTTTGGGAGTCGCTGAAAAGGAACTGTTATATAAAACATAGGCACTGGGCAATATCATTTGAACTTGAGTGTCTAGAGAGAAGAAAAGAGTTTTAGGACTGAGTCTCAGGGATCTCCACCATTTAGAGATCAAAAAGAGGAGGAGCAATCAACCAAAGAGAGCAGTCCTCTATGTTTTCTTAAATAGAAATGCAATCTGTTCAGTTCAGTTCAGTTGCTCAATTGTGTCCGACTCTTTGTGACCCCATGGACTGCAGCACGCCAGGCTTCTCTGTCCATCACCAACTCCCAAAGTTTACTCAAACTCATGTCCGTTGAGTTGGTGATGCCATCCAACCATCTCATCCTCTGTCATCCCATTCTCCTCCTACCTTCAATCATTCCCAGCATCAGGGTCTTTTCCAGTGAGTCAGCTCTTCCAGGTGGCCAAAGTATTTATTGGAGTTTCAGCTTCAGCATCAGTTCTTCCAATGAATATTCAGGACTAATTTTCTTTAGGATGGACTGGTTGGATCTCCCAGCTGTCCAAGGGACTCTCAAGAGTCTTCTCCAACACCACAATTCAAAAGCATCAATTCTTTGGTGCTCAACTTTCTTCATCGTCCAACTCTCACATCCATATGTGACTGCTGGAAAAACCATAGCTTTGACTGGACTGACTTTTGCTGGTAAAGTAATGTCTCAGCTTTTTTTTTTTTTTAGTTTTCTTTTTTTTAAATTATTTTTTATTGAAGAATAATTGCTTTATCTGTAAAGCAATTGCTGTTTTCTGTCAAACTTCAACATGAATCAGCCATAGGTATACATATATCCCCTCCCATTTGACCCTCCCTCCCATCTCCCTCCCCATCCCACCCCTTGAGGTTGATGCAGAGCCCCTGTTTGAGTTTTCTGAGCCATACAACAAATTCCTGTTGGCTATCTGTTTTACATATGGTATTGTAAGTTTCCATGTTATTCTTTCCATACATCTCACCCTCTCCTCCCCTCTCCTCATGTCCATAAGTCTATTCTCTGTGTAAGTAAATTATTCAGTATCATTTTTCTAGATTCCGTATATGTGTATTAGAATATGATATTTATCTTTCTCTTTCTGACTCACTTTACTCTGTATAATAGGTTCTAGGTTCATCCACCTCATTTGAACTGACTCAAATGCATTTCTTTTTATGACTGAATAATATTCCATGGTGTATATATACCACAATTTCTTCATCCATTCTTCTGTCAGTGGACATCTAGGTTGATTCTATATTCTAGCTATTGTAAATAGTGCTGCAATGAACAATGGGATACATGTGTCTCTTTCAATTTTGGTTTCCTCAGGATGTATGCCTAGGAGTGGGATTGCTGGGTCATATGGTGGTTTTATTCCTAGTTTTCTAAGGAATCTCCATACTGTCTTCCATAGTGACTGTATCAATTTACATTACCACCAACAATGCAAGAGCATTCCCTTTTCTCCACACCCTCTCCAGCATTTATTGTTTGTAGGCTTTTTGATGAGGGCCATTCTGACTGGTGTGAGGTGATAGCTCATTGTGGTTTTGATTTGCATTTCTCTAATAATGGGCTTCCCTGGTGGCTCAGAGGTTAAAGCGTCTGCCTCCAATGCGGGAGACCTGGGTTCGATCCCTGGGTCGGGAAGATCCCCTGGAGAAGGAAACAGTAACCCACTCCAGTATTCTTGCCTGGAGGATCCCATGGACGGAGAAGCCTGGTAGGCTACAGTCCACGGGGTCACAAAGAGTCGGACATGACTGAGCGACGGAACAGAATAATGAGCAAGGAGATCCAACCAGTCCATCCTAAAGGAGATCAGTCCTGGGTGTTCATTGGAAGGACTGATGCTAAAGCTGAAACTCCATTACTTTGTCCACCTCATGCGAAGAGTTGACTCATTGGAAAAGACTCTGATGCTGGGAGGGATTGGGGGCAGGAGGAAAAGGGGACGACAGAGGATGAGATGGCTGGATGGCATCACTGACTCGATGCATATGAGTTTGGGTGAACTCCGGGAGTTGGTGATGGACAGGGAGGCCTGGCGTGCTGTGATTCATGGGGTCGCAAAGAGTTGGACATGACTGGGAGACCGAAATGAACTGAACTGAATAATGAGTGATGTGGAGCATCTTTTCCTGTGTTTGTTAGCCATCTGTATGTCTTCTTTGGAGATATGTCTGTTTAGGTCTTCTTTCCACTTTTTGATTGGGTTGTTTGTTTTTCTGGCATTGAGTTCTATTAGCTGTTTGTATAGTTTGGAAATTAATACATTGTCAGTTGTTTCATTTGCTATTATTTTCTCCCATCCTGAGGGTTGTTTTTTCCCCTGCTTATAGTTTCCTTTGCTGTGCAAAAGCTTTTAAGTTTAATCAGTTCCCAATGGTTTACTTTTGTTTTCATTTCCATTACTCTAGGAGGTGAGTCATAGAGGATCTTTCTTTGATTTATGTCATCGAGTGTTCTGCCTATGTTTTCCTCTAAGAGTTTAATAGTTCTGGTCTTACATTTAGGTCTTTAATCCATTTTGAGTTTATCTTTGTATGGTGTTAGGAAGTGTTCTCATTTCATTCCTTTATATACTGTCCAGTTTTCCCAGCACCATTTATTGAAGAGGCTGTCTTTGCCCCATTGTATATTCTTGTCTTTGTCAAAAATAAGGTATCCATAGGTGCATGGGTTTATTTCTGGGCTTTCTATCTTGTTCCATTTGTCTATATTTCTGTTTTTGTGCCAGTACCATACTGTCTTGATGACTGTAGCTTTGTAGTATAACCTGAAATCAGGAAGGTTGATTCCTCTAGCTCCATTCTTCTTTCTCAAGACTATTGACTATTTGGGGTCTTTTGTGTTTTCATATGAATTGTGAAATTTTTTTGTTCTAGTTCTGTGAAAAATGCCATTGATAATTTGATAGGGATTGCATTGAATCTGTAGATTGCATTTAGTTGTATAGTCATTTTCATGATATTGTTTTTTCCTACCCAGGAACATGGAATATCTCTCCTTCTGTTTATGTCATCTTTGCTAGCTTTCATCAGTGTCTTATAATTTCTGTGTACAGTACTTTTTTCTCCTTAGGTAAGTTTATTCCTAGATATTTAATTCTTTTTTTTTTTTGCAATGGTGAATAGGATTGATTCCTTAATTTCTCCTTCTGATTTTTCATTGTTAGTATATAGAAATGCAAGTGATTTCTGTGTATTGACTTTGTACCCTGCAACTTTGCTAAATTCACTGATTAGCTCTAGTAATTTTCTGATACTATCTTTATGGTTTTCTATGTACAGTATCATGTTATCTGCAAACAGTGAGAGTTTTACTTCTTTTCTGATCTGGATTCCTTTTATTTTTTTTTTTAATCTCTGATTGCTGTAGTTAGGACTTCCAGAACTATGCTGAATAATAGTAGTGAAAGTGGACACCCTTGTTTTGTTCCTGATCTCAAGGGGAATGCTTTCAGTTTTTCACCATTGAGAATAATGTTTGCTGCAGGCTTATCATATATGGCCTTTGCTGTGTTGAGGTAGGTTCCTTCTATGTCCGTTTTTTGAAGTTTTAATCATAAACGGGTGTTGAATTTTGTCAAAGGCTTTTCCTGAATCTATTGAGATGATCATATGGCTTTTATCTTCCAATTTGTTAATATAGTGTATCACATTGATTGATTTCCATATATTGAAGAATCCTTGCATCCCTGGAATAAACCCAACTTGATCATGGTGAATGAGCTTTTTGATGTATTGCTGAATTCTGTTTGCTAAAATTTTGTTGAGGATTTCTACGTCTATGTTCGTCAGGGATATTTTCTTTTTTTGTGTTGTCTTTGTCTGGTTTTGGTATCAGGCTGATGGTGGCCTTGTAGAATGAGTTTGGAAGTGTTCTTTCCTCTGCAATATTTTGAAAGAGTTTTAGAAGGATAGATATTAGCTCCTGTCTAAATGTTTGATAGAATTCTCCTGTGAAGCCATCTGGTCCTGGACATTTGTTTTTTGGGAGACTTTTGATCACAGCTTCAATTTCAGTGTTTGTAATTGGGATGTTCATAATTTCCATTTCTTCCTGGTTCAGTCTTGGAAGATTGAACTTTTCTAAGAAACTGTCCATTTCTTCCAGGTTATCCATTTTATTGCCATATAGTAGTTCATAATAGTCTCTTATAATCCTTTGTATTTCTGCACTGTCTGTTGTAACCTCTCATTTTTCATTTTTAACTTTATTGATTTGATTTTTCTCTCTTTTTTTCTTGATGAGTCTGGCTAAAGTCTTGTCAATTTTGTTTATCTTCTCAAAGAACCAGATTTTAGCTTTATTAATCTTTACTATTCTTTCATTTCTTTTTCATTTATTTCTTATCGGAGCTTTATGATTTCTTTCCTTCTACTAATTTTGGTTTTTTTCTTCTTCTTCTTTTTCCAGTTGCTTTAGGTGTAAAGTTAGGTTGTCTATTTGATGTTTTTCTTATTTCTTGATGTAGGGTTGTATTGCCACAAACTTCCCTCTTAGAACTGCTTTTTAAAGGGAAGAGGGAGGTGGGAGGGGGGTTCAGGAGGGGGAACTTATGTAAACCCGGGGCAAATTCATATCAATGTATGGCAAAACCAACCAATATAATATTGTAAAATAATTTGCCTCCAATAAAAAATAAATTAACTACAAAAAAAAAAAAGAACTGCTTTTGCTGCATCCCATAGATTTTAGTTGTCATGTTTTCATTGTCATTTGTTTCTAGAAATTTTTTTATTTCCCTTTTGATTTCTTCAGTAACCTGTTGGTTATTTAGACACGTGTTTTTTAATCTCCATGTGTTTGTGTTTCTTACAGTTTTTTCTTGTAATTGATATCTAGTCTCATAGAGTTGTGGTCAGAGAAGATGCTTGATACAACTTCAGTTTTCTTAAATTTACTGAGGTTTGATTTGTGACCCAAGATGTGGTCTATCCTGGAGAATGTTCTATATGCACTTGATACCTTCTGCATTTGGATGGAATGTCCTGACGATATCAATGAGATCCATCTCATCTATTGTATCATTTAAGACTTGTATTTCCTTATTAGTTTTCTGTTTTGATAATCTGTCCATTGGTGTGAGTGGGGTGTTAAAGTCTCCTACTATTACTGTGTTACTGTCAAATTTTCCTTTTATGTCTGTTAGTGTTTGTATACTGTATTGAGGTGCTCCTATGTTGGGTGCATAATTATTTAAAATTGTTATGTCGGCAGACGCGGGAGACGCCCGGCTCCTGCGGTGCAGGCGCAGACGCGGGAGATGCCCGGCTCTGGCAGCGCAGATGCGGGAGACGCCCGGCTCCGGCGCAACCGACCACGTGCAGAATCGTGGCTGAGATGAGCTACCCCGAGCCCAGGGTTAGGGCAGTGGCCGAGAGGAGCTGTACCACGTTCAGGAGGCGGTGGCTGCTTGGGCACCGGAGGGCCGAGAGGAGCTGATCTACATTCAAAGCAGGAGGGGCGGCCTTGAGGAGATACCCCTCATCCAAGGTAAGGTACAGCGGCTGCGCCTTGCTGGAGCAGCTGGGAAGAGATACTCCACGACCAAGTGGAATATAAGAATCCAGTGTTCTGGGGAGGAAGAAACAAGATGGCGGAGGGATAAGATGGCAAGACCACTTTCTCCCCCACAAATTCATCAAAAGAACATTTGAACGCGGAGTAAAGTCCACAAAACAACTTCTGAATACTGGCAGAGGACATCAGGCTCCCAGAAAAGCAGCCCATTGTCTTCTAAAGGAGAGAGAAGAAATCCAGCTCCACCCACCAGAACACCGACACATGCTTCCCTAACCAGGGAACCCGGACAAGTCACCCGTCCAACCCCACACACAGCGAAGAAACTACGTAATAAAGAGAACTCCACAAACTGCCAGAAGAGGGAAAGGCCACCCCAAGCAAAGCAATATAAGCAAGATGAAGAGGCAAAGAAATACCCAGCAAGTAAAGGAACAAGATAATTCCCCACCAACACAAACAAAAGAAGAAGATATAGGGAATTTACCTGATAAAGAATTTCAAATTTTGATGGTGAAAATGATTCAAAATCTTGAAAGCAAAATGGAGTTACAGATAAATAACCTGGAGAAAAGGATTGAGAAGATGGAAGAAAGATTTAATAAGGACTTAGAAGAAATAAAAAAGAGTCAATATACAATGAATAATGCAATAGATGAGATCAGAAACACTCTGGAGGGAACAAACAGTAGAATAACAGAGGCAGAAGACAGGATAAGCGAGCTAGAAGATAGAATAGTAGAAATAAATGAAACAGAGAGGAAAAAAGAAAAACGAATTAAAAGAAATGAGGACAATATTAGAGACCTCTGGGACAATGTTAAATGCTCCAACATTCGAATCATAGGAGTCCCAGAAGAAGAAGACAAAAAGAAAGACCATGAGAGAATACTTGAGGAGATAATAGTTGAAAACTTCCCTAAAATGGGGAAAGAAATAATCACCCAAGTCCAAGAAACCCAGAGAGTCCCCAACAGGATAAACCCAAGGCGAAATACTCCAAGACACATATTAATCAATTTAACAAAGATCAAACACAAAGAACAAATATTAAAAGCAGCAAGGGAAAAGCAGCAAATAACACATAAGGGGATTCCCATAAGGATAACAGCTGATCTTTCAACAGAAACTCTTCAGGCCAGAAGGGAGTGGCAATACATACTTAAAGTGATGAAAGAAAATACCCTACAGCCCAGATTACTATACCCAGCAAGGATCTCATTCAAATATGAAGGAGAAATCAAAAGCTTTACAGACAAGCAAAAGCTGAGGGAATTCAGCATCACCAAACCAGCTCTCCAACAAATGCTAAAGGATCTTCTATAGACAGGATACACAGAAAGAGTGTATAAACTTGAACCCAAAGCAATAAAGAAAATGGCTACGGGATCGTACTTATCAATAATTACCTTAAACGTAAATGGGTTGAAATTTTCAAAGAGGCTAGGAAACAATTCTCATAGCCATCAATAGTTCAGTGTTGAGTTCATGAATAGTTTTTAAAGTTTGGGACAAACTGTAGTATTTGCTATTTGAAGTACTATTTGTAATTGGCATATTACAATGTAACATTGGTCTTCATTTCCATCTTAAAACGCCTAAAAATGCCTAACAGGTTTTTAGATTTGTGAATTTTAGTTGAAATGTATTTTACGATGTTACTAAACCTGCAGAAATATTGAAATATTTCAGAGAACTTATTCACTGTACATTTATTTTATTTTATTTATAAAAGTTATGAACTGTAGAAAGTTTTACTTGTTGGGTCAAATGCTTGTTGCTTCAAATGCTTGTTGCATTTGAAGTGCTAGTTACAAGAAAATCAAATACCTTCAATGTATAAATGCTATTAAGTTTTTAAAGGACTCTGGAGTATAAGTATGTTTGTTTAAAGAAATTTAGTCTGTTCAACTTGAAAAAAATAAATAAATAAAACTGGAAAAAAAAAATAAATCTTATGTTCAGGTCAAAAAAAAAATTGTTATGTCTTCCTCTTGGATTGATCCCTTTATCATTACATAGTTTCCATCCTTATTTCTTGCAATCTTTAATTTAAGGTCTGTTTTGTCTGATATGAGAATCAGTACTCCAGTTTTCTTTTTCCCATTTGCATGAAATATATTTTCCATCATCTCACTTTCCATCTATATGTGTCTTGAGGTCTGAAGTGGGTTTCTTGTAGACAGCATATATGTTGGTCTTGTTTTTGTATCCATTCAGCCAGTCTGTGTCTTTTGGTTGGAGAATTTAATCCACTTACATTTAAAGTAATTATTGATGTCAGTTCAGTTCAGTCGCTCAGTTGTGTCTGACTCTTTGCAACCCATGAATCACAGCACATCAGCCTCCCTGTCCATATGTTCCTATTGCCATTTTCTCACAGAAGGCAATGGCACCCCACTCCAGTACTCTTGCCTGGAAAATCCCATGGACAGAGGAGCCTGGTGGGCTGCAGTCCATGGGGTCGCTAAGAGTCGGACACGACTGAGTGACTTCACTTTCACTTTTCACTTTCATGCATTGGAAAAGGAAATGGAAACCCACTCCAGTGTTCTTGCCTGGTGAATCCCAGGGATGGGGGAGCCTGGTGGGCTGCTGCCTATGGGGTTGCACAGAGTCAGACATGACTGAAGCGACTTAGCAGCACCTACATTGCCATTTTCTAATTGTTTGGGGTTGATTTTGTAGATCTTTTTCCTTCTGTTGTATTTATTGACTATATAAATCTGTTTAACATTTGTTGTAAAGCTGGTTTGGTGGTACTGAATTCTCTTAACTTTTGCTTGTGTGAAAAGGTTTTTATTTCTCCATCAATTTTAAGTGAGATCCTTGCCAAGTACAGTAATCCTGGTTGTAGCTTTTTCCCTTTTAGTAATTTAAATTTATCCTGGCCTTTAGTAATTTAAATGTATTCCCTTTTGGCCTGCAGAGTTTCTGCTGAAAGATCAGCTGTTAAGCATTTGGGGTTTCCCTTGTATGTTACTTGTTTTTCTTTCTTGCTGCTTTTAATATTCTTTCTTTGTGTTTAGTCTTTGTTAGTTGGATTAGTATTTGTCTTGGAGTTTTTCTCCTTGGGTTTATCCTGTATGGAACTCTTCGTGCCTCTTGGACTTGATTGGCTATTTCCTTTTCCATGTTGGAGAAGTTTTCAACTATAATCTCTTCAAAAATTTTCTCATACCCTTTCTTTTTCTCTTCTTTTTCTGGGACCCCTATAATTTGAATGTTGGTGCTTTTGATATTGTCCCAGAGTGAGCCTGTTCTCAGCTCTTTTCATTCTTTTTACTTTATTCTGCTCTTCAGAACTATTTCCATCATTTATCTTCCAACTCACTGATTCATTCTTTTGCTTCCAATATTCTGCTATTGATTCCTTCTAGAGTATTTTTAATTTCAGTAATTGTGTTGTTTGTCTCTGTATGATTATTCTTTAATTCTTCTAGGTCTTTGTTAATTGAGTCTTGCATTTTCTCCATTTTGTTTTCAAGGTTTTTGATCATCTTTACTACCATTATTCTGAATTCTTCTTCAGGTAATTTTGCTATTTCTTCTTCATTTGTTTGGACTTCTGTGTTTCTAGTTTGTTCCTACATTTGTGCAGTATTTCTATGCATTTCCATTTTTTAAAAACTTATTGTTTTTGAAGTTTCCTTTTCCCAGGCTTCAAGGAAATTTGAATTCTTTACTAGAAGAAGGTTGAATTCTTTTTTCCTTTTGGTTTCTGCCCTCCTATGGTTGGTCCAGTGGTTTGTGTGAGCTTCGTATAGGGTGAGATTTATGGTGAGTTTTTGTTTGTTTGTTTTTTCTCTGATGGGAAAGGCTGAGTGAGGTGGTACTCCTGTCTGCTGATGATTTGATTTGTATTTTTGTTTCGTTTGCTGTTTAGATTAGGCATCTTGCACAGGATGCTACTGGTGGTTGCGTGATACTGGGTCTTGTGGTTTCTTTTGTTTGAGTTCTCACTATTTGGTACTCCCTAGGGTTAGTTCAGGAAGCAACAGTTAGAACTGGACATGGAACAATGGACTGGTTCCAAATAGGAAAAGGAGTAGTCAAGGTTGTATATTGTCACCCTGCTTATTTAACTTATATGCAGAGTACATCATGAGGAATGCTGGGCTAGAAGAAGCACAAGCTGGAATCAAGATGGCCAGGAGAAATATCAATAACCTCAGATATGCAGATGACACCACCCTTTTCATGTCTGGGAAATGGCAGAAAGTGAAGAGGAACTCAAAAGCCTCGATGAAAGTGAAAGAGGAGAGTGAAAAAGTTGGCTTGAAGCTCAACATTCAGAAAACTAAGATCATGGCCTCTGGTCCCATCACTTCATGGGAAATAGATGGGGAAACAGTGTCAGACTTTATTTTTCTGGGCTCCAAAATCACTGCAGATGCTGATTGCAGCCATGAAATTAAAAGATGCTTACTTCTTGGAAGGAAAGTTATGACCAACCTAGATAGCATATTAAAAAGCAGAGACATTACTTTGCCAACCAAGGTTCATCTAGTCAAGGCTATGGTTTTTCCAGTGGTCATGTATGGATATGAGAGTTGGACTGTGAAGAAAGCTGATCGCTGAAGAATGGATGCTTTTGAACTGGAGTTGGAGAAGACTCTTGAGAGTCCCTTGGACTGCAAGGAGATCCAACCAGTCCATTCTAGAGGAGATCAGTCCTGGGTGTTCATTGGAAGGACTTATGCTAAAGCTGAAACTCCAATACTTTGGCCACCTCATGCGACGAGCTGACTCACTGGAAAAGACTCTGATGCTGGGAGGGATTGGGGGCAGGAGGAGAAGGTGACGACAGAGAATGAGATGGCTGGATGGCATCACTGACTTGATGGAGGTGAGTTTGAGTGAACTCCGGGAGTTGGTGATGGACAGGGAGGCCTGGCGTGCTGTGGTTCATGGGTTTGCAAAGATCGGACACGATTGAGTGACTTAACTGAACTGAACTGAATGCCTATAAAATAGATTCAACCAACTTTATCCTTCCATCGTTTGAGAATTTGAAGAGACCTGAATCATTAAATGGTCCTGTGTTTTTCCACACTGTAGATCATTTAGGGTCAAGGAGTCAGTTTATTTGCGTCCTGACCAGCATATTTTAGAAAGTGAACTATAATAGAAGACCTTAAAGTGTTGCATGTAGTGGTCTCCTTACACCAATGACTTTGACAGATCACTAAACTTAGGACTTAGAGTCATGGTCAAGAAGTTCCAGTAGCCCAGATCGGGATGCTCAAAATGGGGGTGCTTGCCGACTTGTGACTGGAAAGTGCTCCCATTTCGAGCGTCCCTGCTTGGGAAAACCATCTTAAGTGTTGGAAGCTGCGATATATGCTCACCTTTACCAATCCTGGACTTCATTACTGACTCAGCCTTGTATTAGGTCAGGTTCTTCTGTCAGCAACCGTAGACTTTTAGTCAGTGGTGGGTTTTACTTCCAATTCCAGGGTTTTGTCTGTAATCTGCCGTGTTCAACATGTTGCTGCATTAAAAGCTCTGCTTATTTTCAACAGTCCATTTGTTTTCAACATTGAAAGCTCTGCCTGTTATAATTTAATTTAAATGATCATAACAATTGGTTTAAATCTTAATAAAAGAGTATACCTAAAAAAAAAAAAAAAAAAGTGTTGCATGTAGGACGGCTAAGCATTGCTTCTGAAGCTATTGTTCCAGCACTGTGTGTGTGTATATGCACACGTGTGTACTTGTGTATTGATCACCACATAAATGCCCCCACTCTTTGGTGCTCAACCACACTGAATTGGAGTAATACTAATTCTTGGTTTGTGGCACCACATATCAGCATTGGTATATGACTATATACATATCAGCACTTTCATTTTGTCTATCATCTTCGATTTTAGTGTTAAATAACATAATACTTAAAATATACACATTTAAAATAATACAAAGGTCACTTGCAACCAGGAGCTAGAACATTTCCAATAATGTCAACTACCCTCTACTTCTCCTTCCCCATGTAACTACATTCTTAATTTTGTCTTTATATTCCCATATTGCTTGTATTTTTTTGTTTGTTTTTTACGACGGAAAATTTCAAATACATTAATACAAAAATGCAGAGTAGATGGTATAATAAACAGTAATGTACCCACTTTTGAACTTCAACATTGACTAACTCACAGTCCATCTTGTTTTGTCACCATCATCATTACCCCCATTTGGAAGCAAATCTTAGGTAATGTACCATTTTATCCATAAGCATTTCAAAATAAGACTTCAGTTCAGTTCAGTTCAGTTCAGTCGCTCAGTCGTGTCCGACTCCTAGCGACCCCATGAACCACAGCACGCCAGGCCTCCCTGTCCATTACCAACTCCCGGAGTTCACTCAAACTCATGTCCATCGAGTCGGTGATGCCATCCAGCCACCTCATTCTCTGTTGTCCGCGTCTCCTCCTACCCCCAATCGCTCCCAGCATCACTTTTCCAGTGAGTCAACTCGTCGCATGAGGTGGCCAAAGTATTGGAGTTTCAGCTTTAGCATAAGTCCTTCCAATGAACACCCAGGATTGATCTCCTCTAGAATGGACTGGTTGGATCTCCTTGCAGTCCAAGGGACTCTCAAGAGTCTTCTCCAGCACCACAGTTCAAAAGCATCAATTCTTCGGCGCTCAGCTTTCTTCACAGTCCAACTCTCACATCCATACATGACCACTGGAAAAACCATAGCCTTGACTAGATGGACCTTGGTTGGCAAAGTAATGTCTCTGCTTTTTAATATGCTATCTAGGCTGGTCATAACTTTCCTTCCAAGGAGTAAAGGTCTTTTAATTTCATGGCTGCAATCAGCATCCACAGTGATTTTGGAGCCCAAAAAAATAAAGTCTGACACGGTTTCCACTGTTTCACCATCTATTTCCCATGAAGTGATGGGACCAGATGCCATGATCTTCGTTTTCTGGATGTTGAGCTTCAAGCCAACCTTTTCACTCTCCTCTTTCACTTTCATCAAGAGGCTTTTTAGTTCCTCTTCACTTTCTGCCATAAGGGTGGTGTCATCTGCATATCTGAGGTTATTGATATTTCTCCTGGCAATCTTGATTCCAGCTTGTGCTTCTTCCAGCCCAGCGTTCCTCATGATGTACTCTGCATATAAGTAAAATATAAGACTTAAAAAACACAAAATCATTATTGCATCTAAAAAATTTAACAATAGTTTTAAAATATCCCATCATTTTCAGAGTCTTAATTGTTTCAAGAATGATCATATTTATGAAAAAAAATTGAAAATTTGAACTTTGACCTGAGAATTAAGGCTATTAAGAAATGATTCTCATTTTGTCTTTGATGTAATAAGCTATTATGGTTATTATTATTTTCAGTTATTTTAAAAGAGTTTTATTATATATATTATATTCACATATATTCAGAATGTGTGATATAACTATACTGAAATATTTATGGATGAGATGGTATGATGTTTGGGATGGGCCTTGAAATAATAATACAAGAGTGGCGGTGAGTGGGTGGGGTTTAGATGAGATGAGACTGACCCTGACTTGATTATTATTGAAATTGAGGAATAGGCATATGGGGGTTTATTAAATTCCTCTGTTAGCTTTTATAGCAATATATGTTTGAAATTTTCCATAGGAAAAAAATTAATAAAAAGAGAAGCCATACTGAAATAAACATTCTAGTGCATAACTCCTTGTGCACATGTGAGGTTTTCTTGAGGGGATAAATTTGGAAGTGCAGCTTCAGCTTTCCTGGATGGTGTCAAGTTTTGCTCCCCGAAGTCAATGGCAGCCTCTGACAGACAAGGTAAGAACTGCCTCACTTTGAGGACAGTGAGTCCCATCTCTGTGTCTGCGCCTTCACACAGACTGTCCTGGTTGAGGAGGAGGAGAGGAGGAATGTGCTGACCAATATCCCTTCTTCTGAGGGTGACAGAAGTGTGACAGGATGCAGCTGGGTCAAAATAGCAATTTCTGGAACATGAGTACTTGCCTAAGTCTACCTACTGTTTGTTTTTCTACCTTTGAGCCGTTGTTTCAGGGGCACACAGTTTACAAAAATCTACATACACTATTTTTGTTTTGTTACAAAAGAAATATCTGCTCATTATAGAAATTTAAACATTGCAAATAAATAAAAAGAAGAAAATAAAAATCAGCCTAACTTACCACAACTGTATTTGGTGTTTACTTTTTCTTTGCTAATAATCTCCACTCTATTTTAAATGTGTTTTCTTAACTTTAGATGATTTTTTGTGTTATTAAACATTCTTTTACAAATAGTTTTTGATGGTAGCTTGGTATTTTGTTGTCTAGAAATGACATACTTCATTTAAATAATTCCCAATTTCCAACACTTGGATTATTTCCAGTATATCCCTATTTTTTTCTAGTTTTGCTGTATGCTCACTTTGAAGACGGACTCAGCGCTTTGACTTGTCTCCAAATAGAACCAGTCCCACTGGGAATTAGCAAATGAGACTGTTTCATGGGGGAACAGACAGCACACAAAAGAATCCTGGAAACTCAAGATTATTTAGCCACTTGATGTTTGTGGTTTCTACCCTCCATTCTTCTTTCCAGACAATAGCCCCTTCTCTCTTCTTTCTCGTTCCCAGACACATTTTACCACATTCCTCGGATGTCCAGTGTTCAGAGTTATTCATCTCTGCACATTCAACTCAGCAAAGCAAAAAGATCTGCCATCAGCAAAACTAACCATCTTGAGACAGCATTTCCTAGATCATCTGTTTTAACCAAAATGTTTCACCAAATGATTTATCAAAATATTATACAATTATACAATCTGTAGCTATTTCCTTGAGATTAATTCTTAGGGGTAGAATGGCTGTATCATAGATCATAAAAAATGTGAAGACTTTTGATGACTATTAGGAGTAAGTAAGAGGAATTAAAGAACCTCTTGATGAAGGTGAAAGAGGAGAGTGAAAAAGCTGGCTTAAAGGCAACATTCAGAAAACAAAGATCATGGCATCTGATCCTGTCACTTCATGGTAAACAGATGGAAAAACAATGGAAAGAGTCACAGAATTTATTTTCTTGGGCTCCAAAATCACTGTGGATGGTGCCTGCAGCCATGAAATTAATAGACACTTGCTCCTTGGAATAAAAGCTCTGACCAACCTAGACAGTGTATTAAAAAGCAGAGACATTACTTTGCTGACAAAGGTCCATCTAGTCAAAGCTATGGTTTTTCCAGTAGTCATGTATGGATGTGAGAGTTGGATTATAAAGAAAGCTGAGAGTCGAAGAATTGATGCCTTCAAACTGTAGTGCTAGAGGAGACTCTTGAGAGTGGCTTAGACAGCAAGGAGAGCCAACCAGTCAATCCTAAAGGAAAGCAACCCTGAATATTCATTGGAAGGACTGATACTAAAGCTGCAATACTTTGGCTACCTAATGCGAAGAACTGACTCATTGGAATAGACCCTGATGCTGGGAAAGATTGAAGGCAGGAGGGGAAGGGGAGGATAGAGGACAATATGGTTGGATGGCATCACTGACTCAATGGACATGAATTTGAGCAAACTCTGGGAGTTGGCGAAGGACAGGGGGGCTTGGCATGCTGCAGTCCATGGGGTCACAAAGAGCCAGACACAACCGAGTGACTGAACAGTAACAACAAAAACGACAAAGGTGCGTTGATTTGCTCTCTGCCAGTGCTCCTGAGCGACTGCAGTAATTAACAAGCTGAGACTTGGAGCTGCATTTCTTGGGTCCTTCTGTCACCCTGTTCTCCATCAGCATGGTTAGCTGAGCCACATCATCAGAGTTCAGCCAGGGGAGCAGAACCACTGTGCCTGTGTGCTACGTCACTTCAGTCATTCTGGCTCTTTGTGACCCTATGGGCTATAGCCTGCGAGGCCCCTCTGTTCATGAAATTCTCCAGGCAAGAATATGGGAATGGGTTGCAGGTGGATTCTTTACCACTAGTGCCATTTGGGAAGCCACCGTGAGTGGTATGGAAATGGGATTTGTGGTAGCGATAGGCTTCCCTGTGGTTCAGATGGTAAAGAATCTGCCTGCAATGTGGGAGACCCAGGTTTGACCCCTGGGTCGGGAAGATCCCCTGGAGTAGTGAATGGCTACCCACTGCAGTATTCTTGCCTGGAGAATCCCATGGATAGAGGAGTCTGGTGGACTACAGTCCATGGGGTTGCAAAGAGTCAGACACGACTGAGTGACTGACCCTTTATCTTTCACTTTCAGACTTTACACAACTATGGAAGAGCTAAGGCACTCAGGTTCTGGAAGGAGACTGGTTGGAGGATCAGAGAAAAGTTGCCAGCTAGTGACTTTGAAAGCCTATGAAGGGGAACTGTTTTGAAGGGGAACTGTTTGGTGGTTGGCCTGACATTGCTGTAGGTCATCAAGACAGGCAGTTGGGAAGAAAAGCTGGAGGTGAAGCAGAGGGAAATGAACAGATTGGAACATATGAGGGCAAACTATCTGTCTTTCACTGCATCTAACTCTGGTGATGCCGCTGACCTGTAGGAATGCTGGTGCTTATTGCTCTGAAGCCATGTGCAGGTCCGGAACTAGGAGGAACTGACTGAAGGGATCTGGCAGGAGCTGAAGGAGCTGTACAGCCTGTTGCTGCTCCAGGCTGACAAGATGAGCCAGGTCAGCAACGTGTGTGACCTGCATTCAATTTCCAAGCGTAACAGCTGCTGCTTACTTTGTGACTTCCAAATCTCATGCAAATTGCTCTTGCATACAAGTCTAGCTTGAAACTGTATGGGGAAAGGACTTTTGGGAAGAATAGGCCCAGGTTAGCTAAGAGGACACAAAGTAAAACTACAGGTGACGTCTATTAGTCAGTCTTGGAAGCATTTACTATTGACCAGGGAAGTTAAGAGATAGGTTGGTGTGAAGGATAGCAGAGTCAGAGGAATCTTGCTCATAGTTTTTCCGGTAATATAAAATATTTTTTCAGAAGCAAAAACATATTTACACCGAAGACCAAATTCTTCAGAGAAATTTTACACTTTTGAGTCAATTATAGGAGTAACTGAACCATGTAGTCTCAGGTCTGTTGCAAGAGGTATTGAAAAGCCAAGCGTAGGAATTCCACGTGTTTGCATTATTTCCCTGAAACAGACTTAGTTAAGTGACCTGAATTAACCTATGTATGGAAGCCTATATTGGAGAAGGAAATGGCAACCCACTTCAGTATTCTAGCCTGAGGAATTCCATGGACATAGGAGCCTGGAGGGCTAAAAGTCCATGGGGTCGTGAGGAGTCAGACATGATTGAGTGATTAACACACACACAAATAGAAGCTTATATGGAGAATATAAAAATATCCCCTATCAAAAATAGAATTCATTGATAATAGAGTTGCTGCTAATCTGATATCATGAAGAACTTCAGCGTAGTTGAACTTGTCTGTAACAGCGGTTTCCCTCTACCACTGGGAGAACCTGCTACATTTTATTGCTGTCATAGGATGTTTGTCATACATTCCAAACATAGGCAACAGAAAGTCTCCTTTCAGTGTTAAAGAATTCAACATTGTCAGCTCCTGAATATTCCTGCTTTGGAAGGAATTTTCAGTGGTAAACAAAAATTTTCAAGATTACCCTGTTCCGTGGCATAGTTTTATCCAGTTTTATTGACAACGGTGGTAGTGCGAGAGGTAGAGTGAGAAGGCTGAATAAAATAGGTGGCGGACTTTAAATAACTCCATCTTTGTATCTTTGCACTTATTACAGAGGTTAATTCCCACTAATTATTGATACTTCTAATATCGGTTAAAAAAAAGGTAGTCATGCTTATATCACTGCCTAACAACGTTTTTCCAACGTTTTGCACAATGGTGCTGCATTTTATTATGAAAGATCCTTAAGAAAATTTCCAAAAGGGGTCAGACATCATTGGTACAGCTCTGTAAAACTGTATTTTTTTTTTAAAAGAATATTCATACCAATTTTGGAAAAGAAAATGTCGACCCACTCCGGTACTCTTGCCTGGAGGATTCCATGGATGGAGGAGCCTGTTAGGCTGCAGTCCATGGGGTTGCGGAGAGTCAGACATGACAGAGTGACTTCATTTTCTTTCTTTCTTTCTGTAGTTCCTTTTGGAGAAGGAAATGGTAACCCACTCCAGTGTTCTTGCCTGGAGAATCCCATGGATGGGGGAGCCTGGTGGGCTGCCGTCTGTGGGGTTGCAAAGAGTCGGACACGACTGAGCAACTAACACACACACACACCAATTTTATTCCCAATGTTCCAAAACTGGAAATAATGAAATATCCAAAAGAATGGTTAAAAAATGGTGGCATATTCATAATATGACATGTTGTTGTTGTTCAGTCACTAAGTCATGTCTGACTCTTTTGTGACCCCATGGACTATAGCCTGCCAGGCTCCTTTGCCCATGGGATTTCCTGGGCAAGAATACTGGAGTGGGTTGCCATTTCTTTCTCCAGGGGATCTTCCTGATCCAGGGATTTGCATTGGCAGGTGGATTCTTTACTGCTGAGCCACCAGGGAAGCCCCAGTATGAGATGCCACAAAACATAAAGAATACATTTCAGCAACATTAAACAATATGGTGAAGGAAAGATCTTTTTTTTAACTGAAGTATAGTTGTTTTACGATGTTATGTTAATTTCTGCTGTACAGAAAAGTGATTCAGGTATATGAATGTATGTATAACTGAAATCTCTCTATATATATGTATATACACACATTTGTTTTTATATTCTTTTCCATTATGGTTTATCACAGGATATTGAGTATAGATCCTTATGCTATGTAGTAGGACCTCGCTGTTTATAGGCTTTCTATGTAATAGCCTGTATCTGCTAACCCCAAATTCCCCCTCCATCCCTTCCCCGCCACACCCCCCCTTGACAAAGTCTGTTTTTTAAGTATCTGAGTCTGTTTCTGTTTTGTAGATGTTTTTGTGCCATATTTTAGATTCCACATGTAAGTGATATCATTTGGTATTTGTCTTTCTCTTCGCTTAGAATGAGAAATATTTGACTTACTTCACTTAGAATGAGAATCTCTAGGTCCATCCATGTTGCTGCAAATGGCATTATTTCATTCTTTTTATGGCTGAGTAGCATATGTATATATGTATATGTACCACGTCCTTTTTGTCTATTCATCTGTTGATGGACATTTAGGTTGTTTCCGTGTCTTGGCTATTGTGAATAGTGCTGCTATGAACATAGGGGTGCGTGTATCTTTTTAAATTAAAGTTTTGTTCAGATATGCCCAGGAGTAGGATTGCTGAATCATATAGACACTCTATTTTTAGTTTTTTGAGGAACCTCCATAGTGTTTTCCCGTGGTGGCTGCACCAACTTACATTCCCACCAACAATTTAGGAGGTTTTCCTTTTCTCCACACCCTCTCCAGCATTTGTTGTTTATAGACTTTAATGATGGCCATTCTGACCAGTGTGGGGTGATACTGCATTATAGTTTTGATTTTCATTTTTCTAATAATTAGTAATATTGAGCATCTTTTCATGTCCCTGTTGGCCATCTGTATGTCTTCTTTGGAGAAATATCTATTTAGGTTTTCTGCCTGTTTTGATTGAATGTTTTATTTTTTGTTGCTGTTGCGTTGTATGAGCTGTTTGTATATTTTGGGAATTAAGCCCTTGTGGAAAGATATTTTTTATTATTCTCACACCTATAGATGAGACTTATGGATTATCACCACTGCTCTTAAGTGAGGTGTATTGGCCAAAGTTCTGCTGAAAATGATCCTGCTGCTGCTGCTGCTAAGTCACTTCAGTCGTGTCCGACTCTTTGCGACCCCATAGACGGCAGCTGACCAGGCTCCGCCGTCCCTGGGATTCTCCAGGCAAGAACACTGGAGTGGGTTGCCATTTCCTTCTCCAATGTGTGAAAGTGAAAAGTGAAAGTGAAGTTGCTCAGTCGTGTCCGACAGTAGTGACCCCATGGACTGCAGCCCACCAGGCTCCTCCATCCATGTGATTTTCTAGGCAAGAGTACTGGAGTGGCTTGCCATTGCCTTCTCCGGGAAAATGACCCTAGACTGAGATTAAAGGGTTCCTTCCAGAACCACACCATCAAACTGAGCTACTAGGGAGCTGCTGCCTCCAAAAATGAAAATTGCTGGTTTGGGAAGTTTCCCTACAGCTGCAGCCTGCTTCTTCAGCCTTTCTAGCAATCCTAGGAGCTCTTTATGTCCTTAACAATCTCTTTGTGTTTAAGCTAATCAAGGTGACTGCAATAAAGACCATGACTTATAGCAGTTGGCACTGGAATCTATGTTGAGGAGAAGGTGGACTTTTAAAATTTTATTTATTCATTCATTTACTCATTCATTTATATTGCAAATGGTAACTATTTAGCCAGCTGACTTTTCCAACTTTGAGAGTCAACTCAGATATAAGGGCCTTAGCAGAAAGTATCTTTTTGCCTTGGTATAGCTTTATTTCCCTCCCTGCTTTCAAAGTGGTTACCTAGCCTGAATTTACTATTGAGTCTTCCTGAAAGGTACAAAAAGCAGCCAACACTTGCCAACATACTCTGTTTTTCCCCAAAACTGTCACCCTGGTGGGCACCTTTCACCAAACCCTCCATATCAGAGAGAAAAGTAAACCTGTGGGACCATCCAGATCTGCCTCTGCCCCTTCTGGTCCTCTTCTCTTTGCAGAGAATAATTAATATTGTTTGACATCCATTGACAGAGGCTCAAACTGCACAATCTGTCTCTGGAGTCAGATCTACAGCTAGTAGGGCCTGCAACTCAGGTAATTCAGGGAATTTCTTGAGGAAAAATTATACAAAACTATAAGTAAAATGTTAGTTATCAATAGGGAATGCTTAGAATTGGAAAAAAAAAATAAACTAGATATGTAAAAAAGCAGACAAATATTAGCAACTTCATAAACTGCAGAAAATAACATTGTGGACTCTTATTTGTGTGCCTGACAAATCTCTAAAATACTTCTCCCCCACTCTGTTTTTGGCTAAATAAAAAAGGACATGTAAAGGACACATAGCAAAGTCACCAAATTCACTGAATTGAAGCCTCAGTGTGTCTCAAGCTTGCTCCATTGCCTGCACTAACTATGTTTTCCTTTATGAGGCCATCCAGCTTCCTTCCTTTTGTTTCTGTATTAGTGTCCCAATTCTCCAAATCACTTTTATCTTTTCTATTTTAATTTTCATCTACTTTTTATTGGCTGTTGTAATTCTTTTCCCCCCTTATCTTTATGATTTTGATCATCAAAAGTTTTAGTTTCTATTATCTTCTAAAGGCAAGAAAGGTTTTTTTTTTTTTTTGACACTTTAAAGCTCTGCTAATTTTTACTTTTTGATCCACATTATTGGCTTCCATCAGGGTGTTTCCCTCCTGTCATATTTCTTTTCGTAGGATCAGTGATTCTGAAAACAATACATAATCTGAAAGTAAGGTCCATATGAGTAATTGCGATGCATTTAGAAATTTCTACCAAGTTGAGTTGTGTTATATAGTTGAGTAATAAAATTACACTTATCATGGCACCTGTTGGTTGACCAGGGGTTTCCCTAATGGCTCAGATGCTAAAGAAACTTCCTGCAATGCAGGAGACCTAGGTTCAATCTGTGGGTCAAGAAGACCTCCTATAGAATTAAATGGCAACCCACTCCAGTAATCTTGCCTGGAGAAGTCCATGGACAAAGGAACTTGGCAGGCTATAGACCATGGGATTGCAAAGAGTTGGACATGACTGAGTGACTAACAATGGGTTGGTTGACCACTTGATCACCATGTATAGGAGTTTTGTCACTGGAGTAGTTTTCTTTTTCTTCTAGGCCGTTTCTGAGCATTGGTGGCGATACTGCATGCTATCTCATCAGGCATTGTTAGACTTTGTCAGGAAAGGATGTGTTAGATATGCTAAGATTCAATCTGACACCTTGGAGTACATAAAATATGGGACCTCACATGGCAACTGTTTGTACTACAATTTGTACCCTATATGTGTATCCTGTACACAGTGCAGGAATCCATTCCATTTCACATAATTTCCAACAAACATGAAAAAAATCATAAGATAGGTTTATTATTGTATCAGCTGTCTTGAGTATTCCAGATAAGAGGAATTCTGACCAGCGGTCTTCTGCTTACAATATTACATATCTGATGACTGGAAGACTTGCTCATAGTCTGGCTTCTGTCTGCACACAGTTCAGTCCTTTTTTTCCCTCCACTTATCCTCATCCTTGCAGTAGCAAGTGCCATTGGGTCCTTTGTCTCCTGATACAGTCACTGACCTAGGTCTTCAGGCTATGATATTTGGTGTTAGCACAGTGGGCACCTGGAGTATTTCTGGAAGCCATCCTTACAAAGGGAAGATTAAACCACACACAAATGTGACCGTGAACTGTGTAAACATATTCCAAGCTAAACTCAAGCTACATGTATCACCAACTCTCCTTCAGCGGTATTCAGAAATACCTGTGGCCACTCCAAAACCCCCCTACATAAAGGAAAGTGTGGTGGAGGAAAATACAGAGTGGAACGAGACCGTGGAATTGACCAATGAAGGTTAAAAATCTAATTTTTGCAAACTTTATAAAACCCATGACCACATTTTGAACTCTTGGATCTCTTGTCAGGGTCTTGGAAGGGCCAGGAGGCAAGGGTCCCTAGAAAATTCTGGGCAATTGTTCTGTAAACCTAAAACTGCTCTAAAAAATAAAGTCAAATTTTAAAAAATACATTGTGGGCATCATCACAAGAGTAAATGGGGTGGGAGATATCGTGGTGGTCACTTCTAGAAAACATATAATCTTCCTCATTGGGGTCTTCCAAGCTCCAGGCCATCTGTTATCTGGACAGAGACTCAGAATTGGTCCTGTCCTGCAGCCCTTCTCCAGTCATTGGTCTGAAAGAAGAGGGTTGTGCCCATGGGGTTGAGGTCCTCCCACTTCCAGACTCACATCCAAAGACCACAGCCGTGATGTGAATCATAGCCTTGTGATGATGAATAAGTTCATGCTCAAAATTCTCTTTCTAGAATAACTTTCAAGGGAATCCAGGAAACTGGGACATTTATTCAGGGATTTCTGTGAAAAAGGGCAGTTTTGGCTAAAAAAAAAATCAGAGCTCTAAATTGGGAATCCAGCTCCATCACTGTTAGTTGGGTGGTCTTGAGACAGTTACTTGATCTCTTTGGATCCCAGTTTTTCCAACTACTAAGCTATAATAATATTATTAAATAATGATGTGGCACTTGCTATGTGCCAGACACTGTTTTAAGTCCTTTCAGTTTACTTAGTCACTTAATAATATATATCACTCATGGTTGTCAGGTGGATTAGCCCTAAACTGAGAGCCTTATTGTTCCTGGCTTACTGTATGTTCAAAGAAAAATTTCCACTTCCAGGAGCACTTGCCCGGGAGTTATTAAAATAGAATGCCATGCTTCTTCATAGCTGGTTCTAACCTACTGAAGCTAGTAAATGACCAGGAGCCTTCAGTAGCCTGGGGGACATCAGAACCTCTCTGGGCCTAACGGAAGACTTTCCTGACCAATAAACAATGAGGCTGTATAAACCAACTCCATATAGACCTGTGGACTTATTCACTGCTCTATAGAGTTCTCAATCCTTAATAAGCATAATCACCATGAAACCTCCTGTATTACACTTAAGAATTCCTGACTTTTCCTGTTTTGTGAGTTCTCAGTTAATTTACTCACCAGTGGTTATTTCCTTGCCTGATAACTTTTTTCCCAGGCACTGATGTCTTTGTTTTCCCCTTTGATATGTAGGAAGTCAGTCAATTATTGGTGTTTTTGTTAACTTTACATGCTATTTACATATGTGTTTCTCTCTTTGGTGAGTGAGGTGAGGGATGGTGTCTTTAGGGCTGGCAATTCCTTTTCTGTACTTAGTACCCCCTGACCACTCTGCTCTTGCCAAACAAATGTAGGACTGTGGGGCAACTGGGTTGCTGAGAACTTATGCAATCTGGAGGCGGTGGGGGCGGGGGAGTTATTTTTTAAGTTAATTATTTCATCTGGCTGCACTAGGTCTTAGCTGTGGCACATTGAGGCATGTAGGATCTAGTTCCCTTCCAGGGCTCGAGCCTGGGCCCCCTGCATTGGGAGTGTGAAGACTTAGGACCACCAGGGAAGTCCCTGGGAAGGGCCTATTTAAGGAAAAGAATTTTTTAAATTTTCAGCAATTTTTTATTTTTGAACAAATACTTATTTAAGGTGAGAAAATAGAATCCAACAAATTACAAATTTAAAAAAAGTGAGAAATGACACTCTCCTGATGGAAATGCTTATGAAGGGTTCAGTTCAGTTCAGTTCAGTTCAGTCGCTCAGTTGTGTCCGACTCTCTGTGACCCCATGAATCACAGCACGCCAGGCCTCCCTGTCCACCACCAACTCCCGGAGTTCACTCAAATTCATGTCCATAGAGTCTGTGATGCCATCCAGCCATCTCATTCTCTGTCATCCCCGTCTCCTCCCGCCCCCAACCTTTCCCAGCGTGAGTTTTTTCCAGTGAGTCAACTCATTTCATGAGGTGGCCAAAGTATTGCAGTTTCAGCTTTAGCATCAGTCCTTCCAATGAACACCCAGGATTGATCTCCTTTAGAATGGACTGGTTGGATCTCCTTGCAGTACAAGGGACTCTCAAGAGTCTTCTCCAGCACCACAGTTCAAAAGCATCAATTCTTCTGTGATCAGCTTTCTTCACAGTCCAACTCTCACATCCATACATGACCACGGGAAAAACCATAGCCTTGACTAGACGGACCTTTGTTGGCAAAGTAATGTCTCTGCTTTTTAATATGCTATCTAGGTTGGTCATAACTTTCCTTCCAAGGAGTTAGCATCTTTTGGCTGCAGTCAGCATCTGAGTGATTTTCCTTTTCATATTACGAACCTCCAAAGGAGCTTATGGAGAAGGAAATTGCAACTCACTCCAGTATTCTTGTCTAGGAAATCCCATGGACAGAGGACCTGGCGGGCTGCAGCCCATGGGGTCGCAAAGAGTTGGACACTGAGCATGCTTGCAAAGGAGCTTATGTAAGTGCAGGGCCCTGAAGTTGAAGCTTTATCAGCTTCATGGCAAATCTCACTCCGATGACCACAAAACCCCCTCCCTCAGAAGTTCAGTGCTTTTGGCTTTCTTTCAGCTTCCTGTTAGAAGGTTTTGGAATTGGAGACAATGAGTTTCTTATTGGTTAGAATCTGGCCCTTTCCCTGTGGATTGCCTCCCTATTTGGAAATTAATTATCTTCTCTGAGATTTGCTTTCTTTCTTTATAAATGTAATCAGAGAACATGCAGGCTTGCCACCTGTGATTCTTATGTTAGAGGCATCAGTGATGTGAGTGACAGAGTTTAAAGTTTCTTAGCCACAAATCCAGGAAAACTCGTGTGATTTTTAGTACTGAGGTCCTAGAGGGCTCTACCCCAAAGAAATCCAATCTACAACCCTCTCTAAAAAGCAAAGTAACCGATAGGTAATTTAAGATATGGAAATTTATACTGTGTGCCTACAGACAAATAATAATGAGTGGTTTTAAGAGATAATGAATAGCATTTCCTCATGGTTGATGGGAGGAGTCTCTTTGATGACTGTTCTCCAGGTGCTTCCAGATATCTACCTGAGGGCAGTTTCTGTGACTGCCATTGTCTAGCACTTTAATGGGCCCATAGCCACTCCCTAAATGTTTGATGAATAAACACTTATATAACAAAAGATTGTTTTATAGAAGTGGTGACTAAAAATTGCACTTACAGTGCACCTATATGAACTTTATTCTGTACCCTCTTTCCCTTCTTTAAGTATAAACAACTTTTTCCTATTCTAAGATCTGGGATCTGGCCCTTGGGATCATCAGATGACTCCTTGCTGGCGATTAATCCCCTTAGTTAAGGAAAAGCAAATGGATAAAGGCCTTGTACTTTCTGGTTTGGAAAAGCAGGTTGGCCCCAAGGTGGGGTTGGATTTCAGGGCCTGAAAAGGACCAGAGCTCAGGTCCGAGTGACAAGGCCTGAAGAGCATGAAGCCTGGCTCCTGAAGTGGTAGGACCTGCGGGCACGGGAGGTGATATGCAGTTGTCTGGGCCAGCAGACAGCTTCAGGAAACCCGTCCCTGGAGGAGCAATGAGGGGGCCACACAGCAGACCCCTAGCTCTCTGCAAGGAGCAAGGGCAGCCAGGAAGCAGATGCTGAGAGATTCCCTGCCCATCTCTGGATTCTGTGAGCCCCCAATGATGAGGGAAAGGGAAGCGTAGTTGGACTGGAAAAGAGACAGGTGGCCTTTCCACCAGGTCAGGAGAGTGGTACCTGAGAAAAGCAGTAAAAGACGTGTGACACCATTCATGTCCCTGCTGAGGGGACCAGGGGGACAGAGGAACAAACAGGCAAGCACTTTTTACTTCATCAGGGGAGACTAGTTGAAAGCTGCTTCGTAGTTTGGCAGGCTTCAGCGTGGAAAGCAATCTCAGAAGTGGAGGAGGAGTCTGGTTGGTGATGAGTTGGGTCACTGGGCTGGAGCACTCACTGGACACCCCTGGGGGGTGCGATGGGCAATAGGGATGGAGGAAGAGCATGAGGGAAATTGAAGCCCTTGGGCAGACATTTGAGTTTCCTGCAGGGTACTGGCAGGACTCAGGGAAAGGTTCTGATTCATGCCTGTCAGAATGTGGTGGCTGTGGAAGGCAGGTTCGAGGGGTTGGGCGTGGCCTCCAGGAAGCACCGGGTTATTCTGGAGATTTTAATTATAATTTATGCCATAAAACATCCGGAGTAGTTTTTATGCTCTATTTTGGTGCTGAGAAGCCTGGTAGGCTAGAGTCCATGGGGTCGCAAAGAGTCGGACACGACTGAGCGACTTCACTTTCACTTTTCAGTGCCTTTTGGGGTTCCTCAGAGCCTGTGCTCTTCCTGGGACCAAGCAAGTTATCATTGAAGACCCTTTGGGAAAACTTTTACCTGAAGGTACCAGAGGATCTGGGCTTCCCAGGTAGCTCAGATGGTAAAGAGTCTGCCTGCAATGCAGGAGACCCAGGTTCAGTCCTTGGGTTGGGAAGATCCCCTGGAGAAGGGAATGGCAACCCACTCTAGTATTCTTGCCTGGAGAATTCCATGGACAGAGGAGTCTGGTGGGCTATAGTCCATGGGGTTGCAAAGAGTCAGACACGACTGAGAGATATACATACCAGAGGATCTGCTTCAGGCTCAATATAGCCATCTTTTCAGATCTTTGTCCAAGGTGCTCTGGTGTAAGTGTTCTTGGATATTAGACCAGGCGTCCTGGGGACAATTAAGCCACATCCCTCTATTTGAGGCAGTCTCAAGGTACTAAAATAATCCCAGCTTCCAGGGCCATTCTCCACATTTCCCCAACTCTTGGACCAGGTAGTTGTGTGGTGATTTGCAGAATGTATCAGGAAGCCCCAGAAACCTGCATTTTAGACAGGAATTTTTAATTTTATTTTTAAAAAATGTATTTATTTATTTTAATTGGAGGATAATGACTTTACAATATTGTGATGGTTTTTACCATACATCAACATGAACTGGTCATAGTCGTGTGTCCCCTCCCTCCTGAATCTCCTCCCACCTCCCTTCCCAATCCCCTCCCACCTCCCTTCCCATCCCTTCAGGTTGTCACAGAGGACCAGCTTTGGGTTCCCTGCATCATACACCAAACTACCACTGGCTGTCTATTTTACATATGGTAATGTATATGTTTCAATGCTATTCTCCCCAATCATCCCACCTGCTTCTTTTCCCACTGAGTCCAAAAGTCTGTTCTTTACATCAGTGTCTCCTTTGCTGCCCTGCACGTAGGATGGTCAGTACCGTCTTTGTTAATTTACGATATTTGTCTTTCTCTTTCTGACTTACTTCACTCTGTAATAGGTTCTAGGTTCATCCACCTCATTAGAACTGATTCAAACGCATTCTTTTTTATAGCTGAGTTATATCCCATTGTGTATATGTGTGTATATGTACCACAACTTTCTTATCCATTCACCTGCTGATGGACATCTAGGTTGCATCCATATTCTAGCTACTGTGAATAGTGTTGCAATGAACATTGGGGTACAGGTGCCTTTTTCAATTCTGGTTTCCTCAGGGTATGTGCCCAGCAGTGGGATTGCTGGGTCATATGGTAGTTTTATTCCTAGTTTTTTAAGGAAGGAATTTTTTTATTAAATATTTTTTATTAATGTGGACCATTTATAAAAAAGTCTTTATTGAATTTGTTACAATGTTGCTTCTGTTTTGTGTTTTGGTGTTTTTGGCCACAAGGCATGTGGGATCTTAGCTGCTGGGCCAGGAATCAAAGGCAAAGTCTTAACCACTGGACTTCCAGGGAAGTCCCAACAGGAATTTTTGAAACCCTTCAATGGCACGCCTTGATGATGGGAATTCTGTAACAGACAGACATGTCTTCTCTTTGTTTTCAGAGCAGAAGATTTCCTGCCTTTGTGTGTTCTCTGGGGTGTTGGGCAATCAGGCTGGCTTTATCATAGCACTTTGCAGCTGTGATTTATGTAACAATTCATTTCAAGAAGTGCTATTTCTTTAAGATCCTGCAGTAAATTGAGACGAGATGATAATGCATTTTTAAAGTACTTAAAGTGAGATAGGGACTCAAGTGAGGTCACATGTGTTAAATGTTACATGGAGCTGTTGACAGTCAGCATTAAGATTCTTGGCATTTAAGTAAATTATGGGTGAGGGAAAAGGGTTCCATCAAGTCACCTGTTGACATGAAACTCTCAGTAATTCTCTGTGTAGCAGCCTTGCTTAGCAAAGAAGGGCCATGAGTTCACAGGGACTCTTGGCAGCTTTTTGTAGATTCATTGTCTATACATGGGCAACAGTTTCGGGAGGAAGGGAGTTTTGTCATCACTTCACTCTCTTCTCTTTCCCTCCTGCTTGGGATTCTGCATTAGGAAGGAAGCAGCCCAGTGCTTCTTTTCATTTTATGTTATAACATTACCATCACAGTGAGCAGGCTTTAGGTAATAGAGAGTTTTCCATCCTCAGCCTATAGCCTGGCATTTTGAGTAACATTGTTGAGAATCTCATACAATAAGACATGTGAAATAAATTCTTTTGGAATATGTTATGTTAGGTTTGAGTCGCTTAGAAAAACCAAATGTTCTTGTATGATACATGGATATATTTCCTTTCTATTCTCTCTCTTTAAAAAAAATATCTTCCTCTTTTAGATTCTTTCTTTTCTAGTTAAATTTATGTATTTAACAAGTAGCATTTGAATCTATTTTTAAACTCAAATACATCATCTTTTAAAAAAAGTCTCTCCTTTAAATTTTTTTCTGATTAGAAAAGCAATCTGTTTTAATTGAAGAAAATTTAGAAAAATGCTACAAGTTCTAAAGGAAAAAATTTATTTTTTTTAATTTCCTTTTAAAAAATTTATTTATTTTAATTGGAAGCTAATTACTTTACAATATTGTATTGGTTTTGCCATACATTGACATGAATCCACCCTGGGTGTACATGTGTTCCCCATCTTGAACCCCCCCTCACCTCCCTCCCCATACCATCCCTCTGGGTCATCCCAGTGCACCTGCCCTGAGCATCCTGTATCATGCATCGAACCTGGACTGGCGATTTGTTTCACATATGATAATATACATGTTTCAATGCCATTCTCCCAAATCATCCCACCCTCGCCCTCTCCCACAGAGTCCAAAAGACTGTTCTATACACCTGGGTCTCTTTTGCTGTCTTAACAGGGTTATTGTTACCATCTTTCTAAATTCCATATATATGTGTTATTATACTGTATTGGTGTTTTTCTTTCTGGCTTACTTCACTCTGTATAATAGGCTCCAGTTTCATCCACCTCATTAGAACTGATTCAAATGTATTCTTTTTAATGGCTGAGTAATACTCCATTGTGTATATGTACCACAGCTTTCTTATCCATTTGTCTGCAGATGGACATCTAGGTTGCTTCCATGTCCTGGCTATTATAAACAGTGATGCGATGAACATTGGGGTACTTGTGTCTCTTTCAATTCTGGTTTCCTCTGTGTGTACGCCCAGGAGTGGGATTGCTGGGTCATATGGCAGTTCTATTTCCAGTCTTTTAAGGAATCTCCACACTGTTCTCCATAGTGATTGTACTAGTCTGCATTCCCACCAACAGTGTAAGAGGGTTCCCTTCTCTCCACACCCTCTCCAGCATTTATTGCATGTAGACTTTTGGATAGCAGCCATTCTGTCTGGTGTGAAATGGTACCTCATTGTGATTTTGTTTTGCATTTCTCTGATTATGAGTGATGTTGAGCATCTTTTCATGTGTTTGTTAGCCATCTTTATGTCTTCTTTGGAGAAATGTCAGTTTAGTTCTTTGGCCCATTTTTTTGTTGGGTTGTTTATTTTTCTGGAATTGAGCTGCAGGAGGTGCTTGTATATTTTTGAGATTAATCGCCAGTTGCTTCAACATTCTTCTTATAACATCCAAATGGTAACTTCACCTCTCATTTTAGACATAAGAAACATCTAAGCCATATGCTACATGTTTATGGTTGAACAGTTGATTTGCATGTTATATTTATATTAAATAAAGGGCTTTAATGACTGGATATGTTTTTTTCTTTTTAATTTATTATTTTATTGAAGGATAATTTTTTACAGAATTTTGTTGTTTTCTGTCAAACCTCAATGTGAATCAACCATAAGTATACATATATCCCTTCCCTTTTGAACCTCCCTCCCATCTCCCTCCCCATCCCACCCCTCTAGGTTGATGCAGAGCCCCTGTTTGAGTTTCCTGAGCCATACAGCAAATTCCTGTTGGCTCTCTATTTTACATATGGTAGTGTAAGTTTCCATGTTACTCTTTCCATACATCTCACCCTCTCCTCCCCTCTCCTCATGTCCATAAGTCTATTCTCTATGTCTGTTTCTCCATTGCTGCCCTGTAAGTAAATTCATCAGTACCATTTTTCTAGATTCCGTATACGTGCATTAGAACATGATACTTCTTTCTCTTTCTGACTCACTTTACTCTGTATAATAGGTTCTAGGCTCATCATCAGAACTGATTCAAATGTGTTCCATTATATGCCTGAGTAATATTCCATTGTGTATATGTACCACAAATTATTTATCCATTCATCTGTCGATGGACATCTAGGTTGCGTCCATGTTCTAGCTATTGTAAATAGTGCTGCAGTGAACAATAGGATACACGTGTCTTTTTCAATTTTGCTTTCCTCAGGGTATATTCCTAGGAGTGGGATTCCTGGGTCATATGGTGGTTTTATTCCTAGTTTTTTTTAAGGAATCTCCATACCATTTTCCATAGTGGCTGCATCAATTTATATTCCCACCAACAGTGCAAGAGCTTTCCCTTTTCTCTACACCCTCTCCAGCATTTATTGTTTGTAGACTTTTTGCTGAGGGCCATTCTGACCGGTGTGAGGTGATATCTCACTGTGGTTTTGATTTGCATTTCTCTAATAATAAGTGATGTGGAGCATCTTTTCATGTTTTTGTTAGCCATCTGTATGTCTTCTTTGGAGAAATGTCTGTTTAGGTCTTTTTTTCACTTTTTGTTTGGGTTGTTTGCTTTTCTGGCATTGAGTTGTATGAGCTGCTTATATATTTTGGAAATTAATCCTTTGTCAGTTATTTCATTTGGTCTTATTTTCTCCCATTCTGAGGGTTGTCTTTTCACCTTGCTTATAGTTTCCTTTGCTGTGCAAAAGCTTTTAAGTTTAATCAGGTTTATTTTTATTTATTTAATTATTGTTTATTTTTGTTTTTATTTACATTATTCTAGGAAGTGGATCATAGAGGATCTTGCTTTGATTTATTGTCAAGTGTTCTGCCTATGTTTTCCTCTAAGTTTGTAGTTTCTGGCCTTACATTTAGGTCTTTAATTCATTTTGAATTTATCTTTCTATGGTGTTAGGAAGTGTTTTAATTTCATTCTTTTACATGCTGTCCAGTTTTCCCAGAACCATTTATTGAAGAGAGTGTCTTTGCCCCATTGTATATTCTTGTCTTTGTCAAAAATAAGGTATCCATAAGGTATCCATTTCTGGGCTTTCTCTCTTGTTCCATTGGTCTATATTTCTGTTTTTGTGCCAGTACCATACTGTCTTGATGACTGTAGCTTTGTAGTATAACTTGAAGTCAGGAAGGTTGATTCCTCCAGCTCCATTCTTCTTTCTCAAGACTGCTTTGGCTATTTGGGGTCATTTGTGTTTCCATATGAATTGTGAAATTTTTGTGTTCTAGCTCTGTGAAAAATGCCATTGGTAATTTGATAAGGATTGCTTTGAATCTGTAGATTACATTTGGTAGTATAGTCATTTTCACAATATTGATTCCCCCTACCCAGGAACAAGGAATATCTCTCTTTCTGTTTATGTTGTCTTTGATTTCTTTCATCAGTGTCTTATAATTTTCTTTGTACAGTTCTTTTGTCTCCTTAGGTAAATTTATTCCTAGATATTTAATTCTTTTTGTGGCAATGGTGAATGGGATTGATTCCTTAATTTCTCTTTCTATTTTTCATTGTTGGTATATAGAAATGCAAGTGATTTCTGTGTATTGATTTTGCATCCTGCAACTTTGCTAAATTCACTGATTAGCTCTAGCATTTTCTGATACTGTCTTTATGGTTTTCAATGTACAGTATCATGTTATCTGCAAACAGTGAGAGCTTTACTTCTTTTCTAATCTCCATTCTTTTTATTACTTTTTCTTCTCTGATTGCTGTAGTTAGGACTTCCAGAACTATGTTGAATAATAGTGGTGAAAGTGGACACCCTTGTCTTGTTCCTGATCTCAGGGGGAATGCTTTCAGTTTTTCACCATTGAGAATAATGTTTGCTGTAAGCTTATCATATATGGCCTCTACTATGTTGAGGTAGGTTCCTTCTATGCCCATTTTTGAAGAATTATAATCATAAATGGGTTTTGTCAAAGGCTTTTTCTGCTTCTATTGAGGTTATCATATGGTTTTTATCTTTCAATTTGTTAATATGGTGTATCACACTGATTGATTTGCATATATAGAACGATTTGCTTTCTTGGAATAAGCACAGCTTGATCATAGTGTATGAACTTTTTGATGTATTGCTGAATTCTGTCTGCTAAAATTTTTAGCAAAAATATTTTTGTTGAGGTTTTTGCATCTATGTTCATCAGGGATATTGGCCTGTAGTTTTTTTTGTGTGTCTTTGTCTGGTTTTGGTATCAGGGTGATGGTGGCCTCGTGGAATGAGTTTGGAAGTGTTCCTTCCTCTGCAACATTTTGAAAGGGTTTTTAGAAGGATAGACATTAGCTCCTGTCTAAATGTTTGATAGAATTCTCTTGTGAAGCCATCTGGTCCTGAATTTTGTTTTTTGGGAGACTTTTGATCACAGTTTCAGTGCTTGTAATTGGGATGTTCATAATTTCCATTTCTTCCTAGTTCAGTCTTGGAAGATTGGACTTTTCTAAGAACCTGTACATTTCTTCCAGATTATCCATTTTATTGCCATGCAGTTGTTTGTAATAGTCTCCTATAATCCTTTGTATTTCTGCATTGTCTGTTGTAACCTCTCCTTTTTCATTTCCAATTTTGTTGATTTGATTTTTCTCTTTTTTCTTGATGAGTCTGGCTAAAAGTTTGTCAGTTTTGTTTATCTTCTCAAAGAATCAGATTTTAGTTTTATTAATCTTTACTATTGTTTCTTCCATTTTTTTTCATTTATTTCTGCTAAGATCTTTATGATTTCTTTCCTTCTACTAATTTTGCTTTTTTCTTCTTCTTCTTTTTCCAGTTGCTTTAGGTGTAAAGTTAGGTTGTCTATTCAATGTTTTTCTTGTTTCTTGACGCAGGATTGTATTGCCATAAACTTCTCTCTTAGAACTGCTTTTCTTACATCCCATAGATTTTGAGTTGTCATGTTTTCATTGTCATTTGTTTCTAGAAATTTTTTGATTTCCCTTTTGACCTCTTCAGTAACCTGTTGGTTATTTAGAAATGTGTTGTTTAATCTCCATGTGTTTGTGTTTCTTACAGTTTTTTCTTGTAATTGATATCTAGTTCATAGAGTTGTGGTCGGAGAAGATGCTTGATACAACTTCAGTTTTCTTAAATTTACTGAGGTTTGATTTGTGACCCAAGATGTGGTCTATCCTGGAGAATGTTCTATATGCATTTGAGAAGAAGGTGTATTCTTCTGCATTTAGATGGAATGTCTGGAAGATATCAATGAGATCCATCTCATCTAATGTATCATTTAAGACTTGTGTTTCCTTATTAATTTTCTGTTTTGATGATCTGTCCATTGGTGTGAGTGGGGTGTTAAAGTCTCCTACTATTATTGTGTTACTGTCAGTTTTTCCTTTTATGTCTGTTAGTGTTTGTCTTCTGTATTGAGGTACTCCTATGTTGGGTGCATAGATATTTAAAATTGTTTTGTCTTCCTCTTGGGTTGATCCCTTGATCATTATGTAGTGTCCTTTCTTTTTTTTTTTTCTCTCTAGCTAGCTATTTACTTTCTAAATAAAATAAACCAAAAACATCTCAAAATTTTTACAGGTTATGCAGAAGAGAGGGAAGGATTTTTTATGAGCCATGCAGCTAAGAGATGGAGTTGATTAGGGGAATATACTACTACCGTAAGTTTAAGCATATTATGCCTTTTGTAAGGCTCTCTGTAAATCACCATAGAAGGTGATTAAAGTGCTTGCCATAGCTGTATCTACTGAAGACTGGGGAATCATTCCACGCAGATCTGTCTGAATATAGCCTGTCAAAAGACTCTGGCTTGGACTCTCTTTAAGAGGAACACAAAACCAACCACAGGGATGGTTATATCCACGAACAAATTCTGATCTCTTTTCACTCCAGTCAAGACTTATCCCACAGGATAAAAGCCCTTCTTTGTAGCCCACAGTATAGGAGAAGTCAACAAACTCTCTTGGGGAGATTATATTCCACAGCTGACCCGCAGTTGTATAATGCATCACACAGCAATTCTCTTCAAAGTGCTCCAAAATATCCAAACAGGTCATTAAGCTGTCCCAATCCAAGCGACAGGGACCTGGGCGTATGTGGTCTATTACACTATTGACAACATCGTCTATCACACCTTGGGCTTTGAAGTATAGAAGATATATGATTCAGTTCAGTTCAGACACTCGGTCATGTCTGACTCTTTGCAACCCCATGGACTGCAGCACACCAGGCCTCCCTGTCCATCACCAACTCCCAGAGTTTACTCAAACTCATGTCCATTGAGTCGGTGATGCCATCCAACCATCTCATCCTCTGTCATCCCCTTCTCCTCCCGCCTTCAATCTTTTCCTGGAATCAGGGTCTTTTCCAATGAGTCAGTTCTTCACATCAGGTGGCCAAAGTATTGGAGTTTCAGCTTCAGCATCAGTCCTTCCAATGAATATTCAGGATTGATCTCCTTTAGGATGGACTGGTTGAACCTCTTTGCAGTGCAAGGGACTCTGAAGGCTCTTCTCCAACACCACAGTTCAAAAGCATCAATTCTTTGGTGCTCAGCTTTCTTTATAGTTCAACTCTCACATCTATACATGACTACTAGAAAAACCATAGCCTTGACTAGACGAGCTTTGTTGGAACCATTGTTGAAACAATGAGATAAAGACAATCCAAAGAAAATATGGACAAAGGACTAGACTGACCTGAAAGACCAATAAACAGATATCCATTAAATTCTTCTGATGGTTTCCTCCAAATTATTACATCTTTCGTCTTCTTAGCAACTCGCCACTTTTCATCTTCAAGGCTGTGGTACTGGATAAGAGTGTTTTTAAGTCTAGTCGCCAAAACAGTTGCATCAGGCAGGGCTTCCATTTGTTCTTCCTTGCTATAATTTGCAGTAGTTGTTGATGTTGACAGAGGCTCTCCTTGGTCAGGCTCCTCTGAGTCCTCTTCGTGATGAAGCCTAGCTTGGAAAGCTGGTGGCTCAGGGGTAAAGAATCCACCGCTCCTCGGGGCGCTCGGAGGACCAAGAAGCGAGCAGGCGCCCGGGGCCGACGCGCCTGTAGTGTCCTTTCTTATCTCTTGTAATCTTCTTTATTTTAAGGTCTATTTTATCTGATATGAGGATTGTTACTCCAGCTTTCTTTTGCTTTCCATTTGCATGGAATATATTTTTTCCATTTTCTCACTTTCAGTCTATATGTGTCTTGAGGTCTGAAGTGCGTTTTGTTGTAGACAGCATATATATGTGTCTTGTTTTGTATCCATTCAACCATCTGTGTCTTTTGGTTGGAGCATTTAATCCATTTACATTTAAAATAATTATTGATATATATGTTCCTATTGCCATTTTCTTAATTGTTTGGGGTTGATTTTGTAGATCTTTTTTCTTCTGTTGTATTTCTTGACTATACAAGTCTCTTTAATATTTGTTGTAAAGCTGGTTTGGTGGTACTGAATTCTCTTAACTTTTGCTTGTCTGGAAAGCTTTTTATTTCTCCATCAATTTTGAATGAGATCCTTGACAAATACAATAATCTTGGCTGTAGATTTTTCCCTTTCAGCAATTTAAACATATCCTGCCATTCCCTTCTGGCCTGCAGAGTTTCTGCTGAAAGATCAGCTGCTAAACATATGTGATTTCCCTTGCATGTTACATGTTGCTTCTCCCTTGCTGCGTTTAATATTCTTTCTTTGTGTTTAGTCTTGGTTAGTTTGATTGGTATGTGTCTTGGTGTGTTTCTCCTTGGATTTACCCTGTTTGGGACTCTTCGTGCCTCTTGGACTTGTTGACTATTTCCTTTTCCATGTTGGGGCAATTTTCAACTATAATCTCTTCAAAAATTTTCTCATACTCCTTTCTTTTTCTGGAACCCCTGTAATTCAAATGTTGGTGCATTTGACATTGTCTCAGAGATCTCTGGGACTATCTTCAGTTCTTTTCATTCTTTTTACTTTATTCTGCTCTTCAGAAGTTATTTCCACTATTTTATCTTCCAGCTCACTGATTCGTTCTTCTGCTTCAGATATTCTGCTGTTGATTGCTTCTAGAGTATTTTCAATTTCAGTAACTGTGTTGTTTGTCTCTGCGTCGTTATTATTTAATTCCTCTAGGTCTTTGTTCATTGACTCTTGCATTTTCTCCATTTTGTTTTCAAGGTTTTTTATCATCTTTACTATCATTATTCTGAATTATTTTTCAGGTAGTATGTCTATTTCCTCTTTATTTATTTGGACTTCTTTGCTTCTAGTTTGTTCCTTCATTTGTGTAGTATTTCTCTGCCTTTTCATTATTTTTTTTAAACTTATTGTGTTTGAGGTCTCCTTTCCACAGGCTTCAAGGTTGAATTCTTTCTTTTGGTTTCTGAGAGACACCAGCCCCAGCAGCGCAGATGCTAGAGACGCTGGCCCCAGCGGCGCAGACGCGAGAGACCCACGCAAAGAGGTGCGGCCGTGAGGAGCTACCCCACGCCTGAGGCCAGGGCCAGAGGCCGAAAGGAGCTACCCCACATCCAACAGGTGGTGGCTGTGCGGGCGCAGGAGGGCCGAGAGGAGCTACTCCACGTTCAAGGTCAGGGGGGCGGCCTTGAGGAGATACCCCTCATCCAAGGTAAGGTGCAGTGGCTGCACTTTGCTGGAGCGGCTGTGAAGAGATTTTCCACGACCAAGGTAAGAGAAACCCAAATAAGACGGTAGGTATTGTGAGGGGGCATTAGAGGGCAGACAAACTGAAATCATAATCACAGGAAACTAGCCGATCTGATCACATGGACCACAGCCGAATGTGGTCCACTGGAGAAGCGAATGGCAAATCACTTCAGTATACTTGCCTTGAGAACCCCATGAACAGTATCAAAGGGCAAAATGATAGGATACTGAATGAGGAATTCCCCAGGTTGGTAGGTGCCCAGTATGCTACTGGAGCTCAGTGGAGAAAGAACTCTAGAAGGAATAAAGGGATGGAGCAAAAGCAAAACCAATACCCAGTTGTGGATGTGACCAGTGATAGAAGCAAGGTCCGGTGCTGTAAAGAGCAATATTGCATAGGAACCTGGAATGTTAGGTCCATGAATCAAGGCAAATTGGAAGTGGTCAAACAGGAGATGGCAAGAGTGAACATAGACATTCTAGGAATCAGTGAATTAAAATGGACTGGAATGGGTGAATTTAACTCGGATGACCATTATATCTACTACTGTGGGCAGGAATCCCTTAGAAGAAATGGAGTAGCCCTCATGGTCATCAAAAGAGTCCGAAATGCAGTACTTGGATGAAATCTTAAAAACGACAGAATGATTTCTCTTCGTTTCCAAGGCAAACCATTCAATATTACAGTAATCCAGGCCTAGGCCCCAACCAGTAATACTGAAGAAGCAGAAGTTAATCGGTTCTATGAAGACCTACAAGAACTTTTAGAACTAACACCCAAAAAAGATGTCCTTTTCATTATAGGGGACTGGAATGCAAAAGTAGGAAGTCAGGAAACACCTGGAGTAACAGGCAAATTTGGCCTTGGAGCACGGAATGAAGCAGGACAAAGGCTAATAGAGTTTTGTCAAGAGAACGCACTGGTCATAGGAAACACCCTTTTCCAACAACACAAGAGAAGACTCTACATGTGGACATCACCAGATGGTCAACACCGAAATCAGATTGATTATATTCTTTGCAACCAAAGATGGAGAAGCTGTATACAGTTAGCGAAAACAAGACCAGGAACTGACTGTGGCTCAGATCATGAACTCTTTATTGCCAAATTCAGACTTAAATTGAAGAAAGTAGGGAAAACCATTAGACCATTCAGATATGACCTCAATCAAATCCCTTATGATTATATAGTGGAAGTGAGAAATAGATTTAAGGGACTAGACCTGATTGATAGAGTGCCTGATGAACTCTGGACGGAGGTTCGTGACATTGTAAAGGAGACAGGGACCAAGACCATCCCCATGGAAAAGAAATGCAAAAGAGCAAAATGGCTGTCTGAGGAAGCCTTACAAATAGCTGTGAAAAGAAGAGAGGCAAAAAGCAAAGGAGAAAAGGAAAGATATAAACATCTGAATGCAGAGTTCCAAAGAACAGCAAGGAGAGATAAGAAAGCCTTCCTCAGTGATCAATGCAAAGAAATAGAGGAAAACAACAGAATAGGAAAAACAAGAGATCTCTTCAAGAAAATTAGAGATTCCAAGGGAACATTTCATGCAAAGATGGGCTCGAAAAAGGACAGAAATGGTATGGACCTAATAGAAGCAGAAGATATTAAGAAGAGGTGGCAGGAATACACAAAAGAACTGTACAAAAAAGATCTTCATGACCAAGATAGTCACGATAACGTGATCACTGACCTAGAGCCAGACATCTTGGACTGTGAAGTCAAATGGGCCTTAGAAAGCATCACTACAAACAAATCTAGTGGAGGTGATGGAACTCCAGTTGAGCTATTTCAAGTCTTGAAAGATGATGCTGTGAAAGTGCTGCACTCAATATGCCAGCAGATTTGGAAAACTCAGCATTGGCCACAGGACTGGAAAAGGTCAGTCTTCATTCCAATCCCAAAGAAAGACAATGCCAAAGAATGCTCAAACTACCGCACAATTGCACTCATCTCACACGCTAGTAAAGTCATGCTCAAAATTTTCCAAGCCAGGCTTCAGCAGTATGTAAACCATGAACTCCCAGATGTTCAAGCAGGTTTTAGAAAAGGCAGAGGCACCAGAGATCAAATTGCCAACATCCGCTGGATCATGGAGAAAGCAAGAGAGTTCCAGAAAAACATCTATTTCTGCTTCATTGACTATGCCAAAGCCTTTGACTGTGTGGATCACAATAAACTGTGGAACATTCTGAAAGAGATGGGAATCCCAGACCACCTGACCTGCCTCTTGAGAAACCTGTATGCAGGTCAGGAAGCAACAGTCAGAACTGTACATGGAACAACAGACTGGTTCCAGATAGGAAAAGGTGTACGTCAAAGTTGTATATTGTCACCTTGCTTATTTAATTTATATGCAGAGTACATCATGAGGAACGCTGGGCTGGAAGAAGCACAAGCTGGAATCAAGATTGCCGGGAGAAATATCAATAACCTCAGATATGCAGATGACACTACCCTTATGGCAGAAAGTGAAGAGGAACTCAAAAGCCTCTTGATGAAAGTGAAAGAGGAGAGTGAAAAGGTTGGCTTGAAGCTCAACATTCAGAAAACAAAGATCATGGCATCTGGTCCCATCACTTCATGGGAAATAAATGGAAAAACAGTGGAAACAGTGTCAGACTTTATTTTTTTGGGCTCCAAAATCACTGCAGATGCTGTTTGCAGCCATGAAATTAAAAGACGCTTGCTCCTTGGAAGGAAAGTTATGACCAACCTTGATAGTATATTAAAAAGCAGAGACATTACTTTGCCAACCAAGGTCCGTCTAGTCAAGGCTATGGTTTTTCCCGTGGTCACGTATGGATGTGAGAGCTGGACTGTGAAGAACACTGATCGCCGAAGAATCGATGCTTTTGAACTGTGGTGATGGAGAAGACTCTTGAGAGTCCCTTATACTGCAAGGAGATCCAACCAGGCCATTCTAAAGGAGATCAATCCTGGGTGTTCAATGGAAGGACTGATGCTAAAGCTGAAACTGCAATACTTTGGCTACCTCATGAGACGAGTTGACTCACTGGAAAAGACTCTGATGCTGGGAAAGGTTGGGGGTGGGAGGAGAAGGGGACGACAGAGAATGAGATGGCTGGATGGCATCACCGACTCTGTGGACCAGAGTTTGAGTGTACTCCAGGAGTTGGTGATGGACAGGGAGGCCTGGCGTGCTGTGATTCATGGGGTCGCAGAGAGTCGGACACGACTGAGCGACTGAACTGAACTGAACTGAAGGTTGGTCCAGTGGTTTGTGTAAGCTTCTTATAGGGTGAGATTTGTGCTGAGTTTTTGTTTGTTTCTTTGTTTGCTTTTCCTCTTATGAGCAAGGCTGAGTGAGGTGGTAAACCTGTCTGCTGATGCTTGGGTTTGTATTTTTGTTTTGTTTGTTGTTTAGATGAGGCATCCTGCACAGGGTGCTACTGGTGGTTGGGTGATGCCAGGTCTTGTATTAAAGTGGTTTCTTTTGTGTGAGTTCTCACTGTTTTATATTCCCTAGGGAGAGTTGGACTGTGAAGAAGGCTGATCGCCGGAGAATTGATGCTTTTGAACTGTGGTGCTGGACAAGACTCTTGAGAGTCCCTTGGACTGCAGGGAGATCCACCCAGTCCATTCTAAAGGAGATCAATCCTGGGTGTTCATTGGAAGGACTGATGCTAAAGCTGAAGCTCCAATACTTTGGCCACCTCATGCGACAAGTTGACTCACTGGAAAAGAGTCCGATGCTGGGAGGGATTGGGGGTGGGAGGAGATGGGGACAACAGAGAATGAGATGGCTGGATGGCATCACTGACTTGATGGACATGAGTTTGAGTGAACTCCGGGAGTTGGTGATGGACAGGGAGGCCTGGCGTGGTGTGATTCATGGGGTCGCAAAGAGTCGGACACGACTGAGCGACTGAACTGAACTGAAGGGTTAGTTCTCTGGTAGTCAGGTGTCTTAGAGACAGTGCTCCTACTCCGAAGGCTCAGGGCTTGATCTGTGAGTTGACTCCAGTTTGCAAACATCTTCTAAACTCCACGTTTTAAGTGTTGGCTCAGACATGGCATTCATATTTATCTTAAAGGAACTGCAGAGCAAGTCTATAACTAAGTTCAAGGAGATGTTCACAGACACCAGGTCAATGTCCAGAAAATGAAATCCCATGCCTTCCATGAACTATCTCCCAGTTCAGTTCAGTTCAGTTCAGTCACTCAGTCATGTCCGACTTTCCGCGACCCCATGAATCACAGCACGCCAGGCCTCCCTGTCCATCACCAACTCCCGGAGTACACTCAAACTCATGTCCACAGAGTCGGTGATGCCATCCAGCCATCTCATTCTCCGTCGTCCCCTTCTCCTCCCGCCCCCAACCTTTTGCAGCATCAGAGTCTTTTCCAGTGAGTCAACTCATCGCATGAGGTGGCCAAAGTATTGCAGTTTCAGCTTTAGCATCAGTCTCTCCAATGAACACCCAGGATTGATCACCTTTAGAATGGCCTGGTTGGATCTCCTTGCAGTATGAGGGACTCTCAAGAGTCTTCTCCAACACCACAGTTCAAAAGCATCGATTCTTCGGCGATCAGCTTTCTTCACAGTCCAACTCTCACATCCATACATGACCACGGGAAAAACCATAGCCTTGACTAGACGGACCTTGGTTGGCAAAGTAATGTCTCTGCTTTTTAATATACTATCAAGGTTGGTCATAACTTTCCTTCCAAGGAGCAAGCGTCTTTTAATTTCATGGCTGCAATCAGCATCTGCAGTGATTTTGGAGCCCAAAAAAATAAAGTCTGACACTGTTTCCACTGTTTTTCCATCTATTTCTCATGAAGTGATGGGACCAGATGCCATGATCTTTGTTTTCTGAATGTTGAGCTTCAAGCCAACCTTTTCACTCTCCTCTTTCACTTTCATCAAGAGGCTTTTGAGTTCCTCTTCACTTTCTGCCATAAGGGTAGTGTCATCTGCATATCTGAGGTTATTGATATTTCTCCCGGCAATCTTGATTCCAGCTTGTGCTTCTTCCAGCCCAGCATTCCTCATGATGTACTCTGCATATAAGTTAAATAAGCAAAGTGACAATATACAACCTTGACGTACACCTTTTCTTATCTGGAACCAGTCTGTTGTTCCATGTACAGTTCTAACTGTTGCTTCCAAGGCTCTAGTAAAAAGTCCTAAGATATATGGTGAATCCTTTTAATTAGTCCTGTCCCATCATCACATTTGGTGGCTCCCTGGGCCACCACATGGGCAGAACCCAAGGCCACCACCAACTGTGGGGATGTGAGCAGCTGGGCAACCCCTGGATGCCCAGGCAGCTTCAGGAATTCTCAGAAATTTCACTAGATACGTTTTAAACTTCCTAAATGTTATATCATATTTAATATTCCATATTGTACCTGAAGAAAAGAATATCTACCCATTCCAATATCCTTGCCTGGGAAGTCCCATGGACAGAGGACCATGGTGGGCTACAGTCTACGGGGTCAGAAAGTGTCAGACATGGCTAAGCAACTAATACACACACACATTATATTGTATATGGAAAAAATCATTAACATAACTGAACGCTGGAAATCTAGAACAGATCAGACCTCATATATTTGAGTAAATAGTCTTTTTTCATACTTCTTGTTAATCACCTTATTCTTTTAATTGAAAAAATAATAAAATATGATAACTAATGTATATTTTACAAGATTAGTTAAAATATTAGTACTAAAATTTTCCTTCCTTTTTTACTCTATATCCCACTTCCCAAAGGCAAATGCTTAAAAGTGTTTTTAACTATTTATTTCAATATTTGCTGCCATTTAACTTCCTTAAAAAGTAAATTTTTGAGAACCTATCTAAAAATATTTCCTTCATTTCTTTGATCGATTGTTTGACTAGATAGAGTTCTAGGTTGAGAATCATTTTCATTTAGAATTCTTGAAAGCATTGCACCTTGTATTTTCAAGTTGATGTTAACTTGATGGCCAGTTCTTTGTATGAGTCATCATTTTTCTCTTAAGATTTCATTTTGAAATTCAGTTTTCATGATTCTTCACTTTCTGTGCAGAGAATTTTTAATCTGAAATGTATTACCATTATTGTTATGATTATTCATAATTTCTGCACCTCCACTTTTTTCATTCTCTTTTTTAGAATTTCTCTTCATTGGATGTTTCATCAATCCAGAGTTGATTCTCTGGAACCCTTATCTTTCCTTTCTTATAGTTATTATTTATTTATTTTTTTGGTTCTCTCTGGTCAATTTCTGTGACTCCATCTTATAACATTTCTGGTGAGTTTTATTTATGTTTTGGTCTTGCCAGCAGCTGAGTACTGCAAAGGCGAGTCATTGAGTGGCTTGGGGCATCGCTTCTCCCTTAGACAATTTGTGACTTGTTTGTTTACGATGGTCCAAGGTTTGCATAATTTTATTTCTTCTGTTTACTTTGTCCAAGGTTTGCATAATTTTATTTCTTCTGTCTGTATTCTTTTGTTTTGGCTTTAAGTTTCAGTTACATAAACACTGGAAATTATTATGTGTGTTTTACTTAACAATTGAAGTAATTGTGTAGAATTCATTCCAATGCTAGGACTTGAGAGAATTTGTCCTGAGGGACACCTTAGTAGAAAAATCTGTTAGGATGTGTGTGTATGTGCTAAGTTGCTGCAGTCATGTTCAACACTTTGCAACCCCATGGACTGTAGCCCACAAGGTTACTCTGTCCAGGGGATTTTCCAGGTGAGTATACTGGAATGGGTCGCCATGCCCTCCTCCAGGGAATTGTCCAGACCCAGGGATTGAACCTGCTTCTCATGCGATTCCTTCATTGCAGGCAGATTCTTTATCACTGAACCACCGGGAAAGCCCCTTAGGATGAGCAGAAAGGGTAAATCCTGTGGAGAAACTTTTCTGTTCCTTCCAGGTTTACATATTCTTGAGAAATCAGCCCCAGGAGCTCCTCAGCATCCAGCAACCACACAGGCTTTCTGAAGTGGGTTCCAGAAGAACTTAATATTACCACCTGTTCCATTTACAATGATGGCTGGAAAAGGAGGCAGACGGGGGCAACAGGATTCTTGGGACAGTAATAGTCATACTAATAAATCAAACTTGTGTCGTCTCACCTATGTGCAATAAAGGCAATCTACTGACACTGGGTTGGGGTGAAGGAAAGTGTAGTATTTATTGCAAGGCCAAGAAAGGAGTATGGGCAGCTAATGCTCTAAAGACCTGAACACCTCTGAAAGGACATGAAAAATTTGCTTTCTGAGGTTTGAGGGTAATCCTGGAGCACAGCAAGCAGGCCCACATTGCTCCTGGAATTTGTGGGTTGTCTCAACAAGTAAAACTCCTTAAAGAATTGTGGGATTGGAGGTGCTGGTTAGACCCTTGGCTTGCCAACCTCCCCCCTCCCCCAGTTCCCAGTGGAGTACAATAGAGCAGGTGGGAGATTCCACTGTGAAAGTTGAGAACTGAGGATGTTGGGTGAGGGGGATGAACCTGATCAAGTGGAAGATGTGTACCTTAGAGAGGTACAGTGCCTACCACTGGGGTGGTTTAGAAAGGAGAGGAAAAGCAACGCTGCCATGTCCTGGGCCCCATGAGTGAGCACACTGTCTGGTAGCCCTTATTGCCTAAACAAAAACATGTTGGGCAGAAAACTTCACTGTGGCACCAACCATCCAATAGACAGTACCACCTTCCCACATCCACCTCTGCACAGAGGTAGCAGTGACCAGCAGAAAGTGGGATGCTCCCTCCAAATGCACACACACACACACACCAATAAAAGTTGCACTGGAGCAGAGAATAGAGGGCCTGGAAAAGTGGTTCTGACATTCCCCTCTGCTTCCAGCATCTTCAGACAAATCTCTGGACTGAGACTTTGAACTGAGCACTAATAATTGTACTTTCCAAATTTCACTGAGTGTTAGTTAACTAAAGAAAGAGACTAAATTTAAACTGGATTTAATCATTACTGGACAATTGAGTTTAACTGGCTGAGCTAGATTCAGTCTTCCTGATGCTGAATAGGCGTGGAGGGCTTGTTAATGAATCAGCCTCACACTTGTTTCACTGAACTGAGACTCTTCAGCCAAAACTGTTGCACAGAGAAGAGGATATCTGAAGGAATATTCAGCCTACTATTGACACTGGTTATCTATGGGGACGTGTGTGGAGAGTTACAGGACACACACATTTTCTACATTATGGATTTTTGTAGAAATTTATTTTTATAATTATAGTGCTATTTTGTAATTATAAAATGACAATAACAAAGTGTAAAAACTCAGAAGCTGATTAGCTTACAGCTGACTAGTTTGAGGTGTCAGCTATACTTGCTGATGGAGCCATTGCTAATGAGGAAGACCAAGACAGTCCAGTGGGGCGGGATGTGAAGACCAACGTAAACCCATTACTTCCATGAATTGAGTGCAGGCTCTGCTTGATAATGTGAGCAGCTAGTACACATGAGCAGGACAAACATTTAATGCATCATCCAAACAAACCATAGCATTTTGAGTGAGCCAGAGCACTGGTACTAATTCTGCTGGGACCACGATGTAAACCAGGTCTCAGTTCAGTTCAGTTCAGTTGCTCAGTCGTGTCTGACTCTTTGCAACCCCATGAATCACAGCACGCCAGGCCTCCCTGTCCATCACCAACTCCCGGGGCCTACCCCTTGGCAAATTGGCATGTTGTCACTCTGAGCATAGTGTATATGCCATGTGGCTGTGCTCTAGGAGTGGAGGTCACCTCAGGGCTGTGCCCATGTGCCCTAGAGAAGGTCTGGGCACCCTAAAGTGATCCATGTAGTGAATTTTGGTGATTAAAAAGTCCTAGACTAGCAATGTCCAGTAGAAATATGCATGAGAGCCACATAGGTAACTTAAATTTTGTTCTAGTAGACACATTAAAAAAGTAAAAAATGAGCTGGTGAATTTAATCCTAATAATATATTGTATTTTATCCATGTGGAAGGCAGAGTAATGGCCTCCAAAGATGTTCACATTCTAATTTTGCCACCTGTGGTATGTTACCCTGCAGGACACAAGGGATTTAACAGATATAATTAAGTGAAGGACCTTGAGAAGGGGAGATAAATCTAGATTATTCTGGATTATCTGGGCCTGTTCTAATCACATGAATTGTTTAAAACTGAGATTCTTTTCTGACTATAGTCAGAGAAGAATGGTCAGACAGGTGGAACACAGTGGGCTTTGTAGATGGATGAAGGGGTCCATGAGTCAAAGACTATGGGCAAGCTCTAGACACTGGAAAAGACAAGGAAACAGCTTCTCCCCTACGGCCTACAGAGGAGCACACCTGGATTTTAGTTCAGTGAGACCCAGTTTGGATTTCTGACCTCCATGACTGTCATATAAAAAATTGGTGTTGCTTTAAGCCAGTAAATTTAGTAGTAATTTGTTACACTAGCAATAAGAATATAGTATAATCCAACATGGGCTTCCCAGGTGGCACTAGTGGTAAAGAACCTGCCCACCAATCCAGGAGATATAAGAGATGCAGTTTCGATTCCTGGGTCGGGAAGATCCCCTGGAGGAGGGCATGGCAACGCACTCCAATATTCTTGCCTGGAGAATCCCATGGACAGAGGAGCCTGGCAGTTTACAAGTAGGTAGTGTCACAAAGAGTAGGACATGACTGAAGTGACTTAGCATACACGCATAATCCAACATATTTTCGTTTTAACACTTGATCATATAAAAATTATACACAAGATAGCTTGCATTCTCTATTTCATGCTAAGTCTTCAAAGTCCTGTGTGTATTTTACACTTTAAAGCCCAGCTCAGATCTCAATTCAGGCTCTCAAAATTTCCAGCATTAGTGGCCACATGTGATTAGCGGCTACCACACTGAAAAGCACAATTCTAGACCCTTAGCTCCAGGATTCTGAAATCTAAGTTTCCCAGCACTGATTTATCCCAGCTAGAAGCATCTGCAGAGCATCCTTCTAGGGTAGCCCTATTTCCAGTGTTCTATTTCCAGCCAGTGGCACTTTGCTTGTGTGTGTATGCGTGGGTTAACTCCATGAACATTTAAGCTGTGCCTGTGGGTGGTGGGGCAGGGCCAGCAGCCTTGGCAGACATCCCACATGGCCCAGGGAAAAAAGGGATGGTTTTTGCAGGTCCTAGTTGTCCTCTCAGCGGGAATCAGCTTGCCAGCTGATCTCCTGCTAAAGATCCTTTATCACTGCTCTCAGTCCTGCTGGCCTTGGCCAGCAGCTATTTCCGGGTCTCCACAGAGACCAGTGTTGACTCATGGAAGGTCTGCATTCCATATTTTTTAATTAAAAATTTTTAAAATTCTAGCTGTGTTGAGATATAATTGAACATTGTGTGAGTTTAAGGCACACAGTGATCTGAAAGACTCATATGTTAAGAAATGTTTACCGGAATGAGATTACTTAACACATGTTTCACCTCACCCTTTTATTGTTGTTATGGTGGGAACATTAAGGTTCTACTCTCATAGAAACTTGCCAGTGTACAGTACAGTATTGTTAACTCCAGTCCCACACCCCATTTTGATCTGCTTTCACATACACCTGCATGAAACAGGCAGAGAATGTTGCAGGAGGCTCCAACTGAAGATAGTTCAGTGCCCATTCACGCCAAGGGGGCATAAGCATTTAGGTCATTTTTCATGGCCTCTTCTAGAGCCTGATCCACAATAAGCAGGTCACACGAGGAATGGGCCAGTCTGGCCGTAGGACTAGGCACCTACTCTCTGGTTTGTTGGCACAGCCTGTCAGCAAAACCAACAGAAAGCAGTGGGCGCTGAATACCTGACTCCCCCATATAATGGCTCTTTATAATATTAGATGCGCAAAAAGGTCACAAGGGACATACTGCACTTGCTGAAGGTTGAGCTGCTGTTGCAAAGCAAGCAGAGAAAAAAAACTCTCCTGCCCTGAAAAAGCACATGTTATTATCGCCTCTGATTAGATTTCCCAGAGAAATGACCCATCACCTGGGTGAGTAATCCTAATGTCCATCAGCTTCTTCTGGGTCTCTGCTTCTGACTGTAATTCATTTCTCTCTGGCACATGTTGTTTGTATTTATGATTAGACTAAGGTGAAAAAGAGGTGAATTTATTGGTACAATTTGCTCATGTACTCTATGCTATTGGTAATTCTGAAGTGTATTCAGAGCCACTGGCCTTCTGATTAAGAGTTTTCACAGAATTCTGTGATATGTGTATGGTCAGCCATGAATGGAGAAAACCTGCATCTGAGGGGGACAGTGGTATGATGCGGGTGGAGCTATTAAGACTGCAGAAAGAATGATTCATTTCAAGGTTATGGCCTAGATAGGGAAATTGCAACCCTTGGCAAGTCTACAAAGTGCTATCCACACAAATAAAAATTATTCATTAAACTGGATATGGGAAATTTTGCCAGGGAAAGTCTAGTCTTAATAGCGCTGTGTTCTTATTTTTAACCTCCCAGCAGATTGTAACTCAGTCTTTCCTCAGTTTTAAATGTGTGTGTGTGTGTGTGTGTGTGTGTGTGGCACATGATGGAGATGTAGCAATGTTCTCAAGAAGATAGAAGTGTGAGAGCATGGAGTATTCTCACTCTTCATGGTTTCTCCTCCTTTCAACTCAAGGAGCATTTACAGGTTCTGTGGTGGTAAAATCCACTGCTGAAAGCCCTGGTCCATTTCTGATTTTAGTGGATTCCTGCAAGGCAAGGTGTGAGCTGACGCTGGATGTCTTATTCTGAGAAATAGTGTATGAGGTTCCTGGACAGTGGGGCTGAGGGATCCTTTGGAGAAGAGCTCAGCAGACTTTCTTCTCACCTTCTTGGACAAATGCCCAGGGCAACCATGTTGCAACAGGCTGGGGGCATCTTAGGACTGTACTACATGGTAGGGGCAGCTTGGGACTGCTTGCAACTCTGCTCACATACTTTGCCAGGTATGCTTCAAACTGTTGTAACTAAGGTAACTTGTAACTTGTACCTGGCATTCCAAGTTCTCCAGGATTGACCATAGCTCTCTTCTCCAAGGGTTTCCCTGGTAGCTCAGTTGGTAAAGAATCTGCCTGTAATGCAGGAGACCCTGGTTCAGTTCCTGGGTCAGGAAGATCCTCTGGAGAAGAGATACTCCAGTATTCTTGGGTTTCCTTTGTGGCTCAGCTGGTAAAGAATCCACCTGCCATGCAGGAGACTGGGTTTGATCCCTGGAGAAGGGAATGGTTCAGTATTCTGGTCTGGAGAATTCCATGGACTGTATAGCCCATGGAGTTGCAGAGTCAGACATGACTGAGTGACTTTCACTTTCACTTTCTCTTCTCCAAGCTTGCTTGCCCTTCTGCCCTTTCTTGTACCCTGGGCTCCACAGCTGTTAAATGACTTCCTTTCCCCCACTTCCTCATGCTAACCCACTCTGAGCCATTGCTCATGCCAGCTGTGTCCCAGAATGCCTCCTCTATTCTTTACCTGCGTGCTTGTGCTTAGTCACTTCAGTCATGTCTGACTCTTTGTGACCCTATGGACTGTAGTTTGCCTGTCTCCTCTCTCCATGGGATTTTCGAGGCAAGTATACTGGAATGGGTTGCCATGCCCTCCTCCAGGGGATCTTCCCAACCCAGGGATCGAACTGGAGTCTCCTGTGTCTCCTGTATTGTAAGTGGATATTCTTTACTGCTGAGCCACCAGGGAAGCCCCTATTCTACCTCCATGTGCCCAAACACTATGTATTCTTTCAGATTCAGTGTCTATTTCACCTCTCCACAAAGCTCTCTAGCTCCCCAGCTCTCTCTAGCTCCAAGTTACCTCTTCCTCTTCTGAACTCTTTTCTTCTCTCATGACAAATCTCTTATTCCCTTTGAGTAGACATTTATGTTCACGTCCCATTTTTCATGCTAGACCAGTAGTTAGTTTCTTGAGGGTAGGGCCCAAGTGAAATTTATCTGCCCCTTGAGGGACAATCTACTCACAGCAGGTCACTGTTGGGTAAATGAATGAACACAGCATTGATCAAAAGCCATTGAGATGAGCAGTGTTTGTTAAAGTGAGTTCCAAGGACCATTTGCTTGGGGTGGGGACAGGAGGTTGTTGAAAAATGCAGATTCATGGACCCCAGTAAGACCTAGTGAGTCAAATTCTGTGGATGGTAATGCCTGGGAATCTAGTTTTAGGTCAGATCTTTGAGAAGTCTGATCTTTGAGAGCCTCTAGGGAATTTGCAAGGAATGTTCGGCCTGGTTGAGGTTAGGTCCCCTAAAGTAAGGATTTAGAGAGTGAGGGCTGGGGGCTCTGGAGAAATTCTATTCCACTGATGTGTCAGAAAGGGCATTTGTATTGGTTTAAGGCTGGAGAAGGCAAGCTGCAGTGATTTGTGGTTATGATTGTAAGGAGCCCAGCATCTACTGCAGGGAATCCTTCTAAGTCAGGGAGAAAAATATATCCCAGGGCAGACAGTTTAATCTGTTTGTGCCTATCAACCAAAGCATTGTCAAGTGTTAGCTTCAGGTTTGGAGAACTTTGTTAGAAAACTCAAAGGTGGTCACTGGTTTAATAACAGAATTGAGTGTTTATTTATTAGTAAAATATATATATATATATATTATATATATATATATATATATTTTTTTTTTACACAAGAAAGCACCTGAGGGAAAGCAACCAGACTTTAGACCTCAAGCTGGAAAAGAAGCTCAAAAGAAAACACAGCACATCCAAGTGATTATTTTAAATGCATATAAAATTCTATAATGGGAAATGGGAAACGGATTTCTGCGGACTTCAGTTACTATGACCAATGTGTTACTAAGGAAATACTCTACTATTCCCTACTGATTTTTTTCTGGGCGATTTTAACCAAATATAAAAGCTATCAAGAAAAAATGTACAATGCATGCCTAGCTACATAGGGAGAAAAACAAATAAAAAGGCACTTCATTCTTTACATAGAAAGCTTTTTCCTAAAGAAAAGTAGTGCAGTGGTCATGCTTGTAAAAAAAAAAAAAAATACTCCCCAAAAACCAAATCACAAAAAGGGACAAATACTTTTAAAACGATGGTATAATGGAGCTGCTGTTAATATTTAGAAAGACAAAGAATTATAGGGTTGAGCTGCAGAGAAAATGGCTCCAGTTTCTATTTTCAGCTTTTCTACATGTCAGAGGTGGCCAACGAGGGGTGGCTGGCAGGGTGGCTGGCACACTTCCAGCTGAACTGGTTTAAAAGCTGAGACCAGAGGAGCCTTCTTGGAGTTGAAGCAGCAGGTAGAACAGCCTCTAGGACCCATTTTTCTACATATTGCATTCTTTTTCCTTTTAATTTTCAACTTGATGGCCATTAGGAGGAGATTACCTGGTTGGATCATTTAGTGAGAAATTATCGAGTTTCCATTTGGCCAAAGGCTGTGTATCTACCAGCCATATAAGAAACCCCTTTTAACTCTGAGCTCTCATAAGACCTCTGCAGTGGTCCCAGGAGTGCTTTCAAGTATTTTTTCTATATAGTTGGAAAGACAGGAAGACTTATTGGAGCTGCCCTAAGAGTTTCACTTGAACTAGACTGTCTAAATCTATCATATTTGTGTGAGGCCAAATTCTGATTGCCTCTGTGTGTGTGTGCTCTCTGGGGTACGTGGTGTTTGTTTTCTCTTCCTCTCACACCCTGGGCCAATTTACCTTATCCAGGTTAATTGCACATTTCTGTTATTATTCTGGAAATTAGGTCATCCTGGTAGTCAGACAAGCCACCTTGAGTTACCACATAAATGTTTTGCTCGGAGGCACAGAGGTAAACATATTCAAAGACACCTTCTTGTGAGCCTTTCCAGTTATACCTGCCTAAAGGACTGACAAATCCAGGTTTTTCCTGCTGTCTGAAACAGTGTGCCAGTCACATCTTCAGAAAGCCAGCAGCGAAGCAGTACAACTTGTACTATCGTGACTAACAAGAGGACCAGTCATCCTTGTTCCTGGGGGTGGGTGCCTCAGACTACCTCTTCCTGAGAGGGCTCCATTTGATGTCCCCTGTCTAGCAGTGAACTCAGCAACCATAACTCAACAACCAACCTCACTGCATGAGGTCATTGTCACAAAGTTGTGGCCCCCACGATGGAGAGTGGTACTAAAGCAAGTGTGTGGGGAGATGGGATCAGTTCCTGCTGTTGCCTTGTTGCTAGGACAATACTCAGCAAATGGGATTTCAGCTGAAGCAATCAGGCTCAGATCAGGCTTAGATTAGGCTCCTCTGGGGAGGATTAAATCCAGCTCTTGTTTCTGAAGAACTTGCACATGTGAGCCTGGCATTGTAACTTTGACTAATAAGTGTGAAAAGAGAAATTAGAGTCCTCATTCTGTGAAGAACTCTTCTGGGGGGAAAAAAAGTTACACAATAGCAGTGCTGCCTTTATCAGGTGTTTAGCCTCGTCAATGTCCCTGGGGTTGATGAGTTTACAACAAACTGCGTTAATGTCTATCAATTACTTTGGAAAGGGAAAGGCGCCGTGCATGCCCTAATACTACTCACTCCTCAAGTCTTGGTCTTGCCCGTTCTCATACTCTAACTCCATTCTTGGTCTTCAACTTGTGCACTCTGTTCTTTTCTATTTACTTATGATATATATAAAATCAGGTTATTAGCTACAAAGGTTTCAGTTCAGTTCAGTTCAGTTGCTCAGTCGTGTCCGACTCTCTGCAACCCCATGAATCACAGCACGCCAGGCCTCCCTGTCCATCACCAGCTCCCGGAGTTCACTCAAACTCATGTCCACAGAGTCGGTGATGCCATCCAGCCATCTCATTCTCTGTCGTCCCCTTCTCCTCCCGCCCCCAACCTTTTCCAGCATCAGAGTCTTTTCCAGTGAGTCAACTCGTCGCATGAGGTGGCCAAAGTATTGGAGTTTCAGCCTTAGCATCAGTCCTTCCAATGAACACCCAGGATCGATCTCCCTCAGAATGGACTGGTTGGATCTCCTTGCAGTTCAAGGGACTCTCAAGAGTCTTCTCCAGCATCACAGTTCAAAAGCATCAATTCTTCGGCGATCAGCTTTCTTCACAGTCCAACTCTCACATCCATACATGACCACGGGAAAAACCATAGCCTTGACTAGACGGACCTTTGTTGGCAAAGTAATGTCTCTGCTTTTTAATATATTATCAAGGTTGGAGTCTCGAAAATTATTTGGTAACGTAACACCCCACAGATCACTTCCTGGTTGAGTGGGTTAAGCTTGTTTCCTTTAATCCTGAGGTCAATCATAGCGTCACTAATGGTAGGGAACTAAGTATTACTTGTCTCCTGGTGTGGGGCAATATGAAGTACACTACAACTCTCTGATGGATCCTAGCCAGGAAGTGTTCGTGTCTCATCCTTTGGATCTAATCTTCAGTTTACAGGGAATTATGAAGATAGGAGGACAAGTTTAAGAGGATAGGACTTCTGCTAGGTACCTGGCCCGCTGTCTTCAAGGACTCCGTGATGTGTAATGAAAGATGAGAGTCCTAGATTAAAAGAAAATTAAAGATAAGAATCTGATATAATGCATAGTCCTGGATTGGATGCTGGGTTAGCTAAACTAGCAGTAACACATTTTGGATACAATAGGAGTGGGAGGTTGAAAAGTATTGGATTAGAAGAAGATTTATTAACATGGAAAGATGAATGATTATATATGTCTATGGGATATATGTGCACAGAAGGAAAGTGTGGAACGCTATGCACGTAAGTGTTAGCTGTGGTAGCCTTCGGGAATAAGAATATGATGTTTTGAATTTTCCTGTTTTTTCCTTATGGACATTTTTCATTTTTTCCAACGTTATTGAGATATAATTGACACATAATATTACTTAAGATGTACAATGTGATGATCCAGTACACATGGGATCTAGTTTTTTTTTAAACAGTGAAAATATATTGCTTTTGTAATCACAAAAGTTTGTTAAAAAGAAAGCAAACCAAGAAATGCATTTCCAGGCAGCAGTGATGAAAAGGGACGGGAATTCAGGCCACTCAGGCTGCTCCTGGGCTAACACAAAGGATGTGCGAACGCCTCCAGGCCACCCTAAGGCTTATCAGGAAGTCCCCAGCAGAGATCATAATTCTATAGTCGTGTAGCCCCGCTTGTTCCATTTTGAGGCACAGGTGAACCATAAAATTTGTCATAATATAATTGAACATGCCGATTCACTTTCCACTGATGATGATTTTTGAGGGCGATGGACTGTTGGGATGGGGGCTCGGGGTGTGAGCTTCATGGGAGGTGCTGGGCTCTGTCATCAGCCTTTGTCTTCTCCGGCTATGCTGTGTTCTGAATGGGAAGCACCTCTTCAGCATGGGATCTTCATAACTTTGTGTATCACTTGGTTAATTCCTCAGGGCCAGGTTTTACCAGTGACATTTCCCCTTAGTCAAAGCTTTTCCTGAGAGAATTCTGTAGAAGGCAGATGGATGGCACAGTTTCCACTCAAACATTAAATGACATAAAAGCTGAAATAACATCCAGAAGTTCTCTGCTTTAACCCCTTAGTCTTTTCTCTTGGGCAGGTTAGTGATACTGAATGACACTTCCTGAATATTCAAATGAAGGGATGGTGGAATAGCTTCTTTATTCCTGTTTTGATGGTAAATACAGGACAAGGAAAAATGAAACTAAAAATGAAGAAAAATCAGAGGATTATATCTCAAAATTGGGACCAAAATTTTACTCTTAAAATGAAGCCAAATATCTAAAAAAAATTACTCTTGCAACAAAGTAATCTTAAAGAAAAAGAATCAGAAGGGAAAGACAACACAGAACAATGACTTCAATCACAACGTGCAAGGTCCCATCTGCCCTGCGGGAAGGAGGTGGAAAGGCCAAGTGTACGCTCTGTTCCTCTTGAGAGTCCCTTGGACTGCAAGGAGATCCAACCAGTCCATTCTAAAGGAGATCAATCCTGGGTGTTCATTGGAAGGACTGATGCTAAAGCTGAAACTCCAATACTTTGGCCACCTCATGCGACGAGTTGACTCACTGGAAAAGACTCTGATGCTGGGAGGGATTGGGGGCGGGAGAAGAAGGGGACGACAGAGAATGAGATGGCTGGATGGCATCACCGACTCGATGGACATGAGTTTGAGTGAACTCCGGGAGTTGGTGATGGACAGGGAGGCCTGGTGTGCTGTGATTCATGGGGTCGCAAAGAGTCGGACGTGACTGAGCGACTGAACTGAACTGAGCTGAACTGAATGCTCTGTTCCTTAGCGACATCAGTTAAGTTCCAACTGAATCATCTGACCTATGTAGTTAAGTCCCAGGACCTAGAGGGACCAGGTTAGCAAATCTGCTCCCAAATGTGTGGAATAAGGCCATAGTGTGTCGGTTATGACTAAAACAAGACTGAGACTCGTCCTGTTTGTGAAGGCTGTTTGCTGGCATCGCTGGCATTTTCACCCTCAAATGTGCAGTTTAAATCAGAGAGTGAAAAATCCCCTATAGAGGGCGGAAGCTGATGTTTACTTCCCATGGGGTTCTTCAGCAGCATTTTCTGGTGATTCAGTGTAGACACCCGTCTCAACATGGTGATATCGCTTCACACTATTGAACTGCTTTTTGCTTCTTTGCTAAAGATTATGATGTCAAATGTATGAGCTTGAATTGTATGATTTTTGTAGATCAAATATGGCAACTTCATGTTGTTTAATCTAATAATCGGCCTTTTCCCTTAGAGGAACTAAGATGTGAGTGGAGAGACAAAGAGTAACTCATCAGTGGATGCAAAATGATTAAGAACTGGAATTAAGAAGCCTTTATTTTGAAATCAGTAATGCATATATTAGTAATAACTTATTTTTTTTTTTCCTGATTTCCCTAAATAGGTGAATCTTTCCCTTAGATGAACCATCTGGTCAAATTTATAACCCACAGGGGACATTGACCCAATGACTATATGAAACTCAGTTTTATCCCAAAATATTACTGTCTGTCTTGACCACCCATCTTACTTCCAAGAGCAGACTGGAGGTTTTCCAGAAACAAATCCACCCTCACACAACCAAGATTTATGCCCATGGAAGCGATTTGGCAGAATATGGTGAAACTCTGAAGGCAAGTCCCAAAGAAGAGTTAGTGTTTAAGTGGCTGCAGCATTTCTGGCACAAATACTCAGCTTCCCAAAGTGACTGCTCACTTAGATGGGTAAGCCCTGGTTGTGTTTCTTTTAAAATCAGACCCATTACTTTATAATCACACCTTCTGAGACAGGCTCTGGGTCTCCAGAGTCCCTGGAGAGGCATTTTGTTCCTTCTGCCTGAATTTTATTCACTCTCATATCTCAGTGGAGTGGCTGTGACCTGGTAGGTTCTTTTTCAAGTCCTAGAGAGACTCACTCCTAGATTATTTGTTAGGGTTTTAATTTTTTCTTTTTTTGTGGAGGGATCTTTATCATTGTAGTAATCATGATACTTCTCAGATTTTGTCTTAACCACTGTTGAATTTCTATCACAGAACCAGCTGAACTGCTAGAATACATGCCATGATACTGGACTTGTATTTTCTCTTCTTACAAGTGACTTTTCTATTCTATAAGGTAAAGGACAATCAAGAATTTTCTGACATAGTTAAATAAAAGATAAAAATTAGTCCTAACTATCCTGAAAGTCCCTGATGCTGGGAAAGATTGAGGGCAGAAGGAGAAGAGGGTGATAGGGGATGAGATGGCTGGACAGCATTGCTGATGCAATGAACATGAACTTGGGAAAACTCCAGGAGATGGTAAGGGACAGGGATGCCTGGCATGCTGCAGTCCATGGGGTCCCAAGAGTCAGACCCTACTGGGCAACTGAACAACAATCCTGAAAGTCAGATGACAAAAGTTCAGGTGTCAGTTCTGAACTGACTTTCTTTGTTATCTTAGGCAAGTTAACTAACTTCTGGAACTACTACTTTTTGCCATGGGAAAAGAAGAGCATTAAAGTGTTAATAAATAATCTCCCAGTTACCATCTAACTCCAAAACAATACAAGTCTGTGTAAAATCTTGTATATTGTTAGGCTATTATTTAAATTATTCCATTATTCCTTAAACATTCACTTTTTAAAAACATTTATTTTTTGTCATTTAAATTTATTTTTAATTGAACAATAATTGCTTTACAATGTTGAAGCATTCACTTTTATAGAGAGTAAAAGAGATGATAGCTCAGAAACAGGTAGGTTAGTAGGAAAATCCAGGTTTTAGAGTCTCTATGGTAACTGAGTCATATGGAGATAATTTAATTTTTTAGATATCTTCATCTTTCTAAGAAAATATTATATAAGAGAGCTCTGGGGATTCTGGAGGATGGCTTCCAACACCTAAAGTTACATGTTTAAAAGTTGGGATTAATATAAATAGAAGTAGTCGTATGTGTTGGAATGGTCATGGTCACCTCAAGGTTCCTTTTTGTGGCTGAAGATTGATGAGGTGCCTATGTTACTGTCTGGAATAAGAGCTGAGCATTTAGGCAGAAGAATAGCACTTGCAGGATGTTTGGCACTAACTCTAGTTTAGGGCTGATGTTAACTGGACTCTTTCTTTTGTCATCTTGGGCTTCAGACACCAATCAGCGCCCTGGACCTGATTTGCTCCATCATGAAGTATGGGCTTGAGTGTCCTTGCTGGTGACATTCTGCCCCCTTGTGGCCAGCTGGGGACTTCAGCATTGTGCTTTTTCCTGTGCGTCCTAGATCAGAGAAGCAGTATGTGACAGATTTTCCAGACTTTAGGATTCCAAGCACCATTCTGTGAGTTCTGTTACAGACTCTTCCATTGATCATCAAATATTTGTGAGGCATTCCAGCCCCCCAAAAGAGTCAGTTATCTAATCCTTTCATTCTTTAAGCTCACATCAGCTCATATAGCTGATGGGATGGCAGAAAGAAAGAGAGGTTTAAGTGTTGTAAATGTCTGATCTGACCTTGGTTTTGCTCCTTTTTAAAAAAATTATTTTTAAATTTATTTCTGGCTGTGCTGGATTTTCATTGCTCGGTGGTTTTTTTCTCTAGTTGTGGTGAGTGGGGCTGCTCTCTAGTTGCGGTGCATGGGCTTCTCATTGTCGTGGCGTTTCTTGTTGTGAAGCACAGGCTCTCGGGCATGTGGGCTTCAGTAGTTATGGCATGAGAGCTCAGTAGTTGTGGCTCCCTGGCTCTAGAGCATGGGCTCAGTAGTTGTGGTCCACAGGCTTAGTTGCTCTGTGACATGTGAGATCTTCTGAATCAGGGATTGAACCCATGTCTCCTGCATTGGCAGGCAGATTCTTTACTACTGAGCCACCAGGGAAGCCCCAGTTTCACTCCTTAATAGATTCTTGCTTCAGGGAAGCCCCAGGCCTGGAGTTGAGAGGCCAGGTTCTTCCTGGTTCTGAGAATTAAACTGTCTGTCCTTGGGAAGACCAACTCACCCTTCCATCCTCAACCAGCAGTTACAAGGCTTTATAGGGTTACTGCATGTCTGTTACTGCACATCACAGCACCCGTCTATGGTAGGTACTATTTTTATCCTCATTTTATAGATTTATTGAGATTCAGAGGCATCATCATCAGCTTGTCTAAGGTTGATCAGACAAACCACAGTAACAAGAGTTTCCACAGTGAACCCCTTTGCTTTGTCCCTGTGAAATGAAATAGAGACACCCACTTTACTGCAAACAAAGTAGATGTAAGATCACAGGAGATGATAGTGCAAATGAAAGCTGTTTTAAATGAGAAAAATCTATCCAGATGTTGGTTGGCATTTTAAAAAATTATCACTATTACTTTTATTATGCATGATGCTGAGATTGTTGCTAATGACAGGCAAAAATTGCATATTTCCTCAATGGAAGAGAAGAGTGACTTCTTGGAGAGGAATATCCAGATGGATTAAAAAGTTATTTGTAGCTGCTATAAAGGATATTCTCTAATCCTCTCATTTTCCTATTTGCTGCACAGTTTCCTACTAAGCTGATCCTAATTAGAGATTGTTTGTGGGAAATGAATTTCTTTGTGAATTCCATGTATAAATGAAAAGGTGGCTTTGAACCACGGGGGGATAGCAACTAGACCAGTATGATAAAAATTTTGAGATGTTTGCCTGTAGCTGCCTAGGGGAATTGGACAGTTAATTTAAAATAAATGGGGGAAAATAGATGTTCCATCATCCTCTCTGAGGGATCAAGAGGAATTCATTTTGTGTTGTTTCTCTGGGACTTGAGTTACTTGGAATAATTGCAGATAGACTTCTCAGCTCTCTACCAAATTAAGAACAATATCTGCATCATGAAAACAAGTAATGCTCGGGTAAAAACCACCAAACAAAAAACAATGTATCCTTCTATTCTCAAATCTAATGTTGGGTGATAGGAAAGCATGTCTTAACAAAACCTAGCCAAAGTATATAAAGGGAACACACTGGATGTGAAGTATGTAACCAAATGGTCTAGGTAGCGAATGTTCACCACTCACTTCCCTCATACACTCTCACAAATCATTCGTTCAACAGGATAAAGCCAGAAAGAAACGCAGGCAAGAGGAGCAGGTCTTTGGAGGGCAAGAGCCTGCTTGAAATGCTGGAGAATCAATGGAGCAGGCATGAGATTCCATCAGAAGGCATCTCACTAGAAATTTTGAAATTGTTTCTCTGTGACTTTTCTGCCCCTAGCAAAAGAATGTTGTCTTGATGGGATTTAAACTGCTAATGTTTGCCACTTTGTATCCATAGTTAGGATACATGACCCATAAATTAAATTTTTAGTCCCTGTGGCCTTTTTTTTCCCTTGATAAATGACTGCCTTACATACCTGAATTTTATTCATTATCTACCTGTATTGTACAATTCAGAGATACGTAGGGGTTAGAAATGGAAAAATTACACACTGAATTCCTCCTCCAGTGCACATAGACACACACACACACACTTTAACAGGTTTAAAATAATCTATAAAATTTAAATTAAAATGACTTCAAGGTTTTTTAAAGGAGAAAATGTCATAAAAAGAAAGGTTGGGGAATATAAAAGAGAAGATATATCAACGCTGCCCATTTCTCATTGATGGTGGTGGTGTGGGTGGTAGACAAGGTGGAGATGGGCTGAGTGTATAAGAATTTGCCTTCTTTAACCACTTCTTATCCTCTCACCTGTTACCTCTTGTCCTACCTACCTAGTGGCTGTGAGAGATAGGTGGGCCATCAATCTAGCACACTATGTAAACTGGTGGACAGGGCAATGTCAAATTACCTAAACTTGGATTCTCCTGGCCTGTATTGAAGAATAATTGTTTCTACCATAAGAAAGTTGTGGTAGTTGCTGTTATTATATCACAGGATGGATGCCCTCCTTATGGAGACTCTTAAGATAAATTAATTTGTTCTTAGCATCAGGAACAGTTGTTTTTCTCCTGAGCAATAAAAAAAAAAAAAAAAAAAAAACCCAAAAAACCTTATGACACTGAGATGTGTCCTTAAAGGTCTTATTGTTGCACTGACCATTAGAAAGCTTGAAGCTAAAGTTGCAACTTATTCACAGAAAATACATAAGACTTTATGGTATTTATTTTTGTCCTAAATTTGTTTCTCTCTTTATTGCATGTTTTTAAATCTTTTTTCCCTCATTTGCCTTAGCGATAAGGATTAGATTTGCCTGTGGAATGAAAAACTCAAAATGCCAGTGGCTTAATCAAGATGAACTGAAAGTAAAAGTGTTAGGTGCTCAGTCCTAACTCTTTGCAACCCCATGGATAGTAGCCCACCAGGTTCATCTGGCCATAGAATTCTCCAGGCAAGGATACTAGAGTGTGTTGCTATTTCTTCCTCCAGGGGATCTTCCTGACACAGGGATCAAACCTAGGTCTCCTGCATTGCAGGCAGTTTCTGTACAGTCTGAGCCACCATACAAGCTTCATTTTTTCTCAGGTAAAGTTCTGGGTAAGTAGTCCAAGTTTGGAATGGCAGTTCCACAATCATTAGGGGCCCAGACTTCTAATGTGTTGCTCTGTCATCTTCAACACACAACTTCTAACTCATGATCCAAGAAGGCTGCTCTTACCATCATGTCCACAGTCAATCATCAGGAAAGGACACACCAATCCTCCCTTTTAAGGATACTTCCTAGAAGTTGTGCAAACGGCTTTCGTTTACATCCCATTGACCAGGCCTTCAGGAAGATCCCCTGGAGAAGGAAATGGCAACCTGCTCCAGTATTCTTGCCTGGGAAATTCCAAGGACAGGGGAACCTAGTGGGCTACAGTCCATGGGGTCACAGAGTCAGACACGACTGAAGTGACTTAGCAGCAGCAGCAGCTATAAGGACAGCTGAGAAATGTGGGTAGCCCTGTGTTTCAGCTAAAAATGAGGAGTAGTAATACTGTAAAGGAAAGGAAGATGAGCTAGGAAACAAGTAGAAGGTGGTGCCAATTTAGGTTATTTTATGAATCTTTGTGAATTTAAATTCTATCCATACTGGGACAGGGGTGGTTATAAGTAATGAAAGAATAAATAAGTTTACATTCCTTTGGAGGAGGGTGGGTCTTGTTACTGCTTCTGTTTAACATGAGTCAGAATCTCAGAACCTCTCTTTGATGGAGTTTTTCAGCAGTTTCTGTAATCTTGATTTGGGATGCTCAGATCACTAAGGGTCAGTGAAGGTAGGACTGAAGAGCTTGAATGATTGTTGTTAATCTCTGAAAGTCTAGTGAGCAATATGCATTCACCTGAGCTGAAGGGGGTTACATGAGTATTTGATAAAAAGGAGAAATCACTATCATTCAATATAGTCATCTCTCGGTATCCATGGAGATTGGTTCTGGGTCCCCTGACAGACACCTAAGTCTGCTGATGCTCAAGTTCCTTATAGAAAATTACATAGTACTGTCAGCCCTGTATCTATGGGTTTTGCATCCACTGATTCAACTGCCCGAGACCAGGACTGGTTGAATCTATGGATGTGGAATTCGAGGATACTGAGGGCTGACTGTACATGCAATCTGTTTGGTAGACAAATATCTTTAAAAGAGTGTAGCACTTAGGGAGCCATGTCATTGCAAGGACATGACAAAAAGGATCCAGAATGGTGAGATGTTTTGGTGCTCGCTGGTACTCATGCTACACGCTCAGTCGTATTCTACTCTTTGTGACCCCATGGACTGTAGCTTGTCAGGCTCCTCTGTCCACGGAATTTCCCAGGCAAGAATACTGGAGTGGTTTGCCATTTCCTATTCCAGGGGATCTTCCAGATCCAGGGATTGAACCTGTGTCTCCTGCAGCTTCTACATTGGCAGGCAGGTTCTTCACCACTGCGCTCCCTGGAAAGCCCATGTTTTGGTGCTACTGACAGGAATTGTTGTTCATAAAATTATAGAGCTATACTAGAGCAGTATTTTTCAAGCATCAGTGAACCTAAGACCTTAGTTCAGTTCAGTTCAGTTCAGTCGCTCAGTCGTGTCCGACTCTTTGCAACCCCATGAATCACAGCACGCCAGGCCTCCCTGTCCATCACCAACTCCCGGAGTTCACTCAAACTCATGTCCATCGAGTCGGTGATGCCATCCAGCCATCTCATTCTCTGTCGTCCCCGTCTCCTCCTCCCACCCCCAATCCCTCCCAGCATCAAACTCTTTTCCAGTGAGTCCTTAGGGAACCGTTAAAACTGCTGGTGCCTGGGCCCCACCCTCACAGATTTTGATTTGTTAGTTTCAGTTCAGTCGCTCAGTCATGTCCGACTCTTTGCGACCCCATGGACTGCAGCACACCAGGCTTCCCTGTCTATCACCAACTCTTGGAGCTTGCTCAAACTCATGTCCATAGAGTTGGTGATGCCATCCAACCATCTCATCCTCTGTTGTCCCCTTCTCCTCCTGCCCTCAATCTTTCCCAGGATCAGGGTCTTTTCAAATGAGTCAGCTCTCTGCATCAGGTGGCCAAAGTATTGGAATTTGAGCTTCAGCATCAGTCCTTCCAATAAATATTCAGGCAGTCCTTTAGGATGGACTGGTTGGATCTCCTTGCAGTCCAAAGGACTCTCAAGAGTCTTCTCCAACACCACAGTTCAAAAGCATCAATTTTTTGGCACTCAGCCTTCTTTATGGTCCATCTCTCACAACCATACAAGACTCCGTGAGAAAGCATAGCTTTGACAAGACAGACCTTTGTTGGCAAAGTACTGTCTCTGCTTTTTAATATGCTGTCTAGGTTGGTTATAGCTTCCAAGGAACAAGTGTCTTTTGATTTCATGGCTGCAGTCACCATCTGCGTGATTTTGGAGCCCAAGAAAATAAAGTCTGTTACTGTTTCCATTGTTTTCCCATCTATTTCCCATGAAGTGATGGGACCGGATGCCATGATCTTTGTTTCTGATTTGTTAGCTTGGGGACAGCATTTAGACAAATATTAGACTAAAGGAAGTTGATTGCCAAAGATTAAACATTTCTTTATGGAGCTAATTAAACTTTCCTTTGAAAAAGAACAAGAACAAGTCAGTTAAAAAGCCATGGAATTTGCTTTTAATACTTTGTTTTCCAAGTTTCTGAAGGGTCCAGCATTTCTCCTCCGTGTGACAATCTCTTTAGTGAAGCATTACCCTCAGACAATTGAGTACAATTGAATTCCTGCCTAAATGTTAACGATTTGATGAGGGCTTTTAGCACTCTCTTGCAACTCTGGGCTCCTGACATGCCAGGTACCAATGAGCATGGAGAAAGCATGCTTCAGTTCTTCCTCACCATGGCAACCAGTGCACGCTGTCTGTCAGTTTCCAGGCTGGCGACTCTACGCGGTCACCTGTGCCATAGCAACAAGAGAAAACTGCACTTGACTTTGACATTTCAAGTGCTCTGGAAACAGGGTTTCAATCCTAGGCCCCATCTTCTTCCTTTCTGAGGTTTCCTGGTGAGAAATTATTTGACTCCGAAAGTTGGGGGCCTGAGAGCGACAGGGTGGGAGGGAGGATTCTGGGATGTGAGAGACATTGATTGCTGACGTGGACAAATTGGACCTGTCAGCTGAACCAGAAGGAAATAAAAAGTATGACTTCTGGGGGAAGGGAGGGAACAACTTTCATAAAAACAGCTTGCAATTTAGGCCAGGAAGTGAATTACAAGTTCTTCACTCTATGTGAAATATCAAGGCACAAGGAAAAATCAACCATCCTTGCCTTTAAGTATTTGTGTGTGTGTGGATGGGAGGGTGGGTAGGTAGGGGTGGGGGCAATGGGAATGCTGCAGGGTTTATAGTAAAGTTAGGATGAGAAGGAGAGAGAAATGGTAGCCTTGAATTTTTCCAAACATTTTACAGTAAAAAAGTTTTTTTCAAACACACAGCAAACTTGAGATAATTTCGCACTACTTAGATTCTAGTATTATTTAATTTAACCAACTTTATCACATATTATTCACATATATCCCTCTATTCTCCATCAACACATTCTGCCTTTAAAAACTTAATATTCTGATCATGTGTCCTTTCTTTCCTTCCAGTTCTGGTGCTTATTACCCTCCTTTTTGGTCCTCATTCACAGAAAGCCATCATCTTTAATGATTATGACAAAGAACATGATGGTGATAACTACAAAAGTAGCCCATGGATTGAACATATGGTATGTGACAAACAGTACTAGCCACTTCTCTTATCTTACTATCTCATTATTTGTCAGAATGAGGAGGTACAGTTATCTCCTAATAGAGTCTCGGAGATGAAGTGGCTAAAGTAGAATCCAAACCTGGTCTTACATGCCATTTTCACTCCGGCACACCAGTTTCAGGAGAATAACAGTCCTAGAAATCTCCTTTCAAACTGGGTTAGTGAGAAGTTCAGTAAAATCACTATCAAGATCATTGCTGATGTCACTTTCTGCATGTAGAGAAATCTTTAGTTCAGAGTGTAATGGAAAGACTAATCTTTGAACCATCATTACTGTGAACCTTCTGGGTAATCTGCATTTTTTTGCAGAGGAGTGAGCTAGGCAATACTTTCCTTCTCTTTATCATCACTGCTGAAATTTATTGAATTCTTCTTTGGGCCAAACACCACACATTTATTTAATACTTAAAGCTAATTCTTTGGGGGTAGCTGTTATAATCTCCAGTTTAGAGATTGTAGGGGTAGGAAAGGATCCTTTCTCTACCTTTTGGGTTCTGTGGATGGCTTCTCTTGCAAAGGAGTGGCCAAGAGCTAAGTACAGAACAGGTGTATAGTGTGGTTGTTTGTGAACAATTGATACAGGGAGTTGACTCCCTCTCCCTGCAAATAAGTCATCATGGCTGCTCTCCTGTGCATCCTGAGGAGACAGAACACAATTCTGGATCCTGCTTTTGCTGGTGAAACTGCTGATCCTCCCCTAACTGGAAGAACAGACCCAGGCCCAAGGACCTAGGCAGTGCTCACCCGTCCTCTGACATCAGCATGCCCTGTATCCAACAGTACCAGTGGGAGCCATACTTTTGGATTCTCCATGCACTAGGGGTTCTTTCCTCCTGGACTAGCTTTAAGTGGGGTCAGGAATTAGCGCTCAAACTTCCTTTTGCTTTTTTCATACCCTGTTAATCTGTGTTAGCAGTACAAAAACCCATTGAAAAAAATAGAGAAATCATTTTCACTTTCAAATAAGGAACTAGAAAATTAATCTTTAATTGGATGAAGATAACCTGGTGTGTCATTTACCCAGGGTTTTCACAAAGTGGATGTCAGTAGTGTATAAAATCCCACACAAGTCCTGACTTGCTATTACATTTCAGTGACCTTCTGATTGCCAGCAATTGAGCTAGTAGGCTGAATTTGTACTGGAAATACATTGTCCATTCATAGTTTGATCATTTGGCTTTGTCCTGAGTCTTAGCATTAAATAGGAAATATGTTGGGAGATAAAATCTGTATGTGTCTCTAGCATTTTTGTATGTGTTACAAGGAACTAATCATGAGTGTGCAGAGAGTTGAATACAAGAATGTGCATTGCTGATACTCATGAAAAATGGGAAAAATCTGGAATAGTCAACCGTAAGAGATTGGTTAGATTCTGGTACAGTGATACAGTGGGATGTACAGCAGCCATTTACAAATGATGATGTAGGAGAATACTTACCAATCAAAAGTGTTTATAATAGCGACTTCCCTGGTGGTCCACTGGATAAGGCTCCATGCTTCCAATGCAGGGGGCCAGGGTGCTATCCCTGATCAGGAAACTAGATCCCACATGCCACAACTAAGAGTTTACATGCTGCAAATAAAGATCTTGCATGCCCCAAAAGATCCCTTTTTTAATACCTCAGTGAAGATCGAAGATCCCATATGCTGCAATTAAGACCTAGTGCAGCCAAATAAATATTTTTTAAAAAGTGTTCATGATATATTAAGAGGGAAAACCCGGCCTCAAAATAAATCATAGTAGTGGTCTCATTTTAAAAGTCTTACACACACACCCACACCCACACACATGCACACACACATTGAATGACTATATCCTGCAGATTATTAGTACTTGGTATACTTTGTGATGGGATATGGATGTTTTTATTTTCTTCTTCAGGTTATGAATATTTTTCTACAAAATACAGCTGATTACTTCTGCTATTGGGCATTTATAAAAGCTTATTATAAGAAGGGGTAGAGAAATAAACACCTGTCCCTATACAGTTGCAGCAGGCCACCATAGGAAGTCACTTCTGGAGCCCCAAATCTCACCTCATCCTCTCAGGGCACCCCAGGCTCTGGCTAGTTTGCTGGGACAATTCTCCCAGTCGCTGACCTGCTCCTTGCTATTGATATCTGGACAATGCCTGTCCTTTTTGACCAGAGACACTTGTGAAAAACTGTAACCTGAATGAAATTCTCCTGAAACATATTCCTGTATTAATGGGAAGATGGAAAGAGAATCTTTAAGAAATTAACTTTATCTTCAGATCATCTAGACGACCCCCCCTGCCCCCTGCCAATTTTAGATGGAATTTTAATTGCATTCTTTTTGAGTACTTTCGTAGCTTTTGAGAAAAAACTTTTTGAGTGTCCAGCTGCAGCCTCCTGTGAGCACTTGGCTCTTGTTTGAGAACTCTGAAGTCTGTTGCTATGGAAGCAATACCCATGTCAGACTGCAACAGGAGGACCTCTCCTGAGTCCCCAGGAACATATTGTTTCCTTCTGTTTGGTTCCTTTTGATTTAAGTAGATGCAGAAACTCTCACTTTCCACATAGCCCGTTTTCTGTGGTCAGACCTTGATGAATGGATGGTCAAAGAGAGCAAATAATTCTCAACTGTTTGAGATGCCCATCTCAGAAAAGGGCAGGTGGAATTTTGATGGGTGAATTCTAATGAGAATTTGAGTCTTTGTTTTGCACAAATGCTTTGAAGAACTGGCCAACCTGTCCCATAAATGGGATTAAGTTTATCATGGCTCCTAAGTAACAACATTTCAGCTGATCAATGCTTCTGTACCTTACAAACTACTGGAGCCTAAATCTGTTATGTATAGCCAAAGCTCACTCGAAGATGCATGGTGCTTTCCTATAATAATTGCAAACTACAAAGTGTTTCTTACATTTCTTATATATTTTTAATTCATGTTCTTGCTTTAGAATTCTATGAAGTTAAATGTTAACATAACTCTTACTTTTATTGGAGACTTAGGAAAGCCACATGATTTTTCTCAGAGTGCAATAGAGTTAAAGTACTGTTATGTGCTACGTAGGAGCAGCTAATCAACACTCTATTCAACCAAGAGTGACCATGTTATTGAGCTGTAGCCTTTCAGTTTGTGGTCTGAAGCCAACCATCTTGAAAGGCCTCATGAAGAATGACATATAAGTAAAAAGATTCAGCATGATTATGAGGGAGAGGAAGGATGATAAGGAGCAAAATTCCAGGAATTCCTTGGCAGTTCAGTGGTTAGGACTCCATGTTTTCACTGCCCAGGGCCCAGGTTTGAACTCTGGTTAAAGAACTAAGATACTGCAAGCCAAGTGGCATGACCAAAAAAAGAAAAGAAAAAAAAAAAAAAAAGGGAGCACACCTCCATGTGGGTAAACCATGCATTCTTCACATTCCAATTTATATATCTGAAGCTTAACATATCCTGAAACTCAAGAGGGTGCAGCAAATAGAAATTTCTCTGAAAAACAAATATTCTACAAAAACTAGAGCAACCTAAATGCCAGTCAAGAGTACAAGGGACATATAAATGGTGGTGTAGTTATACAATGGAGGAATAGCGATAAAAACAGAATGACAGACAAAACTTAAATTCATTATGCTGAATGAGAAAAACAGACAAAAGTGCATGTGTCGTATAAATCCATTTATATGATGTTCTAGCTGAACCATTTATCTGAACTGATCTCTAGTGGAAAGAAAACCTGTCAGGCTTGCCTGGGAATATGGGAGCATGGGGGTGAGGCAGAGTGGACCGGGGAGCTTTCTGAAATGATGAAAATGTGCTCCATCTTGATTGGGGTAATAGTCACATGGGTGCATATATTTGTCAAAATGTACACTTAAAATCTATACATTTATTGTCAATAAATTTTACTTTGATGAAGAACAAGTATATTTTATAGCCTTTCTCTGTGAGTCATTTTTCTAAGTGCTTTACATGATTTAACTTTATTATCACAAAACTATACAGGAGAATATATGTTTATTTGCACTTTACAAATGCGGAAACCAAGGCACAGAGTAGTTACATAAATATCTAAGGTAATAGAGCTGGGATTTGAACTAGGGGTAGGATTTGAACAAATATGAACAATGATAGTTTGGGTCCAGAGGTGGACACTTAGCTGCTGAATCATATTTCACACTTGCCAGCAGTGGCAACCAGCTTGTTGTTTCCCGTTTCCTATAACAGCTTTTCAAATTTGCTCACATAAGCAGAAAGAATCTGGTTACTTAAGTATACCTATTCACATTGGGCATTGGGGTGTTTTAATGATTCCATTTAGCTTCATGGGAGACAACACCTGAATTGCAGACTGGCCTTGCTGATTATCATGAAGACCAGCTGCCTGAATTTTGTTCGCTAATCATTGTTCAGTGCAGTTTATTATAAGATAAGCAAAACCTTGTGCTTGATGTTGCCAAGAAATAGAAGGTGAAAGTAATTCTGGCATTAAGATTTGAAAGAAGACTCATTCACTCCAGTTTGATAGTTATAACTTACTGTATAGTTTATTATATGCTGAGAAAAACGAACAGTGACACCAGTGTTCACTGTAGCTGACTGTGAGGAATGAAACAGGTGGGAGGAAGGTTTCTAATTTCTCTGTTATATGCTGGCATATCATTTGCAATTTTTATTCTAAGTATGCATTCTGGATGAGCTACTTTAAAAAGTTTTTAAACAGTGATTGAATTAACTATCCCTGCTTATGTTAAGGTTAGTCATTTTGCATTAATCACACATTGAAAAAACATGTACTGACTGTCTACTCAATGCCAGGTACTAGTACTGGAGATATATACAGGAATATATACAGGAATTAGTAGTCTATCTAGTGGGTCAGACAGACATATGAGTGAATAATTATGAAATGAGGTACGTACTCTAAAGTTGAAGGAACTTAGATTAGACCAGGGAAGAGTGCCCCAATTCTCCTTTTAGCTATGTGCCTTTGTTTAGTTGCTCAGTCATGTCCGACTTTTTGTGACCCCATGGATTGTAGCCCATCACGCTCCTCTGTCCATGGAATTTTCCAGGCAAGAATACTGGAGTGGATTGCCATTCCTACTCCAGGGATCTTTGTGACCCAGGGGTTGAACCTGCATCTCTTGTGTCTTCTGCAGAGGCAGATGGAATCTTTACCACTGAGCCACCTGGGAAGCCCCTATTAGTTACAGTAATCTACAGATTACTATATCATAGGTAGCGCTACATGACTTCCAGGTGGGGGTGGGCTGGGGAGTGCAAGGGAATGAGACATTTCTGAGTGACTTAGGATTCGACAGTCCTCTTATTTTATGAGTATTACTGGAAGCATACCCAGTACATGGAAGATATGGAGCTGATTCTGCATGTAAACATGACTTGCAAGACATCGTTTTTTTCCTAATCTTGGTTTCTCATACTAAAGTGGTTGGGGAATTCCCCGGTGGTCCAGTGGTTAGAACTCCATGCTTTCACTGCAGTGGACCTGGGTTCAATCCCTGATCAGGGAACTAAGATCCTGCAAGCCACAGGATATGGTCGAAAAAAGAAGAAAAAAAAGTGGTTGGCAGTTGCCAGAGAGCTAAATTGCAAGATTGTTATTTGAGTGCTTTTCTCTGTTCCATAGCTATGGAATGTATCCCTTATTTCAGTCGCTGTCTTCCTATTTTGTGAGAGGCAGAGTAAGTAGGGGAGCTGGTTTGAAAATTCTGCAAGCCAGCTTCAGCAATATGTGAACCGTGAACTTCCAGATGTTCAAGCAGGTTTTAGAAAAGGCAGAGGAACCAGAAATCAAATTGCCAACATCCGATGGATCATTGAAAAAGCAAGAGAGTTCCAGAAGGACATCTATTTCTACATTATTGACTATGCCAAAGCCTTTGACTGTGTGGATCACAATAAACTGTGGAAAATTCTGAAAGAGATGGGCATACCAGACCACCTGACCTGCCTCTTGAAAAACCTGTAAGCAGGTCAGTTAGAACTGGCCATGGAACAATAGACTGGTTCCAAATAGGAAAAGGAGTATGTCAAGGCTGTATATTGTCACCCTGCTTATTTAACTTATTTGCAGAGTACATCATGAGAAACACTGGGCTGGAGGAAGCACAAGCTGGAATCAAGATTGCCGGGAGAAATATCAATAACCTCAGATATGCAAATGACACCACCCTTATGGCAGAAAGTGAAGAAGAACTAAAGAGGCTATTGATGAAAGTTAAAGAGGAGAGTAAAAAAGGTGGCTTAAAACTCAACATTCAGAAAACTAAGATCATGGCATCTGGTCCCATCACTTCATGGCAAATAGGTGGGGAAACAGTGGAAACAGTGTCAGACTTTATTTTTTGGGGCTCCGAAATCACTGCAGATGCTGATTGCAGCCAGGAAATTAAAAGACGCTTACTCCTTGGAAGGAAAGTTATGACCAACCTAGATAGCATATATTTGTTTTTTTTCTCATGTGAAATTTGCTAAATTGTGTTTTAGGGAAAATAGTTTTTTGTTTTGAATAATCATTCTATTGATTTCTATGTCATAAGAAAAGATATAAAATTAAATATTATAGTAAATATAAATATAAAAAGCAGAGACATTACTTTGTCAACAAAGGTCCATCTAGTCAAGGCTATGGTTTTTCCAGTGGTCATGTATGGATGTGAGAGTTGAACTATAAAGAAAGCTGATCGCCAAAGAATTGATGCTTTTGAACTGTGTTGCTGGAGAAGACTCTTGAGAGTCCCTTGGACTGCAAGGAGATCCAATCAGTCCATCCTAAAAGAGATCAGTCCTGGGTGTTCATTGGAAGGACTGATGTTGAAGCTGAAACTCCAATACTTTGACCACCTGATGCAGAAAGCTGACACATTTGAAAAGACCCTGATCCTGGGAAAGATTGAGGGCAGGAGGAGAAGGGGACAACAGAGGATGAGATGGTTGGATGGCGTCCCTGACTCGATGGACGTGGGTTTGGGTGGACTCCAGGAGTTGGTGATGGTCAGGGAGACCTGGCGTGCTGCGGTTCATGGGGTCGCAAAGAGTCTGGGACATGAGTGAAAGACTAAACTGAACTATTGTTTACTTTCTAGAGTCTCTTGAAATAGAAATGCCAAGTGGCCCACTAATGACCAGGGTAGAAAGAACTCTCTCTATGTCTGGGGCAGTCACAGGGCCTTTGTCATATAAAGGAAAATACACTCATCATCATGAACGCCTTTTGTCTTTAGAGTCAGAAGAATGGACAATGGCACACTTTTCTTCCTGCTTTAGTTTAAATGAAAAGTTGTTTTTATTAACAGATTGTAAACCATGGCACAAGGGGTAAATAATCCACCTGCCAATACAGGAGATGCAAGAGATGCTTTACTCCCTGAGTTGGAAAGACCCCCTGGAGAAGGAAATGGCAACCCACTCCAGTATTCTTACTTGGAAAATTCCATGGACAGAGGAGCCTGGTGGGCTACAGTCCATGGGGTCGCAAGAGACACAACTGAGCACAAATGCATGCACACACGCACACACACACAGGTTGTAAAAAAGGTAAGGGTTTTTTTTTAGGACAATTAGCACCATATGGTGCACCTGTGCCAAGCACGTCTTCTTTAATCCTGTGCTCCTGCCTCTTTAAAATGTGAATGATTGCTTCTGCTTCCCCTGCTCCAGTACATTCATTGTAGTTTAATCCTTTCTGGAACACTGTTGTCCTTCAATACCTTCTTTATAATCATTCGTGATTTTGGAATTGTTCTGTAATTGGAAGTCAGCCTCACTGGGCATGTGCATGTCTTAAGCTCTTCACAATGGCCTACCAGCCTAATTAAACTACAGAAACATGAAAACAATTCGGAGAAGGCAATGGCACCCCACTCCAGTACTCTTGCCTGGGAAATCCTATGGACGGAGAAGCCTGGTAGGCTACAGTCCATGGGGTCGCTAGGAGTCGGACACGACTGAGCGAATTCACTTTCACTTTTCACTTTCATGCTTTGGAGAAGGAAATGGCAACCCACTCCAGTGTTCTTGCCTGGAGAATCCCAGGGACAGAGGAGCCTGGTGGGCTGCCGTCTATGGGATCACACAGAGTCGGACACGACTGACGCGACTTAGCAGCAGCAGCGTTTGCAAGATGAGTGCATGTTAGTAATCTGTGTAGTTACAGAGACCTCACTCAGACCTAACTGCTTGGATGTGCTGATTTTATCAATGGAAAGAAAAATCAAGGAAAAATTCCCATATTTCATGATTCCAATCTATTCTTAGCTGTGACCCTAAGGCTTCTGTGGTGTCAGAGAATTTGTTTGTAATCACAGCTTCTGGATTGGAGAGAGAAATGCCACTTCTGACCCCTTCTCTGTTTGCAAATCAATGGAAAATAATAAGGAGAATAAGAAGCAGTAAATGTCCCTCTTTATTGAGATTAGGAAACATTCATATCTGGACTCATAATACTGTATTTGAAAAAGGACTTTCAGGTTAATGAAAACTGTATCAGTGTGAAGATAGACTCAGAAAGAAGGGTGGAGACTTCGGATTCCAGGCACAGATAAGACAGAATGCAGAATTCCTCATTTCACAGCCTTGGCTTGAAACAAGGTCAGGGTGCACAGACTGACAGCAACATTCTGTGAGCACTGGGTGACCTTAGGTGACAGCCAAGGAAACACACAGGAAACACAGAGACACTCCATCTTTGCCATTTCCAAAGACTATGGTTGGGTGGAGGATATACTATGAGGAATAAATAGCCCTCTAGTATCTACGTTTGCCAAAGAAGAGTGAAGACATCACTGTCTACCAAAACCTTCAACAGAGTAGCTTTACTGGGAAGAGGGAAACTTCCACCTAGCCCAGAGCCACTCACAAAGTTCACAGAGTATTGATAAGATTTCTGGAGGCAGCAAGCCTCAAGTGCTCACCAGCTCATTTGTCTGATCCTTACCCCCTTAGTATCTATTCTCATCACATGACTCAGAAATAATATCTCCCTCCCTCAGTACTGGTCCATTCACAATAATTTCCGAGTGTGGTACTGGAAAGCGACTGGCATGAATAGGATGGAGAGAAAGGGGTATGTGTGTAATAGTGCCACTTTTTATTAAAAAATGAATATCAATTTTTGAATTTGAAAAGGGGAAAACTTTAACTCTCAGAAATAAAACAGAGCAGAAAAATGCAAAGAGTTAAAAAGAGAAAAAAGAGCGAGAGAGAAAAAATAGAGTAAACAGAGGAGAACCAACATATGAATAACTGGCATCCCTCACACACTGTGCCATAGGATTTTATGAAGGCTGACACTAGAACATAAAGAACAGAGGGAAAGGACATGTAAATACCACTGATATTCCCACTTCATCACCACCACACACACACACACACACACAACACATACAAATCAACTATTTACACATGGATTTAAAAAATTACTCATACATGGACACAAAGGAAAACACAAATAAATTACTTAAGGTATTCCAAAACCTTTCTCACATTCTTTCTTTTGGGTGAAGCCCCTTTAATCCAGTCATAAGTGTTGTGTTTCCTCATATAATGTGGTCTTTATGCCATTAAGATCACTGGTGATGAACATTTCACTAAAAAGCATCTTTGCATCATCTCCAGAATCTCCTTCTGAGGATCGGAAACATTTTTGGAGACAACATGTCACTTTGGGACACCAAAATGAGTAATTCTCAGTAGTGGGGAGGAGAAGAAAGGGGAGGAGGAAGATGCTATAGATCTGAAGCATTTACTCCTGTTTTCCTTCTGAAAACAGCTGAAACTCCATGACAGAAGTATCGATCTGTGGAAATAGCTTGTTTCTCCCCGCCTCTCCTCAAAGCAGAAAATTCAGCATCTGTACTTAGAGTTCTGTTGGAGGAGTGGCTGGACTCAAAGTACATTAGGAATCCAACTGCAGTTCAATGTTGGTGGATTCATCAAGTTGCAGCAGTTCTTCAAAGAATATAGGCTATGGTTTCCGGTTGGGATGACCTCACCAGGACCCTTGAGAACAGTGCTGGAGCAAAGGAGAATAAAACAGTTAGTTGAGACTTCAAAGACAGAAATAGAAGATGAACAGCCGATGACACGTGAGAAACAGCACAGGGTAGGAAGCTGATTTCTTCCCTCACATTCCAGTTAGTGTTCATCACTCAGCCATGTCTGACTCTGTAACCCTATGGACTGTGGCCCACCAGGCTCCTCTGTCTATGGAGTTCTGCAGGCAAGAATACTGGAGTGAATTGCAATGCCCTGTTCCAGGAAATCTTTCCAACCCAGGGATCGAACCTGGGTCTGCCATATTGCAAGCAGATTCTTTACTATTTGAGCCACCAGGGAAGCCTAACATTCTGGTTAAGGAGGGTTAAGGACAAAGTAGTTTTGACTCTTAAATCCTGTTTGGCCTGAAAGACTCCGCTTACTTCCTCCAGAGTAAACAAATAAAGGGTAGAATCAATCTTTATAAAACACTTGCTCATGGGGCTTCCCTGGTGGCTCAGTGGAAAGCAATCCTCCTGCCAATGCAGGAGACATAGGTTTGATCCCTGGGTTCGGAGAATCCTGCATGCTGTGGACCAACTAACCCCATACACCACAACTACTGAATCTGTGCTCTAGAGCCTGGGAGCCTCAACTACTGAAGCCCACGTGCCCTAGAGTTGATGCTCTGCAATAAGAGAGGCCACTGAAATGAGAAGCCCATGCACTGCAACTGGAAAGTCGCCCCTGCTCACTGCAACTAGAGAAAGGCCCAGCCACAGCCAAATTCCAGCACAGCCAAAAATAAATAAATAAAATTATATTTTTTAAAAAACCCAAAACTTACACCTTAAGAAGGGCAGATGGAGTGGTGATACTGACTTTGAAGATAGAAACTGTACAGGATCGGGGGGCTGGCATGAGTCACTGATGGCCCCTCATCCACCGAGGCTCATCACTATCATGCTGTCAGGGTAGCCTGCATTGCTCGATACTCTTGAAAGGGAGGCAGTACCTAGTAACTAGTACTAGGCTCTTAGATAAGGGTCTGGGCTCTGTGGGCAGAAAGACTCAAATTTTCTTGGCCCTTTCTATCTTACTCTGGCTTTCACTAATTTTGCTTCAGTAAGTGACATAGTTTCTCCAAGCCCTGATTTTATCTAATGCTTAAAAAAGCAATAGTGCCCAACTTATACACTGGTTGCAAGGTTTAACTGAGCTAATTCATACAAAGTACCTAATACACAGCTGGGGGCATATTAAAATGTTTGAGCAGCATTGGTTAGTGTTATGGTTTCTAGTCTTAGTTGAGAAAAGTCAAGATGAAAGGTGTTTTGGGATCCCCTGGTGGTCCAGTGGTTTAGAATCCACCTACCAATGTAAGGGACATGGGTTCGGTCCCTAGTCCAGGAAGATTCCACATGCTGTGGAGCAACTACGCTTGTATGCCACAACTACGGAGCCTGCACTCCAGAATCTAGTGTGTCTCAACTACAGAAACCTAGGTCCCTAAAGCCCATGATCCACAGTGAGAAGTCACTGCAGTGAGAAGCCCATGCACCACAATGCCACAACAGTAGCCCCTGCTGGCTTCACCTGGAGAAGCCCACACTCAGCAACAAAGAACCAGTATAGTCATAAATAAATAAAAAGATGAAAGGTGGCTAGAACTGCCACACAAGGTCTTATATTAAGAGTTATGAAGTTATAATTAGTGGATGGTCTTTTTTTATTGTTAATGATGACCTTAAAGAAGTTATCCTCAAAAGTACAATACCTGCTCAGTAGACCCTGGCAACAAGATACGACATTGGTTGCATTTCTGACTAAGCTGGAGTTGAAGGCACTCTCCAAAATGTGGTGGCAGTTGATGTCTACAGGAGTGTTGGTAAGTATGCCTAGAAGTGGAACAGAGTGCCATTTATTTAATTAATGATGTCACTGAACTCTTCTTCTATTCTTGACTTCTCCACCATGCTCCACACATGTCGCGTCACAGTATGCTTAAGAGCAGCTCTGCCTCTCAGCTCTCTACAGCAGCATATGCTGTGTATGTAGGTGGTGGGCACTGTCCCCCCCCAAGTTGCCATCCTGTGAGTGCAGGGAGATAGGACACAAACAACATAATATAATACCTGCGATGCAGGCCGTCAGGAAGCAGGCAATGGTCCCAGCAATCAGAGCTCTCATTGCTCCTGCGGTGATGTCACGCTTTCTTGAAGGAGCCATGGAAGCTGGGAATGTGCAAGAAAGTATGAAAGGTTAATGTTGAGGATATTGATTTAAATTCCAAATTCCCTGCCTCTGAGAGTTCCAGGGCTGGAGTCTCAGGTCAGCTGACTTTTCTTTTCCTTTTTTAACCTGAGTGGGAAAATTCAAGATTCAAGAGCTAAGTGATGAGCTCCACACCCAGAGAAGTTTCTCTGGTGTAGGAGACCTCACAGTGTGTTGAGGGGATGGCAAGGCAAATGGGTTGCAAGGAGGGATCCCAAATATCTGCAACTCATCTCTCACCATCCCCTTCTTTGCCTATGGTGGCACTGACTTAATTAATCACAGCATTTTCCCACTGAACTTCCACTGGCCCTCAGAATCCTTCTCCAGGTGGTCATTAAAAATCTATTGGAATTACCATGCAAAGTGAAATGTGTTTGTCATCTTTGAGTGGGGTAATAATATCTGTACATTTGAGCAAATTCTTCCTGATGTTAGCCAGGACGCACATAGGAAAACTACATTGCAGAGAGGGGGAAAAAATAGACCCCAAAGAATTTACTGCTGTTGCAGTATTCCTTTTATTACACAAATAATGTTACAGAGCAACATGGAGATCAGAAGCATGTTTACACTATATCTGTTGGTGAAGAATATTCTCACTTACTGAGTCCACCGATCACTATCCCCAGGGAACCAAAATTGGCAAAGCCACAGAGAGCATAAGTGGAGATTGCCTCAGAACGCATCTGGAAATAAGCATAAACACACAGGTGTATACATGATGTGACCTAGTTTAGTAAATCTGATATCCTAACTGGGCTTCCAATTCTGACTATGAAATCACTATTGACAGATAAATGTACAGTGTATGGTGTCAAACACCTGTTGTTTTTTCCATTTCCCTTTGAATTTTGAGGAAGGAAAAGGGGCTGTGTGGGTTCAGAGACTTCATGAAGTTCTTAGATTGGTAGTCTTGGCCTCTACAAATGCTATTTTCTGCTCAATGATAACTTTTATATTGTGTCAGGCAAAGTATTAGCTGCTGATGATATAAAATTGGTTCTAGAAAACACTCACATTACATTTATTTGACAGAGGACTTATTCAGAATGTATAAAGAAATGCTATAACTCATTAAGAAGACAAGCATCCAATAAAAAAACAGATAAAAAGATTTCATGAAAGATATGCAAGTGGCCAAAATAAGCACACGAGAAGATGTTTGACATCAGTTGTCACCAGGAAGATGAAAATTAAATGAAAACAATAAACTATCACTACGCATCCATTAAAATAGCAAAAAAAGATGGACAACACGAAGTGTTGGCAAGGATGTGGAGCAATTGGAATTCTTATACACTGTCAGTGGGAATGTAAAGTGACACAGCCTGTTCGTAAAGTATGAACATACCTAGCAGTTTTTTTTTGTAATCGAATTAACATAACAGCCTGTATGATCACTAATACCACTCCTAGGAATGTTCCCAAGAGAAATAAAAATGGATGCCTACAAGGAGATTGTACATGAGTATTTAAAGCAGCTTTATTCACAATAGCCCTGTGCTGGAAACAACTCAAATGTCCTTCAATAGCCAAATGGATAAATAATGTGTGGATATCCATAAATAGGATACTACTCTGCAATAGAAAGGAAAAAACTAACACATGCAACAACATGAATCCTGAATCCATTTATATGAAATTATAGAACAAGCAAAAACGATCTATAGTGAGAGAAAGATCACTGGTTTCCTAGGACTGGGTTGGGGTGGGATGAGGTGTTGTTGACAACTGGCCAAGGGAAGTTTTCTAGGTGTGGTGGAAATATTCATTATCTTGATTGTGGGTGTGGTTACAAAGGTGACAGATTTATCAAAATATAGGCCTTTTTTGGTATGTAAATTATACTTCAGTGAAAAGGAATTATCTGAGTAAAAAGGAAGTTCACAGATAGCAGAGAGGCTCCTTTCAGCTGTCTGTGGTGTGTGCTTGCCGTTTTTTCCTCAGCTCTGACCAGATCATAGGAATACTAGGTACCAGGAGAGTGAATAGTCTTTTCACAGGGAAGGATGAGAAGATGGCAGGCGGATTCTTGGAAGCATGAGCATGACCCTCCTCCTCTGTTCCAATGGACAAGACATGCTGCTCAGTCCAGATAATCTTCCTCGGGTTGAGGAGCTGACTGTGGGAGGCTTGGAAGATTCAGTGGGCTCAGTTGTTCGCCAGAGGCACAGCCAATCTGGCAAAGGCACCCACATGACCAAGGCAATAATTTTCTTTACCAAAATCCTGAAAAATTTATGATTTGGTTTGAAGAACAAACCAGGTTAATGCTTTATCAAAAGTAGCGGTGCCTTTTTTTTTCACTAACTGAATTTTTAAAAGCTCACATTCAAGGTTCAAGTGGTAATGTAAGTTTTTTTTTGTTGATTATAAAGCTCCTCTTCTCTTTCACAATTTCTGAGAACTCCTTTGTTGATATTCTCCATCATCATGCAGACAGGAAAAAAAAAATATTTCAAGTATTTGGGCAGTCCATTGTTTGTGGAAAAGCTCATTCTTGTCCCCTGCTCAGTCTGCTTTTTCATTTAGTTCAATTGGCTTTAAAAATAGGGAAGCTTGTTAAGAGACCATGGGGAAGGAGATGGCAAAAAGTGCTTAAGATTCCCTTCTCATTTCTGAGGATCTAGGGGAAGAAGGGACACAGATGTGGCCATGTCGGGTCTTATAATAAGAGGAAAAGGAGGCTGGGATGATTCCACTTAGTCTTTGCCCAAGGGTTATGTGATAGAAAGAGCTGCACTGTACTAGGAAATTAATAATACTTCTTTCAGCTCTCCTTGTACTGGATCAAAGATGCCACAGGTACAAAGAAAGTCATTGTAGCATTCCTTCTAATAGCTAAAAATTGTAATAGTGTTCATCAACAGGGACTGGTTAAAATAAGTTATGATGTGCTCATATTGTGTCACAGGCATCCAAGATACTTTACCAAGGGCAAAGAGCATTGCCAACAATAGACAGCACGATGTGAAATGTGGAGAGGAGCAGAATGGTAGAGAAATAGGGAGGATGACGTCCTTTTCTCTGTACACCTCGTGCACCTTTTGAGTTCTGTACCATGGTACGTTTTATGTGTAAACAAACAAACATGCAAAGTATTATCTTTATTCTAAGGAAAAGAAGACGGTGAAAATGATGGAGTAATAAAGAGCTCATTCTGGGGGTAACATGCTACATATGCATTCCTCTTTTTAAAAAAAAAACCTGAAGTATATTTGATTTACACTGTTTTGCTAGTTTCTCCTGCTCAGCAAAATGATTCAGATATATAGATATATATATTTATTATATACAGATATGTATTCTTTTCCATTATGGTTTATTACAGGGTATAAGTTTAGTTTGCTGGTCTGTACAGTAGGACCTTATTGTTTATCTACTTTATGTATAGTAGTTTTACCCTGCCAATATCAAACCTAATTTATCCCTTCTTTTCTCTTTCCCCTCTTGTAACTTTAAGTTTGTTTTCCATGTCTATGAGTCTGTGTCTGCTTCATAAATAATTTCATTTGTGTTATATTTTAGATTTCACTTAGATATAGGTGATATTATACGGTATTTGTCTTTCTCTTTCTGACTTTACTTAGTATGGGGGGCTTCTCTGGTAGCTCAGATGGTAAAAGCGTCTGCCTACAATGCAGGAGACCTGGGTTCAATCCCTGGGTCCGGAAGATCCCCTGGAGAAGGAAATGGCAACCCACTCCAGTACTCTTGCCTGGACAATCCCATGGACCAAGGAGCCTGGTAGGCTATAGTCCATGGGGTCGCAAAGAGTCGGACACGACCGAGCGACTTCACTTCACTTACTTAGTATGATAATATCTAGGTTCATCCATGTTGCTGCAAATGACATTATTTTATTATTTTTTATGGCTAAGTAGTATTCTGTTGTGTATATGTACCATATCTTCTTTACGCATTCATTCATTGATGGACATTTAGATTGCTTCCATGTCTTGGCTATTGTAAATAGTGCTGCTATGAACACTGGGGTGCATGTATCTTTTCATATTACACTTTTCCCTGAGTATATTCCCAGGAGTGGGATTTTAGGATCATATGGTCACTCTTGTTTTAGTTTTTTGAGGAAAAGTGAAAGTGAAAGTCTCTCAGTCATGTCTGACTCTTTATGACCCCATGGACTATACAGTCCATGGAATTCTCCAGGCCAGAATACTCGAGTGGGTAGCCTCTCCCTTCTCCAGAGGATTTTCCCAACCTAGGGATCGAACCCAGGTCTCCTGCATTGCAGGTGGATTCTTTATCAGCTGAGCCACAAGGGAAGCCCAAGAATACTGGAGTGGGTAACCTATCCCTTCTCCAGCAGATCTTCCTGATCCAGCAACCAAACTGGGGTCTCCTGCATTGCAGGTGGATTCTTTACCAACTGAGCTATTGAGGAACCTCTATACTATTTTCCATAGTGACTGTTACCAATTTACATTCCAGCCAATGGTGTAGGAGGGCTCCCTTTTCTCCATACCCTCTCCAGCACTTGTTATTTGTAGACGTTTTAATGATGGTCCTTCTGACTGGTGTGCGGTTATGATTTTCATTTCTCTATTAGTTAGTGATGGGCATCTTTCCATGTGTCAGTTGGCCATCTGTACACATGCACTCTGAACACTTAGATGAAGGTCATCAGTGTGTGTAATTCAATGGATAACACTGGGGTTTTGCCTTATGGAGCCAGGTTGAATGCATTAGTCACATTGTACCTTTTCCAGGAGATGGTGGGACACTCCCACCACTTGTTGGTTGGTAAACAGAAATTGTAAGAACTCGTCCCCATTTGGTTGACTGGAAATAAGACATTTGGAAAAACAAAATGCTTTCCCCTTTGTGACTCAGCAATAGCAAAAGCCATTGAGTTCCTATCTCCAAATATCCTCCTGTGAGTCTGCCCCTGATTGGGCTCACTCCCAACCCACATCAGCTCTATTGTTCTATTTCTATCCTCTTAATAACCTGTTCACAAACCTGCTTGTATAGCCAGAACTGAGAGCTCACTTTGCTTAATAACAAAACTACTTTTTCCAGGCAACCGGCAGTAGGGGATGGAAAACATTTCACTTAATTTAGCCTATTCTTTACTTTTGGCAGGGAAGCCAGCTAGTTTGTGGCAGCATCCAAATGATGAGGACTTTTGGCCAAGCTCCATTGCGTGGTCAGCTGAAGAATGAACATTTGAGAAACAGGAGACCTGCAGAGCTATTGTTCATCTCAGATGTGTGGGTCAAAATGCCCTGACCATAAATACAAATCAATACTCCCCTGGAGTATGCTGTTATATTTGTGTAACATGTGGGAGTAATCTGCGTGTTTGGTGTTTGGCAGGCTGGTAGAGATGGTCAGAGGTGGGCAGTCTCAGAACCTTTAACAGCATGCTTTTCCTTCCCTTCCCCTTTAAAGTCAAATATGTGCCTAGGACATTAATTCCAAGCAGATTGTTTTGATGAGTAATGGTGGTGGTAGGAAATGTTCGCCATTTCCCTCAGAGTTTCCATGTGTGACAATTCTGTTCTTCAGAAAAGTAGAGGCTAGAGACTCAGCTGCAAATATGGCTGAAATAACAGCCTCACCCACATTCCCTCATTCCATTCAAGGCCAAGTAGACATGAGCATCTCCTTGCAGGCTACGGACCTGAAATCGTGACATAATTATAGGGCCTGAGCTTTTTTTCTTCCCTCATTCACTTGGAGGATAGTTGTGTCTCACTGCCTCTTTAACATGTCCAGGCACTAGGCGGCACTTAGGCAGTTTCTCAGAGATCAAACAGTTTCTTAAACAGGAAGAAAGAGAACTTCAAGATCATTAGATGATGAGTCCCATGAGAACAGAGGCTTTATCACTCATTTAACACTGTGGCAGCCATTCATAGCACAGTGCTCAAAGAAGACATTTTATGAATACCTGATGTGAAAGTGAAGTGAAAGTGAAAGTCACTCAGTTGTGTCTGACTCTTTGAGACCCCATGGACTATATAATCTATGGAATTTTCCAGGCCAGAATACTGGAGTGGGTAGCCATTCCCTTTTCCCAGGGGATCTTCCAAGCCAGGGATCAAACTCAGGTCTCCTGCATTTCAGGCAGATTCTTTGCCAGCTGAGCCACCAGGGAAGTCCAAGAATACTGGAGTGGGTCACCTATCCCTTCTTCAGCAGATCTTCCCAACCCAGGAATCGAACCGGGGTCTCCTGCATTGCAGATGGATTCTTTACCAGTTGAGCTATTGCTTCTAATCCCAGCTCATGGATTTGTACTGTTAGTGGCTCAAAAGTAAATGATCACAGTGGTAAAGATTAGCTGTGTTTCTTTCTACACACAACCACATACACACATGTGCACAGGCATACCCTGTGATTAACTCAACATAACCCGATTGTGAAGTCAAAGATTTGGGGCCTGTTTTTTCCTCTGATGTACCCCAAATACCTGGCATGGTACCTGACACACAGAGGCACCAGCAGCTATTTGATGAATGTATGTACGTGTTGAAGTATATTGGGAAGGAAATGTACTCACCGACATATATTGCTGCACGCCATCCACAAATTTGGGTCCACCCACTTGCCTTAAATGGATCAATTTTGAGAGTTGCTGATAAGCCACAAATTCATTGAAGAATGTCTTATAACCTATGAGTTTGGCAACCATAAAGCTATCTTGCCAGTCTACTCCCATCATGAAGGCAAAGGGCATGAAGATGTAGGAGCATATTACCTACAAAAAAAAAAAAAAAGAAGACCTCATTAGAGCAGTGATTTGCTTCCAGTTCTTGGGCCTCATGCCTGTGACCAGACTGTTCCCATTCCCTCTGTGTACTTAGGCACAGAAATCCCTGTGCCTCCTCTAGCCTCTCTTTATTCTTTAGGAGTAAAGGTTCAAACTGGTCATTTGAAGTAAAGAAGGATTTGGGGGAAGGAATCAGGAATGAATGATTCTGTGTTGGGGGAAGGAGGAGAGAGGGGTGGGAAGTTGGGGGGTTCCTGGTAAGTCTGTACCAAGAAGAGTGCACTACAGCCAGTTATAGTATATTATAGACAGTTCATAAACCAGTTTTATTCTTAACAAAGATTGGCAGAAACGAAAAGGAGGAGGAATATGATAGAATTGTACCTCAAAACTCAGTTGTGGGTAGTCAAACATGTTTCCCAACCAGGACAGGGCTGAATTCATAAAAGATAGCAGGGCTAGGAAGGCAATCAAATTCACGGCGATGTTCGCCACCAGGGAAATGGATGAGGATGCTCCCTGTGTTGCAGCTTCTAGGAGATTCCTTGAATCACTTTATCAAAAAATAGCAATTCCAGAATTACTAAAGGATTGTCAGTGGATGGACATCATAGGTGCAGAAATGGCATAATTGGAGCTCATTCAAATGGAGAGACAAACTCTCAGACCCATGTCCTGGCTGAAATACTCACCTGAATTCCATGAAATCACGAAAGGATTTAGTTTTTGAGTGTAGGTAATGGGCATATGTGGAGAAGGCAATGGCAAGCCACTCCAGTACTCTTGCCTAGAAAATCCCATGGATGGAGGAGCCTGGTGGGCTGCAGTCCGTGGGGTCGCTAAGGGTTGGACACAACTGAGCGACTTCACTTTCACTTTTCACTTTCACATATTGGAGAAGGAAATGGCAACCCATTCCAGTGTTCTTGCCTGGAGAATCCCAGGGACGGGGGAGCCTGGTGGGCTTCCGTCTATGGGGTCACACAGAGTCGGACACGACTGAAGTGACTTAGCAGCAGCAGCAGCAGCAATGGGCATATGAGTGTCTAAGTGTTACACCACGCTTTTAATTTGGGTAAATAATTTATAATAAAAAATTGGGAAAGAGTAAAATATTATAGGTTTAAACAATTATATTTGATGGCTTCCAGAGAATATTTGTAAAATATTCACAGTATAAGAACTAACAATTCAAGGAAGGTCTGTGTATGCATCCATCATCTCATTTAAGAAATGGAATGTCACATCAGCTTTGAGCACTCCCTCGTTAATCACATCTTCTCTCTAATCTCAGAGGTACTTGGCCCACTAGGATTTGCTTAAGATTCCCTTTCCTTTTAATTTTCTTTACCCCTGAATAATATATTGTGTTAGTTGACACATTTGCTAGCTTTATAAGTGAAATCCACATATTCCATATATATACTTTGGCAACTTGCTTTTCCACTCATGGTTATGATTCTCTATATACAAACAATGAATGAATCTCAGAAACATATTGGTTGATAAATTCTATTATATAATGACATACTTTTGAATACCCTAAATTCCTTATTTTTTTCCACCCCTTTCTCTTTCTTTCAAAAAGAGCAAAAAGTAAATGAACCTAAGAGGGGTTAGGAACACTAATATCACATATCATCATCCCTATTATATAAGAAACTTCTGGAAATGGTGATCCTATGATTTTTCCAACAGTCTTAAATCATGGCCCAATGAAGCCTATGTGTGGATTCAGTTGCTCAGTTGTGTCTGACTCTTTGTGACCCTGTGAACTGCAGCCTGCCAGGCTCCTCTGTCCATGGGATTTTCCTGGCAAGAATACTGGGGTGGGTTGCCGTTTCTTTCTCCAGAGGATCTTCCTGACCCAGAGATCAAACCCATGTTTCCCGTGTCTCCTGCATTGTAGGTGGATTCTTTACCGCTGAGCTACCAGGGGAGTCACAATGAACTCTATATGATATTTAAAATTAACTATCTATTCACCTGAACCTAATATAATATCACAAACCAACTATACTTCAATCTAAAAAAAAGTTAATTAAATGAAATACCTACACTGAACAGTCAAGGAAATGTATTGACATTTAGGTACTGTTAGTTAGAAGAGATTTCCTTGAGTGTTGAAAGAAGATATTTTCGATGAAGTCTACATAGTTATGGGAAATTAAATTCACTTTAATTCACTGTGTTCTCTGATAATAAAATTTTTGCTGCACTTTGAATTTGGACTGGAGCAAAACTCTCCTCCCCCACCCCCAGCCTCCTACTTGGGTAGTAATTAACTATTAACTAGGTGAACTTGTCCCACTTACCCATTTTCCATTTTCATGGCATTCTTGAGGTTTACTTTAGGTGTTTCTGTCTCAGGCCAAAAAAGTTTAGAAATAGCCAATGCCGCAGGTGCAGACATAACTGAAGCAGTTAACAAGTGAGAGGATGAAACCTGTGATTTCAAGAGAAAGACCAGTTTAAGGTTTCGCTTTTCTGTTGTGTTTAGAATGAATGATCCAAATGCCTTACAAGGGAGGCGATGGGCAGGCATTGATTCTGTGCCAGAAATCAGTGTTTCTTTGGAGGCTTGGAAAAGCTCAATTAGTCATATCCTGGGCATCAACTTGAGAGAAGGGAGGATGTGGCATCAATTGACCACATCCTCTTGGAGAAGCACAAACCAAAATTTGACCATTTCAGAAGAGAATTAATCCTGTGTTTAGGAACGTTCAAAGAAGATAACTCTGCATCTCTGTTGTTTTTTCGAATGTTCAAATAACCCCTAAAGCTATTTCATTATGTCATCAATTTAGGTGATGGGTATCTGGGGTGAAGGCGGGTATACACCCCTCTCCATCTCCCTTTTGCTTTCCTGATGTCCTTTGTGCCTCTACATAATATCCGTTTATTCAGAGTCCCTTTAATCTGTAAGTTGTTTTTGTTTTCCTCACTGCAGTCCTGCTTCAATTCTTTCCCCTTCCCTCCCACAACCTCATGTTGTTTCTGGATTCTCTTCCCTGTGTTTCCCGAATTATAGAATCTGCTCCTCCCTCCCCACTCCCATTCCATCCAGCACGGTTTTGTAGGCAGAATTCCTACAGCGATCCATCTGGGGCATGAGTCAAACTGCTGTTCCTGAGGCCTCTGTCTCTGCCCTTTTTGTCTTTCCTCTTCCCACTGATTGGCTTTGTAAGATCTGGATGAAGTCCTGGATTGAAACTTGCCTATCTTATGAGAATTCTTCACCAGCTGGGCCATGCAACTGCTATGTTATTCTATTTCTCCACTGGAGGCTGTAAGCTCTGTGCTCGAGGCATGTGCACCAGTTACCAGAACATTCTTCAGCCCCATCACATAGACCAACTGCTCTCAAACTGGGCTATACAATGAAATCTGAGGACTGAAAAATAATATTGATGCCTGGGTCTCATCCCAAGAGATTCTGGATGAATTGTCAGGGGTATGGACTTGGGCATTATGGCTTTTAAAAGCTTTAAAAAAATCCCAGGTGATTCTAATGTGAAGTAGGTTTTGAGAACCTCTGCTGTAAGCCAGGAGTCAGAAAAAGCTTTTTGTAAAGGGTAAACAGTTTTGGCTTTTGGGGCCACAACTACAACTCTGTATCATAAAAGCTGCTTAGATAATGAACAGGAATAGCTGGCTTCCAATTAAACTGTAGTTATTAAAAAAATAAATAAAGTGATCTAAATTTGCCCCTGGGCCACAGTTTGCTAATCCCTGACCTAGATGGCCTTTAACTAGTGTCTGCAATAGTTAAATTTTTTTTAACATATTTAAATTTTCACCCGAAGTAACCTCATAATATGAGGTTATGATTGAAATATCAGATTTCATTCTGGTATGGTTGGATATAGTTCATGTTTAGGTGGCTGGGATATGAAAGTGAAACACCAAAGCTCCTTGGGGTCACTCTATTCAAATGCCAAAAGAACTGTGACCATCTATACAGCAAAAAGGGATACTCTTTTTGTCTCCTTATCTGGCAGCAGTAGTAAAGGAAAGAACTGAAATAACAATAGAAAAGAAAAAAAAGATTGAATTTTTTCATAACTTAAGCCCGAAACATTCTTACCCCAAAAGAGATGTATGCACCTAAGACACTTCCAGCAATGGTAGAGAACCCAGCGGTCATGATAGCGTGGAGTTCAGACTTGGTGACATATGGTAAATATGGTCGGACCAGCAGAGGAGACTCAGTCTGGAAATACAAAGTGACCAGATTAAACGTTCCCTGAGGAGGAGAGGCTACTACTCAAAATTCCATTCTCTACAGCAGTATTTCTAAGAGTGGACTTCAGGCCAGTTCCATCAGCTTGACCCAGGAACTTGTCAGACCCACAAATTCTCAGAATTACTTAACGGAAAACTCTAGGGCTGGGTCCAGTAGCAGTGTTTTAACAAACTTGCTGGTGGTTCTGATGAGTGTTCATGTTTAAGAACCTATCCTATCAATATCTGGGTCTTTTGGACTCTAGGGGTCTGTATATACAGAGTCATGTGTGAAGTTTGCAAGGCCAGTTTATGTAAGGCTCCTGCCTACCCTAGGATTGGACTCTGATGACTTGGCATTCTTTTCTAAGGTTGGACAACCATGGGCCAAGTAACTCTATCCAGTGGCCTGGCCTTGGGAACTATGATTTCCAAACCTCTGTGACTTCCTATCTCCCAGCTTCATCTCAACATACCCTAACCTCTTTGCTAATACCATATGTAAACAAAGACACAAGTATTAAAAAATACCAGCAACAACAAGGACAGGTGCCCATGGACCCTTTCCTAATTGAAAATCAGAGAACCACCCCTACTTGCATGGAAAGGCATTGATTATAGTTGTAAAGGCTTGAGTTCCATTAAGGAGGGCAGGTGACCTATGGTGTGCGACTCTCCATAAATAATAGCTGTACTTTTAGCATATTAAGCACATATTAAGTATCAAATTGAGCACCACAGGACCATGTGTGCAATTTTACAATTTTCCCCTCATTATTTCTAATTGTTCTATAAGATTGAGTGTGTTGAGCTTCGATTTATGGACTAAATAGAAACTCAGTACATGAGCCCTCTTACCCTGCAGGTAGGAGTAATCAACACAAGATGGTGCCCTAATTAGTCCTGAGGGATTTTATGGTTATAATTATAATAATTTCAACTACTAGGGAAAGAAGTATGAACTTAAAGACTCTGCTCTAGGCTAGTAAGCTAGGCTTACCAATCAGAAGGCTCAGTTGCCTGGAGCAATTGTAAGCCTTTTAATTTGGGGCCATGTGTTTTTTGGGGTGCCTTGATTTTTGCTTCAAATTCAGTTTCCTTGCACAGCCATGCTAGCAAGTATTCATACCTGGTTTCCTTGGTGTGTGATTCCATTCTACCTGAAGTTATGTATCCTAAGTGATGAGGATTTCTTACTTATATATCCCTTAGGAATGCTGCCATTTTGAGAGATGCCCTTTGGCACCATATTTCTTTCCTTAAATGGACTTCGGGCAAAAATGCGTGTGATGGATAAGGAAGGTGAAAATGCTTTTGCTTATCAGCATTTTTCTTTAGGCTCAGCAAAGAGACTGTTGGATGGTTCAGATAAATAGAGAATGAGCTTAAGTACTGATATGGCTGCATGATTCTTGGGGGAAAGCCTTTCATTGCCACAAGCTTTATATTAGTACTAGAGAATGTGAGGCTGCCTGTTACATATTTGCAGCTTCAAGACGAATGGTGAACTCCATCTGAGTAGATGAGCTGCTAGCCTTTGACGGGTGGGTCAGAAACCTCAACAACTCAGTTAATTCAGAAAAGATTTGTTGAGAATCTATATATGAGAATCCCTATGCTTTGATAAAACGATTCAGTTTTTCTTCCTCTCCATAAACTTCCAAGAACCCAAACTCCACACTAGGACATGGACTCTCTTAGAAGAGCTCTCTCTGTCTCTCTCTCTCTACCTTTGGAGTATGCACATAATTAATACTGAGGGTTCCTTATATTGATAGCTTCCTCCTACAGTAAAGGAAATAACACTGTTGTTTACAAATTTTTTTTTTTCTCTTTCTGGAAAGAGTATCCATTTTAGCAGATGTTTTGTTTTTTGATATTACAACTTACCTGTCCAATAAATATATTGCCAGAAGCAACTACAGATTCAACAGGAGATGTTCCCATAGTCACTAGCATTACCCATCCAACCTAAAAGGCAAAAAAGGATACAGACAGTAAAGAACTGTTTGTATACACAGAACTTCAAAGTAGGGATAAAAATCTTTAAAATGGAGGAAAATACTGAGGACTTCAACAATTGTACTAAACTTGAATATATATACCTTATTGATAGGGACAGAAGAAAGGGACAAAGTAGGTGATTAAATAGTAAATCACACTAAGGGATTGCAAATAGAAAAAAAAAAAATGGGAGACTCCTGTAAGTTAATGATTACTCAAGAAAGCAGATTTGCTTAAGCATAAAACCAAGCAAGCTTGCTTAGCAACAAACCCTGCAACAGAAGTCTAAGATATACCCCCAAACAATAAAACAATGGTGGCATGAGACCCACATCCTGCCCAGCAAGTTCAGTAACATGCTCTCTGCACACATATGAACAGTAATTTATGAAAAGGTGACACTTCAAAGTGAAAGACCCTAATTATACTGAGATCTGAAATAATTTTCCTTAGTGCCATGACAGACTTGGCTTGACCCTTTGCCAAGCATGGAGGAGGAGCTGATGATGGAAGCATGGTGTCTACTCAAGAATGAGGAAGAACATGGTCTTTTCCCTCTCCGCACTTTTCCTTTGCTTATAAGACTGTAGCCCACTAGTTTCTCAGGGTGTGGCGCCTTCTTGCCTGTCTGCTTGTAAAACTCATAAGCGTCCTATTCTAATAAATCATGCCTTTCATTGAATTCTTTCTGCACTGAAAAAGGACTGGAGCTCCTTGGAGTCCCTCAAAATGCCACCTAGCGTTTTCATTATATAGTGCATAAAGCAGGCTGATCAAATGTTATTTGAATGGTAAGTCTGAGTCAATATGCCAACAAATTTGAAAACTCAGCAGTGGCCACAGGACTGGAAAAGGTCAGTTTTCATTCCAATTCCAAAGAAAGGCAATGCCAAAGAATGTTCCAACTACTGCACAATTGCACTCATCTCACACTCTAGCAAAGTCATGTTCAAAATTCTCCAAACCAGGCTTCAATAGTACATGAACCGTGAACATCCAAATGCTCAAGCTGGATTTAGAAAAGGCAGAGAAACCAGAGATCAGATTGCCAACATCCATTGGATCATTGAAATAGCAAGAGAGTTCCAGAAGCATCTACTTCTGCTTTATTGACTACTCCATAGCCTTTGATTGTGTGGACCACAATAAACTGGAAAATTCTTCAAGAGATGGGAATACCAAACCTCCTGACCTGCCTCCTGAGAAATCTGTATGCAGGTCAAGAAGCAACAGTTAGAACTAGATATGGAACAACAGACTGGTTCCAAATTGGGAAAGGAGTATGTCAAGGCTGTATGTTGTCATCTTGCTTATTTAACTTATATCCAGAATACATCATGCGAAATACGAGGCTGGATGAAACACAAGCTGGAATCAAGATTGCTGGGAGAAATATCAATAACCTCAAATGTGCAGATGACACCACACTTATGGCAGAAAGCAAAGAACTAAAGAGCCTCTTGATGAAAGTGAAAGAGGAGAGTGAAAAAGTTGGCTTAAAACTCAATATTCAGAAAATTAAGATCATGGCATCCAGTCCCATCACTTCAAGGTAAATAGATGGGGAAACAATGGAAACAGTGACAGACTTTCTTTATTGGGCTCCAAAATCACTGTAGATTGGGACTGCAGCCATGAAATTACGAGACACTTGCTCCTTGGAAGGAAAGTTATGACCAACCTAGACAGCATATTAAAAAGAAGAGACATTACTTTGCCAACAAAATCCATCTAGACAAAGCTATGGTTTTTCCAGTATGGATGTGAAAGTTGGACCATAAAGAAAGCTGAGCACCAAAGAACTGATGTTTTTAAACTGTGGTGTTGGAGAAGATCCTTGAGAGTCCCTTGGACTGCAAGATCAAACCAGTCAATCCTAAAGGAAATTAGTCCTGAATATTCATTGGAAGGAGTGATGCTGAAGCTGAAACTCCAATACTTTGGCCACCTGATGTGAAGAACCAACTCATTGGAAAAGACCCTGACACTGGGAAAGATTGAAGGCAGGAGGAGAAGGGGTTGACAAAGGATGACATATTTGGATGGCATCACTGACTTGATGGACATGAGTTTGAGCAAGCTCCAGGAGTTGGTGATGGGCAGGGAGGCCTGGGGTGCTGCAGTCCATGGGGTCTCAAAGAGTTGGACAAGACTGAGCGACTGAACTGAACTGAACTGAAGTCTGAGTCATTGTATATTCTTTGAACACTGTACAATGAATGTCTCTTGAAATGTCTATTTTGTATAAGTAATGTCTTAATATTTTTTTCAAGTAATAAGTTATAATATTTTCTAACAGTCATGTCAGTCTTCACAGCATTCCAAGGACTATTTTAAGCCCTTTTTAATTTTATTTTTAATTAATTAATTTATTTTACTTTACAATATTGTATTGGTTTTGCCATACATTGACTTGAATCTGCCATGAGTGTACATGTGTTCCCCATCCTGAGCCCCCTTCCCACCTCCCTCCCCATCCCATCCCTCTGGGTCATCCCAGTGCACCAGCCCTGAGCACCCTCTATCATGCATCAAACCTGAGCCCTTGTTCTAGTGATGAATTTAATCCTTATAATAACCCTCTCAGGAAGGTCCTATAGTTAGACACATTTTACAGAAGAGGAAACCAAGGCACAGAACAGTGGAATTGTTCTGTCAGAGATTGCTTAGTTAATAAGTAATGGGATTTAGTCTCAAATATGGTTGACAGTCCCACTTTTGTAGTGGTTCTTCCAAGCAGAGACTGTAGTGCCCACCTGAGAATGGGGACTTTCTGTTGAATCGTTTCTCCTTCCTTCCTGCTTCGACATGAAACACAGGAATACTAAGTGTTTAAATTGACAGTCAGAAAATTATGCACTCTGGCACTCTTGCTGAAACCTTTAATCCTGCTGGTATTCTGGCTCTCTCTCCATTTTATTTATTTTCAGGGTTCAAAGGAGGGTTGTGGCTGTTCCCAAAACCTCTATACGCTGCCTTGTTCTCAAATGCATTTAAACTAACTTACAACTTACTGAGTTTTGTGATATAACATGATGTAGGACTGACAGTTGTTGGGGCAGCAGGACTGAGATGAACTTTTTAGACCTAAAAAAAACAGTTTTGCATGCTGACAAAACCCCTCCATGAGAGAAGAGCAGCTTTCCTTTCTTCCTTTGATTCTCTAGCAACTCCTAGACAAGGAGGATCCATTTGGGTTATCATCTGAGGGTAAGCAGTGACTCTGTGTAAGGCATGGGTGGATAGTCAAGATGAAAAGACAATCTGGTCCTGACTTCTTGAAGTCAATTCTTTGGCTAAAGGAGCAACTGCTGAGGTTTCATGAAGATGTCCAGGGAGTCGCAAGTCACAGCGTTATTAGAAGTGCTGGAGATAAAATTCCCTCTGTAGATCCATGGAGGATTTTTGGGTTTGAATCTAATACCCTGGGGTAGGAGTGGATCTTGGTATGAAGGGAAAGGCACTTTGTTAAAATCCAGATAAAAGACATTCAAGACTTTGTCCCTGAGAAAATCAGCTCTACCCCTGTCACCCACTTCCTTCTAGTCCCAGTACCTTTCTAATGATCCACTGCATCAGTCCGAGGTAGTACAACATGGACATCACAGTACTGAAGAAAATCACAATGGGCAGGACCTGGGGGTGGGTGGAGGACAAGAGTGGCCACAGGTTAACTCTGATCCCAGCAGTGCTAGGAGGTTTCAGATCAATCTCCTTCTTTCTACCTCCTTTCTCCCCTCTGAAATGTCATCAAAATACTGGAAACTTCTCTTGAATAAACAACACTTTTATCAGGCAACTTCCTCATCTACATACAGTCTCTGATGAGCTTTCCTTACTTTAGTTTCTATTTTTTTATATTTTTTAATTTTTTATTTTATTTTTTTTTATTGGAGGCTCATTACTTTACAATATTATTTTGGTTGGTTTTGCCATACACTGACATGAACCTGCCCTGGGTGTACATGTGTTTCCCTTCCTGAAACCCCCTCCCACCACCCTCCTCCTTACCCTTACTTTAGTTTCTAGAGAAGCAATGATATTTTGGGGAGGAAACTTATAATAATTAGATCAAGAAACTGAAAACCACTAGCAGATATCCTTGTCATTCTGACATTCAACAGACACAGGATTCACTACTTATTATCCGAGCAACCTGGATCAAGGTTAACTGCGAGCAACCTCAGGTCTTCATTCATAGTAGTGACAGAGTAGGTACTTAAATAATGCCTCCTATAGAGCAAGAATTCATGCATTTAGTTTTTAGAATAATGAATATTTTACTTATAGATTTTTGAGTCATTATGCAAAGATTAGACTTTAGAACTAGTCTACTGCTGTGTTAATGAAGGTTGTCTGTTTCTAGATCTTCTTTTCCTGATGCTCTTTGGATGCCTTCCATGCAGCTTGCATTTCTACAGGAAGCGTTTCTACCCTGCATGGACCACACTGGGTTGTGGTCTGGATCCCTCACCACCCCTACTCCATTGTTCCCTTTCCCTCTGTTCCCAGCTAAATGGCCAGGAACAAGCTGCCACCAGAGACACAGAATGACTGAGGACAATTTGTACAGGATCTAATTTAGAAAAATCTATTAATAATATATAGTAAAAGACTTTTTGTGCCATTATTCAGAATGCACTCATTTATGTACTTTTATTGGCTTTAATGGGCTGGCAGAGCCTTCCTGAAAGCTTCAAGGAGTTAAAGGGGCTCATCTCACTAATGTTCCCACAGGGAATCTATTTTGGCAGAAAGGATGCCCTGGGGGAGAGGACAGGTGTTGTTCTTGTTGGTGGTGGTGGTGGGGAGGTCTGAAGACAGTGGTGTGGCCTGAACAGCATGTTCCTCCTTCTTTGTGATTTTATTTTTTGTAATTCTGGATTCAATTTATGATAGGAACATATTTCTATCTCAATTTGTAAACGCTGGATCTTTCAGAGATGGCTTAGTGATTTCAGCACCAAATATCAAATACCAAGTAACAAATCAGTAGTTTAAAAAAAGATTCAGCATAGCAGTTGGCCAAGGTAATTTGGAGGTAAATGGAGTCCATGAGTGAGAAAACAATAAAAAAAGTGTAGGAACAATAGCATGCCATAAAAAAGAAATCTGAAGAAAAAGCCAAATCCTTTTTCTGACTCATCAACAAGGATTTGTAGGGACTTCCCAAAGGAAGGTGAGCTTCCTAGGGCTGTGGGAGGCCTGGGAGAGAATTGATTAGGCCTGACCTTGGGGCCAAGTCGCCAAATTGCCTTTCCCCTGTAAAATAACATCCTTCCTGTGGTTGGGAGAAGGGCCAGCCTGCAGGCCTGCCAAGGTGAAGGCAGTGCTGAAGGAAAGAGGTGAAAGGTTTAGCACAGGGATGGTTCTGTAAGAACAGAGGTTGATGTGGGTGACCAGCTGTCCCAGTTTGTCTGGGATTAAGAAGTTTCCTGAGTGTAGAGCTGTCACTGAACCTGGACCAGGAAGGCATTAGCAGCCATATGTCTATTCATTGCCAGGTACCTCATGTTCTTTCCCCTGAAATCTCAGATCCTATTACCCCATATGAGCTTTCATAAGTATATCAGCAAATGTTAGGCGACTCCCCAAAGTACAAGCATAGCTTGTTTTGTTGTGCTTCACTTTATTGTGCTTCTTGCATGTTGTGTTTTTCACAGATTGAAGGATTGTGGCACTCCTTCAGTGAGCAAGTTTATCGGCGCCATTTTTCCAACAGCATTTGCTCACTTTGTGTCTTTGGGTCACATGTTGGCAATGCTTACAATATTTCAAGCTTTTTCATTATTACTATGTTTGCTATGGTGATCAGTGATTTTTGATGTTACTGTTGTGATTGTTTTGGTATTTTTTAGCAATAAAGTGATTTTAAATTAAGGTATGTATTTTTTTAGACATACTGCTATGTCACACTGAATAGATGACAGTAGAATTGTAAACATAATTTTTATGTGCATCGGGAAACCAAAAAATTTGTGTGATTGCTTTATTGTGATATTCACTTTACTGTGGTGGTCTGGAACTGAACTTGCAACATCTCTGAGCTCTGCCTATGTTTTGATATTTCTTTTCCTCTATGTGTTCTCTTTAATGTTTAAAAAATTATTTATTTATTTGGCTGCATTGTGGCTTAGCTGTGGCAGGCAGGATATTTGATTTTCATTGTGGCAAGCATAATCTTAGTTGTGACATGGGGGATCTAGCTCTCTGACGATTGAACCCAGGCCCCCTGCATTTGGAGCTCAGTGTCTTAGCCATTGGACCACTAGGGAAGTCTTCCTTAATGTTATAATAACAAAATAATATGTTTTCAGCCCATTGACTTCAGGTAAATTGTAAAGGAGAAAGGTTGTACTATGTTGTGCCCCTGTGACATGCCTGGGTTCTGGTCAGTTAGGGTCTATCTGAATATCTGCAGATGGAGAAGTCACTGAAAAGAAAATGTCTACACAGAAAAAAAGTGTTTGGTTTTACCTTGAATGCAAAAAAGTGGTCTGTATATTTCTCACCAAAGACGAATGAAGCACCAGCATCAGTGTACCCCAGGAACGTCTGAATTACAAAAAGGAAAAGAGTGGATCATTACAAACACTGCAACAGTAGTTACCATCCACAAGACCAACCAGGCTCTGCAGAGGGTGAGGACCCAGAAAACTTGCGGAGAGACTTGGAGAGTTAATTTTCTTAACTTTCCCCCTCCAGTAAGTAGATGGCCAGGAAGTCTATTTTAGGACTGTAGCTGCATACAGGTTTCCTGGCATTTCTGACATTCACTCTGACTCTAGGGTGCTAAAGAATAAGCTGGGTGTGATAATTTGCTCCAGAAGACATAGATGGTACGTGGGAGGTACTAGTTACTACTGGATGCATAGAAGTTTCTTTCTCTGTTTGGGGAAGTATCTTAGAAGAGTGGCCCCTGGGACAGGATGCAGGGGTCAAATGAGATAGAGAAGTGATGTCATGGGTACTTAGTCACTCAGTTGTGTCCGACTCTTTGCGACCCCATGGACTATAGCCTGCCAGGCTCCTTTGTCTATGGGGATTCTCCAGACTAGAACACTGGAGTGGGTTGCCATGCTCTCCTCCAGGGCATCTTCCCAGCCCAGGATCGAACCCAGGTCTCCCATGGGCAGAGAAGCCCATGATATGGGTAAGGGAAAACCAAAATAATAATGAACTTGGCAGATTAACATATTCCACATAAACAAAATTATTTGTCTAACTCATGCTATGGAATTAAAATTTGAATCAACCAAATAGGAAAAGGAGTACGTCAAGGCTGTATATCGTCACCCTGTTTATTTAACTTATATGCAGAGTACATCATGAGAAATGCTGGAGGAACCACAAGCTGGAATCAAGATTGCCGGGAGAAATATCAATAACCTGAGATATGCAGATGACACCACCTTATGGCAGAAAGTGAAGAGGAACTGAAAAGCCTCTTGATGAAAGTGAAAGAGGAGAGTGAAAAAGTTGGCTTTAAGCTCAACATTCCAGAAAACTAAGATCATGGCATCTGGTCCCATCACTTCATGACAAATAGATGGGGAAACAGTGGCTGACTTTATCTTTTGGGGTTCCAAAATCACTACAAATGGTGACTGCAGCCATGAAATTAAAAGATGCTTACTGCTTGGAAGGAAAGTTATGACCAACGTAGACAGCATATTGAAAAGCAGAGACATTACTTTGCCAACAAAGGTCCATCTAGTCAAGGCTATGGTTTTTCCAGTAGTCATGTATGGATGTGAGAGTTTGACTATATAGAAAGCTGAACACTTTCACAATCAAGAATTGATGATTTTGAACTGTGATGTTGGAGAAGACTCTTGAGAGTCCCTTGGACTGCAAGGAGATCCAACCAGTCCGTCCTAAAGGAAATCAGTCCTGAGTGTTCATTGGAAGGACTGATGTTGAAGCAGAAACTCCAATACTTTGGCCACCTGATGCAAAGAGCTGACTCATTGGAAAAGACCTTGATGCTGGGAAAGATTGAAGGTAGGAGGAGAAGGGGATGACAAAGGATGAGAAGGTTGGATGGCATCACTGACTCAATGGACATGAGTTGGGTAAACTCCAGGAGTTGGTGACGGACAGGGAGGCCTGGCGTGCTGCAGTCCATGGGCTCGTAAAGAGTTGGACATGACTGAGTGACTGAACTGAACTGAATGCAGATAAATAAATTTATTTCTGACATAGCTTAAGGATTATATTCAAATGTTAAAAGCACTATAAAAAACAAGGTAGTTCTTTGAACCGAACTTACCTGAACTTGTTTGCCCAACCAATCAAAAGCCATAAATCCAGGTTCTGTCCTTAGTATCAAAAGGCCAAGAAGAAACTGTAACCCAATTCCCCAAAAGACAGGCCTCCAGTAAACCTATACAAAAAGAAGAGACATCTTATTAGAAAATGAATGCTAAACTCAGCATAAATTACCAGAGGATCACAATTTTCTTGGAAGCTTCTCAGATATGGCTTGTGACCCACCTTCTTTCAGAGGCCAAAGCAGCTGTGAGCAAAGAATCCCTTCTTAGAATTATACTAAAAATCTCAGAATTGTACTGCTTCTTCTTAAACCCGAGTTTAAGCCTTCAGTCCTGGAAACGTATGTAACCATTTTGTCATGATAAAATCACTTAGACATGAAGAGTAGTTTTAGTAGAGTCATTGAAGGATGAAGGATCTGGTCTTCTGGTCATGTGGTAAATATTAGATACATATAATTATTTTCCCATCTGGAAAATGGAAAGGCTGAACATGACTTCTTTGTGTGTCCAAGGTTTGTTGATCTGACAATTTGTAAGTGAATTAAGTGAAATTCCACCCTGTGGAGGGGCTTTCATTTCACTGTAATTGCACAATTAACTCTAATGCAGTCCAAGGGAGTGCAGCATGTAAATGGACAATCAAGTGCTTTCATTTTTGGTGCAGAGATGAGTGCTCTGCAAAGAACTATGGGATTGGAGGCACAGAAAACAGTGGAGATGTTCACCTTAACAGGGAAAGCAATTTGGATCTTATCAAGTTGCTTTGTTCTTTGATTAATGCTCTTTTTTTTTGATCAATCACTCAGCCAGTAAAGTCATCAGACTTTCAGCTAGTAAAGTTTGCTGTTATGAATCATATGTGAAAGTTTTAATATCTCAAAATTCTTGCCGATTTAGTGGGTTCCAGAGTAAACAAAACTGCTTAAGGACAAATTTTTGGAGTAAAATAGCCTCAATGGCAAATAGAAATTTGATAAACTGCAGAATCCAATGGTTCAGTTCAGTTCAGTTCAGTTCAGTCACTCAGTCGTGTCCGACTCTCCGCGACCCCATGAATCACAGCACACCAGTTCTCCCTGTCCATCACCAACTCCCGGAGTTCACTCAAACTCATGTCCACAGAGTCAGTGATGTCATCCAGCCATCTCATTCTCGGTCTTCCCCTTGTTCTCCCGCCCCCAGCCTTTCACAGCATCCAATGGTAGAATGTTGTTATTTACTGGTCTGAAGAAATTTGGATCAAAATGGATGAGTGTTCTTTGTATGTGTGTTTAATGAGGGGATGCGGTACAGAAATAGAAACCAGACTTGACAGAAGAGAATATCTCACTGGTTGAACAACTGGAAAATTACTGAGAATGAACAATGTAGAGTAATAAGAACTATTAACATTCAGGAAAAGGGCACCTTAGCCATTTAAAATATCATAGAAAGGCAAGAAAAATATGGAATAGCAGTTCAATTCTTTCGTACTCATTACTTTGAGCAATTTACACTTTGAGGGAAAAAAAGGAGAAAAAAATGATTGATTTCATACTTACTTTGGTTGGGTGCTTGGAAAATAGAAATGTCAGGGAAGTGTACATTATGAGTCCTCCAAAAGACACGAGCTGCTGTTGGCCCAGTTTGGCAGTGTCAAAGACCAGCCAGAGAATAACTCCCAGGATCAGGCAGCCCCATATCACCCTAAGAAAACCAGGAAGGCTGCTTTGGCATCATTTGTTGTGCTAACTTGGAAATCTTAATCAGGCTTAAATGTACAAACAAAACATATTGACTAACGCATCCTGGCACTTGGAAATTATGCTTCTGGAAATTGCAAGAGACTCTCTTTGGGTGTAGCTAGAAAGGCACATAGTCAAAAAATGAAGCAATGTATCCCCAATACTCCACAACTCTTGGACTCTTTGCTGGTACAGTATTCATAAGGGGGTCAGAGAGGAGAAAGGATGCCTGGAGAAGAAGTCTGGTGATTTCTTCCTGAGAGCTGCTGGGAATTCTCTCCTCCATTTAGGGAGATGGGTGAAGCATTACCTTCTTCCTTTCAAGGAAGAACTTGAAATGTGTCCACTACACTGGGGGGCCCACCCAAGCCTCGGAGAGCTAAGTCAGACTTTAGACCTGGTTCTGACTCCCTGGAGAACCCAGTGGGCACAACAGGAGTGATTCAGTAGATGGCAGAGCTGGAGAGGATGCTCTATTGGGATTGTACAATCCTGGTCACTAGGCCAAGAATGTGTGAACTTTCTTGATAGATCCCTTGTTGGCCATACTGGGGAGAATGGGTTCTGGGTCCTATCCTGTAGGGCCACTTGGAGACAGGGGGGCTCCTAAAGAGACAGGCTGAAAGAAAAGCCCTGAGAAGTCACCTGCAGGACAGTGATCCTATAAGAGAGAGTTGATTTTACTAATTCACAGACCTTTCCTCCAAAAGAAGCCAGCTTCATGCCCAGAGAGAAATTCACCCCTTCAAGTCAGAACCATCCCAACTTTTGGACAACATTTTATCATTTAGTGGCACTTGAAATGAAGACAGTTTGTAGGGGCATTTGAGCACATCTTGCATGAATCACTGCCTGATCTAGGCCTTCATGTCCTGCTTGTAAAATGAAGGTTTAAATTTTTTTTTTAAATGGATTATTCCCTAGGTTGTTTTTAGCTTCAGTATACCATCAATGAGGAAGCAATTTCAGACTGAATCTATGGAACAGTGTTGGAAAAGACTAACATCCCTCTCAACCACAATAAAAGAACTGAGTGCATTTACCACTTCAGCCAGAACCAATGGCTGTCCAGTAGCCTTTGGCCTGGAGACAGGAACCTGGCTATCTGAGACTCATATTTGGCCATGAAGTGATCCCAGACCACAAAGAAGATGGCAACCACGGTGATCACGAAAAGAGGAAGGGCTCTGTGAAAGTTCATCACACAGGCTGCAATCACCAGGGCCAGGTAACCTGTGCAGGACGCAAACACAGACAGTGAACATCACCAGTCAGCTGGAGACCAGCCTCCAGCACTGATGTGGCTCAGCCGAGGGCAGGGTCCACCAGGAAACCGTTGAACACAGGGGTTCTCTTGTCATAGCTATTGGCCCTTCTGATGATAAGGATTGTATTGTAGGGTAAATTTCTTTATTTTTAAAAAAAAATAGTCTCTCCAAGAATGCTAGGAGCACAGGGTGCCAGGTTTTTTCTTAAGGAAACTTCTGAATTCCTGAATCTTGTTGCTTGATCACTGGGGCTCTTGCTTCGTGCGTGCATATTAAGTCACTTTAGTGCTAAGTCTAACTCTGTGTGACGCTATAGATTATAGCTCCCCAGCTTTTCTGTCCATGAAATTCTCCAGGCAAGAATACTGGAGTGGGCTGCCATGCCCTTCTCCAGGGGATCTTCCCAACCTATTGATTGAGCCTGGGTCTTCTGCACTGCAGGCAGATTCTTTACCATCTGAGCCACTAGGGAAGCCTCTTGCTTAGTATTGACTACTTTTTCTGATACCCAGACTCAGCAGATGAGCTTCTATAGAGAAAGGCCAGGCACCAAAGCAACCACTGGCAAAAATTATTGAGTCTCCTGGTTTGTGGCCCAGATTTGGCCTAAACTTGAGTAGGAAAATCTCTGAATGCCACAACACCAACACGCTACAGAATCTCTAAAGGAAAGAGGTGGGTGATGACCAGGCTGATAGCTTTAGAAGAGGAGATTCTGGGATAAGAACACAAGGTTTTCCATTAAAAGTTGGCAAACATGGCTTTGTTTGTGAGTTAAATTTGGCCTGCCACTTGTTTTTTTAGGTGGTAAGTACAGTTGTGTTTGGATATTTGTATTTGTAGTCTACAAATAAAGTTGCCTTGGCACATGGCCACACCATCTGCTTACTTTGTACTACAATGGTATAGCTGTGTGGTTTTGAGTATGGTCTGCAAAATACTATTTGGGCTCGTAGAAAGCAAGCAAGCAAGCTTTCAACCCTGATGCTCCCTGTTCTGGCAGTGTGAGACCGGAAAACCACTGACCTCTTGGGGTCAGCCATCTTGGACTAACGTCCATGGACTTGAGTGGGAGGGCTCACATTTTACAGAAATGTTCTTTGAAATGGGCACTGGAGCCATTGTTTAGAGGGAGTCAAAGCAGGATACCTGCTCATCTGTGAAGACACCCTGGTCCTGCTTTCAGGTAGGAGGAGAGGGTTTCGTGACCCTGTGCGCCTCCTTGTTTTGTGTTCATATAAAGAATTAATTGATCGGTTATATCATTCCTTCAATTAGGTTGCTGCCTTGTGATTATCACCATTTTTCCAGTTACCTGAATTTGCATTACCCAACCCTCAAATCCATACCACAATAACAAAGACCATGGGAGTAGGTGATCTAAAAAGTCAGCTGCTGGCTGCATAAACAGGACATGGGGCTTTCCCCTGGTGGCTCAGTGGCAAAGAATCTGCCTGCAGTGCAAGAGATCTGGCTTCGATCCCTGGGTTGGGAAGATGCCCTGGAGGAGGGCATGGCAACCCCCTCCAGAATTCTTGCCTGGAGAATCCCATGGACAGAGGAGCCTGGCAGGCTATATATAGGGTCTCAAGAGTCAGACACAACTGAAGTGACTTAACATGCAGAACAGTTATCTACATGGGCATTTCAAGCTGAGACCCACCACTCAGGGTCTTTTTGGTGAAATTCTCTCCTCTCTGGATGACTCAGAGATGATTCAGGGAAGGGAAGACTTATTTGTTTTCTACAGAAAACTGATATTTGAGAGAACCTGGAAAAGAGACACTAGTATCCCATATTCCCTTTTGCTATTTACCTGCTATTAAAATGCCCCAGATGATGTACCGAAGGGTTGTTTTGTGTTCCCTACAAAAATCAGACATCCTCCCACACATCCTTTCCAGGCACCTGTAACAACACAAAGGCAAGAAGTAGGCAGATGTAAACACCACATACACGACATATCCTGGCACGCTAAAGCTATAGTAGATTAGGCTTTGTAAGTCATCAGGCAAACATATTCATGAGGTATGTGTCCTACAAAATAGAAATAAGAAACTCATTTCATTTTTGACCAAAATCAGCCATGGTTTGGCTCAACCTTTGCTGAATGGATGTGCCAAGCTCTGAGGGGTTATGGAGATGCGGAAAATGTGCTCCCAGAAATAAAGCAGGGGACAGGATAACCAACCAAAAGCTGAGAATGAATCATAGGATGAGACTGTTACTCACTAGGCTAGATCACCCCCTCTCTAGCGGAAGGGTGATTGTCTTCACAAGATGCTTGAAAAGTGAAGTAGGATTTTGAGGATTGGAGGGCTGTCAACCAATGGGTTGTGATATAGCTTTCTCAGAAGGTTCTGGAATTGTTGATGTCTTTGTTTCTGCCCAGAGCTTTGTTACAGGGTGATGTGGCGTGTGCAAGCCATGTGTGCATCCGATCACTTCTTCCAAGGAAGATGGTGTACACCAGTAAGGGAGTCCGGAGAGGTCACAGGGTGGTACCCACAACAACTGTCCTTTCTTCTCCCGGGTGTTCCCAGTCCCCCTGTGCTTGCTTTGAACCCTGGCTTCCCTGCATACACCTCTTTCCTCAGTGTGCCTCCCAACGCAGGCCTCTTCTTTCCTGCTGCTGCTGCTGCTAGGTTGCGTCCAACTCTGTGTGACCCCATAGACGGCAGCCCAACAGGCTCCTCTGTCCCTGGGATTCTCCAGGCAAGAATACTGGAGTGGGTTGCCATCTCCTTCTCTAATGCATGAAAGTGAAAAGTGAAAGAGAAGTCGCTTAGTCGTGTCCGACTCTTAGCGACCCCATGGACTGCAGCCTACCAGGCTCCTTCATCCATGGGATTCTCCAGGCAAGAGTATTGGAGTGGGTTGCCATTGCCTTCTCCAGTCTCCTTTCCTGCTGCTGCTGCTAAGTCACTTCAGTCGTGTCCGACTCTTGTGACCCCATAGACGGAAGCCCACCAGGCTCCCCCGTCCCTGGGATTCTCCAGGCAAGAACACTGGAGTGGGTTGCCATTTCCTTCTCCAATGTGTGAAAGTGAAAAGTGAAAGTGAAGTCGCTCGGTCGTGTCCGACCCTTAGCGACCCCACAGACTGCAGCCTACCAGGCTCCTCCTTTCCTACTTGAGGCTAAATGGAAGGAATTTACTTGCACATTTAATCATGACCACTTTCAGGCCATTGGACAGGATTTCTAAAATAACCCTTTCTCCCATATAGAAGATCCACAGTCTCCAGAATCTCAAAGGACTCAGCCCCCAGCTGGGACCTCCCATCCCCTTGGTAAACATTCTCCAGTTCCCCTCCCTCCAGCAGTCATGCCCACGTGTCCATGTCACAGTCCCCTTCATGGTTCAGGGCACTGCTCAAGCCCTTCGCTTCTGCAAAGCCTTCTTGCATTTCCTCAGACAGGTAGTTCTCTGAGACCTATTCCTACTATCTCCTTTGATTATGTTTTGTTATGAACTTTGACTCACTGTAACTTCATGGCGAATAGATGTCTGAGCCCAACATCAGCAGCTTGGACACTGAGTGCTTGACAGGCCTTTGTTGAATTCTTAGATAAATGAAATGGGAGTTCTTATTGCTTTTCTGGAACAACATTTTACAGCTGTGGGTTGGGACCCATTCATGAGTTGTGAAGTCTGTCATACAGTGTGTGATAACTGTCCTTAAACAAAAGAATAGGACATCTCAGAGTATATCACACATAGTGATGACAGCATTATTTCATGAAAATTTTGCCTTATGTATGCATATGAATTGGTGTACTGAGAATTAGTGACATTGTTCGAGAACATGTTGAGGGAATATAAGTACAATAAAGACTAAATTTTCCATGGTCTAATTTAGGACAGGATGCTGATACATTGTCCTCAGTTGTGGATACAGTGCTATTAAGCAGCAGCGTCAGACAGCAACTTTCAATAGAGCACCTCCATCTACTCTAGGTCAAATTTATCAGATTGTTTAATTGCAGGGAGTGTGTATACTCCATTACAGCAACCTGACACTGCAAAGAAAGGAAGTGGCTGGAAACAGTCGCTTTGGCCATTTGGTTATCTAGGCTGAATGACTCCAAATCTCCTGGCGGTTGTTTTTCCATCCATTAACGCTGATGAAACCTGAGTACCTCTGACCACCCAAGACAATCTCTTGGCCCCAAGCGTCAGAGATTCTTGAACTAAAATGAGGATGAAACCAAATTCAGGTTTCCAATGTGGTAAAAATTCTTTTTAAAAATAAAATTTGTATTGGAGTATAAGCTGCTTTACAATGTTGTGTTAGTTTCTGCTGTACAGGAAAGCTAATCACCTATATGTATACATATAACCACTCTTTTTTGGATTTCCTTCCCATTTAGGTCACCACAGCGCACTAGGAGAGCTCCCTGTGCTATACAGTAGGTTCTCATGGTGGTAAAAATTCTTTATGACGTGTATGTGACAAGAACTTTCAGTCTGAATTTTGACCAGCTCTATCTTCTGATACACAAAACGTTCCTCAGAGACTCAGGAATTAACACCAAATTTAAATAGGAATTTATAAAATTTACAAACACTTTAGTGTTATGATAGAGACAGTCTTGGACTAGAAATCAGGAGCTGAAATTTAAATTAGCTTTTTCCAGCTGACAAACCCTTGGCTAAGTCTGAGTTTCATTTTTCTGATCCAAAAAATAAAAATAATAATTTGCCTTTCCTGCTAATGAGTGATAAGCACTTGGAATATTTTCATGATACCATGAGGGAAGAGCAAGTTTGTTGGGACTTAAAGTGAATTGGGTTTTGAGAAATCAATTGCTCATTGATTGAACATTGAGAAGATGAATTAACTGCTTTTGCATGGACTGGAGCAATTAGTTGGCAATTTACAGCTTTAATTAGAAGATTGTCCTGGATATTGGGTTCTTAGGACATCAGCAATTTGGTTTACCACATTGATTATACTAGAGTTTCATTAATTTTTCTGAAAATGCTGTTAGGTAGGTAGTAGGGAGGGGAGATTGGTGGTGACTATCTCTGATAAATCATAATTAATGTTAAAAATTAGATGAGAATAAAAATGTGGCAAAACCACTTTGCTTAGGAGGTGCTGTGCTGTGCTTAGTCACTTACTCCATGGACGGTAACCTGCCAGGCTCCTCTGTTCCTGGGGATTTTCCAGGCAAGAATACTAGTGTGGGTTGCCATGCCCTCTTCCAGGGCATCTTCCCAACCCAGAGATTGAATCCAGGTCTCCCGAATTGCAGGTGGATTCTTTACTGTCTGAGCCACCAGGGAAGCCCAAGAATATTTCTATGGTTTGAACCTGTACCCTTTTCGATGTGTTTCTTGATCATCCTCCTCTTCTTCATCCTTTCTTAGAGAATCCTGCTCGACGGTGATGTGTTCTTCTACCTGGAAATCAAACATGGGGACAGAGATGGAATGATGAGAATGCCGAGCATAATGGACTCTGGTCTCTTTTGCTCAGAATTTTGGCAAGGAAATTTTTTCAAATTATTTAAATTACTTTAAAATTATTACGCAAGATGATGTCTCCAATTATCAACTACTCAGAGATTTCTCTCCTTGTCACAAAAAAATCTAGGTTCATTTATCTCTCCCTTTACTTATAAGGAGCCATTAGTATTTTCTCCATTTCTTCAGCCAATGGGCTAATATCTCTGCTTTTAGTTCCTATCTCTACTGTAATCATTCAATTCCCGCTCTGTTTTCAGACAAGTGCTAAATGAAGTTAACACCAGAGGCTACATAAATCTCCCTTTATATTCTGTCAGCCCCAGTTTCCAGAAAACTGAGACTAAGGTTGTTTTTATTTTCCTGGCAGCCCAAGGCTTGGTCTTCTTATATGAACAGTAGCCCAGCATCTTCCAAAGCTGTTAAACTATCCTTGGGAACTAGGGTTCTTCTATCAATTGGGTTAAGGGGAAATATTTCTTCACTCAACTAATCCTTGCTCTAATTACTGAGTAATGTATATGCCTGGGCTTCCCTGGTGGCTCAGACAGTAAAGAATCTGCCTGCAACGCAGGAGACCCGGATTCAATCCCCAGATCAGGAAGGTCCCCTGGAGAAGGGAATGGCTGTCCACTCTAGTATTCTTGTCTGGATATTTCCATGGATAGAGGCGCCAGGTGGGCTACAGTCCTTGGGTCACAAAGAGTCAGACACGACTGAGCAACTTTCACCTTTTCTTTTTCGTACTTGCGCTGTCTTTTTCTTTGGGTCGGAGGGAGGGGGGTTGCAGCATGTGGGATCTTAGTTTCCCAACTAGGGATGGAACCCATGCCCCCTGCATTGGAAGCATAGAACCTTAACCACTGGACAGTCCTGCTGGGAAGTTCCAATCGGGGCTGTCTTTTATGGACAATCATCGCAAGTTCTGTTGGAGCTGTTAAGCATCCATGACCTATTCTATTTTTGTGGTGGTGGGAAGGATTTTCTGCCTCCCATCATCCTGTGATAATGTCTCAAACAGGTCCAGCTATTGTAAGCAAAGGCAAAGGAAGGTTGGGAGGGAGCAGGCAGCTGTTAAGCAGTTTTGAACATGCTCAAGAGGTATAATGCCAAATCTCAGACTTAGTTTGTTGTCAGATCCCATGAGGCTTTCATTTCTCTTTAACAATAACAACAAAACCCAAGGAAATTAGTTATTAGCATGTCTCTGAAAGGATCCTCAAAGATTATCTTGTCCTTTGAGGCCAAACTCCCATTATGCTCCTGATTTAGGCTGCTTCTATGTCATGCGCTGGGTCTCAGGCACAAGGATGGTTGTAATAGAGACCAGCTGAGTCCAGGCTGCAGCTGCAAAGGTCAGGGGTTCAGAGAAGCCCTTCTCATTTCCCCCCACCTAACACCAAGCTTGGCCAAGAGAAAAAGTTTGGTAAAAGTTTCACTTAAATGATCTTCATCATTATTTTTTTTGAGTAAAATTGTCCCAAGTTACCTACCATATAGAACGTCTAGCATTTCTTTGTTTGCTCTTTTGGTTTTTCCAACCCCTCTTCATCTTCGAAACAAGACAAAACAAAACAAAGCAACAAAACATTCCTGACCCCAGAGTCAGGGGACATCTACCCTCCCTCCTTCCCTTCACAGTCAAACCACTTGAAAGAACTGTCCTTATGTTCAGAGACACTCCATATCCTGTTCACTTCTCAACCCACTGTGACCAAACTTCTACTGAGATGGCTTCTGCTAAGGTCACTGCCAAGGTCATCTAAGGACCACTGTGACCAAACCAGTAGCTACTCCTCAGTCTTCATATTTCTATTTATAATAATACTTAATTTTTGTTTTTGACTTTTTTTGTGAAACAGTTTTTAAATCAAGACTTTTAAGAGCATATTTATTTAGGTTCATAGCAGAATTGAGAGGAAGGTCCAGTTTTCTCATATATTTTTGCCCCCTACTTCATGCAGCCTTTCCCATTATTGACTTCTCCACCAAAGTGGTACATTTGTTACCACTGATGGACCCATGAAGTCTGTAGTTTACATCAGGGCCCACTCTTGATGTTGTACATTCTATAGGCTTGGTCAAATGTTTAATAACAGGTATCAACCATTATAATATCATATACAGTATTTTCACCATCCTAAGAATCCCCTGTGCCTATTTGTCCTTCCCTCCCTTACATCTTCCCTCCCATCTTGGCAGCCAGTGATCCATTTACTGTTCCCACAGTTTGCCTTTTCCAGAATGTCATACAGTTGGAACTACAGTATGGAGTCTTCTCAGATGGCTTCTGTTAGTGATACACATGTGATGGTCCGCCATTTCTTTTGATGTCTTGATAGCTAATTTGCTTTTAGTGCTGAATAATATTTCATTGTCTGGATGGACCACCATTCATTTATCTGTTCACCTTCTGAAGGATACTTTGGTTGCTTTTAGGTTTTGGCGATTATGAATCAAGCTTGTATAATCATCCATGTGCAGGCTTTTGTCTGAAAAGAAGAATTGTCTTCTCTCTCTCTTTTTTTTTTTTTGGTTGAAGAACACTTACCGATATGAACACTTTAGAATATATTAAGTGAAATAGAAAATTACCAAATAATATGAAAGCACAATCCCAATATACCTGACATGCACATGGATGTATATGTAACTTGGATTGAAACAAGCTATATTTCAATATGTTAGACACTGATTTTTTTTTCTGGAATTACAGTTCATTATTTATCTTCCAAATTTTGCTGCAATAATATTTCAAATTTTCTACTTCAAATAAGCTATTTATTTATCATGAGCAAACTCCCCCTAAGATATGGCTCCCAAACAAAATTACTTTTTAAAGGATGATATACATGGGTAATTTGCTCCCTTTTTAGCAGCAGGTTTTTTTCAAATGAGATCCTTACACCTGTAGCTTATATAATACTGTACATCAACTATACTTCATAAAAATTTAATTAAAAAATCTATAATCAGTGAAAACATCCTTCAAAAATGAAGACATAATACAGATATTTTCAGGCAAACAAAATCCTACCCAGAATTCAATATATAAAAGAAATAAGAGGTTTTGTCACAGAGCACCCCAACTTGCTGTGTACACTTAGATGTCATTGAGAAGCCCTAGGGAGTCACAAGTTTTAGAATCGTGTCTTAGAACCTTCCTCTTGTCTGCTTCATTTACTTTAAAATTGAGATGTTTTTGTTGAAGCCAGCGCTTTCTGTCTTGGGATGGAATTTGGAATGTGCTATCACGAAGTGTCAGAGCAAGCCTGGGTACTCTCTCCGTCAGATAGAACAGATGTATAAACACAAAATCTTTGTGCACATGTGTTTTCCTCATGACCCTGCCATACCCACTCTAATTACCATTAAACTTGTTCCTCTGAGTGCCAGACTTTCAGTCCCCATAGCCGTTGCACGGCAGTTGCCATGGTGACAGATTCACTCACTGTTTTCCAGTCATACCTGCTTGCCATTTCCGTGCTGTCTGTTTTGCACAGCTCTGTTCCTTAGTGAGTGGTCATTTCCTGATGTGTTCTGGTTTTCAAAGCCATCTTCATCATTCTAAGAAAAAGTACAGGATTGCAAAAAAAAATTTTCAGAGCCAAAAAACAAATGTTCTTTCAACGAATGATGCCCAAAGACTTTTGAGGGATGGGACAACAAAGACGAAGTGTTTAGATGAGTCAGCTGATTAAAGAAAGAAACAATGAATCATAGTACTTAAAGAAATAAAAATGACTATTAAAAAATTTGAAAATTTACTGTCTGTAAAAGCCACATATGGAAAAAGACTATCTCAATCTAGAAATGTAAATCCTTTTGTTTTCTTTCCTTTTTTTTTGGGCTGTGAAATCTTAGTTCCCTGACCAGAGATTGAACCCAAGCCCTTTGCAATGGAAGCACGGAGCCCTAATTACTGGACAGCCAGGGAGTTCTCTAAATCCTTTTGTTTTCTAATATAATCTAATGGTACATATGGCTGCTGGTACTAAAAATATGTTTTAGTTAAAAATTTAGATGACTTATATTTCACATTTTTTTTCCTGAAAGACATGAAGGCTCTAAGTACAAGACTAACAAAAGCTTAAATGTTTTGCATTTTCCCACTTCTTTGATTATACATATTCCTGATCAGTTTCTCTGCTTTTAATCTTTCTTTCCTTCAGATCTGTATATAAATTCCTCCTATGCTACTCTTTCTATATAATAAGATGAGACTCCTGGCCTCTGGAGTCAATTGCATGCTCCTCGGCACAGTTCAGGGTTGCTCGATCCTGTTCATTGCTCCCTTTGCAGGCACCATAACACTCAGCCAAACAGAACTATGTGCCCTTCTCCAGGCCCAGATTAAGTTCTCCTGCCTTGTGTTTTCTATCCTGCAAAACATCCTATAAAATATTAGCAGTTCCTTCTAAACAAGATTTAAAGATAAAGCATGGTTCAACTATAAAAGATGATGATCTGAAAAATGCATGTGTTGTACTGAAAGTCATTACTTATATTTGAAATATGCATGACTTTTGTTGGTGCTGTTGTGATGGAAGAGATCGGTGTGGTCCAACTTGAAGAAGACAGAAGGAAGAAGGTTGCTGGACTAGGCTATGTAGCCTTCCAACAAGCAGAGCTGAGATGAGAGTGGAGCTTTCCAACCTCCTTTTCAACACTTCACACAGACTTTCAAATTATAAAACGAAACAAAATATAGTTAACTGTGGGCTGGATAATTTTATTCTTAGACGTTGGATTTGTGAGATGTTAAAATGTGTTTTGTTTGGTTTAAACCATTCTCCGGTAGTAATGAGCATGATAAAAAAAATGCCTTCTTCTGCGAGACCAATTTGGCTTTAACTTTTTCTGATTT